>NC_081408.1:403239388-404601888 GCF_030272615.1 Cryptomeria japonica
ACCCTTCCTTTGAATGCCATCATCATACAATTCTCCTTGGGGAGGAGCACAATATGCGGCTCCATTTTTTGCCTTGAATAATAGACTCAATTGTTTTCATCAACTACATTGTTTTATAAAGTTACCCACAATGTCCTAAAATGATTGCTATAAGTTCACACATTCAATCAAAAGTACCTCAACATGTGCAAAAGGGACTCAAGTTGGTATTAAACCAATCGCCTTGTGGGATTATAATGAATTGCCAGCTAGCCTCTAAAATTCTTATATCGAGAGTATTCAATGTGATTCCACGTTATCATAACTTGAGAAGGTCCCTAATTAATTCCTTCGAACCTCTCCAAAAAGATGAGGGCTTAATTAAGTGATGCAAATTATGAAATAAATCTGCCTCACCCTAACATAAGGTAGTCTTCCAATCTTTCCAACCAAGGTTATAAAGATACTCATTCCTCATTTCTTAACCTTTTGTTATATTTTCCACCCATATTTTATTAGCCCCTTGGTTAGCTAATTTATCGGCTTTATGATTTCCCTCTCGGTAAATATGGTTTAAGGAAAATTCGTGTAGAGAGTTGAGAAGGTCTAAAGCCCTGCCAAGATGGCCATTTAATTTCCAGTTTGGCGTATTCTCACTTCTTAAAGAATTAATGATTATAGCTAAGTCCCCTTCAATTTCTAATTTTCTTATATTCAGCTTTTTACTTAACAAAAGACTTTCAATAAGAGCAAGAATTTATGCCATGTTGTTAGTGTCTATCCCAATAGGTTTGCTAGGGCTAGCTATTACCGAACCATCCCAGTTGTGAATGACACGTCCTATTCTCGCTTTTCTGGGATTACCCCTTGATGCTCCATCAAAGTTCAATTTAAACCATCCTTCTATGGGAGGAGTCCATTTGATATGGGCCCTCAAATTGGAGTTATCCTTGTTGCCCTTCCCAATAAAGGGCGGGATTTTTAGACCTTGCCATATATTTCTCATTCTTTCATCCCATCTAGTGAGAATTGCCTCCTTTTGTTTGGCGAGCAATCTACTTATAATTTCTGCTATGGTTGCCTCCATTTTTAGAATTAGGTGGTCCACTTCTAATATTTTACCTTTGAAAATTCTTATAGTTGTCTCTTTTCATACCTCCCATATCAAAATAGAGGGAGCTACTATCCATAGAATGATATAGATTCCTTTACTATCTTGTGTTGGCCAACTTTTGAACCAGCCAAGTAGCTCATCAGGAATAGTCTTTGATCATTCTAATCTATTACATAACCATTTCCAACATTTGTTGCTATATTAACAAATTAGTAAAAGGTGATCTACTTATTCTAATGCATTTTCACATAAGGGACACCTTGACAGGACCTCAAAACCCATTTTAGTAAACCAATCTGTTGTTAAGATCCTATTTTGGAGGATTTCCCAAGTGAAGATACCTTCTTTGGGGAGGTAGAGGTTATTCTAGCAAAGATCAATCGAGATGTAGGTATCAAGATGCTAAACTCTCAGATTTAGTAAATGATATCCCTCTTTGACACTATAGGCTCTTGAATTGGATCCTATCCAGACCAGTCTATCCTCACCCTGCCTAGAAGAGTTTCCTCTTATCTATAAGTTTCACAAATTCCTCCACTTCCTACCTAGGGAGATTCAAGTTATCTAATTATTTCCATCTCCACCCCAATGAGGAGTCATTCTCTGAGAATTATACATAATCCTTAACATACCTACCGATCAGTCTATCTTTAATAATGGTGGTATTCATCAAACTATCTAAAGTCGGATATCCTCCCCAAGAGTCCTCCCAGAAAAGAGCTTTTATTTCCTTTGGCAACATCCCATGATAGTTTCTCTAGGATAATGTCTATGCTTTCAAGAAGGAAATTCCAAACCCTAGATCCTTTGGGAGAAGAAATAGTCCTAAAAATACTTAATGGATCATTAATAGAGAGATATTTATGATTGAGGATTTTTACCCATTTAAGGTTGGGTTCCAAGTACATTTTCCATATGAGCTTGGCTCCTAAAGCTAGATTTTGCCTAGCTAAGTTTTTAATACCAATCCCCCCTTCCTTAATAGGTTTGTAGATTTTACCCTAGGCTATTAGTGCTGGCTTCTTTTGGTCTGAAGCTCCATTTCTATAGAAATGCTTAAGTTTCCTTTCTAACTTTTCATTAACTCCTTTTGGGAGAGGTAAGCAGGACATTTGATAAATAGATATTGCAGATAATACTATTTTTAGCATTGTCGCTTTCCTTGCTAGGGAAAGCTACTTATTTTTTCAAGACCCAACCTTCTTGTCTATTTTGGACAGGATATTGTCCCATATTTTTTTTTGTTTATTTTTCCTTTATCCAATGGTAAACCTAAATATTTGCAAGGAAGATTACCTTTCCTATATCCAAAAATGTTGCATATCTCTGTTTCTAGCAAGGGGGGAGTATCGAAAAAGAAGATCTCAAATTTATCTTGGTTTACCACTTGCCCCGAGGCCTTGGAGTAGTTTACTAGAATTATCCTGAAACTCCTAGCCTCTTACTTCTTGGTTGTCCCCATTAGCATAATGTCATCAGAAAATTGTTGATGTGTAATTGGTTCAATACCAATAGTAACTTTAATGCCCTTAATCTGATAATTCTCACGAGCTTTAGCTATGGTTCTACCCAAGGCCTCTTCCATTATAATAAACAGGAAAGGAGATATTGGATCTCCTTGTCTAAGACCTCTAGAGATTTCAAAAACCTGAAGGGGATCCATTGACTATGATTGAGATCCTAGGGCTAGAAATACACTCAAAGATCAAATTGATCCATTGTTTGGAGAAGCCAAATTCTTCAAGGCATTTACATAGAAACCTCCAATCTACTTTATCATAATCTTTTTTAATATCTAATTTGATTAGCATTCCTGGATTACAATTCTATTGGATGGAGTGTATGACTTCTTGAGCTATAATGATTCCATCAAAGATTGATCTCCCAAGGACAAAACTTGTTTATTCTTCAGCTACAATGTGAGGGAGAATGGTTTTCAATCTGCTGGCTAAGGCTTTAGTGAGAATCTTATAGATGGTGTTATAGAGAGAGATAGGTATGAAGTCATCAAATGATTCAGTTTGTTCTTTTTTTGGTATTAAGGCAATGAATCTATTATTAATTTCTTTCAAAAATATGTTTGAGTTTCTAGCTACTTCCAGGGCCTCCACTAGTTCTTCACCCAGATTGTGCCAACATTTCTAGAAGAAGCATGTTGGGAAACCATCCGACCCTGAGCTTTATCAGGGTGCATTTGATCCAGATCTATCTTAATTTTTGCAGCTGAGAATTTACTATTTAAAATATGGTTTTGGTTCGAGATAATCAATTTAGGGATATTAGCCAAAAATTTTGATTGAGCGTCCAAGTTTGAGGAATCCCAGTTGTTAAAGATATTTCTAAAAAAAAATTCAGCCTCTAAAGCTATATCCTTAGAATCCTCAATAATGTGTCCCATCTCCTTCTTGATGTTGTTGATCCTATTAATATTCCTTCTCTGCTTGGTATTGTTGTGGAAGAATTTTGTATCTTTATCTCCTGCTTCTAGCCATGTCTCCCTAGATTTTTGTTTCCAGAAGACTTCCTCTTTAGCTAAAATGTTTGTGTATTGACCTAACAGTTCTTTCTCCTAATGATACCTAGTTTGATCCATCCCCTCTTTTATTACAACCTCATTTAGGTCTTCCAGTTCTTTTTCTAATTTCTCCTTAGATTCAAAGATGTTTCCCAAATGCTCCTTATTCCAAAGCAAAAGCTTCCTCTTGACTGATTTGAGATTAGAGGTGAAGCAGAAGAGTTTGGAGCCTAAAAATTGCTCCTCATTCCACCATGTTTCTACATTTTGAAGGAAATCTTCAATCAATGTCCACATATTTTCAAATTTGAAGGGGCATTTGATGGGAGCTACTTCTTCTTCTACAGATTATGATATTGGAAAGTGATCAGACCCTAAGATTGGAAGGATTCTAGAACTTAGGTTGAAAGGAAACTGTATCAAGTTGCCTTTAAAGAAAAAATCTATCCAACTTCTTTGTTATTAGCCTGAAGCCTTCCCTCCTTTTGTTCCAGGTAAAATTGCCATTGGAAGCCTCTATTTCCATTAGGTTATTCCTATTCACCCATGATCTGAAATCTTGAAGAGATTGGGGCTCTTTCCCAACCCCTCCATATTTTTTGTTTAGATTGAGGATAGAATTGAAGTCTCCCCCTTGTATGATACTTTTATCCTGGTGTTGAAGACAAAAGGTTTCTAGTTCTGCCCATAGCTGTCTTTTTTTTCTAACAGTACAGGACCATAAACATTGATCAATATTCCATTTAAATTACTTTTAAGACTCCTTATTTGCCCTGTTGTCTAGTGTTTGTTGGAACTTAATGTAGAAAAGGATACTTTTCTAGGATCCCATATAATTCCCAACCCGCTAGAGGCTCCATCTGTCTGTTCTATCTCCATTTTCCTACATCCTATATTTTTCTTAAAGAGTTCTGACTCCTCTGCATTCAATTTTGTTTCTTGAGTAAAAATGACTTCTAACTTCCAAGAAAATATATTGTGCTTAATGATGTGTTGTTCATGCCCCTAACATTCCAAGAAATGATCTTCATGGCTCATTGGGAAGGACCTTCCCCTTCCCTGCATTGAAAAAAGTTGTAAGTTTAACTTGATCTTCAGCCAAGCCATCCTTCATCCTTAAATCATTAAGAGACTTCCTGCCTATTCTCTTGATTTCTTTAGCACAATCTTGGATGTCCAAGCTTTGGCAATCTTGTTTAATGCCCAGTCTAACCCTCTCCTCATTAACTGTCATATCATGACTGATAGCAGTTTCTTTCCCATCTCCTAGGATTTGCAGTATTGCATCCTCCTTAAATTCTAAGCCTTCCTCTAGGGCGGGCTCCTTAATCTGCTCTAATTCTTCTCCATCCTGACCCTCTGATTCCATTATATCCAATATTTTCTTGATTAACTCCTTTTTCTCAGCTGCAATTACCTCTTGATCTTCATCCTCCTGATCACTAAATCCCAATAGGTTGTATGATGCTTCCAATTTAGGAGGGATGTTATAATTATATTGGATCCCCTAACTGCCTTTTCCTATTAATATTATTGGGATATCCATTATAGCATTGCTTTTCCCTTCAATTGTCTGAAGGTGACAAGTTACATCCTCTGTTTATTTCAAAACTTCTATCTGTTTAGCCACCTCAACCTTCAATACCTTTGTCTCATATAATATCTCTTTAAGGGAATCCAAAGGTTTATTTGGTGAATCAGGCCTAGAGGAGGATTGTACAATGGGAGGAGTCTCTCTAAGTTTTCCCTGGGACCCATCTTCCATAGGCGCCACTGAAAATCCTCTGCCCACTGAGCTGAGACTGATGTTAACTTTTGGGCTAGAGTTTAGGCAATTATCAGGTTAGATTCTATTATTATGGCGTTGCCTAGTTTTAAGGATAATGTCCTTCTCATCTATGAAACCCGAATAAAATGAGGGTTTGATGATCCAAATTCCATTCTCTGGAGATACTTCAATATGATCCAAATACTTAATTCGGGTATCCATATTCAGAAGGATTTTGATCGATTTGGAATGCTCCATGCTCGAAATGCCCTCACATCCTAGAAAGGCTCCCATCTTGCTACCTATGGCTTCTAGGATTTTGAGGAACTGATATTCTATTGGTAATTTTGTTGAGGTCTATCCATTTGGGAAAATGGCTTGGACGATATGCATTAGGAAAAAAAATTGGTTTCCAACTAAAGTAATGAAAATAGTAACCCTTAAAAAAATTAATTTCTCCATCTAGAATATCTTATTAGTAATTTCATCTTTGCATAGAATTGAGAGGAAATTACAATCTAGGGCAGAAATACTTACCTGGTTGGGATACTTCCTTTCCCACCACTGGATGATGCTTTGCATAGGCTGGTTGTGGCCACTTTAGATCTCAAGAATACCAAGTTAATTAAAATGATCCCATATAGGTTTAGTAGTTTTGGGATCCAATATCAACCCAAATAGGTTTAGTAGTTTTGGGATCCAATATCAACCCAGATAGGTTTAGTAGTTTTGGGATCATAAATGAATATCACCTAAACTCACAACATATGTAGGGTATAAATTCAGATCAGCAGAATAAACCTAGTGTTGTTGTGGTTTATTATTTGGATTAGGTGTGGGTTGAGTTGACAACTAAGTAGGTCTAGGTGTACTAGCATTAGGATTAGGAGGGGGCATGATAGCTTGTTGTTGAGGTTGTGAAGGTAGATGCATGTAACCAGTTGCCTGGTTTAGCTATTATTGTCCACCCCTCCACTGGGATGTTTGTTGCCAATTCCCTTGGGGATGCTACCAATTCCCTTGAGAAGGTGGTCATATAGGTGGAGCATTTTGGTAATTACGCTAAGTATTCTGAGGTTTATTCCAAGACTATGGTGGATAACCCCCAAAATTGGATGGGTATTAGTGCTTCCACTGGTTATTAGATGCATAAGAATTCATATAAGGTCCACTAAAAGATAATGGATCAGGTGGCATATATTGTCTTGAAGCCCCTGGTCTCCTATGTGCAACATAGATGACTTGTTCTTCATCTCCCTCAATCAACTTGAACTCAGGTGGAATTTGCTTGCTATCAACATTGGCTACCATTTTACATTTGCAGTCCTTCTTCTTTTGCCGACAACGAGGGCAATATTCTGGTAACATTACTTATGCCTCTTCTTGTTTCCTCTTTGCTTTCAGGTTATCTAGTTGAGTGGCCATATCGTTTATGATATCCTTCTTAAAATTTGAAATCAAATTAGTGATTTCTGCCCTTGAGACCCCATTAGCAAATGATTTTCTCATTTGGTAACCTCTTCCTTTCTTGACAGTTGCTTGAGAGTAGTTTTGGCATATCTTCTTAATGACATCCCAAGGAACTTGAGTAATGTCTCCTCCTCCTATTAGATCCAAGGTGTAAATACAACTATCACTGATTCCCCTGATGAAAAGAAACTTTTGAGACTCTTGGTTAAGAGTATGCTCTGAGGATTTCTTCAGGTAGAACAAAAACCTTGAAATGTAGTCTTCCAAATTTTCATCTTCCTCTGTTGCATCCTAAAGATGTCATCTCCCCTCATATTACCACTTTTACAATAATCTTTGTACTTCTCAAGAAATTTTGTTTGCATGGCATCCTAACTATTGACAGTATCTCTCCCCAAGCTCATAAACCATCTTAGGGCTCCTTCCTTCAAAGTAGCAGGGAAGCTTAAGCCTATGAGCATTAGTGGTATAGTCATAGCTTCTACACAGGATGTCAAATTCAAACAGAAAGGTATCTAGGTCCTCCGTTACAAGCCCATAAAACTTAGGGAGGGCCGAAGCAGGAATATTCTTGAGATTATTATTATCATGCTGGTCAGTGATGGAGAATTCAAAAATGGGTTGGTTAGGATGATTTTGTACAACAACAGTTATTCGTGCTTGGGAAAGTATCAAGGCAAATGGGTTATCAACAGGTTCTTGGTCAGCTGGACCTGGATTAGTGAAGTTGGTAAATATATCAGCCAAAGGATTTATCTCTTGGTCTTCTTCTTCAAACTGACTATTGGCTTCCTCAAAATGATTGTCAAGATAAGTGTCATTAGGAAGAAATCTCCCTAAATAATCTCTTCTTCTATGCATACAGTATCAACTTAGTATCAGCCTATTCCACACAAAATAATTTGTGAAAGAATTATGGGCATAACTTATGCAAATGAGATAATATTCTAAGAGCAATTTACAGAAGTATTTAAACAAGAATAAACTAAAAATGAACCTAAAGAACTTCTTAGTTTGACACCATCCCCGACAACAGCGCCAAAAATGTTTGTCTCCCTTAATGATTCAATAACTAAGGCCTTAAAGCTATAACTTGGAGATTACATATCTATACTAAGTAGCTATCAGACTCATTAAGGAGGTTCATTTAACTTGTCAACCCAAGGATGCAAACATGAAATGGGTCAACATTGTATGTGCACTAAGACTATGTTATGACCATCATGAATTAAGCAAAAAAAAATGTTGGAATTGAAATGTTGTAAATAACTAATGAAGGAAATTGAACTTAGATTAACAGCTAATCTGAAAATGCAAACATTAAACTAACATGAGCTACAAGAATTAAATTCCAAATAAATAGACAGGAAACTACTCTGCCCGCTTTGGCTGTAGGAACAAACACAGAGTACAGTTATGTGGATGGAGGAATAGTCAATTGTTGGAATGATACCAACTACTGAATGAAGAATAACTACTAAGCTAACTAAACATAGTTCTCACCAAGTGGGGCCCCTTGAGTGAGATTTCCAAGGTTAACACAAGTGATGAAAACTCATAATGTCATTTTATTCATCAAAATAGAAGTACATAAGATATGACAACATGCTCTTAAACTATATTTCAAATTTGAAGGTAAACTTACATCATCAGAATGTTCAACCCCCTTTAAGAGATCATCTGAGCATTATTTATAGAAGAAAAACTACCAATTATCCTAACTAACTGGGCGACTAGCTCCACAACATAAGGAGGGTGCCATTTATTTAAATCATAAAAAGAGAAAAGGAAATCTCATGTATATGCTTAACCAAGTTAGATAAGACTTCCTCAATGGAGATATAGCATAACATTCCCCTAAATAGACTCAACTGGTTGTACATGATTAATTAAGAAGGTAGTTGCAGCATTAAGTAGAGAAAGCTCCTCTATGGTGATTACTCCTTGACTTCTTCAACAACTGGCCAGCTGGTAAGAGTCTTGCTCCTTGTTGCAAGCTTCATCATAACACCACTTTCTTAGTATATAACTGCAAAACACATTAGCACATACAAACAACCACATTTCCCAAATCATCTTGAAACAACATTCTTTCCAACATATGCACATTTAATAGATAATTCCATAACATATGCATTAATATCATGAATTGTTTCAAGGTTAAACTTAAGCCCAAAAGGTAATAGTTTATGAGGAAATAATATAGTAAATAGTGACATCCCAGTATCAAAGTCTAAAGTATTATCATAAAAAACATAATAAATCCCTAGAAAACAATACTATAAACTTGTCTCATCAACCTTAATTATAAGTATCTTCAATAGTTCAATACCAAGAATGTGGTACTTTGACTTCCTAAGGTATGTTTCATCTAGAGGTTCTTTATCAAGGTTGTGCCTTGAGAAAAAACACCGAAAACCTTTTGTTTAGGGTAATCATGCTACTACCTTACTTGAGTTGGTTGATAGTGACATTATGTCATTTTTAACTTCTTTTTAAAGAGCCAAGTATGTAGTCATCTTCATTGATGATTTCTTGTGTTGCACATTCGTGTATTTTCTCAAGTACAAGAGTAATGTCTTCACCACTTTTGAAAAACTTTCAATATGTCCATGGATAAGCATTCAAGTTCTTTTATTCAAAAGATACACACAAATAATGGGGAAAATATGTGAACCAAGCCTTTATAGACTATTATATTGAGCATGGCATTCAATATTAGTATTTGATTCCCTATCCTGCTCAACAAAAAGGTGTTGTCAATAGAAAGAACAAATCATTAAGGAAGATGGAAAATTGTATTCTTCAATGTGGGTATATGGCCTCATCATTTTGGGTTGAAGCAATCAATTGTACCAACTATATTTATAACCACACTCCCCATAAGATAGTTCATAATTTTACTCCAAAAGAGGCTTGATCCAAAATCAAGTTTGATGTTTCCTTCTTTGGGTGTATTTATAAACTATTAAAATTCCCTTATAGAGTTTTCAAAATCCCTTGTAAATTGTATTTGTTGTCCACCAATTATTTTCCATAATCCCTTGCATTGAAGAAGTTGTTGTACTTTGACTTTTCATATATAGAAATTATGTAGAGTAAACAAATATTTTTAGATCTATGATGCTCACGCAATAAGGAAATTGAATTTTTCCTTACAAAAACCCCAAGATTGGATTAGACCTAAACGTTGACACCCCGAAAAAAAATGCAAGACAAGATTTACAAAAGCTTGGATACCAAAGTATCTATTTATAACTCATGGAGAATTTTACAAATTTGGAAAAATAGGGTATCCAAAACTTAATTTTTATTTCAAGTATATTATTCTTGCAAAATTTTGATGAAATTAAAAAAAAAACATCAATTTTTGATAATCTGGGTGAAAAATAAATGTCACTACTATGACAATGAATGAATGAATGAGCTTCTTGTTGAGTATAAATGCTGCAAAAAAAGATCAGGTTCATTTGCAAGTTATGCAAAATGAAAAAGACATCCCCTTCTTACAAACTCTTAGATGTGGTCTAACCACTAGAGGTTTGGCTAAAAATGTCATGCTTACAATATATGTTACTAGTTACATTAAATGGAAGCTTCATAGTTTTAACTTCTAGCATTAAACATTGAGTGTAAACAACAAATATAACTACAACATTAAATTTGTGGGTTGCTAGTGTGACAATGTAACACCTTGTGTTTGTGGGTAGCTCAGGTATTTCATAATTGGAGTGGTCATCAGAAGATTGGCTATGAAGGAATCCAAAGCTCATGCCACATTGGATGTAAATAGAAAATATGGCTACAACATTTAATTTGTGGGTTGATAGTGTGACAATGTAGCACCTTGTGTATGTGGGTATCTCAAGATATTTCATAATTGGAATATGAAAGAATCCAAAGCTCATTCCACCAATAAAAAGAGACTAGAAATCCATTTGGTGGAAGTTAAGCCATTGAGGAATGGGGGCAACCACACAATACTTGAATACTTTGTAAATATTGGTGAATGCCCTTTGCTATTGGTAAAGATAAAACCCTTATGGAATACGATCTATGGTGATCCAACTTGAAAAAAATGTAGATCGTACACAGGTTTCATGCCTTGCCCTAATAATAGGGCACTAGTTAGCGTGGGTTAAATAAATTGCAAGGAAAAAACTATTGAGAGATGGCGACTTGAGAGAGGTCAATGTTGAATGCAAATGGCTCTCTATTGCTGCTCAAGTGTATTATCTTGCTTCCAATTCACACAAAGAAAAATACCAAACTCTCCCTTCTTTACTAAGCTATGATTCGAACTTTAGAAAAGCATGATTTTGATTTTGGTGTCAGCGGAAGAGATTAGCATCTTCAATGCCCACAAACTAAATATTGAAATTAATAGATCTTTTGTCAGTTGGGCTAGAGATTCTTGATGGAATCCAAGTTAAGATGGAGATTCACTATAAGAACATTGAATTCACAATGTGTGAGACCAACTACCAAAAAAACACCACTTTTTGGGTCTTCACATAAATCCTCAAAAATAGCAGAAAGGTTCTCGCTTCCCACATCTTTCATCTTTAGTTTTGGTGTGAGTGGCCATATAAATATCTTCAAAAATGGTGTTCATTGTTAACAAGCTAAGGTCAAGAGTGACAAAAAAAAGTGGAACTCTCCAATTATCTCTAAGGAAGCTATAGTGCTAGGTCTACCAAAGATGATAATGGTAGATGGTGAAACCCTTGCCATTGTTAAAAAAATCCTCTAAGATGAGTGTAGGACAAATTAAAAAAAGAAACCCACAAAAATAACGTGGTTTCTAAAAAGAAATGTTAAATTAAAGAGTTTTGTCTAGAAGTTATAAACAAAGTTTTGTAAAAAAAAATTCTTTTGTAACGATTTTTTGTACAAATTTTGTATAGGTACGGTTGTAAAACTATGGAGGGAATATATAACCTTTTTTTTTTTTAAATGTTACTGTAGATACCATAAATTCAACTATCTTAATTAATTAAATAACACTATTTAATTATTTTTAATTCTTCCATCCTCATAATTATTTAAATTGTATTTAATTAATTACATATTTTTCATAATTTATTAATATGTAATTACATTTTGTCTATTCCCCCCTAATGGTTGATTAATCAAATTAAAATCGACCTCAACCCTACTCAAATTAATTCTTCTAATTATACATTAGTTAACTAATCTAAGTTTAATTAACTAATACCCCTTCTAATCTTCATTAACATTTTCCTCAATTTTATATTCTCTCAAGCCCCCAAACTTGTAGTCATGTGACATGTGTCCTCCAAGCCCTCATAAATGATTGTAAGCACATGTCACCTTAGCCTTCCAACTCATCTATTGACCAATTATGTAATTGGTTATTCACATGCGTGAGAATTATCTTCCCAATAGGGCCAACTTACACTTTCCTCTTTTCTCCACTTGTCACCTTTCCAATCCTACACCTCTTACATTTATCTATTTTGTTTCAACTTGTCATTTCCTTGTTCTTCCCAAGATATTCTCACACATGTGTGAGAACACATTGCCCTATTCCCCATGCCCAATGTCATTTTTACATGCTTACACCTTGTGACACTTGTCACAAGGCTAAGCCCTCTCCTTCTCCTTCAATCTAAGATCTTGATCCTCCATTCCTTCATTTTAAAATCCATAAATTGGAGCCTTCTCCCTTCCTCCGTCATCACCTCATCTTATGATAGTATTTTTCCTACATAATTTTTAAGGTTATGTTGCTTGGAGAGCCATTCACATATGCTAAGATTTGAGAGAAAATGAAGTGAGTTGGGTGCATCACTTTAGCTCGAGATAGGGAGAAATAAGGTATATTTTGAAGTGTTCTTTATGTTGTTTTGATCATTTCTTTCATGATTATACTTTATTTTTTATATAGTCACAATTTATCCAGTTTTAATACCCATAGGCCTATTCACACTTCTTATACTTGCATATTTCTGATTTTTAGTTGTAGATCTAATGATTAAATTTTATGTACTTGCATTAGTGAAAAAATCATAAAAATTGCACATTGTTATCTATTTTTATCATGTATTTTGCATATGTTATTATTTGAAAAGAAAATTGTTGTCATTTCGTTTCCATTTTGTTAGTTCCATGATGCATTTATTTCATGGATGTGATAGTGGTTTATCCTCCCTTGTTTCTCTCTATCCCTCTCCTAAGGATCCTCCTACCCATCAGGATATTTTGGTGCAAAAAGTGACTATTAACATTTCTTTCAAAATTCTCCCTTCTAAGGATGAAGTTTTGATGAATGATGTTGATCTTTCTCCTAAAATGTGGCTCTCCCATGAGAGTATCTTAGAGTGAGAGGATGATATCATAAACACCTTCCTTAATGTTACTTTACCTTCCATACATGGTACCTCTCCTAAAGAAGAGATATTGATGGACATTTCCAATCCTTCTCTCGAAGTTTGTCCTAGCCATAAAGATACCTTGGAGAAAGAGGATGAAAATGATTAGCACTTTCATTGATGCGATCCCTTCTAAAGATGAACATTTAGAGAACAAAAGAGTTTAATCAAGTCAACACTATTCATGTTTGTAGTTATGACAAGCCTATATTTCTTCGACATGCTACTCAACCTCAAAACCAATCTATGATTGATGCTAAGAAACCAAAGAGACCTCCTAGATATATATTAAGAGTTGCAAAATACATATGTGAAATAAGTAATATGGAAAGGAAACTAGCACAAAAATATGGTATTGAAGTGCCTAACTTTAAAAACAACAAGCATGATACCAATGTTCTTCTCACTTCCCTTCTGTTGATGTGTTTTTTAGGCACCTCTAACATAGAATAAAATACCTAAGTATTTTACCCTCTCTTGAACAAAACCACCTCATATGCATATTTGATCAACTAAGACAATTCCAAGGTTTCTAATATCAGTTCTTGACGTGTGGGTAACTCAATGACAAATGTGATTTTGTTGTTTACACAAAGGGACTTCTTACACAATTATTCTAAAGACTTAAAATTATCATGAATGGAAGTAGTTTTTCCCATTGTTTCAAATTAAATGATTTTGCAAGATGAGCTCTTTATCTACTTCTAAAAAATATTTTCAAATAAAATGCAAAAGGAAAGGGCTTAGAAGTTCTATTCTAATCCTATCTTAAACTTAGAATGCAAGAGATAGTGAATGACCTAATGAAATTCACCTGGGCTTAGTTTCATCATACAATGAACAACTCAGCACAAGCTTAGTGTAATATTATAAGGAAATCACTTGATAGTCAAATTCAAACTCACAACACCAACACCATCCATTCAATCAATATTAATGTGCAAGTAAAAATTGAAGTTAAGCTCAAATTAGATTCCAATTGACCACACAAGGCAAATTCACAATTAGCAAATAGCTAGTGGTATGAATAAAATGAATTTCATATGAATTCACTCAATAATTCCTTTCATTTAACTACAATACTTAAAGTGAATTTCTAAACTAAATTTGGAAGTAAGAGAACTATACACAATTCTTCAAAATCTCATAAAAATCACCAAGTTTCAATGATTAAATTCAATTTGGCAACATATAAGTGACAATTACCAACAATATCTCTTACAAATGAGAGGGGTAGGGATTTAAATAGACTCTCAAAATGAAATGAAGGACCAAGATTCATTTAGAATCAAGGATCAAGATCATCACAACATTACCCTAATTAGGGTTTACATAAAAAAGTGGAATCAGAAAAATTGAGAAATGAGGTCCAATGGTATGTCGTCTAGTCATCAAGCAGGCTACCTTCTAGAAGATTCATTCCTCCATTCCTCTCTCTAGCTGCATTTTCAAAAAATCTAGACATAATTGAATTGAACTCCTCCATCGTGATACTTGGCAATCAATCAAGCTACAATTCGATCACATCCAAGACATTTAAGCAAGTATAAAAAATGCTTTCCCAATCTAGTGTAACCTTTTCCAAATTTTTGATGTCAATCATGAGGGAAACCAAATTATTCAGTCGATTCTTCTTGATAGATTCTAACTCCTTGAAGTAAACAAACTTCATCTTTTCCTTCAACTCTTCCAAATTCAAACTGCTAGAAGTGTAGACGTCTTGTCCCAATTACTCTTCAATTGATATGAAGATCTTCGATTGTATCTCTTAGATTGATCCTTACATCTTCATGCACTCATACTTTGCGTGATCAAACACTGACTTCTTCATGGCCAAGGAACAATACCATCCATGAAAGTCATACACATTACCTTCCCGAACAACTCCCTCATGGATCAATATAGATGCAGGAATCTACTTCAACACCTTGAGGTGAGGAATAGTCTTGTCTTACACTACTGGAACTCTTCCCACACTCCCTCCAAGTATTGTATCCTGCTTGTGAGCATTATTGTCCTATCATATGTTTAGATGAATTGTAATAGGAAATCATCTTTTTGCCTTGAAATATCTTCTAACCATCTTCCAACCTCTTGGTATGTATTCCTCATTGCCTCATAATCAACAAGTGATCCATGAGAAATAACAATAGGAAAAACAATGGTAGGATCATTATGCCTTAGGGGATTCAACCCTTCAATATACTCCTCGAGTCTCTTGTTTTCCATCTCTAGCAATTCTTTATTCTCCTCAACCTTGTTCAATCCCGCCTCAATTGCCCTGGCGGTATCATTTAGCTCTTGAAACTCTTGCTACTTCATAGTAGCTCCAAGGTCAATTGTGGTAACCTAATTATCCATGGAAGTGATCACATCTCTAGTATTATTAACAATTGGGACAACCACTTGTGCAATGAGTACTCCTGAATCATCTCTAGTAATCCTGGAGAACTTCTTTGCTTTCTTCTTCTCTTTACCATTTCCAATCCAGGCTAGTAAGTCATCTATATCTTCAATAGGTTGTGCCTCTATCACTTTCTTTTTCTCCTTTTTGCTCATCAACCAATCAAGAATTGTAGAAAATTATATCCCATCTTTGAGTTGTTGATCATCATCAAATCCTCTCAAGGCTAAAATAACCTCATCCTCTATTATCTTCTTACTCAAATCCACTGCATCATCACCCAAATGGACCTGAAGTTGAATTGTAGGAGATCCTAGTTTTTGTTTTTCATCTTCATTTGGTAATGATTGTGCTGATGCATGTTCATCTTAATCATTCTTTGGTAGGATCTCCATGTTGGAACCTTGCTCAGATTCATTGTTATCCTCTTTCATTTCATTCTCCTTCATGGATGAAGAGTTGATAGTAGATTAAGGAGCGTTAGACTTATGCTTCTTGTGCCTTGATTCCTAACTAACAATCTCCTTACCCTTCATTTATGACTCTCCAGGCATACCTTTTCTTCTTTTAGGAGATTGACTCTCCTCATCATTATGTGTTCTCACATTACTTATTGTTCTTTCATCATCATTGAGAAAGGAATCCTCACTTCTCATCCTGTCATAATTCAAGGCGATCTTTTGTCTTCTTAGCTCATTTAGCTACTTATCCACCCATTCTCTAGAGAAATCACTTACTTCTCTCATCAAAATACTCAAATCTACCAACTCAAGTTGTGACCAATTAGGTGATGGAATGGGCTTGTCCTTCTCCTTTGCATATTGCATATGAATGTGATTCTTATCATCCTTCACTTGATCAGGAATCGAGAAGAAGTTACACTTCTTCATGAAGTTTAGTGACATCTAAGACCACATCTTCCTTCTAACTTTGAGCTCATCAATAATATTTGCCTAATAATCCTCGATGTCAATCTTGTGTGCAAACTTTTGTCCTCTAGATTTTGATATTATTTGAAATGGATCAAATCTATTCCTAGCTTTATAAATTCCAAGATGAAAGAACTCTAGCTCCTCATTAACTATCTATGTTGCTTCCGTGGTGGGGCATATCTCCATAATCTTTCCAAGCGTGATAGGATAAGTAATACCTTGCCTATGCTTCCCCTTTTAGATATAATCAAACTTTGAGATCTACCTCACTACCTCAAGTAACACCATCTTGTCAGTTAGATACCTAGGAAGTTTCTATGGTTCGAAGGTGAATCCCTGAATCCTTAGGTATGTGAAGGTAGGAAACTAAATGTACCATGATCCGTACTTCTCAACTAGTGACATTACCTCCTTGGAAAATCTTGTGATGTACATGGTGAATGCATCATTCACCTTTTGATGTTGTCCCTTCTCATATATGTGGAGCTATGGATAACAATCATACAGCTTGTATTGTCCAGGCTTGTTTCCAACTTCACCCTTGCATATCAATCCTTTGTAAACAATTTGCCTTGATAGCATGTAGAATAGGTAGGAAGTCATGTAGAAAGTCTTCATCCTCTCCAAACTCCTCAACTGGATGTCTAGGTTGCCATTTATAATCTTCATCCAATTGAGTATCACTATTCCATCTGATATTTTCTCTATGAAACAAAACATCCACGTTTCAAGTAGAGCTCCTTGAGGTGCTCCCATGATTCTCTTGAGTAGAAATATCAAGTTGCTATAATCCTCTTTGAAATATGAACATAAGGACTATCCAATACACAATGATAGTGTTATAATTACAATGATATCTAATATACATAACATATGCCAAAATATCATTGAATTATCTGCAACAAGGGATGAGAGAAACTGGAAATAAGATACAAGATCCATTGATGCTCACAAACAAGACCACTGGTCCCCAATGGAGGTAAGACAACAACCACCCAACCATGTGAAACCTAAAGGCCCACCCTCCATGCTAGGAGATGGACACAAGGCCCCACACAACAGAAGTAAAATAGGCTGACAATACCCAAATGAAAGGAGACACAAAGGACCACTTTCACATACAAACACATCACAAGAGATACCACAAAGGATAGACACAAGGACTACTAGAGGCTCCACAAGACTAGGGTTATAAGGTACAATTAGAGAGGAGTGTCATCGCATAGCCTCACATGAGTTACCTTAGCAGTTTGACCCCTTTACGAACTCCAGAACCCAACCTCCATTGAGGAATCATGCGGAACCAAACAAATCCTTTCGTGAAGACAAGGAAGTTCGATAATGCCATCCATGCCTTCCCAGTCTCTTCTTGAGTTTATACGAGCACTCCAGGCCATGAGATCTCATCCTCTGTCTATACGAGCACACAAGGCCATAAGTGGGGCACCAAAACATAATTATATTTTAAATATGAGAATCTACCCTTCCCCCTGAATTAATTTTATTTAGTGTTATCACTTGATTACCAAACTCTCAATGAGTTACCCTGGCAACCACTTTGGGCCCCAACTCCCATCAAGAGCCACTCCCCCTAACTTGCACTTAGACACCCTAACAAATAACACATAACAAGGATGGAATAACCATCCACAAATCCAAAATGTCGACTAGAACATCCATGTATCCAAAGTTTGATATTAAATCAAAATCATACTAAAAAACCATAATATCCTTCCAATCATATACATCCATGAAAGTCCTTCCATAAGCACAACAACTGATCATCCAACAAATCAATCATAAAAAATCTTGAGAAATAATGGAACTTGTTGGATATTGCTAAGAAGTTTGCTGGAATGATGTGTTGTCATTGATGTCAACATATTCCTCTGTATTCCAGTGTTGCAATCAAATTAAATGAGTTGGTTTGATCAGTGTGTTGCAGATGAGTTGTTGTGGTTTAATGGATTTTGAGACAAGTATCTCTAGTTGATTTAGCTAAAGTTTCAGAGGTTCACATGGTGATTTGATTGAGTTATGAGATCCAGTATTGTGGTTGGTATTTTAGTATTGTTCTGTGTTATGGTTTCTGCTCCGCATTACTTTGGAATTGGAATATCTTGGTTTGCAGATTTGGCAAAGTGCTTGGGATGTTCATATGCATCCTCAATTCAGATGGTTCGTGATTTGGAGGTTCTCAAGAGAATCTTTCAGTTTGACAGTCAGTTCAGTGAGTTTTCTTGAGGTTCGATATAATGACGATGGAAATTCTAATAAGTGGTGATGTTGTGGTAATTCACGTTGCTTGTGGATGTTTCTAGATCGTGTCCTATCCATGTTGATGGTCTACATTGATCGTTGTGTGCATTATTTATCCGGTGATGTTCTTCATGTTATGCGACATTCACGATGATTGTAGTGTGTTGTAGATGTTCTTGGCATAATTATTAGAAGTGTTTCTTGTTTGTGGTGGTGGTTTAGGTCCATATTATGTCTTAGTCAACATTGTTTTGGTCTGCATGTATTGTTGTAGTGTGTGTGGTTATATTCTTGTTATTTGAGATGTGGTTGAGACAACCTTGAAATATAGGTTAATGATTTGTATAAATAAATGTAATAATCATATGAGAGATGTATTTGCATGGTATCTGCGAGTGTGTATGATTAGATAAGTGTGTGAACAAGTGTTTTGATCTTTCAGAAGTGTGAAGAAGAGTGTGGTAGAGCAGATCAGATAATGTGCTTAACTGGAATTGTAACCAGGCATGAGGAGATGCTATCTCATTAGTTCATGATCCTCCAGATGTAATCCAAATGTTTCTGTAAGACATTGAGTCTTCCTCAGGGTTGTAGACCTTCTTATTTTGTGATTTGAGTAGTGAGTTCTAGGCAATGTACCTATATGCATGTTCATTCCCCATTGTAGTATTTCATTTACTCCTAATAAGGTATTATCTCATTGTGGGTAGGTTTCCACCGTGGTTTTTCCCTTAACCGGGTTTTCCACGTCAAAAATCTTGGTGTTATGTGTGTTATTGATGTGGTGTTGATTTATGCTTTCATTGCTAATTATCAGATCTAAATTTAAGTTTGAGTTGTGTAGAGTTTTGTGAGCAAACTGATTCAACCCCCCCCCCCCTCTCAATTTTTTCCCTTGTTTCCAACAATTGGTATGAGAGATAGATCCTCTAGAAGAAGCTTGACCACTTGAGGTGATTCAGGATGATAACCTTTTCTTTTAAGAAGGATAGTCTAAGATTTGATGTAATGAACCACACTCTTTGAAAGAACTAGATGGAATGTGACTTGAGATGCATCAGTGAACATTATTGGAAGAGAACTAAGAATGTGTATAATGTTCCTCCGAATGGTCCTTCATCTACGGATGAGAAAAAGGAAGATGAATTCAATATTAGAGCTAAGGAAGAATTGTTGAGTGCTTTGATTGATTATGAGATGACTAATGTGATGGATTTGCATACTACTCATGATATCTGGAAGAAGCTATAGACTTTTTATGAAGGTGATAGCCATGTGAAATTTGCTAAGCTGTAGATCTTGAAGGGAAAGTATGAGATGTAGAAGATTGGCGAAGATGAGAACATTACCTCCTTTATGCAGAGAGTGAATGGGGTTATGTTGAATATCATGTGTGTCGATGGAGTGTTGGAAGAATCTAAGATTGTGGCTAAAGTGTTGAGATCCTTGCCTCCTTCTTACAAGCACAAAGTTGTTGCTATTGAGGAGATCTAGATGGTGAAAAATGTGACTAGAGACATACTGATTGAAAAGCTTGTTGCCTTTGAGTTGAGCGAATTTGGTGAATCTCTTCCCAAGTCTAAATCTACATTCAAATCTACTGTATCATGGAAGCAAAAATATGATCCAAGAGAAATCTCTACAAGGGTGTCCAGATATGAGAAGGAGATGAGAGAGATTGAAGAAGAAGAAAGAGAGCTTGAAGAGATTGAAGCCCTGATTGCTAGAAGTTTGCCAAAAGGAGTTGGTAAGTATGAAGGAAAGCTCTCTCTTAAATGTTTTTCATGCAATAAGATAGGACATTTTGCCTCAAGGTGTTCATAAAGAGTTTCTAAGAATCCATTAAAGCCATATAAGCCTAAAAATCAGAAGAAGTGTTATTTTGCTAGTGATGAAGATGTGACAGATGATGAGTCTGATTAGGGAAATTCAGGAGATGAATGGGTGTTTATTGACATCAAGGAAGATGATCATGTGACTACTTATTCTACTACCTGCATTAATGAACATAAAGTTTTGGTTACTAAAGTTGAAGAGAAAATCAATTGGGTTATTGATAGTGGTTGCTCTGTCATGTCCCCTTCTGGATCGTTATACATATACAGAGAGAAAGAGAGAGAGGCCCTAAAATAAGAAATTATTGTTTTATATAATGACTACCAACAAAGGAATATTTGAAATTTATTTATTTATTAAATATTATTATTTGATTAACATTTATTAATAGTTATAACTAATAATATTCCTTAAACGATAAGGATGGGTTAAAAGAATACATACAAAGTAATCACATGCTTTTTCTCCAACAAACAAGAATAGTATTTAGACTAATTGACATTAACATTTATTCGGACATTACATCGCTAGTGGTCCTCAATTTTGTGGAGTCTCTAAAAGAGACAAAATTGCGAATGTAATCGAAAGACCATTATTATAGATAGGTTCAAGGATTGTGCTTAGCAAGAACCACCATTTAAGAAACTAATCGTATAGTCAATGATCATGATTAAAGACATATAGGGCACTCTAAGAGAATTCACACCGGATGTAAAAATACTTAATAATGTTAATGTATGGATTAATTGAATTAGGCTAGTGTAAAGAAATGGTTAAAATTAAGTAATCTATGAAAAAATAAGGAAACATATTTAATTCATTTTAATAAAAGAAATGATATTTAATAATTAATATATTTAAATGAAATGTTATTTAATATTTAAATATATTTAAAATGAATTTAAAGGTAATATTTAAATAAGGAAATATATTTAATTCATTTTAATAAAGGAAATGTTATTTAGTAATTAATATATTTAAATGAAATAATTCTTAACATTTAATATATTTAAAAAGAAATGATATTCAATAATTAATATATTTAAATGAAATGTTATTTAATATTTAAATATATCTAAAATGAAATTAAAGGTAATATTTAATACAAACCATGCATGACTTACAAACGAACCCGCTGACTCCTAAATAGGGTGGTTACTTCCGCACAAAGTGGTGCGTGGGTAACCACAGCCTAAGTTGCGATTACCCCCGCACCCCTTCATGCAGAAGGGGACAGTGGGGGGGACACAACCCCTCAAGGGATATAATAAGGAAATACTGAAAGAGGGCAGCAATAATTATGTTGTTTGGAAATTACTTACAATTATAGATAGGAGATGTTAAGACTGCTAATAATATATAGTATAATGGTATGAGTGCAAATTAAGACTATTAATATGATATATGGGGAAAACGGGAGAATTGTCTTCTACTGCAGATGAAAGGTAAGGAACAGGTGGTTTATTGTATTAAATAACATACGTATATTCGTTAATGTGTTCTTATTGATATGTAACATCATTATTATTAATGTGTAATACTCATTAATATTAGTTAATGGGTAATGTGTAATGTTAATTAATAAGTGATGTTAATTGTAGTCTAGTGTATATATATGTCTTAATCAATGTATAGTATTCACTAGTCATAATGTTAATGTTAATGAATAAGTGATGTTAATTGCAGTCTAGTGTATATATATATGTATTAATTAATGTATAGTATTCACTAATCACTAAAAATAGGTAAAAGATATAATTTGTTAATTATTGTATACATAAGTTTGCATATTAAGAAAGATTATGAATACAAAGGTATTTTAAGAAATGTAATGCATATGTAAAAGATGGAAAATTATATATATCTATGTTAATTAAGAATACATTAAGAATTCATGTTAACACAAGGGATAGTTTATGAATTAAAATTGCTATGCAAATGCATGGCTTGGTTGACTAAAACTCAACCAAGAAGAGAAGGATCTGGTCAATTCCCCTTGAGGACTTGGATGATGGAGGCATCACCCATGACAAGGAAAGGCAAGGGTCTTCCTTGGCTGGCTTGGGTATAAGAGGTTATACCCAAGACAGGACTCAAGGTCGGGCCGATCCCCTCTGAGGACTTGGATGATGAAGGCATCACCCAAGGCAAGGAATAGACAAGGGTCTTCCTTGGAGGGCTTGGGTGTAAGAGGTTACACCCAAGATAGGATTCAAACTCATCTTCGATTTCCTGGAGGGCTTGGGACCAAGGGGTTCCAAGAAGGCGAACCTCATGGCCGCCTAAGGACATACTTACGTATGGCATTGTATCCATTTTATTAGATGGAAATTATGATTATGTTAATTAAGCATTGAAGTTAGATTATAATTTAGATTACTTCTATATATATATATATATATATATATCTATGTTTGTTGTGTTCTAACGATCTGTTTTGCAGGTTAATGATCTCTAATTGGTAGGGACATTACAGTGGTATCGGAGCAATGATCCTGCCATCCTGTAGGTAAAGACGAATCATTTTAGTCAATAAGAAAAATTTGACAATGCATGTATGCTTCGTGTTTGAAATCATCCATGTATATACTTTGTGTTTTTTATGTGTATGCCACGTGTTTGTGATTCATATTGGGAGATAACTCAGTTTGAGAAAATTGCCAATTGCTTGAGGACAAGCAATTTTGAGAAGGGCAGACTGTCATGTCCCCTTCTGGATCGTTATACATATACGGAGAGAAAGAGAGAGAGGCCCTAAAAGAAGAAATTATTATTTTATATAATGATTACCAACGAAGGAATATTTGAAATTTATTTATTTATTAAATATTATTATTTAATTAACATTTATTAATAGTTATAACTAATAATATTCCTTAAACGATAAGGATGGGTTAAAAGAATACATACAAAGTAATCACATGCTTTTTCTCCAACAAACAAGAATAGTATTTAGACTAATTGACATTAACATTTATTCGGACATTACATCGCTAGTGGTCCTCAATTTTGTGGAGTCTCTAAAAGAGATAAAATTGCGAATGTAATCGAAAGACCATTATTATAGATAGGTTCAAGGATTGTGTTTAGCAAGAACCACCATTTAAGAAACTAATCATATAGTCAACAATCATGATTAAAGACATATAGGGCACTCTAAGAGAATTCACACCAAATGTAAAAATACTTAATAATGTTAATGTATGGATTAATTGAATTAGGCTAGTGTAAAGAAATGGTTAAAATTAAGTAATCTATGAAAAAATAAGGAAATATATTTAATTCATTTTAATAAAAGAAATGATATTTAATAATTAATATATTTAAATGAAATGTTATTTAATATTTAAATATATTTAAAATGAATTTAAAGGTAATATTTAAATGAGGAAATATATTTAATTCATTTTAATAAAGGAAATGTTATTTAGTAATTAACATATTTAAATGAAATAATTCTTAACATTTAATATATTTAAAAAGAAATGATATTCAATAATTAATATATTTAAATGAAATGTTATTTAATATTTAAATATATCTAAAATGAAATTAAAGGTAATATATAATACAAACCATGCATGACTTACAAATGAACCCGCTGACTCCTAAATAGGGTGGTTACTTCCGCATGAAGTGGTGCGTGGGTAACCGCAGCCTAAGCTGCGATTACCCCTGCACCCCTTCATGTGGAAGGGGACAGTGGGGGGGACACAACCCCTCACGGGATATAATAAGGAAATACTGAAAGAGGGCAACAATAATTATGTTGTTTGGAAATTACTTACAAGTATAGATAGGAGATGTTAAGACTGCTAATAATATATAGTATAATGCTATGAGTGCAAATTAAGACTATTAATATGATATATGAGGAAAACGGGAGAAGTGTCTTCTACTACAGACGAAAGGTAAGGAATAGGTGGTTTATTGTATTAAATAACATACGTATATTAGTTAATGTGTTCTTATTAATATGTAACGTCATTATTATTAATGTGTAATACTCATTAATATTAGTTAATGGGTAATGTGTAATGTTAATTAATAAGTGATGTTAATTGTAGTCTAGTGTATATATATGTCTTAATCAATGTATAGTATTCACTGGTCATAATGTGTAATGTTAATGAATAAGTGATGTTAATTGCAGTCTAGTGTATATATATGTATTAATTAATGTATAGTATTCACTAATCACTAAAAATAGGTAAAAGATATAATTTGTTAATTATTGTATACATAAGTTTGCATATTAAGAAAGATTATGAATACAAAGGTATTTTAAGAAATGTAATGCATATGTAAAAGATGGAAAATTATATATATCTATGTTAATTAAGAATACATTAAGAATTCATGTTAACACAAGGGATAGTTTATGAATTGAAATTGCTATGCAAATGTATGGATTGGTTGACTAAAACTCAACCAAGAAGAGAAGGATCTAGTCAATTCCCCTTGAGGACTTGGATGATGGAGGCATCACCCAAGACAAGGAAAGGCAAGGGTCTTCCTTGGTTGGCTTGGGTATAAGAGGTTATACCCAAGACATGACTCAAGGTCGGGCCGATCCCCTCTGAGGACTTGGATGATGAAGGCATCACCCAAGGCAAGGAATAGACAAGGGTCTTCCTTGGAGGGCTTGGGTGTAAGAGGTTACAACCAAGACATGATTCAAACTCATCTTCAATTTCCTGGAGGGCTTGGGACCAAGGGGTTGCAAGAAGGCGGGCCTCACGGCCGCCTAAGGACATACTTACATATGGCATTGTATCTTTTTTATTAGATGGAAATTATGATTATGTTAATTAAGCATTGAAGTTAGATTATAATTTAGATTACTTAAATATATATATAAATGTGTGTGTGTGTGTGTGTGTGTGTGTGTGTGTGTGTGTGTGTGTGTTTGTTGTGTTCTAACGATCTGTTTTGTAGGTTAATGATCTCTAATTAGTAGGGACATTACATGCTCCCATCAAATGATAGGTAATAAGAGTAAATTTGAGTATGGAAAAGTATGATGGTGGTGTATTAAGATTTGGAGATGATAAAGCTGGTATGATTCATGGTAGAGGTTCTATTTCTGATGCAGGAGCATCCCCGATTCACAACAATCTTGCATCAACCAAAAACATTTTCCTTTCTGTTTTGGTTTCTGTTTGCAATTTCAGTTTTCCTTTTTGTGTGTCCCAGTTTTGGCTCACTGGATCTTGTGGAGTTGGATTCTAATTGAAGACTTGATCATTTTTCTTTCTTTCTTACCGCATCGCATTTGGATCACTTTCCCGTAAGATATCGCTACCGGTTTCCATGATAGTTTCTTGTTACCAGATTGACATTTCTTTGTTACCGGATGCCTGGACCTATTCTTGTGATCTACTGGAACCCATTTCGAAGCTTACAGAACCTTGGGCATTGACTTTGATGTTCCTTGGTGTGTGGCTGACCTTTTCCCATGATCTACGTTCCATCCTTTGGATTTTTGGGAGGAATCTCTTGGTGGAGGTCGACCTTGTTATTTTCATGTTAGGTCTTGTTCTTCGGGTTTTGATCGCTTTTGGACCGACTGGATCCTTTGGATCGATATATATATATATATATATATATATATATATATATATATAAAATTACGCATTAGAAGGAAACGAAGAGAGAATCAAGCAGCTAGGCTGTGCATAGAAGATAGATATTTTGATTCAAGGTCCCAGTTGTGGCCTATTCTACCATGCCTGTGAGCCGGTATGTTGTAACCCGGTTGTGACCGGTTGGATGTAATCAAATTTTATGCAATAAAAATATCTATTCTGCATTGCCTCCATAATATCTGTGTGTTTTTGTTATGTTACTCTTGCTGACCGGTTTGGATTGATCTCCTTGAGGTCCCTCTTCACTAGTGACTGCTTCAAGTGGTATCAGAGCCAGGTTTCATTCTAGAGGTTGTGTGTCCTGAATTTCTTGTTGTAGGGTGGCAGATTGCAGATTTGACCTGCAATTGCAGAGGACTAGCATGAATCGATGGTGGGAAGAGGAACTAGGAATGGTGGAGTGTGTGGAAATGCAGACCCTGTTGTGATGGAGATGTTGCAAGGAATAGCAGCCCGATTAGAAGCTATGGAGATAGCCCAGAGAAGAGGTTGACACATTGAAGATGTGAGTGAAGATGAAGGAGATGAAGAAAGGTTTTTTAGGGTTTTGAGTAGGGAAAATACTAAACCTCATTTTACCCCATGGGAATATGATGGGAAGTTAGATTCAGATAAATTGATGGATTGGATCTTGGAGATGGAGAAGTATTTCAATTTTGAAAACAATGCAGAAGAGAGGAAGGTAAAATATGTGTATACTCGGTTGAAAGGTCATGCATCTCTTTGGTGGGAGTATTTGCAAGTTGATAGACAAAGAAGAGGTAAAGAAAAGATTAAGACATGGGATTGAATGATTGCTAAGTTGAAATCGAAGTTTGTGCTGGTGAATTATCAAGTGGATTTGTTATGGAAGTTGCAAAATCTGAGATAGAAGGAATCTAGTGTGAAGGAGTACACCTAAGCATTTTACAAGTTGAACATTAGATCTAGACATGTTGATGATGAAGTTGAACAAGTTGCAAGATATTTGAACGGACTGCAAATGTCTATACAAGATGAACCGAGTATGATAAAAATGGAGAGTGTTGAAGAGGCTTACCAGTATGCCCTAAAGGCTGAAGAGAAATTGAACAAAAGACATGAACAAAGACAGAGAGGTAGAGGTGGAAGGTTTACCGGAGGAAGATTTCAAGGAGGAAGAAGATATACCGGAGGAAGAGGAACCAGTATAGATCATAACAAGGTCAAGGAAGTGAGAAAAGAAGGTAATTCATACCGAGAGGATGATAGAAATTTCTATCAGAGGAGAGAACCAGATGGTTACTAGAATGAGAACTTTGGAAGACAAGAGGACATTCAAAGGAGCTTGCTTTAAGTGTGGAGGAGGACACCATGCATTCAAGTGTAAGAAGACATAAACTACTGGAAGAGTAGCAGTGGTGGAAGAAAACCCCACCAGATCAAGCAATAAACCAGAAGATGGAGAACTATTGATGATGAGGAGAGCTTTGTGTCATACAGGAGGAGTTGAAGAGCCCTTGCAGAGGAAGAATCTATTCAAGACCAGATGTAAGGTATCCAGTAAGTGTTGTAAATTTGTTATTGATAGTGGTAGTTCAGATAATCTTGTTTCAGAAGAAATGGTAAATAAGTTGAAATTGGAGAGATTGAAACACCCTAAGCCTTATCAAATAGCATGGATTCAGGATGAACATAAGTTGTTTGTTAAGTGAATAATGTTTGGTGAAATTGAAAATTGGGAATTATCATGATGAAGTTTTGTGTGATATTATGCCTATGGATATGTATCATCTTTTGTTGGGTAGACCTTGGCAGTTTGATAGACAAGCAACACATAATGGGAGGAAGAATACATACACTATTGTGGCCAATGGGATGAAGCAAACCTTGTTACCTTTGGAGGAACCTTTGAAGAATGAAGTCTATATGAATGCCAGAATCTGTTTAGTAGATGGAGGGAAATTCATGGATGGATTGAGACATGAGAATGTGTGTTTTGCCTTAATTCCTAAGAATACTGAGAGATCGGAACTGGAAGGAGAGCACCCGAAAGAGATAAGAGATTTGCTGATAGAATATAAGGACATCATTTCAGATAATGTACCCGATGGATTGCTACCTATAAGAAGTATTAATCATTGCATGGACTTGGTTCCTGGAGATAGTTTGCCTAACAAAGCTGCACACCGGTTGACACCGACAGAAAATGAAGAGCTAAATAGACAAGTGCAGGAGTTGTTGAAGAAAGGTTTGATCAGGGAGAGTCTGAGCACTTATGTACTACCAACATTATTAGCACCTAAGAAGAATGGAGAGTGGAGAATGTGTACCGACTCAAGAGTAATAAACAAGACCACAGTGAAATACCGATTTCCTTTGCCTAGGACGGATGACATAATGGACTATTTAAGTGGAGCAAAATACTTTGCAAAGATAGATTTGAATAGTGGATATCATTAGATCAGGATCAGAGAAGGTGATGAGTGGAAGACAACATTTAAGACAAATGAAGGACTATATGAATGGTTGGTGATGCCTTTTGGATTGACTAATGCACTGAGTACTTTCACGAGGCTAATGAATGAGGTATTGAGGAAATTATTGGGTAAGTTTGTTATTGTGTATTTGGATGACATTGTGATTTTCAGTAAGACAAAAGAGGAGAATTTGTTGCAGTTAAGATAAGTTTTGCAGAGGTTGAGAGAAGAAAAGTTACTGATCAATATCAAGAAGTGTACTTTCAGGAAGGATGAGTTAGTCTATTTAGGATTTGTGATATCTGAGGATGGTTTGAAGATGGACCCTGAGAAAGTGAAAGTGATTGTTGAATGGCTTACACCAGAAAGTATTGGAGAGGTAAGATCATTTCATGGATTGGCTAGTTTTTACCAGAAGTATATCATAAATTTTAGTTTAGTTTGTAACCCTATGATTGAGACCATGAGAGGAGATCGGAAGGAATTCAAGTGGACCACCAGAGCAAACAAAAGTTTTGAACTGTTGAAGCAGAAAGTGACTAAGAAGCTTATGTTAGCTTTACCAGATTTCAATAAAGTATTTCAAGTGGATTGTGATCCAAGTGGAACAACAATAGGAGTAGTCGTGAGTCAAGAAGGAAGAGCAGTAGCCTATTTCAATGAGAAATTGAATGATGCCCAGAGGAAATATTCAGTGTATGATCAAGAATTTTATGCCCTGATTCAAGCCTTCAAGAAATGGAGACATTAATTATTGCCTAAGGAGTTTGTGTTGTAAACAAATCATCAAGCTTTACAGTATTTGAATAGTGAGTGTTAAGTTGAATCAACGACATATGAGATGGGTAGAATTCCCATAGATTTACACCTTTGTGTTAAAGCATAGAAGTGGAAAATCTAACGAAGTTGTTGATGCATTGAGTAGGAGAAGGAATTTGCTGACAAAGATGAGAGTGATAGTATTAGGTTTTGAAGATTTGAAGACCTTGTATGATGAAGACCCAGATTTTGTAGCTTGGAAAGCAAGTAGAGAACTGATTATGGTTGATATGAGAAAATGGTTGGATTATTTCATTCAAGATGGAATGTTATTCAGGGGAGTTCAATTGTGCATACCTAAGAGTTCCATGAGAGAGAACCTGATAAAAGAGAAACACAGTGGAGGTTTAGTTGGACATTTTGGCATTGACAAAAGAGTTGCATTGGTGAGTGAGCAGTACTTTTGGCCCCAGATTCATAATGATGTTAAGAGATATCTGCAGAGTTGTAGAGTTTGTCAAGTTGCAAAAGGTAGTAGTCAGAATGTGGGATTGTATAAACCTTTGACAATATCAGTAAGACCTTGGGATGATATAAGCATGGATTTTGTACTTGGATTGCCTAAGACACTGAGAGGGAATGATTCTATATTTGTGGTAGTGGATATATTTTCAAAGATGGCTCATTTCATACCTTGTAAGAAAACATCAGATGCATTGCATATAGAAGACCTATTTTTCAAGGAAGTGGTGAGATTGCATGGATTACCTAAGAGCATAGTTTCAGGAAAAGACACTAAGCTTGTTGGCTATTTTTGGAGAACACTTTGGAAGAAGATAAAGATAGGTTTGAAGTTCAGCTCTACTTTTCATCCACAGACTGATGGACAGACAAAATTTGTTAACCAGAGTTTGGGAAACTTGTTGAGATGTTTAGTGGGAGATAAAACCAAAAGTTGGGATTTGATTCTTGCACAAGCAGAGTTTGCTTACAACAATTTAGTGAATAGAAGTATTGATCAAACAACTTTTGAGATCGTTATCAGAAGGCACCCTAGAGGTATAACAAAATTGAAAGACATTAGAAGTGAAGACCGAAAGAGTTCAGAAGCATTGCAATATTCAGGTTAAGCAACATTTGGAAGACATGAACAACAAGTATAAGGAGAAGGCAGATGAGAAGAGGAGGCATAAGGAATTTAAAGTTGGCAATGCAGTGATGGTATATCTGAGAAAAGAGAGATTCTCAGTTGGAACTTATAACATGTTGCAAATAAAGAATTTTGGACCCTACAGGATTTTGAGGAAGTTCAGTTCTGGAAATGCATATGAAGTGGATATACCAGATAGTCTAATTATTTCACCTATATTCAACATTGTAGAGCTTCATGAGTACCATGAACTAGAATTCAGTTAGGATGATGTTGCGGACTTGGAGAAACAGTTGCCTAAACTAGATCAACTTGAAGAGATTTTGGACAGTAGGATTGGGCGTAGTACCCAAAACAATCAGTATAAGGAATATCTTGTGAAGTGGAAGGACATACCAGTTGAAGATTCATCTTGGATTTCTCAGGTAGAGGTAGACCGCCTTGGTTTCCGTCTGACCCTAGGAAAGTGAGAGGCTCACTTTTTTATTAGCCTCATATGTTTGATGCAGGAGCATCCCTGATTCACAACAATCTTGCATCAACCAGAAATATTTTCCTTTCTGTTTGCAGTTTCAGTTTTCCTTTCTATGTGTCCTGATTTTGGCTCACCAGATCCCGTGGATTTGGATTCTACTTGAAGACTTGATCATCTTTCTTTCTTTCAAACCGCATCTCATTTGGATCACTTTCTGGCAAGATATCGCTACCGGTTTCCATGACATTTTCTTGTTATCGGATTGATAGTTCTTTGTTACCGGTTGCCTGAACCTATTCTGGTGATCTACTGGAACCCGCTCCGAAGCTTGTGGAGCCTTGGGAATTTATTTCGATGTTCCTTGGAGTGTGGTTGACCTTTTTTTGCAATTTACATTTCATCCTTTGGATTTTATGGAGGAATCTCTTGGCGGAGACTGACCTTGTTATTTTCATGTTAGGTCTTGTTCTTTGGGTTTTGATCCCTTTTGGGCCGATTGGATCCTTTGGATCGATATATATATATGTGTAATTATGCATTATAAGGAAATGAAGAGAGAATCAAGCAGATAGACTGTGCATAGAAGATATATCTTTCAATTCAAGGTCCCGGTTGTGACCTATTCTACTAGGCCTATGAACCGGTATGTTGTAACTCGGTTGTGATTGATTGGATGTAATCAGATTTCATGTAATAAAATTATCTATTTTGCATTTCCTCCATCATATCTGTGTGTTTCCATTGTGTTACTCTTGCTGACCGGTCCAGATTGATCTCCTTGAGGTCCCTCCTCACCGGTGACTGCTTCAATTTCTTTTGATGGTAAGGATAACACTAATGATGTCTTATATGTTGAAGGTCTAAAGCATAATATTTTGAGTGTTGGACATATGGTTGACAAGTGTTATGACTTGCAATTCAAGAATGGAAAATTTAAGATCTTGAGTAGCTCCGTAATTGAGATTGCATTAGGTACAAAGACTAAAGGTAATATCTTTCACTTGAATGCTAGTGGTAAAAGTTGTTTGATTGCTCAGGTTGATGAAAGATGGTTATGGAATAGAAGGGCGTTTCATATAAATTTTGACTACATGGTTAAGATAAGTTCTACTCAAGCTGTGAGAGATCTTCCTAAGTTAGTAAAGCCTTCTAATCTGGTATGTAAGGAATGTCAATTAAGGAAGCAGACAAGAGTTACTTTCAAAAGAAAATAGTATACTTCTAATGGAATATTGGATCTTATGCATACCAATTTGTGTGGTCCTTCTAGAGTGAGAAGCATGCAGGGTTCACAGGTATTTTATGTTGTTTATTGATGACTATTCAAGAATGATGTGTGTTACTTTATTAAGGGAGAAATCTGAAGCATTGGAGAAGTTCAAGATTTTCAAAGGTATGGTTGAGACAAAGACTGGACTGAAGCTTAAGTGTTTGAGATCTGATAGAGGTGGTGAATTTATTTCTAGTGAGTTCAATTCTTTTTGTGAAAAGCATGGGGTGAAGAGATAGTTATCTACTCCGTGAATCCCTCAACAAAATGGTTTTTGTGGAGAGGATGAATAGGAAAATTCAAGAAGTTGTTGGGACGACGATAATTGAAGGAAATGTTTTGCATATCTATTGGAGAGAAGCTATAAGTACTACAGTATACACTTTCAATCAGGTGTATATCAAAGGTGATACTGATAAGATTCCTTATGAGTTATGGTTTGATCATGTTCCTACAGTTAGATGTTTTAAAAAATTTGGAAGTAAATGCTATATCAGAAGAGATGAAGATCTAGGGAAGTTTGATGCTAGATGTGATGAAGGAATCTTTCTTTGTTACTCTACTAAGAGTAAGGCCTACCAGTGTCATAATAAGAGATTGAGGAAGATAGTTGAGAGTGCTAATGTGAAAGTTAATGAAAAAAATGAGTATCAACCCAAATGTTACGGATATGATTCATATGATCAATATGTCAGTTTAGATAAAGGAAAGCAAGTGCGGACCTAGAATCAAATTTAGATTGCTCTGGAAAAGCTTGAGAATGAAGAAGGTACAAGTGCTAGTGCAGAAGAAAGAGTTCAAGAGTCTAAAAATTAGGAAAATCCTAAGACTCCTAGGTATGTATGATTGAATCATTCAAAGAATCAGATAATAGGTGATAAGAATAGAGGTGTGATGACTAGGAGAAGAATTGTTGAAGAGTATTTCCCGATTTCTAAGATTGAACCTAAATGTGTTGATGAAGCCTGCAAAGATGAAAATTGGGTTAAAGAGATGGAAGAAGAATTGAATTAGATTGGAAAGAATAATACATGGATCCTTGTTCCTAAACCTAAGGATAAAAATGTATTTGGAACTAAATGGGCATTTTGGAATAAATTGAATGAGCAAGGTGAAGTTATTAGGAATAAAACAAGACTTGTTTGTAAGGGTTATTCTCAAATGGAAGGAATTGATTTTGAGGAGAATTTTTCTCTAGTAGCTAGAATTGAGGTTGTTAGATTATTTCTTGCTTATGTTACTTACAAATGTATCGAAGTGTATCAAATGGATGTCAAGTTAACCTTTCTTAATGGAGAGTTGGAAGAAGAAGTTTACATTGAGAAACCAGATGGTTTTCAGTTGACAGATCAAAAAGATATGGTTTGCAGATTGAAGAAAGCATTGTATGAATTGAAGCAAGCCCTAAGAGCTTGGTATGCTAGATTGGATAAATTCAATAAAGGTACTACTGACAATAATTTGTACTTCAAGATTGATAATAAGAACATCTTAATTGTTGAATTTTTTGTTGATGTCATTATTTTTGGTGGAAATGATGGTTTGTGCAAGAAGTTTGCTTATGATATGCATAATGAGTTTGAGATGTCTATGATTGGTGAGATTAAATTCTTTTGGGATTGAAAATTACTCAATTGGATAAAGGTATTTTTATATCTCAATCTAAGTATGTGAAGGAATTGTTGAAGAAGTTTGGGTTAGATGATTCAAAGCTAGTTGGTACACCTATGGTGACTGGATGTAAGTTGACAAAGGATGATGATTCTCCGAAAGCAAATCACACTAGATATTGATCTATTATTGGTGAATGACTTAGACTAGACCATATATCATCAATGTTGTTTGTCTTGATGCTAGATTTCAAGCTGATCCTAAGGAATCTCATGTTGTTGATGTTAAAAGGATTTTTCAGATATTTGAAAGGGATAGTTGATTTTGATTTGTGGTATCCTAGAGATGATGACTTTACTTTCAATTCTTTTATTGATGTTGATTGGGTAGGTGATGTGGATGACAAAAAGAGTACTAGTGGTGGTGCATTTTTCTTAGGTAAGAGATTGGTTTCATGGACAGGTAAGAAGTAGAATGATATCTCTTTGTCTACTGTAGAAGCTGAATACATTGCTACTGCTAGCAACTGTACTCAAATGGTTTGGATGAAGTAGATGCTGAAGGATATCGAAGTTGTTTTTTATGAGCCTATTGCTATATACTATGACGATTCAAGTGCTATCAATATTTCTAAGAATCTGGTGCTACATTCTAAGACTAAGCATATATCTATCAAGTTTCATTTATTGAGAGAGAAGGTGAATGAGAAGGAAGTTAGAATGGAGTATGTATCTATAAAGGAATAGATTGCAGATATCTTCAAGAAGCCTTTGCCTAAGGATACTTTTGAGTATCTCAAAGAGAAGCTAGGGGTGATTTCCCCTCCTAATGAGAACTAAGATGCGTTGAGTTACATCAGTCTGTTGAACTTTTCAGAGATATCTTGTGATCCAGATTGATGAGTGAGGTTGCTACTAAGGGGGAGTAGTCAGTGTTATGGTTCAGATGTTCATATTTGTTTTGGGGAAGCGAGATTTGTGCAGTATGTGCCTTTAGCATTGATGTCAAAGGGGAAGAAAGTCATGTGAAAAAACCTTTGATGGAGAGAGTTCTATGTTGAGTTGTGTGCGTGATCTCAGGGGGAGATTGTTGGTTGTAGATTTCTTTCGTTGCATTGATTGTTTTTCACATTCATATGTTTCCATCAATGCCAAAGGGGGAGATTGTTGGATATTGTTGAGAAGTTTGCTAGAATGATGTGTTGTTATTGATGTCAACATATTCCTTTGTATTCCAGTGTTGCAGTCAGATTAAATGAGTTAGTTTGGCTAGTGTATTTCAGATGAGTTGTTGCAGTTTAATGTGTTTTAAGATAAGTATCTCTATTTTATTTAGCTAAAGTTTCAGAGGTCCGCATGGTGATTTAATTGAGTTATGAGATCCGGTATTTTGGTTGGTATTTTAGTTGTTCAGTGTTATTCTATGTTTTGGTTTTTACTCTGCATTTCTCTGGAATTGCAATATCTTTGTTTGCAAATTTGGCTGAGTGTTTGGGACGTTCATATGTGTCCTCAATTCAGATGTTTCATGATTTGGAGGTCCGCAAGTGAATCTTTCTGATAGTCAGTTCAGTGAGTGTTCTTGAGGTTCAATATAATGATGGAAATTCTAGTAAGTGGTGATGTTGCGGTTGTTGCTATGGTAATTCACATTGCTTGTGGATGTTTCTAGGTCATGTCCTATCCATCTTGATGGTCTGCATTGATCGTTGTGCGCATTATTGATCTGGTGGTATTCTTTGTGTGATGTGACATTCATGATGATTATAGTGTGTTGTGGATGTTCATGACATAATTCTTGGAGGTGTTTCTTGTTTGCGGTGGTGGTTTAGGTCCATACTATGTCTTGGCTGACATTGTTTCGGTCCGCATGTATTTTTGTAGTGTGCATGGTTATATTCTTGTTATTTGAGATGTGGTTGAGATGACCTTAAATATAGGTTGATGGTTTGTATAAATAAATATAATAATAATATGAGAGATGTTTTTGCATGGTATCTATGAGTGTGTATGATCAGATAAGTGTGCGAACAAGTGTTTTGATCTTTTGGAAGTATGAAGAAGAGTGTGGTAGAGCAAATCAGATAGTGTGCTTAATCAGACTGTAACTAGGCATGAGGAGATGCTATATCATCAACTCATGATCCTCCGAATGTAATTTGAATGTTTTTGTATGACAAAGAGTCTTTCTCTGGGTTGTAGACCTTCTTGTTTTATGATTTGAGCAGTGAGCTCTAGGTAGTGTGCCTGAATGCATGTGCATTCCCTATTGTAATATTTCATTTACTTCTAACAGGATATTATCTCATTGTGGGTAGGTTCCCACCATGGTTTTTCCCTTAACCAGGTTTTCCACGTAAAAAATCTTGGTGTTAGGTGTGTTATTGATGCGGTGTTGATTTATGCTTTCATTGCTAATTATCAGATCTGAATTTAAATTTGAGTTGTGTAGAGTTTGTGAGAAAACCGATTCACCCCCTCCCTCCCCCTCTTAGTTTGTTGCCTTGTTGCTAACAAAGCCAACACAAATCAAACCTAAAAGACCCCCAAAACTGAGACAATAAATAACAATCTCATGACTAGCCTATGGTAACTAACTAGGAGACTACCGAACTAACAACAAGTACAACCACAAACTAAAATGTCCCTAATATAATATTAAGGATTTATTTTTTATCCTACTCTTTTCTCAATATTATATTAATGACTTATTTCAAATCTGAAAAATGGATTCACAAATAAACTTGCCAAAACTATAGAAAACATCATTTGAAACTAGACAACTAGTCTTGCAAAAAGTTCAAACAAAAAAATATAACGTTCGAGACCTAATTTAGCACAACAGAAAATGAAATCTTTTATTTCCAAAACCTCTACCAAACCCATAAAGCCGAGATAAGATTACACTACCCGATTCACCCTAAATACCACAAACTGATTATGTTTGAATTACAAATGAAAATAACAACATATAAATATAATTACAACCATAAAAAAAAACATAATTTTGAAACATATTAACAAGACCTAACATGACAAGAAATCCATACACTATGCTTGAAAACAACACGAAGAAAAATGAAAGCGTGACGAAGAAACCTTACATCGATTTTGAAGAACAACGAAAGAAGAATAAGGAAAAGAAACTTGAAATTAAATCTCCAAACCAAAATCCACTCTAATAGCAACAAAATCCACAAGAATCCACAAATAAAACTCTTGCAATCAAAGAAAAAACAATTCTAAAATTTTATTCAAATCAGATTTCAGAATCTCTAACAATTCGATCAAGATTTCTCGCACCAATCTTCGCCAAAACTTGGGCCACTAATTCCAGCAAGAATTCCAATTAGAAACAAGCCAAAATCAGCCACAAAACCTCCAACAAATAACCAAAGAAATATTCAACTCAATCCTCCAAAATCTCTTCAACAATCTCACGCAAATAGAAATTCGCAAACATAATTAAATCTTCCCCCAAACTCTTTCTTTAAGCAAGCCAATTCCTTCCCCAAAATTTCCAGCAATATCTCCCCATCAAGAATCCCTTCCAAACTCAAAATTAAAGAATAAAAAGACTCATAACTCCCCTTTCGAAAACCAAAAGTCACAGAAAAGGAGATAATAATATGGAAACCCTTCAATTCTCAACAATAATTAATTTCCCTCTCAACACAAGAAATTAAATAAACATAAGGAATAAATCATAAAGGAGTAAATACAACATAGGAAATAAATAAAGCATAGGAGATAAATAAACATGTGATAACATACCATAACATAAGATCACAAATTAAAGCACAAAACACATTAAATATCTTAAACATAATCTATAGAAAGAAAAAAATGACGTAAAAAGGGTAACAATCACATAACATTAAAATTACTAACAATAACATAACTATAGAACATAAAATTCACCACATAAATCACTTAAACAAGGACACATGAAATATATAAGGGAACACATCACCCAGGTCATACTCATAACCACTAATGAATGAAAATCGAATATTGTTATGTGGCAATTCAAATGGCTAAACACGTGACCAAAGATAATTGTCCTAGCATGGGACAATGGTTAGGGCTAAGCCAACTTGGCACTTATATGCTATCTCCATTACCACCATCATGGATTGTTAGGCATGCTCAGACCTATGAAGCCAGATGGAGTCGATGCCTAGTACGGGAATCAAACAAATAACAAAACACTGCCCACATACACATCCATGCATACATCTGACAAATATGATTAGTAACAATAAACATTCCTCAAATATAATCATATGAACATATGCTAGTAAATAATGAAATATCATAGACATAAAGCATCATCTAACATATAGCCATCAAAGATTATAACATAAAACCCTAATATCATCATAAGTGCTCATGAGCATAAAACATCATAACCATAATACTTCATCTCACATCTAATCATCAAGTTTTTTATTAAGATAAAACGGGTTTCAGGACTCAAAACCCAAATCCAAAAATAGTAGGAACAAAATAGTCCAAAGCCAACAACCAAACAAAGGTAGAAACAGGGGAAGCACCCCACAAAGCCCAACTAAAAAGACATTAAAACCTTGGGCAAACCTACAAAAAAACTAACCAAGAGCTTCCATGAGCTTGGAGTTTTTCTCAATAATATTCTTGTTGATTTTTTCTAGCTCTTCCATGATGCTCATAGTTGTAATCTTTTCTTGGTTCCTACTATTGGTCCTAGTGGTCAAGCTAGTAGATATCTACACATCCATTCCCTGTAGATTCATGTCTAGGTTCTTTCTTTTGGATTTAGCAACATAAGGCAGCGTACTGTTGAGTGGATGGGCTTTATGGATCATAATTTTCTCATTAAGCTTTTTAAGGCCTTCAACATTGTTATTCATTGCTTCTTTACTAAGGTCAACCAAATCCTTGAGACTCCCCTTTAACTCTTCCATTCCTTTCTCTGCATTAGCAATTTTGGGTTCATGCTTAGTTTTCATGACCCTAACATCTTCCATCAATTTCTAGGTCATTTTAAGGAGCTTATCAGTTTTATCAAGCATTGAATTTTCGGTGAAGGTGTTAATAGTATCACTTATGCCCTGATATTTTAAGTTACCATAAACATTATACCCTAATATTTCATTGTTATACGCTCAACATATAAAAATCACTAGGAAAACATAATTATAACCATAACCCTAATATCACCAATCGGTCCTAAAAATATAAATTCATTATACATACACAACCTTTCTATAAATCAACTGAGTATGCCTACCCTAATAGACAATATGCAACTAAATCCAACATGAGTCCAAAAGATCATAGTCAAGAACAAACATAAAAGCGGTTACCCTAGAACATAGTTCATTTTCCAAAAGAGATCACAAAGAAAACATGATGAGAAAATCCATTTATCAACTACTCACTATAACAATAAAATAGTATCAAACTGGGCCACCTCGTAATTAGCACAGTCAGGATATTAAAACATTAAACTTAAGAACCCTCATATACATATAAGCAACCAAATATTAAACTCATTGGAAGGGGATTTTAACATCACATGCATTCTCCAATGATGTGATATCATCGCTTTCCATCAAATCTACATTGATTCCCATTTCATTACTTGCTTTATTTGTATTAAGAGTAGGTTTAGTATCATAATATTTGCCTTATCATGTGAGGGTTAGAGGGTTACTACACATTGTATATCTTTTTGCAAGCTTTCCAATGATATGTTATTATAGAAAATCAAATGCCCACATCAAAAGCTATGGCTCTAAAAATGGTGCCACCAAAACTCAAGTTTCAGTGAAAAATCCACTTAGGCGGGAAAATGAATTATTAGACCATTGGGCTCTAAAAAGAAGATAGTTTATACTTTATGTAACATTCTAAGGTACTTATTGGTGTTAAATAAAGAGGTTAACTGAGGTTTACAAGGATACAAATCCATCAGTAAAGATTGTGGCTTGATATTGTAGGGTTTTCTTAGAGAGTTGATTTTTTTGTAATGATTTGAGCCCATGTAGATGTAGTGCATGTACCTTTTTTTAATGTTGTAGTTCTCACTTCTTTGGGATATAAGAAAGAAAATGGTTTTTTTCTAGCATTTTCTATTCATTTCTCTGTTGGTGTTATGTGTTTGGGTTTGTAAGGGGAGTACCCTTCATCAAGTGGTATTAGAGTAGAAGTTCCTAAGTGTGTAAATAGATCATTGAATATGAGGCAATTTGCACCAACACTTATATAAAAGCGAGAAAAATATCCCCACAAAGGAATTGTGTTGGAAGAAATGTTGTTGTGACATATGAGGGTTTTAGAGCCCTCCAAAGATGAGTTTAAGCACTGTAGGAGAATTTGAAAAGAGGAATTGATGATGGAGGAAGAGATGAAAGTGAGGATTAATTTGAAGGAGGATAGTTTGAAGAAGAGCAAGTAACAATAAATCTTGAAGAAGATATATTTTAGAGGGCCATTTCCAAGATTGGAAAGTGGCCAAAGATTGAGGTTTCTACACATTTTGAAAATTTAAATTAGAAGTAATTAATTGATTGAAACAATGATATGGAGGATTTTTTTTAGTATAAAGAGGTAGAAGAAATTAAAGGGTTAAGTTCACAAAGACCAAGCTAAAGGGTCATGCCAGTATTTGATGGAAACAAGTTTAGTTAGAAGAAAATAGAAGAGGAAACAATAAAATGATGACATGGGACCAGATGGTGGAAAAATTGAACGGACAATTCATTCTTGTTGACTATGAGCTTGATTTTCTTTTAGAAAATGAAAGGGTCGAAGCAAGAAGAAAAATATATAAAAGAATATATAGAAGAGTCTTATCAAGTTCTGGTCAAAATAAGTCATTCTGAGGCCGACAAGGAGAAAGTTTCTCGTTACATAAATGGGTTGAATTTGATCATTCAAGAAGAATGGAGTTTGGTAAGAATGTCTACCATTGAATATGCTTATTATTTTTCTTTGAAGGTAGAAGAGAAGCTAAACTGTAGATTTGAGAACAAAAAAAATGGAAGAGGTCATGATGGAAGGATTGGTGGACAATCTTATGGAGGTCGAAATAAAGTCCAAAAGAAGAATGAAGAATCTAGAAGTAGTCAAAACCATAAGGGAAATAATGCCTATCATTCCATGATCAAAATAATGGAGATCATATTGGAAGGCAAATAGGACAAGGACTAGGAAGATGAGGCTTTTGTGGAATATGTTTCTAGTGTGGAGAAGGACATAGAGCCTATGCATGTACCCAACATCAAGGGAGGAAAAATAGAAGACCTGAGGGTAATGCACAAATTTCCCATGTACATGAAGATGTTGAGTCTTCACATTTTGGAGATACAGAGAGAGGAGGGGTTCTCATTACTAGAAGAGCCTTGTTGAATGATGAGAAAGAAACAACACAAAGGAAGAATTTGTTTCACATGATATGAAAGTGTGATGATAAATCTTGCAACGTTATTATAGATGGTGGTAGTACTAATAACTCTATTTCATAGGAAATGGTTAGTAAATTGGAGTTAAAAAGAAGGCGGCATATGAATCCCTACTAGATTGTTTGGTTGTAAAAGAACCACAAGGCTTTGGCCAGTGAATAATATTTGGTAAATTTCAAGATTGGAAACTATCATGATGAGGTATTATGTGATTTTATGTTGATGGATGTTTTTCATATGTTGTTAGGGAGACCATGGTAGTGGTTATCATGCAATACATGATGGGTATGTAAATACTTATTCTTCAACAATGGATGGAGTTTGACACAAGTTGAAGCTATTGAAGGAGACAAAAGAAAATGAATGCAAAAATGCAATATTATCTTTTTTGATAGAGTAAAATTTATATATGGCATGAAGCATGAACATTTATGTTTTTTATTTTATCCCTAAAGCTAAAAAAGAAGAAGTAGAAGATACACCTGTGGAAGTTCTAGATTTGTTGGATGAGTTTTAGAATATTGTATCTAATAATATACCTGATGGCTTACCACTAGTGACAAAGATTTAGTCATAAAATGGACTTGATTCATAGATTCATTTTGTCAAATAAAACAACCCATATAATGACTCCAACATAGAGTGAAGAGTTGAACATACAAGTGCAAGAGTTGTTGCAAAAAGGGTTGATTCGAGAAAGTTTGAGTCCATGTGTAGTACATGATGTACTAACACCAAATAAAAATGGAGAATGGAGGATGTGTATAGACTCCCAAGCTATTAATAATATGACTATCAAGTATAGATTTCCCTTGCCCAAATCATATTATGGATTATTTGAGTGGATTTGAATACTTCACAAAGATAGATTTGAAGAGTAGGTATCACCAAATCTAGATTAGAGAAGGAGATGAATGAAAGATGACCTTCAAAAATAAGGAGGGCTTGTACAAGTGGTTAGCCATGCCTTTTAGGGATAACCAATGCATTGAGCACATTCATGCAAGTACGAAGTATTAAAAGAGTTCTTGGGTAAGTTTATTATTGTTTACTTGGATGATATTCCAATTTTTAGTAAGACATTGGAGGAGCATATAATGCATACTCTTAGGGTCTTTGAGAAGTTAAAAGAAGAAAAGTTACACTTTCTAGAACATTCTAAGGTAGTTATTGGTTCTAAATAAATATGTGAATGAAAGTGTATAGAGTAACAGATCCATTTGTACAAATTGTGGCTCTAGATTATAGGGGTTTCTTAGAGAGTTAATTTTCTTTGTAATGGTTTGAGCCCATGTAGCCACAACATGTAATTTTCTAAATGTTGTAGTTCTCATTTCATTGGGATAATAGAAAGCAAGTGTTTCTTTCTAGCATTTTCTATTCATTTCTCTATTTTTTTATGTGTTTGGGTTTGTAATGGGAGTACCCTTCATTAGATAGATTTTTAATTCAAAATATAATTATTCTATAATAGTTAAAATTTCAATAAGAGAAATAACTATAAATTTAGTTAATTTTAATCTTTTAATTATTATTTTTAATTAATAAAAAGACATAAATAATTAAAATAAATTTTAAACTTACTAAAAAATTAATCCTTGTAAGAAGAATAAAGATAATTCTTTCTTTTTACTTTTTAAAACTTTAAAAAATAAGATAGAATGTCGTAATAAAAGAAGTGATATTAAAAGATATTCTTGTCAAAAGAAGATAATAATAAAAGATAGTTTTTTTCCCAGTGTTCCATGGAGTTTCTTAATTGAGGATAAGTTTCGAGGATGGGGACCAAGAGCCCATGTTTGGGGGGGGGGGGGGTGGAAACACTAATAACATAGTACTTGAAAATTTAGTTATAAAAAGGTACATATAAGAATTGCAATTTGAATTTTGAAATAAAACTTTGACAAATTATTAAAATATTAAAATATTAAAATACTTAAATAGTACTAAAATTTGAAGTGAATATTAACAATTTATCATTGAACTTTGAATAATTAAATTGTAAAATTCAAAATTTATATTATATTCAAAATTTTATAAAAATGATTACAATTATGTCAAAATAACAAAATGTAGCCTCTAATCATCCACAATCTCCTCATCACTATAAATTTTAGACTCCACATGGTCAAGCTCTACCAAACTAATATCAACCAACCCTACCGTTGTAGTGTAGCATCCACATTAATTTGTGTTGGCTCCCCTATCTCTTCATTCCATTGTGCTACTAGACTCTCTTTGTACACAAGTATTTTGTAGTTAGTGAGACACAAATCATTATGTACAACCACAAACTTCTTTTCTCTCCTAGAGGTAAGTTTTTTCCTCTTGAGAGAGTGGATGCACCTATAATTAGACCGGTTCCTCTCAGTAGCTAAAGAACTAGAAACTTCAGATAGCAACCAAATGGCTAAAGTGGTAGTCAAAGAAATTGGTCCATGACAATTCCACCACAAAATTGGGCCCTCTAATGCCATAGTTTCCATATCCATCTTGGTCACCTCAAAATAACTCCTAAGAGTGGAAAATTTGGTCCACTTAGTGCGAATGATGTTGGCCTCTCTAAGATCACACATCCTCTTAATGACCCTAAATAACTTTACCTTCACCTCAACATCTTTTATCAGTGTAACTTTATTGGCCCTATGCTTGTACCACTTAGGATTAAACACATATGAAACCATGTGCAAGGGAATGTTTAGCTTATCCCATCTCTGATGAATGATTGACTAAATGTGCTCAATATAGAATACTGATATAGGGTCTCTCTCTCGTATAACAACCCTCATTTTGTCGAACATATAATTAATTCACTCATACACCTCTCCAAGAGTAGGTGCATCAATATCCCCATATCTAATAACCTAGAAAAAAGAGCAATGGCACTAGAGACTATACATTTTGTATCACCCCAAAAAGGATCACTCTTTAGTGTATCCTTCACCCTCATCCACTGCTTTGTCTTGAAATCAAGCCACTAATTCCATTATGTTGTCATAACCATAAGTTGTAATGACTCTTGCAACTCAATCATTCTCTTCAAGAATATTAAATAGTCCACACATATTAGGTATTAATAGGTTTCAAGAACTCCTTAGAGAAGATCCTCAAAAGTGCATGTGAAGTGTGGTGGTTGTAGATAAACATATGCACATCTCTAGCATCATCGACCATTTCTTTTTGATCCACTCTATCTTTCCCATGTCCTTGAGTGCATTATTCATGGCATACACACAACAAGGAGTCCAACAAATATGTCTATAAGATGCCTCAACTAATTTACCTACAGCTTTGCATACATAGGCTGCATCTATAACTACTTGGATTACACTTTGTGGCCCAACCTCTACAGCAACATCCTTGAGGTTTTCAACCTAAAAATTAAACTCTTTGCAATACCATGAACAATCAATTGCCTTAAGAAAATATGGTCCCTCTCTAAATGTAACCATGATATTGATGAGTGGATGATGTCTAATATCCATCCACCCATCCAAGACTACAATGCATCAAAATTTCACCCAACATTTCTTCATTGTCTTCATCAACACATTTATCTTGGAATAGTTTTTATCTAAGATCATGGTCTTCAATTTTGTCTCCCTTGGAAACACATATGATGATCCTCCCTTTGCTACCATTTCTATCACCTCCTAATAATAAGGAGACTGAGTCAGATAAAATGAAATCCTATTTGTAAAGAAGAACTTGCCAATGACATCATCTATATCATCCTCTAGCTACACATTAAATAAATTAGTTATGGGGTCATGAGCATCACTTGTAAATTTTTTGATGAAGGGTCCTCCCCTTAAAAATCTAAATACATAACAAAATTAGAGAAATCAAGAGAAAATGCTTAACAATGCATAAATTGATAATGCATGAGGATGATTACATTAAATGAACATATTCCTTGCTTATATAGGCAAGAGATTGTGGAGTAGTTACAACTACCCTTGTTACAAAATTGAATGCCTAAAGAAATTAATCAATAATGAGTTATGACTCATCTCTATCTAGAATGTCACTTAAGATAATTAACACCAACTTTATTAAATGACAAGTTACAAAAGGTAACTTTTTGATAGCTAACTAAATATTTATTAACGAAAATTTACAAAAGTAACTTTATGGTAAATAAATTTATATTTATTTATATTTATTTTTCTCTTTTTTTTTTCAACAAATAGTAATTTTTCTATTTCTAGCTTTATTGAAAAAGAACAATATTTTAATTTGGGTGATGCAAGATTGCTCTTAAACCTTGGATGCTCCTACATCAGACACCTTGGGTAAGAAGAAATGTTTCATGAGGGAAGCTCATGAACATTTGAAAACCATATGTTGACATCAAAACCATCGTTCTTTCATGTTTGCTTCCACACTCATCTTTGACTTAGTCTGCACCTTTATGTCTATTCCTTCTTTCATTCTTCCTCTCTTTCTTCCCCTTAGAATATAATCTAACTCGAACAAAGTTTCACTATCAAACTTTGGGAAGTCATAGGTATTCTCTTCTTTGGCATGAATGCCATAGATTACCTTTGTTATTGCTACAACATCTTTCCCATCATTAGCCTAAACTACAATATGATGTTTTATATTTTTCATGCCTTTAGAAAGACATGTGTCTGCTACAAACTTGTTCTTCTCTATATTCAAAATACTCTTAGCATAAACATCATGGGATTAATCATTTTCAATTTGCACCAAACAATTAGTCTTTATTATTTCCTCTTCCAATAGGAGAAACACATCTTCACCAATATTAAATAAGGAACCATCAAGGAAGCTCACTTTATATTGTTCCTCTACTTCTTCACTTCTAACTACACTCTTATCTTCTAAAGGATTATTGTCATAATATCCTTCTCCATCCCAAACTTATCCTACTCATCACAAGAATTAGATTTTACCTCAACTTTTTTGTAGGAACTTTTCATCTTTTTTCAAGCCAAATAGTTGCAAGTCACATTAGTAGATCATTTTCTTCATCCTCATCTTCTTTCACTAATTATCTCATGCCGTTAACCAAACAAATTCTTGTATTAGTGTATACCTTTTCTTCTTCCTCCTTCGAGGGCTTCAACTTGTGGCGAACTCCATCCTTCGTTAATGAATAAGTGTTTGTATATCCATCATGTATTGCACTTTGATCAAATTGCCATGACCCCCCTAAAAAAATGTGACAAACATCCATAGGCATTGTATATGGTGAAATTGGGATTTTAAACTATTGTAAAACCAAATAAAGATCCAACTACACAAAATCCTAGTTCTACAATTAAAATCCGCCATACACCAATGAAGAACCTAAAACATGTAAAACATTAAAAACGTGAAAGATTATACCATTCACATGCTTAGTAGGGTTTGATTTCCATTGTTTCATATCTCCATTGATCTTGCTTTGATATTATTTCTCTCAGATTTTGTATTGTGCACAAGAGCTCAACAAATAATAGATTGTGGTTGTGTAGATGCTTGATTGCTTGATCACTATGAAAATTTGCATGAAATTGATTTGTTTGTTAGGGTTTGGCAAGGATGAAAGAATCCTCTTATTTAGAGAACACCTTAGAAAATGGAGGGATAGGATTAAGAGGTGGACGGATAAATGGTTGGCTAGGATTAGGGGGTAGATATGGAAAATGGGAAAATATTAGAGAGGAGGTTAAAGGTAAATTAAGATATGAATGACAAGTGTCATGGAAGGAAAAAGATAATGAACTAATTAATAAATGAAGATCTATTTAATTAATAGAAGAAGTTGGGTCAATTAAATAAATTAAATATTTATTTAATTTTGAGAAAATGATAATTTAAATAAAATTAAAAATATTTATTTAAATAGGCAAAAGCTAGAAGAGGATAAGTAAATTAGTTAAATAAATAAAAAATCTATTTAATTAATAGATGGCTTAGGATAAAAATAATTAAATAAACATAGGCTAGGAAATTTTTTAGGTGTCTACTTTTTTGCCCCTCTTGAGTCAATGCAGCTTGTTGTGTTGGCTCAATCAAAGTAAGATTAATTGATACAACATTTGCCCTAGTACAAGAGTGGTATGCCCCCTTGAGAGATTGGGTGAAAAATTATTCGAGAAATTTGGACAATCTCTCGATAAGAAAAAAAAAAGCTATAAGGGATAAGGATAAGACAACAAGTTCCAGCGGGTGAAAACTAGACTCAAAAGGGATCAATAGGGAGGAAAAAGGCATCAGGATGCAAGAACAACCATTAGGGTTCCACAACTTATATATAATAGCTGCAGGATAAAACATCCTCATTTTGCATCCATAACATTTGAGAGATCAAAGCGCAAAGCATCCAAAAAGCTAAAGGAGAGCAGTCAATAGTTGGAGAGCCATGGTAGTTAGATTGCACCGATTTGATAGAGTCTAGTGCTTGGAGAAGCAAGCAGACATGGGTGAGTCGGTATGTACCTCAAACTTGCTTGCATGATTGCATTTATGGTGCATTTATTAGGGTAGATTGTCATATAAAGCATAAAAGCGGTATAATAGATTTAGGGTTTTAGCATGTATAGGTAGGATACGTACGCGTATATGATGCAATGGTGCATATAGGTTTAGGTAATCTATGTATGTTTTTGTAATAGTGTATATGTCTACAGAATGTGTGTGTATGCATTAGGTTGTGTATAGGTTGCAAAGCTGCTTTTTTGCATCAATCAGTGGCGTGTATGTGCATAAAAACATGTATGTGCCAAGTAAAACTATGTATAGGTTCTAGAGTCATGTCTGCATTGAATAGTGGTGCATATGTGTGTAAAACCATGTATGTTCTAGGCAAAAGTATGTATATGTAGTATTAGCACGTATAGGATGTCCCTTAGCACATATATGTCAGGCAAGCAAAAAAAAAAGGGCAAAAATCAGCGGCAATGTGATAAACATATGCAACTAATTAGATACATTATTGAGATGATAAACTATGATAGGTGCCCCAACAGAGATAGGATTTAGTGCAATGTGATAAAATATACACTGACAGGAATAACATCACGTGATAAACATAAGCACTAGAAAGATAAAGCCTGATAAGTAGCACCATGTGATAAACATAAGTACCACTAGGATAAACCTGAATGAGTGATGCCATGTGATAAACATAGGCATCATAGACATAGGATAGACAAGCAACACTATGTGATAAACATAAGTACTACTAGGATAAGATAGGATAAATAGCACTATGTGATAAACATAAGTATTACTAGGACTAATAGAGCTGATGCACTTTGCTTGGTATGATTGCAGGAGTACCTGGCTCTGTTGGAGTCTCGGGAGAGATACCTGATGAGCCTAAATAATGGCTCTATTTTGATGGATTTTTGTTATAATACTCCTTCCTAGGTCTTGTGATTAGATGACATTTGGATCATGATACTCTCCTAGTTGATACCTTTTAAGTGTTTTTGAAACTGATTTGACTTATACTTAAGGTTGTCATATAATGGTTTTTAAATGATTTATCTATGCAAATATCTAAAATCAATCTTAAGTATGGTTTAAATTATATCATGTTAGCATTAGTATATACACATGTTTGTTGTGCACATTAATATCATGATGCAGGGTCGGCAAAGGAGAAGTAAAGAGTAAGTGGCGGTTTAAAGAAGCACCAAGTATATAGCCGCAATGCAGACCCAATCAAAGAGAAGCAGTAATTATCGAAGCCACTTGACCGGTTCTTTAGCAGAATGATTTATGAAACATTTATAATTGTTCTTAGTGGAGCTTAGATCCACGAAGCAAGTCATGCTATATTTTCTCAGCTGTAGGACAAATGTTGTTTTGTTTTCTTGCGTTGACTTCTTCTTCTTTTGTTTAATAAATCTTGTTCGCCTATTCCATAGGAATGTGGTCGATCAGTTATGAGTCTGTTATAAGTTTTCTTATAAATAAAGGGATCTCTCTCCTCTCAGGGATAGTAGAGAATGACCATAATATTTGTAATACACAGTCTTATGGTATTTTATGTATTTTTTACAGTCAAGATGAAATAAAGAGATCAATGTGATTTTAAATGCTTAACAATTGTAATCTGAAAGTTTTGGAGATACTCACTCAAGGGGGCCCACTTGGTGAGTAATCCTTCATGTGTTCCATTTAGTTTTTATTCTTCAGTAATAGTTGTTTCAACAATCGTCTGTTTCTGCAACCACTGGAAATAGTTCCTGTGTTTGTTCCTGTAGCCACAGTGGCAGAGTAGTTCCTGTTGCTTGCCTGAATATTATCATTCAGCAGTAGTTGTTTAAGTAATTTCCAGTTGTGAATTTGGATTAAGTATTAGTTCATTGGGATTTTACGTGTTTACTTTAAAGAATTTCCTTTCCTATAGTAATATAGAATGGTTGCGATATGAACTTGGTGCACATACAGTGCTTGCCCATTTTAAGTTTACGTCCATGGTTGACAAGTAAATGAGCCTTTTCTATAGGAAAGCTAGCTATTCAAGGATATTCAATCTCTGAATTGTGTTTGTTTTATTACCTAGTTTCCATTCCAGTTGTAAGGACCAACAATACTTGATGACACAAAGGCTATGACCATAGTTGGCCAAGGATGATCATAGAGTGATAAAGGCCATGGGATTGAGACATATCATGTTCATGCCTGAGATCTAGGCAAACATGAGACTATTGACTACATTGGGTGAGCGATGGCACTCAAAGACTTTCTCTTTCCATCTATAGACTGGTGAGATGTCTATGACTTTGGAGTATGTACATAGGATGCTAAGGATACCCATCGTTGGAGAGATGGTGGTATATGACCGGGATGAAGATTTGGATGATCGTGGGCAGTTTTTTGGGGATTTGGACCTAGAGATCCGAGGACATATCAATTGGGAGGTTTTGTATGCTAGTGGATATGTTCAAGCAGTGGTTGTGGGTGGGGTGATCAATGGATTCTTGTGCCCTGACAAGATGACACATGGATTGTCTACCGATTGGGGATGAGCCATGGAGATTCTTATGACATAAAGTATCAGATTCATGTGTGGTCTATGTGTATTGGCCCACTTATATCATGAGTTGCACTATCTTGTATACCTCAAAGGATGCGGTCTTGAATGCAAGGTAACATTACTATAGGTTTGGGCTTATGAGCATATAGTAGTCACTAGACTAGTATGCTTCAGATTCAAATGGCATGGTCAGGCATATTTTCATTATTACTCGATGATTACTTCCCAACCTTAGTTAGGGGAGTTGGACTACTAGTGACGAGTTATTGATGACTTTGACATAGTTATCTAGAGACTATATTTAGACTACGCAGACTGGCCTAAGGATGACAAAGAGTTGTCATTTTGTTATAGAATCGGGTGTTGGATTGGGCGAATGCCCTACATTTTGGACAGGCAACTACCAGATAGAGTATTGAGATAATTCAACCATGTACAATAGATGCCGAGATATTCTAGGGAATTTCCATGGACTGTATGAGAGAAGGTACATTGGGGACTGGTTTTGTCTTATGAGGTTGTAATGGTAGAGTTTTGAGCACTTGTCTCGATGCCTTGGGATATGCTAACTGATGTAGTAGATGTAGTCATGAAACTAGATTATGAGGCATATTTCAGGGTTCATCCATTTCCTCGATTGATCGGACTAGGGTAGCCACTAGTGGGATTGGATGATGAGGATGATAATGAGGATGTTGGCAACAACAAGGAAGGAAAACTTAGAGGGGGGGTGAATCGGTTTTCACTGGATTAAACAATTTAAGCACAATCTCAGATCTAATTAACTGCAACAAGAACAAAGATAAACACAATAATACCAACACACATAACAACAAGATTTTGTCATGGAAAACCTAGTTAAGGGAAAAACCACAGTGGGAACCTACCCACAATAAGATAATACCCTACAGTAATATGTGAAAATATTACAATGGGGAATGCACATGCATTCAAGCACACTGCCTAGAGCTCACTACTCAAATTACAATGACCCTGAAGGATACAACCCTCAGAGAAGGTTCACTACCTTACAAAGATATTCGGACTACAATTCCGTTAAGATGAATTGCAAAAATAACATCTGCTAATGCTTGATGATAGTTCTAGTTAAGCACATTTGTCTGCCCTACAATAATCTCTGATCAATAGACTACACTAAAAGATAAATTCACCTATTTACACATACACCACTCTTTGATAATGTAGACCTCACCAAACCTCAAATATAACACCTATTTATACAAATCATCAACCTTGATTACAAGGTCGACCAAACCCTCAACACCTAATTACAAAATTACATCGCATGATACATTAATTAACCACCAGACCAATACAATTCCATAGACAAAATAGCATAGACCCAAATCAACTCCTTGAACATGCAACACCACCGGAATTCTCGTCAAGATCAACCGCAACACGTTACACCACCAAAAATACCGCAAAACACAAAGAATATCACCAGACCTATAATATATTCAATAACTCGCACAAGGATTAATGCGAACCACAAAAAAAATAGGACATGATTAGGAAACACCAACAAGCACATTAAAACCATCCACAATAGTTGCATCAACACCACTTATTCAAACCTTCATCGATCAACATGCTAACACTCAAGAACACTTATCAGCAGCAACTCAGACAAGAAAGATAGCTTGTGAAGCATCGAATCATGAACCATATGAAATGAAGATACACACAAACATCCCAAACACTCTCCCAAATCCACAACACAAGATATGATCATACCAGAGCACAATTGATCAAACACTAAAACACTGCAACACTAAAAATTGAAAACCAATCTCCATACCAGAATCCTCAACTTGATCAAATCCTCACATAGCATGATGGAATCAATAAAGAATGAAGTATCTCTAGTTGATTCGGCATAGAAAATAGATAAACCAACCAGATCAACTCATTGCAAACACCAGATCATAAAAACAATTCTCTGTAGCACCAAAACACAAGAATATATTGACATCAATGACAACAACATATCCTAGCAGCAGCAATATCCAACAATCTCCCCCTTTGACATTTATGGAAACATATGAATGTGAAAAACAATGAATGAAAAGGAAAAAATCACCATCAACAAACTCCCCATAAGATCATGCACAGAAAACTCCAAAGATAATGGAATTTTTCACATGCTTCTCTCCCCCTTTGACAACAATACCAAAGACAAGATATAGATCATGCTTCTCTTCCTCCAAAGAGGAAAATATCTCCCCCTTCAAGGATAAACTCACAACTCTGAACAACACACTGAATACCTCGGCTAAGTAGCAACACCAACTCATCAATTTGGATCAGAAGATAAGATTGTGAGGTCCACCGGATAAACGCATCTCAATGCATCTAGTGCTCATCAGGAGGGGAAGAGACCCCTAAATTGTCTCTCCAATAGACAAATGTATCTGCAAGAAAAGGCTTAGTGAAAATATCTGCAATCCAATCCTTTGAAGATACATACTCTAGTTTGACTTCTTCATCACCGACCTTGTCCCTCAAGAAGTGATACTTAATTGGTATATGCTTTTTTTAGAATGCAGTACTGGGTTTTTGGAAATATTAATGGCACGCGAATTGTCACAATAAATAGCAGTAGGCTCATCATACACAACTCTAATGTCTTTCAATATATGCGAGATGATCTATTTTGGCAGTGACTATATGCATATGTGATGTTATGTGATGCATTTTATGAGTATGATAATTCTATTATATGTGATTCTATATGCTTTGTAATGCCCCACTAGGAACCCTAAAGGAAAACAACACAACTAGGCAACTAAAGGGTGAAATATTTTTTTTTTGTTAAAGACTAAGTGCACTAACTATAACCATTGCACGTTTATCAACACAACGGAAGTCTATCATAAGTTTTCCTAAGGGTAACCAATGAAGATTAATTTCATAGATTATATTAACACCACAGTTAATCCATTCAATTAGATAAATTGAAAACTTAAGTTTAAAACTACACATACATCCAAAATAAAGATATAAAAGTATTCCAATGTATCCAATTTCCATAAACCATTTAAACATAAGATCAAAACAATAACATTCACTTCACTGACATAATAATATTACAATATCCATAAATACATGGCTTCCAATAATACCACTGGTTACAAAGATACAATATCAAGGTTACATAAAAGTCTGATACAATGACCACAAGGTCTCAACTGAACAATGATCTCGAACAAGAGCTGGTACATAAACCACGAACCAAGAAACACCAGCGAAGCCTTTCCTTGCCTAAAGATACAATCTAGAACATCCGATGGGAAGTGGCACTACCACTCGACCATGTGATCCCGAAATGGAACCACCCCACCGTGCTAGGAGATAGTAGAAAACCCTCAAGCAAGCAAAGTAAGACAAGTACAAAAGGACTACAAGAGTCTGCAACCATCCATGTAACACAACTCACAAAACACTAGTGACTCTAAGAAGAGAGTGTCATCACATAGCTTGATGGTTACCATGGTACAGCCTCCATAGCTCCTGGCCCCCATACTCGGGTTTCTCCTGGTAACCTCTCCTGAGCCTCCGGTTCCAACTAAGTCTCATGCAAACCCTACCAATCCTTTCGTGAAGACAAGGTGGTAAGTTTGCCATTCCAGGCCTTCTCGTAACATTATGAGCCCTGTACAAGCACTCACCTATGCACGAGGTACATTTATCTTAATTAATATTTAATCTACCCACCTCCTAATCAATTATTAGGTTATCACTTTTTAACTAACTTTCAACGGGTTATCCTGTCATCCACTTCGGGCATGGCCCCCGCTCGAAAGCCACTCTCTCTCCTAGGACACTAACAGGAAATGTTTCTCTCTACGAGAACTCTATGGTGAAACAGACAATCATAAACAATCCTGACAAGCACAGGTGAAGGATACACAAATACCAACCCAAGATTGACCATTTGAACAAAAACACACAATGGCTCATATCAAATAGGTTATACAACAACACCTGGTCTAGGAGAAATAATAACATAGGACACAATGATAATTTAACCAAAATACCAATGGAATTTAAGCTTGATTGAAAACATATTATACGCAAGATCCTATTACAGGCAATCTTTCCTTAAAAACAACCAAAAGCATAAATAACATGCAATTTATGAATTTCCTGATAACAAGAATTTACAACTTTTTAATACCAAAAACATCCACCTTGTCATTTGTCCAAAAAGAAAAATAAAGATAATTCTCCTAATGTATTTTCAACATTTTCATAGAAATTAACATTCCAAACTGTAATTAAATAATATTTAATATATTATAATAACTACCAAAAGAAAACATATCTAATTTTATATATATATATATATAAACACATATATGAATATACATATATTTATTTATATACATATATAATATAACACATAATAAAATTAATTTATCTAACCCTTGGGTACGAAACCCGAAACAGTGCACAGGGTTTAGAAATTAATTAAAACCACTTTTAAAATTGCAAATAGCTCCTATCACGGTAGCCTAAGCTACCGCTGGTAGCTAGTGCTATCGTCCGGTAGCTGCTACCGCCGGTAGCACTGCTACCGTCGGTAGTATTGTGTACTACCGCCGGTAGCGGATGCTACCGTAGGTAGTATTGTGTACTACCGCCGGTAGCGGATGCTACCGTAGGTAGTGTTTATTTATTTATTACTTTTTTTTTTATAATTTTTTTTTTATATATATTTTTAAACATAACAATAAAAAACAATACTTTTTCAATAATTTCATTTTAATAAAATTTTAACAGCAATAATAACAAAAAACAATATTTCTCCAATAATTCCATTTTCACAAAATTTCAATCCTTCTTCATATATTTTTAAATTTTTTTTTAATTAACCCAAATAAATTTAATGTGTAATTAAATTTATTTTCTTAAGGTAATTAAAACCATTTCTCAGGTAAATACCCTTTCTCACAAATCTTGCAAATTTCCATGCATCCTAAAAAATCCGACAAATTTTCTATAATAATTTCTCTTAATTTTCTCAAGAATTACATACTTCCCATAAATTAGAAATACACATTAGGCATGGATTTCAAAACAAAACTCGAATTCACCAGAAGAGGGTTTTGGATTTGACAATTATTTTACACACACATCAAGCAGAGACAAATAGAATTATTTTTAATAAAACACACAACTAAGAAATCATCCAACCTGGTATAGCTTTCTTGGAAGAAATTTGTAGAAGAGCCCTAATCCCTTCAATAACTTCCAACAAAATTTCTTCACCTAATTTCTTCACCTATTCCTGTGTGTCCCTGTGTGTAACTAAAATAAAGACCTAACCCCTATTTAAACTAATTTCTTGACCTATCTCAATGCATAAGCAATACAATAATGAGATAATTTCATAAAACTTAATTAATTAATTAATTAAATCCTCTAAAACACTCAAATTAAACAAATCTCAAGCAATTACCCATAAAAGATAAAATGACAAAATACGAAGACCGAACTAATTGACAAAATGACCAATTGACGATACTCATACGAGTGTAACTGAGTAAAATAGGGTCAACTACTATCTCCTCCACTTCCATCGAAAAATATAAGGCACACTCAGACTTGTGAAGCCAGGTGGAGACGATACCCCGTACCTACCTGGTACTTGTACCTGCAATATCTTGCATCACTGAACCACACATGCATATATATACAATATAGAAAACATGGCATACACACCGATGAAGGAGAATCGCGACGTTCCCTATCTCACCAAAATGAGTGAAGGAAAATCGTCCCCTTGCATCCAATACACTCGCAAACACACAACATATAATTCCACGTTGCATAAATAAAGTAAAATGTCAGTACCTAGCAATAATACATAAAATGCAATAAATCACAAGTACTGAAATACTGTAAATAAATTATACATCTCATCTCCAAATAAAGCATAATGTCATAAAAATTTGAATAATATATCATGGTAATGTATCCACTGAAACAACCAATAATAAAATATGTGTCTAATGAGTTCAAACTAGTAGGGGTACTACATTCTCCCCCCCAAAACTAGGCTTACTCCTGGAAGCCTAAAATAAATAAGAATACAGTTCTCTCATCTTTGTTGCATCCTCCCAAGTCACTGAGGTCTCATCATTTGGGTCCCATAGGACCCTTACTTGGTCGATGGTATGACCCCTGAGGATCAAATCTTGACACTGAAGAATGCGCACGAGCTCCATGGAAAGCTGCCCGTCCTCGACCTGCAAAGAGTTCCAATCAAGAACATGTGTCACATCTGGATGATAAGGCCAAAGAACTGAAACATGAAAGACTTCGTGGATGCGGGATAGACTCAGTGGCAAGGCAAGACGATAGGCAACAGGTCCTATCCTCTCAAGGATCTCAAAAGGTCCAACAAACTGAGGCGCCAACTTAGATCCCTTTCCATAACGGATCGGACTCTTTCGCGGACGCACTCTCAAGAACACACAATCGCCAACAGAAAACTGACGATCTACCCTATGAGCATCTGCATACTTCTTCTGTCTATCCTGTGCTGCTACTAAATGCTCACAAATCCTATCTACCTACTACTCCATCTCCTGAAGAATATCCGGTCCTATAAGCACCCTGTCCTCTAACCGATCCCAACTCAAAGGAGTGCGGCAAGGATGACCATACAATGCCTGAAAGGGGGACATACCTATGGAGCTATGATAACCATTGTTATAAGCAAACTCCACTAGATATATATAGTCCTCCCAGTGTGACTATTGGTCCATCACATACATGCGAAGCATGTCCTCTAATACCTGGTTCACTCTCTTTGTCTAACCATCTGTCTCTGGATGATAAGCTGAACTAAAATTCAATTGAGTCCGCAAAGCATGCTGAAGTAAGGTCCACAATGCTGAGGTAAAGATGGGATCTCTATCAGATATGATCCGCCTTGGAATCCCATGCAATCTCACTATTTCTTCTAAGAAGACCCGTGCCACCACTGCTGCTATGTAGGAAGCTCGAATAGGAACAAAATGAGCAACCTTAGTCAATCTGTCAACTATGACCATGATGGTATCATGACGACATGAAGAGACAGGCAAACCAAAAATGAAATCCATGGAAATGATATCCCATTTCCAATCCGGTACTAGATTAGGTTGCAAAAGCCCTGCTGGGTGCTGATGCTCTGCCTTCACTCGCTGACACTCTAAACACTTCGACACAAAATCAACAATGTCATGTTTCATACTCGCCCAATGATAAATCTATCTAAGGTCTGCATGCTTCTTCTTGACACCTGGATGTGTCGAATAAGGTGCATGATGGGCCTCGGTCATGATCAAAACACGAAGACCCTCCAAAGGAGGTACATAGATCTGCCCATGGTGACAAAGAAGTCCATCTGCCTCAAGGTTATACCCAAAAAATCTGCCCTCTAAAGGCCTTCCGGACTCTATCACAGCTCTAACATCCTGATACCACGTATCCTGAGGAAGAACTCTGAGAATTCTCTCCCTCGAGTCTACTCCAAGGGATAATGCTAAAACTTCATGTCGCCTACGACTCAAAGCATCTGCTACTACGTTCTCTTTCCCCTGAATATAACGAACCTCAAAATCATATTCACAGAAGAATTCCATCCATCTTCGCTGTCGAGCATTCAAGTTTGGCTGTGTGAATATATACTGCAAACTATGGTGATCACTATTGAGCTCAAACCGACGCCCTAACAGGAAATGCCGCCATCGAACCAAAGCATGAACTACAGCTGCCAAGTCTAAATCATGAACTAGATAGTTCAATTCATGGTTCTTGAGTTTGCGAGACTCATAAGCAACCACACGTCCATCCTGCATAAGTACTGCACCTATACCTTCCAAAGAGGCATCTGTGCATACCATAAAATCTCCAGATGGATTAGGAACTGCCAAAATCGGAGCACTAACAAGGAGTTCCTTCAAGGTCTTAAAAGTTGCTTCACAATGTTCTGACCAAACAAACTTCTTCCCTTTTCTCTGAAGAGAAGTAATCGGGTGTCCTATCTGGGAAAAAACTTCAACAAAGCGACGGTAATATCCGGCCAAACCCATAAAACTCCTAACTTCTGAAATGTTGGTCAGTGCTGGCCAATCAACAATGGCTTGGATCTTTGAAGGATCCACAGATATACCTTCTCCTGAAACCACATGACCAAGATAGTTCACCTCAGTCTGGAAGAAGTCACACTTTACTAAATTGGCATAGAGTTGATTTTCCCTTAAGCACTACAGTACCTGACGTAAGTGACCCTCATGCTCCTCCACAGATCTAGAATAAATTAGAATGTCATCCAAGAATACAATGACAAAATGATCAAGATAGGTGCGAAAAACTCCATTCATTAAGCTCATGAAAACTGAAGGCGCGTTCGTCAACCCGAATGGCACCACTGTGAACTCATAGTGACCATAACAAGTACAAAATGTTGTCTTATGAATGTCTGCATCCTGAATGCGTAACTGATGGTATCCAGATTTCAAGTCAATCTTAGAGAACACCTTGGCTCCCTTAACCTGATCAAAAAGGTCATCTATACGAGGCAATGGATATCTATTTCGGATGGTTACCTTATTCAGCTGTCGGTAATCAATGCATAACTGAAGAGAACCATCTTTCTTCTTAACAAAGATAACAGGCGCACCCCAAGGGGAAACACTAGGACGAATGAATCCCTTGGCCAATAATTCTTCTATCTGTAATTTCAACTCACTTAACTCCTGAGTAGTCATCCGATATGGAGCTCTCGAAATAGGTTCTGCACCAGGAACCAAATCAATACGAAAGTCTATATCTCGCTTCGGAGGCATACCAGGAATATCCAATGGAAACACGTCTGCATACTCTCTAAGAATAGGGTGACTATCAAGAGTGTTTTCTCGCCTCTCTGACTCATCCAATTCCTCAAGAGTGATTGCAAAAAAATGACATCCTCTACGCATGCACCGCTTAAGTTGCATAGCGGAGATCATACGTAGGGATATCGGCCTCTGTACTCCAACAATCTCCACTTCTTTTCCCAGGTCATCTAAACACTCTACTGTCTTCTTGCGACAATCTACACGAGCACTGTGAGATGATAGCCAATCCATCCCCAATACAACTCCATAAGATCCCAAAGGGATAACCTGAAGGTCAACTGAAGTAACTATGGTTCCTAATTTCAACTCACAACTGGGAATAAAGGCATCTACAGAAACACGAACACCTGTAGCCAACTCTACTTGGCACCTCCCCTAGCTTTCCTAGCCCTGACCTAGCACTATAAAAGAGAAAACGGTTCAGATCTACAACAAGGATAAGACAAGAGAGATAAAAATATTATGACCTAAGAAAGATGGTCAACTGAAAGGCACACTACAAACCCAGAGTACCCAGTGTTGAAACTTGGGTTCTGATACCAAATGTAATGCCCCGCCAGGAACCCTAAAGGAAAACAACACAACTAGGCAACTAAAGGGTGAAATGAATTTTTTTGTTGTTAAAGACTAAGTGCACTAACTATAACCATTGCACGTTTATCAACACAACGGAAGTCTATCATAAGTTTTCCTAAGGGTAACCAACAAAGATTAATTTTATAGATTATATTAACACCACAGTTAATCCATTCAATTAGATAAATTGAAAACTTAAGTTTAAAACTACACATACATCCAAAATAAAGATATAAAAGTATTCCAATGTATCCAATTTCCATAAACCATTTAAACATAAGATCAAAACAATAACATTCACTTCACTGACATAATAATATTACAATATCCATAAATACATGGCTTCCAATAATACCACTGGTTACAAAGATACAATATCAAGGTTACATAAAAGTCTGATACAATGACCACAAGGTCTCAATTGAACAATGATCTCGAACAAGAGTTGGTACATAAACCACGAACCAAGAAACACCAGCGAAGCCTTTCCTCGCCTAAAGATACAATCCAGAACATCCGATGGGAAGTGGCACTACTATCCGACCATGTGATCCCAAAATGGAACCACCCCACCGTGCTAGGAGATAGTAGAAAACCCTCAAGCAAGCAAAGTAAGACAAGTACAAAAGGACTACAAGAGTTTGCAACCATCCATGTAACACAACTCACAAAACACTAGTGACTCTAAGAAGAGAGTGTCATCGCATAGCTTGATGGTTACCATGGTACAGCCTCCATAGGTCCCAGCCCCCATACTTAGGTTTCTCCTGGTAACCTCTCCCGAGCCTCCTATTCCAACTAAGTCTCATGCGGACCCTACCAATCCTTTCGTGAAGACAAGGTGGTAAGTTTGCCATTCCAGGCCTTCTCATAACATTATGAGCCCCGTACAAGCACTCACCTATGCACGAGGTACATTTATCTTAATTAATATTTAATCTACCCACCCCCTAATCAATTATTAGGTTATCACTTTTTAACTAACTTTCGACGGGTTATCCTGTCATCCACTTCGGGCACGACCCCCGCTCGAAAGCCACCCTCTCTCCTAGGACACTAACAGGAAATGTTTCTCTCTACGAGAACTCTATGGCGAAACAGGCAACCATAAACAATCCTGACAAGCACAGGTGAAGGATACACAAATACCAACCCAAGATTGACCATTTGGACAAAAACACACAATGGCTCATATCAAATAGGTTATAAAACAACACCTGGTCTAGGAGAAATAATAACATAGGACACAATGACAATTTAACCAAAATACCAACGGAATTTAAGCTTGACTAAAAACATATTATATGCAAGATCCTATTACAGGCAATCTTTCCTTAAAAACAACCAAAAGCATAAATAACATGCAATTTACGAATTTCTAGATAACAAGAATTTACAACTTTTTAATACCAAAAACATCCACCTTGTCATTTGTCCAAAAAGAAAAATAAAGATAATTCTCCTAATGTATTTTCAACATTTTCATAGAAATTAACATTCCAAACTGTAATTAAATAATATTTAAAATATTATAATAACTACCAAAAGAAAACATATCTAATATTAAATTTATATATAAACACATATATGAATATACATATATAATATAACACATAATAAAATTAATTTATCTAACCCCTGGGTACGAAACCCGAAACAGTGCATAGGGTTTAGAAATTAATTAAAAAAATAATTAAAACCACTTTTAAAATTGCAAATAGCCCCTATCACTGTAGTCTAAGCTACTACTGGTAGCTAGTACTACCGTCCGGTAGCACTACTACCGTAGGTAGCTGCTACCGCCGGTAGCATTGCTACTGTCGGTAGTACTGTGTACTACTGCCGGTAGCGGATGCTACCATAGGTAGTGTTTATTTATTTATTTTATAATTATTATTTTTTTATATATTTTTAAACAGAACAATAAAAAACAATACTTTTTCAATAATTTCATTTTAATAAAATTTTAACAGCAATAATATTAAAAAACAATATTTTTCCAATAATTCCATTTTCATAAAATTTCAATCCTTCTTCATATATATTTTTTAAATTTTTTAATTAACCCAAATAAATTTAATGTGTAATTAAATTTATTTTCTTAAGGTAATTAAAACCATTTCTCAGGTAAATACCCTTTCTCACAAATCTTGCAAATATCCATGCATCCTAAAAAATCCGACAAATTTTCTATAATAATTTCTCTTAATTTTCTCAAGAATTACATACTTCCCATAAATTAGAAATACACATCAGGCATGGATTTCAAAACAAAACTCGAATTCACCAGAAGAGGGTTTTGGATTTGACAATTATTTTACACACACACCAAGCAGAGACAAATAGAATTATTTTTAATAAAACACACAACTAAGAAATCATCCAACCTGGTATAGCTTTCTTGGAAGAAATCTGTAGAAGAGCCCTAATTCCTTCAATAACTTCCAATAAAATTTCTTCACCTAATTTCTTGACCTGTTCCTGTGTGTCCTTGTGTGTAACTAAAATAAAGACCTAACCCCTATTTAAACTAAAATTCTAGGTTCAATAGCTTTTTCACAAAAAACCTAAATTTAGAATAATAGTAATTTTTATTTTATTTTCTAAATTTATCACATGCAATAATTAAAAAACATTATTCTTTCTTTACTTTTCTCATGCACATTAATTAATTTTCTAAATAAAGAATTAAAACATTATTTTAATTCTAATTAATCCTTTTATTCATTTATTTATTCTTTTATTTATTTAATCATTTATTTATTTAAGGAAACAATAAATATAATTAATCTAATTTATTTAAATAAAAATATATTTCAAATACCATGTAGCTTGCAACTTAATTTAATAATTTCTTTAATTAACTAAATTTATAATCTCAATGCATAAGCAATACAATAATGAGATAATTTCATAAAACTTAATTAATTAATTAATTAAATCCTCTAAAACACTCAAATTAAACAAATCTCAAGCAATTACCCATAAAAGATAAAATGACAAAATACGAAGACCGAACTAACTGACAAAATGACCAACTGACGACACTCATACGAGTGTAACTGAGTAAAATAGGGTCAACTACTATCTCCTCCACTTCCATCGGAAAATATAAGGCACACTCAGACCTGTGAAGCCAGGTGGAGACGACACCTCATACCTACCCGGTACTTGTACCTGCAATATATTGCATCACCGAACCACACATGCATATATATACAATATAGAAAACACGACATACACACCGATGAAGGAGAATCGCGACGTTCCTTGTCTCACCGAAATGAGTGAAGGAAAATCATCCCCTTGCATCCAATACACTCGCAAACACACAACATATAATTCCATGTTGCATAAATAAAGTAAAATGTCAGTACCTAGAAATAATACATAAAATGCAATAAATCACAAGTACTGAAATACTGCAAATAAATTATACATCTCATCTCCAAATAAAGCATAATGTCATAAAAATCTGAATAATATATCATGGTAATGTATCCACTGAAACAACCAATAATAAAATATGTGTCTAATGAGTTCAAACTAGCAGGGGTACTAAATGCTTTATGATGTCTATCATGATGATGTAGTTAATCTATGTGATGCTATGGTGCTTATGAGATGCATTTGATTTATGATGTTCCTATGATGCTTATGAGATGCATTTGATTTATGATGTTCCTATGTATGAGATAATGATGTAGATATGATGCAATGAGATGTATGGATGATTCTGTATTCTTATGTCATGTATGATGATGTAATGTTTTTATTTATGATAATGCAACTATTCTATGCTATGATGATGTATTATGGATGCATGTGTGACAATTATTCTTATATGATGTGCTAACAAGTGGTGTGTGTAGGGCGTGATCTTATGATATGCATGCTTATGATAAGATTATATGCAAATTAATGTTTTGATATGCATGATGGATGCAAATATGATTTCTATCTATGATATGTAGGATGCATGCTAACATATGATGATGCAGATGATTGCTAGATGAAATGCAAATGTTTTTGGTGTGTCAATATACTTAGTCATGTGATTCCAAACTACATGGTCTTGGGGAAGGGCAATGAAGGATGAACAAGAAATGGGGATGGAAGGTAGAAGATATGGAGGTGAATGAGCTTCTTGTGCTATTGTTATCATTGAGCTTATTATGGCAAATGTATAGTTCAACCTAGATAGTCATTACAATCATTTTCATGGAGATTAGAAAATCACAAACAAGGAATGCCCAGTTCACACTAGACTCACAATGTCTTCATATCCTTGGATGAACCTTAGTATAATAATAAGAGACAATCCACAAGTAGAAAACTAGTGATCATGCCCCATCCTTGCGTTTCTAGTCAAAGACATCCTCGAGATAGAATCTCTAGTCAGAGACATCCCGAAAGAGCTAAAAGACATGTCACCACAAAAGATCAAATCAAAGACTTGACACCAACATAAACCGAAATCGTCAAGTTATCATTGTATCTTGCCACATATGTTAACATGTTTGAACTGGTCACAATGTTGTCATCCTGATAAAGGATAGATAATTCTGAAAACCCTGTTGTAGTCAAAGTCTACCGAAAGATTGATTTGTTGAAAGTTCACTGTTGCTTGTGTCTCATCTAAAACTAACATAACCCATGAAATCGATACTTTATCATGGAGCAGAGCGAAAAATTTATTGTGGATCGACAATGCAAGTGATCTTTTATTACGAATTGTGTGTGAAAAGGAAGGAAGAAATGAAAAGACGATGCTCCTCAAAACATGCGATGTTAAGGTTCCATTTCCATCACTAGGTTTAGGATTTTCTCCCAGTTATAGATAGGACCTGATTTATTATAGGTGAAAGGAAAGGGATGGAAAGGGATTTTATTATGGATGGCGAACCAATCTTAGATAGATCAATAACAAGCCATGATGGGAATGGACACATTTATTATGGATGTTGTGAGTGTGTGCAAAGTGAAAGAGTGAAACTGGGTCTTGAAGGAGAGGAGCAAAAGTCTCTACACATGGCAGTGGTAACTCGTTTTTCACCATGGTACTTGCCCAGGGTGCCACCAAAGTGGTTTTCATTGTTCAACGAATTTATTTCTCTTTACTTTTTTTTTCTTTTTTTGTGTCACAAGGCACCCATTTGCCAAGTTTTCACCAAAGTGATGATTTTTTTTTTCATTTTTTTAATATTTTGTATTTTTTTAAAAAAAAATTAATTTTTTAATTTTTTTTTGTATTTTTGATATATTTTTAAATTTTTTTTTATTATTTGGATTTTTTTTTTTTTTGTATTTTTTATTAGGATTCTCTAAAAAAGCTATGTATAAAACCCATGAAGGTGCATGTTGTTGATATGATCATCTAATGGTTCTCCTTCCGGTGTTGATAACTGATATGCACCTGAGCCATAAATTGTTGCGATGACATAAGGCCCAAGCCAATTTGGTTCAAACTTGCGCCTTTTCTCTCTAGCCTACTGATTTTTTAGGGTTTTCTCTTAAGACCAAGTCACCTAATTCAAATGTGCGAGGTTTTACCTTGTGATTATAATTGTGGCTCATGTGTTGCCGATATGCTTTTAGGTGGTTAAATGCATTCTGTCAACACTCATCTAACAATTCCAAATCTTGTAAGCGAGAGACCCTGTAGTCTTTGTCACTAATAAGATCATGTAAGGAGACCCGTAAAGATGGCAGCTTGACCTAAATGGGCAAGATGGCTTCAACACCATAGACAAGTGAATAGAGAATAGCTCTAGTAGGTGTGCAAACACTTGTGAGATATGCCCATAGTGTGGGATTAAGTTGGATATACTAATTGTGGCTAGCGATGACGACTGTCTTTTTAAGGATCCCAAGAATAGTTTTGTTATACGCCTTAGCTTGATCATTACCTTAGGAGTAGTATGGACTGGAAAAGCGATGATGGATATGGAATCGGTCACAAAGCTCACGAATATCCTAATTCTTGAAGGGACACCCATTATCTATGATGATGGAAAGGGGAACACCGTATCGACAAATGATTTAATTGAGGATGAAAGTTGCAATCTGCTTACCGATGACTTGGGTGAGAGGGAAAAACTCAATCCACTTTGTAAAATACTTAGTGGCTATGATAATGAATTTATGGTTGTTGGAGGATGGAGGGTGAGTCTTTCCCATGAGATCAAGTCCCCACTAAAAAAAGGGCTATGGAGTAGCGATTAGTTGATGTTCTTGTGCTAGTGCATGAATGAGGTCTCCAAGAATCTAACACTACTTTCATTTCTTGACAAACTGGTATGAGTCCTTTTCCATTGTAGGCTAGTATTAACCAGTCCTCATAAGTTTCTTAGCTAAGGTTGGACCGCTAGAGTGAGATCAACATATACCTTTGTGGGCTTCACATGATGCGATTTGAGCTTTGTCACTCTCTAAACATCTAAGAAGAGTACCATCGAGACCTTGTCAGTAAAGTGTGTTGTCCATGATGACGTAACAAGATGTTTGGCAGATGAAGGTACGATGTTGGTTATTGGAAAGGTCAAGTGGAAGGGTGTTATAACGAAGGTAGTTTAAAATATCATCATACCAAGGGGAATCAAGACTAACAACACATTAATTTAGATGGATTGATCTCATATGCAGGGATAAAAAGATTATCCCCCAAGAACTCATAGTGGGTCTCATTTTGTGACATGTTGATCAAAGAGGCAATGGTGGCCATAGTATCCATAGCTCGATTTTTCTCTCTTGGTATTTGATCAAAGACTATCTTTGTGAAGCATTTCTTGAATTCATCCACCATTTTCTTGTAAGGCATTAGTTTTTCATTTTTTATCTAATAATAATCATTTGTTTGTTGAATCACAAGTTGAGAATCCCCCAAAATAGGAAGTTCTTGGATCTTCTACTGAATTGTGATCTTCAATCCTAAATGTTGTTTGTGCAAGGGAAGGGTAGCCGGTATGATTTAGGAATAGAATCCCCTTGTGGTGTGATGAATAGTATGCCTACTCTTTCTCCATATTGTGTATATGAACCATCAAATTATAGTTGCCATAATCTAGATTTTGTGACTGTGAAGACGGATTCATCCAAAAACTTTAATACAATAGGAGAATTGTCGATCATTGGTGCATTTGCAATTTGGTTTGAAATGACTTGTCCTTTAATAGATTTTATGTCCACATACTCAATGTTGAATTCACTTAGCATCATAACCCACTTGGTCAGCTTGCCTATAAGAGTTTCTTTGTTGAGTAGATACTTTAGTGGATCAATTCTTGCCGCGAGCTTTGTTTTGTGATTTAGCATGTAATGACGCAACTTTTGTGAAGAAAAAACTATGGCCAGACACTCACACTCAATTGGAGTGTAATTAAGCTCATATCCAACCAATGCATGACTGATATAGTAGATGGATCATTCTTTTCCTTCACGGTCCTGTTGTGCCAAAAGTGCCCCCAGGGCTATCGTTGTTGCTAATATATAGAGTAACAATGGTTTTACTTGGATTAGTGGCATAAGTATTGGTGGATTCAAAAGATAGTTCTGTTCCAACAAAAGGTACCCCATGGACATGTGAATGTTGTCTTGTGTTGATCCTTAGGTGCTATCTTAATCTGATTGTATCCGGAGAATCCATCCATAAGTGATAGCATTTTGTGACCTATTGTAAGATCGACGATCAAATCAATGTTTGGTAATGGGAATTAATCCTTAGGACAAGCATTTTTTATGTCTTTGAAACTAATACATATTCTTATGTTTCCATTTGGTTTGTTGATAGGTACAAGATTATAAATCCATTTGGGGTAGTCAATTGGTCTAATGAAGCAAATGCCCAATAGCTTTTAAAGCTCAACTTTCACTAGTGATGCCACTTGTGGATGCATCTTACACAATTTCTATTTGACTAGTTTGGCACCTGAAGTAACCATCTAGTGATGCATAACCAAATCAGTATCAAGTCTAGGCATATTCACGTATGACCATAAAAAATTTATCTATCTCTCTGTGAATAACTTTGTCAACTTTAGTCACTTGATTTCTATCAATGATTGTGTAAGAAATATGTTGTGTGGTACCTCTTATGTCCCAATTTTTGTTTTGATGATCTCTTCAATCAACAAATGACTTCTCCTGATATAATGTCATATGTAGAGTGTCAAACCTTCCATCCTCTGGCACCTCACAGAGGTTTTACCGTCAGATGTGTGCTTTCTTTTTACTTTTTTAGGGTAAAAAAGAGTCGCAATGTAATGTTCACTAAAAAATCCATTATTTGTTCTTATTTTAATATTTTTGTGACTGGAAGGTTTGGCACCCTCTCCAAAATATGCCATTCTATTGAGTTCAATAGTGTATTATGCTTTGTGGTCCCCAAGAGGTAGATAATCTCTTATGCCAAGGTAATTAATGAAGGCCTCATCATTTTGGAATGTGTCAAGTTGTCGAAGCCCTTTTTGGTCCCCGTCAATGAGCTGCAGGTGAATAAGGGGAAGGTCATAGGTATGTTCAAAGTCGGTAGGTGTAAGGGTAAAGACACAAGAATCTTAGGGTATGTCAATAAGGTCATCAGGGTCATCATTGGTACTCTCCCCATCAGTCTTGACCGTAAAAGAATCTAAATCGATATCACTAGAAGGACACTCAACAACAAGAGTTCTCACTTTTTGCAATTTTTGCCTAGAGCCTCGAGACATAGAGGGTTGAGGATCCCAATAGGTCTTTATACACGCTTCACCACTATCTTATTTTTCTTGATGTGTAGAACTAGATGATGCTACTTGACAAACTTTGAATAGTTCTCTAAATTTTTCTTCATCAGTGAGTTTGATAGGTTGTTTGAAATTTGCTGCAAGTCCATAATCACTAGATGATTTATTGGAACCCCATTCCCATTCATTTGAATTTGTAGAATAATTCCTTTCTTGTTGTTGGTCATTAGTGGAAGTAGGATAAGTAATTTGGAATGTTGCTTGGGAATCAAGACCACATAATCTCAATGGTGCAAAACCAAGTCCTTTTGTCTATTGTTTCTTTGGTACTTATTCAGGTTCTAATGGTTCCACAATACCTTTCTTTTGTAGGCCAAGAGGACCTTTTTACATCATATCCCATTTTTTTGTAGAAACTTAAAACCTTTTCCATTATTTCCAACTGGTATTGTGATGTGGTCTTGATTAGGTTGTTCTTCTAGTTTCTTATAGAGCATCTTGTACATATCTTCCTCTTCCATTTCAACCCATCTCTTGAAAGTAGTGGGATCCCATTTTATGACGATTGTTGATATCTGCTTTGAAGGATGTGGTCTATGTTGGAATAAATGAACACTGAGAGGGGGGGGTGAATCAATGTTTTGTAATTTTTAACTTTCTTAATCTGTCCTTTAAACCACTTAATGCAGATGAATGAAAGAAAAGTGTAGAAACACAAAGTAAAGAACCACGACACCATAACACCAAGATTTTTATGTGGAAATCTGATTAAGGGAATAACCATAGTGGGATTCAAACACACGATATTAATATACTCTGTTAGAAGTATACAAATATTACATAAGGGAAAGCAAATGCATTCAGGCACATTGCCTAGAGCTCACTGCTCAAAGTTTACAATAAGGGCTACAACCCGGAGGACTCACTACCTTACAAAAGAGTTACAAAGGTAACATACATGAAGATGAACTATGAAATAGCATTTGCAAATTCCTGGAATAGTTTCAGTTAAGCACACAATACTGTATCTTACTCAACTTTGTAGAACTGCTCTGTTCTAATAATCTGCAACATACTAGAGCAGAAATCTTCACCTTATGCATGTTAAACTGCACACAATCAATCATACATGCACCATACGCAACCATTGATCATCAAAATGATCACATAAACCTATCTTATATATCTACATCGCCAATTTAGATCAATTCCATGTCGGCCCAAAAACCACATAACACGCAACATGAAATGCGTTACCCAAATTGACTCAAACTAATCCAAAACAACTGAGAAAACCAAAATAAAATGTCCACACACTTCCCACATATCGACTCATCAACCTCAAATGCATGAATACTCACCAAAATTGATCCACAAGATCCACACATAGAATCTTCACATGCTACTGCTCATGAACACTGTTCTACTAGAAAATTGTCTACCATATCATCCAACCAACACAAAACTTAACACTGGAGGCCATAAACTTGGAATAAGGTAAATTGCATATCTACAATATATCTCCCAGATCCACAAAGCAAAATAATCAACCAAAAATAATCCGCTGACCACCAAACCATACACTCTATCGGATACATTGTTCTCACCAGACCACATAAATACTTTATCCATCTTCAATCAATCTTCCAGAATGATGAAAACATGGATTGGGGATGCCAAATCTGATATGAGTTTCCATCAATGACAACATCTCAATATGCATGCAGTGTCTCTTGCCAACAATCTCCCCCTTTGGCATTGATGGAAGCACTTAGTGAAAAATAGCTAACTATCAGATCAAACCCAAAATACTGTACACTTTGCAACCAAAAATCTGACTTTCAAATTCCAAGAGAAACATGACTCCCCTTGAGATCAACATTTTTCACTTCTCTACTCTCCCCCTTTGACATCAATGGCAAAGGTAGGTATTCGCATGTCAAAACTTCCACAAAGCTCTATATACAAAGGTACAACCTACGAAAATTTGAAAATATCAACAAAAATAGTCTTCAATGACTACAAATAGTCATCCCATCCCTTCTTCAAAATCTCCAAAATAGATATGAGGGCACTGAATAAATATGCCTGCATCTCTACTGCCCTAAGATTTGTGGGTGCACTCTTATTTAATGCCTTCTAAACATCTTTCATATTACTAAGTAGGGTGTCTAATAGAGGAGTGATTAGATTCCTTAGCTCTCCCACTCTACCAATAATTATGTCCTTCTCTTGACATAGACTCTTAATTCTATCAAGGAGAGATAGCACCTGATTTTCTTTCGTTGCTTGCAAAGATGGTCTGAGGATCATAAGACTGAGATAGACTGGTCAATTGACCTTCATACTCTTTAATCTTCTTGTCAACCTCAATAGTGAACTTAGGCGATAAGAGGCACGATTTGTAGATTTTTCCTCCTTCAGCCAATGCTTCTTGAATGCCTTTGACACCGGTTAACAAACTATCTCTATCTCCTTCAATCATTCTCAAAATTGTCCTCAATCTCTTCACATTAAAATGGTTTTGAACTTTTACTTCAACAACTTTTTCCAAGGATTCAAAATGAGAATCAACTGATTCAAGCAAACTCTTTAGCTTTTCTGAAGGGAGTGTCAGATGAGTCTTGTTTAAAAGATGACAATCTTTTCTCAAGGACACTTGTTGCCAATTCTATCACCTCATTGTCCTCCATGTGAGATTTCAATAAATACACTTGCTTTGGCTTGAGCAAGTGGTGCTAGTTTAAGTGCCTAGACAGGGGATAGAGAGTCAAGATTGATGGGGCCTTGGGCGAAGTCTGTGTCGCTCATGATCTGCTTCCCCTTCATTGATTTCTCAGTGTCTCTTGCCAACATAATCTATTAAACTCTTCTTTTTGCTTCCTTCTCCAATTTAGTAGTCACCACCAGAGGGTTTTGAGTTCCCTCACTTGCATCGACTTCCTAAACTGGAGGGTTGTCTATATCAACCAGAGGGTTGTCACTCATGTCCTTGCCCTCATCATCTCTTCCTGCATTGTCTCCACCTTTTTCAGCTGGATTTTCAGTTCCAAATCCTTCCTGCACAACAGTTTGAACATCCAAAACAGAAGTGTCATCCTTTTTCTGCTCGACTTCTGGATTAGGATCACTTGTATGATTTCCTTCATACTGATTATCTAACAATTTTTTGGCAAAAATCTTTTCTGTTTCCTTTGCAACTTCATCGATTTTTCCAAACATGATTTTGTTAACTCTATGTTTACTTCTAAACTCACTCTTAGCTAACTGTAGTAGTCTGTCTATCTCCTCTTTAGAGATAACTGAACATAAGTTGACCAATACATACTCCTTTAATCTTTCATCTTCCTTACTTGCCATATGTCTTCTAGCATCCAAAATATTATACAGATTCTTCATAATTACAGATGATAACTCTATCAAGGATTTACTATATACATTCATATATTCAAATACAACTTCTTTCAATGACCCTCTTCCCATTTTCATCAAAATTTTCATACCAATCGTATAATGGTTTCAAGTTTTCATCCTTAAAAATTGAATTAACAATATGTTCTAATGTAATAGGAGGCACAATATTGTAATTACCTTGAAGTTTTCCTGACTTCAATGCCTCATCAAGCTTAGATTTAGGCTTCTTGTTGGGCCTTGTTTTTCCGGATGGTTTCTCCTTAGATATTTTAGTAGCTTGGGCTTTGACCACCTTGACTTGTTCATCTAACTCTATTTCCTCTTCATCTACGAGAGTGAATGTTATAGCTTTTCCTCTCTTTCTTTTTCCTATACTGAATGGTTCAGCCTGAGTCTTAGGTGAGCTTGTAGGTTTTTGAGCATCAAAGGAGGGTGCGGAACTCGTAGGCTACTTTGGCTTAGGGACAAGAGATTCCAGTTTGGCCTTCTTTGATTTGACCATATCTTCTTCCTTCAAGATGTTCTTTTCCTGGGCTCTCCGAACCGCTTCCTTGGTGATCCCCATGGTCTCCGCCAACTTCTCCACCTCCTTCCTGACTTTCTTTTGTATCTTAGGTTTCTTGAAATAACTATGCAGGCTCAAGCTCTTCTCTTATGTCCCAAACTTCTCTTTAGTCTTATCCACCAGTTTTCTTAATAAGTGCTAAGCATACATGTCAAGAACATCTCCCTCGACCTCATACCCCATGGGCATGATCCATGATGACCTCGACTTCACGACTTCCATAAGGCATTGTTCAACCATAAAATAGATAGTGTTTTCATACTTTTCCACAATCTCCTTAGGAATCCTTTCTTTGGTTTGCATCATACTTTGGAAATTCTTAAAGTATCCCTAAAGAATAGCTTTATGTGTTTGTGCATCCCCTAGACCCTTAAGTGTTTCCTTTATCTGCACAACCATCGGTTTGTCATAGGCCCACTGAACTTTGCCTACTCTCGAAATCTCATTCATGAAAAAGAAGTATAAATAGATAATCAAAGAGCCAAATTTGAATACATGCTTTTTATCTTGCTTGATTTTCTTTAGGTTGCTCATAAGCTCACTTTGGAGAACCTCACATAGATTATACAACTTATCTTCTTTCAAAATTTGATAAGTAGCGTAGATAGCCGTATTGGATACTGAATTATCCTTGCTGGACTGATAGACCTTGTAACCTGTCACCATTGATGCAAATGTGACATCATATTCAATTATATCACTAATTGTCATTGATCTTTTATAAAATTGTGATCCGGTTGCTTTTGTTACTGTTTGATTCTTCACATTTCTTAGGCTTGGCACCTCACCGATTACATTCAAACCTATCATCACCTTGATTGTTGTCTTGGTAATCTTATGTGGATTATCAAGCCACATGAACTCGTCATGCACCCTTATCAAAACATATGTAACCCATTCTGGTTCATCAAAATCGAGAAAATCGACAAACTGCAAGAAACCCTTCTCCTCAAGTGGTTTGAATTCTAGTTTCAAGATTCCCATGTTATCAATCATGTGCTTTGAGTAAAGTTTTAACATTTGTGTCTCTCCGAGCTCCTCAATATTGCAATGCATGTAATCCCTAATATCTTCCACATGTAAAAGTCCATAAGGGACCAATGAAAATGCCCCTTTTGGATCATCTTCCATTTTGGCCTTTCCCTCTCATTTACATCTACAACTAGTGGAGTCACAACACCAGATGATGCCATATCAAAAAAAATTGGTTTCAAACTAGAAAAGGGTTCTAACTTAGGGAAGTACCTCTTAATCTTCACCCGAATGCAAGATATCTTCACAAAAACTCTGTTTCGCTCTGAAATCTTTGCAAAGTCTTCTTCGCCACGCTCTTTAGCTCTCTCATTTTGAATGCAAACTAAGAAACGAGAGTTTCAGTTGCCTTTATTCACCACATACCGAACCTTTTACTGCAATAAATGCACTCTGCCCTAATTCTTCTAGATACCCTACATTCCCAAAGTTCTCTTCTATGGAACATCAATTTGGCTCAAGTCTTCTAGAAGTACATCATGAATATTTGGATTATCAAATTATAGCTTCGAACATACGACTGATCATCCGACACCAACATCTAGCAAGGAGAATTGGATTGGCATGAAAAACTCCCCTTAAGCCAAAGGCTATGATCTAGTTTCTGGAGGAATTTGCAGTGCCTGAATCCAGTGCGGATCCATTTCCTGCATCTAAGTCACTCTTTCTTACCCATGTCTTTTGCATTTGATCTCTAATCTCTTCAACTTTTTCTTTTCCCTTCTCATTCAATTTTGCATTCTTGTTCTTGTCTTCCAGAGCTTTCTTATCACATTCTTGCTTCTGCAAAAGCTAGCAATGTGACCCAATTTATTTCATGCATAGCATTTCACATTGTTCCTCTGATTAGGCTTGAAATTGCCTTGATTTGTCTTTGATCTGCATTGATTAGCAATATGCCCAAATATTCCACAAGCATAGCATCTAAACATTTCTCTTTATTTTGAAAGTTGTTCATCATACTTCTGCATTCATTAGACTTGTGATAATACTTATTGCAATTGAAACATTGATGGGAAAATGATGGAGTATTTTGATTGGCTCTATTTCTGCATTGATTTTCCATATGACCAAATTTATTACAAACAAAGCAGTTACCATTAAATTTATGAGCATTAGGTTGTCTTACTGGAGGCCTTCTTGAGTTGTTCTTCTATTGTTGAGTCTTAGGATTGCTTTGACTAGATCCATAGCTTTCTCCTTTCAAATATCTGAGACCTTGAGTGTCATTAGGGTTCTTCTGATCGGAAAGCATTTTATCAAGCTTGGCTGAACTGATTCAGAATTTCTCCTTGTATTCATTTGCAACATCAAGATCATATCTAATAAGATTGATCTACCTTTCAAGATCTTCCTAGTGTTGTTTAGCATCTTGTAGATCAAGCTTTAGTTGTCAATTTTCACTCTCAAGTCTGCAACATTCTTCAGATTTATCTTTCAGGGATTGAGCAAGCTTTTCTTCATTCTTCTTCCTTTCTTCAATCTCTTTTTTCAATCTCATCACAATGAATTCTATTTCATTCTTCTGGGTTGTATTGGCTCTAGCAAGTCTATCACATTCTTCTGTCTTTTCCCTCAAGGCTTCTTCATCAATGCTTTGACTTTCTTTCTGCTTAAGCTGATCATGAAGTTCCTTTCTCTTCTCCCTTGATTTGTTCAACCGATCTTTCAATGTTTCAATGTATTCTTCGACATCTTTGAATTTTGCTTTCACTTATCGATTCTCATCTTGTGCATGATCAAGATCTTCAAGAGCAACAACTAGATGCTTTCTAAGACTACTGGAGTCCATTGATTCACTTTCCTAGATCTCCATCAAGCTGATAGGTTTCATCTAAGGAACTAGGCTCTGATACCAATTGTTGGAATCAATGAACACTGAGGGGGGGTGAATAAGTGTTCAGCAATATTTAACTTTCTTAATTCGTCCTTTAAACCAATTAATACAGATGAATGAAAGCAAAGTGCAGAAACACAAAGTAAACAACCACAACACCATAACACCAATATTTTTATGTGAAAAATCGGTTAAGGGAAAAACCATGGTGGGATTCAAACCCACAATATTAATATACTCTATTAGAAGTACACAAATATTACATAAGGGAATGCACATGCATTCATCACACTGCCTTACAAAAGAGTTACAATGGTAACATACATGAAGATGAAATATGAAATAACATCCTCAAATGCTTGGAATAGTTCCGGTTAAGCACAAAATACTTTATCTTACTCAACTCTGTAGAACTTCTCTATTTTGATATTCTATAACATACCGAAGCAAAAATATTCACCTTGCACACATGAAACTATGCACAATCAATCATACATGCACCATGCACAACCATCGATCACCAAAATGATCAAATAAACCTGTCTTATATACCCGCATCACCAATTTAGATCAATTCCATGTCAGCCCAAAAAGCGCATAACACGCAACATGAAACATGTTACCCATGTCCACTCAAACTGATCCAAAACAACTGAGCGAACCAAAACAAAGTGTCCACATGTTTGTCACATGTCAACTCATTGAACTTCAACGTATAAATACTCACCAAAATTGATCCGCAAGATCCGCACGTAAAATCTTCACACGCTACTGCTAATGAACACTGTTCTACCAGAAAACTATCTATCAGATCTTCCAACCAACACAAAAATTAACACTGGAAGCCACAAACCTAGAATAAGGTAAAATGCATATCCACAATACATCTCCCAAATCTTCAAATAAAAATACTCAACCGAAATAATTCGTTGACCACCAAATTGTACACTCTGCCGAATACACTGTTCTCACCGGACCACACAGATACTTGATCAATCTTCAATCAATCTTCTGGAATGATGAAAACATGGACTACAAATTACAAATATGATATGAGTTGCCATCAAGGAAAACATCTCAATATACATGCAATGTTTCTTGCCAACAATCTACCATAATTCTTAGGAGAGTCCATTAATTGTCTTAGATACATGGTTTGATTTAGATTATATTCTCCCATGCCTTTGTCCTTGAATTTTTATTTAAGCTCTTCATGTTTTGATGTGAAATATTTTAATGATTCTGGATCGATGTATGCTGAAGATGAAGCAGCCTCTTGATTGATGGAAACTATTGTTTTGGGTCTTGGTCGAAGATTATTGCCATAAATGTATGGATTTGGTTCACCTTTGACTATGACTTTAGTTTCATTGTGTGGGAACTTGATACATTGGTGATAATTCAAAGGTACTATTCTCATTGCACGTATCCATGGTCATCCCAAAAGAATGTTGTATGTGAGATCAAAATCAAGGTCTCGAAAAACCACATCCTTTATTGTTGGCCCAACTCTTAGAGGTAGAATGACTATTCCTTTTGAGGAGCGTTCTTCATCATCATATGCCTTTATGGTGATATTCTTTATAGAATCCATAGAGTTTTCAAAGTATCCCAATGGTATGAGAGCTTTCAATATACAAATATTGAGTCCTTCTCCATCTATCAAGAGTCATTTTATGTGGTGTTTATAGAGAAAACAATTGCAATTTGAAGTGGTGCATTGTGCAATTGTTGTGGAGGAGTGCCATTTGCTTTTATGAATGTAATAAAGGAAGGAGGGGTAGAAAGGTGTCCCACCATGGCTTGAAACTAGTCCATGTTCAGATCGGTAGGAATAGATGTCTCTCTCAATATTTTGTCCCAAATAGCCTCATGTGAGGGTGAAATGCTCAAAAGCTCAAGGATCAAAATAAGAGCGAGTGTCTTTCCTAATTTGTATATTAGGTCATATTGGCTATTAAATGAAGATGAAGTTGTTTTGGGTGCAACACCTTGTAAAGTAACTTTACCCCCTTGAGTAAAGACATTGCATTTGGGGGCTTTTCCTTTTATGATTATGGTAGACACATGGTTGTCCAATTCTGAAATATGGTTGACAGTGTAATCATAGGACATATTAGTATAATTGGCATTGTTGTCCATTTTAGGGGCCTTTCCCTTATCGTGTTTTGGAAATGGTTCCTTGAACATCGCATGTCCTTCATTGGAAGTGTGACCATCAACTTCTATTGTGCCATTGTCAATAAGATCTTGGATGAGATTATTCAATTTGTGGCAATTTCTAGTCTTATGACCCTTGCTCTTGTGATATTTGCAAAATTCATCATCATTCCACCATGTAGGATTTACCCTTGGTTCAAATGGTTGATTATTTGGAAATGTAATGAGAAGCCAATTTCTACAATATAGTTTCTATTGGTTCTCCCAAAGGTGTGTATTTCCTTGAAGGTCTTGGCACTCTTTGTGTATTCACTTGATTGTTGGATGAACTAGTACCAGTAAAGTTATCATTGGATTTACCATATTGGCATCCACAACCCCATCATTAAAATTATTCTTGTTCTTGTTCCAAAATCAGGGTTTATCTTTCCCATTAGGATCATCTTTGTTCTCTTTAAATAGTTTGATGGTGCTCATCCCAATGAGGACCTTCTCAATCGATAGAAATTTTTCAATAACTTCCTTGAAAGTAGAAAAATATGCCATTCAAAGCTCATATCCAATTTCCTTGTTCACATTTTAGGTAAACATCTCAACCATTTGGTTTTGTGGGATTTGACAAGGGCAATGACTAGCCAGACTTCTCCAACATTGTAAGAATGATGCAAAATACTCTCTATTTTTCTACTTTGTGTTGCATAAAGTAGTCATTGATACCTAGACTTTGTGGAAATAATCTCATCAAATAGGAATCCTCTCTTGCCACCTCTATGCAAGCCTTAAAGAATTCTCTAATATGTGCCTTGGGATCTCCTTTTCTTTTGTACTTGTCAAACTTGGTATCATGAAATGAGGTAGAAAAGGAGGCATTGGTATGCTTCGATCATATGGATAAGGACATATGTAATTGATTCTGTAGCCTTTGTTGGTGTTTTCATACTTGCTATCTGTTGTTGCAATTCCTTAATCTATTGTTGCAAATAACTACTAGGTGGTGCTTTGTCTCTTTGAGTTATTCCCATGCCTGAGCCACCAAGAAGAGGAGGAGGAGGAATGCAATGCATGTAAGGGTGATATTGGTCAGATATATTCTCATATGAGGGAGGCATGTAATTGTTGTAAGGGCTACTTGGTATTGTAAGCTTGATCTTGAGCATTGCCCCAAAATCTCACACATGGTGTTCTTGCATAAGGATTGACATGATCTTGGGTAGTCTCTTATTGATGAGCATATGCAATGGTATTCCTTCTCCCTTGGAGAGGATGAGCATGGGGTTGTTCATGAATGTTTCTAGCATCATTGGTATAAGTATGAGTATCAATCACTTCGGGTTTTTGAAACAATGATGGGGTTGACTCAGGCACGCTACACTCACGTCTATGTCCACCATCATGACCACTAGAATTAGTTTGATTGGGTTCCTCTTCCAAAGTTTGTGACACATCAAAGTCATGGGGAAATATTGCACCACTTTAAACAAATAATTATAAGAATTATTGATTCTCTCTTCTCATGATTTCTTCAACCACTCAAATAAATCACGCATCAGATATAGTGTCTTGAATATTTGTTGTAGAAATGGACTCATTATCAACATCTAGTCGATTATTGTGATTCTCAAAAGATTGTGGGTTGTAAAATTCATCTTCATGAAACTCATATGTTTCCATGTTTAGATATTATTGAGCTTCTTTAGCTTGTCTTCTAATACTTTGTGAACATGTTTCAACCATGAAAGACCTTGGCTAAAATGGAGGATGGAAGAAATGTGAAGACTATGGAAGACCAAGAGGGTTATGAAATGGAAAATGAATCTAGGGTTGGATTGCAATGTCCCAAAATATTATTCTGAGATAAGTGTGATGATCTAAATCAAGGTGTGGACTCCTAATGAGGTAAGTTGACCTTAACTAGAGATGTCCAAATGGTACCCAAGATGATAAATTTGATTCAGGAACCACCTAGAGATGTAATGTAATGTGTTTGCAAGATATGATAGGGACTAATAAACAACCTTTTGACTCTAGATGAAAAGTGTGAGAGGGGATTGTAAATGATATCTGAAAATGGATGAAAAGCCTAGACCAAATAATGGTTGACCTAAATGAAATCCTATGGAATCAACCTTAGAAGCTCTTAATGATTCCAGAAACACAGACGCAGTTTCAGAGTCCAAAGATGCAGTTTCATAGTTGCAATGTAATTCTCAGTTTTGTCCAAATATGTGGTATAAAGTCGTAGATGTGCGCCAAAAGATGACACAAACATGATTTCACTGTTGATAATGTTTTCTCAATTTTGTTCAAATACGTGCCAAAAATTGACATAGACGTGACAAGATGATGCACAATGCATTTTTAATGCTCACAGTGTTTTCTCAATTCTGCTTAGACATGTGCGAGAAATAGACTCAGACATGAAAAGATGAGTTGTATACACATTAGAAATGAGCACAAACATGGCCAAAGAGATCATATACATGTTGGAAGTGAACATAGACAAGTTTCTAACAAATTTTTTATTTTTGCCTTGTTGTCACCAAGATTGCATTTGTGATGCTCAAGCTGAAAGCTAAACAATCTTGTGAAACATGGGATGATTTCCAGGCCCGTGGGTTGCCTATGATGGAAATCAACCTCCTGAGTGAGCTGGTTCTCTTTGATGAATCTCCTGCAGACTTAACTTGATGGGAAAAGGGATAGGAAGAAACTTGAATGGAAACCTATCCTAAGAGGTAATGCACCAAATGTTTAAGAAAACCTAATCAGCTGCACTAAATCACAACACATCTTAACAAAAAGAGCTTTGTTTATAACAACTCAACTAAGCATATAATACATAAATATTTTATAGAAAAGGGCTAATTTCAGAGCTTGCTTGAAGGAAAATAAAATATTCTCACAACTTCAAACTACCAATACTAACTGAACACAATCTATAACCTATATTACTATGCATCTTCTTGCATTAATGATATTTAAAAGAGACAACATCAAAGGATTCTAAAAATAATCACAAAAATATCATCGAATAAATTGCTCAACACAATACACAAAGTATTAAGGAGGAAAATCTACTGCTATTTTATTATAAAAATGAAAGAGCAACAGGTTTTCCTCCTTAATACTTCATGTGTTGTGTTGAATGAATGATTTGATCAAATTTTTGTGGTTTATAAGCAAATCCTTTGATTTTGTCTCTTTTAATCAGTATTAATTCAAGAAGATGCATGATTAATATAGGTATTAGATTCTGTAATATGATTTTGATAAGTTTGAAGTTGAGAAGAGTTTATTTTCCTTCAAGCAAGCTTTCAAATAAGACCCTTTCTATGAATTATTTATGTTTGGTGTGGAGCCTGATCAATCTACAAGTGGGAGATTGTTGATATGTGGTGATTAATCATGCAAGTATTGTACACTCGTTATGTATCCTCACCGGTTTTGTTGAAAAAAACTGACTTTGAAAAAAACCCTAAAAATAACCAACTTTGAGTGTTGCCCTAAAAGTTGCTTGTTATAAGCGGCTGGAATGTAAAAGGGCAATGTAATGGTGTTGTACTAATTTACTGGATAATAAGAAAAGATTGGATGACTGTGTTTTGTGGATGTATCCCATCTTGGGTGAACCACGTTAAATCTATTTGCTATTTATGTTATGCATTTTTCTTCATCTTTTGTGTTTGTATCTGCACATAATTGTTAATTTATATTTGCTCCGGATCTGCCTAAACCCTAACAATTTATGTATTACATACATAGTTGAGCTGTGATAAACAAAGCTCTTTTTATTGAGATGTGTTGTGAGTTATTATAGTTGGTTAAGCTTCTTGATCATTTGGTGCATCACCTCTTAGGATAGGTTCTGTTTCAAAGCATTCTTCCTATGCCTTTTCCCATCAAGGTTAGTCTGTAGAAGGTTCATCAAAGTGAAATAGCTCACTTTGAAGGTTGATTTCCATCATAGGTAACCCATAGGCCTGGAAATAATCCCATGTTTCACAAGATTGTTGAGCTTTTAGCTTAAGCATCATGGGTGCAATCTTGGTGACATGTCCAAAAATTTTCAATTGTTGATAAGTGATCAGATCTCAATGTTGATGTTTTTGTGGCAAGAAAACATGGCAGATAAGAAGATAAAATATTTGAAGGTGTGTTGTCCAAAATCTAAGCGCAAATGTGTATGTTTTTTAGGTCAAAATAGTCCAATTTCCATGGGTCTCAACACAATTGAAAATAATTGAAAGCATGCACAACCTAGGTTTGGAAAGATGATACTACTTGCTGAGTCCCCACTTGGATTTCTCCAAATACTAAAACAAGATGGATAGAAAGAGACTTGGTGGTATTGGCTCCCCCACCATGACACTCACTTCTTGGGCACACCGAAATCTCATACTCGAAAAAATACAAAGGTCTTATGAATCAAGGGATATCTATCTCAACAATGAGTAGTAACAATGTGGGGCAGCTTCGGAGGTCCAACCTCCTACACCAGCAAGCAAATAGGGATTTTGGGCCACTAAAACAATTGGTGTCTAGTAATGTTTTGGGGTATACTAGTGGTCATACATGTGGCGTTTCACTCAATTAAGAGGTCTCCCAGCCCTTTCGGGTTTTACGTATCATAAGGATATTGGAGGAGACATCTATTTGTATAACACATTAGCATGAGGTGATAAGAGACTTTTGTCAAAAACCATAATTATTTATATAACATAATGAAACAAAGTATTGCTTGGGTCGTTTTCTCACACTTAGCCTTAAGGGCTTCTCGGGAGGTGGACCCTCTAAAAGACAATAACAATACTCTTACACCCAAGATCCAATGGAAGGCGAGGGGAGAGGATACTTTTTCACCACCTTAAGGTTATGAACAAAAATGTGCCAAAAGCACAAGACACTTCAAACAAAGTTCATTTACCCCTAATGAAAATCTTGTGAGCCTAATTAAACTAGAAAATGAAAAACACACATCTAAATTACCCTTGCAAGAAAATGATTAGTAGTTTCAATGCTTACCCCAACCTGCAAGCAAACTTGTTAGGTTAATTTTAAAAATCCCAAAATGAAATGTGAAAAGGGGCCTTTGACAAGACAAAAGAGACATCTGCACCACTTCATTAGGCCACAAAGGTTAGACAAAAAGAAAATCAAATATGAAATCTAACCCTAATTTAAAGACAAAAATAAAATGTAGAAAACATAGATACTGGTATACCTGAGACAAACGTAAAAAGACTTAGACAAAGACTTGTCAAAAACTTGCAACCCGCAAAATCACATAAAACATATACGCGACATAAAAGATTGCATACGCAACATAAAGTATGGCATATGCAGAAATAAATAACAGATACGTGGCATAAAATTATAAATACATGATTTTATAAAACATAGATGCGAAAAGATGAAACGAAGACGTGACAAAAAGTGATCAAAAGTTGTTAGATCTGAAATCGCTCACGCGACAATAGAATACAGATACATAGTAGAAAGATACTTATACGTGCCGAAAATAAATGCACACATGCCGCCAATAATCACAAATACACTGATAGCAAAAATAGACACAATTTTGATGAAAACCTACAAAACAGAAAATCGACAAAAACATAGACGCGATAGAATGATGCGTACACACGATTTCAGCTTGGAAATGTTGCCAATCCTATCTGCAACTTGACAAAAGACTAACAAAATGAAAAATAATGTTAAAAACAAGGGACTAAGCTCTCACCAGGTATGCCAAAATGTATATGGTGAAATTGGAATGTTAAACTATTGCAAAACCAAATGAAGATCCAACCACATAAAACCCTAGTTCTACAATTAAAATCCACCATACACCAATGAAGAACCTAAAACATGCAAAACATCAAAACATGAAATATTATACCATTCGCATGCTTAGTAGGGTTTGATCTCCATGGTTTCCTATCTTGATTGACCATGCTTTGATATTATTGCTCTCAGATTTTGTATTGTGCGCAAGAGCTCAAAAAAGAATGGATTATGGTTGTGTAGATGCTTGATTACTTGATCGCTATGAAGGGTTGCATGGAATTTGATTTGCTTGTTAGGGTTTGTCAAGGATGAAAGGATCCTCTTATGTAGAGAACACCTTAGAAAATGGAGGGATAGGATTAAGAGGTGGAATAATAAATGGTTGATTAGGATTAGGGGGTAGGTATGGAAAATGGGAAAATATTAGAGAGGTGGTTAAAGGTAAATTAAGAGATGAATGACAAGTTTCATGGAAGGAAAAAGATAACAAATTAATTAAATAAATGAAGATCTATCTAACTAATAGAAGAAGTGGGGTCAATTAAATAAAAAATATATTTATTTAATTTTGGGGAAAATATAATTTAAATAAATAAAAATATTTATTTAAATAGGAAAAAACTAGAAGAGAATAAGTGAATTAATTAAATAAAAAAATAATTTATTTAATTAGGATAGGACAATTTTAGGTGTCTACATGCATGATGTTACAAAGTATCTCATCATGGTAGTTCTGAATTTTGAAATCTTTGAAGCATTTCTCATTAACCAAAACCCTCAATCTTCTCATTGATCTAGTATGGATGCGGATGTCTCCTCCTCTCTAACTTCAACTTAGTAACCCTCTATGCTGATACACGATTATTAGTGCTACCATCATCAATGATCACATTAGAGACTTTTCCTTCGCATTTGCATTTGGTGTGAAACAAGCTCTTCCTCTGAATTGGATCCACTTCTTTATTCACCAAGAATCTTCTTTTGACAAGAGCATGTCCTCATTTCACATCTTCAAAATGTGAAGACTCAAAATCTCCATCTACATGGACAACTCTGGCATTACCCTTGGGTCTTCTGTTAATCATATTTTGACATTTAGGATGCTCAAAGGATCGATGTCCTTCTTCTCTACATTGGAAACAAGTCCCATGAAATCCTTCTCTTCCAAGGCCTCGTCCAAATCTCTCTTCCTCTTTGATCATTATTTTGTTCTTGAGGATGATAGGCATTATCTCCCTTTTGGCCTTGACTTCCACTAGTTTATTCAATCTTCTTTTGATCTTCATTTCAATCTCCATCTGATCGACCTTTCCCTCTTTGCTTTCTTTCTAATCTTATATTTATCTTCCCCTCCACCTTCAAAGAAAAATGGTATGCATCCTCAATAGTAGTCATTCAAACAAGAATTAGCTCCTCTTGTATGCTTGGCTTCAAATCATTGATGTAATGTGCTATCTTCTCCTTGTTAGCCTTAGAAGTTCTAATCAAGATTTGATAGAACTCTTTTGTATACTCTTTGACATATTAGCTTGCTTGCTTCAAACTTTGCATCTTCTTTGGCAATTTAAGCTCATAATCCATGGGAATGAATTGCCTTTTCAAATTTTCCACCATATGATCCCATCTTATTATATTGTCTTTGCTCCTTCTATTTCTTTGCAACTAGACTTAAATTCACCAAATACTTGCATGACCCTTTATCTTGGTCTTTACAAACTTGACCCTTTCAGAACTGGCCACTTCTTTATACTTAAAATATTCTTCTATATCATTGATCCAATCGATCAGCTCCTCTGGATTTAGGCTTCCAAAAAATATTGGAACTTCCACCTTTGGCCTCTTTCCAATCTTGGATATGGATCTTAGATATCTATCCTCTTCAGGATCTCGCACAAAATCTTGTTCTTCTTCAAATTGTCCTTCCTCATCAGTTTCATCTTCACTTTCAACTTGTCTTCTTTGTTCTACTCCTCTATGCAACTCTACTTGCATTGCTTGCTCTTGTCTCTAGAGGACTCTAAAATCCTCATCTGAAACAAAATTTCTTCCACCATACATACCACACATTGCTCTCGGAGGCATCTTAACAACGAGCCACAACCACAATTCTTGGTGCAAACCGCCTCACTTTTGACACTCTGTCTAAACACTTAGGAACTCCTCCTCTAATACCACTTGATGAAGGGTACTCCCCTTAAAAACCCAAGCACAACAAAAATAGAGAAATACAGAGAAATCGCTTAACAATGCATAGATTGATAATGCTTGAGGATGATTACAAGTGAACATATGCCTTGCTTATATAGGCAAGAGATGATGGAGTAGTTGAAACTACCCTTTGTAGACATAAAATTTTCTATCCCATTTGGATTCAATTTTTCCAATCTTTAGGTGGATCCATTTCACTATCAACCATTATATTATTCCATTATTCTGTATTATTATATTATGCCAATATTCATTTATCATTTAATATATTATCAATTTAATCTATAATATTCACCCATTATTTATTACTATTTATCATCCCATTTGATCCATTTAATATTATTATTATTATCCATTATTATTATTATTCCATTCACTCATTTTAATCCATTTAATATTAATATTATGCATTATTAGATTCATTTCACCCACATATACGACTAACCTTCTTGCACAATTGCTTCACTCTCCTTTTAATATTTCCACTTCCGCTTGCTACAACAGTCCATTGAATGTGGTACTAATACATCTCCATCAATATTTTGCCAAGCACATTCACCCTGTGAGCTGGATCCACCCTAGGGACAAGTATAAATACAATGCCTTTCTCCTCATTTCTATAGACAATCTATGCGATTTTACACTCTTGCATTTCTCAAGCTTTCTTTCTTTCATTGGTTATTTCATTTTTTATTTTAAATCTCCAATAAATCATAGCCTCTTGTGTGTGCTTCTAAGAGCCATTTTATTTACATAAGATCTTGATTTAAGGAGTATAATAGAGATAATTAGTTTCATTTCTTGTCAATTAGATTAGGGTGTTTCGTTATTCATATATGCATATTTGAATAATCTTCTTGTAGGTTCTCTATTATTTGGATGTTGGAAAGACCCAAATATTAATCCATAAGATCTCAAGTCCATTTCATTTCCTCCATCTTCACCCTTGTTACAATTAAATGCCTAAAGCAATTATGAAATAATGAGCTATGACTCATCCCTATCTAGAATGCCACCTAAGATAACTAATATCAACTTTATTAAATGACAAGTTACAAAAAGTGACTTTTTGATAACTAACTAAATATTTATTAATAAAAAGTTACAAAAGTAACTTTATGATAACTAACTTTTTGTTTATTTTGTTTATTTTTTTTCTCTCTTTTTGTTTTTCAACAAATAGAAATTTTTCCATTTCTAGCTTTATTGAAAAATAACAATTTTTTTTTGGGGGTGATGCAAGATTGCTCTTACACCCTGGATGTTCATCATTTGTGTTCCTCCCTAGCCACTCTTTGCATGGGCCCCTAAATAAGAACTTGAAATATCTATCACTCTCCTCTACAAAGTATGAGTAGAATCATGTGGCTGGTTCATATGATCTTGTGACCTACGAGACAAAGAAGAAAACACATGCGTAGGTGCATTATCATTAGTGACACCCCTAGCTTCCATATCTCAACTTCGTAAATCAAGTTTGTTGGTCTTCTCAAAAAAGAACATTCTTCCACACCTTTTCCTCTAATATGAAGAAGGTGGGCATACACTCCAGTAATGTTAGCATAAAATTCAAGTGCATAAAAGTTGAACTTCCAAAACCTTGTACCTCTAGATGATGCAGTTCTACTTGGCAATTTTGTTGCAAATTATTTTAGAGGAGACTTATGATCAGAAAGATCGCTAACATACTCTTCTTGTAATGTGGAGGGGTAATTTATACTTGTAGCCACACTTTCTATGGAATTAGCAGTTTGGGTTTTAGTTTCATTCTCATGGCCAACCCTCTTAGCCTCATGTGCATAACTAGATTTAGTACTTTCACTATGAACCTAGACCTCATCCTTATTCATGCCATGAGAAGTCATTGTGATACTACAATAAAATATAAGTTTATAATTCTAAAAGTTTCAACTTTTAGCCTAATTTGACAAACTTAAAAATAAAATTCTAAATTTCAACATTGAATCTTGATGACAATATTGTTTGGATTAAGGTGTCTCAACCTTTGAAAATCCTAACATTGATTATTGTAATATTTGATATAATTTATTATTTTCTTTAATTAATTTTCCACAAATATGTAGTCATCTAATGGGACCCATGGGATTTGTGGTGATTGCATGACACACATGTTACACATGTGGAGGTAGGCGTCCCACTTTGAGGATATTATATTAATGATATGTAAGTGCTAAGTGTCATATTATGATAGATTTATGACAAAATATATGACAAGATCTATGACACACTTACATTGACAATCTATGACAAATTTTATGACATAATGGACTTGAGTGGTAGGAGACATCTTTGCATGGAGAAGTTAGGCACCCAAGTTGTGTAATGACAAGCTATAAAAGGATCAATTAATAATAGTCAATTATGATAGATTCTCTTATGGTTGTAAGTGTTGTTAGTCATGATTATTTTTATGACAACCATAAGATGTGTAAGAACATTTTTAATACCTAAATATAGTAAATTTTGGGCACCCAACTTAGGAGGTATGAATGAGGAGTCAAAGGATGATGTAAATGAGTTATTTGTATGCTTACAAATGGTTGAAAAAGTGTGCAAAGTGTTTTGCATGAACCCCTCATCTATCTTCATCTAGAAGCTTCCTCCTTTGCTATGTTTCTCCATATAAGGTAGTCTTGGAGAGTATTATGTATATTATGTTTTGCAAGTGAAGTGTTACACTACCACAATCAAATTAGATTGTGGGTTATTGATCGAACATTCCTGTTGAAGAAGCTAAGTGTTGATATTATATTGTAATTGGACCAAAGTGTTGATATTGTATTGTAATTGATAGGCTTATTGAAAATATAAAGTACTGTGCTTTTGGAGTGTGAGATTTTTCTCTTGAAAGGGTTTTTCCCAGTATATCATGTCTTCATTGTGGTATATTGTTTGCATGTTATTATCTCTAGAATACATTTCTTATTTCGTAATAGTTAAGATTTTTAAGATAATTTTCTCTATCTCCCCCACTAGATTAGTGTTAGGAAGTGTTTTTCATACCTTGGATTCCTTTCAATTTGTATAAGAGCTTGGATAGTTTTAGTTTCATTGTTAGGTAGTGGGTTCTTTATTCCAATCTTAATTTGAGTGGGAGCTTTTGCAAATTATTTTCAAAATCTTGTTGCAGGAAGAAGATGGAAAGCACATCCATAAAAGTCGAGATAGAGAAGTCTAACAACACTAACTTCAAACAATGGAAGTTTAAAATGGAGGATATACTCATAGATCAAGATTTATGGGTTGCAATATATAAAACAATAATAGTCACCATGGCCTAGGATGTTTGGGATGTAATTAATAAAAAAGCTAAGGTCCTCATAAGTCTCTACCCATGAAGAGAAGAGTGTGAAAGATATTTGGTAGAAGCTTGTAGATGTTTATCATGATAAATCCATGGTAAACAAGTTCTTCTTGAGAAATAAAATGTATTATTTGAAGATGGAATATAGAGGATCAATTTTCAATCATATTAATTCACTTTAACAAGATAATTACTCAACTAGGCTATGTAAGATCAAGGAGGATGATTGTTGCACGCTTTTGTTGTGTTCCTTGCTAGACTCATGGGACCACCTTGTTATCACTATTGGGAGTACAACCACCAAGTTCAAGATGGATGAGGTGGTAGCATCGTTACTTTTTGAAGAGATGTGAAGGAAGACTTTTGAGTCAGCTAAGGAGGCTCTTGTAGTTTGTGGTATATCAAAAGAGAAAGGAAACAAGAAGGACATGAAAGATGAAAGACAAATCCTATGGGAGATCTAAGTCTCCTATAATATTCAAGGCAGAGTGTTGGAACCATGGAAAAATTGGTCACTTTCATAAAGAATATAAGGAGGAAAAAAAGAAGAGAAACTTTGATTCAAATTCAGATAAATCCTATGAAGATGATGGTGAAGCCTTTGTCACAACATTTGGTAACACATGAATTGGAAGATATGTGGTCGATAGATGCAAGTGCATCTTTCCAAATGACCTCACATCAAGGTTGGCTTACAAAGTATGAAGAATGTGATGGTGTATCTTGGTGATGACTCTCATCTAAAGGATATTGGTCATTGAAAATTTAAGATTAGATTCTTTGATGACAAAGTGAAGGAGATCGATGGTGTTATGCATATCTCGGGTTTGACACAAAATCTACTCTTTGTAAGTGAATTGATTGATGTGGGTGTGCAAGATGTTTTATCACTATGTGCATGCAAGATGAGTAGACATTCTATTGTGCTTACTAAGGGTGCTCAAATTGGCACCATGTATAAGCTAGATGTGCATGCACAATTTAATAAAATAATACTTCTGTGAAGCCAAAGAAAAGGGCTCTAGATTCTTCATCCTCACTGTCAGATTGAGCTATGAAGATATCTATTACTTTTACATATGATGTTTGTGCTTTTTGGGTACCTAAAGGTGCCAATTCTTTGGAGATGAAATTTATAGTGAAGAAGATGATGTTATGACATCAAAGACTTGGTCACATTGGTGAGAAGAGTCTCAAAAACCTAAAAAATAAATGTCTCATAGAGGGGATTGATGATTGTAATCTCGAGTTTGATTTTTATAAATACTGCATTTATGGCAAGCAAAATAGTGTTTAGTTTTACTCTAGCTCTCACAAATCATCTAGGTTGTTGGACTTGATACATTCTGATGTTTTTGCTCTTGTTAATGTTCCTTTGATTTCTAAACCTATGTATTTTGTATCATTTATAGACAACTATAGTCGAAAGACACTTCTTTATTTTCTCAAAAGAAAATATGAAGTCTTTAGTCAATTTAAGGATTTTAAGGCTCTTGTTGATGATCAGGCTTGTACAAAGATTAAGTGTTTAAAGATTGACATCAATGGTGAGCACTGAGTTTTGTTTGGTAGATTTTGATAGGTTTTTTTAAGAACCATGATATTGTGAGGCATAAGACAACTCCATACACCCCTCAACATAATGGAGTTGCGAAGATGATGAATAAGATGTGAATGGAGAGGGCTAGGAGTATGCTTAGTGGTGTTTGCCTCAAACAAAAATTTTGGGTTGAAGCTATAGCCACTACCCACTATTTGGTAAACAGATCTCCTAAATCAATGCTTGTTGATAAAACACCTATTGAGACGTGGTTAGGAAAGAATTACTTGATGAGACATCTCAAAGTATTTGGTTACAAATATTATGCTCACATTTTGAGTGAAGAAAGATCTAAGTTGGAGAACATGGTCATTAAGTGCATCTTTATTGGATATGGTGTCAATGTAAAAGGGTTCACACTTTGGGATCTAGTGATATAGAAGGTTCGCTATGACAAATTGTTATTTTCAGAGAGATGAAACCTTTCACTATTGAGATACAACTAGAGAAAGAGGAGAAACAAATTAAGGAGGTATTTTAGGTTCCTTCTATCCTTCAGAAAGAACTATGAGCTCCTAGTGGACTTAATGATGAGGAGGGATTTAGTAGCTCTAAAAGTTACGAAGAAGATGAAGAACCTTAATCTTAGCCTTTGAGGAGGTCTATGAGAATCAAGGAACGACCATATAGGTTTGGTTATTCATTGTTAGATTCTAGTTGTATTTTTGCTTTCATTGCTAACATTGATGATCTTAGGACTATTACAAAGGCTATGGATATGAATGATGTAGTTTCTTGGATTTGGTGGCTTTGACTGAAGGACACAAGTCCGTGAGATGTAAATGGGTGTTCAAGAAAAAGCTGGGTCCTGACGGTAGTGTTGAGAAGCATAAAGCATGGTCGATTACAAAGGGGTATTCCTAGGTTGAAGGAATAGATAATGGCAAGATTTTGTTTTTTGTTGTAAAGTTGACATCCATTTGGTTCTTATTATCACTTTTTATATCTCATGATTAGAAAATCAAGCAAAGGGATGAGTAGACAACATTTCTTCATGGTGATTTGGAAGAAGAGATCTATATGTCATAGATAAAGCAATTTATGGTGAAAGGTAAAGAAAATATAGTTTGCAAGTTTAAAAAGTCCTTGTATGGTCTAAAATAGTCTCCTAGGATGTTGTACCAAAAGTATGATACTAATGTGTTGAGTTTGGGATTTTGGAGGTCTAATTTGATCATTGTGTTAATTCCCAAATCAATTATGGTCGCATTCTCATTATCGCATTATATGTGGATGATATGTTACTATGTAGGAATGAATATTTGATTTTTGACTTGAAGTCTTAATTGTCAGCACAATTTAAAGTGAAAGATTTGGGTACAACTAGGTACATTTAGGGGATGAAGATCAAAATAGACAAAGTTTACTGAAAGCTTTTGTTAAGCTAGAGTAAGTATGCGAATTCAATGTTGGAGAGATTTAGCATGATAACTTGTAGATCCATGATAGTTCTTGTTGCATTAGGAACAAAGTTATCTACAGAGGATTGTCCAAAATCTCCTATTGAGGTGGATGACATGGCCAATGTCACATATGCAAGTGGTGTTGGTATTATTATGTATGTCATGGTCCGTACTAGACTAGACATTGCCCAAGTAGTGGGAGTTCTAAGCAATATGTGGCTAATCTTGGATAGGTGCATTGGGATGCAATTAAGAGAGTGTTTAGATATTTGAGGGGTACTTTTGAGTATTTCTTTCATTTTCATCATTATCCTACTATACCTTAGCATTCTGTGAGTATCTATGGATATGTCGATTTAGATTGGGTAGGTGACATTGATAGAAGAAGATCTACCAATGGTTATGTTTTTACTATGTATGGTGGTGCTATTAGTTAGATGAGTAAGCAACAAGTTGTAATCACTTTGTCCATGACAAAAGAAAAGTATATGGAAGCTACTCATGCTTGTAAGGAAGTCATTTAGGTTAGATGATTGTGTTCAAATATTGAGTTTGATGCAAAATTGATTACTATCTATCATGACATTTAGAGTACCATTTGCTTAGCAAATAATCTAGCTTTCCAAGCCAGAACAAAGCACATTGATGTTCAATTTTATTTTGTTTGAGATATGGTAGAGGATGGGAAGGTAAATTTGGAGAAAGTTGACACTTTGATGAATGTTGTAGATGCATTGACAAAACTAGTGAGCACATAGAAGTTCAAACGGTGTTCCAGTTCTATGGGCCTCTTAGCCCTTGTAATTGATCTATGGGCCATTTGGAAGGTCTTCATCGAGTGGGAGAATGTTGGAATTAACATGTCTCAACCTTTGCAAATCCTATTGATTATTATAATTTTAAATATATTTATTTATTATTTTATTTAATAAATTACCTAGATAAATGTCTACTTATCTAGTGGGACCCATAGGCTTGGTGGCAACCTACTTGGTGATGATTGTATGACACATATGCTGCACATGTGGAGGTAGGCGTCCCACTTTGAAGATATTTTATTAATGATATGCAAGTGCCAAGTGTCATGTTATGACATATTTATGATAAAATCTATGACATGATCTATGACACACTTACATATCAGCCTATGACAAATTTTGTGAAGAATGGACAAGTGGTAGGAGACACCTTTGCATGGAGAAGGTGGGCACCCACATTGGGTAATGATAGGGTGTAAGAGGATCAATTATTAAATGTCAATTATGATGGATTCTCTTACAACTGTAAGTGCTGTCAGTCATGATTATTTTTATGATAATCATAAGATGTGTAAAAGCATTTGTCATACCTAAATACAATAAATTTTGGGCACCCAACTTAGGAGGTTTGAATGATGGGTCAAAGGATGATGTACATGTGTCATTTGCATGCTTAGAGGTGGTTGGAATTGCTTGAACCCCTCTTTTTGTCTTCATCTAGAAGCTTCTTCCTTTATTGTATTTTTCCATATAAGGTTGTCGTGTTGATATTGTATTACAATTGATAAATTTATTGAAAATACAAGTATTGTGCTTTTGGAGTGTGCGTGTGTTTTTTTTTTCTCTCGAAAGGCTTTTCCCTACGTGTATCGTGTGTTCATGGTGGTATATTATTTGCATGTTTATTATCTCTATCTAAATGTGTTTCTTATTTCATAATAGTTAAAATCTGTAGGAAAATTTGCACATCTCCCCCACTAGATTAGTGCAAGAGTTTTCCACACCTTTGCTTCCTTTCAACAATGAACAATGAACAATGAACATTGCAATGAATCTATGAATATGCATTTGCAACCATGTCCATGAAATTATGATTAAAATTCAATTTTGAAAATGAAACTTAGAAAAACAAAAAAATGAAAAATTAGTCATAGAATTCTACCTTATGCTTGAAAAAGCCTTCCAATTTGGTGTAGAATCCCCTTCTTCCTCTTCCTCTTGCTCCTTCTCACCCCTATTGCACTTGCAACACTTCAATCATGCTCAAAAACTCCTTCACTCACTCTCTTGCTCCTCTTCAACAAACGTTGCAACAAGATTGTGAGTAAAAGTGAAGAATTTTTTGTGTTTTATAGAGTTTAGAAGGCATTGGGGGTCCCATTGGCCATTAGGGTTTGTCCTTGGGCTTTGGAATTGAGGCAAACACTATTTTTTATTATTTTTTCCTTAATTTTTTGTTGCCTAGGCATAGGAGATTGTTGCATGTTCCCAACACGATTGAGGGACACCTGACCATCCTAGGACATCTTAACATTCCCCCATCTTGACTACGTCCTTAACGTCCCAATGGCAGTGACAGTGGCAGTTCAATGGAGGGACGTCTCCCACCCATCCCCCATCCTAGAGAGGTCCCTGTCCTTGAAACAATAGGGATTTGTGGGGGAGTTGTCCTCATGGATAACTGATTTTTCCTGATATGTACATTCTTTTTCTATATATATATATATATATATATTTAATTTTTTATCATAAAAGACATTTTAAATTAATATAAATGTAAGCATACAATTAAGAATAATTCTATCTTCTCCAATCCTTCTCAATTTTAAATCATTGATTTCAAAAAATAAGTCATCCATATAAAAAATGCTTTAAACATAACTATATATTAAAATGCTAAATTTAAATTTGAAATCATAAACATATAAAAAACAAAATCATATTAGTAAAATCATGCATTTTTTTTTACATAAGGTAAATAAAAATAATGAAAAGCAATACACTTTCCTCCTTTAAATCTCTCTTCCACATGTAGATAAAGAGTAGCTTGGAAATAAAGGCAAGGTCCCAATCATACCACACCCATATCATATCAAACCCCAACACATATCAATCTGTGTAGACAAATTTAAATTAAAACCTAATTAGGTGAGGTGAGGCTACCTGAGTAGTCAAGCTCCTTCCTTGGGTATTGCTACATAGATATGTATAAACAAGGCTTTATTTTATTTTGGGTAACTCATCTCCACACAATGCAATGTACGCGTGCTTTTTCTTAGTAATCTTGCCAAAGTTCTCTTTCGCTAGATCTCCTGTTCATAAAAGCAGACAGTTGAAGTCTTATTATAAATCTTCAACCATCAGATTTGCTTCAGTTTTAGTTTTATCCTAAATCTACAACAGAGAGATTTGAAAGAGAAAAAAATTGGCAGCGGGATTGGTGGGTTTGATGGCGGGAGTAGAGGAGGATTCGTTCGCAGATTCAGAAGATGAAGGAACGGAAGAGTACAGGAAAGGAGGATACCACGCTGTTCGCATAGGTGATTCCTTTAACAATGGCAGATATGTAGTCCAACGGAAGCTGGGCTGGGGGCATTTTTCTACTGTCTGGCTCGCCTGGGACCTCCATCAATCGGTACTAATTTCTCCATTTACCCACCAATTTGGTAATTATCATGCTTAACGTTCATGATTACACTGTAGCTTAGGTCACAATGGAAGATCACAGGTCTTTTGAATTTCTCTGGATCGAACATAAAATCTTATAATTCAGCTGCACCGACATTAGAATTTGTTACGGAATTCCTTTATAGTTAGATAACCAAGCGAAAAGAAAATTCGTGTACCCACATGGGTTGTTCTTCTAATTCTCATTTATCTACAGGGAAGTAATTTTTCGGAAGGTTTCCAGTTTTATTCATATATGGAATTTTATTGCCATAGATTTTTTTTTTTTTAAGCAGGTTTCATTTTGCATTTACAGTTTTAAAGCATTTTATGAAATTAAAATATCTGCCCAGGGATCCATTTAAATAGGAATGCGTCAATTATCTTTTGTGAATGTAATTTTCTTGGAGGGTTTTCAGTTTTATTCTTATGTGGGTTTTCATAGGTGTAGGTATTGTTTTTATTAAGTGGGTTTCATCTTTCAGGTATAATTTATATAGAATTATTCTGTGCACAATCCCAAAATAAAAATTGCAGCTTGCAGATCCATTTATGTATGTATACTGTCATTTATCTTGTGAGAACCAATTTTCTTGGAGGTTTTTCAGTTTTATTCTAATGTAGGTTTTATGGGCGTAGGTTTAGTTTTTATTAAGTGGGTTGTGTCTTACATGTATATTTATAAAGAATTGTGCTTTGCACGTTCATAAAAATGGAATTGCTGCCCGGAGATCTATTTATGTAGGAATGCGTCATTTATGTAGTGTCATTCTGTTGCAGAGATATGTGGCGCTGAAGGTGCAGAAGAGTGCACAGAGTTATTCAGAGGCAGCTTTAGACGAGATCAATATTTTAAAGCAAATTGCAGCAGCAGATCTGGAGGATAAAAGTGGCGTTGTCAAATTGCTTGACCATTTCAAGCATACTGGGCCTAATGGGCAGCATGTTTGTATGGTTTTTGAGTATTTGGGGGACAGTTTGTTGTCATTGATCAAGTATACTCAATACAGAGGAGTTGCCTTGGATATAGTTCGTCAAATTAGTGTCCATATTTTGAAAGGTTTGGATTATTTGCATCGAGAGCTATCAATTATTCACACTGATTTGAAGCCTGAAAACATTCTTCTATATTCTCCCATTGACCCATCTAAAGATCCAAGAAATTCCAATGAACCTCCCTTGCTTGCACCCATTTTAGACAATCCTAATCACCTTTTAAGGTCATCTAGTGGAAAAGAGAGTATAAATGAAGCCCAGAAGAATAAATTGAAGAGAAAGGCTAATAGGGCTGTGAATAAATGTGCAAGCAGTGTCATGGTTCAAGAAAGAGAATCAGCCAATGCAGAGCAGGATGGTGGACAGAAATTTTCAGCTACTGGTTTGAAACATCCACATGAGAGAGATAATAAAGCAATTCATGCTTCTAAGATTCAGAGCCTGCAGTCAATGGATTTGAGATGCAAAATAGTAGATATGGGAAATGCCTGCTGGATACACAAGCAGTTTACAACGGACATCCAGACAAGGCAATATCGATCTCCAGAGGTTATCCTGGGTTCAAATTATTCTACACCAGTAGACATGTGGTCATTTGCTTGCATAGTTTTTGAACTTGCAACAGGTGATGTGTTATTTGATCCACATGGTTCAGAACATTATTCTTGTGATGAGGTAAAGCAGTCTTGTCCCCAGACTTTTATGTGGTTGGATTTCGGATATTTGATTTTCAAAAACTAACTGTTATGCATCAAAATTTACAGCTTATCAGTTGGTGTTTAATTTAAACCATAATTATAATTCATATTCTGAAAACTGTGGCTTAGGTTCTCAGCTGCATTCTATTATACACATCTATTAAGATTTTCTGGTTGGCCGTTACCCTTTACAAGTTTACCCGTGTGTTTAGCTCTCACGTAATTGTGGTGGTTATTTTTGTATAGGATCACCTTGCCTTGATGATGGAACTCCTTGGGAAGATGCCTCGTAAGGTAAGATGCCATTTAGAAATAAATGACTTTCCTTGAATGGTTCATGGGTCAAGTTTCTTTTTTTTAACATTCATGTCATTTGTTCATGAGTTGAAATCTGAAATGTCAAGAGTGCTATTCTTCAAAGTGGGGCGTCATTTTCTAATGCAGACGATATGTGAACAGATTGCTTTAGGTGGCAGCCATTCACGAGATCTTTTTGACAGGCATGGGGATTTAAAGCATATCAGACGACTCCGATTTTGGCCCTTAGATCGAATACTTTTTGAAAAATATAAGTTAAGTGAGAAAGATGCTGGCAAACTTGCAGAATTTTTGCTTCCATTGCTGGACTTTGTACCAGAAAAGAGGCCTACAGCAGGCCAGTGCCTTCTTCATCCATGGCTCAAACAGGATACATATCTTTGTCCTACATTAACTTCAAGGAATAACAGTCCAGCTGAGATTGAAGATGCTATGGATAGAAAAAAAAGGGAAAGTGAAGGTACAAGAGAAGCCTTGGAGAAAGCTGAGGTTTCAATGAGAAATATGGCCATTGAAAGCAGTCCAGCAGCAGGTTTTAGTAAAACAAAGTTGTCTCGAAGGGCAATGAATGAACAAGCAAGTACAGTTCTCAAGTGAGTACATATAAGCCAGGTTTGTTCCTATGGAGTATAATGGTTCTGAAGACTTTAGTCATAAGATGCATCTTGGTTGCTAACTACAGATCCACATGCCACGCTGATTATTTTTCAGAAACTCAAAGAATTTCTTTCATCGATGTTGATATTAAGGATATTTGATTTTATGGAGGCTTCAAGGTTTTGCTTTGAAGCAATCATACTTTGAGTACCACTTACGAGATTAGTCTCATTGTCTCAGAAATACAGGACCTTGTGGGTCCATCTTCACTCTTGTATTTGACATATATTATTCCTAATTCTTCAAGAAACATAAAGAGGTTAAGGACTTGGTGGTTTGATGGGAACAATCTTAGGTTTGCTAATCATCCATGGGACACTTCAGTTAGTGATGAGATTAGCAGTTGCTACTGTAGGTCATACCTATGGTTCACTTTGATATGTAAATAAGACATTTTGTGGGATGGCTGATGAAGCATGATTTGAAGACATAAAAAATACAGGTAAATGTTCCATTACATGCATTTGGAAGTTTGTTTGGAGCAAGTTGTAATTTGTATGGAATTCGGTGGAGTCATGTCATTGCTCTTAGTGAGCATGATACTGAACAACATCACTTTTCACTCTCACTCAAGAATGCCGTTTCTATACTACTGAATTGCTAATATGTTAGCAACAAAATTGTGATTACATACAAGCTGCTGAAAGTGAACTGTAATGAGACAGCTAACATTATTTTTTGAGTAAATTTATTGAGATTTTAAAAATGCCTTTTGGGATAATTGCGTCCCTTTTCTCATATACTACTGACTTTTAATAAAATGTCATTTAATTGAGAACTGGTTTATCATTTTAGGCTGTTTTGGTTAATTTGCAACCAATATTCATCATTGTTCGAGATGGGCATATCAAGATTTGTACACACAACAGAGTTAGTTTATTTCTGTGTTATTGGCACCTAAAGTTAAAAAGTTGATAGAACATTCAACCTAACCCTTCAAATGTTTTATGATGTTTTCTAAAGCAATTATTGTTTACGTTGCAAATGGCTCATGAATAACAGAATCATAATTAATGGTTATGTAATGTTTGTCCTTGAAATTCAGATAAATTTTCTGGCTTCTTTTGGGTCAAATATTAAAAGTGATTTAGTTGTTCTGCACTTATGGTGAATGCATGCGTAGCGGATCGTAAGAAGTTTTCAACATTTTCCTAATGGATCATAAAGAATAAGGAATCCAACTTTTTGCTCTATTCCTCGAACTTATTCTAATACCTTATACCGTAGCAGGGGCAGAAGTCTTGTCAGACGCACTAGTATAATCTCAAATGAAATATATCATATATCCATCTCAACTTTTGAGTAATATAGATGCAATTCCAGCTGTTGCAATCAAAATATCAGTTCTGTGGGCACTAATAAAAAATGGTGAAACAATTGTTTACAGCTTTTCGTTAGTTTTTCTTTACAAATGTAATGTAAAGACACTTTAGTTGATGCTTTAATCCCATCGGGGACCATTTATGACCCCAATCTGCCAGTCGCCCCATATCAGAAGTAAGCAAGGAAGGCATGGCTTAACAACCATGATCATTACAACCCAGTTTGGTGGGTGTCAAAATGCAATATGACCTACAAAAACCCAAAGTGAGATGACGTGAATAATCATCACGAAGCATACTTGCGTTTGAAATTTGAAGCAAGCTTGAGGAAATTATAGAGCGAAGATTTCACATCTGGACGGAGTTTCTCATCAAGCAGCACAAAATTGTTTATAAGACAGATGAGTGATGGGGTTTTGTACACAGATGAATAACCAATTTTTTAATCTGAAAATGGATCCAATTTCTGATCGGAAGGTCAGTTGTTCATCCACATATAGTCAACGAGACCTGGTTGAGGTTTATTTTCAGCGGTCAAAGAGTTTTTATGTAAGTTTGTTGTTAGGGTTACTTCAATAGTCTTCAATACACAATGATTTGCCTAAATAAGCTTTATAAGAAATAAATACTATAAAAGAAAAGGTACAATTGTGAGAAAAGACTTACTTTGAATGATCAGGAATTATTGTGAATAGGAAAATGCGTCATGGAAAAGCGTAAAGAAGCTACATAAAAAAGTGGTAGATAAGAGCATGAATCACATCAAAATAATATGTATGGGAGAATAAGGAAATTTGGAGGATTTATGAGACATTTATGAATGAAACATGAGAAATGAATTGGAAGACATGTGCAAGATGCTGTATAAGCTGATGAAGTATATTACTGTGTGGTTTTATGTATATTGGTGTATAAAATTTATTAAAATCTGTTTTGGACATATTACATATTTAAGCTCTTTTTTTTATTTTATTTTATTTATACTAGGATTTATTGCTAAGTTTCTTTGTCAATAAGGTCAAAACATAGACTTGGGATGATCTAGAGCATCCCGGAGAGATAGATGATATATGTAGGCATCAAAACAAGGTGGTTTTCAAGTTTTGATTTCGTTTTTTTGTCGTTTTCATGGTCAATAAAAGTGTCATTGATCATAGAAAATATATAATTAATTGTGTCAAACAAACCATGACTGTAACAAAAGGATCACGATGATTGTGAATGTGCAAAAGCTTCTTTGTAGAAAGTGGCAAATTCATCACAATTTGAATGCAGGTTGGATTACTCAAAACAACTTCTATGCATTGGACTGCAACTTTTCGCATCTAAGAAATGTAAGGGAGTCTATGTTAAGCAATTTGGGATAAGGTGCAAGCATTGTTATTCATACTTTCCTCTCATAACTCAAATTTGTGGTTTGGCCTTACAACTATATTTATTAGTGATGTTTTATATTGCCATTTGTTAGAGTTATCATGTATTAGCTAATAATTATTTATTTAATTATTAGTCTATTATCCTCCACGCTTAAGCTAAACTTAGGCTTTTAATAATATGGTTTTAATTATTAAATACACTTTATCCCTTTCGGGTTGCATATTCTCCTTTTATAAGGATTGTATTGTACTTTTATTTTATTTCCTCTCTGAATGATAATCTTCTTCTTCAAAGCCATTATTGCTTTTTGCCTCCATTCTTCTTTTGTGACAGGTATTTTGCTTGCAGGTTTTCTTGGGATCTCTAAAGAAGTATTTTTCAACTTCTTCATGGTATCGGAGCCAACATTTGCTGCTACTTGTTCCTGATTTTTCAGAAGATTATTTGGAAGCCAGGGTTTCAGTTTTTTCAAAGTTTTTATTTGCATATGGGGTGCTTCTTTATTTATGGGCATTTTGGGTTCAAACGGACCTCACCGTTGAGCTTAGAACACCTAAAACCCCCCATTTTCATATAAAATTTGTCCAATTTGGACAACTGTGGCTCTGACATTCTTTTATTTTATTTTTGCCCTTGTTGGGCACATTTTTCGAAAAATAATAATTATCGGGCAGTTTTACGGCATGCCTAGGCTGATAACATAACCATCGACCATTGGGGCCAGCCTTGGCGGTTACCGCCGACCTGCACAGTGGTTACCGCCTGCCTGCCAACGGTTACTGTTGACTGACAGTCTTCACACCACTCGCCGCCCCTGCCAACCACAACCCGCTGCCAGACACCCCGTCGCTCTGCCGCTGAAAGACTCGACTGCCACTCAGAAAATTGCGCCCCCCGACCACCGCCTGGCCACCGCCGCTCAACCCAGTCATCACCTCCCTGCCACCAGGAGGGAGGGTTTTTTTTTTCCTTGAAAGCCTTTTGACAGGGGGGTAGTTTTTTCATCATAACTTGGGCAAACAGAGTCGGTTTTTTGAAAATGAATAGGCGCTGAAAAGCTATTTTTGAGCTCTATTAAGATCTAGAGGTGAGATTTGCTGATTTTTTCATTTTGTACCTATTTTTTGCCGTCAAAGTCAGAGTTGTTTTCTGCACGCCGAGAGCCATAACTTGGGCAAACGGACTCCGTTTTCGGCAAATGAATAGGTGTTGGAAAGGTCTTGGAGAGCTCTATTCAGATTTGGGGTTCATTGTTCCAGAAATTTTACCAGGTACACAAGATATTGTCTGGAATTTTTTTTTTGCTCTTGCCTTTCTTTCTGGCTATCAGATTGTACCGGGGTTTGGTTTTTTCATCTTGTGGGAGGTGTTATTTTCTACTTTTTGTAATTTACTTCAAAAAATCAGAATACCTAAAATTCAAACAACAAACCCCCTTCTGCATCCTATGTCTAGTTTGAAAGATCACTTAATTAAAAAACACAAGAGCAGGAGTAGGTACAGGTACATGTACACATGGCAGATTTTTCAGTTGAGCTTCTTACATCATAGAACTATCATATTTGGAAAGGTCGTATGACAAGGCTTCTTAGATCAAGAGGGTTGTGGTCCTGTTTGGATGAGGCTCAACCTCAGTTGTAGCTTCCTTTTGAGATTCTTCAACAGAGGAATAAGATGGATGAGGCTATGGGTGTCATCTCACTACATGTTTCAGACAACTTGCTTTTTCACCTTAATGGTTTACTCACTCCTTGGGCTATGTGGTCCAAGTTTTCTGATCTTTTTGGTACCATCAATGAGTTCAGAGCATTACAGATTGAGGTGAAACTCTCTTCTTTATTACCTGAGTCTTTTCCTCACATTAAGGACTTTCTGAACAAGTTTAAAACCACTAGATCTATCCTACACAGTAGTGGTAAAAATAAGACAAACACAGAGTGTATCTACCTGATTCTCTCTAAGCTTCGAGGTCCCTATCAAATATTTGCTTCTACATTTTATTGTACTATGGATGCCTTGGGTGTACACTTCACCATGTCTACATTTGATGTGTTCTGTGATTGCTTGACTCGAGAGCAAGCTCACCTATCTCAGTTGGACACTCTCACATGATCAAAGAACAAAGCATTGGTTGCACAGACATCTAAAGAGAACAACAAGCAAAAACTGAAATCTAGGAAGGATTCAGCTGGCAGTGAGAGTCCCTCCAAGCCACCACCTAAGTTTGATTCTAAACCAAAGTCCTATCCCAAATGAGAGAAATCTTCAAAGTTTGGTGAGTCTTCCTCCAAGACTAAGAAGAAATTAGATGAACTTTGTAGTTTCTCTGGCAAGGAAGGACATCCAGTTTCCCGGTGTTGAAAACGATTAGAGGCTTTGGAGGAAGCCATGTAGTAGCATCATATTTCTTCTCCCCAGCCTCCTTCTTCCTCTTCTACAGAGAAAGGACATGCTCTTTCTGCATGAGCTATTACTTCTGCATCCACTTGGATTATTGATTCAGGGGATTCTCACCACATGACACACTCTCAACAACTTGTTACCTCACTTGCTCATAATGATACTTTACAGATTGCAGTTGGTGACTTAGCACAACTTTTAGTTTCAGGTTCAGGTACTGTTCCATTGATAGGTGATTGTATTCAGGATGTTCTTCTAGTTCCTAACATTTTGAGAAACCTCCACTCTGTTTATCAGATTTGTCATTTTGGCTCTGGTAAAACAATTGAATTCTCACCACATGATGTGGTTATTAGAGATCTCCATGATCTTGATTTGGTTGTGGCTACTGGTAGTGTTGATCTTGATTCTTGGTTATACAGGTTTGATGGCTTTGAGAGTCTAGATGGTTCAGGTGTTTCTCTTGTAACACATGCAGATTCAGTGAGCAGACTTTGGCATGAGTGTTTTGGCCATTTCAATTACAGATACTTACAATAGATGAGCACACAGGCACTTGTGATTGAGCTCCTTCAGATATCCTATATTGATGGTGTATGTCGAGGTTGTGCACTTGGCAAACATCACCAAGATCCCTTTCCTACAGGTAGAGCCACACGTGCTAAGGCACTCTTGGATTTGGTACACAAGATCTTATGTCATTTTCGATTTCATCTTTTTTAGGGTCCAAGTATGTGCTCACATTCATTGATGACTTCTCCAGACGTACATGGGTGTACTTTCTTAAGTACAAGTCTGATGTCTTTGATTCATTTCGAGTCTTTAAGACATTTGTAGAGAAGCAGTCTGGTCTTTCTATCCGAAGGATCCGCACAGATAATGGGAGAGAATATGTGAATCAGGATTTTATAGATTTTTGCACAGAGCATGGTTTGTAGCATCAGTTATTAGCTCCTTACACTCCTCAGCAGAATGGTGTTGCTGAGAGAAAGAACATAACACTATGAGAGATAGCCAATTGTATGCTTTAGTCACGTTCTATGCAACCTACTTTTTGGGGTGAGGTAGTTAATTGTGCCACTTATATTCAAAATCGGATGCCTCATAAGGCATTGCATTAGATGACTCCTGAGGAGGCTTGGTCCCATGTCAAGCTTGATGTTTCATCATTCCAAGTTTTTGGTAGTGAGGCTTGGGCATTTATTCTGGATGCTCAGAGGAAATCCATGGAGAGGAAGAGCCGACCACTCATTTTTGTTGGCTACTGTGAGAATGTTAAGGCGTACAGGTTGTTTGATCTTGATTCCCGAGAGGTCTTGTTTAGGCAGGATGTCCAGTTTGATAAGCGTCTTCCTCAGATGGATTCTCCATCACCAACTTCTCCCTCACTGCCTCTTCCTCCCTCTTTATCTTTTGAGGATTCCTTATTCTTTGAGGATGATGCAGATGATGGACTGCCATCTCCACCACCACCACCCGCAACTCAGCCTTTGCCCAAGTGGGCCTGGTTTATAGTTGATGCTGCTGGTTCTATGGTAGGTGATTGTTCAGATTCTCGTTGTACTCATGCACAAACATCTGGTTCTAGTCTTCTGAGTCATGCCATTTCGGATGATCCTCAAAAAATTTCAGAGGCCACAGGTCACCCAGAGTGGGATAGGGTCATGGATGAGGAGTATTCTTCTTTGATGAAGAATCATACTTGGGATCTTTGTACTCTTCTGAAAGGAAGAAAGTTGGTTCAGTGCAAGTGGGTGTACCGTACCAAGTATGCTGCAAATGGTTCTATTAATAAGTATAAGGCACGTCTTGTTGTGAAGGGGTTTTCTTAGGTGGAGGGTATTGATTACTCCGAGACCTTTGCTTCTGTCGCCAAGATGAATTCTATTCGCTTTGTACTTTCACTTGCAGCTTCATAGGGATGGACAATTTTTCAGATGGATGTGAAGAGCGCCTTCTTGCATAGAGACCTTCATGAGGAGATCTATATGGAGAAGCCTCAAGGATTTGTGCAAGATTCCTCTTTGGTTTGTAGACTTCGACGTTCATTATATGGTCTCAAACAGGCTCCTCGGGCTTGGTATGAGAAGATGGACTCTTTTTTGCTCTCTGCACTCTTCACATGTTGTCATTCCGATCCCACAATTTATATTTAGCGTCATAGGGATGATATAGCTATCCTTGTGCTATATGTTGATGATCTTATCATTACTGGTAGCTCGTCCTCCTTGATTCAGGATATTCAAAGAGCTTTGATGGAGCAGTTTGAGATGACAGATCTTGGCCTTCTGCACTATTTTTTGGGCCTACAGGTTATTCAGTCTTTTGATGGGATTTCCATACTTCAACAAAAGTATGATCTCGATACTCTTCATAGATTTGACATGCTTGCTTGCAAGCCTGCACCCATACTTTTTCAGTCAGGTGTTGTTTTGTTTGCCACTTGTTCTACACCTTCCATGAATCCTACCTTATATAGGCAGTTGGTTGGCAATTTGTTGTACCTGACAAATACCCGCCCAAATCTTTCCTTTGTGGTTGGTCTTGTCTTTAGGTTCTCCCATGATCCTCATGAGAGCCATTGGCAAGATGCCAAACGTATTTTGAGGTACATTCGGGGCACTACACTATTTGGCATTCACTATACTTTAGGATCCCCTCACATTGTTGGCTTCACTGACTCAGATTGAGCTGGTGATGCTCATGATCAGAAGTCTACTTCTGGATTTGTTTTTTGCCTTGGTTCTGGCCCTATCACATGGTATTGCAAGAAGCAGTATGCTCTTGCATTATCATCTATAGAGGCTGAGTACTGAGCAGTGGTGTTAGCTAGTCAGGAGGTTTTATGGCTTCGATAGTTGATGACTGAGTTTGGGTTCCCTCCTGATAGTCCCACTATTCTTCGGTGTGACAATCAGAGTGCCATTCACATTTCCTGCAACCCAGTGGAGCACCAAAGGACTAAACACATTGAGCTTCACATGCACTTCATCAGACAGTTGATTCAGGATGGCTTTCTCATCTTGGAGTACATTCCTACAAAGGAGCAAGTTGCTGATATTTTCACTAAACCTTTTGTATCTCCGCGCTACCTTTAGTTGCACTCTATGCTTGGGGTGAAGGAAGTTGTCCTTGGGGGGTCTCATTGAGGCCTTCCTTCCTTCATGTTTTTTTTAGAATGCTTTTTCCATCTCTTTTTGGAGTAGAGTTTTTTCCCACGTGGTTTTTTCTATTTCTCCAGTTCATAGAGATTTGGTTGTGATTGGGTACCTCATCAGGCTTTGTTGCCCGGACCCAAATTTGCCTTCATTATGTAGTTGCATTTTTTGCTTCATGCATTTAGTTTTTTAGCTACTCCCTAAGTTCATCTTAAGGGGAGGTGTTAGAGTTATCATGTATTAGCTAATAATTATTTATTTAATTATTAGTCTATTATCCTCTACACTTGAGCTAAACTTAGGCTTTTAATAATATGGTAGGTATTTAATAATTAAATACACTTTATCCCTTTAGGGTTTCTTTAGGGTTGCATATTCTCCTTTTATAAGGATTGTATTGTACTTTTTATTTTATTCCCTCTCTGAATGATAATATTCTTCTTTAGAGCCATTATTGCTTTTTGCCTCCATTATTCTCTTGTGACAAGTATTTTGCTTGTAGGTGTTTTGGGATCTCTGAAGTTGTTATTCATGCTTTCCTCTCATAACTCAAATTTGTGGTTTGGCCCTACAACTATATTTATTAGTGATGTTTTATATTGCCATCAATATATTTTGTCAATGGCTTTTGTATTGCCATCTAGCTTTTGACTATATATTATGGGATGCATATGTTGTGTCTTTATATGGACATTGTTTTAGTTTTTAAGAGGGGTAAACACTTTTGACCCGGAGCTATGAACCAGTGAGGTCACAAATATAGGACCTCATCCCTATTTAAACACTCAATAATAGCACCCTAGTGGAGTTTGAACCTTGATGACAAGAGTAAAAACACCACAACTTAACCATCACAACATGCCATTACCAACACATCGTTTTAGCTTCATTATATTTTTAGCTTTCAATAGCTTGTAGTTTTACATAACTACATCAAATTTTTTTTTAATATATTTTGTAGTTTTTAAAATTGCATTATAACTCTAAAGTGTTGTATGGATGCCTATTGGAGGTTAGAATTCCACTTGAATTTTATAGTTTTTAAAACTATATTAGAACTATGAAGTTATACATGCAAGCCCGTCAAATGTTGGAACATAGATTGAGTTTTGTAAATGTGCAAACCTACACTAAATATCTAAAGTTATGCAAGATTTTAGTTACAAATATTTGAATGTTAGAATTAGACTTGCAATTTCCAAATATGTAACCTTCTTTGAAGGTCCAAAGTTATGGAAGTAATTAATTAAAAATATATAGAGGCTGGAGGTAGGATATAAATTTATAAATGTGCAAATCTACTTTGAAACTTTGAAGTTCTACATGTAGGAAAATGCACAATTGTAGAGGTTAGAGGACGACTGCAACTTACAGTGTGCAAACTATTCCTAGAGTCCTAAAGTCCTACAATATTTAATTACATTCTTATAGAGGTTAGAGGTAGGCTCACAATATACAATTGAGCAAACATGCTTTGGAGTTCCAACATTTTGAAAGCAAATAGTTGCCAATTTGTAGAGATATAAGACAAGATTGTGATTTGTAAATGTGTAAACCTACTTCAAAATTCTAAAATTTTACAAATGTGCAAACCTTCTTGAAAATTATAGAATTTTGCAAGTTGAAAGTCTGTGGGGATCAAAGGTTAGAATGCAATTCATGGGAGCTACAAGATTGCATCAGAACTCAAAAGATTTTTCAATTTTTATACTAGTGTGAGTAAAAGGTCTACATGCTTGTATGGTAACTCTATAATCCCATCAATATGGAAGGTTTTGAAAACTACATAGCTACTTGGAAACATCGAAGTTCTACAATACCTACAGCTTTGTTTAGAAGCTCCATATTTTTGCTAAAACTTATGTTGAGTTATACACAATGTTTTTGGCTAATGTTTTTGTAAGTCTTCCACTTGTGTCACCATATATAGTGTATTGGTGATTGTTTGCCTCATGTCCCATTATGTGATGTCATGGTACTTTTTACATGTGCATGTGCAATGTGGCATTGCTTATGTCACATTTGCAACACAAAAAATGGTTGTTTAATTTTTGTTAGTTAATGCCCTGATAAAAAGATCAAAGCATTATATTTTGTATCAAAGCCCACACTGAACATTGAGAGATTTGGGTTGTGTTTTGCTAGTTGTATGTTTTCTTGTTCTTTTCATGTTTGATGATATGATTTGGAGTAAATAGTTGGAAATATTCCTCTTAAGCCTAATTACACCCATGAGGAGGGATAGTGATAGGATGAAACATAGGTAGATTGTACAATATTTAATGTTTAAAAAATAAAAAAAATTACTTCAATCTTTATGAATTTAGGCGTGTAAACTTGTAAAAAGAATAGTGGCTATATGTGAAGGCCTACAAGGAGTGAGGGGAGTATAAATGAAATAAATCTATTATAGTAAACACAAAAATCATTCTCTTATACCTACTATAGGAAATTATAAGCATTAACTACAAGTTGTTATAAACTCTTATGGGAATTGTTTAGGTTTCTAAAGAAGTTGTAAAACTAGTCACAATATTAAAATATACTACAAAAACTACACACAGGTGACAAGAACTATAGCTTTCACATTGTAAAAAAAATGAAAAAAAAATTATCCAAAAAGAAAAGAAATTATAACAAAATGTTTTAATTATAATTGATTCAAATCACATAAATATACCTTAAGAATTCTTTTTTTTTGAAATTACATAACATAATAAATAAAAACATAAGATCATTTCCAACACTTTGGTATTGTGGGTATAGTCTATTATAAATCTTTTTTCAAAATGTGACTATATTATAATATCCTTTTAGAAAATATTACATTCTTCTTTGTGTTATTACATTTCTCCTTTCTATGCTATGTATTCTATGCTATGCTATTCAAAATTATGATTTAGTTTACAATTGTCACAAAAATAGGGAGTCATTTTTCCTTGCAATCACTCCTCACAATTGTCTCAAATCAAAATATTATTAGTTATAACAAGAGAATGTAGACAACTATTTTTGGCTTGTGACTATTTAATGGCATAAAATTACAACTTAATGAATATAATAGAACAAATAATTGCTAACCATTAGCATCCACATGCGATAAATGTAGGTCACATGAATATTAACATATTATCTTTATTTTAACCACTCCATATTTGCAACTTCCTTGCTTGGCATTAATGTTGCTTCAAAGGCTATTATTAAAAAGAGCTATGGAAATAATTATTAGTCAATATAATCAGATATTTATTTTCTCTTATTTTATCTAAAAACTAAACTAAATATATCTTATTTTGATTTAATCATGTTACAAAAGGTTGCAAAGGCATGATATGACATAAAAATGGAGCATAAAAGTGATCATTATAGTATAAAAGGTTAAAATATGAGATAAAGGTGACATAAATGCACCTCATCAAATAGGTTACCCTTGATCAAGGATCTCTACAAATTTAGAATGACCATTCTCTTGTATTGAGAAAATTTTAGCCAAAGGAAACTTAGTCGAGTTTCTATAGCTTGTGGGGATACTAAGAAATTTTGGGATCTCCTTAGTAAAGAGGAAGAAAGGGTAGGTAGCTCTCAAACTTCAAAGGAGAGGGGTGAGACCGATTTAAAAAAGGTGAAAGGGATTGCTCTAAAGCCTGTGTTGGTATAGAGTGGGGAAGGGCTTAGATAGGAATAACCTCATCAAGAGGTCAGACAAGTGGGTGATGATATTGATGTAGTGATAGGCCACACAAGGGATCCCTTCCATTTCAATCAACTAAAATTTGAAGGATCTATTAAGGGAGTCAAAGTAAAGGCTTGGTTATTGTATTTGGATCGGTGCTTTAACATGCAACCTTTTGGGAGAAAAATGAGGGCTCACTTGACTATTATGTAGCTTCATGGTTATGCATCTACTTGGTGAGACTAGGAGGAGTAGAAGCAATATTTGCCCACTTTTCCTAAATCTTTTCTATTATTTTCAATATTCAATGCATCTTTGAATGCATACCTGAGTGTTGGAAGGTTCCTTGTTCTCAATTCATATCCTATTTCAGGATCAAATGCATTGACATAAAAGATTAAGCACATAGAATCTTTTGGTTTGAAATTAGATTGAAACTTATTAAAAAGCTTCATGAACTTGGTATTAAAATATGCTACAACTTCATTATATCCTTTCTGGGTATTAGTGAACTCATGTAATACAAACTTAGGATCGAAATGATCACCATATTATTTTTTAAACATCCATTTAAATTCATTCCAATAGCCTATTGTTCCATTTGGTAATCTTTTGTACTAGTCCCTTGCATCCTTGATCAATGATTGCATGAATAATTTCATGACCACATCATCTTGTTCTATCTCAAAATTTTCTATGACATTCATGAATTCCCTTAAGTGGTCCTCACTAGACAGTGCATTGTTACCTAAGAACTTAGGAAAAGCTTTCCTTACTTCATTGTTGATGAGAATTAGATATCCAGTTGTAGTGTCATAAAATTGCGACCCTTGCAATTGTCAACCACATTAGGGTCCTCACACATACGATTAGAATCCCTAAGCCTGATTGGAGACCGAAGACTTGCTCGACACCTGAGAACTGCATCTTGCTTGCCCTCCGCACTGCCTAAACTGCATCCTATCCTAGAAAAAAGGGCATGACAGGGGCATGGTGCCCCTGTTCCCTACCCCATTTTGGGGTAGGGCCCTTCAAATTGTGCTTTGGTGGTTGTGCATTGAGTAGGAAAACTCCCCCAGTGTCGGCCTGCGATAGAAAATCAGTCAATTAACCCTAATTGACGAGTATATAAGTTGCATTTTTCCTCTCATTTGCATAAGTTGGATGAGTGGGAAGTTTACATGAGATCAAGCATTCAAGAGCATTCAAGCATTCCTTTCCAACATTGAACATTCTCAAGTCTCCCTTCAAGGCTAGGTGTTGCATTCAAGTCAAGGATTCGACCATTGAAGAGGAGATCCCTTTCAACATTCAATCCAATACAAGAAATTCTATCAACATTTCTATCACAACCTCCCTTGAGGTGATTTACAATTCAGTCTTTCATTTACATTTACTTGCAAATACTTTCTTTCATCATATGGTTAATTCTAAAACTGGGGTTTGACCTGAAGGCAAACCCCCAATCCCAACACTTTTCCCTCTCTTTTCTGTGTGTAGGTTCGCAGGTGCGCAACTGTACTTTCAGATTTGGACTCCATTTGTAGAGGTAGAAAAACCTTTTTCATTTCGCAGATTTTTCGGAGGACAGTGTACACTCCCGCCATGGTCCGGGCAAATTTTCCTCAAATTCGTAAGGCGGCTTCGTCTCGACATATAATTGCTAGATCCAGGTGCACAACTTCATCCTATGCTTCTATCTCGAGTTATAATCAGATCTTTGTCACTTTTCCACTTGGTCATAAGTACACAATTCAATCAATTCAAATCTCAATCTCAGAAGAGGGGATTAACTTTCCATCACTCAGAATTTAATCTCTTTCTCTGGAGGTTGAATCTAGTGCATTTCCCCCCCTCTTCTAATGTAATGCATGAACAGTGTTTGAAGGGGAATCCTAATTGAAACTTTCATCTCTCCTCGGAGGGAAGAAAATCTTTCCTCTAGATCTCTCCATCATTCACCTTTTCCAACATTACACTAGTGGTACCAGTGAAATCAATTTGTCTATACTTATCTAATTGCATAGTAACCTTATCAAAAGGACCTTGTCTCTAGTTTTGTTGATTATGGGACATTTTGGTTCCATTGTATAACAAGTGGTTGTTGGATATTCTGATTTGTAATGTAGTGCCCCTCCCCGATTCATACTTTATGATGGTTGTGATGGATACTGATGGACTCTTTTTATGTGTTGACATTCCTTGTTACATGCTTTGTTCTTTCATGTTTGGGAAACTTTTTCATATCAATAGATACATTATGATATTTATGATGATGATGCTATGATCAGGGTTACTTGATGATGTTAGAATTTACCTTGTGATGGACTTTGTGATAATGCATTTATTATAGAGTTTATGGTTATTACATATGATGTTATATCTTGTGCTAACCATAATTCTAATAATCTCATTTGATATGGATGATAGTTGTTTGATTATATTATATCTATGTTCATGATGTTTGACTGTCTACAAGTGTGTAAGGGATGATATCATATCATTCATAATGAGAAGAATGTGATGTTATTATTATCTTTCACCTGACTATGATGAATGAATGTATACATATATATACATATGTTTGTCCAATGTTGATGTTGTGTAGGGTGCAGGTACTAGGCATCAATTCCACCTAGTCCCACAAGTTTGAGCGTGCTTCCTTTGTGATGTTAGTTGATCGGAGGTGACACTAAGGCCCTACCACACTTAACCCTAGCTCAAGTCTTTGGTTTTGTTCCATGGTCATGATCGTATGGTCTTTGATGTATTCTTTCTTTTGGAGGTGAGGTCTTGTGTATGGGTATGAGAATGGTTGTACTATATCCTTGTTATTTTATTTTATTTATTTAAGATTTAATAGGGTATAAGGTTAATTATTAATAATATTAATTTATTATTTAATAAAAATGTTATTTATTCTAGATAAGGTACATATTGTGGTAGTATTAGTTTATATTATTTATGTGTGTTAGTTGAGTTGGTGGGAATGAATTAATGTATATATATACACACATATGTATATACATATACAAATATGTGTGTGTGTGTGTGTGTGTGTGTGTGTGTGTGTGTGTGTGTGTGTGTGTGTGTGTGTGTGTATGCATGTATGTATGTACTTATTAAAAAGCTTCATGAACTTGGTATTAAAATCTGCTACAACTTCATTATATCCTTTCTCGGTATTAGTGAACTCATGTAATACAAACTTAGGATCAGAATGATCACCATATTATTCTCTAAACATCCATTTAAATTCATTCCAATAGCCTATAGTTCCATCTGGTAATCTTTTGTACTATTCCCTTGCATCCTTGATCAATGATTGCATGAATAATTTCATGACCACATTATCTTGTTCTATCTCAAAAAATTTCTATGACATTCATGAATTCCCTTAAGTGGTCCTCACTAGACAATGCATTGTTACCTAAGAACTTAGGAAAAGCTTTCCTTACTTCATTGCTGATGAGAATTAGATATCCAGTGATACTAGTGAAATCAATTTGTCTATACCTATCTAATTGCATAGGAACCCTATCAAAAGGACCTTGTCTCTAGTTTTGTTGATTATGGGACGTTTTGGTTCCATTGTATAACAAGTGGTTGTTGGATATTCTGATTTGTAATGTAGTGCCCCTCCCCAATTCATATTTTATGATGGTTGTGATGGATACTGATGGACTCTTTTTATGTGTTGACATTCCTTGTTACATGCTTTGTTCTTTCATGTTTTGGAAACCTTTTCATATCAATAGTTACATTATGATATTTATGATGATGATGCTATGATTAGGGTTACTTGATGATGTTAGAATTTACCTTGTGATGGAATTTGTAACAATGCATTTATTAGATGATAGGGTTTATGGTTATTACATATGATGTTATATCTTGTGCTAACCATAATTCTAATAATCTCATTTAATATGGATGATAGTTGTTTCATTATATTATATCTATGTTCATGATGTTTGACTCTCTACAAGTGTGTAAGGGATGATATCACATCACTCATCATGAGAAGGATGTGTTGTTATAATTATCTTTCACCCGACTATGATGAATTGATGTATACATACATATACATATGTTTGTCCAATGTTGATGTTGTGTAGGTTTTAGGTACTAGGCATCAACTCCACCTGGTCCCACAGGTTTGAGCATGCCTCTTTTTTGATGTTAGTTGATCAGAGGTGACACTAAGGCCCTACCACACTTAACCCTAGCTCAAGTCTTTGGTTTTGTCCTGTGGTCATGATTGTATTGTCTTTGATGTATTCTTTCTTCTAGAGGTGAGGTCTTGTGTATGGGTATGAGAATGGTTGTGCTATATCCTTTTAATTTTATATTATTATATTTAATTTATTTAAGATTTAATAGGGTATAAGGTTAATTATTAATAATATTAATTTATTATATAATAAAAATGTTATTTATTTTAGATAAGGTGCATATTGTGGTAGTATTAGTTTATATTATTTATGTGTGTTAGTTGAGTTAGTGGAAATTAATTAATGTATATATATACATATGTGTATATATACATATGTATATATATACACATACATACATACACACACACACACGCACACACACACACGCACACACACACACGCACACACACAGACACATATATATGTATGTATGTATATATGTATATATATATATATATATGTATGTACATATATATATACATATATACTTATATACATGTATATACATATATATACACATGTGTGTATATATACATATGTATATATACACGTGTATATATATGTGTGTGTATATATACATATATAGATATATATGTGTGTGTGTGTGTATGTATCTGTGTGTGTATACATATATATACACATATATACATCTGTATATATATACATATGTATATATACATATATGTATATATATTGTATATATACGTATATACATATACATATGTACACACACATGTGTGTGCATGTGTGCGCGCTCCTATTTCCCCAGTCTATTTTCTAAGGGGAAATTATAGGATGTATTATTATTTTTTGGTAAGTACTGTCAAGGGGATAACTCCTATAATATAAAGAGAAAAAAAATGATTTTAAATGATGCCTTGGTAGCAATGGGACAAGCCAATCACAACTCAAGGCTTTATTATTTCTCCCACTTTGTGCCTTGATCTCCTCCTATCGCCTTGCTCACTCATTCAAATTCAAAAAGTAAGCTATGGTATGAGTGGTTTGGACACCTCAACTGCCACTATCTTCAACAAATAAGCTCTAAGGATATGGTCACATGTCTACCTCAAGTCAAATTTTAAGATGCTGTATGTTCAAGGTTCTCCATGGGCAAGCATCCCGGAGAGAAGTTTGATAAGGGGAAGTCTGGGAGAGCTTCAAAAGTTCTTCACTTGGCTCACAACGATGTAGCAAGCCCATTTCCAATGCCATCATTTAGCAAGGCCCGCTATGTCCTCACCTTCATTGATGAATACTTCTGCTTCACTTAGGTCTACTTTCTTGTTCACCAAAGTGAAGTGTTTGACAGATTTCTAGCCTTGAAGGCTCATGTTGAGAAGCAATCAGGGAAGCTAGTCAAGATTCTCCGCATAGATAATGGAAGTGAACAATAGATTTGAGGAATTTTGTACTCTTGAGGGGATTGATCCTCAACACTTAGTTGCCCACACTCCATAACAAAATGGTGTTGCTAAAAGGAAGAATACAACCCTTAAGGAGATGGCTAGCTGCATAATTCATGTTTGTTCTCTTGGTCCAAATTTTTGGATAAAAGCTATCGATTGTGCCACACACATCCAAAATTAGGTTCCCTATAAGAATTTGAAGGGTATTACTCCTTTTGAGGCTTTGTGTGATAGAAAACTGATTGTGAGACATTTTAGAGTCTTTAGGTGTGTAGCATGGGCTCCCATTCCTCCATAGAAGCACAAGGCATTGGAACCTCAGAGTAGACCTTGCATATTTGGTGGATATCTTGAGGGTGTTAAGGCATATAGACTAATGTATCTAGAGACACATGAGGTATTCATTGAGAGGAGTGTTCACTTTGAGTAAAACTCTCCTAGCTTAGCCTCTCATTGTCCTCCTCCCCCTCCATTGTGGAAAGTGATGATAGTGACTCAGATTACGATTCTCCCTCAATTCTAACTCGCAGGATGACGCCTCTATCGGGTCCTATTACAATTGAGGCAGCTCGTCCTTCATCAACTCCAAGATCTCGTTGGGATTGATAGACTCTTGAATCAATGGGTTGTCTTATTGGGAATCCTTAAGACACTTGAAGGAATTGATCACAACATCAAGATCTTCCACATGCTTACATTGCTATAGATTTTGATCCACAATCCTTTCAGGAAGCATCAGGAGTTCCCGAGTGGGACTAAGCCATGGAAGAATAGTATAGTTCCTTGATGAGGAACAACACATGGGAGTTAGTACCTCTCTCTAAGGAGAGAAAGATGGTTTGATGTAAGTAGATCTATTAGACTAAGTTTGTAGCGGATGGTAGTGTTGATAAGTACAAGGATCGACTTGTTGCGAAAGGTTTCTCATAGGTTCCTGGTATTGACTATACTAAGACCTTTGCATTCATAGCTAAGATGGACTCCATTCACTTGACACTTTCTATTGTCGTAGCATATTGTTGGGCTATACATTAGATGGATGTGAAGAGTGAATTTCTTCATGGGGATCTTGAAGAGGATATTTACATGGAGAAGTTGTAGGGATTCATTCAGGATTCTTCTTTGGTTTGCAGATTGAGGAAGTTCATCTATGGCCTCAAGCAAGTCCCTAGGGCTTGGTATGCCAAGATGGATTCCTTTCTTTTCTCCATCGGATTCATTAGGTGTCATTCTGATATGAATTTCTACATTTTTTGACAGGATGACTCTCATTTGATACTTGTGTTCTATATTGATGACTTGATCATTATGAGGAGTGCCTCCTTGATCATTGGTAGTGGAAAATATGCTTTGCATGAGAGATTTACTATGATTGATTTGGGCCTCTTGCACTAATTTCTTGGGATTGAGATATCTTAGTATTCTTCCAGGATTACACTTGCTCAGCCCAAGTATGCTTTTGACCATCTAGCATGGTTCCACATGGATGATTCTAAGCCTATATTTTTAGGAGTCAATCTTGAGGCTACGTGTTCCACTCCACTTGTTGATGCCACATTATCTCATTATCTTGTTGGGAGTCTCATCTACTTGATTCACAGACACCCTGATATTTCCTTTGCGGTTGGCATGGTTTCACACATATTGCACTACATACATGGTACACATCACTTTGGGATTCGCTATGAAATAGGAACATGACTTACCTTGGTTGGTTACATAGACTTCAAATGGGTTGACGATCTTGATGATCATAAGTCCACTTGAAGTTATAACTTTCATCTTGGTTCGGGCCCTATTTTCTAGCAGAGCAAGAAGAAACATACTATTGATATTTCTTCAACCGAGGTTGAGTATCGAGGGGCTGTTAATGTAGCTATTGAGGCTATTTGGCTTCAAAATATTCTCATAGAGTTTGGCTGCACTACTCCATGGTCTACAATCCTTCATTGTGACAATCATAGTGCCATTCAGATGTCAAAGATTCTGAGTCACCATCAAAGGACCAAACACGTCGAGATCCACATGCACTAGATCAGGGAGTTGATTCAAGATGTTAGTCCCGATTGGTGGTGAGAGGGGAGTGAATCAACACTATACCAATTATTACAGATTTAACCTTAATCAAAACTTATTAATCAAAGTTAACACTTATCAGTGTAAATAGTATTGATAAGAAACATGCACACAAAAAATGTAACACATAAGACTACCAAGATTTATCACGTGGAAACCCAAATATGGGAGAAAACCAAGGTGTGAGCACAAACTCACAAAATCTGCACTCTTCTAGAGTACGCCTGGTGAGGATCCATCCCTGTTAAAAGATTACAAAGACACTGTTAGGTGCCACCTGGTTAAGGGATTTTCTTTAAGGCCTATTAGAACCTTTACCTTATTAGAGGTAGCCTTGTTAAAGGACTTAGGCTCATCATTTAAGATGTCACCCAGTTAAGGGATTTTACAAAGGGACCTATTAAAGTCCACCCGGTTAAGGGATTTTATTGTTGTATTTATTAGAAAGCAACAGAGAGAATGATCTGCTGTAATAGCTACTCTTAGCTTAATTAGATCCAAATGAAGCTCTTCGGTTTGACCACCGATTACACTTGCTCTATACTCTACTGGTGTTCTACATCACACTTTCTCTTCACACTATCTGAGCTCTGCACACTCTCTTCACCACTTTGCTATTCACTTAGCAATTCTGCCCTCTTCTCATCTTGCTGGATCGCCTCTCCTCAGAATTGCACTTTGCAATTTTTTACGATCAAACTATTTTGTTTTCACCAGAAACCTTTATACAAAACTCAGTAGATTTGAAATTCAAAACTTTCCAAATCTTCCCACACTCTCTTTGCACACTCTCCATCAATCTCGCAAATGGATCATCGTTAATTGCCTCTGTAACTCTTAATTTCACCAACCTCTAGGTCATGTGCTGTCTTTTTAATGCGAACTGGAAAATCCACATAAATCTCACCTTAACTGATTGTTAACTATAGTAAAATTCACTATCCGTTTGTTTAATTATATCTCGCCATGAATTACTCACCTTTGGTCATCACATCCAGCTTACCAGTCACTAATCCGAGATTCCTAGAGGATATCATCTTTCAACCTGTATTACCGGTTCACCGTTGTAACTCTTCACCTTTTGCCATCGGTTATTGATCATCAGTTAGACTGATCATCTGTTTGTCTAGAGTGTTCCAATCATGCATGAGACTGCTAAACTGCTATGTGAGTCACCTCTTGTGACTGCATCATCATTTCATTTGCCAGTTTGAAGAAACTAATCTCAATACCTATCGGGTGCTTGACTGACCGGTCAAATACTGTTTTCCCTTCAACTAATTAGCCTTCTAACAACACATTGCTTAAGCGTGTCAATGATGCATATTTGGGAAGCACTGAATCCTCCATACTGTTTGCAACCACGAGTAAACCATTGAGGTTTACCATATCTTCTTGCCTACGAGCTTGGCCTTATTCACTGGTAAGTGTTGGTTATCAATGATAATACTAACTAATGAACTGGTTGTGCCAACACCATTAGTTATGCCAACAATCTCCCCCTTTGGCATTGATGGCAACACTTCAAACTTCTCTTTTAGTGACTAGTCCCTTTTGCTTCTACTATACTTGAGTAAAGATCTTACTCCCCCTTTCACTCGCTTCCATTCATGTCACATTTGACTTCATCGTTCTTTGTGTACCATCTAACTTCACTCCCCCTTTGACAACAATGCCAAAGGTGTAGTCTAGACAACCTAATGCACATACTATAATGACTGCTCCCCCTAATAGGAGTAGTCCATAGCCATCAATCCAAATACATAGAATCTTCAAGAAAATCATACTGAATTGATGTTGTTTCGATCTTCACTCACCTTAGAGTATGCAGGGGAATTACCCCTAGCTTACCACTGAGATACTCAAAATTATCCTTAGATAGCGGCTTGGTGAATATGTGTGCAACCTTTTCCTTGTGTTGGATCTCAAATCAACAGATTGGATAGGTTCTAAGGAAATTCCAACTCCTATGATCAAACCCTCCAATTGACGTAGCCAACTTATAGAGTGAACCTATTTGGTTACTCACTTTAGGCTCTGCAAGACCTAGGTGGGTATACCTATTCACTAGTGGCTCTCGATGACTAATGCTTTTTATAGTAGATTGAGTATCTTGGTCTAAATTCTTCCTTGCCTCAGAATGGCATGGTTTCCTGGGAGAGGTGATTTTAGATGAGTTCAAGATTGTTTTTGTGGAAGCTATTCGATCTTTGTACTTGAAATTTATGTGTATGTATACTATTGCTAATTGGTTCTATGAACCCTACTTACTTATCCTGTAATTTTAATGCAAAGGTAATTAATATGGTAACGATTGTGATTTGTGAATGACTAGTGTCTTTCCTGTTATTTGGGCTACAGAGTCTTATATTTCTTTAGGACTTAATGTATGACTTGTGAGACAATTTTTAAACCTACCTCCTTTGGTAAATCTATAATTTACTGTTTCTTATTAGATCTGCTAAATGTTTATATCATAAACCTATTGAATGAATTTAACCCTAAAGGGACCATTCAAGGAAGAACTACAAGGAACAATTACAATCCACAAGTAGATCCTTTTAATCCAAATTTATAACATATGAACATAGAATTCATTGTAAGAATACGAATAACCTTATCTCCTTTAGATAATATCACAAACAACTGCCTATAGAAAATGAGATAATCCACAACACATATGTAGAAGAAAAATGACTGATTCTATTAAAACTTCAAAATGGTACAATAGTATGCCAGAAGCTATAGTATTTGTCTAGTATCTTATATTCTAATAATGTCTTCATTTTACAAAATTTACTCATATAAGTATGTGAGCAACACCCATTCTATGAGAAGTTATGTCCCTTCATCATTAACAATCTGATTACAATTGCTTAACAAAGTAAAAAATAAAAAAGATTAAGCATGTCAAGATGATTAATATAATTGTCATTCTTATAGCATCTAGCAGCCACACTCTTCCTCTTCATATCTGTCTCCAATGAAAAGAGATCAAACACTTCCTGGTTGACATGTGGGGCTACATCTTCATCCTGGTTAAATCTAGCCATGACTTTCTCCTTAATTCGTGCAAATTCTTTTTTCCATTTCTCTAATGGAGTTAGTTCACCTTCCTTGTAGACAATTGGTATTGTTGCAACACAATCTTCGCCCAATATTTGGAGGTCTTTATTCAGTGTGTCTATATATTTGTCATTCTCTACTAGGTATTGGTCCCCTTGAACTCTTTCTTCTGCAGTCATAGCCTCATTGTCTTTCAATACATCTTGCAATCTTTCCCTCAATCTCTTATGCTCTTTTAGAGCTTTCACAGTCCCTGTGTATACTTTCCAATATTGGTTAGCATGTGGCAACATAGCTTTGAACCTGTGCTCAATGACATCATTTGCCAATTTGTTCATCTTCTATTGGGCATTGGTCAATTTCTTTGCTAACTTCTCAGCCTTTATCCTCCATTAGGTAGCATCAGATATAACATCTAAGACCCTTAGGTCGGGTTGAAAACCCATATCTAGTTCATATCCCCCCATAATAGGAGTCTTTTGTGACAACTGTCCTTGTAGCCTCTAGATTTCTTCAGTAGCCTTCTCATACATGCCTTTGTAAGTGTTGTTCTCCTTGACCAAAAACTCTGTCTATTCCTGATTCAGTTTTGATACATCCAAGTTCAACCTGGCTGTGATTCTAGGATCAATTTTCCCAACTTGCTGGATCATCAGGTGGCCAAAATCTCGCTCTGTATCAACAAGTATGGGTCTCTTCTCATTCGGATACAAGGCCCACATCATGAGAGCCTTTTGATCTGGATCATAGCTTGAGCCCATAAAGATCTTGTCAATCTCATGTGGCATGATCTGCTTGTTGGGGTCTTGCTTCTTTATGAAATTGTCAAACAATAATGCAGATCTCATGTCCCACCATGAGTAGATTAGCACACCAACATCCTTGAGTATCTGCCTTCCTTTCTCAGGTGTCATTTCCCTCATAGCAAGGTCCACCTCTTCTTGTAACCTTTGGACTTGTTATTCCCCTATTTTCTCTTTCATAACATTCCTAACCTGTATTCGTTTATGTTGGCATAAAAATGTATTGAACTCTCTAGAGGAAATGAAATCATTGTCAACAATGAAATCTTCATGTTCAAATATCCTTATATCTCAAACATCCTGGACATTGTATTGTCCTATCATCAGATCCATTTGCACACCACCCTCAAATCCAGGAGGATATTCTTCTCTAGGGGAGTCAACTGGAAAAACATTAGAAATATATTAAGGAGACAATTGAGCCAAGGGCTCTGTATCCCTGACAGTTTTGATGTGCTTCCCATAGACATAGGCAGGCACTCCCTCAAGCAACTCTAGCTCATGCTCCATAAGTTTGTTTTCTGCGTCTAAAGGATCTTTGATGTTTTCAAGCATGTCCTTGTTTATTCTTCCTCAGAAGAGTTTCCATTTGTAGACTTGTAACACTCGCTCATACTTAGCCCTTTTTTCATTAGCTTCTTCCCTTCCCATGTTTCTGATGAAATCATCAAGTATGAGTGATATTATTAGGGTTTCAAGCAGATCCGAAGCAAATATGAACTAACAATTATATGCAGATTTAAATACAAAAGATAAAGGAATAAAATAGGATACAGATAACACAAAGATTTAACGTGGTTCACCCAGAATGGGTTACGTCCACCATACACAACCGTCCAATCTTTCTTATTATCCAGCAAAAATAGTACACCAACATTACCATGCCTTAAGCATCCCAACCACTTATAACATGCATTTTTAGGGCAACAAACAAAGTCATCCTTTTTAGGGTTTTATTACAATGTCGGTTTTCATCAACAAAAAAAATGGCAAATTTTTTTTCTCGGGGGCTACCGCCCCTGAACCCCTGCCTGAGGTCCAGCTTGACCCCGGACCCCGGCAAGAATACGTATTGAGTGTATAGTACTTTGCTGATCAGTCACCACATTTCAACAATCTCCCACTTGGAGACTGATCAGGCTCCACACCGAACAATCTCCCACTTGGAGACTGATACTACATGACACCACTGTACATGCAACATCCACTGGATAAAACACTAGGAATCGACTGATATAAATTCCATAATTATCAATCAAGAAGACCAAAAAAAACTGATGAAGAAATCAGCTTCTCCCGTGGAACTGCCTTTGTGAACATATCGACAAGATTCTCACTTGTGTGAATCTTCTCAAGCCGTAACTGACCCTCCTCCAAAACAGTCCGGATGAAGTGGTACCTGCTTTGTCCTTGAATTAAAAGCAGAGTTCTTCGTAAGATGAATGGCACTCTGGCTATTAGTATATAATGGGCGATCCTCTTGTGTCTGACCCAATTCCTCCAGAAAACATTGTAACCAAATCATCTCCTTGCTGACTTTTGTAGCAGCAACATACTCAACTTCAGTGGTTGAAAGTGCAACAACCTTTTGTAGCCTAGAAATCCAACTGATTGCAGTTCCCCCTATAGTAAAAACATACCTTGTAGTGCTCCTCCGTGAATCAATATCACCTGCTAGATTAGAGTCAACAAATCCACTCAGAGCAGCACTAGATCCTTTGAAACATAATGCCTTCGTAGTGGTTTCTTTCAAATACCGAAGGATCCATTTCACAACATTCCAATGTTCCATACCTGGATTACTTATAAACCTGCTCACAACTCCCACTGCATGTGCAATATCTGGCCTTGTGCATACCATTGCATACATCAGATTGCCAACATCTGATGAATACAAGATGTTAGACATTTTATTTACCTCTTCCTATGGCTTTGGGCACATCTCCTTAGTCAATTTGAAATGACTAGCCAAAGGTGTACTAACTACTTTTGCATCCTGCATGTTAAATCTTTTCAACACCTTCTTTATATACTCACTTTGGGACAAATTCAAGGTTCTATTTTTTCTATCCCGTGTAATCCTCATACCCAGAAGTTGCTTAGCTGCAACCAAATCCTTCATAGCAAATGACCTGGCTAATTTATGTTTAAGATCATTTACGTGCTCCATGTTAGACCCAGCAACAAGCATGTCATCAACATAAAGCAACAAGATAATATAACTGCCATTATCCAATCTCTTAAAATATACACAATGATCAGAATGACATCTATGATAACCGTGTTTAGCCATGAAACTATCAAATTTTAAATACCATTGTCGGGGTGCTTTCTTTAGGCCATACAAACTTTTCTTCAACCTACACACCAAGTTCTCCTTACCTTTGACCTCATATCCCTATGGTTGCAACATGTAAATTTCCTCCTCCAAATCTCCATGGAGAAAAGCTGTTTTCATATCTAATTGTTCAAGATGTAAATGATCTGCAGCCACAAGACTAAGTACAGTTCTAATTGAAGTCATTTTTACAACTAGAGAAAATATTTCATCATAATCTATACCCTTTTTCTATGCAAAACCTTTTACCACAAGTCTGGCCTTACATATTTTCTGACCTCCTTCCTCCTCCTTTAGCTGATAAACCCATTTGTTAGGCAAGGCTCTTTTTTCTGCAGGTAAAGGGACTAAGTCCCAAGTCTTATTTTTCATCAAGGAGTCCATCTCCTCTTTCATGCCTAGCTCCCACTATTGTTTGGCATCCACCTGCATTGCTTCTTCATATTCTTCTGGTTCACCATAATCAGTTAATAATATAGAATACAAAGAAGGAGAAAATCTTTTAGGGGGTCTACTTGACCTCGTAGAACGTCTAATACTTGCAGGAGTTTGTGGGACATTTTGGTTGTTGTTGAGCATCAGGTACCTGTGGTATTTCATTTTTAGGAATCTCATCCAACACCACATATTCTTGCTTGTCCTGTTCATGCTTCTTTTCCTACATCTGTTCTTTATACATAACCTTCTCATTGAATATAACATCTCTACTTCTAGTTATTTTCTTATTTTCAAAATCCCATAATCGATAGCCATATTCATCTATCCCATATCCAATGAAGGTACATTTCTGAGATTTAGCAACAAGCTTGGTTCTGTTTTCTTTATCAACATGGACAAAAGCTGCACAACCAAAGGTTTTCAGAAAAGATTAATTTACCTTTTTACTAGTCCATGCCTCCTCTGGAATATCACCATCCAAAAGGGTTGAAGGTCCTCTATTTATCAAATAGACAGCAGTATGTACAACATCTACCCAAAAATGTAAGGGCAATCTAGCATGCAATCTCATGCTCCTCGCGCGTTCTATGATAGTCCTATTCATTCTCTTTGACACACCATTTTCCTGTGGAGTTCCTGGAACTGTCTTTTTCTTTTGAATCCCATTTAAGGAGCAGTAATCTTCAAATGCTTTGCTGCAATACTCACCTCCATTATACGATCTGAGACACTTCAACTTTTGTCCTGTCTCATTCTCAACCAAAGCTTTCCATTTCTTAAAAGTTTCAAAAACATCCGATTTTTTGTTTTAGGAATATACCCATGTTTTTCTGGTTGAGTCATCAATAAAAATAACATAATAACAAGAGCCACCAAGAGATGATACCTGAGCCGGTCCCCATACATCTGAATGCACAAGCTCTAACTTCTCACTCTTCTTCTCTTTCCCAACCTTGAGAAATCTGACTCTTTTCTGTTTACAATAAACACAGTTTTCACAGAACTCTAAATCAATCTTCTTTAGTCCTGGCAATAGATTTTTGGAGTTAAGTATTTTCATCCCTTTCTCACTCATGTGCCCAAGCCTATGGTGCCACATTATCAAATCTGTTCTTGCAACATCTATTGTTGCTGTCCCTGCAGTAACTTTATCTGTAGTAGCTAAGGTAGAGTAAGTGTTACCAGTACACAGATATAATGTGCCTACCTTCGCACCTTTAGCTACTACTAATGATCCTTTGGTGACCTTCCAGATACTGTTTGAGAAGGTAACTATGCAACCTTCACTACCTAGTTGCCTTGCAGAAATTAAATTTCTTCTTAAGTTAGGAACATGTCTTACCTCCTGAAGAAACCAGTCATTACCATTCTGCAACTTGATCTTTATCTTTCCTTTTCCAACAATTTGACAGGGCTCATCATCACCCAAATATACTTGTCCAAAATCACCTTGAACATAATCTAGAAAATATTTTCTATGGGGTGTAGCATGAAATGAAGCCCCAAAATCTATTACCCAGGAATCATTAACATTATCCAAACATAAGATTAAAGCATCTTGTAAAGTATTACTTGCAATATTAGCTTCCTTACTATCCTTTTCATTTTTGTCTCCTTCTTTGTTTTTCTGAGACCAACAATCTTTCTTTAGATGACCAGGCTTTCCGTAGTACCAGCAATCTTTCTTTCCTCTAGATTGAGAGCGTCCTTTCTTTGACTTCCCTCGTGACTTCTCATTCCAAGGGCCTTTTCCTCTTTCCTTTGATCTTCCTCTGTTGTCCACATTCAAAACACTACTTGATGATGTTAGAGTCTCACCTATGCTTTTCCTTCGAATTTCCTCGCTTAGGATAACACCAACAATATCATCAAATACCAAAGTATTTTTTCCAGAGATAGAGTTACTTACAACCAGAACCAAGCTATTCCAGCTTTCTGGCAAAGAACATAAAATCAAGAGAGCCCTAACCTCTTCTGCAAAAGTAATTTTTACCAAAGACAATTGACTGGTAATTGTATTAAATTCATTTAAGTGCTCCGCTACAGATCCTCCCTCACTCATTTTCAAATTAAACAAACGCTTCATAGGAAATACCTTATTCAAAGCTGAGGGTTTCTCATATAGCTTAGCCAATGTCGCCATCAAATCTACATCTGTTTTTGCTTTTGTTATATTGAAAGCTACAGACGGTGCAAGGCACAATCGAATGGATCCCAATGACTTTCTATCTAAAATGTCTCATTCTTCATCTGACATTGTGGTCGCTTTCTTTGCCTTTCCTTCTAATGGCTGCCACAAATCCTTTTGATACAGGTAATCCTCCATCTGCATTTTCCATAACTGATAATTCTAGCCATTAAACTTTTCGACCTTGAATTTGGAATTCTCCATTGCTCCCACTCAAATCTGAAAGTCCTACCAATTTACAGAAAACCTTGCTCTGATACCAATTGTTAGGGTTTCAAGCAGATCCGAAGCAAATATGAACTAACAATTATATGCAGATTTAAATACAAAAGATAAAGGAATAAAATAGGACATAGATAACACAGAGATTTAACATGGTTCACCCAGAATGGGTTACATCCACCATACACAACCGTCCAATCTTTCTTATTATTTAGCAAAAATAGTACATCAACATTACCCTGCCTTAAGCATCCCAGTCGCTTATAACATGCGTTTTTAGGGAAACAAACAAAGTCGGCCTTTTTAGGGTTTTATTGCAATGTCGGTTTTCATCAACAAAAAAAATGGCAATTTTTTTTTTCTCGGGGGCTACCGCCCCTGAACCCCCGTAGTGGGCTTCTCTCGCTTTGGGGGTAGTAGTGTACAGTACTTTGCTGACCAGTCACCACATTTCAATAGATACATGCTCTCCAGCCTTAAGTTTCTAGGATGACCTTGATGCCCCGATGTATCCCTCGGGATCAAAGTTTGGCCTAGGGTCTCCTTCCACCATCTTATAATAATCGAATTTATTTTGCAGCAAACCATAATTCTTTGAACTTTTGACAATAAAATCTAAAAACAACAGTAATCCAGGCACAATGGATTGTTTTCCATGATCAGTTAAGTGTTGGACACTTACTATTGACAACTACCTGACAATCTCTAGGCATGCCACTCTGTTAGGAACAGTGATAGGCAATACATATGGTTTTCCCTCAAATCCATACACTCTTATTTGAGTGCAATCCAAAAAGCAGTAAAAATCTCCCCAGTTGTGCTCAATTGCGGTGTCTTCACCATAATCCTTTGGCCTTAAGAATCTCTGAATTTCAGGAGACAAAGCATGATCACTATTGGCATATGGACACTCCAATGAGACATTGTGTGTGATTGAAGGTTTTGTCATTGATGACAACCTTGCAATCCTATGGCATCGGCAAGACATTATACCGGCAAAGCATTACACAGGCGACCTTGCAATCCTATGGCATTGGTAAGACATTATACCGGCAAAACATTATTCAAGAAAGATAGTGCACCGGCATGAACAAGATCACTCTACACCGGCACTAGCATAGAAGAAAATATGTATACCGACACAGAGGCCGACAGGATTTTTGATATGTAATATTTTGTTTATTTATTGTAAGCCAACTTGGCAAATTGTAAAATGACTCTTGTATATAAAAGAGATCATTGTAGATATTGGTAGGATATGGATAGGAAGCATAAAGAAAATTATAAGGTAGACCTAATGTGCGAATTGTAGGTCAAGGGTGTATGTAAAGAATAGAGCAAGAACCGGTACTGAATCTAACATTGAAGATGCTATTGTAAAGTAGTACAGAATATTGGATTTGTGTAAATCCTCATTGTAAGTCAGTGTGACTTCTTATTGAGCAGTGTGCTCTAGGCAGTTGGCCTTCCTGCATGTGCAGGCCCCTATTGTTAGTAATATTCTCTTATTGGCCAGTAAGTGAATATTGTGGGTCACAAATCCCACCGAGGTTTTTCCCACACCAGGTTTCCTCGTTAAACATCTTGTGTTATGGTGCTCCTTTCATGTGGATGTTTTTGATTCTGTTACTTACATTAATTCTAGCATACCGGTATACTGTTACTTTATGTTCTGCATATTCAGTTTTAAGAAAATTACATTATGGGTTAGATACTGATTCACCCCCCCCTCTCAGTATCTGTGGGAACCCTAACAATCACACGAGTATCCCAATAATCTGTGTAGTGTCTTAACAAAGTACTCCTCATAATGCCAGTACTAGTTGTTGCTGTATCTTTGGTCCCATGAAGATATCCATAGTTGCACAGGCTTCCTTATCCCAGCCTTATCATATGCCCTAATGCACAACTCATCTGGTCATATCCCTTTGTCTTGCCTAACATACAACAACATGTGCATAAGACTATAATAGTACTTGAAATGCACATTAATCACATCTCCTTTCAGTTTTTCTAGTCCATGATTGATGGCATCAACAAGATAAGTAGAAAAATCAAATAACCGAGGATCTTTAGATTGCAAATCTACACAGATGACCATAGCCGTTATATCCATCAAGGGGTGAGCGTCTATTCCTAGAACCTGAGCAACGCAGTAGTATGTATACTTGAAGTAGGGGTGGAACAAATTGACATCATAGGGAGCTTTGTCATCTTTACCCAATGGTACTATCGATCCTGCAACCTTGGGTCTATGGATGGGGAGTCCACCTCTTATAGATGTCCTCCAGGTTGAAGTACTCTTGTGCCAATTTCTTAGTATCAGTTTTCTCTTCGAACCCCCAATCTAGATTAAACACAGTATCAACAATTTCCCTAGTAATCGATAGTATTGGTTTCCCCATGTAGTCATATATAGTTTTGGTCTCGAGGTCATAATTGTTGGCTAGGGATTTCATAAGTTCAACATTAACAAAGAGATTCGCTACTACTAGTTTTCCCAAATTAAGTCCCCATAAATTGCTTACGGGTTCAAATACGTTCCTTCTGATATACCCAAAAATAAACAACTCATGGCCTCTTATCTCCATCCATATATCTCCAAGATGCTCAAATTTGTCTTCTAAACCCTCCTCATCAGTCTTAACCTTTTTAGACCTCAGGCTTGATGAGGGACATTGATCAATCAAATCTTGGGCCAGTGAACGCCCTTCCCTCTTTTGTCTCTTAGGTTTATCATCTATAGATTGGGTTTCTTTTGCTTTCCTAACCTTACTTGCCTTCAAAGATGACGACTTCATTTTAATTACAGGTTTCTGAGGGAGAAGAACTTACTTGAATTCCAAGGGCTTCTCTTGCGACTGCAATTTTGAATTGTCTGGCTCTGAATCACTCTCTGTGAATTCTCTTAGGCACTGTCAACAATGTCTCCTTCTTCGTCAATTCATTGAGCATTTATGGTGAACTTACCAGTTAATAATTCCAGTTAAGCAAGGGTCACATAAGTATTCATTTTGAATTTATGGTGATGTGACTTTACTGAGATTTGTTTTGATCTTTGCGACAATAGGTAATCATTTGTCTAGCAGTGTTTTGAATTTTCCACCGATGCTTATTTAACATTACACTTGTGCTGCACTTCGATGAAATCATATGTCTCGATGGCTTTACCTTATGTTTCCCCGAAACACCATATTCCATCAACATCATTCTTTACTTCAGTGAAATTGACATCATCACCGACATATCTATTTGGTCTCATCGATATCTTGATTTCATCGAAGCCTTGCTTTAAGTGTTTGTATCGGTGTAATGTTTTATCAGTTCATCGAAATCTTGCTTTTCAATGAAAATCCTTTTATCGCTAAGTCCCTCCATTGTCTTATCGATATTAGAATTCCATCGAAATAGTTCTTCATTATCCAACCTTTTTACTAGTGTCGATGAAATTTCCCCTTTCGGTAAAAGAAGAATACTCTCCTTTAACTCTTTATGTTAAACCAATAACAAGTCATCGATGGAAATTTCTCATGTTTCATCGATCCTTTATCCTTTGATGAGAAAGCTATTTTAGGTCAACATCTTTTGTGCCTCTTCGATACCCTCTTTTCCTCGACACAGCTTCGTTGATAAAGTATCCATTGGTCCCTTCGATATTACTCTTTCGGCTAAACTTCCTCCCTCGGCGAGGTGCTCACATTACCCATCGATACTGTAGTTTCATCGATACTCTTAATTTTATCAGTGGGACCACTTCTAATTTCCTCTATGTACTTTATGTCGATGGAACTAATGTTTTCGGTGAATCCCTTTGGAGATCCATCGCGGCCAAGGTTTGTTTGATAAGTCACTTTATTGATAGGATATTGGTAGGTTTCTTCGATATAATCATTTCGGTTAGACTGGGCATTTCGATGAAGGATGGACACCTATTACTAATAGCTTTAGTTTAGGTGATGACTTAGGGATTTTTGGTATCGGTGGGATTTTTAGGGTTTCTATCAAAATTATCAAGGACATATTTAGCCTTTTATTATTCTTTTCAAAATCATCTTAACTCCCTATAAAACCATGGATTTTTTACATTTTTTAATCTGATGCTCAACACCTTGGTTGGCACATATTCTAGTCTAACTTATTTTTCCTGCACCTGTTCCCTAAGATAATGATATTTTATTGCAATATGCTTGGCCTTAGAGTGAATTATTGAGTTTTTTGATATGTTAATGGCACTTGTATTGTCGCAGTGTATCACCACCGGTTTAGTCACCTTTTCTTGGATACCTTTCAAGATCTACTTAATCCATAATACCTGTGTACAATTGATTGTAGTAGCCACATACTCTGCCTCAGTTGTGGATTGAGAGATACAATTCTATTTCTTTCTTGTCCATGACACAATCCTATCTCCAAGAAAGATTGCACCTCCACTAGTGCTCTTTCTGTCATCAATGTTACCTGTCCAATCTGCATCGGTGAAGACACTTAAGTTAAAATTTCCCTTATGTGGATACCAAAGACCATACTCATCAATCCCCTTAAGATATCTAAATATCCTCTTAACCACCACCATATGAGTCTCTTTTGGATTTGCAGAAAATCTAGCAACCAAGCAACTGCTTGTGCTATATTCGGTCTACTGTACACTACATACTACAACTTACCGATCATGGATTGGTATAGTGTCTGATTCACTTCATTAGCCTCATCATTTTTGGAGAGCTTGCAACCTGTAACCATTGGAGTTCCAACAGGTTTGGAATCTTCCATTCCAAAGGTCTTCAATATTTCCATTATATATTTGGTCCAGCTAATGAATATACCATTCTTTAGCTAAGATACTTGTAGGGCGATGAAGAATTTTATTTTACCGATCATGGACATTTCAAACTCTTTCTTCATTTCTTCTACAAAACTTCTGCTCATTTCATCATCTCCGCCAAAGATGATGTCATCTACAAAACATTCTGCAATCAGATGTTTTCTTTCTTGTCCAGTCTTCAAATACAAGTTACTATTGTCACTGGTTCTCATGAACCCTATACTTACTAGGTATGGGTGCAACCTCTCATACCGAGCTCTTGGTTCTTGTTTTAGCCCATACAGAGCCTTTTTCAACTTGCATACAATGTCTCTTCCATATTCTGAAGCAAACCCTTCCGATTGCTCAATGTACACTTCTTCCTCTAGAACACCATTCAAGAATGCCTATTTGACATCCATTTGGTAGACCTTGAACTTCCCGTAGGTAGCATAAGCAAGAAAGATTCTGACTCCTTCCAGTCTGGCCACTAGTGCAAAGGTCTCTCCATAGTCCAATCCTTCTTCCCATGCATATCCTTTGCAGACTAATCTTGCTTTGTTTCTTACTACTTGGTTGGTTCCATCCATTTTATTTCTAAACACCCACTTGGTGCCTATTACATTTTTGTTCTCTGGTCTAGGCACAAGGATCCAAGTTTCATTTTTATCAATTTGCTCTAGTTATTCATCCATAGCTTTCATCCAGTCTTCATCTTTAGAGCCTCCTTTGCTATTTTGGGATCAATTTTAGAGAGCAGACAAGTACTCTCCCTTTCTTTTCTTCTAGTCAATACTCCTGCATTTTTATCACCAATAATATTGTCAGCAGGATGATTATTTCTGACATACCTTGGTTGTACCGGTTCATTTCTTGGAGCTTCTTCTACTGGTTGTGCAAGTTCTACTTCACATGTTTCCTCATTTGCAGCTACATTAGGATTCTCTACAACAAGTTTGTCAGGTACAGTGTAAACGAATCCTTGATAGTCCTCTGGTTCATTCTTGTTGTCCTGTTCATTTTTCTCAGAGAACTCATCCACTCTGACATTTGCACTCTCTATAATCTTACCGATCCTTTTTTTCAAGAACCCGTATTCTTTACTCTTTGTGGAGTAACCTACGAAGGTTCCTTCATCACTATGAGGATCTAACTTTCCAGAGTACTCATCCCTCTTGATGTAACACATGCTTCCAAATACCTTGAAGTAACTCACATTGGGTGAGTATCCACACCATAATTCATAGGGAGTCTTATTTGTCCCCTTCCTCACCTGAATTCGGTTCAAGGTATACACAACAGTACTCACTGCTTCTCTCTAGAAGACATGTGAAATATCCTTCTATATCATTAGAGTCCTTGCATAATCAATTAGAGTTCTGTTTCTTCTTTCAACAACTCTATTCTATTGAGGTGTTCTAGGTGCAGAGATCTGCCTCATAATCCCCTATTTTTCATAGTAATTTATGAGCTCCTGAGAGGTGAACTCTCCTCCTCTATCCGATCTCAAGCATTGCAGACTCTTACTTGTTCCTCTCTCCACTCGAGCCTTGAAGACCTTGAACATGTGAAAGGCTTTAGATTTTTCTTTCAAGAATACAACCCACATCATTCTTGAGAAATCATCTACAAACAACATAAAGTACCGATCCCCATAGAAACTCTTAGTCCTCATAGGACCACACAAATACAATATGCACTAGGTCCAACACATTCTCAAATGAAGAAGATTTGATGCTGAAACTAGATCCGGTCAACTTTCCTAGCTGGCAATTTTTACACATAGCATTCTCAGGTTTCATAATGTCAGACATACCTCTGATAGAGTTCATTCTACTAACCTTTGCTACACTATCAAAATTAACATGACACAATCTTTTGTACCACAACCAACTGTCTTCTACCTTTTCCATTAGGTAACTTCCTACAATGGTGTCTAGGTAGAACATATTTCTTTTGGTTTGTTTACCGGTAGCAACCAGACCTCCTAATTTATCACTTAGTTTGCATATTCCTTCATTAAACTCCAATCGATAACCCTTATTGTAAGTTGTGCAACACTTAACAAACTATACTTTAGCCCTTTTACCCAGTAAACATCTTCACAATTGGTTTTGTCATTTAGGGCAATAGATCCCTTACCTTTTACCACACATGGAACATCATTGCTGAATCTTACTAGTCCTCCATCACAATCCTCCATGCTGAGGAATTTGTTCCTATCACCAGTCATGTGGTGAGTGCAACCACTGTCAATTACCCAGTCTCCACACTGGTTTGAACTAGAAATCAGTGCCATATCACTTTCCTCTGTGCTATCTTCCTTTACCACTACAAATGCAATCCCTTCTCCATCAGATCCTTTTGATTCTTCATTGGTAACTCCTTTTGCAAGATAGCACTCCTTTCTCTTCTCTTTGCATCTTCTAAAGTTATCCTTCCTATCATTGTTAGGACATCTAGATGCAGTATGACCTATTTTATTGCATGAGAAACACTTCAAGGGTAGTTTACCTTTGTACTTCCCTTTTCCTCTTGGCAACCTTCTTACTATTATGGCCTCAAGCTCATCTTGTTCATGTTCTTCAAATAACAAGTTGTCATGTTCATGAGAATGACCGGTTCTTGCAGTAGAACTACTTTTGGTTTCTTTTCTTCTCACTGTTTGTGCAAGTGTCATGGAAGATTTGAAGGGAACATCAATCTTAGGCATACTGTTATCATAGTCGCTTAGTTCAAAGGTAGTCAACTTACCGATCAGAGAGTCAAGTGTAACATTAACTGTTCCCAAAGATCTGAGTTCTTGAATTGCAGAAACCCTTATGGCATATTGTGATAGCAAGGTTCTCAAGAGTTTGCTGACCACATCATCTTCTTCAAGTTTTCCTCCAACACTTCTGATGGAATTTACTACATCCTTTGTTCTTTTGCTGTACTGTTCTATATTTTCTCCTTCTTGTATCCTCATCTCATCAAATTTACCTCTCAAACTATCCACCTTAGCCTTTTGTACATGAGGATCTCCTCCATAGATAATCTTCAACTTATTCCACATCTCATAGGCTGTTTTTAGATGTTGAACCTCAGCATACTCATTATCAGATAGAGTAATAGCAATCATATCCATAGTTGCAATGTTATCTTGCTTCTCTTTGATATGATCTGCAGTGAGAACTCATGTAGGTTCATTGTACTCTATGATTACATGATTCTAGTAATGATCTCCTAGAGTTCTTAGGTAGAGATTCATTCTACCACACCATAATATGTAATTCTCCTTAGAGAACTTGGGGCCCTCCTTTCGCATCATCTTGGATCTTTCCTTAAGCTGTTAAGATTTTCTGAATCTAAGGAGCAAGGCTCTGATACCAATTGTTAGTTCCAATCGGTGTTGAGAGGGGAGGGGTGAATCAACTCTATACCGATTTGTAGTTTCATAAAATTGCGACCTTTGCAATTTTAACCACATTTTGGGTCCTCACATCATTATTTCCCTTGGATTTGGATCTAGTAGATTCAACCCCTCTTTTGAATGTAAAGTTCCTTTCCAAGTGAAAATCATCCTAGTGGCTTCCTTTCTCTCACCTAGGTGGGGAGTCACTAGGATCCAATTTTCCACTTTACATTTTGGTGAACCCGACATCTTACACATTAATCCTGATTTATCATTCTTAGATCTGATTAATTGCAAGTTAAATTTCAAATTTTCATTTCCAAGTTTGATCTATTTGCAAATATTAGAGGTTAATTGCATAAAAACCCTAGTTTTTCATTTAAAGAAAATTATGCTTGTTAAGTACAAAATTGTAATTGCTTGTTTCAGATCCGATTTCAATTTCCAAATTGCAATTCAAATCTGTCTCTTTATTCTGAAAATTTAGTGGTTAAATCATAGCACCCTAATTTTTAAAATTCTTCTATTTTCGACCTTTGACTGCAAGTTTGACCGATCTAGACATCTCCAAATCGGTTATTTTTTTGGATTCCATATTAAAATCATAATCTCTATCATCCTTGAAAATTTTGACAAAAGTTGGTCAGACCATGTGAATTCCCGCCACGGTCCTCGACTTTTTTCCCAAAATTTCAGGAGACAGAAATGACTGTATTTTTCTACTTAGATTCAGAAAATCAGCATACTTTATCAATTTTAGCACTCTCTAAGGTCGAACACAAATTCAAAATTCATCAAATTGACATTTTAAAATTAATTTTCATAAAAAGGTCCTAATTTTACATTTGCTTTTCCAACAAATTCAGATTTTAATTAAGAGACTTTTAATGGCAATTAATAAATTGGATTTACTTTCTCTTTCACATGTGATTACATTAATTTTTGCATATCTTTATCATGTGTCGGATAAGAGTTTCTTCCATTTCTTGTTGCTTCTCTCTCTTCATAGCACTTGGTCATATTGTGTTATCAGGATTTCCAAATTATTAGATCTCAAAGCTTTCATATATTATTTATGTTGCATTATGGTGATGTTGTTATCAACATGCATTTCCTATGTTAATCGCCTTAAAGCTTTTGTAGATCCTAAACCTAGAGATCCTAATCTTTGTACCTCTCCTAGGGTATCTTGTGTGAAAGAAATGAGATCTAATGCTTTACCCAATGATCTTTCTACAAGAGAGAAAGCATTGGAAAGTAATATGGATGCATCTTCTTCTTCTACAGATACCCTTGAGCAAAGGGGGAAATATAAAAACATCAACATTCTTACTTCTTTAGATCCTCCTTATTCTCCTAGGACCTATCTTCAAAATCAAAGTCTATGTAGATAAGATGATGTCATGCATTTTATTCATGAACTTTCTCCTCGCATAGAAATCACTAAAAATGAGCTTTTAGATGATGAAGATGTGCTTCCCCAATCTTCCAAAAAGGATAATCTTGATAAAGGAAAAGAGATTCTCATTCCACATGATACTCCTCCTTCATCTACAAATCCTTTTCTACCTTCTTACACATCAGATTTCAAATAAATTCATGATCTTGTTCCTCCATCTAGTCAATTATAACATTCTTATAGTCGTGGCTTTCATATAATTACAAAACAAGGTTTTAAAAGACAAGGAATTGGGAAATTTGAACATGGAATTCGTGTCCCTATAAACCCTCCTACACAAACTACTACAAGAGTTATAGGAAGTGGTACCCCTCTTTCTATGGACAAATTCCTTAGGCTTCAAAAATTTAAAGATTACCTTCAAAAACAACAAATCAAGAGAGCCCGCAAGAATTCTTCTTCTTCAAAGTGTCCTTTTTGTTCATTTCATCAAACCCATGACTATAATGCTGATGATTGCCCCAATTTTCAAAAATCTATTCAAGATGGCATAGATAGTGGCAAAATTAGAATTGTGGATAATGAAACTTCTTCTTCTAACAAACCCTCTTCTTCATGGCAAGACGATATTTACCATCCCAACAGATTAGCTGCAAGAATCTATTGGAAGTTGAAATATGACAAGAACATTTCCTTTCCTCCTCAAAATAAAAACAAACATCTTAAGCAAGTGAAAGGTATTGAATATTGTATTTTTCATGATTTATATTCACATTCTCTTGGAAAATGTTATGCATTTAAGAAATTTGTTCAACTACAATATGATCTTGTACACAATTGTCTCACAACAGATCTAGATGTATTTCTTGGTAAAAACATCATGCCTTAGCACTTCTTTTCCCTTCATGTTGCTCTTCACGCTATGACATAATTATCCCATTTACTGGGGGCTCTTTATCATTAGTGGTGGTATTTTTTCACTTTAACATACTTTGGGGCAGCAACATGAAGTCCATTTTTCTTATTCTTTCTATACATTTATCTCTGTCTTTGTGCATTATTCATTATTAGATCTCTTTTCTTGCATAGGGTTATTCTTATGTGAGCATATAATTGTTCTTTGGTTTTCTTGTTTGCTTGGAGTGGGGCATCTTTAATGAGTACTGCACCACTTCTCTTTATTCTCTTGGAAATATTACCTCTTCTATGGTTTTGATTATTTGCAAGTATGGTATGCCCCTTAGTAGGGAATGATCTCTTGAGAAGTATGTATCCCTTCCTTGAAATGATTTGTTCCACTAGGACGATATATCACTTGAAACTAATCGCCATCAGAAAATGTGTAACGTTTCTCCTTGTTCTCCTAACTTGGGGGGCAAGGATTTTCACTCCTTTCCCTTTATTTCTTTCTCATTTATCATTATATCTTTTAGAGACTGTATTTTTCATATATGATTATCATTTCTTACAATGGTATGCCCTTATGATTAATCCCCCTTGGGGAATATATGATGCTTTTTCTCTCTTCTTTTCAAATATTACCACTTCTTGAGACATGTATTTTACATTTACTGATGTCTTTTCTTGCATGTGTTTATGTAAGTTCATTACACATTTAGTTATTTTTAGTCTCTCTCTAGTAGATTGTGTAAGCTCTTCTCATTGTCCCTTAGCTTGGGGGGCAATGATCCTTCTCTCTCTTTCTCTAGGGATCCACTTTGCTCTATTAAGTGGATGGTTTGAGTTCTATTACTTGATGTCATTCCTTGTGTGGAATTGTTGTTGTTCACTCAAGGATTCTCTCTTATACAAGAGGTGTTAGTCCTTGACTATGACCTCTTTTACACTTGGTAATGTACATCTATGATAAGTTCACCCACCCCTCTGGGGGCTAAAAGTGAGTCATCCCTCATTAAGAATCCCTTTCACCTAGCAATAGGAGGAAAGATTGCATTCTTTTTCATTCCTTTTCTTGTTGTATAAGATGTTATATTTGTCTAAGACAACACCTCTTGGGGGTAGATGTCTTTTTGAACAAAGATCTCTTCTCCTCCAAGGATCACCTTTACACTTACAACAAGATATCTCTTTTCAACTATCTTATCCTTGCTAGAAGAGTAATCCCTCTCTTGTTTGGATTTATGACATTGTATCATAGTGGATATCTTCTTTGTGATGAAGGTAGGTATCTTTGTTCTTGTTTCCTTAATATATCAACATCGACCTATGTTGACATCTTAAGGGGAGGGGAACCCACATTGCTCCTTTTTACTATACTTATCTCATGCATTGTGCAGTGGGACATTCTTAGAACTAGAGAGAAACCTCTTAGAGAAAGATGTCGTCACTTTTCTTGTACAGTGAGACATTCTTGGAACCAGAGGGAAACCTCTTAGAGCAAGATGTCATCTTTTTTCTCTTGTATAGTGGGTCATTCTCGAAACCAGAGAAAATGGTCTCTTAGAGTGAGATGACATCACTTTTCTTTTATGTGGGTGATTATTCTTGGAACCAGAGCACATACTCTTAGAGAGAGATGTCACACCTTTCTTGACACTTGTGCTATACATTCTATACAGGTTGTAGCGTACTTGGGCATATACTCCTATGAGGCGCTTCAAACCTCACTTGCACACACGCGTATGAGGTTGAGTGGCACTAACGGTGTTCTCACTCACTCTCTCTTTACATTCATCACCTATATAGGCTCTAGGAGCAAGATTTTCCATTTCCTTCTCTCCATGGATCACCTAGTTTTAGGGGCGAGACGTCTATGGTTTCTTTCTTCTTCGCCTTTCTTCTCATGGATCACCAAAGTGTGTATTCATGTTCTTTCTCTTCTTCCTCTCATGAACTCATAGCTTTACTATTGATAGTTCATGGATGATGTCAGCTTTTCTCTTTTATGTGATTGCTCATGTTTATGTGATGGCATTAGTCTTTGTGTCCTGAATAGTTGTTGAGACATCTAAGCTCGAGATCTCTTCGGCTAGTTAGTTTGTCATCTTGTGTCTTGTTCTTGTCGTGTCTCTTTTTGCACTTTGTCTTTGTTTTGTGTGTCTTGTGCCTTTTTGTTTTGTGTTCTCTTGCATATGTTGGCATGAGTTAAGACCCTAAGATTGGGGCCTTTTTGCTCCTCAATATTAGTGGTTTCCTAAACTCCTTGTGGTATTGCTCCACGTCTCTCATCTTCATCTCTCTCTTTTCTTCTACTTTACCGACAGTAGTGGCGTAAGCCATAATCCCACTAAAGTGGTGGCTAAATGTAGTGTCATAAAATTGTGACCCATGCAATTTTAACCACATTCTGGGTCCTCACCTTGGTGACAACATATCCTTCCCTAACTGAGACCTATTTCTGCATTTCCACCCCTTCACCCTTCCTCCTTCATGTCTTGTGTCTTCTCTAGACCCTGTCTAGGCCCCAAAATAGGGTAGGAAAGGGGCGTGGTGCCCCTGTCCCCCCTAGTACAAGGGTGTATTACCCCCATCCCCACCTCTTAGGGTGGCCCTATGTCAGGTCTACCCGATCTCCTATGCACAATTTGTCTTTGAGGTTTGCAATTCCTCTTTGTCGGCCTTCGGTGGTTGAAAGTTAATCCTTGAGGCATGTATAAAAAGGAATTCAATACCTTTATTCATGGACAATGGATGGACAATGAAAAGATAGATAAAGAGCATAAGGAGAAGATACACGATTTCAAGATCATCATCAAGAATTTAGGCATTCAAGTCTTCTTCATTCATCCATTGGAGAAACATTACAACATTCATTTGCAAGCATGTGTGTGTTAGGGTTTTATCATGTTACATGCCATTCCATACAACATTTGTGGTTACATTCAAGAAGCAAAGCAATCATCATCAACAAGTTGCAGATCTACAAGGTATACATCTCCATTGTTTACATTCAAGCATTTGCAATTACTTTCTTTCAAGATTGATTCCTCAATCGAGGTTTGACTGAGGCAAATCCCTATCCAAAACCATTATCCCTCTCTTTTATGTGTGTAGGTTTCAAGTGCACAGTTGTAATTGCAGGTTTGTGCTTCATTTGTAGAGACACAAGAACCCTTTTTGTTTCATGAATTTTGTGGCGGACCATGTACATTCCCGCCACGGTCCTGACAAATTTTCTCCAAATTTGTAGGGTAGATCCGGATCAGTCTAATTAGCTTAGATCCAAAGTTACAACACAATATTGAATTGGTAGCTCCTCATTTCACTCATTTCTTCTCCCTTTTCCACATAGTCAACAAGTCAACTTTCTCATTTACAAAAGAGGGTAAATCACACTTCAACCACTTGTAATCCACTCAGAATTCACATCATTGTTTCCCTCAGATTTGGATCTAGCAGATTCAACCCCTCTTTTGAATGTAAAGTTCCTTTCCAAGGGAAAATCATCCTAGTGACTTCCTTTCTCCCTCCTAGGTGGGGAGTCACTAGGATCCAATTTTCCACTTTACACGATTATTATAGATTTAACCTTAATCAAAACTTCTTAATCAAAATGAACCCTTATCGATATAAGAAATATTGATAAGAAACATGCACACAAAAATGTAACACATAAGACTACCAAGATTTATCATGTGGAAACCCAAATGGGAGAAAACCACGGTGTGAGCAAAAACTCACAAAATCTGCACTCTTCTGGAGTACACCCGGTGAGGAGCTATCCCTATTAGGAGATTACAAAGACACTGTTAGGTGCCACCCAGTTAAGGGATTTTCTTTAAGGCCTATTAGAACCTTTACCCTGTTAGAGGTAGCCTTGTTAGAGGACTTAGGATCATCATTTAAGATGTCACCCGGTTAAGGGATTTTACAAAGGGACCTGCTAAAGTCCACCTGGTTAAGGGATTTTACTATTGTAGTTATTAGAAAAAAATAGAGAGAATGATCTGCTATAATATCTACTCTTAGCTTAATCAGATCCAAATGAAACTCTTTGGTTTGACCAACGGTTACACTTGCTCTGCACTCTACCAGTGTTTTGCATCACAATTTCTCTTCACACTATCCGAGCTCTGTACACTCTCTTCACCACTCGGCTATTCACTTAGCACTTCTATCCTCTTCTCATCTTGCTAGATCGCCTCTCCTCAAAATTGCACTCTAGAATTTTTACGATCAAACTTTTTTGGTTTTTTGCCCGAAACCTTTATACAAAACTCAGTAGATTTGAAATTAAAAAATTTCCAAATCTTCCCGCACTCTCTCTGCACGCTCTCCATCAATCTCACCAACAACTCATCGTTAACTGCCTCTGAAACTCATAATTTCACCAACCTTTGGGTCATGTTCTATCTTTTTTAATGTGAACCGGAAAATTCACACAAATCTCACCTTAACTGATTGTTAACTGCAGTAAACTTCACTATCCGTTTGTTTAATGATATCTCGCCATGACTAACTCACCTTTGGTCATCACATCGAGCTTACCGGTCATTGCTCCAAGATTCCTAGAGGATATCATCCTTCAACCTGTATTACCGGTTCACTGATGTAAATCTCCACCTTTTGCCACCAGTCATTGATCATCAATTAGACTGATCACCTATTTGTCCAGAGTGTTACGGTTGTGCATGAGACTACTAAACTACAATCCGAGTCACCTCTTATGACTGCATTATCTTTCATCTTCCATTTTGACGAAACTGATCTCAATACCTATCAGGTGCTTGAATGACCGGTTAGCTACTCTATTTTCCCTTCAACCGATTAGCCTTGTAATAAAATACTTCTCAAGTGTGTCAATGATGCATATTTGAGAAGCACTGAATCCTCCACACTGTTTACAGCCATGAGTAAACCATTGAGGTTTACCACATCTTCTTGCCTATGAACTTGGCCTTATTCATTGGTAAGTGTTGGTCATCAATTACAACACTGATTGATGAACCTATTTTGCCAACACCATTAGTTATGCCAACACAAGAGTAGGTCATTGATTTGTAGTATTGTCCTACAATAAAGCAGGTTGCAAATCTCTTCACCAAATGCTTCATTGAGAGTAGGTTTCATCAGTTATGAGATCTCTTGGGGGCATGGGATATTTCATCCAGGGGGTCAATTGAATTCTCCTTCCTCTCTTATATTCTTCTCTCTTTTGGGGAGGATTTTTATCCAACTGGGTTTTGTCCCTTTTTCCGTTTGTGAGAGATTGCATTGCATTTGTACCTGGGTACCTAACATGCCCTAGTAGTTGAGACCCATATTGCATTGTTAGCTTGAGTCTACATTCCCCTAAGTTTCACTTAAGGGTAGGGTGTTGGTGTAAATTGTCTCATAATTACACTTAACTTAAGTTGACTTAGGATGATGCATTCATTGTATTTTTCATATGAGACACTTAGGAAATTGCACATCTAGGGAACATGGTTGAAGGGGAAATTCCACCTTTCATCATGTTATCTTGTTATCACATTCCACTTTTAGTGGGAGATCCACCTTTAGTGGAATTATCTATTATTTCTCTTACCTACCCCTCCCTACCCGTATATCTCATTGGGCCACATGTCACAATTGTGTGCTCTTATAAGAAAGCTCATGTTCATTGTATAGTTGATCGTTTTTTACATCTTGATGAGAATATAGTTTGTTCTTGTCTCTCTTTTCTCTCTTTTCTTGTGTTATTCATTGGCCTCTAGATCTTGGTTGTTATTGGCAAATTCTTACATATTAATATTTAAATATTTCAATTTGTGTTGGTTGTTCAAATAACTTATTAGATGGTATTGTTATTCATTGGATGATTCCTTTGTAAGGATAACTTAGTTGCATCAAGTTTTTTTGGAGAGGTTATTAAGAAATCCATCTTGTATGTGTGCATGGTTATTGCTTTATTGTTTGATGAATTTTGAAAATTATTTATTATTTTACTCCTTATATGATTGCATCATATTTTTATGAATTATGTTAATCTAGTATATCCAAATATGGTTTCATTGATGTGATTTGATCATCAAGTACTATGAATGATCTTTTGGTTAACATTGTTCAATAGATTCAATTTTTAATTTATTTCTCTAACCCTCATCTTTTGTAGTCTATTTTTTGTTAATGATTAGTGTAGGAATGTTAGAATAGATTTATTGTTATTGTTTCATGGTTGTAGATTTTATTCCAAAAAATATAAAAATAGAAGATTCTTTTAGCGTCGAGAGAGAATTTCGCAATCCCAACTTTTAAAGTGTTAACACCACTAGGCCTCCTTGCATACAATTACATTTGCTCCTACTGATCTACCCTACATGACTACGACCTAGTCTTCCAAAACCTTGGAATGTATTTTCTCTGCTTTTCAAGAGAGGATATCCGTTTACAGATCTTTTGTTGTTCTCCCTGCTAACATCGTAGTCAATAGGAAAAAAAAGAGCAAAATTTTGTTTGGATAAACATAAAAAATTATTAAGATTAACTTCAATGTATATAAATGTATATATATTTTTATCATTTTATATAATATGAACAAAAAAAAATAAATAAGAAAATTACAAACAAACTGTAAAATAAGATTAAATAAAATTTATAAAAAAATAAATTAAAAACATAAAATGTAATTAAAATTTAACATCAATAGTATTAAATTAGTATAAATAATTTTGTCATAAGTTTTATAAAAATTCATATAATTATTATTTAAATTATTTATTATTTATTTTTAAACTATGCTTGGTAAACTTTTTAACACGACTGGTGATGCTGGCACGACACACCCTCTTACTCCACATGAAATGCTTTTGACCTAGAGCTGTAAACCAATGAGGCTACAAATGGGGGACCTCATCCCCACATTTCACTTGATCAAACCTGCGAGCTCAATGTTCTAGCAAACGCACAAGGCTTATGAGCACAATGGCCCAACAAAGATTTGAACCTTGGTGGTTGCTTCAGTTTTAACTATGACACTACACATCTGAAGACATTATTATTTAGATTATTATTCGAAGGAATTTTTTTATTTATAATTTTATATTATTTATAATTATATAATGCTAATTATATCTTCACTTCCACCTCTCAACTACCACTCTGAGTATAAGTGATCAATCAATTATGTCTATCGCCATCATGCAATCAGTTGACTTCGTAATTATGTCTATCTAATATTAATGATCACTTTTTTCGTAGTGATAAAGACAATAATGAATATAAAATAAAAATATAATGATCTATGATAATATAATAGTACAAATGCATTTTTTGTCTTGTGAAAAGTTTAATAGAAATATAAAAAATATAATAATATAATAACAATAATTTGATACTAAAAGCTTTTTTGTTTTTGTAAAGAGTTCAATGGGAATATAAAAATAAGAATATGTTAAAACATAATAATATAATCATATTTTAATAATAATTCAATATTAATTATAATATAATAAAATTTTAAATAAAATGAACCTATATGATATCTTTAAGTATACCTACATTCCTTTAAAAATAGATATGCTAGCAAAATAATAAAAAAATATTAAAATGTTTTTGATTAGTAGTGAGAACAAGGGCACTGACCCTTTACATAGCAGAACTATCAAAAATCATAGCGCAGAAACAACACTATAACAACAATTGAAAACAACTAGCATAAAAAGGAACCAAGTCTTTTTAACAATAAAAAACAACAACAGGAAAATAAAAGAAACTATAGGGGTGTCGTACGCACCCCAGTGGCCTCCATAGTACTGCTCCATTCATTAGAAAGGAATTTGTAGAGGTCCCTAGCCTCCTGCTTGTCCTCCTCAGTGTCAGCACAACGTTCCCTCAATAAAGAGAGGGTGAGTGCAGAGCTGTGTAACACCTGCATATGGAATTTGTTCAGGCCCACCATTTGGGCTTCCCAAGTCTCCATCTTGTTCTTGAGCTATTTAACCTCCTCCTTGATAGACTGCATATCGAGAACAGGGCCGAGGTTTTTGATTCTCTGCATGATGTCCAGCACATCCGTGCTCAACTTTTCCATTTGCTGGAGAGAAGGGGCCTCTTAGGGGTTCTTAGTAGCCAAGTCATCAGTAGTTTCAATAGTCTCTTTGGGCTTGTCACCAACATTGGAGTTATCGGTATCCTTAACCAGGTCCATCAGAGGGATATAATGCATCACCTGTTCAACCAAGTTTAAATCCGTATCCAAATTTTTGGGATCCAGAGCATTGTTGTTAGGGATTTCCACACCCATAAGACCCTCAGTGTCTGTGTTCATAGGGGTCAAATCTTTATCCTCAATGAGTTCCTGGGTTTTCCTTTCAGGGGTAGTCATATCAACAACACCAACAGTGGTCGGGACTATGGGGTCCTTAATCATATTAACATTATTAGCATCTCCATTAGGGGCCCCCATAGTTTTAGGGCCCTCCTCCTTCTTGTCCCCAATGGGGTCCTCCACAGAGTCTAGATTCTCAATAATCGAGGTCATCTTCCACCAGCCTTTGGAAGCAAGTCCAGAGGATCTCCTTTTAACCTCCAAATCTGGGGAAGGGTTGTCATTCTCAACATCCTCAGAGGAAGAATTGTCATCATAGACAATGCGTTTGCGTTTAGTGGGGGTTTTGCTTTTTCTCTTGGATAGGGAGAAGGAAGCACTGGGGGAGGCAGGTAGAGTTAAGCTAGGGGAGACCGCCGATAGAGAAACAACCGAGGCATAGGCAGGCAGGGACATGGTGGCCATGGCAAATCCCTCCTAGGGATATTGGAAGAATCTAGGGAAAGCCAAAGATAGGGCCGCGAGCTGCTGAGGAGTCGACATGGGGGCTGAGAGAGTGAAATATTCCTAGGGGGGCAAAGAGCCTCATGGAATTTATAGAACCTGTATATAAGACCCTGGTGGAGAAGGAAAGGAGGCTTATCCCCATTCTTAGGGTCCATAGTGTCCTTTACAGAGCTCTCTAAAGAGTGTAGTAAATAAAATGGCAGACAAAGAAAATCATTATTGCGGAAGTGATTGAGGAGGGACAAATGGTAGTAGTAGAATACCTTATACTTGCCTTCGAGAGTGAAGTATTTCATGATCATGAGATAGATCATGTTCCATAGGTGCTTGAGCTCCTCCTGAGAAAACCCACCTTGCAGCTTGACAGGTTCCTCGCGGTTACAGAAAAACCGTTTCAAACCCTCAGTGTTTGCAACATGACTGGTACGCTTCTAGTGATGGCCATCCAAGGTCAGCTTCATAGCTTGGGAAATAGTCTCCACAGAGACATTAAAGGAAATGCCGCCAACTGAGACCCACCTTGCAAACTAGGAGGAGGTGAAAGCAGCCAAGAGCTGCTCATCATGGCACTTCAGGCAATCTAGAAAATCAGCAATTCCACCTTCAACACAAAAATTCGAGACGAGAGGGTCGTTTTTAAAATCATCCGGATTGTCTGGTTGATATCTAACTCTATCGCCCCCCATTTAATCTGCCAACAAAGCTTCCTTAGTCATGAAATAGAGGAAGTTGTAGAGACTCTTTGAGAAGCAAGCCAGGAAGAGAAAATGGGGAATGTGCGAGCCCAACGTCAATAAATGAGAAATGAAGTTGGGTGCATGGGAAAACAAGAAGTCACTTTTAGTAATGATTTGTTGGTTATGAGGTATTAAGAGCCATCAAATATCGGCGGTAACCAACATGTTTCCAATCCAGTCATACTTCATCATGGCTTTGCAAGCCCTGGTGAAATGCCAACACAACAACACATGCGCCATCACCAGCCTGGCCGAACGAGTCACCACCTCATAGAAAGGAATTTGAGGAATATTTCTATTATTTGAATTATGAGACCACCACCTCTAGACAGTCCTAAGGGAAAAGAGGAGGGGGAGGGAAGCATTTAGCAGCCACTCAATCATTAGTGGGGATTCTGGATTTCTCTTCCTGGAGGAGGAAGTTAACATGTTTTGGGAGAGATTTGTGACTCCTCCAACATCTTAGCCTTGAGAGGTTTCGGCCAATGGGTGCCATGGCATTCGCCATGTAGTTGCCTTCCCTATAGAAATACATAACTTTGAATGACTCAAGCCCAGAGATGAGCCTCAAGGTGTCCTTGATGGTTCCCTCAATTGTCCAATTAAGCTTATTCTGCCCTTTGCCAACATTAATGATGAGCATGGAGGCCCCCTCACTGTCCATAATTCTGATTCCCATGGAGAGGGAAATATGGATTCCACAAGCTAAGGCCATCGGTTCAACCTGATTAGAGGAATGACCATTTAGGTTGCCCGCATAAGAAGAAACAAGGGCCCCCAGATGGGATCTGATCACCCCACCACTAGAAACTATCCCCCCTTGGCAGCCCCTTCAAAATTGAGTTTAAAATTTGTAACCGAGGGGAACCAGATCGTGCATTGTCTTAGAAGTCTCTTAGAGGAGTCAACAAGAGAGAACGAGGGGGGGAGGTTCCAACATCTGGCAATTCCCCAGTCCCAGGTAGAGGGGGCTTGGACACCATTCAAGTTTTAGAAATAGAGATATTCTCAAGAATTAGATTGAGGAACCGAGCAAACACCATTTCCACAGAGCTCTCTTTGTCTCTGAATATCCTGTCATTCCGTTCCTTCCAGATACACCAACTTACATGGAGGGATTTGATTCCACAGTTGTTGGATAATGGGGTTGGAAGAGGGGCCCCAAAACTCCTGACACAAATTAACCAAATTGTCACTCATTACCCAACTGATATTAAGTTTACTATAGACCATCTCCCAGAGCTCTCAAGTGAAGGCACAATGGAAAAAGATATGGGTTGGAATTTCTTCATCATCTTTGCAGAGGATGCATCTGTTAGGGAAATGAAATCCCCTCTTGACCAGGTTGTCTTGGGTCAAAATTTTGTTGAGGAGGGTAGTCCACTAGAAGAAATTGACCTTGGGGAGGAGTTGGGGATTCAAGACCTCTTTCCAGATAGAGGAGACAATAGGTTCCTTGAGTAAAGTGATGTAGGTAGTCCTGACAAAAAAGTCTCCTGAGGGGTCCCACTTCCATATAAGTTTGTCATCCCTAGGGAACAGGGGGAGGAATATACCAACCAAAATCTTCTGGAGCTCTCTAGTAGTAGGAAGGAGGAAGGGGAGGTCAACACATCAGTCCTCCAAGGCCCTCCAAGTGCTATTTCTGAAGTAGTCACTGACCCTTTCACCAAAGAAGCCTTTACTAGCATCTTGTAACCATCTCAGGGAGGGGGAAGAAGCAAGGGGTCTCTCCCCTAACCAACAATCTTCCCAGAAAAGTATGTTCCTGCCATTTCCAATAATCCACCTCAAACCATGAGATAAAGGGTCCCTGTAGCTCAAGATGTTATTCCAAATTTTTGAACCCCTGGGAATGTCCTCTTTCAGGACAGAGGAAAACTCCGCATTACCCATGTAGTTATCCCTGATGATCCTACTCCAATCCGTATCCTTGTTTAGAAGCTTCCAAGCAATTTTAGTCATAAGGGCCTTATTGAATCTTGAGATGTTACGGGTTCCCAAGCCGCCCATGACCTTGGGAAGACAAACTTTGTTCTATCCCACCAAGGCGAGCCTCTTCTTTTATTCCATTCCCATCCAGAGGAAAGTCTTTTGATTATTTCTAGCTTAGCAGCAAAAGCCGCAGAAATATTGACCATGGAGAGAAACTACACGAGGATCCCCTGAAGGGAGGAGGAAAGTAGCTGCAACTTCCTAGCACTACTCAAGAATCTACCTTTCCAGCCAACCAACTTTTTCTGTATTCTTTCAAGGATAGTGATCCAAAAGGAATTAGAGACATCCTTAACAGTCAAGGGGAGACCAAGATAGGTGCCAGGGAGGGAGGCCTTTCGACAACCAAGGATTTTGCACACTTTATCTTGGAGTTAGGCATTAGTGTGAAAGAAGTAAATGTCGCTCTTATCATAGTTAATGTGTTAGCCAGACGTTAGAGCATAGGCATTAAGAAAGGATTTACAAGCCTTAGCTTCCCAAACAAAGGATACACCAAAAAGGATCGTATCATCAACAAACTACTGTAGAACATTGGGAGGCATCGTAGAGGCAAGCTTGATACCCAACAAAGTACCCCTAGGAACCAAAGAGTTCAAGTTAAAGGCCAACACTTCAACAAGGATGATGAAAAGGTAGGGGGATAGAGGATCCCCTTGCCGCAGCCCTCTGGAGGCCCTGAACTTGTCCAGGGGGTTCCCGTTTAGCAACACAACATAGGTGACAATATATATGCATTCCCCAATAAGTTTGATAAGTTTGTCTCCAAACCCCATAGCTCTGAGAACTTTGAAGAGGAAGTTCCAGTTGACCCTATCGTAAGCCTTGGAGATGTCAAGATAGAGAACCATCCCTGCCTGATGACATTTATCCATGGAGTGTATAATCTCATGATTAGAGATGACCGCATCAAGAATTTGTCGACCAGGAATGAAACCCTTCTGGGATGGGCGAATCAAAGGATCCAAAAAGGGTTTGAGCCTATTGACAAGAACATTACTGAAGATTTTATAAACAGTGTTGCAGAGGCTGATGGGGCGGAAATCCTTGAGAGAAGATGCCTCCTGAGTTTTAGGAACAAGAGCAATGAAGGTGCGATTGAGTTTGTTGAGGAGCCTTCCCAATCTGAAAAAATCTCTAGTAGCCAAAACAACATCAGGGCCCACCACATCCCAAAATACTTGAAAAAAAGCCGGGGGGAAACCATCAGGACTCGAGGCTTTGAAGGGGCCCATAGCAAAAACAACAGACTTGACTTCCTCCTTAAAAATAGGGGCCAAGATGAGGTTGTTATCTTCCACCGAGAGGGGTGGTGGGAGGCAGTTAAGAAGGTCCTCTGCAGCAGGGCCCCCCAATCATCATCATCCCGAAATAAGGTGGAAAAGTAATTGGTAGTCAAACGGCCCAAACTATCAACGTCGTTGACTACCAGATTATTTTTGTCAATGAGGGAAGAGATGTGGTTTCTACGCCTGTGGATAGAAGTAGATATGTGGAAGAAAGTAATATTTTTAGCACCCTCTTTGAGCGATTGAACCTTGAATTTCTGTTTCAAATATAGTTCCTCTTTGTGGGAATTTTCCTTCCATTTTCTACAGAGGGCAGCCTCCTCCATATGGGTGGCTTCAAGGGAGTCACCTTGGTCAATATGCTCTTGTATAGCTGTCAATTTACTATTGAGCTCCTTTTTTTGCTTTAAGATATCCCCGAAGGTGTATTTGTTCCAACCCTAGACATTTCTTTTGACCAAGTCGAACTTTTGGGCAATCCTGAACATAGGAGTACCAGATATGTTGGTACTCCACCATCTTTTAATGCAATCCTTCAACTTAGGATGAGAGTTCCACATAATTTCATACCGAATAAGATACTTCATCCTAGCAGCATTAGTGGTATTCCATAGGAGCAGGGGGTTGTGGTCAGAGACCGTTCTGGGGAGGGCAGTGAGCTTCAAGGCTGGACACATTCCCTAGTTACCCGAGATGAGAAATCTGTCAAGTCTGACCTAGATAAGATCCTTTCCCTTCCTAAGATTAGACCAAGTGAATTTTTGCCCTGATAGTTCTACATCAATTAACCCATTCCTACCATTGAAGTCAACTAGATCAGTCATGCTGTCAGAGTATACAAGAAGGCCTCCCAACTTCTCAGAGAGAATCAAAGGGGAGTTGAAATCACCCGCAATCAACCAGTGAGCGTTGGCATTATTTTTTATTAGAGTAATTATATTGTTCCAGATCATTAATCTACCAGATCGAACATTAGGGACATAAACATTAACAAGGATGCAAGAGTCCATCAGGGAGGATAGTTAAGAAACAAAAAGGTTGGCCGAGGAGGAGAAAAAACTGCCAGAAAAATGGGAGGGGTCCCACATGGTGACCAAACCACCGGAGGCTCCAGTAGCCTCACTAACAACAAACTTTGCACTTGACCAGATTTTCCTAGCCACCATGGAGAAGGAGAACAAAGAAATCTTAACTTCTTGGAGAAGAAGGACCATAATTTTATTTTCAAAAATACATTTTTTAAGAGCATATTGCTTTTGGGGGTTGTTTAGGCCCCTCATATTCCAAGAGGGGACCTTCATTTCTTACCTTTTATGGTTGTCTCCAAGGTCCTTTGCCTTCCATTGGCAATATCCTTTGTTGCTTCATTTTGTTTTGATAGTCTTTGTGATGGCCGTCCCACTTTGAGATCTGTCCCCATGTCAGGCTTAGCAGTCCTCGTCTTGCATCTTTGAGTAATCCATCCCTCATTAGCAGGGGTCATGCAACCACTAGATGATGCACTAGTGGCACCAGGAGAGGGTAAGCCCTGGTTCAGGGAGGGAACCACCAACAGGGAGTGAGCTATCTCTGGGATGAGAGAGGGGTCCCTCGCAATCTCACCATCTTCCAATTGATCAGCCAGAGAAACCAAGTTGGTCATCGGGGAAATGCACTGGACCATCTAGGTCGGAATAGAGGCATCCTCCACAATATTTGCAGGAGATTGGAGAAGGTTGGTGATACTCTCATCAAATAGATATTCTTCTATAATTGGGTCCTCAACAGCTAAGGGAGGCAGGTCCGGGCTAGGAGTAGGGGTGATAACAGGCCCCACAACAAGGTCATGGTGAATAATAGGAGCATTTGGCAAAGAGTCATCCGCCAGGGCCAAACTCTTAAGCTTGAGGAGTGGGGTTGTTGGGGCCTTTCATTGAGAGATAACATGTCGGGATTTGTGGCACTTTTGACAGAAGAGGGTAGCATTTTCATGAACCAAAGATTGAGTCCAGCTGCCCAACCTTGATTTAAGGGTTATGAAGTTGAGGAGGTTCATGCTCACAATAGCTTGGACATAGAAGCGAGCATAGACCAGGCGTGATTTGGATCTAGTGATTTCATCAACACCTACAAAGGGACCAAATGAGTTCCCAATCCATTTGAAGATGGATTCATCCCAATATTCAAGGGGGAGCCCCGGGAGATGAACCCATACCGATGCAGTTTTTTGCAAGTCTACCGCAGGGTCAAAGCCAACCTTCCAATGACAGAGGGAGAGGTTGTTACGACCATAGGACCAACAACCAGAGAGGACAAGGATGACATCCTCCTCGGTAGTGAATTTGAAGAGGAAGAGGGCGCCAGGCATAGCACTGACAAAAACACTCCCCTTCAGTTTCCAACTGTCCTTGACCTATTTTCAGACCATCTCAACCGTGGGGTGCAAGGAGAAGAAATTACCACCAGAGTGTTAGCCATGTTATGTAAAATGCAGTCCAAAACAACGTCAAGAAGCTTAAAAGATGTTCCCTCCTCAGATTGTGAGTAGACTAGGACAAAGTAGGGGTCGACAGTCTTAGACTTTCCGACCAGCATGTTCTTCCATCCTTTGAGATTCGTGTTTTTATCCAGAGGCTCGGAGGATAGAACAACCGACACAACAGGAATAGGGTCAGAATTCGAAGTTACGCCTGTAACCTGAGGGCTCTCCAAAGGAGAACCATCCAACTGAGGCACTGCCGAAACTGAAGGAGGAACTATAGTGGGACCAATAGAGGATGTGACAGATAGTGCCAACAACGTAGGGTCCAGAACGGGGATTGTGGGTGGTGGGGGGAGTTCCCCACTAGCAGAAACCACCATGAACATCGAAGGTTTGAAATTTGAACTTGCAGAGCGGGTTTACGAATTGTATTTAGATGTTGTTATGCTTACACCTAAAAGTATTAAAATGTTTTAACATTTTATTTCTATTTTTTCTTATGCACAAATTATTACTAATATTATTAATAACAATTTTAAGATGTTGCTTAAAAATTAGCAGAAAAAAAAGATACTCATGGGGCCACCAGGTCCACAAATATTTTCTAAAAAACTTGAGCAGCAACTGCTAGCTAAAAGAACTTAAGCTTGCAAAGTGTACCATTGAATGTCCACTGCCAACAAACTGCAAGTCTAAGTCATTAGAATGTTCTTGGATAGATTGTATTTTAGGTGGCTCATTATTAGCCTAGATTTGGAGTAGTTACTATTTGGAGTAAGCAACAATTAACATCTGTTATGAGAAATACAAACACTTCGTTCCAAACTAGATTTGGGTTATGTTTGTTTAATGTGCTTTTTATTTATATTTATGTCTCATTATGAATTAATGTAGTTAAATTTGAAACTATTCAATTTAGTTAATTTTTTAATGTTAATTTTTATTTTTATTTAATCTAATCATGTTAATTTTGTATTATATAAATTTATTTTTATATAATAATCAAGTTTTGTTAATTTTTTTATAATAGAGATTTTAAGATATTTTTGATATGTTATTTTGGAGAAACAACCGATTCATAGGTAGGTGGGGACATGGTGGCCATGGCAAAGCCCTCCTAGGGATATTGGAAGAATCTAGGGAAAGCCAAAGATAGGGCCGCGAGCTGCTGAGGAGTCGACATGGGGGGCTGAGAGAGCGAAAGATTCCTAGGGGGGTAGAGAGCCTCATGTAATTTATACAACCTGTATATAAGACCCTGGTGGAGGAGGAAAGGAGGCTTATCCCCATTCTTAGGGTCCATAGTGTCCTTAACAGAGCTCTCCAAAGAGTGCAGTAAATAAAATGGCAGACAAAGCAAATCATTATTGCAGAAGTGATTGAGGAGGGACAAATGGTAGTAGTAGAATACCTTATACCTACCTTTGAGAGTGAAGTATTTCATGATCATGAGACAAATCATGTTCCACAAGTTCTTGAGCTCCTCCTGAGAAAACCCACCTTGTAGCTTGACAGGTTCCTCGCGGTCATGGAAAAACCGTTTCAAACCCTCACTATTTGCAACATGATTGGTACGCTTCCAATGACGACCATCCAGGGTCAGCTTCGTAGCCTGGGAAATAGTCTCCTCAGAGACATCAAAGGCAATGCCACCAACCAAGACCCACCTCTTAGACCGGGAGGAGGTGAAAGTAGCCAAGAGTTGCTCATCATGGCCCTTCAGGCAATCCAGAAAATTAGCAATTCCACCTTCAACATAAAAATTCCAGACGAGAGGGTCGTTTTTAAAATCATCTAGATTGTCCAGTTCATATCTCACTCTATCGCTCCCCATTTCATCCGTCAACAAAGCTTCCTTAGTCATGAAATAGAGGAAGTTGCAGAGACTCTTTGAGAAGCAAGCCAGGAAGAGAAAATGGGGAATGTGTGAGCCCAGCGTCAATAAATGAGAAATGAAGTTGGGTGCATGGGAAAACAAGAAGTCACTTTTAGTAATGATTTACTGGTTACAAAGCATTAAGAGCTAGCAAATACCGGTGGCAACCAACACGTTTCCAATCCAATCATACATCATCATGGATTTGCAAGCCTAGGTGAAATGCCAACACAACAACATGTGTGTCATCACCAGCCTGGTCGAATGAGTCACCACCTCATCAGAAGGTATTTGAGGAATATTCCCATTATTTGAATTATGATACCACCACCTCTAGATAGTCCCGAGGGAAAAGAGGAGGGGGAGGGAAGCATTTAGAAGCCACTCAATTATTAGTGGGGATTCTGGATTTTTCTTCATGGAGGAGGAAGTTAACATGTTATGGGAGAGATTTGTGACTCCTCCAACATCTCAGCCCTGAGAGATTTAGGCCAATAGCTGCCATGGCGTCCGCCACGTGGTTGCCTTCCCTATAGATATGCATAACTTTGAACGAGTCAAGCCAAGAGATGAGCCTCAAGATGTCCTTGATGGTTCCCTCAATTGTCCAATTAAGCTTATTCTGCCCTTTGCCAACATTAATGATGAGCATGGAGTCCCCCTCAATGTCCATAATTCTGATTCCCATGGAGAGGGAAATACGGATTCCCCAGGCTAAGGCCATCACTTCAGCCTAATTAGAGGAATGACCAATCAGGTTGCATGCATAAGCAGCAACGAGGGCCTCTAGATGGGATCTGATCACCCCACCACTAGCATCTAGGCCCCCTTGGCAGCCCCATCAAAATTGAGTTTAAAATTTGTAACCGAGGGGAACCAGATCGTGCATTGTCTTAGAAGTCTCTTAGAGGAGTTGGCAAGAGAGAATGAGGGGGGAGGTTCCAGAATCTGGCAATTCCCTAGTCCCAGGAAGAGGGAGGCTTGGACACCATTCAAATTTTAGAAACATAGTTGTTCTCAAGAATCTGATTGAGGAACCGAGCAAACACCGTTTCCACAGAGGTCTCTTTGTCTCTAAATATCTTGTCATTTTGTTCCTTCCAGATACACCAGCTTACATGGGGGGATCTGCTTCCACAGTTGTTGGATAAGGGGGTTGGAAGAGGGGCCCAAAAACTCCTGACACAGATTAACTAAATTGTCATTCATTACCCAACTGATATTAAGTTTACTATAGACCATCCCCCAGAGCTCTGGAGTGAAGGCACAATGGAGGAAGAGATGGGCTGGACTTTCTTATCATCTTTGAAGAGGATGCATCTATGAGGGAAATGAAATCTCCTCTTAACCAAGTTGTCTTGGGTCAAAATTATGTTGAGGAGGGCAGTCCACCAGATGAAATTGTCCTTGGGGCGGAGTTGGGGATTCCAGACCTCTTTCCAGAGAGAGGAGACAATAGGTTCCCTGAGTAAACTGATGTAGGTAGTCCTAACAGAAAAGTCTCCTGAGGGGTACCACTTCTATATAAGTCTGTCATCCCTAGGGAACAGAGGGAGGAATATACCAGCCAAAAGCTTCTAGAGCTCTCTCGCAATAGGAAGGACAAAGGGGAGGTCAACACATCAATCCTCCAAGGTCATCCAAGTGCAATTGCTGAAGTAGTCACTGACCCGTTCACCAAAGAAGCGTTTAGTGGCATCTTGTAACTGTCTCAAGGAGGGGGAAGAAGAAAGGGGTTTCTCCCCTAACAAACAATCTTCCTAGAAAAGAATGTTCTTGCCATTTCCAATAATCCAACTCAAACCATGAGATAAAGGGTCCCTGTAGCTCAAGATGTTTTTCCAAAATTTGGAACCCCTGGGAATGTCCTCTTTCAGGACAGAGGAAAACTCCACATTACCCATGTAGTTATCCCTGATGATCCTACTCCAATCCGTATCCTTGTTCAGAAGCTTCCAGGAAATTTTAGTCATAAGGGCCTTATTGAATCTTGAGATGTTACGGGTTCCCAAGCCGCCCATGACCTTGGGAAGACAGAATTTGTCCCAGCCCACCAAGGCGAGCCTCTAGTTCTTTTCTTCCATTCCCATCCAGAGGAAAGTCTTTTTATTGTTTTCCAGCTTAGTAGCCATAGCCACAAAAATATTGAACATGGAGAGAAAGTACACGAGGATCCGCTAGAGGGAGGAGGAAAGTAGCTGCAACTTCCCAGCACTACTCAAGAATCTACATTTCCAGCTAGCCAACTTTTTCTGCTTTCTTTCAAGGATAGTGATCCAAAAGGAATTAGAGACATCCTTAACAGTCAGGGGGAGACCAAGATAGGTGAGAGGGAGGGAGGCCTTTTGACAACCAAGGATTTTGCACACTTTATCTTGGAGTTGGGCATTAGTGTGAAAGAAGTAAATGCTGCTCTTATCATAGTTAATGTGTTGGCTAGAAGCTAGAGCATAGGCGTTAAGAAAGGATTTCCAAGCCTTAGCTTCCCAAACAAAGGATACACGAAAAAGGATCATATCATCAACAAACTGTTGTAGAACATTGGGAGGCATCATAGAGGTGGACTTGATACCCAACAGAGTACCCCTACGAACCAAAGAGTTCAAGTTAGAGGCCAACACTTCAACAAGGATGATGAAAAGGTAAGGGGATAGAGTATCCCCTTGCTGTAGACCTCTGGAGGCCTTGAACTTCTCTAGGGGGTTCCTGTTTAGCAACACAACATAGGTGACAATAGATATGCATTCCCCAATAAGTTTGATAAGTTTGTCTCCAAACCCCATAGCTCTGAGAACTTTGAAGAGGAAGTTCTAATTGAACCTATCGTAATCCTTGGAGATGTCAAGCTAGAGAACCATCCTCGTCTGGTGACATTTATCCATGGAGTTTATAATCTCATGAGTAGAGATGGCCGCATCAAGAATCTGTCGGCCAGGAACAAAACATTTTTGGGATGGGATAATCAAAGGATCCAAAAAGGGTTTGAGCCTATTAACAAGAACTTTGCTGAAGATTTTATAAATAGTGTTGCAGAGGCTGATGGGGCGGAAATCCTTGAGAGAAGATGCCTCTTGAGTTTTAGGAACAAGAGCAATGAAGGTGTAATTGAGTTTGTTGAGGAGCCTTCCCAATCTGAAAAAATCTCTAGTAGCCAAAACAACATCACGGCCCACCACATCCCAAAATTCTTGAATAAAAGCCGGGGGGAAACCATCAGGACCTAGGGCTTTGAAGGGGCCCATAGAAAAAACAACACACTTGACTTCCTCCTTAGAAATAGGGGCCAAGATGAGGTTGTTATCTTCCACCGAGAGGGGTGGTGGGAGGCAGTTAAGAAGGTCCGTCCCAGCAAGCCCCCATTGGTCATCATCATCCCAAAATAAGTTGGAAAAGTAATTGGTAGTCAAACGACCCAAACTATCAATTTCGTTGACTACCAGATTGTTATTGTCCATGAGGGAAGAGATGTGGTTTATACGCCTGTGGATAGAAGTAGATGTTTGGAAGAAAGTACTATTTTTATCACCCTCTTTGAGCCATTGAACCCTGGATTTCTATTTCCAATATAGTTCCTCTTTGTGGGAATTTTCCTTCCATTTTCTACAGAGGGCAGCCTCCTCCATATGGGTGGCTTCAAGGGAGTCACCTTGGTCAATACGCTCTTGTATAGTAGTCAATTTACTATTGAGCTCTTTTTTTTGCTTTAAGATATCCCCGAAGTTGTATTTGTTCCAGCCCTAGATGTTTCTTTTGACCAAGTCGAGCTTCTGGGCAATCCTGAACATGGGAGTACCAGATACATTGGTACTCCACCATATTTTAATGCAGTCCTTGAACTAAGGATGAGAGTTCCACATAATTTCATACCGAATAGGATACTTCTTCCTAGAAGCATTATTGGTATTCCATAGGAGCAGGGGGTTGTGGTCAGAGACTGTTCTAGGGAGGGCAGTGAGCTTCAAGGCTGAACCAATTCCCTAGTTACCCAAGATGAGAAATCTATCAAGTCTGACCTAGATAAGATCCTTTCCCTTCCTAAGATTAGACCAAGTGAATTTTTGTCCCGATAGTTCCACATCCATTAACCCATTCCTGCCAATGAAGTCAGCTAGATCAGTCATGCTGTTAGAGAATTCAGGAAGGCCTCCCAACTTCTCAGAGGGAATCAAAGGGGTGTTGAAATCACCCGCAATCAACCGGTGAGCATTGGCATTATTTTGTATTAGAGCAGTTATATCGTTCCAGAGCATTAATCTACCAGATCGAACATTAGGGGCATAGAAATTAATAAGGATGCATGAGTCCATCGGGGAGGGGAGCTCAGAAACAAAAATGTTGGCCGAGGAGGAGAGAAAACTGCTAGAAAAATGGGAGGTGTCCCACATGTTGGCATTATAATAGACAAGGAGAGATTGTTGGCATTTCAATAAGGATATTGAGAAGGTTGTTGATGATTATGGATATAACTGATTAGGGATGTTTATTGTCTTAATATTATTATTTTGTCATTGATGTCAAGAAATTGATTTTCTAATTTAGTATGATGTTGCCATATCTTAAGAAGTATGATTTGATGAGTAGAAAGATGTTGGTAAAAGACACAGAAAGATTGTGATGAATAAGGAAGAGAAATAAGTTATTCAATGGGCAACTATTACTGAGTTAGACAATGATGAGATCATGATGTTTAGATATTTTTGATATCCTACATATGTTGTTAATTATAAGGTTAATACTATACTATGTTACCGAGCAAGGAACCTAGTCGGTAAACCCTAAGGTTATCACTATCGATTAATGAAGGCGGAATGTCTACCGAGTGAGGTTTAGTATTTACCGAGTTGCAACAGAGCTGTAATAGAATGCATTAAATGATTAAAAGTTTTATTTAATGAAGGAAGCTGATGAGTTGGAATTGATTAAATAATTGGTATGCCGTGCATGAAGTTTGTTAAAGAATCTATGGCAATGGAAGATCGACAAAAAGATCTACAGCTCAGATTGAACCACAATACCTTAGCACAAGTTCCAAGAAATGTATGCAAGTTCCAAGGCTAGGTAAAACATTTTCAGATCGAAGGATACATTGAACCTAGTCAAGTTTGAAGATCTGATGGCTATGATTGATCATGGGATATGTGATCAAGGAGATTAAACGATTAGCAAATTGATTATAAATAAGGAACTGTTGATAAACAATGTATGTGGGCAAGTGTAAGCACATGGATGCTACATAGTGATTACTGAGCACATAAGCTTGAAGACTTGTTTGATGAACAGAGTATAGAGCCTAGTAGAGGGACAAGATAAGTCCTATGACTAGATTGCATTGAACAAATAAGAATCTGCTTTAGCATTTTTGATGCAAAGTTGCAGATATATTTTTATTACTGTTATTTTGTGAAGTGATAGAAAATCTCTTAACCGAGTGGACTTACAGTCTTATTTGTAAAACCCTCTAGCAAGGTGACATTCTGATTGAGTGTTTGAAACCCTTTAACAAGGTCACCTCTAACAAGGTGAAGATCCTAACAGATCTGAGGGAAATCCCTTAACCAGGTCACATCTAGCAATGTGTTTGTAATATTTAATAGGATTTGGTTTTAACCAAGCATACTCTAGAAGAGTATATTTCTTAGTGGGTCCAAAATCCCACAGTGGTTTTTCCCTATTTGGGTTTCCACGTTAAAATTGGTGTTATGAGTGTTGTTATGATTATGTGTTCTTAAGGTTGCATGTTTTACAGTTTTGATTACATATATCTGTTTAAGCTACCGAGGTTGAATCTGTTGATTTTATGGAAGATTAAGTTTGTATGATTCACCCCCCCCTCATCTGTTTAGCTTGGCATCTATACTTAACAATTAGTATCAAAACTCTCAATTGGTATCAGAGCCTTGGACTTCAAAAGAAAAATTTAGAGGTACTTGAGGCAAAGATCCAAAGATGTATAAGAGGGATGCATCGAAGCTGAACAAGTCAAGCTTCTCTACATGGCAGAAAAGGATGAAGCTGCACCCATCAGGAGTTGGAGAATATGCTGTATATTATCTAGAGAATGATTTCATTACACTGAGCACCTATCCATTAACAATGGAAGAGATAAAGGCAAAGCAAGAACATATTCAAGCAATGATTGAAATAACATCTGCATTGACCGACTCAAAGTTTAATGATCTAGAAGGCTGCAATGATGCCAAGGCAATGTGGGACAAGCTCATATCTATGTATGGCGGTGATGAACATGTTCAAAGAGAAAAAGTGGATAGTCTAAGAGGACAACATGAATCCATGAGAATGAATGAAGGTGAGAACATAACCCAATATAGTACAAGGTTAAAGGAGATTGTCAATCAAATCAAAGGAGCAAGAGGAACCATTGAAGAGAAGGATGTCACAAGTAAGTTATTAAGAACCCTTCTACCATCTTATGCAATTTGAGTCTTTGCAATCAATGAATTGAGGTTTGTACCCAATATGCTAGTTTCTTTGGATGCTACTATTGGTAAGCCACATGCATTTGAGTTAAGTAACTTTGATAACAGTGGGTCTTCGATAAATAAAATTGAGTCTGCATTTAGTTCTTTTCATCTTGATGAATTTGATGATTACAATGATAGAAAGTATAAGTACTCTGAAGGGAATCATAGTTGAGCAAGTGAAAGATTTTGCAAAAACATGGAGGAGGTACACAAACTTTATGAAGAAATCAGAAAGCAAGAAGAGTTTGAAGCACTATTAGCCAGAAGGCTACCGAGAGGAAAATGTAAGTACAAAGGAAAGTTGCCTTTGAAATGTTTCAATTGTGATAAGATAGGACATATGGCTTCTAACTACTGACAAAGATTCTACTGAAAAGAGAGATTACCGAGATGACAGACATAAAAATAATCATTACAGAGGATACCGAGACTTCAGAAGAAGAGATAGAAAGTCATGCCTAATAGCTGATGAGGAATCTAATGATGATAAATTAGATGAAACTAATACAAAGGAAGTTGTTTATGTGGCTATCAAAGATGGATCAGATGAAGAAAAAGCCCTAATATCTCACATAAATACTAATGATTCTTGGATCATAGATAGTGGATGCTCACATCACATGACAGGTGATAAACTCAAGTTTGTTAAATTAGAAGATTATGATGGAGGTTATGTAAGATTTGGTAATGATGCACCATGTCCGGTAAAAGGTAAAGGATCCATAACACTTCTTGATAATACTAAATGTAATGATGTTTATTGGGTTGAAGGTTTGAAATATAATTTGTTGAGTGTAGCACAGCTAAACAACACAGGTTACCGAATAAAGTTTCAGAAAGGAATTGTCAAAGTTCATGACAAGTATGGGAAGTTAGTAGTTACCGGGACACAAACAAAAGGTAACACATTTCACCTTGACTCAACTCAGAATAAGTGTCTTTATGCAAAGATAGATGATACCTGGTTATGGCATAAAAGGTTTTGTCATGTAAATTTTGATAATCTGATCAAAATAAGTAAGAAGCACCGAGTAAGAGGTCTACCGAGTTTGGAAAAACCTGAGAATGCTATGTGCCAAGGATGCCAGATGGGTAAGATGACAAGATTAAGCTTTACAAGTAAGTCCTACACTTCTAAGGGAATTTTAGATCTTGTGCACACTGATCTTTGTGGTCCTATGAAAGTTCAGAGTTATTATGGTGATAAGTACTTCATATTATTTGTGGATGATTATTCAAGGATGATGTCAGTTATGTTTTTAAAAGAAGAATCAGAAGCTTTTCAAATGTTTAAATGGTACAAGGCAAGAGTTGAAAATGAAACAGGAAGACAATTGAAATGTCTTAGATCAGATAGAGGAGGAGAGTTTACCTCTGATGAGTTTAACTTGTTATGCAATGATCATGGTATAAAAAGACAAGTCTCTGCACCGAGAACTCCACAACAAAATAGGATAGCCAAGAGAAGAAACAGATCTATTATGGATTGTGCCAAAACCCTGATGATTGAAAAGAAAGTGCCACAAACATTTTGGAAAGAAGCAATCAACATTGTAGTTTACACCCTGAACCGAGTACAACTGAAGAAAGGAACCTTGAAGACACCATATGAAATCTGGTATGACAAGATACCTAATGTAAGTTACTTGAAAATCTTTGGAAGTAGATGCTATGTACACAAAGATGATAGAAATGGAAAGTTTGATCAGAAAAGTGAAGAAGGAACATTTCTTGGTTATTCTTCTAGAAGTAAAGCATTTAAATGTCTGATCAAATCATCTAACAAAATAGTAGAAAGTGCAAATGTGAAAATTGTTGAATTTGTAGAAAGAAATGATGAAGGAAATTCTAAGGAACCAAAAGATTATGAAGAATTTGTCTATGTTCAACTGACAAGTCCTACCGAGAAAAATGCTGAAGGAAATGAAGAGGATATCCAGTTACCGAGTGATGAAGAAGATCATACAGAGCCTATTGAGCCTGTACTAGCCAAGTATGTCAGAAGGAATCATGCATCAAGTCAGATTATAGGAGATAAGGATGATCCATTGATGACAAGAAACAAACTGAGACATAACACATGTCTGATATCTGAGTTTGAACCAAGGATAGCGAAAGAGGCATTTAATAGTGAAGATTGGATAAATGCCATGACAGAAGAGATTGATCAAATCAAGAAGAATGACACATGGACACTGGTCCCAAGACCGAAGGACAAGAATGTAATCGATACAAAGTGGATTTTCAGAAACAAGCTGAATGAAAAAGGTGAGGTCATTTGAAATAAAGCAAGACTAGTTTGCAAAGGATATGCTCAAGAAGAAGGATTTGATTACAATGAGACTTTTGCACTTGTGGCAAGACTTGAAGGAGTAAGAACATTGTTGGCATATGCTGCTTTCAAAAATTTCAAAGTATATCAAATGGATGTCAAATCTGCATATCTGAATGGTATATTAGAAGAAGAAGTTTATATTGAACAACTTGAAGGATTTGTTGAAGACAAAAATAAAGATCAGGTATATAAATTGGACAAAGCATTATATGGTTTGAAACAAGCACCTAGAGCATGGTATGAGAGATTGCACTCTTATTTGATCAAGATTGGTTTTATAAGAACAAGTGAAAACAACAATATGTACATGAAGAATGATGAAAATGGAATACTAATCTCAACCATATTTGTTGATGATATTATCTTTTGTGGAAATGACTCTTTATGCAAGAACTTTGGAAATGAAATGAGCAAAGAATTTGAGATTTCATTAATCAATGAGATAAAGTATTTTATAGGTTTACAGATACTACAAATGAAAGATGAGATTTTCATTACTCAATCCAAGTACATAAAGGAAATCTTGAAGAAATTTGGAATGGAGGACTCAAAACCAGTAAGTACTCCTATGACTACCAACTGTAAATTATCAAAGAATGATGAATCTGCATCTGTTGATGAGACACTTTACCAATCCATGATTGGAAAGCTACAATATGTTGTTCACAACAGACCAGACATAGTACATGCAGTAGGTATAGTTGCAAGATTTTTTGTAGATCCCAAGGAAACACACATGACAACAATCAAGAGAATTTTTAGATACTTGAAAGGCACTGAAGATTATGGCTTAGTATATAACAAGAGAAATGATTTTGATTTAAAAGTTTATACTGATGCTGATTGGATAGGCAACATTGATGACAGAAAAAGCACAAGTGGAGGAGCTTTCTTTTTAGGAGAAAGACTAGTGAGTTGGCTTAGCAAGAAACAAGGATGTGTTTCACAGTCAACAACAAAAGCTGAATATGTTGCTGCAGCATTGAATTGTACCAATATAGCATGGATCAAATAACTATTGGAAGGTATAAATGAGAAATTTACCGAGCCAGTAACTATATTCTATGACAATACTAGTGCCATTAACATTTCAAAGAATCCTGTTATGCACTCTAAGACAAAGCACATCTCTATCAAATATCATTATCTTAGAGAAGAAGTTCAAGAGAAGAAAGTGGTGTTGGAGTATGTTAGCACAAAGGAACAAATAGCAGATATCTTCACCAAGCCACTGCCAAGGGACACTTTTGAGTATCTTAGAAGTAAGTTAGGGGTCCTACCCCTATCTTCTACTCACCGACCGAGTTAGGTGAAAGCATCAATTCGATGACTCTAAAGAATATCTTTTAGGAGTTGATGCTGATTTACACACTTTAGGATGTTTTGTAAAGGTGTGCAGAAAACAAATACAGGGAACAAGAATTGAAGACATAATACTCTGACCAAGACTGAGTTGACACATAACAACAAGGAATTCACTTCTCAGCAGACGAAATCATGTTTTAGCTCTTTTATTTTTTGGCATTGTTGTCAAAGGGGGAGAAGACTAATGTATGGGGGAGAAGTCTGATGATAGGGGGAGAGCATTTTAGAATCTCACAGCTATCTAAATCTGAATCAATTAGGTCAAATCAATTGGTTTTGCCATCAATGCCAAAGGGGGAGATTGTTGGCATTATAACAGTCAAGGAGAGATTGTTGGCATTTCAATAAGGATATTGAGAAGGTTGTTGATGATTATGGATATAATTGATTAAGGATGTTTACTGTCTTAATATTATTATTTTGTCATTGATGTCAAGAAATTGATTTTCTAATTCAGTATGATGTTGTCATATCTTAAGAAGTATGATTTGATGAGTATAAAGATGTCAGTAAAAGACACAGAAAGATTGTGATGAATAAGGGGAGAAATAAGTTATTCAATGGGAAACTATTACCGAGTTAGACAATGATGAGATCATGATGTTTAGATTGTTTTGATATCCTACATATGTTGTTAACTGTGAGGTTAATACTATACTATGTTACCGAGCAAGGAACCTAGTTGGTAAACCTTAAGGAACCTAGTCAGTAAACCCTAAGGTTATCGCTATCGGTTAATGAAGGCGGAATGTCTACCGAGTGAAGTTTAGTATTTATCGAGTTGCAACCGAGCTATAACAGAATGCATTAAATGATCAAAAACATTATTTAATGAAGGAAGCTGATGAGTTGGAATTGATTAAATGATTGGTATGTCGTGCATGAAGTTTGTTAAAGAATCTATGGCAACGGAAGATTGGCAGAAAGATCTATAGCTTGGATTGAACTGCAATACCTTAGCACAAGTTCCAAGAAATGTATGCAAGTTCCAAGGCAAGGTAAAATGTTTTCAGATCGAAGGATACATTGAACCTGGTCAAGTTTGAAGATCTGATGGCTATGATTGATCATGGGATATGTGATCAAGGAGATTAAGCGGTTAGCAAATTGATTATAAATAAGGAACTCTTGATAAACAATGTATGTGGGCAAGTGTAAGCACAGGGATGCTACATAGTGATTACCAAGCACAGAAGCGTGAAGACTTGTTGATGAATAGAGTATAGAGCCCAGCAGAGGGACAAGATAAGTCCTATGACTAGATTGTATTGAGCAAATAAGAATCTGCTTTAGCATTTTTGATGCAAAGTTGCAGATATATTTTTATTACTGTTATTTTGTGGAGTGACAGAAAATCTCTTAACCGAGTAGACTTAACAGTCTTATTTGTAAAACCCTCTAGCAAGGTGACATTCTGATTGAGTGTTTGAAACCCTTTAACAAGGTCACCTCTAACAAGGTGAAGATCCTAACAGATCTGAGGGAAATTCCTTAATCGGGTCACATCTAGCAATGTGTTTGTAATCTTTAACAAGATTTGCTTTTAATCGAGCATACTCTAGAAGAGTATATTTCTTAGTGGGTCCGAAATCCCATAGTGGTTTTTCCCTATTTGGGGTTCCACGTTAAAATTGGTGTTATGAGTGTTGTTATGATTATGTGTTCTTAAGGTTGCATGTTTTTCAATTTTGATTACATATATCTGTTTAAGCTACCGAGGTTGAATCTGTTGATTTTATGGAAGATTAAGTTTGTATGATTCACCCCCCCCTCTCATCTTGTTAGCTTGGCATCTATACTTAACAATTAGTATCAGAACTATCACCACATGGTGACCAAACCACTAGAGGCTCCAGTAGCCTCACTAATAACAAACTTAGCACCCGACCAAATTTTCCTAGCCACCATGGAGAAGGAGGACAAAGACATATTAACTTCTTGGAGAAGAAGGACCATAATTTTATTTTCAAAAATACATTTTTTAAGAGCATATTTCTTTTGGGGGTTGTTCAGGCCCCTCATGTTCTAAGAGAGGACCTTCATTTCTTACCTTTTATTATTGTCTCCAAGGTCCTCTTCCTTCCATTGGCAATATCCCTTACTACTTCCTTTTGTTTTGATAGTCTCTGCGACGACTGTCCCACTTTGAGATCTGTCCCCATGTCAGGCTTAGCAGTCCTAGTCTTGCATCTTTGAGTAATCCAACCCTCATCAACAGGGGTCATGCAGCCACTAGATGACGCACCAGTGGCACCGGGAGAGGGTAAGTCCTGGTTCAGGGAGGGAGCCATCAATGGGGAGTGAGCTATCTCCGGGATGAGCCAATAATATTTGCAGCAGATTGGAGAAGGTTGTTAATACTCTCAACAAATAGATATTCTTCTATAACTGGGTCCTCAATAGCTAAGGGAGGCAGGTTCGAGCCAGGAGTAGGGGTAATAACAGGCCCCACAACAAGGTCATGGTGAATAATAGGAGCATTTGGCACTGAGTCATCCCCCAGGGCCAAAATCTTAAGCTTGAGGAGTGGGGGTGTTGGGGCCTTGCATGGAGAGATAACATGCCCGGATTTGCGGCATTTCTGGCAGAAGTGGGTAGCATTTTCATGAACCAAAGCTTGAGTCCAGCTGCCCAGCCTGGATAAGAGGATTATGAAGTTGGGCAGGTTCATGCTCACAGTATCTTGGACACAGAAGCGAGCATAGACCAGACGCGATTTGGATCTGGTAATTTCATCAACACCTACAAAGAGATCAAATGAGTTCCCAATCCGTTTGAAGATGGATTCATCCCAGTATTCAAGGGGGAGCCTTGGGAGATGAACCCATACCGATGCAGTTTTTTGCAAGTCCACCGCAGGGTCAAAGCCAACCTTCCAACGACAAAGGGAGAGGTTGTTACGACCATAGAACCAACAACCAGAGAGGACAAGGGTGAAATCCTCCTCAGTAGTGAATTTGAAGAGGAAGAGGGTGCTCGGAATAGCACTGACAAAAACACTCCCCTTCAGTTTCTATTTGTCCTTGACCCATTTATGGACCATCTCCACTATGGGGCGCAGGGAGAAGAACTTCCCACCAGAGTGTTAGCCATGTTCTGTAAAATGCGGTCCAAAAGAACATCAGGAATCTTAAAAGACATTCCCTCCTCAGACTGTGAGTAGACTGGGACAAAGTTGGGGTCGACAGTCTCAGACTTTTTGACCAGCATGTTCTTCTATCCTTTGAGATTCACATTGTCATTCGGAGACTCAGAGGATAGAGCAATTGACACGACAGGAATAGGGTCAGAATCCAAAGTTACGCTCGTGTCCTAAGGGCTCTCCAAAGGAGAACTGTCCAACTAAGGCACCGCTGGAACAAAAGGAGGAAGAGTAGTGGGACCAACAGAGGATGTGACAGATAGTGCTTGCAACGCAAGGTCCAGAACGTGGACCGTGGGTGGTGGGGGGAGTTCCCCACCAACAGAAACCACCATGAACATCGAAGGTTTGAAATTTGAACTTGCAGAGCGGGTTTAAGAATTTTATTTAGATGTTGTTATGCTTACACCTAAAAATATTAAAATGTTACTTTCTCTTAGATAAAAAAATAAAAAATTGATCGGGAAAGTTTGATTGTGCAAGATAAATAATGATTTCTTTGTCCATAGCAATTCAATCTTCTTGAAGGTCGCACTTATAACCAAACAAAATGGAAATGCTATCTTTTATCTTTCTTAATATTAAAAACTTGTGATAGAAGGGGACTCACAATTGCTTATCAACAATTTTTGAAAGGTTTTTTAATCTTAATTGAAAGCTTCAAAGCTTTTTGGATGAAGTCATAGAAATCCATATAATATTTGGGGAAATTTCATGCAAGTATGGAGAAAGACTCGATTTGATTTGGTTACCACACTATATAGTACTCTCCTTAAATCTATTAATAATAATAGATAGGAAGTGATTGAGTATCTCCACCAAAGGATCTTTATTATCATATCTTCTCAGATTTAGCTTCTTATCTGTAATCACCACCCAATCGCATCATACTTATCAATGCTATCACATGCTAATGACTATCATTAGCCGATAGGCTATTTTAACGTGGGCATAGCCCACCGGGATTGTCTCACGCTTGCTCGAAAATGTTTGACGTCGAGCCCATGTTTTCAAAAGTGTCAGCTTGGTAAATTTTACGTGGCTCATTCTTAGCTACCTCATCTATACTTCCTCATTCTCTCAAACAAACCACGTGCCTCCTCAATAGTGCCTCTACATCTTGCATGGTAAATCATGCGGCTTTCACACCCTTCTTCTGAGTGTGTGGCGTCTCTATCATAGTCTTCTGCACAACACTAACAGTTCTCTCCGATCTAACAAAGGCCTTCCAAGGAGCATGACTATCTCACATCCCCCACAAAAAACAATCACCATAAAGAACAACCCTGCTATAGTAAAATCTAAAAGCAAGCGTTCTGCCACAATAACTACTAGCCGCGATGAAATTGGTGATGCCGTGCACCTGCAAACTCTTCATCAGCATTCTCGGAAGCTTCGTAGCCATGGAAGACTTCTCTCCTCAATAGAACATGCGTAACACTTAGATTTATTTTTCTATTTCCCTTGCATAGTGCTATCTAAGCCAAAGGTAACCCCCGCCATTTTTAGAAGAGGACATTTTTTAAGACTTCACAATTCCATAATTCGTAGTATTTATAGACTAAAATTTCTAGATAAAATAGCATAAAAAATTTAAATAAAATATTTCCCACGAATGCTCAGAAGGGAAAAAAATGTTGATGCAAAGGAAAATTATAGAAACAACCTTTGGAGATCAGTTAAGACAATTGTTTACAAAAAAAAAAATTAGGTTCTGAAATTTTGATATGCTAAATTTATTGTTCGAAGGCATGATTTGATGTAAGGCGAGTGACATATGTACTAGTAAAGTATTTTCTTGTATAAATTACAATATGAAAAGTTTCAGGTGTGCACTTTTATACATCACAATTTGGAGTTTTTATAGTGCGTTTTCAAGTCAATGACAACTTAATATTTCTAAACGGAATGATGAATTAGGTTTCATTAGATAAGTCACTGTTTAAAACTTTGATATTGTGATAATCAACATCCTAATCCAAGTTTCTTTAAATTTTTTCATTTAGGGGGTTTTCACAATATCAGATGATAATAATATTAAGATTATAACCTCATGTTCCCATGCCACTGCTTAAGTCCATTTTCTATTTAATTTTAAGCAGTTGGAGTGTTCCCATGCAAGTTTAAAATTGTTGGGAAAGGATAATTTAGAATCTTTTGCTATTTTAGTGGAGCAGCCACTATTTAGGAAATTGAAAATAAGCTGTGGGAAAATAGGGGGGCTGGAAATAAGCAGCAATTGCTTATTGCCAAAAATGCCACGTGGCTTCACAAATTTGTTTCCCTCTTTTTTTTTAACATTTTATTTCTATTTTTTCTTATGCACAAATTATTACTAATATTATTAATAAAAATTTTAAGATGTCGCTTAAAAATTTGCAGAAAAAAAAGTTACTCATGGGGCCACCAGGGTCACAAATATTTCCTAAAAAAATTGAGCAGCAACTGCTAGCTAAAAGAACTTAAGCTTGCAAACTGTACCGTTGAATGTCCACTGCCAACAAACTGCAACTCTAAGTCAGAATGTTCTTGGATAGATTGTATTTTAGGTGGCTCATTATTAGCTTAGATTTGGAGTAGTTACTATTTGGAGTAAGCAACAATTAGCATCTGTTATGAGAAATACAAACACTTCATTCCAAACTAGATTTGGGTTATGTTTGTTTAATGTGTTTTTTATTTATATTTATGTATCATTATTAATGTAGTTAATTTTCAAACTATTCAATTTAGTTGATTTTTTAATGTTTATTTTTTATTTTTTATTTAATCTAATCATGTTAATTTTGTATTATATAAATTTATTTTTATATAATAATCAAGTTTTGTTAATTTTTTTATAATAGAGATTTTAAGATATTTTTGATATGTTATGTGTTTTTTATATTTATTACTTATTATTTTTTAATTTAGTTTTTATATTAGTTGATATTATCATTTTTCTTTTTAATTTATTTGATTAGATAATTTATCAAAAAATTTATGGTTGGTTGTTTTTTGATATTTGATTATTTGGAATTATGAAATTTATTAGAAAAAACTTGATAATATGAATGCATTCAAGGTTCTATGTATCTATTGACTAATTATTAATTTGTTCATTTTGAATACAGTAATTTCTTCATATTTTTTAGGCACTATTAATGCTAGTAGTTGCATGGTGTAGAGCACTATATGGTATAATATGATGGTGACTGCATTTCATAATTATTAGTGTAAATACAAGTTTTTAGCATATCTATCGACTTTACCATTGCACCTCATTTGGTGCAAGTGCTAGTATATTTTATGCTTTAACCTGTCACTATATTGTCTCACACCTCTTTGCATCTATAAATATAATTCATTATAATTGTTCAAAAATATCAAATAACAATTCCTTTATTTATATTTTAATAAAAATAAGTTTGCAACAACATTTTGGTTTAATGATATCTTATGTTGTTTGTGTTCTTTTATGCTTTATTCATTTATAATTATGTTATTTCTTTTAAATTCAATTATTGATATAGAACTAGATTTTGTGATGGAAATCTAATTTTTAAATAAGAATAGTGGGAAGAATGTTATGGAGAAGACATAGCACTGTTAGTGAAGAGAGTTATGTAGAGTTCTATATTTGAATAGTAGAATTTGTGAAGAAAGAATAGTCTTGTCTAAAGGTAAAAAAATTTACATATTATGAAAGAGATGAGAAAATTATTTTTTTGCTTCATTGAATTCAAAATATAGCCACTATTAGCATTAATTTAAATTTATCATAGACTAAATACCTTATAAAAGGAAAAATTATGAAATTTTGAATATTAAAATGAAGACAGTAATATTTGCAATATTTAGTTGAAAGTGGTTACCTAGAATCTATAGGTACATAAGTGACTTGGATGCAAGCATAATGAAATAAACTAAAAGAGAATAAAAAATAAGGATTCACAAAGCCCCTTTTTTCATTCAAAAATAAGTACATGAATAATATTTTCAAGAATTGTTAGCAACAATAAAATAAAAAATATGGATGAAATCTTCCACATAATGCTTACAAGAGATTTTGAAATACTTTCATAATTTTTTTTAACCCATGTAGGATTTCCTTACTAGAGTTATGAGACTGGTCAATAAAATTAGATCCTATGGAAAGAACTTGACTTATTAGAAATTGTTGAGAAAATTTTGAGATGCTTGTAACCTTCACTTTTTGATCTTGTTGTGATCGTTATTAAAGAATCTATGGATTTAACTTCATTATTTACAAATGATCTTATGCAATCTCTTTGAAAACTCATTAGAAAAGGATGAATTGGTCCACCAAAAATCCTATTGAATAAATATTTTCAATCAAAGATTAGCATTTTAAAGAAAGAAAAATGATTTGATGAATCATCTTATAAAAGAACAAAGAAAATTTAGAAGAAGAAAACATGCAAGAGGAGAAAGTAACAACAAATGAGATAGAGGCTATAAATAGAGGAAGTAATCAAAACTTTCAAACATAAAATATAGTATCATTATTGCACATATTAGGGTTATTATGAATGCGATTATTTAAAAAAGCATAAGTAACAATATTTTTCCTAAATAAAAAAAACAAAAAAACTTATTCTTTATATGCGATGTTACAAAATAAATCTTTGCAAATATTTGGCTATTGGATTGTGGTTGTAGTAGTTATATGATAGAGAACAAAAAAAATCTCTGTAAAGATGGACTAATCTCCTAAAAAATTAAGTATGAGAGGGAGATGATAAAACTATTGGGGTTATGAAAAAACTAGTCATTACAATCAAGACTAAATAAGGCATGATTAAATTCATTCATGATATTTTTATGTGCCAAGTATAGCTCATCAATTACTAGGTGTATGACAACTTGTTGAAAAAGAATATTCCACTATTTTAAAAATAATGAATGTGTTATCTATGATAAAAGTGATAGTGCAATTAGATTATAGCAAAAGTTGGTATGCTATAAAATATATTTTCTCCTCTTAGATTTGCATATAAAGAAACTTAAGTTTTACCTGTATTGTTAAATGATGAGTCATGGTTATGGTATATGAGGTATGATAACCTACACTTACAAGACTTAAAACAACTATATTAGAAGCAAATGGTGAAAGTACTCTCATTTATAAAATGAGATGATCAATTTTGTGATGGTTGTATTACCATAAATAATATTGATATTCTTTTTCAATAAGAAAAACATGGAGAACAAAAGTGTCACTTGAATTAGTCTATGTTAATATTTGTAGTTCAATATAGACTTTGTCACTCAATAAAAACATGTATTTTCTTATTTATGCTGATGCCTATAGTAGAATAACTTGGGAAATTATCACGCCTTTTTTATAAATAAAAAAATTAAGCTTATATTGAAAACATAGTGATTGTTCCTTGAAGACTCTATGTATAGATAGAGGGTGAGAATTTACTTCAAATAAATTTCAAGATTTATGCAAAAGGAATGGTAGTAAAAAACAAATATTTGAATGAACTATACCACTAAGAAAAATGGAGTAGCTAAATTTAAGAATCATACAATTGTGGAGATGACCAGAAGCATTCCCAAGGCTAAGACTTTTCTCAATTTATTTTGGATTGAAGTAATAGCTACAATTGTTTACTTGCTAAATAGATTACCAACAAAAAGTGTAAAGAATATGAATCCCTATGATCATCTTAAGAAATTTGGTTGCATTGATTATGCTAATAGAACGTAATAGGAATGATTAAATTAATGATAAAAATGAGAAATGTATTGTTATTGGCTACAATGAAGAGACAAATTGTCATATGTTTTATAAAATCATAATAGAAAAATACATAGTTAGTTATGATGTACTTTTATTGAAGAGGATATAAAATGAAATGAAAATCAAGAAAAGCTAGAAATTATAGAAATAAACCTAGATGCTCCAAATTGTTCTACCATCACAAGAAATAATTCAATTTTTTTCTCAAAATTCTTGTTCTTCAAGTCCTCCTTCAAGGAAGGTAAAATCTAGATTAAGAAAATTATGAAAGAATATTATTCTTGATTTGTTTACAAATTTTTCTTTATTATCTCATATTCAAGTAGAACCACTTGAAAATTTAAAGATGCAATGAAACATAAAGTTTGGACTAATACCATGGATAAGGGGATTTCTTCTATTGAAAAAAATGAACATAGGAATTACTAGATATTCCAATAGAAAATGATGTTATTATACTTAAAAGGGTCTACAAAACAAAAAATAAGACTAATGGATCCATTAAAAGACACAAAGCAAGAACAAAATTGCAAAATGCTTCTCACAACAATTATATATTATAATGAAATTTATGCTCTCATAAAGAGATTAGATATTGTAAGAACTATTTTGGCACTAGTAGCTCAATCTAAGTTGTTTTATATTAGTTTTATGTTGAATGAACCTTTTTAAATGAAGAAATGTTTGTATTACAACCACTAAGATACATGAGGTTATAGGACAAGAACAAAAAGTTTACAAATAAAAAAAAAAATTCTTTATAGTCTCAAGCTAGCACCAAAAGCTTGGTACAATAGAATGGATGAGTAGTTTTTAAAAAAATAGTCTCAATAGAAGTGAAGGTGAACCTACATTTCATATCAAATAGTAATGATGACTTAAGTTTGTAATTTGTTTATATGCCAATTTGATTTACAATAACAAATTTGAACTATTAATAGAGGAATAGAAGAATGCTATGAAGAATGAATTTGAAATTATAGATTTGGGTTTAATGCATTAATTTATTGGAATTGAAGCTAAGCATGTAGTTGATTTACCTGATAAACTCAGAATGAAAAATTGCAAACCAATGAACACACTATTGGATTCAAATATTTGAAGTTGGTCAAAGATGATGATGATGATGAAAAGATAGATATGACACTAGATACATAAGTTTAGTTGGTATTGTTATGTCTCTTACTATAAATAGATCAGATATCATGTATGTTGTTATCTTAGTGTCAATATTTATGCAAAATTCAAGTAAGATTCATTTTTGTACAATAAATAGAATATTTAGGTATGTTCATGGCACATGCACATTTTCTATTATATATATATGTCTATAGGTAATTTTTTATTGGTTGGATATGCATACATTAATTGGGAAATATTTATTGATGATAGAAAAATTACATTAGGTAAAGTATTTATTTTGAGATCAAGTCTAATATTCTAGTGTGATTAAAAATGTGCGTGCTAAACAAAGGACTAAAAGTAAACTAAATAATCAAGCATATACAAGACATCCTACACCTCAAGATTAGAATGATAAAATCAAAATGGAAATGAAATTGACAACACAATGCAAACCAAAATTCCCACTTCGATTTGATTATTCCTCAATTTGATGTGTGCTCATGACGTAGCTTTGAACGCTCGATTATGCTCCATGATGGTAGATGCAAATGATAATGGATGGCGATGCGATGGGAGTGAGTAGTGATTTCTACAGAGTAATGGGGCAGTTGAATGAAGGTGGATAATTTGGTCTAAAATGAGGGGGATTATATAAGAGGTGAGAGGAAGGAGAAGGGGTGTGAGGATGAGACACTTGTCTTTAGGAAGGAAAAGTGTCAAGCCTTGTGGAGTAAGATTCCACACTTGTCCTCAGTGGCTCAAGAAGAAATGACAAGTGTCCCCAAGGGGGACACATGTCTTGGTGAGGGATGACATGTGTCCTCAAGGACACATGTCTATTTTGTGTAGCAACCACCCAAAATAAAGAGACATTTCCAAATAATTAGGAAAACTAGTTGAAATGTGCACACATGTGGGGAGGTTAGAAGGGACAAGATAGGGTTGGTTAGGAGGTTTGGAGGATGACTAGGATAGGGTTATGTTAGAAGGATAAGGTTGGTTAGATTTAAGAGCCATGTGCTCAAATAGGATATTTGAATAAAATTAATTAATTCATGGATTTAGAAAGGGGAGTTGATTAATTAAAATAATTAATCAAAAGGGGGTGGAAAAGGGATATTAATTAATTTGGAGGAAATAGGAAAGGGGGATTAATTAATATAGATTAACTAATTGGAAGAATAGGATTGAGAGATTAATTAATTGGAAGAATTGGATTGGGGGATTAATTAATTGGAAGAATAGGATTGGGGGATTAATTAATTAGATTAATTAATTGGAAGAATAGGATTTAAATTTGATTAAATTTATTAGTCAAATTTAGGTGTCTACATTTTGCCCCTCTCTGTGGTGCCGCTAAAATAGTGTCAATACGAAGAAAATAAAACACCTGCGGCTTGGAGAAAAGGTTGAAGTGAAAATGCCCTAGACCCGACTGAGAACAACTAGAGAAAAAAGGATGAGGGAAGGGGTGCCCCCTCGAGAGGGTGCACGGGAAAAAGGGGTCTGGGTGGTGTCTCGAAAGAAACATTGCCCCAACAGTCAAACAGAAGGGGGATGAGAAATAGAGGCGGAAGGCAAAAACAACATCCAAAAAGGAGAGCCGAGGAAGAAGATATGCTAAAAATAGTCTGGGAGGGCTTAGGGCGATCAAAATGAGCTATATAGGCACCTTATATGGCCAAAAATGGCTATAGGAATGCTCATTTGCTCGAGTATATGGTGAGAAATTGGAATTATGAAGGAGATTTAGAGTGATTTTAGTGCATTTTTGAGCTCATAGCACACGTGGACGAGATGACTGAGGGAACACAATCGAGGAACCAGGTGGATGTGGTACGCAACATCAGGCAACATCGGGTGCCAGACTGTGAGGTAGGATTTGAAAATTGTCATCGTGCTTTTATTTAGCTTATGTTTTTAGCATTTATTAGGCTAGGAAACGAGTTCTTGCAGATCATGTTCGATGGGTTCGCTATAGGAAAGGGCAGGATCACGATCTTGCAATGGCAGGATTGCGAAAGTACACCAGGTTGGAAAGGGGAAGTGAGAATCCGTTCGTGCTAGGGAAAAGGGGGTTTTTGTTGGAGACCCATGGGTTGGTGATCCTACGATAGCGGGTTCGCTAATGAAGCAGTGGGAATGCATTCCCACCAAAGAAGATCTAGTGGGTTCGCAAACCCATTGGCAAGGGCAGGGAGGAGAGAAAAAAGAGAGGAAAAAGGGGCAATGTGAGTCGCCAAAAGGCAAACGGGGAAGAAAAGAGACCAAGAAACTGATAGGTTGTTGTTGTTTGTTGTGCAGTGGAGCGTGAATATGCTGGTGACCCAAGAGAGACGGTCCATTGTCTTGAGACTGGGAGCAGAGTTGAGTGCTATAGATTGGGCATGGATCAAGGCGATTGGTCTAGGGTATGTGGCACAGATGCCCCATATTCAGTCACATATGGTGATGGTCACAACCTTACTAGAGAGATGGAGGAGTGAGATATCCACCTTCCACCTACCTACAGGAGAGATTATGGTGACTCTTGAGGATGTGTTCCAGATTTTTAGATTTTTGATACGAGGAGCATGGTGCATAGCCTAGAGGATTGAGCAAGCAGAGGCTTTGAGATGACTAGTTGGTGCAGACGTGCCTCTTCATCATGGTCAACTATCATTAGAATAGGCATTGGCGCAGGCACTACCTACGAGGTGGATCTATTTATTTGTCTACGTGCTAGTGAGTGGGTACATTCTACTGGATCATGGAGGGAGATTAGTTGTACTAGGGATGATCCCAGTGGTGATCGAGGTAGTGGATGATGAACGACCAATGGCTTGGGGTACCTTGGTGTTGGTGGAGCTATATAGAGAGCTCCATGACATATTTTATCATCCTGGTCAGAGCTTTGGATTTATTACACTTCTACAGGTATGGGCATGGGAGCACATTTCTATCACGCGACCAATGGGTAGACATGATAGAGATGCAACACAACCAGTAGTATTCAACTAGCACGAGGCCTTAAGATATGAGGTCATTGACGATATTGATCACTGGAGTCACATATGACCACTTGACAACGAACACGATCACATTGGGTCTATATATGGCGATTGCATCATGGTTGGAGGATCCGAGACACATTCCCTACATGATTACTATAGGATACATCATAGGCAGGTGGGAGTATGTGATAGATATGTATCGACTAGACTGGGTACAAAAATAGTTTGGTCGGGTACAGGATGTGCCTGATACACCACACAGATTCTAGTGGGTTACTCGAGAGAGGGTAATAGAGTTTGCACCCTCATTGCAGGACAAGGAAGATATCATTGACAGATGGACTCGATTGGCTCCTATACAATAGGATCCACGAGGGGGACCTACAAATGTAGGAGTCACAAAAACATATGACACTTGGTGGGCAAAGGCAAGATCAAGGCTAGTTGGCAGGGCAGGATTGGCACCCCTTAGTGTTAGGAGGGTATAGATTCAAGCTAGGGGAGGCAGGGTTGGATAGTATTAGCTAGCTAGGCGGTCAACTGAGATAGTGGTAGAGGTAGTGGTCAGGACTAGGTCCATATCAGTTGTGAGGTGGTAGGGCCAGAGAGGAGGAGAGGAGAGGAGAGAGGGGGGGTGGAGGAGACAGAGGAGATGAAGAAATGATGATGGAGGTAGACCCACCTATACAGGGATCTACTCTAGGATAGGAGGAGGGATAGGGTGAAGGAAGGACATCACTAAGGCTAATACCCGCTAGGAGGGTGAGGAGGGAGGAGAGAGGAGAGGGCTCAGAAACACCACCAGATCTAGCAACACAGATCTGTGCACTCGAGGAGGTAGTGACTAGGGCAGAGAAGAGAGAGATAGCCCGCGCCAAAAGAGGGATGCAACAAAGGGTGCCAAGGTATAGTTGTAGGTCGAGAGAGATAGGATCTTTCAAGAGAGAGGCACAATAGTGGTAGCCAAGGATGCTATGGAGCATTCACAATGAAGGACAAAGGAGATGGTGGCCCGATACCAGAGGGAGAGGGATGAGGCCAGGAGATAGTCTGGGCCTAGAGGAGGAGGGGGAGAGATATTGGTAGGTATGTTGGAGAGGCAAATGGCTGAGATAGAGGCCCTATCTCACTAGGTAGGTTAGTATCGGGTGCGATATAAGCAAGAAGTACTGGTAGAGCAGAGGGAGTAATATGTGCCTCCTCCTAGAACTCAGGCGTCTAGTTCCTCGCACAGTGGAGGATCCAGTGGGGGGATAGGTTTAGGGAGATCCAGCCGTAGCATAGGTGGATCGAGCAGGAGGACCCAAACAAATGACAATATAGGGTCGACATCAGGGTCCGCACAGTGATCCCAAGGACAGGAGCAAGGACAGGGACAGGGACCAACTCAGTCGTCCTAGAGCATTTTGAGAGGCTGGATGTAGATGATTACTATATATATATTTATGTACCATACAATAGACATAGAGATGTATATGTATTCTGTGTATTCATTTTTTTGTACCTCATGTAGTTTTTTATGAGCATGAGAGGTGATCATCATTCATTCAGATAGTGTACGCACTTGATTCATTTTTGTGATAAGATACAACAAATGATATACACATTGATATAGTTGTATACTTGTATTGACATACTTTTTGAGACCATGATGATATTATGATATACATTCCATTTTATTCTTGATATATGGTACATTATATGTTTTATGATGCATGCATGTATGGGTGCCATGATTTATGTTGTGGATGAATTATGCTATATGATGATGTGATACATGGATTTATGATTTATTCCATATGATATACTATATGCAATTGAATGACTGACCTGTGGTGTAGGATGCGATGATATTATTTATGCATGACATGATTTATGGATGTATATGATGTTATTTGATGCATGGATTATGTGTTAGCCCATGTGTTATGCAAGATGCTATGTATAATGCAATGTATGTGATATGATATATGATAAATATGAATTATGTGATAACCCATATGTGATGCAGGACGTGATGGAAAACGCTCTAGGAAAACTAGGTCGGGATGGTGAGGGAGGAAAGAGGTGAGGGAACATGTGCACAATCCAAGCAGAAAGGATGAAGAAAAGGGAAAAGAGATGAATGCAATGCAATGGAGATGAAGATGAAGATCATGGAGTGCGAGCATCTGTGTGAAATTGGACGCCATGTAGTGAGCACTTATTTTGATTTAGAATTGTCTATGAGTCAACCAAGGTATAAAGAACCAAGGTGGAGTTTCATGGCCAATGCATGGACTAACACTTATAAATAGACACGGAGGCCAATCCAGTATCACAGAGAGTTACAAAGACCCTGCATGAAACAATGCTAGAATGACCACAAGCAAGAAGATATGCCTCAATGTAACATGAGATAACAAAGACCTCATGAGGAATAGAAAAGGGACGCATATGAAAGACACTTGAGGAAAAAATAAAAAGCAACAAGATCACATCCTAAGCCTTGTTATTCTTAGTGCACCATGATATAAAAGATCGTGGCGATTGAGAGGAAACATGACCAAGAAGTATTGAAAGATAAACAAAGATTGAAAAGAATCCAAAAACTAGAACAAGGCATCACAAATGTCTTTTGTCAACAACACGATGAACAAATGAGGATGAATGATGATGTTTGACTAGAGGAAGGATACATCTTGTGCAAACAGATGCACAATTGTTGATGTGAGAATGATATACCTCAAAGCAACAATGAGATGATGGATGGAGAAACCTAGGACTAATAAAAGGACCTGGGAACCAAGCGAGGATCAAGATACCAAAAGACCTGTTGAAGAACCAGCTAAGAGGCCATGATCTTGATGAGCAGGAAAAGGACATGAGCTATGCATAGGAGAAACCATATATATAGGAGAACCTATATACATCCGACACTTTGCACAAAATACTAAGTGCATAAAAGGGAATTCACAAGGATTATGTACAAGTGAAGTGAATGGCGGTGAACGGAGATGTAGGTACCTTGAGATACCATGCCAAAAGGAGATGGAGATGAAGATGGAAGGGTGGGTATCAAGGACACCATGCGAGAACAAGATAGGTGATGGTGGGTAGCGACAGATACGTCACCAGGAAGAATAAAAAAGGAAGGCACAAAAGATTATGGGGCTGCCCTCTTGTACACACTACACCTATTTCCAAGTTTTCACCATATGTACGTGTCCAAGGCGTCTATTTGCCAAGTTTTCACCATTTGGACACAATTTTTTTTTTTTTGATTTTTTGATTTTTTTGTTTGGTATTTTATGAGTTTCTGCTTTTTTTTTGATATTTTTTGATTTTTTAAACATGAGATAAATTGTCATAGACTATGCATAGACTATGCATAGAATTTATTTGGGTGTAGGATGTTGAGGGGATTGGTGAGTGGATCCCCTTATGGAGTGGAGAACTGATATGCTCCTGAACCAAATTTTGCTGTGACTACAAATAGACCAAGCCAATCAGCTTCAAACTTTCCTTTATTATCTTGGGCTTGTTGATTTATTGGATTTTCTCTCAGGACTATATTGCCCACTTCAAACTCACAGTGGTGGACTCTCTTTTGATATTGCCTCTTGAGGAAGATCTGATATATTTGCAGATGATCATAGGCTTTCTAAAACTATTCATCAATAAGATCTAGCTGGGCTAGTCTTGATACTCTATCGTCTTCATCAGAAACAAAATCTTTCAGGGATATCCATAGTGATGGCAATTCGACCTTAATTGATAAGACCACTTCTGCACCATATACAAGGGAATATGGGGTGGCTCATGTGGGAGTCCAAATGATAGTGCGATAAGCCCAAAGGGCACGATTAAGATAGAGATGCCAATCACGACCCGTGTCATTGACATCTTTCTTTAGGATACAAAACAATGTTTTGTTAGTTGCCTCGGCTTGGCCATTCCCTTGTGGGTAATAAGGTGTAGACCAATAATGTTGGATATGGAATGTGGAGCAATGATTACACATGTGTTGGTTTTTAAAGGGGGCTCCATTGTCAGTAATAATTGTGGAGGTAATTCCATAGCGATAAATGATATGATATAGGAGAAACTTGGACACTTGGACACCAGTAGTAAGGGTGAGGGGAATGGCTTCCACCCACTTGGTGAAATATTATGTGGCAGAAATGATAAACTAGTGTCCATTTGAGGAGTGAGGATGGATCTTACCAACAATATCAAGGCCCCATGTAGAAAAGGCCATGTTGTTGCAATAGGTCATAAATCCTACGCTAGAACGTGATTCAGATCTCCGTGTTGTTGACAAGCCACACATTTCTTTACGAACTCACAATAATCATGTTCCATGGTGGGCTAGTAGTAACCCATTCTTAAGAGTTGTTTGAAAAGAGCATATCCACTCATATGAGCACCACAAGTTCCAGCGTGCACTTATTTCATAACAAGATTATCTTCGTTTAAATTTAAACACTGAGAAAGTATGTCATGATAACCACGATAATATAGATTATCTCCTATAAGGGTAAATTAGGCACAACGACAGATAAGGTTTCAACTGCCATTACAAGATATGTTTTGAGGGAAGGTACCATCTTTAAGATAGGCATGAATGTCACAATACTAGGGTGATTGGGGTCCAACAATGTTGTACACCATTTCTGTGTGCGATGTCTCAAAGGCTGGTTGCAAAATCTATTCAACTAAGAATTCATACATGGGACTATTTGAGCTAATATCCAGGAGGGATCCAATGATGGCCATTGCATCAACTACTTTGTTCTAAGGTCTTGGAACCTGATCAATATGATATTATTAAAATTTCTCTTAAGATCATCAACAATCCTTTTGTAGGGTAGGAGCTTATCATCCTTAGTCTAATATTCATCATTAGTTTGGCAGATGACTAGTTGTGAATCTCTATAGACCAAGAGGTCTAAAATGTTCCACTGAATGACTATCTTCAATCTAGTGATTAAACCTTCATACTCAACAATATTTTTGGTACATGAGAATGACAGTTTGAACGACTTAAGGAAGAGATCCCTTGTGGAGTTACAAATAAGAATCTTGCCCAAACTCCCTTTTATGTATGAGAACCGTCAAAGTACAATTTATAGGGAGGTTATGCACTGACTGTGCATATATATTCATACAGGAATTCTGTGATGAGTGGATATGCATTGACCAAGAGTGTTTTTGCTAACTGATTTGCAATGACTTGTCCCTTGATAGCTTTTCGATCTACATATTGTATATTGAATTCACTGAGTAACATAACATACTTGGCCATGTGTCTTGTTAAGGTAGTCTCAGAGATTAGATACTTAAGAGGATCAATTTTGTAAATGAGATTCACTGTATGACTTAGCATGTAATGCTGCAACTTTTGAGAACAAAAAATGATAGCTAGGCATGCTTTTTCCATTGGGGAGTAATTAAGCTCATAGCCAACTAGAGTGCGAATAATATAATAGACTGCTCTCTTTACCCTAATCATCCTTTTGGGCAAGCAATGCCCCCACAACTGTTGTCATTATTGAAATGTACAAGATCAAGGGATGACCAAGAATGGGTGGCATTAGGACTGGTGGATGAGCCAAATATTATTTGATCTTGTCAAAAGCTTGCTGACACTAGCTATCCCATTTAAAATCGACACCTTTTCTGAGTAAGTGTGTAAAAGGTGTGCATTTATCTACTAATTGTGCGATGAATATCTTGATAGATTCCAATTTTCCCTGTAGGCTGCACAAATTTATTAGTGTCCCGAGGGGAGGCATCTCCATTATTGCTTTGACCTTCTTGGGGTCAACCTTGATGCCACGTCTGGAGAATATGAATCCTAGGAGTTTACCTGATGTAACTCCAAACACACACTTAGGATTCAGGCACAAATTGTATTTAGCTAGATGCTCAAATATCTGCTCTAGGATAGATGGATGTTTTGCTCTTGTCTTTGACTTACCAAGTATATCGTCCAAATAATATTTTAATATCTTATGCATGAGATCATGGAATATTATTGTCATAGCATGTTGGTATGTGGCGCAAACATTCTTAAGACCAAAATGCATAACCTAATAACAAAATTCCCCCATGGGGTTGTAAGGGCATTTTTATGTTGGTCCTCTTCTACTATCTTTATCTGGCAATATCCTAAGAATCCATCCATGAGGGATAACATTTCATGTCCTGTTGTTAGATCGACAAGGATGTCAATGTGAGGAAGTGGAAAATCATCTTTGAGAAATGCCTTATTTAGATCCCTGAAATATGTACATACTCTAATATCACCATTAGGCTTAGAAATAGGTACCATGTTAGAAATCCATTTTGAATAATCTATTGGTTGGATAAACTTAACCTCTAGGAGCTTTTCCAACTTTTCTTTGACCAATAGTGCTACTCTAGGATGCATCTTGCACAATTTCCATTCGATTGGTTTGACATTTGGATCAACTGCTAGATGATGAACTACCAACTCAGGGTCAAGAATAGACTTATCTACATAAGACCATACAAAGTCGATAGGCCACTTATGAAGAATGTTAGAGAACGCCTGAAACTCATCTATAGATAGGGAAGCAATTATATGCGTGGGTTTTCTGGTGTGCCCAAATTTATTTATGTAGTTTGATCTATGAGAATCGGCAACCTTTCATGAACATAATCATTAGCAAGGGGAAAAATGGAATCCTCATCATCTGGAACCTCAATGAGGTTTTCACTAGAAGATACACCCTTTGTTTTTACTATTTTTGAGTCAAGAAGTTCCTTTGAGAGGTTTTCGCTACAAGACCCTTGATTTTTTACTTCTTTTTCACCTTTGCGGTTAAGCATTCCTTCTTCCCCAAAGTAACATTTAGGATCAAGCTTGTAGACCGTATTCTTCTTAGGATGATGATATGGTGCAGCCTTAGCTACCACTAGATATTGTAGGAGCATTGTATCATCTTGGAATGTATCTAGATGTGCAACAGTTTGGTCCCAATCAATGAGCTCAGGGTGGTGAAGGGTAAGGTAAATTAAGAGGGTGGATGTATCGAATAAGTTAAATGTGCCAAAGGTGGAGGAGATTTTTATATCATCGTACACTTGTATAACAACATCTTCAGGCATGTCGTTGATATTGATTGAAGCATTTTCTTGTTTCTAGAAGTGCCAACCGAACTCGAGGCTTCACGGGAGGGATGTCCAAAACCAAGCCCTTGATGATTCATATTGGGAGTTGGATCAATAGATCTTTTGATTCCTTGTTCTTCCTGGCCTAATACACCACCTTGATAATTCCATTTTTGAGTAGCCCACTTATGAGAGGTTGGGTATTTATCTTTGAATTCTTGGATATGAGTCTTGTTATCTGTAAGGGAATCCTTGTATAGCCACTGATTTATGTCTCCTTGTATGAACTCATGATTAAGCTCTCCTTGAGCTTGGAATGTAGTGGAGCCACACTGTCGGATCATTGGTTCCTTTTTCTTCTATTCTCTAGTGGGTTTCCCATGGGCATGTGGGTCTAAAGGTAGAGCGCGCACCGCAAAGGTACCTTGCAAGGAGTATTTGCTACACCTAGCATCATTGATCTTGAGTTTGGAGGATGAAGAGACAAAAGTGTTCTCTTTAGCAGCATCTAGTATGGTATTAGGGTCAACATATGAGGATGATGTGGTGGTAGTTGTGGTTCCAATGTTGATCCCAAGGCAATGATGGGAATATGGAGATTAAGCCTCAAGTGCGTGACAGTACTCAAAGGGTTGAGCGTCACCACAAATAGTGATTTCACATCCTTGAAATGGAAATTTGAGGCATTGGTGATAGGTTGAAGGAATGACCTGAATGGAATGGATCCATGGGAGACTACCAAGTATGTTGAATGGGAGATCAAGATTAATGATATGGTATAATGTGCTTCATGTTATTGGGCCCACCTGGAAAGGGAGATTTATCATCCCTACTGAGCTTCTCTTAGCATTGTCATAGGCCTTGATAGTAATGCATTGATTGTGCATGTCTGAGATAGTGTACCCTACTTGAGTGAAAAATATTAACGTACAAAGATTAAAGGTGGAACTATTATCAATTAGGACTCATTTCACTTTGTGTAGCTTAACTATGGCTTCAATGTTCAATGGGCGAATGTGATTGGGATATGGGACCATAGCATCAGATTGTATGAAACTGAGGTGGCAGGTGGAAGTTAAATGGGCTACCATAGCTTGAAACTTGGTGGCATCAATGTTATTGGGAACACAAGCTTCTTGCAAAGTTCATGTAAGGATCTCCTGATGAGCACGTGAGGATTTTAGGAGGTCGATAATGGAGATATGTGCAGGGTTTTTTCCTAAGTGCTTGAGGATATTGTATTGCATGGAAACTGATGCTGTATGAGGAACATTAGATGCAGGAGCTCCTTGTATTGACATGTGAGCTCTTCTAGTGGTGACAGCACAATGAGTATCACCTCCTTTAACACAGATCATGTTAACATGATCATCTGCTTGAGAAATCCACCCTATAGTAGGTCCATATTCAAATGGTACATTGTTGTAATTATTGTTATTGGTAGTGCAACCTTGATTTGTAGGAGGTGTGCTTTCTTCCCCTTGATGCTTGGGAGGAGCATTTTTATACATTCCTAGATTGGCGTTGGGTTATTTTGTTGTGGTAGGGTCAATAGCAATTTTTCTTTGATCAATGAGGTCATGAACCAGGTGTTTTAGCTTCATGCACTTGTTTGTTTCATGACCCTTGACATGATGATAGACACAATATTTTTTTTCCTTATACTAATCAGGTTTAGGCTTAGATTCGTCAAAAGGTTGTGTTATTCTATACATTTAAATATGACATCTAATGGTTCAACCATAGGTGTGAAATGGCGTTGAGGATTATTGTTACTTGATTGACATGGGGGGGCCTAAGATACCGTGATTGTGTTAGTCCTACTGGCCTATGTATTTAATGTTTGTGTTTGTGGGGGAGGGACACACGTCAGTGATGGAGGATTAACATATGCTTGTGGTGAGGGATTATTATACGTTTGTGTGGGTGGTATCTTGGCAACCACAATCATTTGCACTGTCTTGGAATCAATGACCCCATTGCCAACAACATTCTTGTTCCTATTCCAATAACGTGACGTATCATTGTTAGGCTTATCAAAATTCTCTTTATAGAGATTGATGACTCCTTTGTCGATTAGTGCTTGTTCTACCAATGGTCCTTTAGAGATGATATCTTTGAATGTGATAGTATAGTTCAATCGAATGTGATACTCCAGTTTAGGATGGAGATTACTGATGAAAATAGGCACCAATTGGGTGTTTGGCATCATGCTCGGAGATGACTAGCTAGGGCTCTCTATTGTTGGGTATAATCGAGAAGACTTTCACCACATTTTTGCTTATCTTGACATAAGTCAAGCATGGAGATGCCATTTTCTACATTATAGTGATATTGAGCCACAAAACGCTCAGATAAGTCCGCAAAGGTGGTGATGACACTAAATGGCAATTTGGAGAACCATTCTAATGAAGGACCACTAAGGCTCTTAGAGAACAACCACACATGATAGTTGTCGCACAAGGATACTTCTTGACAAGCCATGAATAATTCCTTGACATGATGTCGTAGATCTCCTTTTCCTTTGTATTTATCGAATCTTGGCCTTTCAAAGTGTTTAGGAAAAGGCATAGCTATGATAGATTTTTCGAATGGATATGGACAAATTTCTTCAAATTTGAAGACTCGTTCGGAGCTATTCTCCTGTAATGACTTGAGGGTGGCTTTCATTTCCTCCCATTCGGTATTGACTGGAAAAGCATCAGGGGACAGAGTAGCCGATTGGTATCGTGGTACTTCATACGACATTTGTTGAGATTGATGATAGCCTTGTTGGTCTGGTGGATTTTGATAAGTTGCCATGTTTTGATAACCCGATATTTGTTGTTGACCTATCGATTATTGTTGGTATTGAGGTATCTATGAATAGGTCATTGCGTTCTATTGCAGGGCACCAAGTGGTTGTTGATATTGCAGATTCTAGAATTGTTGAATCTGTGGCGCACTGCCTTGTTGATAACTGCCCCCTATATATTTGGGATATATGTTAGATTGAGAATTTATTGTTGGGGGACTTTGATTTGCACTACTTTGCACATGATGAACATTCGTGACTACATAGGATGTAGCTGGCGCTTGCAAATAACTGAATCACGATTGTGAAATAACTAGTTGGAAAGTTACTTGAGGTTGGTATTGGGTCATGCCAAAAACTTGTGGCATTGATTGAATAGGCGAGAGTATGTATGATAATGACATTGTGTAATGCTTGCCGCCAATTGAGATCTGTGTGGCAGATGTGAGGGGATAACCTAGCATACCCGTGGTGTTACCTACAACTTGTGACATTGATTGAACGGGTGGGGGTATAGATGATGATGATGATGGCATCATGTAATTCATGCCCCTAGTCACAGTTTGTGTGGAGGATGAGGAAGAATATCCTGGCATCCCTGTGGGCCAAACTGATGCTTGTGTAGAAGACACATTGATGGGTTGAGAGATCGGATTGGTGAAAGGTGTGACTTGCATCACACTTGATGTCAAGGGTGTTTGTGTGGACACCATGATAACTGGTGCATTATAAACACCACCTCCTATAGATGCAGGCCCTTGCCACTCAACATAAAATAGTTGATAGTGTCGCGCAAGGGAATCCATAGGCACTTGCATACATGATGTGGATATGTTGTTTTGCGACAATGTTGGTGAGGGTAACATGATTTGCTGAGGTAATTCTTGCTAACTAGTGGTTAAAGGGACATTAGGTGACGTGGTAGTCATGCCACTAGAGACCATGTTAGTAAAGATGAGGTGCTTACGAGATTCAATGATCTCGTCAATCATTTGGGTGTTATCAGCATTAGCTAAGAATTGGTTGACTGGATTGATTTGGGGATCTATATTGTTATGTTGATTTACCATGGCTTCATTTGAGATGGTTGGGTTAAGTGTCTCATACGTGGGGAACATTTCTTGCCATGGCGGGATTGACAACAAACTCAGGGTTTTGTTGTGGGTCTAAAAATCCTAATCCCAACTGGGTCGATTGCTCCATAGTTTGCCTAGACTTGGACTAAGTAGTGATGGACATGAACCACATGAGATGAAAGAAAGATGTTGTGAATGAAAGCAACATGAAACTACATTATCCAAATGATCTGATTGAACGAAAGAGATAATGAAGATCTAGATGAGGACCAGATGTTTTCTGATAAGGAACAATGCAGTATTGGGATAGTTCAGGAGGAGACACCAAAACAAAACCTAGTAAGGTAGCACACTATAGATCGAACCTCTGGCTTGAGGTGATAAGATCACAAGGTGATACACTATGAGAAAACCTTGGGACACGATATAGTCCAAGGAGAGATGATAATCATCATGAGGGGAGATACAGACTAACCTAATCAAAATCAAGACTGATAAAACCTAGATCGATGAATGGAAGATAAACAAGACCGAAGAGCGATGTGATGAGAAATCAGCTCACAAATGACAAACGACAACCTAAGGACCCACGTAAGCAATACACTATAAGATCAATCACGGCATAAGACAACTACTCTGACAACTAGACCAAAAGGATACAAGGATATTTGAATTAAATTAATTAATTCATGGATTTAGAAAAGGAAAATTGATTAATTAAAATAATTAATCAAAAGGGGGTGGAAAAGGGATATTAATTAATTTGGAGGAAATAGGAAAGGGGGATTAATTAAAATAGATTAATTAATTGGAAGAGTAGGATTGGGGGATTAATTAATTAGATTAATTAATTGGAAGAATAGGATTAGGAGATTAATTAATTAGATTAATTAATTGGAAGAATAGGATTGAGAGATTGATTAATTGGAAGAATAGGATTGGGGGATTAATTAATTGGAAGAATAGGATTTAAATTTGATTAAATTAATTAGTCAAATTTAGGTGTACATCTAGTGTTCAAAGAAACAATCAACTATATCACTATCATCAACGAAAAACATAATACATTGTAGCAATATCAACAACATGCCAAGAAATCTAGCTTAAGAGAATATTAACAGATTTAAGGCAGGAACAAAATAAAGCAAGTATTGTTTATTGTGACAATAGTTATACAATTGCAATAACAAAGAATCCATTTATCATAGTCTTACTAAACATATACATATATCAAACAACATTTCATCATAAATCTTGTGGTAGAAGGATAGGTTGAGCTAATTTTGTGTAGAGTTAACAATCAACATGATTTTTTTTACCAAAGTCATATAAAAGAGAAGTTTACTCTAGGATAAGACACTTGTTAGGAGTCATCACATTAAAAATTAAAGGAAAGAATGTTAACAATAATGTTTAATTAGTGACCATCTTTGTCAATTGTATGAATTAATTATTTCATTCTGCATAAATTCCACCACTGTCTCATATCTTTGTGCTGAATATTTCATTGGTATTATCTTCATAATGTTGACAAGAACCTTTATTCTTTCTATACCCCATGTGTCGGAATGAAGGGTGGCCTCAAATATTATTGACAGGCTTAGTTGTTTTTGTTTTGTTGTTTTCTTGGTGCCTGCTAATGAAATACTTTAAATCCTCTCCTCACAACCCTCCCTATATGTTTCAAATGACACTAAAATCCTTTCAAAAGGGCCAAAGGATTTCAGAATTTCTCTGTTTGACACCAAGGAGAACCTCGATCAAGTAGTGGAAAAGTCATCGAGCTTGAATGTGGCAATTTGGAGCATACCAAATCTTAAATTCCCATATCAATGATTCAATTTGGAATGGAAGTGACAATCTTAAAAATAATAGATTGGTCAGGGAGTAATAAAGTTGGATAACAGTTTAAACAATATATTCTAATTTTTTATTTGTTTTGGTAGGTAGTTCATGTTAAATCATATTAATTAGTGAAGAAGCAAGTGTGATTTTAAATAAACAACCTAAGCAAGTCAAAGATTAGAATCATATCAAACATGTTGTTTAAGCCTGACCGAGGTTGGTGCTAATCTTGGTTAAGTTTGGTGGTAAAGTTGATGCTAGTGTTAGTTGTTTTTGGACTTTTTATTTTGATGAAGGATCTTTCATCCACAAAGTCATTTCAGCCAAGCACAATCTTGGCCACATCGCTTATGGTGTGAGAGCCTTGCATTGAGCAAGACTTGATCCCTAGTGGGCTCATTAAGAACCATTCAACTTCGCAAGTAGACCAAGGACCCATTGATGAATTTTTTTATTGATTTAAGATGTCAATTTAGAATCAAAGAACGAATTTTATTTTCATAATAATATTAGATATTTTAAATAGTTTATGTATTAATTTTAATTTAATAAATTATTTTTTAATAATATATTAATTTTAATGTTTATTTTTATTATTATAAACACAACTATATAACAAAATAGATGAATACGAGTACAAATTGATTTTATTTTATTTTTATAGTTATTTTATTTATTTATAGACATATACATTTTTTTAAAAAAAATTATTTTATTTTTATTTGAAGAATTATTTCGTGGTAATCTTTTATTTTGACAAAAATACCATTCATTATTTTGTAATATTTTTTGTTTTGTTTTAATCTTGAAAAAAGTACTAAATCTTATATATTTATGTGTTCAAGGTTGATCTCAAAATCAGATTTTCAATCCACAATCACACCTTTAGTTTATGGAGGATATTATGTTGATGGGAGTTGCTAAAATCTACGAGGCAATCAATTTTAGGAAATATTGGACATTTATTTGGTTCGTTAAGGATAACATATTGATGAAATTTATTTCAACATATACTCTTTTGATGTGAGTTGCTAAAATCTATGAGACAATCAAATTTAAGAAATATGTGAACATTTATATGGCTACTTAAGACAACAAATTATTGCAAATAATTCCAATATCATTTTTTCAATACTTCAAGACATATTCAACAAAGAATTATGTAAATCTTTCAATTCAAGATAGGGTTTATTCCTTTGGCTTATTTGGGATTTTCCTTATCTATTGGTAGACCAAATATAAAGTGTAGTCAACTAAGATTTTAAATAGACTTGTATGAGAGTTAGTCATTCAAGTTCTAGCTGTATATCTTTTGTTGAAGATTTGAAATTCTTAAAATATATTTTAAATGCTCTTCTTATTATAGATTTTTGGTGCATTCAGTTATGAAAAGTTTCCTAAAAGAATTTAACTCTCTAGAAAAAATGGGTAAAGAATGCAAATTGCCATAAATAGAGTATGGTCAATTGGGATCAAATTTGTAGACCTAAACAACATGTGGTGGTCTTGCTTTGTGATAAAAAAAGCTTAATATTCAAGTTCCAATGACTAAATTATACTAGCATTGTGCAAGTTCTTCATCATTTTTGTGCTAGATTTCTTAATAATAAGTATCTAGGTGGTGTTCCTACAAGGAATGTTTCGTGGATGGAGACGAACAGGAAAAAATCAATGGTTTGGGATACTATCAAGAAATGAGTTGTAATTGTCAAGGATGGATTCTTCTAGATTATTAAGGGTGATTGTAAAAATCTTTTTTGAAATGACTCTTGGATCTCCATCTACTGATTCTAAATTTGTTTCCTATTCTTTAGCCCTTGAGTGAAAATTCTCAAGAAGAAAGATGGTCATCTGTGGTTGACTTTAAGGTTTCTTTTTATTTAGAATTTTTTTTAATATATAATTAATGGAAAGCTCCTAGTAGCTAGCCCAAAGCATTCTCTCATGTATTCTCAAGGACCAAGCTTGCTATTCTCTAGAGGCAAATGACGCTCTATCTTGTGGTTATGATTCTAAACAAGCTTATTTAGTGACTCTTCGATATCAATTTTTAGAGAATAAGAAAGATGGGGTTAGAGATTTTTCTTGGTGGAGACAAAAATATGGATTAAAGGCTTCTATCCTAAATGCAATTTTTTGTTTGGTTATTTTTTTAGAATGTCCTGAGATAATACCATAAAGAAAATTTCTTGATCTTTGAAAAGGTGTTTTATGTGATGTGATAATGAAAAAATATCCAAACCACATTTTATTTCAATGTCTCTTTTCTTTTGATTATTTGGAGGGATTGGTGGTAGTGCTAGAATCAACTTTAGGTCATCCTCATGCATTGTCCTCTTTTCTTGTGGCATCTCATTGAATAGGTTGTGGTAAAGATTTTGGAAGTGCTTAAAAAAGCTAATATAACTAAATATTGTTTTGAGGAAGTCCTATATTCTTCTAACTAGTACCTTCTTTCAAGTTGTTTGGAGCTTTCAAATCTTTATTTTTTATAGCTCATCTAAGAAGGTGAATAGGTGTGGTAACTAGTATCCCCCCCTTCTAATTTTATCAAATTTAATATTGATGGCTTGTTTTGTAGTAATTTAGGGGTTGCACTAGAATTTAAAGTATTGGTTGTGATAGTGATGGATTGTTTCTTTTTCTTTTCTTTTTGAATTAATTAATTAGTTCAATTTACTAGTAGGTTTCTTGTAAATTAATTAATTAATTAATTAGAAGTAGGCCTCTTCATATTACGTATATAATCTGGCAATGTGAAAGTGAAGGCTAACCAGGGGAGGTTACAATTGGAAATGTGGAAGTGAAGGTGAAGCCCAGTTGATATGGACATTTTTTTTAATAATTTGATGAAAGATTAAACTATTTTGGTTGCTCTTCAATATGCATGCAAGCTAGGTTGGAATAAATTTATCTTTGAGTTAGATTATTTGATCTTGATTTATCATCTAAACAAATAAGATTTCAAAAGTCTTCTTAGAGGATTGCTTCTTGAGTGACTCGATACTTCATGTCTTCGAAAATTTTAAGGTTGTCTCCTTTATTCATATTCTTAAGGAATGACATGTTGTGGTAGATTGCCTTGTCAAGTGACCTTAGAGGAAAATTATTTTTGGCATATTCATGATAATCAAATTACCAAAGAATAAGGAGTTTCATGGTTTCAATAGTTATCATTATTTGTGCTATTCTCATTTCTATTTACTTTTAAATAGTGGAAAACCTTTTTAGATTTTTCCTATTCTTACTTTAGTCATGGATTGTGCCATTTAAAATCTCTTCTTCCTTTTTTCAATATAATATGTTTACATTATTTTAATAAGTTCCTTTCCACATGGATAGATAGATACATAGAAAGTGATGCAATATAGGAAAAAAAATACTCATTCTAAAAACATTTCCTTTAAATTATATTTTTAAAATTAATTAAATACACTATTTTAAAATTATTAAACCATTTTTTTATACTCTTAACATCTTCTCAGAGTTTATACTTATCAACACTTTTTTGAAGTGAAACCTTAACTTGTTCATGAATCTCCTTCATAGTGACAACAAAGTCTTCTCCTTGGGCACTCCTTTTGTCCATGCCTCCAAGATCTCTAAGTTCAAGTATCCCTCTAGGCTATAAACCATACACGACTTCAAATGGACTCCTCCCTATACTTCTATTGACTGAATCATTGTATGCATATTCAGCTTGTCCAATCAACAAGTCCCAGCTTTGTCCATGCTGCTTGGTAAGGCATATAAGGATATTGCCAAGGGATCTATTAACCACCTCATTTTTTCCATCAGTCTGAGGGTGGTAGGTTGAAGAAAATGATAGATTGGTACCTAATTTCTTCCAAAGAGTCCTCCAAAAATGACCAACAAACTTGGAGTCTCTATTAGTGACAATGTTGAGAGGCAAACCATGTATCCTTACAACTAATTTGAAAAATAGACTTGCAATATGAGATGCATCATTTGTGCATTTACATGGCACAAAATGAACCATCTTGTTGAACCTATCAACAATTACAAAGACACTGTCAAATCCCCTAGGAGTTTTGGGCAATCCAAGTACAAAATCCATACTAAGGCTTTCCCAAGGCCTAGTAGGAATCGGTAAAGGTTGATACAGTCCAACATTAGTTGAAAGAACCTTTTCCCTTTGACAAATAGGACAATGCTCCACAAACCTTATTACCTCTGCTTCCATCTTAGGCCAAAAGTAAAACCTCGATACCTGCTCTAAGGTTTTATCCAAACCAAAATGACCTCCAAGGCTGCCATTGTGTTTCTCTCTAATGATATTCTCCCTCATAGAGCATTGAGGAATGCATAGTTGATGCCCCTTGAAGAGTAATCCATCTTGCAACATAAAATCAGAAAATTCAACATGAAAAGAGACAACAAACTTAGTACATACATCATATGCATCCTTGAAATCATTATCCTCCTTGTACATGACTTTAAGAGAATCAACACCAACGCTTTGCAACTGAATTTATTGGATAGTGAGGTTTCTCCTGCTCAAAGCATATGCAACTTTATTAGACACACCCTTCTTATGCTTGACGGTAAAGGTGTAAGGTTGGAGTTGTTCAACCCACTTGATGTGCCTTTGATTCAACTTCTCTTTCCCATTAAGAAAACTTAATGCATGGTTATCAGTATAAACAATGAACTCCTTTGGAATAAGGTAATGGCGCCACTTTTTGAGTACTTGAACCATGGCATAGAGCTCCAAATCATAGGTTGAATACCTTTGTTTAGCCTCATTCAACTTCTCTGAAAAGAATGCCACCAGATGTCCTTCTTGACTAAGGATTGCACCTATTACTTGCTTTCTTGCATCACATTCAACTGTAAAAAGTTGATCAAAGTTAGGGAGCCTCAAGGTGGGAAGTTATGCAACCTTCCTCTTCAAAATATCAAATTTTTGGGATGCCTTCTCTGTCCATTCAAACTTGCATTTGATTTCTCCTTTTGTGGTGTCAAGTATAGGAGCACAAACATGACTAAAACCCTTAATGAATTTTCTATAAAGAGTAGCCAATCCATGAAAGCTCCTAACATCACCTACTATCCTAGGTGTATGCCAATTGACAATAGTATCAACCTTACAAGGATCCATTTTTAAACATACACTAGAAACCACAAAGCCTAGATACACCAACTCAGTTTTCATGAATTCACACTTCTCTAGATTGATTACCAATTTCTCCTCATGAAGCTTCCTCAAAACCTGATCCAAATGCTTCAAATGATCCTCCTTGGACCTGCTAAACACCAAGATGTCATCAAGATAAACAATAACAAATTTTCCAATAAATTCTGCCAATACCTCATTCATGAGGCGCATAAAGGTACTAGGTGCATTTGTGAGGCCAAATGGAATCACCATCCACTCATATAAGCCCTCATTGGTTTTAAAGGTTGTCTTCCACTCATCACCAGGTATGATTATGATTTGATGGTAACCTGACCTCAAATCAATCTTTGAAAAATAACATGACCCTCCAAGATAGTCCATTAGGTCTTCAATTCTAGGCATAGGAAACCAATACCTAATTGTGATCTTTTTGATGGCTCTAGAATCAGTGCACATCCTCCATGTTCCATCTTTTTTTGGTGCCAACATAGTGGGTATAGAGCATGGGCTCAAACTTTTCCTAATCAACCCCTTATCTAAAATTTCTTGAACTTGTCTCGCTATCTCCTCATTCTGGCTAGGAGTCATCTTGTAGGCAGCTTTATTAGGCAAGGTCACGCCAGGGATTAGATCAATTTGATGACTGATTTCTCTGATGGGAGGCAAGTTATCAGGCATGTATTTGGCCACATCTCCCTTATATCTATCCAACATGGCTTTCACTTCACCAGGAGTCTCCCCCTTCTCACCATTTCCCTGCTTGGACTCATCTTTTGGGTGCAAAACTAGAGCGTATCCTTGGGTTTCTTCTTTCTTGAGGACCTCTAAACTCCTTTCCATGAAGCAACATGACATTTGGACTACTCCCCATCATGTTGTTCTTTGACATCATACTGCCAAGGGCGACCTAGCAATAAGTGACAAGCATCCATAGGAAGGATATAACACAAGATCCTATCCTTATAGTCCCCCATTTCAAAATCCACCTGTTTGTTCATCTACTACTACATTCTACCCCTTGTTAAGACAAGACACTTTATAAGGACTCACTTGTGGTAATATTTTCAATTTTCACTTCTCTACCATTTCTAAAGCAACAATATTCTGTGTGGATCCAGAATCAACAATTATCTTACATACCTTACCATGTGACTTGTAGGTAGTCTTGAAGAGGGGCTTTCTTTGCAATGATTCCTTGTGTTGAGACACCTTCAATAATGTCCTCCTTAGCATGAGGCTCTTTCCATCCAAGGTAGGACCTGCATTTCCCATGGGAGAATTGACACTTTGACCATCATCCTCTTGTACAAGTTGGTTCCTTCTTTTTGGTCCATGTGAACTAGAAGCTTTCTTAGGGCATCTACTCATGGTATGGCCCACTTGGTTGCAATTGTAGCACTTGTCGGTGAAGACACCAAGACCTCTTCCTTGTCCTCCTTGTCTACCCCTACCAAAAGGTCTTCTTCCTCCTCTAAAGCCTCCATTCTTATTATTGAACTCTCCATTGGACTCTTGCTGGTTAGAATCACCATTTTTAAAAGGATCATTCCTTCCTCCATAGCCACCTCTACTTCTGAAGTTTCTGCCACCCCTTCCTTTATTATTTTTCTCTCCTCTCCTCTTTATCTTATATTCTACTCTCAATGCCAATTGAAAGCACTCGTGTATAGTGTTTAGAGCCAAGATGCTTATCTCATCTTGTATGTTTTGTCTTAGCCCACTTAGGTATCTAGCCACCTTCTCTGCCTCATCTTCATGCTTCCTTGATATAAGACTTAGTTTGTGAAATTCTTTAGTATATGCATTCACATCCAACTCTCTCTGTCTGAGATTTTTCAGCTTCTCGTACATCTGCACTTCATAGTCTATTGGTAGGAATTGGCTCTTGATTTTGTTCTTCATCCTCTCCCAAGAGGATATCTTCTTCTTCCCTCCTTTCATCCTTTCTTCTTGCAGCATTGTCCACGACAAAAAGGCTGACCCCTTGAGTCTAGACTTTGCCAAACTCACTCTCTTTTCCTTAGGAACTTCTTTGTATTCAAAATGGTTGTTGAGTGCTTCTATCCAATCAAGCACCTCTTCTCCAGTCAAGCTACGACCATAGGTAGGTAAACTCTCTACATTGTGTCTATTTACTGACTTTAAAGCATCGAAAAATATCTTTTGATTAGGGGCCATACTCTGAGCCTCTTTGGCAATGGCCTCTTGCTCCTCATCCTCTTTCTCTTCCTCTGAGTCAACATCCCATGCTTTGTCCTTTCCTTTGGACTGTCCGATCTCTTTGAGTTTCTCAACAAGCATCTCCTCTCCAATATTCTTGATGGCCTTAGGGTTCATTTCCTTAGGAGGCATTGTGTCAGCCTCTTATCCACCTTCTGTGTCTGACATAAACTATTTCACCCCAAGTATTTGCTCTGATACCATTATGATGCAAAGGGTTTGGGGTTGTTATACCACTTGCTTTGTTTTTCTCCCTCACTTGGTTCCTTCCAATGAACCAATGTCTTCAACCTTCCCAAGGACCTCTCTACTAAGGGCAATTCACAACTGACAAGGAGTCTCCTACTCCTAAGGTTTCAACCCTTCAACCAAGGACACCTAACAACTCCAAATCCCAAGCAACAAGATCTTTACTCAAATGGTGAAATATGACATGTGTGGGTGGAAACCCATACTATACAAGGCATTTATATTCATTTAGACCTCTTAATCAAGTTTTGCAAGACCCCAAGAGCATTTTGTCCCCAAGAGGCCTAGTGAGGGCTACAAGCAATTAGGCCTCCCCTTTTAGTTTTTGCAAAATCACTTCCAAATTCCTTGAACAACACCTAGAATAAATTACATATTTAGATACCCTTTTTTATTCCCTAAAGTATTTCACAATTTGGCATCTGGGTTTTGTGTATGGATGGTCAAACCCTACTGACCCTATTTAGGCTCTTCTAGCCGGTATTGGGAATTAGGCTCTTAAAAGTGTCACTTGTCACAAAGAAAGGAAGGATTAACACTTCTCAAGGGTCTGCACATGTCCAAGGGTCCCTTTCATGCCAATTTTGGTCATCATTTAGTCTGCTATCCAAGGTTTTCACCCACTTCTTCTGTTGCACAGGCTTGCCACATGAGCAATGTCAAACCTAGGGCATCATCTTAATAATAGTAAATGACATTTCCTGTATCCAAAACCACCAGGAAAATTTAGTATACATGTCAAATCAACATCCCCCAAGGTTTTAGACCGATCCCATAGAGAAATGTTGATTTGTGTCTCTGTTTGCATCCAAACCCTGGTTTTGAGGGTTTTCTCAAGTGAGTGAGAAAGAAAATTAAGTTTATCCCAAACCTGAAGGCCTCAATACCTCAAAACAAATCCAAATGAAAAGTGAAACTCTGATACAACTTGTCAAATGTTTAGTTTATGCCCACCATTCATACAAAACTATACAAGAACAAAAAAATCGAGAAGAATGCAAGAAATTGCAACAAAAGTTTGTTTTGAAGACAAGAATTTCATTCAAGATCATCTCTAACTAGTTGGCATTGTTTCCTGAGGCTTATATAACCCAAGGAAGTCCTCCAAACACCCCCAATGCATACAATCAACCAACTAATCATTGGGATAACCATATTTCAAAATCTTACAAGAAAAGTTGCTTAAGACAATATTGCAACTTTTGTCCACTTGATACAATTCGGTCTTGCCTTCACACCAAAGGTCAAGAATGAACACATCACACATCTCAGAACCCTAAACACAAAAAATAAATATAAAATGCCCATACAAGGTGTTTGACCAAGTTGACACACTTTGGAGCCTCAAGGATTATTACACTATCTAGACCTAATCAATAGGTCGTCAAACTCACACATCACACATTTTATTCCTTAGCATAATCATGAATCAAAATTGTGTAGACACATGTTAAAAATGAAATAGACACATGTCCTAGTTCCCCTGCACCAACGATGAAGCTATAACAGGTTGCCGAGGAGCCACATAACAAGATTGCATGGTCTCAGTGTCTGAAGGAATGATAGAAGGGACATTAGGTGACTCTTCATCTAATCCGTCCGGAAGCTCCTTCGAAACATAAATAGTTAAATGGTCAAGTGTAGCATCCTTCCACCAGGTCGCAACTCCCTTGTGATGAGAAGTAGAGTAGTTTGAAGCCAAATGTCGTGTAGAGAAGCACTTCCAACAGCGGAAGGGGAGACCTTGAAAGTCTAGTGGTTGCATCTAGGGCCTATCACCAACCATGAGCACCACATCTACAGGGAGAGGAGAAGCAATATCAATGTCGACCAAAATGCAGGCAAAGGTGAAGGCCCATCAAGGAAGTGTCATAGTCCACCATCAGGAAGCGACCTATGGAGGTGCCAATGGCATCATAGCATGATTGTTCCCAAAAGTGAAGGGAAGGTTCGAGAGACGAACCCACACATGACACACATTAACTGATTCAGTGAGAATGTTGAAGGTAGTGGTCCAGGGTTTGATGAAGAGAGGGTGTGCGCCCCAAGCCCACAACTTTCCTAGAATCAAATGTCAATGAGCCAAAGAAGTAAAGGAGGCAATGAAAAAGACTTTATCACACATGAATAGCTCAATATTATAAGAAACCAAGGGTTTCCATGAGTCACTTACCTAGTGATGTAGGTCCGAAAAGGAGGGCCATAGCCCAAAGAATCCACAGACTAGGGCACAACGTTGATAGAACCCTATGTTGTCCACAACATCTTGACCATAAACAACCACATGGGATGACTTGGCATAGGGGAGAGGATGAACACCCTTGGAGGAAGCCACAAATCTTGCCACACAAGCAAAGCTACACTTACTAGCAAGCAAGGGCATGGTCAAGGTAGCGTCCGAAGTATCCTTTCCAGAGGAAGCTACTGCACCACGGGCTAGAGCAGAACCCATGGGAGGGCAGTGTTGAGTGAGAGTTATGGCCGCAATAGGGGAGGAAGAAAAATCACTAGCCAGACGAGCATAGTCTGCCACTGCCACAATGGTTGAGGCAACCAAAGTAGCTAGCCGAGAGTCGAAGCACCCAAGCGAGTAGAGACGTTGAATATAAAAATACAATTTTCAAGGATTTAGAGGTTGATTTTGACCTAAAAAAAATTGAAATAAATTTTAATTAGAGTTAGGAGGTTAAAATGATATGGATCTCTTTAAAATATTTAATTTAGGAAAAAGGAGGCTCAAATAGTTTCTAGGATAAAAAATTTCAAATAGTTTCTGAGATCAAAAGTTATGACCTCCAAAAGGTGTGCCTCATACATGAGAGATCTAAAAGAATCTATAATGTACACAAAAAAATGTGAAAGGGATATATGGTTGAACTGACCAACTTATGATACATTTTATAACACACCATAAAATACTTTTGAATAGATATAATGTATTGAAGATTGAACGTTGACGTATTAATCATGTTATGGTGACTTCTTAGGTGTCATCTTGCTTATGTGGCAAGGTTGCTATAAGATTAGGTATAATATTTTTATTATATGTACTTCCCTCCTATACATTTTTTTATTTGGCAAGATATGTAATCATTGTGTCAATAGACACCTTATTTTTCCCTACCCTGGCGTTAACCTGTTCTATTTGACAGTTATTTTTCCCTCTGCGTGGTGTCTAATTTGAGTTTGGGATTTGATCTAAAATTGTGTAGGTGTTGGAATTATTTTTGACACACATCAACATTTTTAATAGGCCAAGTTGGCATCTATTTTTTGCTCATCGAATTGGTGAGTGATGGCATGCCTTATATTTATTTTAAGTGCCAACTTCTCTCATGTTTGGTGTTCTAAGCAGTCTTAACAACCTTTAACAACAAAATCCGATTTAGAAATCTAGTGGCCATTTGAAATTTGTGACCTACAATTTAAAGCATTGAAATATAGCAATCCAAAGCATTGGACAGTTTGGGGGACCTCAGTTGGATTCTACCTTTTAATTTTGGGTGGCACTTTGAATTAAATTCAGATTTACATGTCATTTGAATTTAGCCTTTGAAATTTGCAAATGGGTGGCAATAATTAGAATTTGAAATTTGAAATCATGCAGGTTCTTCATTTTCTCCTACCTTTTCTCCTCACAAAATTTGCAAATACGGAATTTTATAATTTGTAAAATTTAAAAAGCATAATTATTTTTAATGTAACATTAGGCATAGAGGCAAAAAAATAAAATAAAAGCATTATAATTTTTTTAGTAGCTTAAAATTGAGTGCCATTTTTTTGTAAAAGCGCTTATTTTTTAGCTCGAGCCAATGGATTCGATTCCACACTATCATTATAAAATATGATTTTTCACTCCAACTGGTCTTGCTTATACTATGCTCATAAAATGGTAATTGTAAGAGGGTCTCTAATACTAAATCAAGGGGGTGTAATTTGTGTTGTGTCTTGTATACTTCCACACTTAAGATTCCTACATTTTTTTAGCTTGAGACTAATTGAGACAATATAGGGATTATATGTGTACAATCATGAACTAAGATAAAGTTCCACTTGGGGGTTTCATCGTGTCATTTAAAAGAAATTTTATCCTTTTGTTGTCAACCTAACATCAAAGAACTACTTGTCTTGGAAAAAAGGGAAAAAGAATCAATGTTGTGTGTGTGGTCTAACACTATATCTTTGAATTCATTCTGAGTCAGATGAGGAATGATAGAAGTTTAAATGGCTTAACAAAAAGTGATTAGGTGTATGGACTAATATGTATTACAATTTATAAAGTATATTTTCATCACATAGGACACATTGAGTTCCCTTTCACTGCTTGGACCATCCACCAACAATTACATGGAGACTTTGAATCTTCATCAAATCATAATATTATTCTCTTGGCAAATATTAAGACTCGTATTACCCTAGCTTGTATGGACATGTATCCTTCATAGATACAATTAAGGACATTTCATCTCCTTTACATAATGTTGTATCGATAGTTGATGACACTTAATCTCCTCCACACAATATTACATCTACAATTGAGGAAACTTCATCTCCTCCAAATATTGTTGTATATACATTTGAGGAAACTACTTCATCACATTTTGCTTCATCCTTGGATTCTAGTGATTCAATGTAGCAGGTTCATATTAGTCTTCCATAGGTATCTCATTGAGACACATTTCTACCAAACATTTCATCTCCTCTTTCATAATAGCTTTTATGGAGTAGATACTTATTCTTAAGATAATTCAAGGGCACATTCAAACCCTCTTATTTTTTATTTTCCTACATTTGTTTCTATCACGACAAGACCATATTATGATTGGTTTAGCTATCACCATACATCTATGGTCTATATTCCTGAATCTTCTATGGTACCCAATTCATCATATGGATATTTGTCACAATTTGGCATTAGATTTGATAACCTTAAGAAGCATTTGGAGTAGACAACTTCAAAGGAGGCATCATACATATCGAGTTTTCTTTCCTCATATTCCTTTCAGGAATGAGAAGACAACTTCAATACTTTTCTGATTCTATTTCTTCCTAAGGGTGGGAATATTGTTAACTAAGCTTGGATCATCTTCAATATACATTGCTAAGAAACTACCATCACTACATGAGGTTCTGCATTGGAGGGTTGTGTGGTCTCTCTCCTTCTTCTTCTTTCTTATTGGAAGGATTTTCTAATCACATGGGGTTTTGTACTTCACATACATTAGAGAGCATATTTTCCCTTATTTAAAGAAGAGTTTCTATTGGCATATGATGAAGCAGTGATAATTTATGTTGTCATTGATGTCAATAAGTGCTCAAGTAGGTGAACCGGTATGAACTAGTATGAAGATCAGAAGGGGTTATGGTCAATCGGGATGGAGTGGACCGATGTCGGGGTTCACTAAGTGTGACTACTAGTTGGTAGTCTCAGTTCAGCTCTAGGGTTACCAGTTTGGCTTGTGCGGTGCAACCGATGATGTTTTGTGACTAGTTAGTTAAGGAATAAGGATGAGGATTGAGATTCCAAGATAGTTGTGTGCACGTGAGTGATTTATTCATGGTTCTTGCGCATGAAGATTGAATGCATTTTATGCCTACCTCGAGAATGAGCATTTTTCTTAGCGGTGTGTGAAGAGCGCGTGATGGGTTATTGATTTTCAGATACGGTGAAGATTGGATGATGCAGAATGTCTTGAGATCCGTTTTAGATCATTTCATTCTATGTAATGTGTTTGGACGGTCAGGATTGGACTGCTTGTAATTGTAAACCTAAAATATTTAGGGTTTAGGGTTTATGCTACCGACTTGTTGTTTTCTATAAGGTCGATGAGTTTTGTTATTGTAGTGATTGGCAAAAGTTGTGTTTGTGTCTGCGTGTTGGAGATTTGATACTTGCCAAACCAGAGTGAGGAATCTGCAGAGTGTGATTGCAGAAGAGAGGAACTGAAAAGGATCTGCCTTAGCAAGAAGTGTTGTTATTGGATCAGATTGTCATACCTGTTGTCTTCTAACCATTTTAACAGAACGTAAATCCCTTGACCGAGTAGCTTTAACAGGATTTGTTGTAAATCCTCTAACCAGGTGGTTCAAGTTCATTGAGTTATTTAAATCCTCTAGCAAGGTAACTCTTAACAGGGCTTCAACCTTTAATAGGGTATATAGCCATCCCTTAACCAGGTGATCCCTAACAAGATCGGTTCCTAACAGAACCTTTATTGTAAAGTCTTTAACCGGACTAGGCTCCTAACAGAGTGGACTTCAAAAGAGTTCACAAACAAGCTTGTGGGTATTCATCCCCACTGTGGTTTTTCCCATTTGGGTTTCCACGTGAAAAATCTGTATGTTATGGGTTGTGAGTTTTTCATGTGATGATTGTGTGATTCTGATTAAGTTAGATATGCATGCAGTGTTAAATGGTTGTGGTATTATTGATACAACTCATGCATGATTATATCAGTGAAGTAGTCATCAAGATTTGAGATCTGTTGAATGCTGTCTGAACTATTTTTGTTTAACCGGTTTAGCTATCTGAAGTATTTTTGTTTAACCAGTATTGCTATGGTTAAGTACAATGGTGAAGACAACCGGTTAGTTGCGTTTTAATATGATAAAGTGTTGAAGCAGTTTTTGTGTGTACTAATTTATCCCCCCCTCTCAGTACTGGTTAGGACCTTAGTAGTTCATCATCAATTTCTGCCATAGGTCTTCTCCTCTTTTATATGAATTTGTTGAATAGGTTTTACAAACATTTACAAATTATAGTTTGTAGGTGCGAAGACACATTCCACAGTCTTTGCTAGTTTATATGTTTTTGATTAAAAAAAAACAACGTTGACTAGGGCGCCAACTCTTTAACATAGTCAAAGACTATCAACAACACATTTACAACAACAAAAACCTTACAAACCATCAAAAACCTAGACCCATCTCAAGGAGGGGTAGGGACACCAAGCCTCAACAAGGAGGGGTTTGGGGGGGTGGGGAAAACTTCCCCTTCCTCTTGCAACAAACAATAGTCCATGCGATACTATCATAGGGACCGTTGAGAGAGTGATCAAGTGGTAAGGTCCTTGCTTGGGTACCATCAGTAGATTCAAGAGAGTGCAACAACAATGCAATAACTGACTATTGCAGAACAATAGGGGGCTGTTGCAATACAACAACAAGCTATTGTAGAGGAGTGGCTTCAAGAGCACACCAGGAGCAAAAGTGGTAGGTGTAAATCAAAGCTGCAAGTAAGAGGTGACAAGAGTTAAATCCAAATCAGGAGCCACATAAGTTGAATCCTCACAGATAACAACAAAATTGTCCTCCTGAGAGGAGTCAACTGAAACAGAGTCAAAAGCATTGATTGCCAAGTGATCTTCAATAGTGTCCTTCCACCAAGTAGCAACACCACTGCGGCGAGAGAGAGAACAATCTGAAGCTAAGTGACCCATTGAGAAGCACCTTTGATAGCGAAAGGGGAGGCCCTCATAATCCAATAGTTGAGTCCATGGCCTTTCCCCGACCATAAGAACCACATCCCTGGGGAGGGGCAGAGATATATCGACATCAATTAATAGGTGGGAAAAGGTAGAATGACCCATGGAATACATGGCATAATCAGCCTTCAAGAAGCTACCAATGGAGTTATCGATGGCCTCAAAACAAGAAGGCTCCCAGAAATGGAGGGGAAGATTGGGGAGGTAGACCCAAACCAAATGAACATTCAGATATTCAGTAAGGGGGTTGAAGGAAGTTGTCTAGGGCTTAATAGAGAGAGAGTGATCCCCCCAAGCCCACAACTTTCCCAAAATGAAATCATGATCATTAGTAGAGGTAAAGGAAGCAATGAAAAATCCTTTAGCACAAGGAAAAAACTCAATGCCATGAGCAACTAAAGGCTTCCAAGAATCACTCACCCAACGATGAAGGTCTCGAAGAGAAGGCCAAAACCCAACAAATCTGCAGACCAAAGCCCTGCATTGATAAAAATCAACATTTTCCACAACCTCTTGGCCATAGACCACAACAGGGGAGGTCTTGTGACAAGGAAGAGGACGAATACCCTTGTGAGGAATAGTAGCAGATCTGACCACGCAAGAAAAGCTTCACCCAACAACAAAGGAAGGAGGTTTGGGAGGAACAACCACAACTTTGACAATGGAAAGACCCCCCAAACTAGCGTTCATGGAAGTAGAAGAAGAGCCAACACCAACTCCCAAAGAAGCCGAGCCAACACCCAAACCCTCAACAGACGCATGTTGAATAGAAGGCCTGGTGGAAGTCCCAACAAGAATGACCCTAGGCAGAGTAGAATCACCACCAACTATGCCATTAGTGATAGTGACGCTTACAACACCAACCATACTAGGGGGGGCATCCACTATGATGAGGAGCAGAGCTGTTAGAAGCCCTAATGGGAGAACAATTCAAAATGTGAGTGAGAGAGCTGTTGAGAGCCATTTTAATCCATTTGTTGCTAGTTTATATGTTGTAGATACTAAAATAAGTAACTTATTTTATCATCATTTTTTTTCATCTTATATCAAAATTAAATAATTTTATTATTTAATTAAGCTAAATTCATTTTTTTCATGGTTCAAATTTGAATTTTCCATCTATTTTTTTGTTTTAATTAAATAATTTTTAACTATATCAATAATTTTATTCATTCCTTCCATATCAATTATGTAATTATGATTATTTAATTAATTTATTAATTTTCTATATTTGTACATTAATTAAATAATTAAAAAATATTTAATTAATTCATTTACAATTATCCTTCTAGTTAATAGACCTCAGAAAACCCCTTCTACTCACTTTCTCTTAGTTGAAGGAGTTGTACACCTTTTATCTAGCTTTTATCTTTGTTGGAGGATAGAGGTTATAGACCCTTTCTCATGCATGTAACAACACAACATTTTACAACTCTCTCTCTCTCTCTCTCTCTCTCTCTCTCTCTCTCTCTCTCTCTCTCTCTCTCTCTCTCTCTCTCTCTCTCTCTCTCTCTCTCTCTCTCTCTCTCTCTCTCTCTCTCTCAAACCTCAATCCTCAATTATACTTCTCACCATTCCAATGGTCTTCTATTTCTAATACCATTTGATGGAGTCAAGATTGGGGTGCATTGTCAAACTACCTAATCTTGTAGCCTTAATATCCCATCCAAAACACTATATGGAAACAAAATTAAAAAAAAATCTTTATTTCAACTTCATATAAACATTCATGTGCAATAAAATTCCTCAAGAATAATAACATTAATGAATATTTTCAATAAGAGAGAAAATTAATTTTTTTTGACAATGTTTTTTAGGCACTTCATGCCTACAAGTCTTCAAATATTAAATCCTTCACACCTTCTTTGCTTCAATTCCCTTTTGAAATATGATATTAAATTTATACTATAGCTCTCATGGCTACCTTGAAACCTACAAACACACTTGCAAATTCTTCTTTCTCTTCTTCTATCTTTCTCCTCTTAGAAAGCTAATTGCCTATGCTCTTATGAAATTCTCTTAAGAAAACCGGAAGTTATTTCTCCAACCTTGTTGATTTTGATTGCTGATTCTTAGCATCATTAACGGCTTCACTTTATATCATCTTAGGCCTAAGTTATGAGGCATCCAAATCTACTTTGTCATTTCCCTCGAAATGTTTTTTGAAATTCTTCTGTACATGCTTGAAATTCCTCATTAAAAACTTCCTAGTATGACACCCAAGCTTGATGCACCATTTCCAACACCTTAATTATATTGTAAATTAGTTTTAAAAATGAATAAAAATAATAACCAAGTCATGGTCCTTTGTAATTGAATAGTCATTAATTATCTTTTTCCCAAAATAACTAGCGTTTCCCTCCATTTAGGAACTAAAATTGAAAGAATAAAACAAGAAGGGAATTCCAAAGGTCATTTGACTATGAAAAATTCCATAGGCATCCAAATTAATTTATTTTTCTTCACAAGTTTCCTCTACCATGCCAAAATACACCTTTAGACATTGAAAACTTGAAATTGTGTAATATAACCACATTAAACAACCTAGTTGCCTTTGATTTTTGAAATGGAAGCCAAGTATTTATGAATGGAGATTTTATCCTTGCAACACTTCAAAAGGCAGTCTTGAGGCTAAACAATACACAAAAAAATGCAAAAAATGAACATGAAAAAGGAGATATAGTTTTGGTGATCTAGGATTGCTTGTGAACCTCGATGCTTCTTGTTGGGTGAATATTTTGTCACTAGCATACCAATGACAAAATATATGATTCACACACAGCTATGTTGAGAAATTAATCTCTCCTCTCATCAAGGGGAGGTTCCGTTTGAAATTTCTTCTCTAATTAATAATAAATTAAAATCTGTGGGTTAGTTTTGGGCATATAACTCTCTTTTTTCAGAGTTAATGTATTCTCCCTCTACTTTGTTACAATTTCCCTATCACTTTGATACTTAAGGAATTGAACAAATTAATCCAACAAACTATACCAAGATTTTATAAGCAAGGAGAACAAAGTCTTTCTTGAATATAACACTAACTTAACTAATTATCACAATGGTAAGGAATTCAACTTGCAGCTCAAAGTCTTCAAGTATAATTCGTTAATCCTTAAAACTACAAGTAATAGTAGCAATACAAAGCCTACTACTAATCACTTAACAATATAAAATTTCCCAAATATTCAAGGAGCACAAAGTCTACTTTCACAATTCAAGAGCTCTTTTACCCACTTAACAATACCTCCTATATCAAGAAATTCAAGAACATATATGTCATGAACGTAAGAACATCAACTCATATAAACAATTTTTGACACAACACAAATTTTGGGATCAAATAAAATTGCTTTCTTTATTTTCTTGATCAAATCTTCACAACAAAAGCTCAAAGTCTTAGTTGAGACAAAAATTCAGCAGAGTTTTGCTTAGCATAGTAAAAGATAAAATATATAAATGAGGGTCCTCCTTATATATAAGAAGAGTGGAGAAAAATGTGGGCACAGTTGACTAATTCAACTACACAGTCCCACTTGACTACAACTACAGCAGAAAGAAATTATACAGCTATGAGAAAACTTGCAGCATCTAACAATGCAACTACATGAAAAGAAAATGTCAAAAAGGGACACTTTATTCATCTTTCTCCTCCTCGTTTGATTTGTGGAATTCTTCGAACTTAGTCAGGATGGCCTCCATCTCTGATTGGTTCAACATTGGGGTAGAATCTGTGATTACACAAACACACAAATTGCATCTTCTGCCTTCACATATTTATTTTTTCCATCTTTCAACATGGATGCAAGGAATTCAAAACTGACTTGGATCTCTAGTAACTTGTCGAATGCACTTAGTGAGAAATCCTGTCCCATGCAGTGATCCATTAAGGAGAGAAACACCTATGTGATGGCACCACTGGTAACGAGATTCTGATTGTCATCATATAGATAATAAGAAAGGTCAGCAATTCTGGCAGAAATGAGATCAATCTCATCACCACCTTCCTTCCTTTCCTGTTCCAGCTCCACAATCATCAATCTTATTGTCTCTTTTTTATGAGACAATAGTGACAAGATTTGGATATATTTTTCTCTTGTAGGATTCACTTTATTTTCAACGAGGACATATATTCTGAAGTCCTCCATTTTGCTCCAAAGGGTTGTACTCTTCTCAATATTTTCAATTTCTTGAGATAATGAGGTCTTGATACTTTGCATGTGACTTTGGATCACTTCAAAATTAGTCAATAAGCCAATTGTTGAACTTAGAAGATGAGACCCTTCTGATTTCAATAGTGCAATCCATTCATCCACCACTCGACCTTTGGTTCCCACCTATTCAACTTTATTAAGAGCTTCAGTGTCCATTGAGGAACCTATGGGCTCAATCTCTTGGGAAGATTGTGTAACTTTAAGAAGAACATTGGTCAATTGCTCGCACTTATGTTTTAGTTCATTCTTCTCATCTTTCTCTTGATCAAACCTCCGTAACAAAGAGTTAAAAGCCATTTGAGAATCTAGCTTAATACTCTCATGTGGCTCTACTCCTAGCTCTATAGTTTGCATGGTATAGTCTTCAGGTTGTATATTATCTTTACTCTTATTTGATGATGGTACCATGACCTCAGCATATTTCTTTTTAGTAGCTGGATCTACTGACACCCGAGAGAAAGTCTTCGACTTCTTTGTTCCTTTGGGCTTTGGAGGAACCAACTGCTCAAAATCAAACTCATCAGGTGAAAATACCTATTTCTTCCTCTTGGGTGCTACTGCCTCTATCCAAGGTGGTAATTCTGGATTGGCGGGAGGAGTAGTAGCTACTTGCTGAATATCACTTGGTATTTCAAGAGCAAACTAGCTTGAACTTGCAGCGGTTGTAGATGTTGTTATCGGTATTAGTGCTGAAGTATCCAGTGATATGTCTGTTGATGTAGTAACAATTGCTGATGTTGACCCTTCTTCAGTTATGGCCATAGAGGGGAGACTGGAAGGTGCAGTGGAAATAATTTTAGTACTAACCAGAGGTGGGGTTTCTGTTATGACCGCCGTAGTAGAAATAACTTCAGTGCTTACTAGAGATGGAATTTCTATTATGACCACCATAGAAGGTAAGGTCATCATATGTTGTTCTGCAAATGCTTGCTCCATAGCTTCAGGAAACTCCAACATTGAAGATTCAATGGTGGTTGAAGGAATATCATCCAGACTAGAAAAATTGGATATTGTGAAAAATTGTTGAGAAACTTCTGACTGTGACATATCCAAATTTAACTCTTCATCATCAAATCCCTCATCCTCTTGATCCGAGTCAGTTTCAATGGAATGAATAATAACCTCTGGATGTGTAGGCATCTGTGAGGTGGTAGGGACATTGATTTTGCCATGATGTGTTGGCTCTTCATCCTGTGCTTCCTCTTGATGAGGAATTTCACCTTCTTCCGACTCATTTTATTTCTCAGTTTCTATAGCAGGCTGTTGTTCTGATTCCTTTATAACTGTCTTTGGTGTTGCTGAAGATGATTCACCTTTCTTGGACCCTTTCATTGTGAACCTGATTTTGGGTCATTTCCCCTTAGATTGTGTTATAGGAGCCGAGGATGATACTTGTGGATATGCTTTTCTCTTGGTTCTTGTTTCAGCCGTAGCTGTCTTACCAACCGGGCCATCACTATTATCATCATCTCCAGAACTAGCAAGAAGCTGTTTCATTCTAAGATTCTTTTTTAATAGCCATGCATTGGTATTTGCCAGAATGGGAGATATTCTTTGAGTGATAGACTTACTCTCCTTTTTTGACCATTGCACCAAAGGAAATGGAGAGTCGGCAATCTTCTTTTCATAATAGACTGGGTCTATTATGTCATTAGTGTCCTCCATGGTCATTGGGATTTTTGCCAAATCCAGATTTTGAATATGCTCTAGGGTAAGATGACTGAAATCCATTCTTCTTATGTCTTCCTCATCTAGGCAATCTGCCCACACATCCTCGAACCTAAAAAACATGGGTGTAGTTTCTTTTGAGCTTATTCTTCATGCCACGAAAATCAAAATTAGTTCATGCTTTGAATATTCTCATAGTGTTCCATTGTATCTGTTCCTCCATGCTCTTGGCCTTGGGGTTAGTTAAAACTAAGTACCTGCCAATAGATTCTGGGAACTTCAATCCGGTCTTATGTGCTTGCGATTTATTTTCATGCACATAGATTCGTTTCCGATGCAACTCCATGAGGATGATCTTATTAGAAGGATACCTTGGTAAAATGAAGGGTCCACTGGAGAAACATCCAATCCAGATGTAAGTGAATCTTGGAAACTGAAGAAAACACATCCAAAATGAGACACCTTATTAAATGCAACCTTTGATAATCTTTTCTTCTGCAGGATTTTATCAAACATGCATTTCCATGCAACAAAGAAGGCATCATCGACTCCCCTAAAATGGCTACCTTGATTCTTGACTGTGAGTTGATCATAGTATTCCTAGATAGGTACTAACCTCATGTCACCTTTGGTAGATAAACTTGGATATTGTTTCATAGAAGCAACTGCATATACCAGGTAAGAAGTCATATAGAATTTCAATGTCACTTTGACCTCCTTCAACTGCGCACAGAGTGCATCACTGATATGTTCACCCCAATCAATCCTTGCAACCCCTTTCCTGATTATATTCATGTAATAGCACATCTAGGTTTGGAAATAATGAGTTTTAAATTCTTCACCCGTGCCAACATGGTGACCATATCATTGTACTCCTCATTGAAGTCACTTCTATGGAAGTATTTAGGCCATTGTGAGGTGGTACAATTCCTAGCTACAGAGCGGTACACTGTATTAATTACTTTCTTGCATTTGACCTTATTTTTCTTATAGTACTCCTAAGCACTTTCTTGAGAAATGTCAGCCACTTCCTCGACTGGAGAACCTTTGAAAACATTGTTGAAGAAAACACTATCCAAAGTCATGACCACATTTTGATCAACATCCTTAACCTGTCTTGTATTTGGATCAAAGTGATCCACCACTGCAAGCACAAAATCTAGATCATGAGCTGCAACTAGGAAGGAAGCATATTTATGCAACTCAGATTTGATCGAGTTTGTTAGGTGGGAAGGAGCTTTCTCAACTCGATCGATAAATTCCTGCATACTAACATGACCAATTTTTGTAACTTTGATCTCCTTGATGTTTGAATCTACTAAACTCTCCGGGTATAAATTCAAGTATTTATCATACTTGTACTTCATCTTCTTTGCTGACGTTTTACTCGGTGAAGATTCCAACTGACTCGAAGAAGGCTCTGATTTGTCATGAAAGGGTCTTGACATTTGCAAATTACTGCATTCAACACTGAGGATTAGCTTCTTTGATAGTTATCATCATCAATAAAACCAAATTTTATCAATTGGACTTAGAACAGGCTTGGGAGCAAAATTGTCAAAACTGGCAGGTCAGGGAAAAAAGTCCGATCTACACCTTAGGAGTCAAAATTTGCAGACAAGGATAAAACATCTTTACTTGCATATCAGACTTTAAAGTTTGATGTGCAAATTGGGGGAAGTCATCAGCACATTGGACTTTGAAGTCTGATGTGCAAGTTAGGAAAAATCATTAGCACATCGGACTTTAAAGTCCGATGTGCTAGGGAAGGGCAACCAATTGACATGTCGGGTTTTAAAACCTGACATGTCAATTAGACAATCTCCTCTTGCATATCAGACTTTAAAGTCCGATATGTGAGGTTTTAACCCTCCTAGATATCGAACTTTAAAGTCCGATATGCGGAGAGATCTCCACTCATTAGCTTGCATGTCGGGTTTTAAAACCTGATGTGCAGGCGAGGGAAGAGGGGGGAAGAAAAACAAGAGTTTGAGGGCCATTGGACATTAAAGTCTGATGTGCCCTCGGCCTTGAGAGGAAGATTTCGGGAGCAACTGGATTTTAATGTCCGATGCGCTCCAATCAACAAAAAACCAAAACGACGGAGAGAGAAATGATGGAAGGGAAAAAACAAACAAAAACAATAAAACCCTACCTCAATCCACACGACCGAAGAAAAATCAGATAACTGGCGAGGTGACCAAGGTCAAAAATGCGACGAGAGGAGCAAGAGGGCACACACAGAGGAGAAATCACCAAACGAAATGAAGAAATAAGCCCCAAAAATTAATAAATAACCCTAGAAATTAGCAATAAATGCACTCATTAATTGTTAATTGTGCAGTGCATGTCAGAATTTAAAGTCCGACATGCAAGAGTAAAACCCTTACAAGTTGGACTTTAAAGTCCAACATGCAAGAAATTGCCAAATCAACCTGCACATCGGACTTTAAAGTGCGATGTGTAGATGCAAAGACCCTGCAAGTCAAACTTTAAAGTCCGATCTGCAGGAGAAGGACTACCTGCAGGCCGAACTTCAAAGTCCGATGTGCAAACTCTCTCAAAAATAAAGAATCCTACAGGTCGGACTTTAAAGTCCGACCTGCAGGAAAAACTGCAAATCTAAAAGAACCTAAAACAATAAAAATGAAAAGCGAAAAGCTAAATGAGCTAACCGACGGAGTCGATCAAGCTCTCCCGGAGGTCATAAGGTATGAAACAGACCAGTTTCGTAGGGTTGGCTCATGATTTTGGCCGTGCTGAAATCGAGGACAACACTTCTACATCAAATACTATCACATGCTAATAATTATCATATATTTTATCTCTTCCATTGTTTTAACTCGTCATTATATTGTCCATTACAAATAGGGGTTGAACTACCTCTCTACATCTATAAATATAATTCATTTTAATTGTTCAAAAATATTAAATGAGAATATCATTTGTATGTGTATTATTTATGTTTTAATAAAATAAGTTTGTTGACAATATTTTGGTTTAACAATATCTTATCTTGTTTACGTTATTTTTTCTTTATTCATTTATAATTATGTTATTTGTCTAAAATTCAATTATTTTAGAACTAAATTTTGTGACAAAAATATAACTGTTTAATAGGGATAATAGGAAGTGTTATGGAGAAGACATAGCAATGTTAGTGAAGAGAGTTATACATTTGAATAGTAGAATTTGTGAAGAGAGAATAGTCTCTAAAGGTGAAAAAAAAAGACATTAAATGAAGGAGAGAGAAGAAAACTATTTTATTGCTTCATTGAATTCAAGATATAGCTACAATTAGTATCAATTTAAAATTTAGATCATAGACCAATATCTTATAAAGGGGAAAACTATAATTTTTGAATATTCAAATTATGACATCTTTATTACTAAACATTTGTGAGATTTAGTTAAAAGTGGTTACTAAGAATCCATAGATGCACAAACTCTTTCGACTTGGACGCAAGCATAATGAAATTAATTGAAAGATAATAAAAAATAAAGATTCAAAAGCCCTCTTTTACATTCAAAAAGTAGTACAAGATTAAAATTTTCAAGAAATGTTGAAACAATAAAATAAAAAAAATGGATGGGATCTTTTATAAATGCATTAAATGGAACATAAAAGGTAAAAACTATTAAGTTACTACATATGCTTCTAGTAGATTTTGAAAATATTTTCATGCAATATATTTTGAATCTATGTAAGATTTCTTTACTCGAGTTATGGGTCTAGTAAATTAAATTAGACCCTATGGAGAGAACATGACATATTAGAGATTGTTGAGAGAAAAATGAGATGCTTGCCTTCACATTTTGATCTTGTTGTGGTAGTTATTGAAGAGTCTATCAATTTAACTTCATTATTTACAAATGATCTTATGTGATTTCTTTGAAAACTCATGAGAAAAGAATAAATTGATCCACCAAAATCCTATTGACTAATATTTTCAATCAAAGATCAATATTTTAAAGAAGGGAAAATGATTTGATGAATCATCTTATAAAAGAACGAGAAAATTTAGAAGAAGAGAAAGTAACCATGGATGAAATAGAGGCTATAATAGAGAAATATTTTTTAGTAATGATGGAAGAAGTAATCAAAATTGTTAAACGAAAAGTATAGTATCATTATTACAAAAAAATAAAGGTTATTATGAATGTGATTCTTGGAAAAAGCATAAGCTATGCGATAATTTTTCTAAATAAAAAAGAACAAAATAACTTATTCTTTGCATGGGTTGTTTCAAAATAAATCTTTGCAAATGTTTGGCTTTTGAATTATGGTCGCAATAGTTATAAGATGGGGAACAAAAAAAATCCTTGTAAAGATGGATGAATCTCCTTAAACACAAGGAATCAATGTTGTGTTGTGTATGAGTTCTTGTGTGGTTGTGCCTATTGCTTGCACTCTTTGATGACTATGCTAATGCTCCTAACAACCAAGTAATGATTGGATGTGGAGTAGTAGTAGTTGAGATTTGACAATATATTGAATTATCCATCTTCTATTACTTAGCTATGTTAATGGCACATGCAACTTCGGTATTTTGTATAGGTCTATTGGTATTTTTTGATCAGTTGGGTATACATAAATTATCTGGGAAAAATTTATTGATGATAGAAAGATTACATCAAGTAATGTATTCATTTTGAGATTAAGTGCAAAGTTCTAGTGTTCAAAGAAATAATCAAGTATATTAGTATCATCAACAACAAAAAATACATTGTAGCAATATCAACAACATGTCAAACAACCCGCTTTAGGAGAATATTGGTAGATTTAAGGAAAGAAAAAAATTAAGCAAGTATTGTTTATTGTGACAATAGTTATTGTGATGCTAAAAATGTGGTATATAAGAGGCCTACACATATAATGAGACAATAAAAACATAATTGAAAAGCTTGATTTCAAAACTAGATTAGAAATGCAAACCACAAGCCTTCCTTGAAATGTCCCATTTTCCTCTATTCTTGAGGACCTTGAAGGTGTTGGATTGATGGGCTCTCAGCAGAGCAATGACCTCCAAAATGACAACTCAAGAGTTGAGTAGCTATTTGATCATGATTGACTATGGAGATGATATGAAATGTATGATTTGAGAACCTAGATTAACATGCTATGATAAATCCAAAAGCTAATTACTAGATAATTGAAATGCAAATTGCCTATAGTAATGATACCTAAATTGATATGAGATCGGATCCATATTGCTCCAAAATGAGGGATATTTATAGGAATTCCAAGGCCAAAGCTGAGGTGGCAGGAATCGACGGTCTAGATTTGATCTGAAGATATCAAGGGCCAAGATTGAGGAAGTTGGAGAAGAGGATGGAGGAAGAGACACTTGTCATCTCTATGGTGACAAGCATCAAGGAGCTTTGCTCATGAGAGGGCAAGTGTCCAAGGGAGGAGACATGTGGCAAAAGTGCCATGTGTCTCAAGGAGAGAATATCCACACCATGGGAGGTTAGGATAAGGAGGTTATAATGTGCACGATAGGATAGGGTTAGTTAGACCCAAGATTAGATTGAATGGGGTAAGTTAGGGGATGGTTAGGTTGGGTGGTTAAAGTTAGGAGCCATGTGCTCATTTGAATTTAGAAATTCAAATAATTGGAAAATGGTAATTAATCTCAACAAACTTGAGTTTGTTAATCTTAATTAGGGATTAGAAGAATCGATTAATATGGGGAGACATTAATTAATTTAGAATTAATTAATCAAAGAGGGATGTGAGATGAACTATATAAATGAATCATTTAGATTTATTTACTAGTAGATGAATAGAGAAATTAATTAAGTTGCTTGTGAACTCAATTAATTGGGAAGGGGAATTAATCAAATAACTGCGTATTTAATTAACTATCTTCAAACCATTTTTAGGTGTATACATTTTGCCCCTCTTTGAAGCGATGTGTGATGATGCGTTGGTTCAAAGAAAACTTGATTGATGATGTTGTTGATATTGATTTTGATAGGATGCAAATTCGATCTTGATTTGATGCAGATTTGGTTTCGATATGATACTAATTTGATTTGGAGATGATAAATCTTGATATGATGTTGATTCGATTTTGGAAATGATAAATCTTGGTATGATGCCGATTTGATTTTTGGAGATGATAAATCTCGATATGATGCCGATTCAATTTTTGGAGATGATAAATCTCGATATGGTGCGGTTTCGATCTTGGAGATGATAAATCTTGATATGATTCCCCAGACGTTGATTGATAGATATCGATGTGAAGATGCCCCCTCGGGAGATGAATCGGATAATTTTCTAATGTTTTTGATTTTTTCACGATTTTTTTTTTGAATTTTTTGAATTTTTTAAAAGATTTTTAATGAGTTTCCGATTTTTAGAGTCAATTCGATTCATTTCCCGATAAGAAATTTGTAAATGTTGTCCTGCCAGGCTAATTAGTTGATTGGATGATTAAAAATAAGTCGAATAAAAATCCCACTTAAATGCCCCATTATGAGTTTAAAAAGGTGAATTCCTTTTTACCACTCCTCATTTGTGCACTACAGTTTTTGGAGAAAATTTGCTTTGGAGAAAGGAAATGGCGATCCTGTACAACCAACATAGGTTTGAGCGAGTTCGGCAATATGAGTGTCCACCAGCATACGGTCCACCGATACATACTTTGAGAAAACCTAGCTTTGTTAATTTTTAGTTGATTTTTGAAAATTTTAGCTATTTGCATGAAAATTATTTTTAACATTTTTGTCAGATGGGTTGGGAAGAAAATTGTATTTTTGAGATGGGTTTTCTAGATTTTCAAAAAAATTTCCAATTTGCATTTGAAAAAAATTAATATATTTATGCATTTTTCGTTAAAAGATACATCAAATTTTATTTTTTTGAATTTTTATGCATTCTGGAGGGAAAAGGGCAGTGGTGGAGGCCCAGTGACAACCACCACTGCTACCACCACCAGCACCGCCAGCGCTGCGGGAGGCGCCGCGGGCGGCACCGCAGCGGCCGCCAGCGTTGCACGAGGTGCTGTGAGCGCCATTGCAGCCGTCGTCGGTGCTGCGGGAGGCGCCTTCGGCGCCACCAGTGCTGCGAGAGGCGCCGCCGGCGCCACGGGGGCCACAGCGGGGGAGGGTGGTTTTTTTTTGTTTTCTTTTTGACAATTTTTCAATTTTTTTGGTTTTGACGATTTTTTGATTTTTTTGATTTTTTGATTTTGACGATTTTTGAGAAAATGATTTGATTGGTCGATTGGTTGACTTTGCTGTCAATTTGATTTTATTTTTTGATGGGTAAGATTTGATTAGCTATCTAATTGATAAAATTAGACACTCCTGATTGATAAATTTGATGATCAATTCTGATTATCTCGATGCACGCACGAGATGAGATAAGTTTGATAATGACCTCATGATAGATGAGTGTCATTGATAGGGGCCCAATGAAATTTGATAAAAATCTCCATCGAGCAAAATAGATCGATAGATAGATTGATTTGATAGATAGATAAATCAAGAAATTGATATGATGAGATGATTTGATTGCAGGAGCACTTTACCGTTCTTTAGTCTCAGGAGCGTTTCTCGAAGACATGGATGCTGATACCCCGCCTTAGCTAGGCAGAGCGAGACCACATTGGCAGGTGTGGTTTATCTTCCCTTCTTGACATGTCCCGTCCTTTGATAAACCAGGGATTACTGACAGCTTTAGTAGAGCATTGGCATAGTGAGCATAACACATTTCATTTGCCGACGGGAGAGATTACGGTGACACTCGAGGATGTCTATTGGATTTTGCGCATCCTTGTGATGGGCGAGCTAGTATATTATGATCTCAGTGAGTAGGGTGGGACAGAGGCACTTTGCTGAGTGTTTGAGAATGATGAGATAGGCAGGTATGATATTGCGTGGCAGGAGATGCTAGAGCTAGGATATGCCACATTATTGACTACACTTGCCAGATTTATTGGAGGATTCCTTTGTCCTGATCATAGGTCAAAGGGATTATCTATTGGATGGGGTCATCTTCTTGAGCAGATGGTGACAGAGGGGACCCGCTTTGCATGGGGGTCATGTATGTTGGTGCATTTGTATCATGACTTGCATCGAGTTGTGTATCAGGGATCAGTTGTGTTATCAGTAGGGGTGACCGTGCTTCAGATATGGGCCTAGGACCATCTACCTATCACACGACCATTGGTTGACAGAGACCGACCTATAGGCAGGCCTTATGCTGAGGGGTATCCAGGTATTATTGTCTAACAAAAGCTGGGCAAATTAGAGTACTGGCGACGGATCTTGGATGATCTGGATACTGTGATATGGAGATGATATAGGGATTGTGAGATTTGGTCTGAGGATGCAGTGGAGATGCCGTATGTATTCATGATGCGATACTTGATTGGATTGAAACCCCATGTCATCGAGTGATTCCTTTTTATGAGGGTGTTGAGACAGTATGGCTGGATACAGGGGATGCCACAGGGTACAACTCATTATGCTCATTGAAGATTGGATGTGGCTACTTGGGGGCCTTCTATTTCATATGACTAGGCCTGCGCAGAGTATCGATCATTGGAGCCAGTTGATTGGGATCATCTTCCAGGCGTGATGGATAGCAGGATGACACATGAGTATGATATGCACTGCACTGTACATAGGTTTTGAGGCTGACACGTCTGAATGAGCTAGAGCTAGTTGTTGATGAGGATGATGAGAGGCTACGACATAGAGATCCTAGATGATAGAGGGATGGTGAGGTGAGAGATGAGAGTGGAGATGGGGATGGATATGTAGGAGGTGCAGGAGATCATGGTGATGGAGGAGATGATGATGGGTGGGATGATGATGCGGGAGATGGTCGAGTAGTGGCATTGATAGTGGTAGGCACATCAGGAGCTAGCAGTTCTAGATCTGCTAGAGATGTATATACAGATTGGATGGCCTGAGTGGTCAGATGTAGGAGATGAGGTCAAAGGGATTAGGGGCATCAGGTTCCAGAGCAAGAGGTACCCCCAGTTGAGCAGGTACCTATGATAGTATCACGGGCTGAGCAGTCACAAGAAGAGGCACCTCGATGGTTCCTCATTAGGATGTCGTCGCATCAACAACAGGCTCAAGTTTAGCAGCTAGAGAGTCGACTAGCAGAGAGGGACTCTCAGATGGCCCAGCTAGAGACTCAGATGGCTTCTCTCCTAGTCGAGAGAGATGCAACTATGGATAGGTGTCGACAGGCCGAGACACAGGTACAGTTGTCAGGAGGGTCTACTTCAGGGAAGACTACCCTGAAGATGATGCGTCAGGGGATCCGAGAGGCTGAGTATTACAGAACCTTATACTTTATTGTTGTTCCTTCTGATCGAAGGGCTCCAGGATTTTCATAGCTGAGTAGGAGATCAGGGCAGAGCCAGACTGAGAGTCAAGGAGTGATAGGGCCTCTTCAGAGAGCTCCCCCAAGTGCGGAATCGGGTACAAGGGTACCAGCTGGTGCTACTCTACCTGCCACATTAGGATAGAGCCCTGCTCTGCGTCCGAGTGGTCACACTGATATGGGACATTGATCTATTTATGTACACACCTTTTTGTGATGGGATATTGATGATTCTCCAATGTATATTTGTGATGTATCTCATATATTTTGTGATATCATTGTATTTTGGACATTGATCTTGTTTTGATGATATGATATGCAATCGATCCTATTCGCTCTACATGACCTATGAGATGATGAATGCATTCTATTTGATATATGATTATGATGTGCAGCAACTTTCATGACGTATGCTTATAATTGTTATGCGATACTTGCACAATGCAATGCTTTCTATGTTTATGATATTTTATGATTTTCTCATGCATGTTAATATGAGATGGATGCAATGCAATGGTGTTACTTTATATGATTTGAGATTTGATGAATGCCATGCAATTATCTTACTAAATGAATGAATGAGTTGATGCTTTACATGAATGATGCCTCGATATGCAATGGTTACATGAGATGAACTAACTTATCATGCAGGATGAATGAATTGATTATTTTTGTTATTGTCCAATGTACTCAATCACGTAATAAGAGAGATAACACCATGTTAGCTTTGGCCTTGGAAAAGATGAGCATTGTGATCCCCTGCAAAATGAAACGCAAATCTATCTTAAAATGCAATGCAATGCAGTGATCGGATCGGTCATGGAGTCATTGCTTTGTTTCATCATTGAGCCTTTAAAATGTGGGAAGTGAGTGCAAACATCAATGGTATAATTGAACCATGATGACCTGAGCACTACTTTCCTGGGTTTTGATATTGCAAGTTAGCACAAGCATCGAGGTATAATTGAACCAAGATGACCAGAGTGTTGCTTGCGTAAAACAGGCAGTATTAACCATTTCTATATGCAAGTCCGAAATGTCTTCGATGATACTCTGATGATCATTTCCTTAGACAACTTTGCACATATTAATGATTAATTTACAGACAGTAGACAAGAAAAATATCATGTTCCTTCCTTGTTCCTCTAGTCAAAGACATCCTAGAGTTACTCAGAAATCATGATAGCAAAAATCAAAATAAAATAGTTGAACAATTATTGCCAAAGTGTTAAAATCACGAGTCAAGATATATCATCTATTGATATGTGTGTTTTTTCATGTTTAGATTGATATGTGATAGTTAATGGTTGACAATGTGATCTTATGTTCAATGTTGGATGTATCTCAGTTTTTCCCTTGACAAGCATTGTCTGACTATTGTTTTACCTGCTTGATTAAGCTTAAAATGATCAAAACTTTTTGCCCCCAGCCAGGTTCAGGATTTTGCCCCCAGCCTAGAAACAAACCTTTATTATGATATAGTCAAAGATTAAAACCATGACGAGAAATCACCTGGGATGCCTGCGTATGTACAAAGGCTTTATGATGAATATGAACAACGCTGATGGAAAAGAATGCAAGTGGAAGAAAGTGTGAACCAATAGATGGTAGAGCTAGCCGACAGATAGCGCCTGTTTGCCAGGTTTTCACCATCTGTTTTTATTGCACTTTTTCTCATATTTGATTTTTTTTAATTTTATCATTTTCTACTTTTTCACTGTTTTTGGATTTTTTGCTTTTTCATTGTTTTTGGATTTTTTTTGCTTTTTCACTGTTTTTGGATTTTTCTGCTTTTTCACTATTTTTGGATTTTTTGCTTTTTCACTGTTTTTGGATGTTTTTGCTTTTTCACTGTTTTTGAATTTTTTTGCTTTTTCACTGTTTTTGGATTTTTTTGATTTTTCACTGTTTTTGGATTTTTTTGCTTTTTCACTGTTTTTGGATTTTTCAGACATAAAACTTCTTTAGATGCATGCTATTGATGGGTTCCTCGAGCTGATCTCCATCTTGTGTTGATAGCTGATATGCCCCTGACCCAAATACTGTTGTGACCACAAATGGACCTAACCAGTTTGCTTCATATTTTCCCTTCTTTTCTCGATCTGACTGATTTCGTGGATTTTCCTTTAGTACTAGTTCTCCCACTTGAAAGATTCATGGTTTGACCTTGTGAATATAACTTCAGCACATTCTTTGCTGATATACCTTTAGATGATCAAAGGCATTTTGTCTTCTTTCATGGATTAGTTCTAACTCTTGCAGTCTAGATACTCTTTGTTCTTCATCTGGGATAAGTCCTTTTAGTGATACACGTAGAGAGGGTATCTCTACTTTGATTGGCAATATGGCTTCCGATCCATATACAAGAGAGAAAGGTGTGGCGTCTGTTGGTGTGTGGATATTGGTGTGGTAGGCCCAGAGAGAAGGGTTTAGTTGAATATGCCAATCTTTCCTAACATCGTTCACTGTCTTTTTGAGGATTTTTAGAATAGTTTTGTTAGATGCTTCTGCTTACCCATTCCCTTGTGGATAATAGAGTGTGGAGAATATGTGTTGGATCATAAACTTCTCACATAACTCTTGTACATCTTGATTCTTGAATGATCATCCATTATCAGTGATAATGGTCATTGGTATTTCATAATGACAGATGATGTAATTCAAGATAAATGCAGCAATTTGTTTTCCTATGATATTTGTGAGAGGTACTGCCTTGATCCATATTGTAAAATATTCTGTAGCTACAAGGATGAATTTGTGACCATTAGATGAAGAAGGATTTATTTTTCCTACTAGATCAAGACCCCATTGGTAGAAAGGCCAAGATGTTGCCAAAGCATGAAGTTCTTGTGCTAGTGCATGGATCAAGTTCCCATGGATCTAACATTGTTTGCATGTTCTAGCTATCTGAAAAGAATCTCATTCCATAGTCAGCCAATAATAGCTCAAGCATATGAGTTTTTTCGAAAGGGTAAGACCACTTGAATGAGTGCCACAAATGCCGTTATGGACTTCATTTAAGGCCTTATCAGATTCTTCTTGTTTGAGACATCTTAAAAGAGTACCATCTAGACCTCGTTTAAATAGGGTATCCGCGATAAGAGTATAATGGGAGGATTGGCGAATAAAGTTTCTCTTTTGATTTTTTGATAAGTCAGGAGGTAAGATGTTATCTCTTAGGTATGTGTAAGTTTGGCCATAGCGGGAGGAATCATGTCCAATAAGTTGACAAATGGTTTGGGAATCAAGACAATTATGAGAAGGGTAAAACAACTCTTCAACCAGGAATTCTTAACGCTCTTGATTTTCCTGTGTTTGTAATAGAGAAGCAAGTGTTGCCATGGTATTTTCTGCTTTGTTATCATTTCTTGGAATTTGTTCAAAAGTGATTTCAACAAAATATTTCTTGAAGTCACCTACCATCTTCTTGTAAAGTTTGCCATTTTTTGTTTGATAGTCATCATTAATTTGATTAATGACGAACTAAGAATCTCCAAAGACCTGAAGTTGTGTAATGTTCCATTCTATAGCCATTTTGATACCTGTAACCAAAGCTTCATACTCTTCAGTGTTGTTGGTGCATGGGAAGCTTAATTTGTATGCTTTCGGAATTGTAGGACCTTGTGGTGTGATGAATAGAATGATTTCTCCTGATCCATGTTGTGTTCCATTATTGATGCCTGCTCCTGGTCCATGTTGTGTTCCATTATCGATGCCTGCTCCTGGATTGATATTTGGGTGATGTATTATAAGATATGGATCGAACTCTGGAATGTCTGCATATGACCAGGTAAAATTTATTTGCCAATTTTTAACGGGTTCCAAATATTTCTACCTTGCTAGTTCTGATAGAGAAGTTGCTAGATATAGATTAGTTGTGCCAATGATAACTGCCTCTGCTGGTTACATCAAGATATATGACTTCTCTTGATAAAATTTAGATAAGGTGTCAAATATCCCATCTTTCAGTGCCTCAAGGAGGTTTTCACCGTTAGATGCGTCCTTTATTGTTACTCTTTTTTGGTCTAATGTTGCCAAGAAATGGTTTTCAGCATTAGACTTGATATTGTTTTCTTTATTTTCACTTTTGTGACTAGGAGATTTGACACCCATTTGACTTGAATATACGTTTCTGAAATTCTTGGTGAGAGTTGTTGTAGGTTTGATTTCATTAAGATATAAAGATATGGCATGGTCATGAGGAAAGGTATTCATGGTGGTATGTCCTTCATTTTCCCAGTCCATAGGTTCAGGATGAATTAAGGATAAAGGATCCTCATGTTGGATTATGCCAAAGATATTAGGGGTCGTGATAGAGATGTCAAGGCTTTCAGTATGTATTTCCATGTCTAGAATGATACTCTCGTTAGAATGACCTCGTACAAGTAGCTCCTGATTGTCCTCGGTTAAGTCCATGTCAGCCACATGTGATTCTGATTCAAATAGGCTAGTTCCTAATGTTTGTTCTGCATACGTGTGAACTATATCGACTTCTACATCTTCTTCTTCCCTTTCAACTTCAAGTTGCTCTTGTTTGTTGTTCCATGATAATGAATATTCTCCGTTTCCTTGCTCTGTTAGCTATATTTGTTTTTCCATGCTTGACAAAATTGATGCAAATGATTGTTCTTTGGATTGTGTGCTAGAATATGTTGCCTCTTTGTTATGTGAAACCATGACCTATTGAGCCGATTTCAGATTATTACAACACTGCAATGGATTTGAGTCTGTTGATATTGTGATTTCTTGCCCATTATAGGGAAATTTTAAGCACTGATGGCATGTTAATGGAATAGCTTTCATATTTTGTATCCATGGTCTCCCCAAGAGTATGTTGTATGGCAGGTCCAAGTCTAGAACTTGGCATGTTGTCTCTTTTTGCAAAGGTCCCACGCTAATGGGTAACATCAAAATTCCTTTAGAGTAATGTTCTTCTTCACCATATGCTTTAGTTTTGATCTTTTTCAGGGGATCAACTGCATCTTCTGAATAACCCAAAGCACATACAAGACTCAAAGAGCAAATGTTTAAGCCAACTCCTCCATCTATCCAGACACATTTAACAAGCGCTCTATGAATGAGGACTTCAATTTGCAAGGAATCAATGCTAGGATGTGAAGGATTGAGATTTGAATAGGATCCTCTGAAATAGGCTTGATGGGTATATTGTTTGGTAAGGATGCTATGGAAGGTTCTTGCAAGCTTTTAGGAGGTGTAGGAATAGATGCCTTTGGAGAATTAATTTGCTTATGGAGGGATGAGCCGTTGCTAGACATAGGTGCACAATTTTGATCTTTCTCAGCCAAATCCTTTAAAGATATCTTTAAGAGTTGCATAAAAGAGCCACCTTTCTTTTGAGATGTATTTGAATCCTTGTGAGGTTTTAACATGGTTGGATTTTGATTTTAAACTTGTTTGATTGTTCTAAAATGTTGGTTTGTTATGTTTTCTTCTTGTGTTTTGCTTTGGTATGTCACGTTGATATGATTTTCAGCTATTGCAAATGTTTTTGTTTTTGTTTCAAAGGTTTGATTGTCTAAAAGTTGTTTTTGATAAGGGATCAACTGTCAATGTAAATGTGATAGCGCAATATGACACGACAAGATGGTTTAAGTGTTTTAAAAGTTTGCAAGTTTTTCGATCTTCAGTTTTCGAGTGCAATGGTGATGATTTGATAAGAACCAAGTCCAATAGGAATGATATATCCTATGATAGAGAATGAGGTCATTTTGATCAAGCGTTGTAGTTTTGTGATAAAGGATGATAGATCCTGATGAGAAACTATGTTTGAACGATCAGTTTATCAAAGAAAATGTGATGTTGCACTTTAAGGTGTTAGATCTTAAACTTGTTGGAGATGAATACTTGAGAACCTTAGTGTGTCTAGTCTTGAATCTGTTTTGACAAAAGATAACCTGATTGAATGACCCAAGAAGATGACCTAGTCTCTATGATTGGCTGTTTGAGAAATGGGTTGTTTTTGTTTTCTAATTTTGATGCAGTTTACTAGAAATGCTGACAAAATGACTAGGATTTCTGCTATACTGACCAGAAACGCTGACAAACTTACTAGAAATGCTGCTATACTGACCAGAAACGCTGCTATTTGGACCAGAAACGCTGCTATACTGACTAGAAATGCTACTATATTGACCAGAAACGTTGTTGTTTGGACCAGAAACGCTGTTGTTTGTACTAGAAACGCTGTTTTTGACCAAAACGCTGATGTTTGGACCAGAAATGTTGTTGTTTGGACCAAAAATGTTGACAGACTGACCATAAACACTGAAAAATAGACCAGAAATGCTAACAAACTGACTAGAAATGCTGACAAACAGACCAGGAATGTTGGCAGATAGACTAGGAACGCTATTCTACACCACAGTAACTCTAAAGTTCAAATGATAATGTGTAGACTTAGCAAATTAAGTGTTTGAACTTGGGAGATTTCAATCTTGACCCAAATTTGTGATTTTCAGACTCAGGAACCGGATATGTAGACCTGGCAAGTAGAAACTAGGAGATCTGATGCTGCAACATGAGCAATTTTGGCATGCAACTCACAAGAATTGTTGATTAGACCAAGGTATCTGGCCTTTAGACCAAGAGAGCTACTGTTTAGACCAAGAACTCTGCTATACTGACCAGAAACACTGGGAAATAGACCAGGAACGCTAATAAACTGACTAGAAACGCTGTTAAACTGACTAGAAATGTTGGTAAACTTACCAGAAACACTGGGAAACAGACCAGGAACGCTGATAAACTGACCAGAAACTCTAATGTTTAGACCACAAACTCTGATGTTTAGACCAGAAACTCTAATGTGCTCAAACTTGGAGAGTTAATGTTGAAATATGAGAAATTTAACATTCACACCAAGAGAGCTGACGTTTGGACTGGAAATGCGACTGTTTGGACTGTAGGTGCGACTGTTTGAACTGTAGATGCGACTGTTTGAACTGACAGTGCTAATGTTTGGACCCAAAAGAGCTAATGTTTGGACTGTGAATGCAACTATTTGGATTGATAAAGCTAATGTTGGACCAAAAGAGCTAAGGTTTGGACTGTGAATGCGACTGTTTGGACCGTAGATGCGACTGTTTTGACTGAAAGAGCTAACCTGCTGTGAAACTTGTGAATTTGACCATTTGAAGTTTGATTTTTCAATGTTTGTTGTATTTCAATGGATGATATATTGACTTGACTTACAAACATAGAATTCAGATTTTATTTTTGTCCCAAAGAGCACATAAAGTGTATGTTCAAGAAGCTTTAAAGAAAGCCCAAGTTTTCACGGGTTTTGAACAATTTGAAAACATATCAATTAGTCTATCCTAAGGATATTGGCTTCATTATTAGTTCTTAGCCCACAACTTGGTACCCTTTCGGTTCACACAGCCTTGTCACCTCCTAAAGGGCGCCCATGTTTTTGCCTTTGCAAGAGCTAGTGGAGTCTCGTTATGAGCCTAGCAATAAGGTCTCAAAAGGGGAGTTTGCACATACGCTCAAGAGGGACATAGGGTGAGTATCTTAAGGAGAGATTCTTCCCCCTCCATGCACTAAGAATTTAATAATGTTCTGAGGTAAACTGGGTAGCTTCTAATTTACTTGGAACTAGTAAGGGATCCATTCAGCGCGTCGGGGTATAAACTCAATTAAGAGGTCTCCCAGCCTTGAAAACCAAGGTTTGATATACCCGAAGGTACGGAGGAGAGCTATTCCCAAGCACTGTCATTGCTTTGATTTTCTTAAAAAACACATTTATTTTATAGTGGGTTGGAGTACTTGGTGTTAGCCGTTCTCACTTAGGTCGTTCCCCTCTCACCGACCTTAAGGGCTAAGAGTTAATAGCTCCTCGAGAGGGCAGGCCTGCTAAAGAAATGCACTATTGAAAGAAAAGGATGAGTCTGGTTTTTTGATCACCTAAGAAAGGTGAGAGCATACTCGCCTATCATCAAAACACATAAGACATATTTGTTCATTTCCATTGTAATTAGTCTATGTGCCTAATTTAACAAATATAAGTGCAAAATCCCGTGACTGCAAACAAAGTTAGTAGTTTATGTTGCATTCTTTGACGGCGAAATAGTTTATGACTCCGATCTTTCACAACAAAATAAGTACTAAGAACGCCATCATATATGCCAAGAACGCTGCTCTGCACACCAGAAACGTTGTTCTGCACACCATAAATGCTGTTCTTCACACCAGAAATGTTGATCTGCACACCAGAAACACTATTAAACAGACTGAAAATGCTGACAAATGTACCAAAAATGCCTTCATACATACCAAAAATGCTAAAGTATAGACTAGAAGCGCTAAAGTACAGAAAAACATAAAAACAGAGTTGAGGAATCTCCCATAAAAGCCATTTGAGGTGTCGGAACGCCACAATAGAGACTAAGAACAAGACTCAGCAGGTGAAGAGAGCTAATCTGCACTTTGAAAAAGCTAATCAACCTGCCAATGAAATTTCCTGCAAGCAAACTTGTTAAATATCAAAGGGGTTGGGGCCCACAGTGGGCGCCAATTAATGTGATGCTAAAAATGTGGTATATAAGAGGCATACACATATAATGAGACAATAAAAACATAATTGAAAAGCTTAATTTCAAAACTAGATTAGAAATGCAAACCACAAGCCTTCCTTGAAATGTCCCATTTTTCTCTATTCTTGAGGACCTTGAAGGTGTTGGATTGATGGGCTCTCAGCAGAGCAATGACCTCCAAAATGACAACTCAAGAGTTGAGCAACTATTTGATCATGATTGACTATGGAGATGATATGAAATGCATGACTTGAGAACCTAGATTAACATGCTATGATAAATCCAAAAGCTAATTACTAGATAATTGAAATGCAAATTGCCTATAGTAATGATACCTAAATTGATATGAGATAGGATCCATATTGCTCCAAAATGAGGGATATTTATAGGAATTCCAAGGCCAAAGCTGAGGTGGCAGGAATCGACGGTCTAGATTTGATCTGAAGATATCAAGAGCCAAGATTGAGGAAGTTGGAGAAGAGGATGGAGGAAGAGACACTTGTCATCTCTGTGGTGACAAGCGTCAAGGAGCTTTGCTCATGAGAGGGCAAGTGTCCAAGGGAGGAGACATGTGGCAAAAGTGCCATGTGTCTCAAGGAGAGAATATCCACACCATGGGAGGTTAGGATAAGGAGGTTATAATGTGCACGATAGGATAGGGTTAGTTAGACCCAAGATTAGATTGAATGGGGTAAGTTAGGGGATGGTTAGGTTGGGTGGTTAAAGTTAGGAGCCATGTGCTCATTTGAATTTAGAAATTCAAATAATTGGAAAATGGTAATTAATCTCAACAAACTTGAGTTTGTTAATCTTAATTAGGGATTAGAAGAATCGATTAATATGGGGAGACATTAATTAATTTAGAATTAATTAATCAAAGAGGGATGTGAGATGAACTATATAAATGAATCATTTAGATTTATTTACTAGTAGATGAATAGAGAAATTAATTAAGTTGCTTGTGAATTCAATTAATTGGGAAGGGGAATTAATCAAATAACTGCGTATTTAATTAACTATCTTCAGACCATTTTTAGGTGTATACAGTTATATAATTGCAATAACAAAGAATCCATTTATCATAGTCAAACTAAACATATAGATATCAAGCATTATTTCATCATAAATCTTGTGGTAGAAGGATATGTTGAGCTTATTTTTTTTGATCTAGAACTAACAATCAACTTGACGTTTTTACCAAAGTCATGAAAAAAGAAAAGTTTACAAGGATAAGGCACATTTAATGTTCGTCACATTAAACATCAAGGAGAGAATGTTAACAATAATGTTTAATTAATGACTGTTACTAACTGTATTAACGGACTATCTCCACTATCTTATCCACCACAAGATTTTTATAGTTATATTTTCTGAGACTTTACCTTCTTATTTGTAATCATTGCCTCATCACTTCATCCTTATCAATATTGCTACATGTTAGTGATTGCCATAGATTTTATCTTTTCCACTTCTTCAATTTAGCACTATAATGTCCACTACCTAAAAGGATTAAACTTCCTTTTTGTATTGATAAATACTTAAAATTAGAAGTATTCAACAAAAATATCATTTATAATTCTATTATTTATGCTTAAATAAAAACAGTTTTGCAAGAACGTTCTAGTTCAACAGTATGATACATTATTTGTATTCTTTTCAAGTCTACTGATATTTGAAATTATATGATATCTCTGAAATCCAAGAGAATCTTGGTGGGTATTGGAGAAGGTTTTGATGATCTCTAGCCACCTTAAATCCGTATACCTCAACTTCTGCCTACATTTGTGCTCATTATTTCCGTCTCATAATGTTGACAAGACCCTTTCTTCTTTCTGTATCGGAATTTAGTATACTTTTTGTGGCCTCGATTGTATACTAAATTGTTGACAGCCTTAGGTGGATTGGCATGTTGTTTTCTTGGTGGCTGCTAATGATATTATATATATATATATATATATACTTGTACAGACCACCAGTTATGTAAAGCAAAAGGGGCAAAGGAGCAGATGCTCCCTGTGCATATGGAATCTCCACAAAAAGCAGTGGAAAATCTTTGACAATGTTATCGCTTAAATGTGGCTACTTGGAGCATGTTTCAAGTGTTGTACAATTCTCAGCATTACGTTCTCTTTGCTCAAGTTTTGATTTATTTTGGTGGTTCAGCTTAAATTAGAATTAGAGTAATAGGTATATCTTATTGGAGAAGTAAGTGTGATTTACTATGACCTACGCGAGCAAGTTGGATTTTGGTTTAAACAACATAATCTAAGCTTTGATTTATTTAGGTGGTTCATCTTAAATCACACTAATAGGTGGATCCTACTCAAGAAGCAAGTGTGAATTCAAATGAACCACTTAAGCAAGTGAAAGCTTAGAGCCACATCAAACAAGTTGTTTAAGTCTAATGGAAGTTGGTACTAATATTGTTTAAGTTTGCTCCTAAAATTGGTTGTTGGCTGTTTTGGATTTTTTTTAATTCACTTAAGATGTCAATTTAGAATCAAATGACCAAGTTTTATTTTCACAAAAATATTAGATATTTTAAACAATTCCAGCATATACTATTATGATGCAACTTGCTAAAATCTATGAGGCAATCAATTTTAAGAAATCCGTAAACATTTATTTGCTTGCTTAAAGACAAAAATTAATGAAAATAAATCCAACATTATTTTTTCAGTACTCAAGACTTATTGAACAAAGAACTATGCCAATCTTTCACTTCACAATAAAGTTTATTCCTTTGGCTTATTTGGTGATTCCCTTATCTATTGGTAGACCTAATAGAATGTAGTCAAATAAGGTTTTGAATAGATTTTGTATGAGAGTTAGTATTCAAATTTTAGGTGGCTATCTTTTGTTGAACATCATTTGACATTCTTAAATTCTATTTTAAATCCTCTTCTTATTATAAATTCTTGTGCTTTGGAAAGTTATCTAAAAGAATTTAAATCTAGAAAAAATGGGTAAAGAATGTAAATTGTTAAAAATAGAGATGTAGTCAATTCAGATCAAATTTGTAGACCTAAACAACATGTAGTGGCCTTGGTTTTTGATAGACAAAGCTACTCTAGTGACTAAATTATATTGACATTATGCAAATTTATTGATCAATTTTGAGCTAGAATTCTTAACAATAAGTATCTTGGTGGTTTTCTTGGCAATAATGTTCCATGGATGGAGTTGAATGGGAAAAGTTTAATGGTTTGGAATACTATCAAGAAATTAAAGGAGTTGTGACTGTCAAGAATGGACTCTTCTAGATTATTAAGAATGGTCCTAAAACTCTTTTATTGAAATGACTCTAGGATCTCCATCCATTGATTCTAAATTCATTTCCCATTCTTTAGGCTCCTGAATGTAATATTTGAAGTAGGATGACCAATAGTAATTGACTTTAAGGTTTCTTTCTATTTAATAAATATTTAAATATATTTATGGCAAGCTCTTAGTAGCTAGCATAAGGGTAGTTCACTTAGAGCCCAAGACATTCTCTCATCTATTCTTAAGGACCAACCTTTCTATTCTCTAAGGTCGATGATGCTCTTGCTTGGGGTTATGATTCTAAAAAAACTTATTTAGTGACTCTTGGATATCAATTTCTAAAGAATAAGAGAGATGTTGATTAGAGATTTCCTCTTAGTGGAGAGAAAAATAGAGGATAAATTCTTCTAGCCTAAATGATTTTTTTTTTGTTTGGTTGTTTTTTTAAGAATAAGTGTCTTACTTGAGATAAAATCATAAAGAGAATTTCTCGATCCTTGAAAAGTTTTGTGTAGCAATAATGGAAAAAATATGGCCCATATTTTTTTTTCATTATCTCTTTTCTTTTTAGTATTTGAATGCATTGGTGGTAGTGCTAAAAAAAATATTATTCATGTTTCTTCCTTAATTGAATTTTGGGAAAGTTTAGGTCATCCCCTTGAATTGTCTTCTTTCCTTGTCGTTGTCTCGAATATTGGTCCTATTTTTATTTTTTGGTAGATTTGATTAGAGTAGAATTGTAGCAAAGTCAACATCTCCTTGAATAAGTTGTGGTAAAGATTTTGGAAGTGCTTAAAAAAATTATTAGAGATAGATATTTTTTTGAGAAAGTCCTATCTTCTTCTATTTGTCTTATTTCAAGTTGTTTGGAGCTTTCAAATCTTTTTTTTTTATTTGTATAGCTCTAAATCTAGGTCATCTAAGAAGGTTAATAGGTGCATTAAATGGTGTCCTACCCTTTCTAATATTTTTAAAATTAACAATGATTTCTCTTTTTGAAGTAATTTAAGTGTTGCTAGAATTTGAAGTATTGGTTGTGATAGTTATGCGTTGGTCCTTTTCGCTTTCTTTTATGCTATGGATACTATTTCTAATAATTTGATGAAATCTTAAACTATTTTGGTGGCTCTTGACAATGCACGTGAGCTAGGTTGGAAGAAAGTTACGTTTGAATTAGATTCTTTGATCTTAATTTTTCTTCTAAACAAATAAGATTTCAAGAATCTTCTTGGAGGATTGTTTCTTGAGTGGACTATGTACCATCTCTATCTCTCTCTCTCTCTCTCTCTCTCTCAACAAAGGGTCGAGCTCAAAAATATTATATTAATGTAAGTAGAATATACATAATAAAAGTTTGAAAGTAATCTGATAAAACATGCCCAAATTAAACTAAACATGAATTGCCTAGAAGTACCACCTCTCTTTGAATTTTGAGGTTGCTTCCTGTATTCATGTTCCCAATAAATGGAATGTTGTAGTCAACTGCCTTGTCAAGTGAATTTTCGAGGAATTTTTTTTTTCGCATCTTTTGGGTTCTCATTGTTTGATGAATCTTCTTAGCTTTTTCAACTAAATCATAATGATCAACTCACAAAGAAATAAAGAGTTTCATTGTTTTAATAGTTATGATTACTTGCACTACTTTGATCTCTATTTATTTCAAAAATAGTGAAAAGCCTTCTTAAATTTTTCCTATTCTTAATTCAGTTATGACCCTCTTATCACTTAAAAATATATCATTTTATAATATATTTATATTATTTTAATAAATTTCTTTTCATATTTATATACATAGATGGATAATGATACAATTAAAAAAAATAAATCATTTTAAATACATTTTCTTTAAATCACTATCTCTCAACTTAATAAAAAAAGTACTTTAAAAGTATTCAAATTAAAAATATTTAAACATTAAATAAATTAAATTAAATAAAATATTAAATTTAAAATAAAAAATAAAAAATATTAAAAATAAAAAATAAAAAAATATTAAACTAAACATATTAAATTGTAACAAAATATCATTAAAATTAAAAAACCTTATAAAAGCCTTATTCAAAATAAATGATAAAATAAAAATAATAATGAACTTTACGTATAGTACAAACCTACACTAAACTTTATGATAGGATGAATAAGTGATAATGCATGGAGGAAAAATAGGCACAAAAGCAAAGCGAACAACGTAACATTTTATGGGCGATTTTGAACAATTTATTGATTTTTCTTATTCTATGGATTTTATTTCAAATTTTACAAAGAAATTCGGTGAACTCTGATGTTTACAAATGAAGCAAATTTATTTTATGCGCATATACTAGAACTGATTTTCAAAATGAAAGAGCTTTGTTTACTTTTCTAGTTTCCTTTAGAATTTATTCTTTTAATATATAATTTTTCTTCTTTCTTAATTTCTATTATATATGTCAGAAATTTATGTTTGCAATTATAAGAGGAAACAAAATAATCAAGTTGAACAAATTAATTTTTTGCGAACATTTGATTTCAATATGTTTTGATTTGATAAAAAAGATACTAGCATTTTAAAAACATATAAAATTTGAGATCATTTATATACATGTTGATTTGGACCAAAAAGATAAAAAGTTTCTTTTTTCGTAAGGAAATGTCCAAAGATCAATGATGATGGTAAATAAATTGAGTTGTCGTTAGTTTGCTTTGTTATCACACAATAAATTTGTTTCTTGTTTCTTGTAGGCTTTTTAATAAAAATCAGTACTTGATAAAAAGGTGTCTTGAGAAGAATATCTCTCAATATATCTTTTATATATTATTAACTATATATATGCTAGTAGCCTTTGCAGTGCAACATGTAAAATACTAAATAAATTAGGGATAGGGTTAGTATTAGGGATAAGGTTAGGGTTAAAGCAAGGATTAGCATTAGACTTATGGTTGAAGATAAAATAATGATTACAATTATAGTTAGAGTTACAATTATAGTAGGGTTAGAGTTATGGTTGGAGATTGAACAATGATTACAGTTACAATAAGGGTTATGATTAGAGATAGTTTTATTGTTATCACATTAGAAGAATTAGGTTAGGGTTAGGGTTAGATATATAATTAGGTTTAGCATCAGGGTTAGGATTCTGGCAATGATTAAGATTAGTAATAGAATTAAGGTTGGGTTTAGCATTAGGGTTAAAATTAGAGTTGGGTTTTTGGATAAGGTTATTGTTAGAGATAGAATTATGAATAAGACATTAGATGAATTAGGGTTAGGGTTAGGGTTAGATATATAATTAGATTTAGCTTTAGAGTTATGTTTATGGTAATGATTAGGATAAGAAATAGAGTTATGGTTAGTGATAGTGTTAGGGTTTAACAATTTAACTCTAATCAAATTCTTACCCTAATCCTATCCTTGACCTAACCATAATACTAACCCTATCCCTAATTAAATTGTAACTCTAACCTTAACTCTAGCCCTAACCCTAACCATAATTAAACCCTAACACTAACCATAACCCTAACACTAACACTTTAGCGTTCTAGCTTTTGATGCTTGATTAAAGTGCCATTTCTACTCACACCACATTCCAAACTTACATTTTCATCACCTTTCCATTCCCCCCTCATTCCGGAGTCCTTTTCAAGACCAGGGCATTGGGCGCCCTAGTCCTAAATCCCACGCCTTTGTCCTCCTAATCAGGCCCTAAATTGGGGCCTCACAACAGTCATCTCAAATGAGCAGGAAACTTGATCTTGTGTCAGCCTGTCCTAGAAATTTAATTTTCTTTTAGACAATCAAGTATAAAAGGGGGTCTACCCCTCTTATTTGAAACCTAATCAATCTTCTATGATCTCTCTCAATTACACTTTGGCAAAATTCAATTCAAGTGGGCAAGCAATCAGTCATTCATCAAGCATTGGAGCAGAAGTGGAGTTAAGTTCAAGTATTGAAGATGGCATCCATGATCAATATTTTATGAAGACATCCTACATACAAACTTAAAACCTTTGTATGAAGGTGAAACAAAACTTCATCAAGATATACATTACTGTTTCAAGCATTTTCAACCTCTCCCTCGAAAGGAAAGTATTTTATTATTATCTTTCATTATATTTATCAATTCAATTTTATGGTTAATTCCAAAACCAGGGTTTGAACTAAGGCAAATCCCTATTCCCAACATATTTCCCTCTCTTTCCATGTGTAGGAAAAAGGTGTAGGAGTTGTACTCAAGAATTTTGATAGAGCTGACAGTGACAAATAGGTTTATCTTTTGCTGGTAGAAAATTTGGAGGATCGGGGCAAATTTGTGCTACCTGGTCCTAAAAAATTAGACCAAACTTTTGGGAACAGGTTCTAAACATCTTATTTTGCCTAGATCTCAGTTTGTGGCTCTGTGGGATATGTGTAGCAATTTGTTTGTGACAATTTACTTTCATTATTCATATTTTTACCTTAGTGTCACAATTTCCTTCCAAATTCAACTAAGAAAGAGGATAATCAATTCCAACTAGTGAATCCAATTAGAATCTTAGTCCTTTCCCCATTAGGATTGAGCCTAGATCTATTGGATTCAACCCTCTTTCAATGTATGTTGTGTTAATTGGGCTAATTAGTGGATTTACTTGGTGAAACCCTAATTTCTAATTTTCATACATTAGAAACACTAACTCTAACTGTAACCCTAACAATAATTAAACCCTATCCATAACACAAAAACTATTTCTAAGTTCTATAATCCTAAATTTTAATCCTAACACTAGCTCTAACCATAATTTAACCCTAAAACTAACCATAACCTTAATTCAACCCTAACCCTAACTTGGAGCTTTATCATATAATAGTAACCTTAATCCTAACCTAATCTTAACCTTAGCCCTAACATAACTCTAACCCTATTTAAATCCTATTATTCACTCTAACCCTAATTAAACTCTAATCTTAAGCCTAACCTAATTTAACCATAATTTAACTCTAATCCTAACCCTAATTCTAATTAAACCTTAATTATCCTAACTATAATTGAATATTAACCGTAACTTTAACTCTTATTAAATCCTAACCCATAACCCTAACTTTGATTAAACACTAACTTTAATTGAATTATAACCCTATCCCTAACCTTAATTGAATTTTAACCATAATTATATTCTAATTGTAATTAAAATCTAACCCCAACCCTATTCCTAATCAAAGCCTAATCATAATTAAATCACAATCCTAACCACAACCCTAATTATACTATAACTCAAATCCTAACTCTAATTAAACCCTAACCTTAACCTTAACCATTATTGAGCCTTAATATAATCCTAAACCTAATTAAAATCTAATCCTAACCCTTATTAAACTCTAATCCAAATTGAACCCTAACCCTAACCCTAATAAAAAATTAACCTTAAATTCATTTTTATTCCTAACCCTAATTGAACCTGAAATCTAATTCTAACCCTCACTCTAATTGAACCCTAACCCTAACCTAATTCTTATTATAATCATAATTGAATCACTACCCTAACTCAAATTGAACACTAACCCTTATCCTAATTCAACCATAACTTACCTTGACCCTAATTAAATCCTAACCCTAGTCCTAAGCCTACTTAAAACCCTAATCATAATTGAACCGCAACCTGAGTTAAACCCTAACCCTAATCCAAACTCTAACTCTAACCCTACTTAAACTTTAACCTTTACTCTATGTTATGATCTTAAGATGGTATATTTCCAAGTATATATTATACATTCCTAAGTATAATAAGGATAAGCACTTGTGGCAAGTTTAACCCCAACATTTAAATATTAGTTAATACACTAATCCCTCTTAACTAGGATGGATGGGTATGTCCCTACATAGTTATACCTACAAATAAGGACGAGAACTCTCTCCCATATTATCATATCATCTATTATAGAATTCATATGTTATTATCTAATAATTGGAGGTCACCCCCTTACAATGGTCTTCTATATTTCTAATTCTTGAAAGTATCTCCAAGAAATATCATACCAAGTGGTATTAGAGCTATGATTTGGGCCAAATTTTTTGTTTCCATCATAACTTCCAAGCCATTGTGAATTTTGGTCTGATTTTCTGGGGGGGTTCTAGGTATGTATTAGATAATATCTTACGAAAAATTCATACTTAAGGTAAGGTTTACAAAAGTTATTGATATTTAATATTTTTTTGTAAACTTTCTTTGTAAGTGACATTTGTTTGAATTATTTTTAAATTTTCATTTTTGTAGGGCTTGTCAAAAATTATATAGGGTTAGCTCTTTATAATTTACTTTTAACATAAAATAGGTTCTTTAATTTAGCGATCAAAGTTTAGTCAACATTTTCATTAAATTTTCTCTATAGGCTACAAATTTTGAATTTTTTTTTTAATTACATTTTTGGAAAGCTTATCAAAACTTAGGTAAGGTTAGTTCTTCAAATTTTATTGCTATACATAAAATATACCCCTTAATTTAATGGTCAAACACTAGTAGAATTTGGCAAATAAATGACTACGTGACTAAAAATTTTAGTCATGACAACTAAAAATGACTAAAATGAATTGTGGTGTTTTTTTTTTTAAGTAATGCTCGTGTTCGTCGGAATTTCGACGAACACGGGCACTTTTAAAAAAAAATCAAATTTCATTATTAATGCCTTCTCCGTCAAAACCAAATGTGAAATTATCGTTGGAATTCCAATGAATTCAGGCATTTTTTCAAAAAATTCAAATTTGGTTACAATATACCTTCTGTGTCAGAATTTTAGGCCAAATGTATTAGTGATCAATTTCAGCTTGGCCATTGGCCTGTGGGTGATAAGGTGTTGATTTTTTGTGCCGGATGTTATATTCCTCTATCACAACAGTAATCAAATTAAATGTGAACTGAGCACCTTGATCTGTAAAAAGTTATCTAGGAACTTCATACCTTGTAAAGATCTCTTCATAAAGAAACTCTGCAACCTTGTTTCCTCTTGCATGTTTCATTTCTCTAACTTCTACCCACTTGGTAAGGTATTCTGTGGACACTAAGATATATGATTTTTCATTAGATGGGGGGTCAATTGGACCTATGAAATCCATTCCCCATTTATCAAAAGGTGTGACAACAACCTGTGGATGTAAATGCATCTCATTTGACCTAGTTGGGCAGTCCATCCTTTGACATCTATTACATTTCCTTGTATAGTTGATTGCATCCTGGTGGAGAGTAGGCCAGTAGTAACCTGTGTTGAGTATCTTCATTATTGTCCTTTTGGCTGCAAAATGACCCCCACAAGGCTCATCTTGACAGGCATGCAGAATGTCATATATTTTATCTTCCCTAATGCATCACCTCATGACATTATGTAGGCATGTATAAAATAAACATCCATTGACCTAGGTATATGGAAAAATCTTCTCAATAAGGATCCTTCTATCCCTTGGAGAGAAATATGAGGGTATGTTTCCACTAACCAAATAATTGGCTATATCAGCATACCAAGGTATGTGATTAGTGATAGCAAATATATGTTCATCAGGAAAATAATCATCAATGATGGGTTCTTGAGGCTGATGCGTAAGCCTGGACAAGAAGTCAACCACTACATTTGCTTTACCTGGCTTATCTATGATAATGATATCAAACTCCTGCATTAGAAGTATCCATCTTGCAAGTCTTCCACAAACAACTAGTTTGTTCATGAGGTATTTGATTGTTGTATGGTCAATGTAAACATATATCTGGTACCTTGTTATATAATGTAAAAATCATTTCTTTTTTTGTTATAGTGTAGTTGAATTCATCTTCGTGCAATTTTTTGTTGATGTAGTAGACTGTATTGTCAATGGATCCATCTTTCTGGGCTAGAACTGCTCTAATTGCATAGTCAGAGGCATCAGTGTAAATATAGAAGGATAAATTTTATTTGGGTCCTTGAAGGACTGGGCTTGAATAAGTATAACTTTGAGCTCTTGGAAGCCTTTATCACATGCTGGTACCCATTGAAAATCTACATCTTTCAACAATAGACCATACAAGGGACTTGCTATGGTGCTGAAATTTTTGACAAATTGCCTATAGTAACCAACATGCACCAAAAAACTACGTATGTCCTTTTTCTTGGTGGGAATTGGAAGAGTTTGAATTACCTCAATCTTAGCAGGATCTACTTGAATTCCCTTAGCTAAGATGTAGTGACCTAATACCACTCCTTCTTGCATCATGAGAAATCATTTCTCACTATTTAGTGAAATATTATGATCCTGACATATTTGTAACACTTTGGATAAGTTATCAAGTTCTTCTTGAAACTCCTCTCCATAGGTGGTAAAATCATCCATGTAGATCTCCATGCAATTGCGGGAGATATCAACAAAGATTCTTAAGACGACCCTCTAAAAGGTTGTTGGAGCATTACACAATCCAAATGGAAAAATAGAGTAGGCATAGGTTTCCCAGGGACAAGTGAAGGTTGTCTTGTCCTGATCCTCTAGTGCTATCTGAATCTGATTATAGCCACTAAACTCGTTAAGGAATGAAAAAAACTTTTTCCCTGCTAAAGAATCCAAAACTTGGTTAATGAAAGGAAGTGGAAGATGGTCCTTTTTTGTATATTGGTTCAATTCTCTATAATCCACACATACCCTCCATTTATCATTCTTCTTTGGAACAATCACCAAAGGTGAAACCCATTAACTACCTAAAATGGGGTAAATAAAACCTACATCCAGTAGCTTCTGTAATTCAGTCTTGACAATTTCCCTAAGAGCTAGGTTAACTCTTCTCTATGGTTGTATGATTGGTTTAGTGTGCTCTTGAATACATATTCTATGAGTACATAGTTTAGGATCCAATCCTACCATTTCAGTGTAGTCTCAAGCAAATGTAGTCTTCTTCTCTTGTAACAATTGTTTCAGTTAATGCTCTTTTTGTGCAGAGAGATTACGGTTTACAATGAGTTACTTCCCAGGGGCTAATTTAATATGTTTAGTCACCTCCTTCATGGAAGCTTTATTCACACTAGGTAGCTTTATTTCATGGGGCAAAAGAGTATGAAGTAGTGCAAGATTAATAAATTTTGAACTAGACAATAGTCTTTGTGATGGTCATCTAGAATTGTCTGAAGTACCTTCTCTTGTAGCATCTTCTGCACATGTATTATTTAACACTTGTGTCGAGACTTGATCTTCATCATATAATTATAGGAGAGGAGTTTTTTCAAGCATCATCAATTTTACCATAGACTTGTTATCTTCCTTAGGCTCATCACCTAAGTCAGGCCAGATGAATTGTTCTGATTCCTCATGTGGTTGAGCGGGTGGATAGTCAATTTATTTGTTCTCTCTCCATTGGCAATTGTCATATCTCCTTACCTGCATCTAATATAAGTATCTGCAGTAGCTAGCCATGGTCTTCCCAGAATTACTAGATACCCTCCAAAGGTATCTTTGAGAGATAAAATCATAAAATTAGTTTGATATTCCCAAGAGTCAATAGTTACCATAATGTCTTCTATCATACCATCTGGTTTGACAATGGAACTCTCGGCTAGTTGAAGAACTATATGAGTAGGCCTTATATTTGGAAAATTTAGATTCTCCATGATCTCGTTTGTCATGACATTGATAGCAACACCTAAATCTATGAGAGCATTTTGAACCATAACTCCATTTATCATTATTGCAATTAATAGGCTACTAGGGTCTGAATACTTAGGCATGATCACTTTCCCTAGCATAATAGATCAGCTAACTTACCCATTACATGTACTATTATAGGATCCTTATTTTTCCTTCCAGGTTTCTTCAATCATGTCTCTCTAATAGCCTTACTATATATAGGAACATCCTTAATTTCCTGAAAGAGAGGCATCTTAATGGAAACTTGCTTAAGCTGGTCCAGGAAATCAAAGGTTGGTTCAGAGACAGGCTTTGATTGAGCTAATCTTGTTGGCAATTGACACTCATCGGATTCATTTTGTTGTCATTGATGGAAACAAGATCAGATGGAAGTCATATACTAGCATTAAAAGGCATATATCGCCAGACACCAGCATTGGAGTATCTAGGATTACATTGGCACCGATACCAGCACTGACACCGACATTAATACTTCAAGTAAGCCGACATCAAGGAAGACTTATTTAGAAAATCATTTTGTAATTATTGTCATGGCCGACATTGAAAAACTTTTGTAATGTATTGTAAGCCGACATAAGGCATATTGTTTGTAATGGGTATATAGGTCAGTCTGCTAGGTCATTTTGAATATGATATAGGATGCGACATAGGAGAATATAGCAGAACTGTATAATGCGAAGTATATGTATGTAGGTCATTTGCATGCAAATTTTATATCATGCAATGATCTGTAGATAGTTTGTAAAGCATTCTTGGAGGAGAAGAGATATCGGTAGTAGTGTTCAGGGTTTATGAACCGGTACAGAGCAAAGCTAGAACCAGAACTCTATTTGGCATAGCAAATTCATTTTTGAGTTCAATTTTATTGTTTTACATTAGCAGAAGCTTGTAGTCAGTGAGACTCTTTAGTGATGAGAAGTATGCTCTAGGTAGTGTGCCTTCTTGCATGTGCAGGCCCCCATTATATGTAATATCCTTTCATATGGCTAGTGAATTGATATTGTGGGTCACAAATACCACCGTAGTTTTTCCTCTTTGAGGTTTTCCACATATAAATATTGTGTGTTATGGTGTTCATTTATGTGGATGGTTTATTTGCTTCATGTTATATGTTTATTTGTTTACCGGTTTATATGTGTATGGTATAAAAGGATAAAATCTTGTGCTACCAGCAAAACACTAATTCACCCCTCCCCTCTCAGTGTTCTTGGATCCCAACAAATCTTTGAGGGAATGGAGGATCTGGGTTCTTAGGTTCTACTTGTTCTTAGTCTTCACTAGTTAGCTCTGGAATAACAAGAGTAACAGGTGGTGGTAAAGTTTTTCTTGACCGAAGATGTACATCACTAACATTGACTGAATATGTAGGGTATTGATTGAATTCTACTTAATATACTGGTTGTTGTTGTTTCTTTTTTTATTATTGGGATTAGGAGAAGGTTGGGTTGGTAATTGAGTAGGTCTTGGTGGGACATTGGTAGGTGCAGGTGGCATAATAGTTGGTTGACTAGCATATTAGTTGGGTTGGAGATATCTAGCTTGCTAATTAGGGCATTGTTGTCCTCTTCAAGACTGGGATTGAGGCCAATTGGTTTGTTGTGGCTGCCAATTTCCTTGGGGTGGTTTCCATCGAGCTTGAGGTCCAAACGAAGAGTTTGGCTGATAATTCCATTGTGGGTTCCCATAATTACCAAAGTTTAGAGGATATTGATTTTGCCACTGATTATTAAGTGCATAAAAATATGGACCATTAAAAGGTAAGGGATTAGATGGCATACCTTGTCTTGGAACCCTTGGCGATTAATATTTCATGAATTGGTAGGTGATTGATTTTTGTGGGATAAATCAGACAAGTGGGGATAATGTGGCCAACAATACAAGATCCAAGAAGAGGGCCATAGACCCTAGTGTTACTTCTACCACAACAGTTCAAGCTCCACAGGCCACCATGAAGTCCCCAATGCCAAAGATGTTAGGCCCAATATGGAAAGCTAATGTACTAAGAGGGGAGGGGTGAATCAGTACTTCAAAACTTTTCTTCAACAATAACTTTACTGTTATGAATAAACTGAATAGTGCAGTAACATAATATAAAGCTAAAACAAATAGATAACAATCATACATGATTCACTCCATAACACATATATTTTGGTTACGCAGAAACTCTTGGTTAGAGAGAAAAACTGCGGTGGGGATGGCACCCACAACTTCACTACTGCAATAATAAAGGTTGCTCGGTTAGAGTTACATGTTTAGCTATTTTTGATAGCTTACCCTATTAGGAGTATCAAGATCTGTTAGAACTACCTTGCTAAAGGATTTTACAACACTTAATCTAAATGCTACACCTAGTTAGAGGCTTTACAATTTATAGACTTGATTAGAGTCTTTTACCCTGTTAAAGGTTTCTCTTACAACTTCAGCATATTACAATAAAATCTTTACAAATATCTGCAACTTTACATCTGAAATGTTATAGCAAATTCTATGTGCTCAGAATAAGATTACCTTGCTTATAGCATACCTCGGTAACCCATATAATAACTCAGTAAACCCTTTTGTTTACTCTGTTCTTTGACTGTTCTCTGGAATCCTTCTCGGTGACCTCTATGTCTTTGTCATAACACTTAGTGCTTTCACATGTCTTGCTTCATATATTTCTCTATCTTCTTTTCTGTCATGCTACATGTATATATCTGTTCTTAATCCATGTTGTATAAATAGATCTCTTATGATGGTGATCCATTTATTGCTTCGATCTTACAAATATGTTTTATCGAATGAATAACCATGCAAAATATTTCATTGGTTAGATGACCTCAAAATCATACACAATCTTTAAGTGCAATTAACAATGTGATAACGGTTAGGTGTTCCTTGATCTTGTAACACGTTTCCATATGTATGTCCAGGTTCGATGAATCTGGTAACATGTTTCACTCGGTGTATATGAACTCGGTGTGTCATCTTTGCTGCTCGGTAGACATGGAATGATACTTGGTAGACAGCTCAGTGTATACTACGCTCTAAGACTACTTTCTTCTATAACTGACTGGACTGTGCATACCAACTGAATATTCCGATAGAGATAACTGACTAGAATATATAGAATAACTTTGAACATAAAACTAATGGCAACTTGATAAGTAGTAACAATCTCCCCTTTTGACATTAGTTGAGATGTTTGACAAAAAAAAAAAAAAAAAAACTACTTTCAAAGTTATAACTCAATAATCTATATACTTGCAAAATTTGACTATACTGACAGTAAATACAATAGTCAATGAAATAATATGTCCAGATATACTCCCCTTATCAATATACTGTACAAAACTCTGATTTTGCATGCTCGGTGATCTACTCTTGTTCTTTACTTACTATTTTGTTCACTGCTTACTCTACTCGGTATACTCCCCCCTGTATACTACACTCCTTTTGCTTGATACTATACTTTGATGCTTTGAATACTATATCACTCCCCCTTTTTGACAAACATTAAAATTTAGTTACCATTCGGTGGTGGCAACTGGTCAAAAATGGTTTTGTACTTTGTCCGTGCTTCGGTGAGAGCGACAAAGAGGGCATCCTTTACACTATCCATTAAAGAATTATGTGCTTGAATATCAGCCAATAATGATATTAAGCCATCTAAAGTGCTTCTCTCTTGTGTAGTAGACAAGTATGTGGCTCGATTGATTTGTTCTTGGACGGATGAAAGATGAGGAAGGAATAATGTCTGAAGTGTCATTATATCCATCCGGATCTTGTGTTCTTCATTTCTTAGGTCCAATTGTTGAGCCATGAGTTGTTGTAACTTTGTATAGAAATTCTGAACAGAATTGGGCTCTGTGGTCAACTTATTTGAGAGATCGATGATCTCTTTCTCAATTACTTTTGTTTTATTTTTGATGTCTTTAATGAATAAAGAAAATGTACAGAGTTTCTGAAATAAATAATGAATGTGCTTGAGTTGAGGGGTCAACTCAGCAATAAATTTGACAAGTTTGACTTTGCCAATAGCTATAGCTTTTTGTACCTCTTCTATCATTTTTGCAGTGAGCTCTTTATCTTTTAGATTGCTCAAGTATTTGGATGCATCTACTCCAAATGTCTCTATCTTGGTTAGGAGTTCATCCAGTTGAATGTGGATGGCTGCATCTTTGGTTATTGTAGCTTCAGGTAGCATATCTATTAAGAGTTCTTTCACCTTCTGAAGTACTTTATTTTTCTTTTGAATGGCCATTTGCTTCTCTTGTTCGGCCTTTGCTTTGCATAGTTCATCGAAATCAATGAGTGCTTGCCCCTTTAATTTGGATATATCAACATTGGGCAACACTATTGGTTTTGACAAATCTACTTTGAAACTATTCTTTTTCATCTTCTGTTCTTTACCTTTTACTAATTGAACTAAGACAAGGGCTTGTAAGGCTGGATGACCCTCGGTAGGTTGCTCGATAGAGGCAATACTTTGGTCATTTTCTTTAGCCTCTGTAGTTTTCTTTGGTGTCTTGGTACTCAGTGTCTCAGTTGTAACATTTTCAGTGCTAGAAGGATCTTGAGACATCTATTCTTGAGTAGTACCTTCTCCTATTGTAGACTTGTGATCTTCGGTGCCTTTATCCATATCTTGAGGGGTTTTGGTTGAGACAGGTTGATTGACCGGTGGATAAGGCTGAACTTGTTCCAAGATTGATTCACTGGATATAAGTTTTGCATATGCATTGCCTTCTATCATTTCCTATTTCGGTGCCTTTGTATCCATGATATCTTCATCTATTTGAATGGTGTCAGTAGGATCTTGCTCGGTAACATCAGGATCTTGCTCGGTGACATCAACTATTTCCACTTCAGCTTGCTCACCGGAATCTTTGTTTCTAAAGAAATCCTACCATTTTTCTTTTGTCTCATTTTCCACTTCAATATACAGTCCATTCATCAGTTTCAAGGCCTTTTGTTTGACGAGGAACTTTGTGTGGTAGGTTGTCAGATGTTCTTTTATATCAGCTATTGACATGTTAGGAAAGAGATGTACCAAACTTCTTTCTCTGATTTGTTTCTCTGAGTCCAGGGCATATTGCCACCTGTTATCAATATGTGCATATAATTCTTTTGGGAGAGAATTAGAGACTTCTAATGGGACCAATCAAAATTTTAGAAGTGTGCAGATGACAACTTCTTCAATTTGTCTATTTTCATCTTCATTTCTGGTCTCATAATTAACATATCTAAATCCTCCAAATCCACCATATTCTTTCAGATTAGTACAAAAATTTTCAACACTATGTACATTTACCTTCTTGCTCTTGACAATTTGAAATTTGCTTGCATCCTCAGATTTTGTGTCACTGGACTCTTTTGCCAAAATGAGTCTCCGAGTAGATTTCTTGTAAGTCTTTTTTACCTTAGGAATAGTAACACTCTTTGTTTTCTTACTCAGTGAAGCTGTAGATGCTCTAGTGTTAGGTCGCTTTGCTGGAGAAATCGGTGAGGCCTTTGATGTGTCCTATTTCTTTCTTTTCAACACTTTTCCCTTAGGAAATTTGGTGCTCAGTGTTATAGCTGCCTCTTGGGCTTCAATTTCCTCTTTGGTAATCGCTATAGTGCCTTTGACAGGTGTGGAGGAAGAATCTTCTCCGAATTTCTCCGATAATGCCTTTATCATCTTTGTTGCCTTTCTTAAAGCTTTGGGTACTACAATGCTCATTTTTACTTTTTCCTTCTCTTCTTCATAGGTTCCATACCTCAGCTCAGTAGCATGCCTTAGCAATGTAAGAAATGCATCAATTTGTTGTTGTGTGATGTCAAAATCAATCTCGTAACCCATAGGTGAAAAAGATTGAGTTCTTGGTTCCACAACATTCACATAACAGTAATCAGTGTCTACTTCAAAACATATGTCATCTTTGTATTTTTCCACTAGCTTGGGTGGAATCCGGTATCTGTTATGCATTTTCTCTTGAAATTTACTAAAGTAATCATCCATAATATCATTAAAATTATCACCTAGCTTCTTAATGAAGTCATTTATCTGATGGGTGATTGGTCGGTGTAGTTCCCAAACAACTTTACCGACTGATGGAAAGAATTTTTCAAAATAGAAAAACATGCATACAAGCAGTGATCCAAACTTTAGTGTATTAGCTGAGTTGTTCTTCTTCAGCTTCTTGATGGTGTTCAGATTCTCAAACAGGTTTTTCAGTAACACCTCACATAGATCAATTTTCATGCCTTTCTTCACAATTTTGTATGCTAAGTCTACTGCTACACAGGCTACACTATTTTCCCTTGCCTATTGGAAGAAATAGTAGCCTATTACTCTAATGGCAAATTTTAGTTCTTCATCAGTGACATTGTTTAATTTCAATCCTCTGCAATTTGATTCCACTCCGGTTAAACTGATCAATTCCTTCTGTGATATCATTTTTTGAGCTTGGGCATGATCATAAATAGGGTAACCGGTAATCAGATGAATGATTTCCTTGGTAATCTTGAACGGTTGCTCTTCTAGCCACATGAAATCATCGTGAACTCTGCTCAGAACAAACTTGACCCACTGGGGTTTGAACACACAGGGATAGGTTAGGGCTTCAGTTACTGCCTTGATCTTAATGTGCTCATATTTGCTATTCAATTTACCATCGGTGCACAATTGATCATATGTTTCTTTGATTTCAACATGATCGAGTTCTTCAACACGACATTTGGTGAAGAATCTCACATCCACGACTAATAACACTCTATCCGAGATGAGTGAAAATGCGGTTTTGTCATCCGGTTCAGATGCAACTTTGGGAGTTAATGAGTATTTTAGTGAGGACTTTTCTACATTCTTAACAATGATGGGATCTTGGATCTTAGGTGCCATTTTTAGATTTCAGATAAAAGATAACAAAAGATCCTTAGGGTTTGAGGATTTTCAAACGGCAGATGCTTCACACTTAGTAGATAATAATAACTTGATAAGATTGGTAAACCAACTTAACAATGCATTGAGATTGATGTAAATACCTTGAATTTTGCTTTGTAGGAGGTTTGATCGCCTTAGATTCTCTTTGCTCTGCTCTCTTGAAAACTTGGTAAGTGAAAATGACCGCGTAAATGCTTTAAGTACACAATATACCTTATCGGCTCCGTGTGGGTTAGGTCAAAAACATTAAATGCACTCGATTCCACTAAACTTTCTTTCTCCTTTTTTTTTTTTGCGCTTTAACCGAGTAACCAAACTTCCTTCATTTACCGACTTGACAGGTTTCCTGTATTCACCGACTTGACAGGTTTCCCGTATAGTGCTCCAAAAGACTTTGATAGAATTTCAAACTTACTACTACATCTTAACTATGCAGATTTTGACTTAAGTACATAATAAAAATAGGAACTGTTAAGATTTAACCTTGAGAGAATGCAGTCCCTTCATACCTTTACCGATTAATTTGGAATAGGTGCACCTAACTCGGTAGGTAAGGTGCTTTCTTCATTTGACACAATTTCCTTCTTTTTCCAAATCATCTTTAATTTTTCTTTTATTTCCTCAGTGTCTTTTCTAGGTTGATCTCTGCAATCTCTAGCCAAGTGTCCAACTTTGTGACATTGAAAACATGCCATACCAGGATTTCTCCATGATCTTCGGTTGTTCATCCTAAACCTTATAAAGTAGTTGGCACTTATATGTCCATATCTTCCACAAAATTCACACCATATCCTTGTATTGTAATCCCATGGTACTACAGAAAATTGTCGGTAAGGATTTGTGTGAGCTCAGTAACCTCTAGAATTTGCTTGGTGTGCAGACCACATATAGTTCTTTTGCTTAAGCCAACACTTCTCGGTACTGTGTCCAAATCTATTGCAGTTTTTACAAAACCCTTTGAATTTTGCCTTCTGATAATTGTTAATAGACTTTGTCCTACATTGATTAGATGTGTGACCATATTTATTGCAATTGTAACAATAACCATTGGACTTAGTGACATTCAGTTGCTTACCTTTTCTGATTTGGCACATGTTGGCAGTGTGACCTTGATTTCCACAGTAGTTGCAAATAGGCTTCTTTCTTTTGATGTTTTTCTTGATTCCAGCTTTCTTTGATGATTCTCCTCTCTCGGTAGTATGGATTCCCTTCTCGGTAGAGTCTTTTCCTTTGTAACCAAGTCCTGCATCTTTGTTGGTTCTTCTTGTATTTAGTTGCTCATCCAATATCTTTGATGCTTCATAACTCTTCTTTAGTGTTTCTTTGGATTTTATCTCTGTTTCAAGTTCATTGGTCAACCTTGATACTTCAAGTTTCAATGCTTGATTCTCACCATCTTCCAGATTTGCTTCATGATGTGCATAACCTAGTTGATCTGACAGGTTTTGTTGAATTCCAGTCATCCTTGTGATTTCATCATTCTTATCAGATACTAAGGCTTTAAGTTGTTGTTTCTCTCTTTCTAGATCTCTTACCTTATCCTCGGCTGTCCTTAATGCATCAAGATTTTCAGTCATCTGTGTGCTGAAATGTTCATGTTCTCTTTTCATTGCTTTTATTTGATTAGCCAGTGCTTTGTTCTTTTCTTTCAATACTCCAATCATTTCTTCAGTCTCTTCAGACATACTGTTCTCAGATGATGTCTCAATTTGTTCCACTAACTCTTGAGAGTCCTGCAAATCATCAGATAATCATCTTCTCACTTTCAGAGATTTTTGCATTTGCCTTTGCATGTCTACAATCACTTGATTAGCATGGTCCAGCTCTTCTTGCAAATACACAATCCTCCAAGATTGTTTATAGTCTTCCATTGATAAGATCTTTCTCTTTAGGCAGTTAAACCCTTTTCCAAGATTGAAGCTCTGATACCAATTGTTAGGCCCAATATGGAAAGCTAATGTACTGAGAGGGGAGGGGTGAATCAGTACTTCAAAACTTTTCTTCAACAATAACTTTACTGTTATGCATAAACCGAATAGTGCAGTAACATAATATAAAGCTAAAACAAATAGATAACAATCATACATGATTCACTCCATAACACATATATTTTGGTTACACATAAACTCTTGGTTAGAGAGAAAAACTGCGGTGGGGATGGCACTCACAACTTCACTAGTGCAATAATAAAGGTTGCTCGGTTAGAGCTACATGTTTAGCTATTTCTGATAGCTTACCCTGTTAGGAGTATCAAGATTTGTTAGATCTACCTTGCTAAAGGATTTTACAACACTTAATCTAAATGCTGCACCTGGTTAGAGGCTTTACAATTTATAGACTTGATTAGAGTCTTTTACCCTGTTAAAGGTTTCTCTTACAACTTCAAAATGTTACAATAAAATCTTTACAAATATCTGCAACTTTACATCTGAAATGTTATAGCAGATTATATGTGCTCAGAATAAGATTACCTTTCTTATAGCATACCTTGGTAACCTATATAGTAACTCGGTAAACCCTTCTATTTACTCTGTTCTTTGACTGTTCTCTGGAATCCTTCTCGGTGACCTCTGTGTCTCTGTAACAATCATAACACTTAGTGCTTTCACATGTCTTGCTTCATATATTTCTCTATCTTCCTTTCTGTCATGCTACATGTATATATCTGTTCTTAATCCATGTTGTATAAATAGATCTCTTATGACGGTGATCCATTTATTGCTTCGATCTTACAAATATGTTTTATCGAATGAATAACCATGCAAAATATTTCATTGGTTAGATGACCTCAAAATCATACACAATCTTTAAGTGCAATTACCAATGTGATAACAGTTAGATGTTCCTTGATCTTGTAACACGTTTCCATATGTATGTCCAGGTTTAATGAATCTGGTAACACATTTCACTCGGTGTATATGAACTCGGTGTGTCATCTTTTCTACTCGGTAGACAACTCAGTGTATACTACACTCTGAGACTACTTTCTTCTATAACCGATTGGACTGTGCATACCGACTGAATATTCCGATAGAGATAACTGACCAAAGTATATAGAATAACTTTGAACATAAAACTAATGGCAACTTGATAAGTAGTAGCAAAAGACCCCTGATAAGGTGGCTGCTCCAAATATAGAACATGATTGACTCAAAAGGTCATGCAAGGGGAGCAACCAAAGGTTCCTACAATATTAAAGCTTGATATTGTTGCTACAAACTATTCTACTAAGGTTGTCGTTCCTTTCAGCATATTGGAACAAATGAAAAGGGCCAGCCTTAATGTTTCCATGTGGGATGCCCTTGTTATCCCATCCCAGAGGGATCTACTTCAAGAGGTCCTAAAAGATTTCAATGTTGCAAAGGTTCCAAGCAAAGGTAGCAGCTCTTCCACTCCTACAAGATTGGTGCAGCCTTTGGAAGCAGAAAATCAAAAGATAATCAGTAAGCCTTCCCCCTTTTATCTATCATTAATCATAGGAGATAAACTTGTTCATAATTGTATGATAGATAGTGGGGTTAGTAGTTTGGTTATGCCTAATGAAGTAGCTGACCTCCTAGGTATCAAGTATGAGCCTATAAAAAGAGGGGTGGTGCAGCTTAATGGCACATCAATTCAAACTATGGGGGTCATTAAGGATTTAAGTCTAACCTTGCATGCTTGCTTGGGTTGTAGTGTATTGCAAGACATCTCAATTATTGAACTCCTTGCTCACTTTTCTAGTTGCTTATTTAGGAAATTCACTACTAAGATAGGTGGGTAGCTATCTTTTGATTGGTTTCACATGTTATTTAGGACAAGGTATGGCACTAAAGTAACCATTAGGGATGAACTTATAGCTAATGATCATATAGAGCCCTATACCCCAAGTCCTTTTAACATGAATTGTACCCTCCATGAAGAGAAAGAAGAAATTTCAGTAAGAGAGCCTGGAACTCAATTGGAGGAAGTCCCTGATTGCCTACTTGATGAGTTGGAAAATATATTTTAGTTTGATTCCATAGAGAAGGCCAATGAACGACCTTGGCACATATTGCATCCATGAGGAGGATGCCCCTATTCCCAAACTATATAAAGATAGAAGTGACATTCATGGATTGTGGGATATGTTCTTTGATGTCTCAAGAAACAAGAATGGCACAGGGGCTGGTGTACTTCTTATTTCTCCAAGAGGGGGGAAATATTACTTTTCATTCAGGCTTCATTTCTGCTACACAAATAATGTAGCCGATTATGAAGCTTTAATTTTGGGTCTCCAAATGACACAAAGAAGAGGGATCAAATCCTTAAAGGTGCATGGAGATAGTGAGTTGGTTGTTAATAAGATTAGTTCTCAGAGTATCACAAAGAACAATCTTCTCAAGTCCTACAAGCATGGAGAATGGGATCTAATTGAAGGATTTGAGGCCTTCAATATTTTTAATATCCCTAGAAATCAAAAAAAGCATGTTGATATATTAGAAATAATTTGTGCTCAACATGACATTCCATCTCATGTTGTAGCAGAGGAAGAACAACGTATCAGACTTGTGGTGAGACCTATAGTGCCTAATAACCAAGTGAATTGGCAAGTCTTTGTTTCTAATCAGTAGATTGTGAGCTTCCTACAAGATGAAGTGGAGTTCTCACACAAAAGGCAAAGAATGTTGTAGGACTAGTATGGAGATCAAATTATGTAGCTAAGCTCAAACAAGTTGCACCTTGGAAGGGATCTTCAACATTGATGATTAGATGAAAGGGAGAGCAATGAACCTAGCCGCAAAGAAGGAAGACTACAAACCAGTCCCTATATTTGATGGAAGAGCTCTCAACTTGGGAAAGGTATATTACCAAAGTGATTAAGGTACTTTTGTCAATCTTTGTCAAGAGTATAATGATATTTTTTCTTTTACATATGAGGATCTAACAGAGTTTGACCCTAGCTTAGCTCAACATACCATGGAATTAGATCCTAGTGCTAAGCCTGTTAGACAAAAGAAAAGACCTATAAACCCCAAAAATGAGCCTTTGATGAGGAAAGAGCTATCCAAGCTAATAGAATCTAGTATTATTTTTCCAATCAAGCATTCTTCTTGGGTAGCTAATCTTGTTCTAGTTAGGAAGAAGAATGAGGAAATCAAATTATGTGTAGACTTTAGGGACCTCAATAGAGTCTACCTCAAAGATCATTATCCCCTCCCTTCTATGGAACAATTTTTAGCCAAAGTTAGTGGCTCAGAAATATTTTCATTCTTGGATGGATACTCAGGATATAATCAGATCCTAGTATAGGAATCGGGCCAATTTAAGATTATATTTACTACTAAGTGGGGCACTTATGCCTATTGTAAAATTCCCTTTGGATTAACAAATGTAGGTGCCACTTTTCAAAGAGCCATGAATATGGCCTTTAAGGGATTATTAAAAGAATTTATACTTGTATATCTTGACGATATCACTGTATACTCCAAGAATGCAGTAGACCACTTTGCTCACCTTGAGATTGTATTAAAAAAGTGCAGACAATATGGTGTGTCTTTGAACCCCAACAAGTGTGTATTTTCCACTGATTAGGGAAAAATACTAGGACACATTGTATCCAAATAGAGGATGGACATAGACCCAGAGAGAGTGGAAACCATTTTGTCTCTTCCATTTCCACATCACAAGAAAGGACTTCAAAGATTTATGGGAAGAGTCAACTTTGTTAGAAGGTTTATCCCAAACCTTGTAGCCTTGGTTAAGCCTCTCATAGCCATTCTTAAGAAGGATTTTCCCTTCAAATGGACCAAGGAAGGAAAGGAGGGCTTTGATAAGATCAAGTATGCCATTGCTTAGGCTCCTACCCTAGTAAATCCAAACTATGAGAGGGATTCCATCCTCTAAACCTTGGGAGGAGAATCAAGTATATATGTTGTCCTAACATAGTTAAACCAGGATGATTTAGAGAAACCTATAGCCTTTTTTAGTGAAGGCTTAAAGGACTATGAGATTAGGTATAGCTATGTAGAGAAGCAAGTCATCACAATTGTGAGAGCATTGAAAAAGTTTAGACACATGCTCTCAAACAACAAGATTTAAGTACTAGTCCCACATGCAAGCGTTAAATATTTCCTTCTCAATCCAGACATAGGTGAGAAGAGAGTTTAATGGATCACTAAGGTCATGGAATATGACCTTGACATCAAGATTACCAGGTTAGTAAGGGGAAGAGGACTCTATGAGAATTTCAATTCATCTTTTGGAAAGGATTGAGAGGTCTCCCTCTTGCTACAGGAAGAAGAACAAATTGAAAATCAGGAAAATATGCAAACTAATTGGCTTGAGAACATGATTGCCTTCCTTAGGGATGACAACTATCCTCCTGATGTAGGAGCATACCTAGTTTGTAGAAATCTTGCATCAACCAAAAATATTTCTTTTTTGTTCTTGTTTTTGTTTTTAGTTTCAACATTTCTTTCTGTGTGTCCCAAATTTGGCTCACTGGAACCTGTGGAGTTAGATTTTACTTGAAAAATTGATCATCTTCCTTATTCCCAAACCTTGGAGCATTTGGATTGTTTTTTGGCAAGTTATCGCTATTGGTTTTCGAGACAGTTTCCTGTTATGGGTTGACAGTTTCTTGTTACCGGTTGCCTTGGCCTATTTGCATTGGTGATCTACTAGATCTCTTCCATAGCTTGCAGAGCCCTAAGTGTTGATTTTGATGTTCCTTGTCATGTGGCTGACCTTTTTCCATCATCTAATCTCCATCCTTTGGATTTTCTGGAGGAACTTCCTTGGTGGAGGTTGACCTTGTTGGTTTTGCATGTTAGGTCTTGTTCTTCGGGTTTTAATCCCTCTTTGGGCTGACCAGATCCCCTTGGATCATATAAATCATTGTAATAGAGCATTAGAATGTAACAAAGAAGTTATACTAAGCATAGAAGATAGATCTTAAGATTTGAGGTCCCGGTTGTGACCTATTTTGTACTTTGAGCATGTTTTAGCGGGCCTGTGAGTCTGTTTCTGTAACCCGGTTGTTACCGATTGATTGTAATCAGTTTTCATGTTATAATTTAATCCATTTTGCATTGCCTCCTGTTGGTTCCCAAAAAATGGACGGGTTTACACTACCACTAGGAAGAGACCAAGCTAATTCCTCCAAATATCTATGGAGAGCCACCTCCAACTATCAATATTCATCAGGCTTGGACCAACTTTAACAAGGACATAAAATCGTTCTACTCTTCGGGATATGCAGGACCTGGGAGGGTGATCCCTTCAGCGAATCTCCTACTCTTTGCAGTGATACTCAAGAAGTCACTGAAAAAAAAATAGATTATCTCATAAAAGGACTCAATAGAAAGGGAGAATTCTCAAGGATGGAAAGTCCTTCAGTGATCCTCAACCTCAAGCTGGAGTATGAGAAGGGTGGGACAACTTTTTAGAAAAAACATAATACTTAACAAATGATATTTTGATATTTTAGAAGATTTGTTCTGAGAAATCACAAAGAAGATAAACCAGAAACCGAAAACCTAATGATATTTGCTAGCAAATACCATTTCCTTGTTCATTTGGGTTACAAAGTCTTTGAAAAACGTTACTGAAATCTGATAAAAACTCGTCTAATTGCATCTAGCCTTGAACAATATTACCTTACAATATTGTTCTTCTTACAATCCTTTACCTGAACTGCTTATCAAATCCTCTTACAAGTCTTATTTCTCTATAATCTCATTCAAGCATTTTAATTAATCCCTTGGACTAAAGCATTGAATCAAAAATTACATACATCATAACAATGCAACAAACAAACAGAACCCTTGATCCCATTTGCTTAAAAGAAAATAAAATCTCACACATGAGAGTAAAGGTTAGGAAATATATTTGCATTAATATCATAAGCTATCTTCTATCAGATAACACTCAACAAATTTGAGTACAGAATAAAACACTTGAAAAGGAAACTCACAACTATTCTATTACTTTTGCTCTACAAAATGACATTACAGTTCCTGCTATTTCCCATGACTCTCTAGAACTACCTGGAACCTACCCCTGCAAAATAGATATATTTTTACAGATATCCTTCTCAGAAAATTTGGAACCTTGACTAATGGCCTTGATTTCCCTTTTATAGAAAACAAGGGAGCGACAAGCTTCAGGCCAAAGACACTTGTCATCAAAACCAATCCCTAGAGGCTATACACAATTCTATTACAAAATATTCCTTATCCACATGTTGGTGCCCATGATGAGGTGGAACCAAAATTTTCAACTGATTATCGGTAGAAACAAACACACTTGAGTCGTGCTCATATCACCCAGACACTTTCAGATAGACCCTTAGATGCCCAGTTTGCTCCATAGCATTTCTCTTCCTGAAAAGGAAAATAGACCCCGACATGAAATAAGACTTTCCCACCGAAATAGAGTAAAATCTCCAGCCTTTATGCCCTGGATAAGAGAAAATGGAAAGAGGAACTTGGGGATAAATGTGATTTGTTGAGGAGGCATTGCAGCTTCCATGTTGCATACATGACTGGCTGCCAATCCTCACTCGAATAAATCCTTCTTTCAGCTCCCTGTGAGCTCCTTCTTGGAACACTCTGCCAACGAAATGCAGATTAAGAATAGAGGATATGTCCTGGGTGGATTTTATTGATAAGAAAAGGCTTTCACGCCCCCTCTAACAATTCTCTTATCTTTCACAACCCCTCTAACAATGAGTGACCTCATACTAGAGAAAAAACATCTATCTAGTGTCACAAAATATGCCACGACTCCATACATATTTCCGTTCAAACACCATCCTCTCACTGATGAAGAACTGTTCTTAGAAAAATGAAGAAGTTTGTATTTGTTCCTACCCATTCTATCATCTGCCTAAAGAATTTATAATCAATATTCCTTTCAATGTGGTGGTGCTAACCCATGTGAAGAATCATCATCTTGATATCTTCTGCTTGTCTTGTCAGCTATGGATTCTAGCAATCATGCCTACAACTCAAGTCACCACCATTTTCTAGGCCATCACTCCATTGCCACCTGCATGTGTTCACCTCACATGAATGATTTTATTTTGATCTTATTCCTTTCTCAATGTACAGCCTCCTACTTTAGGATTTCTGTCAACAAGAAAATCTTTGAATTTATCAGAGAACTCATAATCCATCATATCAAAAACTGAAGCTTTTCTTGATCCTTTCACATCTCTGAGATATCATCTTTGACTGTCTAATCAATCCTGAGTCAACAAGTCAATATCTTGTTTATCCCATCTCTCCCGCATGGGCTATGACAAATGCCTTCAAATATCCCTCTTAATTTCAAATTTGAAACTCAGCCACAAATCTTACCTAGCTTGGCAAATCTAACGGTCGTTGTTTATCGACGTAGCTTTGACCCTCCATCTATATCCATAGACCCACCAAGTCTTGAATAATCAGTGGCATATCATCTCTCAATTAGACTCTGTCATTGACGCCATCGTAAGTCTTCCTGGTCAGCCTGGGACACGTAGCATCATCTCGCGATGTCGTGGTCCATAACTTCCTTACAACTTCCATTGCGGGGATACGGGGGCCATCAGATCTGTTTAAACTTTACTGCTTTGCACAATGCTGTTAACTCCTCCAGAATTAAAAATCAAGCACCTTTTACCTCAAGACATAAGATCGTCGTTCATTTTAAACATGTGCCAATTGATAGGACTATTAGTAAACTGACTTTTACTGCCTGAGAACCGGTAACAATGCTTCGACCAGTTATACTGCCAACCTTTTCAATTTCCGTTAAAAACACGTGGCACAATCTCACGATGTCGCAATCTTTATCATCCTTGCACTTTTGACCACAGGGAAATGCAAACCATTGGATTCATCCTGTCTTTAGCAACTCACCAAAATACTTAGGACTTTCAAACTTAGGAAAATTATTGGCACCGACACAAATATTTAAAAGGAAAAACTGGTTATAGGGAAAAATTTATGCACATGACTTAGGAGAAATCATATTTCATTAACCTGTTGACCACCACTTAATACTTAGGGAGTAAAATGGCCCCGTCCATGGTAAACAACCTTTGGTTTTAAGTGGGAAAAAGGTAACAATGCAATATATCAATACTAGGGTTTTCTTCACAAAACATAAGAAAGTTTGATAAAACCTAAACCCTAGACCTTGGATCACTTATAGAGGAAACAAATAAAACCAAAAAATCAATATTTGAGCTCAAATTTGAAAATTTAATGCAATCATTTTTCAAAGCTATCAGTGGCTCTAGTTGGGGATGCTCATTTCATAAGAATGAGATGAGAAACTAGAATCTTTGGGTGAAGCAGACCAACTGCAGGGGCAAACCAAAAAGAAATTACCTGGACAGGGTAACTTCAATAGAAAGGAAACTATACTACCAAAGAAAACCTAACTAATTCTCATGGATAACAACTACTGTAAGAAAAGTAGAACCTCAAAAATTATCCATGAACAGGCATTTCAAGAGGGATTTATTTATTGATTTTAAGGTAGTTCTCGTTAACCACAGGCAAACATCAAATCTGTTGCCTTCCCAACCATAGACAATAAGCTCTTATCATCACCCCCGAGCACACTACATTAATTTCTCACCATCAATTGATCTGGTTGTACATGAATTTGATCTACCTGATTATGATTGAACTTGCTATCTAATCTCAGTTCCATAGAGGGAAGACCACATCCATATATATCCATTGAAAGGAGATATCCAAGAGTCAACTCTCATCAAGGAGGCACGACCTTCATGAAGCATCGCATACCTTCAAATGAGGGGTGGCAAACTTTAACCAAAAGTCAGCCCCTTTGAAAAAAATCTAATAAGTCAAACTCGATAATGTATGTTTAATCATTAAACCTAATAATGCATATGTGACTTAATAAAGATATTAAAGGATTAATACAAGTTGATAGATTCATCAAATGTGTAAGGCCAATAGGCCATTCACACATTTGATCTTGCTGAGTTGGCTTGTAGGATTTCTACCGACGCTATATCATCAACACTCCCTCTTAGCTAGGGACGAATCCTTCTTAATCTCTACAAGTCACATCACCTCATTGATGAATAACATAATGACTACACTCATGTGAATGAAAGAATCTTATCACCTCATCATGATGTTTGACCACAATGGCTACTCCTAGAGGGTGAATACACACAAATGCTAAGTCATGGAGTCTCTCACATGACATCCACCATACCTACTCACAGAGGGTGGAACAAGGGCAGGAACCTCAAACTTCTCTCATAGAGAAGAATGTACAACAAGGGTTGATACCTCAAACTTATCTCATAGAGAAGAATGCATAACAAGGGTTGACACCTCAAACTTCTCTCATAGAGAAGAATGCATAACAAGGGCTAAAACCTCAAACTTCTCTCATAGAGAAGAATGCATATCCACCATGCCTACTCATAGAGGGTGGATCCACCATACCTACTTGCAGAGGGTGGAACAAGTGCTGGAACCTCAAACTTCTCTCACAGAGAAGAATGCACAAGGGATGATACCTCAAAATTCTCTCACAGAGAAGAATGCATAACAAGGACTGATACCTCAAACTTCTCTCACAGAGAAGAATGCATAACAAGGACTGAAACCTCAAACTTCTCTCACAAAGAAGAATGCATCTCCACCATGCCTACTCGTAGAGGGTGGATCCACCACACCTACTTGCACAGGGTGGAACGAGGGCTTTCACCTCAAACTTCTCCTAGAGAAAAAGAACTCATTAATAAGGGATTGCACCTTGAACTTCTCTCTCACAAAGAAGAACTCATTAACAAGGGATTGCACCTCGAACTTCTCTCTCTCATAGAAGAACTCATTAACAAAGGCTTTCACCTCAAATTTCTCCATCACAAAGAAAAATGTATTAACCAAATCTTCATGATGATGTGGCTCCCTTTGAAGTTGAAATGATAGTCTCCCTTTGAAGCTAAAAAACAAGCTCCCTCTAAAGCAAATATCAACCTTTTGATCTCTTCATCCAAGGTTACTTCTAACGATATGTCAGAATCCCACCGAATGCTGATTATTCCTTTGCGAAGAAATGCAAGCAATCTTCCTACCTTGAATAGAGATTCATCAGTTCTTGAACCTTGGGTAGAGGGATCACCAATTAAAAGCATAATTCTGGCAATAATGCCAGGCACACAAGCCCCAACCAACCCTGTGGCCACGCTAAGAGCAATGTCAGTGCAACGTGCAGCTCTTGCATTTGTTTGTGCTGCCCACGGATCAATTTGCAACTCTTCCAAAACCAAATTCAAGTGAATTCACATTGGGAAGCTAGCAACAAGAATCGAGCGATGCTCTGAGCAGAGAGGTCATCCTTGACATTGACTACATCATGAGAAAACTTGCAGATAGCATCAAGCATTCTATCAATCTACTGCCGCAAATTAGGATTGGGAGCAATACTAGACTTACTGAGCCAATAATGCCCGATGATGCGGCCCTTGTCCAGATTGGCAATCAAATCAGCCTCAAGCTCTTCCAAGGCCTTAAAAGTGCTTTGAAACTTGGGCTCCATCATCTACACGAATTCATCTATAAACCTGATTTGGCTGACATCAATATACAATCCGAGCTCCTTGTGTTGATAAAGACAATCCAAGTACTGCTTCCACAGGGCTACGGGATCCGTCTCTAGCCCTTTCTTCTTCTTCAAAGAATTTGTATTGAGCACAGAAACCTCTCCAGCCACAGGAGCCCGATTTTGAGTCACAAGCCGACATCCTTCAATACTGACAATGCCGAGCTTTGAAATCTTGGGCGAAATCCTATAACTAAGCAGTAGGCAACTTTTTGCACAAGTTGTTGTCTATGTTTCCCCACAGAACTTCAAACAAAAAGGATTTTGGGCCATCATACTTGTTCTTGAGGCCTGGGAGACTCGATCCCCTGATTGCCACCTAATTTTCTTAGATGCTTGGCCGACGCCACTGTGAAGGGCGGAGGTCAATGAGTGTAATCACTGCATTATCCTGTGCAGTTGCCTTTTGATCTGGAAGAGATCATAAATCTGCAATTATTTCTGATTGAATTTCCCTTGAGAGCACAAGATCTACCTTCAAGCGGTTAGGCTCTATAGAAGGAACCTGGCTCTGATACCATGTTGATTTTAAGGTAGTGCTCATTAACCACAGACAAACATCAGATTTGTTGCCTTCCCAACCATAGACAATAAGCTCTTATCATCACCCCCGAGCATGCTACATTAATTTACCAACATCAATTGATCTGCTTGTACATGAATTTGATCTGCCTGATTATAATTGAACTTGTTGTCCAATCTCAGTTCCATAGAGGGAAGACCACGTCCATATATATCACTCGGATATAAAATCCAAGAGTCATCTCTCATCAAGGAGGCATGCCTTCAAATGAGGGGTGGCAGACTTTAACCAAAAGTCAGCCCCTTTGAAACAAATCCAATAAGTCAAACTTGGTAATGTATCTTTAATCATTAAACTTGATAATGCATATGTGACTTAATAAAGATATTAAAGGATTAATATAAGTTGATAGATTCATCAAATGTGTAAGGCCAATAGGCCATTCACACATTTGATCTTACTGAGTTGGCTTGTAGGATTTCTACCGATGCTATATCATCAACATTATTAATAACTACATTAGGCATAGAGTCAGAATAACTTACTCTACCCCAAAATATTTGTGGCTTGCAGGGTCAAACCACATTTGATGGCCCAATGCCATCTGCAAATGTCAACCAGTGCTTTCCTCTGTCATAAACATGATTTTCTTTTGAAAGCATCAAATGCATTTTAATAACATAAGTGGAAAACCATTTTTCAATCCTGCTGGCTACTTTCATCCAACCACTATGCTTAAATTTATCACTGCAATTACTGCTGAAAATCTGAAACTTGTGCAATGATATAGAATATTTATTATTTTGTGACATATATGCATTGTATTGAACATAACACATATCCTTACTGCAACCAATATCCCATTCTGTAAAAACATCATCCTGTTGAAAAAGGAAAATCTCATATTTTGGCACATAACTGAGAAAACATGCCTCACTTGCAATATCAGCCTGCCTATTGAAATAGGGACTCTCGAAAAAATCCACCTTCTTACTGATCATAACAAGCAAACTATTGTCAAGAGGAGGAAAAGGATCAGAAATGACCCCTTCATGTAATTGCAATTCATTAAACCAGACAAATATTTCACCCTCTTTCTCTGTATCTAATTTAATGTCGACAATTTCAGCAACACGAGAAAATTGATCATTGTAACTTATCATTAATTTAGATATTACACCTTTATCATTTTTAATATTCCATTTCAGAAGTTGATACAATAGTGTCCAGATTCTCAATTGTTTCTTCATATAAAGGGTATGAAAACCCTTCTCAAAAACATTATAACAAAGTACCAACTGATTTTCATCTTCATCTTCATCAAATAATGCATTGATATTTTCACTAAAATCATTGCTTATCTTATTTTCAGGTTCATCAGGAATCAAGGAATTAGAATCTGAACTGGAACAACATCCAACAATATGATCTCCATAGTATGAATGTTATATGTTAAGACATTCATAAGCCCCAACAAAGCTGCCATGATCATTCTGATTATTTTGAACCAGATTCCTCTCAAACATAGAGGTCAAATCTGGGACATTTTGGAAATGACAACAATTTAGAACAGTCCAGTCCTTAATGCTAGAAATGGCTTGTGTTAAGACAACTTCCACATTTGTACACATTATGCATCTTTCTATCCCAATAATATTATTAACTAAAATTGGTGGGATCTTATCATCTGAATTTTCATCATCATATATGATTGATTCCTGAGAGACTGAATTCATATCATCAAAATCTTGCATACTTGCATCAATATCAGACTTAACACTTTCCAATTCTTTATAGTCATTGTTGGATTTATCTGAAACACAAGACTGTAGACAAATCTCTTGTCAAATCTCATTCCTCGAACAACCACTATTTCTATCTTTTAGTAAAATAATTGACATCACATCCATCTCTATATCCAATATGTCAGATAATCTCTCATTAACCTTTCCTTCATCAATATGAGGAATAACCACTGTCTAGGACAAGTTCTCTTCACTCATATTTTTGTTCAAATCATAATCAATAGCAGGGCTAATGTGACCAGTAGGGATATAAGGGTCTTGATACATATTTTTATCTTCTGATTGATACCTTTCTTTGACCTCTAATATCTTAGGATAACATACCCTTGCAGATAGATAACCCTTAGGGATTCCATATCTCAAGTTTTTCTCAAAATCCATTGCTATCCTATTAGCCTGATGCAAGGTTTTAGGATCCTTATCTCTCAGTAAATAACTCTCTTCTTCATCAAATGCAGCCAAATAAACAACTAAGCATAATGCATCATTTGGTCTATAGCTGTTAGGAATGTCATCCAATGCCCTAGCAAACGTGAGATTAATAGTAGGTACTAACTCATCTACTTGGATTAATTCTTTCACCAAACTATTCCATGAATGCTACCTTCAACTCATCCCATGATGAGATAGAACATATCGGCATGTAAGAAAACTAGTCTCTGCCATTTTTCTTCAAAGACTAAACAAAAAACTTCATGAAAACACCTTCCTGATTTATCTCAAAATCCTCCATTAACTCAGAAAACTCCTGCAAATGTTGGCATTGTTGGAACCCTAAAATTTGTAATTTTTAGAATTCCAAATTCCAAGACAAGGAGCAAGAAAAATTCTAAATATATATATACATATATATATATTGAATAGGTACAAGTAATATATTTTATATTTGTTGCACAATATGAAACCATAACATAAACACAATAATGGGCATAAAAAATGGAGTGTGAAGCACCAAAGGGGGTATTTACATCATTTAAAGACCATTTATCCATTATATACCCATAAAATAGCCTTAAAATACCTCTAATATGCCTAAACAACTTGTAAAGTGACAATTAATTACATAAACTAAGGCAATTTCGGGATTTGGAATTATTTTTATTTAAAAGGGGGGTGTCTTTTCACCCAAAGGGGTATGAAAACCATTCAAACACATATATATGTGTGATGTAAAATGTAAAGAGAAAAATAGAAAAAGAACAGAGAGAGACAAAAGGTGGAGGCAATTTTGTACATTTAAACTTTTTATCAAAAATAACCAATTGCATTTTCTTTCTCATATGTGTTGAGAGTTAACATATTTTCAGAAGGCAGTTGCTTGTGATATTATCTAAAGGAGATAAGGTTATTTGCGTTCTTCCAGTGAAATTTTGTGTTTCATATTGTAGATTTGGATCAAAAAAGATTTACTTGTGAATTGTAATTGTTCCTGGTATTTCTTCCTTGGATGGTCTCTCAAAGTTAGGGTTAAATTCATTCAAGCAGTTTACAATATAGACATTGAAGTAGAGCTCATAAGAAATAGTAACTGACAGACTCGTCGAGAGGGGGTGGGTTTAAAAATTGTCTCATAAGTTTACACAATAAGTCCTAAAGAAATATAGGACTCTGTAGCCCAAATAAGAGGAAAGGCACTGATCATTTGTAAACAAACCCTTTAACCATACCAATCAGCCTTTACTTTTAAGCATTAGGATTAGTAGAGTAGGTATAGTAGGTAATTTAGCCAAAGTGTAACATATATACTTTTGTAAGATACATAGATCAATACACACATCTGAAATTAGTCTGTTTAAGAAACAAATGCCATTATGAAACTAGGAGATATTAGATTAAGACACTAAATCTGCTATAAAAAGCATTAGTTGAAGGAACAACTAGTGAGTAGGTATACCCGCCTAGGTCCTGGAGAGCCTAAAGTGAGAGAGTTAGTAACCAAATAGGTTCACTCTATAAGTTGGCCAAGTCAATTGGAGGGTTTGATCATAGGAGTTGGCATTTCCTTAGAACCTATCCAATTTGTTGATTTGAGACCCAACAGGCGTGTTGATTCTGACCTTTTCCCACTGAAACCTGGTAATTGTTCCCTAACCCTTATAGGAACAGGATTTGGGAAACCTTGGATACCATTAAAATTCAATGGCTTATATCTTTCCATAAAGAAATCTTTATGGTAATTTGGCAGAGGTTGCACATTTATGTTTGACATTTCATAGAGAAGCATAGGCACATGATACATATTTTCATTCATTCCCCTATTTCTTTCCTTTTTCCATAAATCTTAAACTATTACATTGAAAAGGCTCAAAACATACTCCATCTAATCTCATACATAAAATGGAAACTGAATCACATGAGTATGTAAAATAATCACTACCATTCCCTTCCTTAGTGCTTCTTTCACTCTTTAGGGAATATTTTTTCACACACAATTTTCATGAAAATACACTTGACTCATGAAAATCTAAATACTTGGAAATGCTGAAGCTTTTGCTGCCTTCTTTAACCTAGGACTTACAAAATCACCTTCAATCCTTCAAATCTTTAACACTGATCTTTTGACAGAGTCGCCACCTCCTTACATAGTATAAATACTCAAACAACATGAATTCCTTCACATGTCAGATTTGTTTGAACACAACACTGCAACACTTCCTTATCATCAAATGCCATTATATAGATTCCATCCTCAACTTGTCAGGGTACTTCATCATAAGAGATTAAATCTGCTTTATCTTTTCTGCAAATTTCTTGGTTCTTCTTCAAGCAAATGCACACTGGTGCATAGATCTCAGAGTCTCAGAGTCGCCACTCACAACTTGTGAGGTATTACAAATAATCTTGAAAAATGGACAGATCTGGACCAAACTCTTTTATTAAAGATGAACTACAACAGATTTTCCAACAACATTTATGAAAATTGACTCAAACTGACAAGTGATAGGTTAAGAAACTCTTCACTATGGGCAAAAATTTTAGTCCTGCGACATGGGAGCAACACTCAACCATGAAATCACAAAAGACCCAAACAACATTATGCAACAGTCCCCAGAAGAGTCGCCATTTTTGTTGGTAACTCGGATGGGATTATCTCGACTATATATTTAGCAAATCCTTTTACCAAAGTTTATTTACAATTCATATTTCCCCAGCAGAGTCGCTATTTTTGTTGGTGACTCGGATGTGATAATATCGACTATATATTTAGCAAATCCTTTTACCAGAGATTCTTTACAATTCATATTTCCCCAGTAGAGTACCCATTTTTGTTGGTTCCCAAAAAATGGATGGGTTTACACTGCCACTAGACAGAGACCAAGTTGATTCCTCCAAATATCTATGGAGATCCACCTCCAACTATCAATATCCATCAGACTTGGACCAACTTTAACAAGGACATAAAATCCTTCTACACTTCGGGCTCTGCAGGACCCAGGGTGTACTTCCTTCAGCGAATCTCCTGCTCTCTGCAATGATACTCAGGAACTCACTAAAAACAAAGCATAATATCTCATAAAAGGACTCAATAGAAAGGGAGAATTCTCAAGCATGAAAAGTCCTTCAGTGATCCTCAACCTTAAGCTGGAGTATGAGAAGGGTGGGACAACTTTTCAAAAAAAACATAATACTTAACAAATGATATTCTAATATTTTAGAAGATTTGTTCTGATAAATCACAAAGAAGATAAACCAGAAACTGAAAACCTAATGACATTTTCTAGCAAATACCAGTGCCTTGTTCATTTGGGTTACAAAGTCTTTGAAAAATGTTCCCGAAATCTTATAAAAACTCGTCTAATAGCTGGTCTATCCTTGAACAATACTGCCTTACAATATTGTTCTGCTTACAATCCTTTACTTGAATTGCTTATCAAATCTTGTTACAAGTCTTATTTCTTTATAATCTCATTCAATAATTTTAATTAACCCCTTGGACTAAAGCATTGAATGGAAAATTACATAAATCATAACAATGTAACAATCAAACGGAACCCTTGATCCCATTTGCTTAAAAGAAAATAAAATCACACACAGGAGAGTAAAGGTTAGGAAATATATTTGCATTAATATCATAAGCTATCTTCTATTAGATAACAGTCAACAAATTCAAGTATAGAATAACCCACTTGAAAAGGAGACTCGCAACTATTCTATTACTTTTTCTCTGCAAAATGACATTACAGTTCCTGCTATTTTCCATGACTCTCTAGAACAACCTAGAACCTACCCCTGTGGAATAGACCTATTTTTACAGAGATCCTTCTCAGAAAATTTGGAACCCTAACTAATGGCCTTGATTTCCCTTTTATAGAAACAAGGGAGTGACAAGCTTCAGGCCAAAAGACACTTGTCATCAAAACCAAGCCCTAGAGGCTATACACAATTCTATTACAAAATATTCCTTATCCATATGTTGGTGCCCGTGATGAGGTGGAACCAAAAATTTCAAATGATTATCGGTAGAAACAAAAACACTTGAGCCATGCCGATATCACCCAGACACTTTCGGATGGACCCTTAGATGCCCAGTCTGCTCCATAGCATTTCTCTTCCTGAAAAGGAAAATAGACCCTGACATGAAACAAGACTTTCCCACCGAAATAGAGGAAAATCTCTATCCTTTATGCCCTGGATCAAGGAAAATGGAAAGAGGAGCTTGGGGGTAAAGAGGATTTGTTGAGGAGGCATTGCAGCTTCCATGTTGTTGCAGAGACGACTGGCTACTAATCCTCACTTGAACAAATCCTTCTTTCAACTTTTTGTGAGCTCCTTCTTGGAACACTGTGCCAATGAAATGCAGAGTAAGAGCAGAGGATATGTCCTGGGTGGATTTACCTGATAAGAAAAGGCTTTCACGCCCCCTCTGACAATCCTCTAATCTTTCACAACTTATCTAACAATGAACGACTCCATACATAGTTATGTTCGAACACCATCCTCTCACTAATTAAGAACTGTTCTTAGAAAAAATGAAGAAGTTTGTATTTGTTCCTACCCATTCTATCATCTGCCTAGTGAATTTATAATCATAATTTCTTTCAATGTGGCGGTGCTAATCCATGTGAAGAATCATCATCTTGATATCTTCTTCTTGTCTTGTTAGCTATGGATTCTAGCAATCATGCCTACAACTCAAGTCACCACCATTTTCTAGGCTATCACTCCATTGCCACCTACATGTGTTCACCTCACATGAATGATTTTATTCTGATCGTATTCTTTTCTCACTGTATAGTCTCCTACTTCAGGATTCCTGTCAACAAGCAAATCTCTAAATTTATCAGAGAACTCGTAATCCATCATATCAAAACCTGAAGCTTTTCTTGATCCTTTCACATCTATAAGATATCATCTTTGATTTCCTAATCAATCCTGAGTCGACAAGTTCGTATCTTTTTTATCCCCTCTCCCATGCGGGCTATGACAAATGCCTTCAAATATCCCTCTTAATTTCAAATTTGAAACTCAGTCACAAATCTTACCCAGCTTGGCAAATCTTATGGTCATTGTTTGTTGATGCAACATTTGACCCTCAATCTGTATCTATAGACCCACCAAGTGTTGACTAATCAGCGACATATCATCTCTCAACTAGAATTTGTCATCGACCCCACCATAAGTCTTCTTGGTCATCCTGGGACACGTGACATCATCTCGGGATGTCGCGGTCCATAACTTCCTTACAACTTCCATTGCGGGGATACGTGGGCCGTCAGATCTATTCAAACTTTACTGCTTTGCACAATGCCTGTTAACTCCGCCAAAATTAAAAATCGAGCACCTTTTACCTTAGGACATAAGATCGTTGTTCATTTAAAACATGTGCAATTGATAAGGCTATTAGTAAACCGACTTTTACTTCCTGAGAACCAGGAACAATTCTTCAATCGGTTATACTACTAACCTTTTCGGTTTCTGCTGAAAACACGTGGCACAATCTCGCGATGTCGCAGTCTTTATCATCCTTGCAGTTTTGACCATGGGGAAGCGTGGACCGTTGGATTCATTCTATCTTTAGAAAATCGCCGAAATACTTAGGACTTTCGGACTTAGGAAATTATGGGCACGAGCACAAATATTTAAAAGGAAAAACTGGTTATAGGGAAAAAATTATGCGCATGACTTAGGAGAAATCATATTTCATCAACCGGTTGACCACCACTTAATACTTAGGGAGTAAAATGGCCCCGCCCATGGTAAACAACCTTTGGCTTTAATTGGGAAAAAGGTAAGGATGCAATATATCAATGCTAGGGTTTTCTTTACAAAACATAAGAAACTTTGATAAAACCTAAACCCTAAACCTTGGATCACTTATAGAGGAAACAAATAAAATCATAAAATCAATATTTGAGCTCAAATTTGAAAATTTCATGCAAACAATTTTCAGAGCTATCACCTCCATCATGTCCTTGTGTTTTCGTTGTGTTTATTCTTGTTGACCGGTCCAGATTGATCTCTTTGATGTCCTTCCTAATGGTGACTACTTCACCTCCTCACTTTGATAGAACCAAGAGGAGACATCTCAGGTTATAGTCCATCCCCTATGCTTTGGTGGATGTGGTTCTATTCAAGAGGGACCTAAATGGTGTCCTACTAAGGTGCATTCAGGGTGATTAGACCCTCGGGTTGCTTGAAAAAATTCACAATGGACCCTTAGGTGGTCACTTCTCAGCAAGGACCACAACCACGAGGATCATTAGGGATGGCTACTATTGGCCCTACCTATTTGGTGATGCTCACAAGTGGGTCAGGAAGTGCAAGGAGTGTGCATTCTTTGCAAGAAAACAAAGATTGGCAGCTCTGCCCCTTCATTCCATCTCTGTTCATTAGCCCTTTGCTTAGTTGGGGCTTGATTTTATTGGCTCTATCAATTTAGTGTCAAGTGTAGGCCACAAGTGGATTTTGGACACCATAGACTACTTCACAAGGTGGACAGAGGCAGTTGCTTTGAAGGATGCAACTAATAATTCAGTAGTTCAATTCCTTAAGGGGATTGCAACTAGATTTGGAGCTCCCTCCACAATTATATCATACAATGTTGTATTTTGTGGGATCTCAGATCAGCTTGTGGGTTGTCCAACATGACATGCTTATGAAAAGATCATCAAATTACTATCCCCAAGACAATGGCTTAGTTGAGTCCTCCAACAAAAATATCATTAGAATCATCAAGAGGACTCTTGAAGATAATCAAAGGTCATGGCACCCCAAATTGGGAGCAACCCTGTGGGCTGATAGAATTACACCAAAGAGGGCTCTAGGTAACTCACCTTTCATGTTAGTGTATGGAAGGGAAGAAAGGCTTCCCTTATCCCTTGAGTTGCCATATCTAGACCTAGCACATCCGTTGGAGCTCTTGGAAAATGATGCCCTATCAGTAAGGTATGCTGAGCTTATAGAGCTTGAAGAGGTCAGAGAAAGAGCCAAGCAGACTTTAAATATCCATCAGGGACAGGTAAAGAGATACTTTGACAACAAATCCATTTTGAATAACTTCCAATTTGGAGATTTTATCCTAAAATGGGATGCTGACAGAGAAAAAGCAGGGAGACACTCAAAATTTGATGCAATATGGAGTGGTCCCTATGTGATTACACAAGCTGCAAGGAGGCTAAATGGTGAAGACCTCCCTATTGTAGTCAATGCTATACACCTCAAAGCATGTTCTTAGGGTGACTTTTAGCTATTATAAGTATTGTAAATACCTGTAGTTAGTTTTTTCATGCTTTCCAAAAAGTGTACGCACACAAGCTATTTTCTAGAATGGCAAATTTTCAAAAAAAATTGTAGGATGCAATGAAGAGTTCCATCTCTTTGTTCTCCTCCTTTATGACTCATGCCTAATGGATATACACAAAGACTTCTAGTCTTTCCCTAAGAAGGCTTAGGGACCCCTCTGAGTTGCCAAAATGTTGACTATTTCTATGTCAACTTAGCTATAGATCAGGCCTAAAATATTTTTGCATAACTTGTGTGTTATGTGCACCGTGTTAGTTGCATCATGTTATGTGCATCTATGTCTAACATGCCATGTTAGTCATCATAGTGGTGTAGCGCCAAGAAGGAGCCTTTTCATCTATTAGGGCTCCTAGTTCAATTTTTGAGTTGACCAGGTTGGCCGATCAAATCACTTATCTTCCTACCGACTGAAGGGTCCCTTATCATTGGTGGGCCGGTCTTTGCATTTGTTTCTACCAGCTGGTAGTTGATGCCAACATGGTCAGCTACTCAAGACTTAGTGGGATGAGCTTCTCTCTCCCACCGAGTGTCGAGATCTTTTTGTGTGTGTCCCGATGGATGGGTGGTACTAACGTGGCTTACTTGCAGGGGGTTGTTGTGTCCTATGTAGCTGGGCAGATCATGCTACTCGGGACTCGGCGGGGTGAAGTTCTTGATCGACCCAAGTGTCAAGCTCATCGAGCTCTCTCTGTTTGATGTCGATGTGGATGCAGTGGGGTATGGATGACGTGTCGAGTTATTTTGATGGCTGTGTGTCTAATGACTTGGTGCTCACCTATGCTTGTGGGGTCCATTTTCTCATCCGATGGTGATCATAGCCCCATGGCCTCCCTTCCTCTGACAACTTTTTCCCCCATAGAGGCACGTTGGTCATTAGATTTTCTTGGGCCTGCGTTGAGTTTGGTGGGGTTGACGGTTTGCATGGCATGCTCATTGGGCATGGATTTTCACTTAAGGCTTCAATCAGACATCTACGAATTAATCTTTTGTTGGGCCTTGTGGGCATGCATATGGCGAGATCTCATGCGTCCATTTGCATGCAAGATCTCCTAATTGACGGCTAGCATTTGAACCTATAGTGTCCGCTAGAATTTAATTCCCTGCAGTGGTGGTTGTCGACCCGAGGGTCAAGGCCATTCTTCTATCTCAGTCAGCACCCGACCTCTGATTCTTTTTTGCATTCAACCACTAGGATGTTTGCCATTACTCCAAACATGACCCTGCAGGCTGATTTTGATGTTGTCCATGCTCTTTTAGTGCATAATGATGACTTTTTACTCCTGTAGCTGGCATCTTAGTGCATCATTCGTAGAGATTTCCCCATTTTGCAGGGATATTTTGCTTTTATTTAGGATGATGGAGTTTTCTTAGACTGTACTCACACGCCATCAAATCATTCTCTGATCTGATATTCCTTCTGATGTTTTTATAACCTAACCCTAGGTGAGGGTTAGGGTTTCTAGTCGAGTTTATTTTGAGTTATTCCTTAACTCTAAAGGAAAATTTTGTATCTCCTCTCAGGATCTTCTTTTATTTCTTATCAGTTGAATACATGTTTTTACTGATTTGTAAAGTGGCCTTGCCTTCATATGAATAAATTTTCCTATCTTGCCTTCTTTCAGTTTTCACAAATTGTGTAATCCTTTAGTTTCTTGTGTGAATGCATCCTCTTTGGTTGTCTTAGGTCATATGTGACTGTGTTATTCTCCTCTTGGAATGTCATTTGTGAACTAAGTGTAGTTCCTCTTGCCATCCACAAGAATCCTAACCTTCATATTTCCTTAGGGCCCTAATTTGGATTTTGTGCATATCTGAGGTAGTTCTATTAATATTTTGTGCATATCTGAGGTAGTTCTATTAATATTTTGTGTATTCATAGGTAGGAAGATTAGAAATTCAATCTAGGTGTGAAATTTTTTCCCCTTTCAAGCATTCCTCCTTCTCCCCTTTTCCCTCACCAAATAATTAGATTAGGTCCTATTACACTCAAAATGAAGAGGAAGCCAACCTTCTCTAGAGAAAACCTCACTTTTGCAAGTCCCGCACTTGGGAGGTTGTTTCCATGTTTTTCAAGGTTGATTATCAGAGGTTGTAACTTTTGTGAGAACGGGAAATTTAAGGTGTCTATATTTTGCCCCTCTTTGAGATAATACAATTTGGAGCACTGCTTCAAAGAAAAAATGTTAAATATTTTGCCCCAGTATGTCAAGGAATGGAAGTAGGTTGCCCCCTCAAGAGATTTGTGTGCGTTAAAGACATGAATGATCTTTGAAAAGAAGAAGAAGAATGTTAAATTAATGATGAAAGTTGATGAAATAGAAGAAGAATGGTTAGTAAGAAGTGAAGAATGTTAGTTTATGATAGACAAGGGTTGATCGATATTAGATATAGGTAAGCATGATTGATCAAATAGAATAGATAGCATGAGACTAATTGATTGATTGGATTGGTTGTATTTATTGTTTGATTGGATTAATTGAATGATTGACTGGATTAATCAGATTGATTGGTTGATAGAATAGTCTTGAGCTTTTATTGTGCTTTCACCTGTTAGTGTAGGTTTTTAATATTTATTTTTCCTTCTCATTATTAAGCATACTTAGGTTATATTAGGATGGTTTATGTGAGGACACATGGCATAGTCCTACATTCACATGTGTCATTCACACCCACATTTGGGTGGTTGAATGTCACACCCTCTTTTGGAGTCATTTTCCACCTCCCCATAACCATTTGTTTGTCCCTACCCGAGTTGGTTTGCCATAAGTTTGGCATTTTTCAAGTAGGCATAACCCCCACCTAATTTGGTTTTTTGGGATTTATTATCCCTCTTGGAATTGTATGCTCATATTTTTTTATATAATCAACATTCACCTCTCCCTTATGAGCTAATTCAGAGCTAACTCGGATGAGTTCATATCAACTTAGTCAGTACAAGTTAGTGTTGATCCATATTATATCTTTTGGAGTGTGATAATATCATCATTCTTTTATTGCACCATATTTCAACATTTCATCCTCTTTGTTGCTCTCGTGTAGAAGGTTGATCTTGGTTTTGCAGGTGATCCTGGGAGATCGAGTCCATCAGTGACTTTGACATGGTATCAGAGCTTCCAAATCTGCAAGCCCCTTCTCGAATTTGGGAGAATTTTAGCACTGAACTTTTGTTGGGTGCATCTTTAGTCAAAAATGACATCATGATCAAGTCCATAAGGCTGAACAAACAAGTTTTGATATAAAATACTCCATTTCTTGGTGAAAATCAAATTTAAGGTCCCACCTGCCAAATATGAGAAAAAAAAATTATTAAAATTTTATTTTTTTGCCTGTTAAATAAAAATTTGTGGGGCACCTTTTTTTATTGATATTGAAAAAAACAAAAAAAACAAAAAAAAAATCATTATAATTTTTTTTTAAAACTATAAAAGATTTTTTTGAAAATAATTTGAATTTTTTTTTTTTTTTAATTAAAAATAAAAATAAAAGTCAAAAGGGTATTGACAGGGTACCCTACCCCTGTCGTCCCCCTACTTCTACGAAGGTATCGCAGGGTACTGCGGCACAGAGGCACCACAACCCCTCGGCCCCTGTGTAGGCGTGGGAGCTTGTGGGCCTCACACGGCCTTTAAAGGCCACGAGACCCCTTTCCACAGGGTGTGGGGTGAGACGTAAGCCCCCCACTATATATTTTTTTATTTAATTTAAAAAAAAACAAAAAAAATCCTACTCCTTTTTGCACTTGCCTCGACCTGTGAGCCCATGTTTTCTCCAATGACCCCGACCTTCATGCCAATTCTGAAGGATTTTTAGTAGTATTGCTAAGTTTAGTAAGTTGATTGATAGTTTCTTTAATCTGAAGGAGTCCTATTTTTTATCTGAAAGTTTCTAAAGTTGGCCAATTTTTTAAAACCGACAAGTAAATACTTGAAAAACCTCCAAATTTGGCTGCATTTCAAATTTAGTTGTAGTCATCTAAGTTTGTCAGAGATTTTTTTTAAAATGTGTACCCCTCACCATTTTACTTTTGAATTTTGCACCTCAACTTCAGAAGGCAATATCTCAATCATCTGGGCTTCATTTTGTGAGCATTTTTTTAATTTAGGGTATAATTTCATAGGCTTTACATTGGTAGAATCATTTTTTGCTCAAGTAATCCATATTTTCCAGAAATTAAGTTTTCTCAACAAATCTAAAGGATAATCTCAGTTTTTCCAACTTCAAACATACATAACTTTCACATATGACCTCGAATCGAGGTGATTCTCTTTTTGAAAGTTAATATTTTTCCAAGAACTATCTATTGGTGCTATTTTGAGGTTTTATTTATGACATTATATTGTAATTTTATTATTTGGGTCCAATTTTGGACATTGTAACTCTGGAAATCAACTCCAACATTGTAAACGCACTGATTTATAAGGTGCCACCATCATATTTGTTTGGGGGGGATCATTGATTGAATGAAAAGGGGGGGGGTCTCTCTTGGTGTTTTTGTTTTTGATATACCTGCTTGTGCTCCTTCATTTTTTAGTTATGGGTTCTCCTAAATTTCCACATAATTATGCAACTTGGAAAGTTAATGCATGGAGTAAAATATTGGAAAAAGGCCTAAATCATTATGTTGATGGCACAATTTCAGAACCCACATATTTTAATGATTCTAATATGAAAATGGAATGGCTCATCAAAATTTCTATGGCTCTTGGAATATTGAGAAAATATACATCTCCTGATCTTATCTTTCACATTGATAAGTGTAAGACAATCAAGGAATCTTGAGATAAACTTGACAAATTATATGGTCAAGTTGATAAGATTAGAGGTTACACACTTGAAAGTGATCTCTTAAATCTAGATCCTAAGAATTTTGATACAATCCAAGACTATGCCACTAGAGAAAATGAGCTAAGAGCACAATGTAAAGACCGTGGCATTGAAAAGGAGGATACACAGTTGGTTTTCAACTTATTGTAAAAGCTTTCTTCTGAGTATGCATCATTTGTTTCTAGCTTCCAAACCCATTGGATGATAATGGGTAGTGCTTACATTACAGCTTCATTTGATTCATTTACAAAATTATTGATACTTGAGCAATCAAAGTTGATCACCATTGGGATTCTTAATCCATCTACGCCACATGCTTTGGTGGCTAAACAAAGGAATCTAGAAAAGGATTCTAACAAGAAACATAAGCAATCAAAACCAAAGCCACATAAAGATCAAGCATAGAATAATTCATCTAAGAAGAAGAGGGTTACTTGCACATATTGCAAGAGGGTTGGACATGAAGAACATTCTTGTTATAAGAAGAATATTGATGAACTAAAATATTATCTTAAGAACAACATTGATTTTCCTTCTAGAATGTTTGAGTCAAATTCTTCTTCCAATTCAAAACAGTCAAGATCTACTAAGGTAAAAGGTCATGCGGGACTTTCTTCTGAAGTATCAAAGAATAAAGGTAAAGCTCTTTGTGCTTCTTCAAGTTATGAATTAGGTAGATGGCTCCTAGATTTTGGAGCTTCTCATCATATGGCTTCTACACAGTCTATATTCTCTTCCTTTGATCCTCGTGTTATGTCACCTATTCTAATGGGCAACAACACTTATATGAGTGTGATTGGGAGAGGTTTTTATTGATATTGGGGATGAAAACTTCCATGATGTTTTGTGCATACCTCGTCTATCAAACAATCTTCTTTGCATCTATCAAATTACACATGGTGGGGTAGGGAAGACTTTGGAGTCACACCTGATTGAGTCATCATTTGGGACTCGGAAATCAGAGGGATAATTTCTACTAGGATGCTTGATCATGCATCTTGGTTATATATCTTTTTAGAATTTGCACCTGGTGATGGTTCTGATCCTTTGGTTGTTAATCACACTCCTAGTGTGAGTTACATTGATTATGAGGAGAAATTTCGGTACTTTAATCTAGGTATTCTGACATCAGATCCAATTCTTGAACCTTGCATTCCTTCTCCTTTGTTGACTGTTGCTTCTAATGATACTTGTGTTGCTACATCCATGGTTACTTGTGATTCAGTGTTGCAAGATATACATTGTCTTCTAGACATAGCTACATGGGATGACTACTTGACAGATGTTTCAAGTTTGTTCATGGAGTCTCATCTTACAGACTTGGAGGACACTGTTGAGTACATACATCGTCTCTTTGATGAAGTCACTTTGTCTTCTTCATATGTTGAGAGGGAACCTTTTGACCCTCTTGTTCTTTACCCACATGATCATTCTTCATAGGTTGACATGACTGTGGCCACTATTGAACAAAATTTGGAGGAGGAACCTTTGTCTTTAGAGGAGATACCTTTGTCTCTAAATTTTGTTCTACATCCATCTCCACAAGGTTCTAGATTGGCATCTTCTACAGTGTGACCTAGAACACTTGGTTTGATGATGATAACTTTTGGCATCGACATAGAGACACCTGAGAAGAGTTTAGAGACATCATACATCTTTATCATTCTTCCTACATATTCCTTTCAAGAATGGGAAGATGATCTTCATGCACCTTTGGTTTTGTTTCTTCCTAAGGGGAGAAACATTATTCAACGATCATCGTCCATCATCTACATCCAGTTTCAAGCATCAATCATTGGTACAGTTTACTACTTTTGGAAAGGCTACATAGTCTTTCTTATCCTTTCTACTTCAAAGAGGGCTTCTTCCTTGCATGGGATTATTTCTTGTGTTAGGAAATTTGTTTTCTTTTATCTCTTTTGGGGAGGAGTTTTGTCCCACTGGGTTTTCTCTTTTTCTCCATTTGTGAGAGATTGTTTTGTACATGGGTACCTAACATGGCCTTGTAGCCGAGACCCATCTTTGCATTGTTTTATCTTTTCACCCACCCAAGCTATCCTTAAGGGGGGGTGTGTTCTCAAAAAAGAGAAAACCCAAGTTCACCTACAATTTACCTATGAAGTAGCCAATTTCAATCAATGAAATACTTTAGGGCTTGGGACAACATAATAAGGATAAAAATCCTTTTACTCTTTAGGCTCTGCAAAACCTAGGTGGGTATACCTTTGATGCATACAATTAGACCAATGACACACAAGACAACATCAATAGAAGCAAATAGATCTCATTAAATGTTCAAAGATAAGGAGGGTACTGTAGATAGGCTAGATCTACATTGACAACTCAACAGGTTTGATCATGAGATAAGTGTAACCAATTCCACAAAACAGAAAAGAAAGATATTATGATTTGATTCTTTTAAAATGTTGCAAGTAACCTCTAACTGTAACAAATTAGTGCCTCAATCTGGGCATAGAGTCAATACAAATAGCCACAAATGAAATCCAAGCTACAAATCAAATCTACTGAAAAATATCCCTATATTAATGCCTGCCATTAATACATTCTAAACTCAAACAGAGGATCATACATATCCAAATATTAATTCAGAATTCACAATTTCTGCTCATCAAATTTAAATCCTTTTTGTAAAGGATACCTAAGAACATGAATTACGCTCTCTCATGGGAGGATAAACCCAAACTCCCTTGAAGTCTAGATTTATTGAATTTGAAAAAATGCCTGAAGACAATCCAAACTGCATATATGCCTTACATATATGTGACCTGCAACTAAGAATTTACAGCTAAATGCATATATTTAATGACAGAAGAATGAGGACATTCAACAATTACAACCCAAAAAATTAAATGCATAGGACTGGAAACCCCTCTTGGAAATCTCGCTTCAAGAATTTCTTAAAAATTGGAACCCTTACAAATGAGAAGAATTCAGAATAAGAAGGAAGAGAAGAATTCTAGATTCCATCTATCAGTGACAAGTGTCCCACTCCTTCTGAAAATATTCTTTCCATCACCCCTGTGGAAACTGTTCTCTATATATTTGACAAGTTTTAAAACTGATAGCAAAAACAAACTTCTCATCTTGCGAGCTTTCTAACGGTATATCACACTTGTATATTCAGGTAAAAATAACCTGTCTAGTGAATTAAGCTCGGATGCCTTTCTACACAACCAATCATTTGAATTTTTGAATTTTTAAAAATGGTTGGAACTATATATTTAACCTTGATTTATTCCCTTTCCTCCTTTTGTGCTCTGCCACATGGCACCCCCTGATTGGCTCCGGAGTCCTTGCCCTACCACCTTAGCACAACCTCACTAACCGCTAGAATGAAGCTCTTCTTTGTCCCTGGGTCGCGATGGATATTCTAACGAGCAGTTTCCCATCGCAACCTAGCGACCACCATTGGATCAAAATTGATCTGCTTGACCGTTATCTCACCTAAGATGCTCTCCTATCAGGTCCCACCATTTGGTTGCCATGTCGCAGTGGTTAACCGACGAGCGGTTTCCCATCGTGGTGTAGTGACAGCCGTTGGATCTTTTCGCTCGACCATCATATCTACTCAACTTGCTCGGCCTTTTACCTCTTTGTTCATCCATTCCATGGGTCACTTCCTGATTTGTTCGCGCATCTGACGGTCTTGCCACTTGGACCCGCCACCTAGACCTAGGCCCACCTTGTCGCCAAGTCACGATGGATAACATTTCGAGCACTTCACAACCGCAATACAACGACAACTGTTGATAGTCCCAAAATTTTACTCCACCGTTGATCTTCCTCGGATCTGTCGTTGGATCTTCTCGATTTGCATGACCCTTAGCATCTTCTCACCAACCTATCCCAAAATTTGGACACCTTGAGATGCGCATGCACATGGGGTCCACTGGGCCACTAGCCACCTCTTTCCAAAATCCCTTAAGCTTTGATACTATAGAAGTGTGGGGCTTTTAGTTTGGATACAAAAATTGCCCTTCCCACAACCAATCTGGGATAAAGGCATTATGCCTGGTTTTACACATTTGCTTGGAGTTTCAAATGCCCATTGCCACATGGAGGAGGGAGATACACCTGCCAAATTTCCTTAGCTTGGAAGCTTTCTGATGTCTTTTACTTAGCTACGCGACCCAGAAGATTTGGCTTACACCTTCTAATTGCATTTGTTAAAAAGTTCCCATGCCTCTTCATCATCCATGTTCCTCTGCACAACAGGGAGGATTTGGTAAAGGTCATGGGCATTAGGCTTAAGTCTTGCCATTGGCATTTGCCTAAGAGTTTCAAATGTCTTCACTTTTTACAGGCACATGAGGGGAGAATGTTGGCTTCATTTTACCCTTCTTTGAAAATGGGCCTATCAAATTGACTCAAATTTTATGAGTCCCAACAGTGGTTCTGACTGGGGATGGTTGATTGCAAGATCAATACAAGAATTCAGAATCTATGGTATAGCAGACCACCTAAAAACAAATCACTTCTCTTCTTTTAAAATCTTCAATGAGATTCACCCTCCAAAACAGGGGCTCCTTATTCTACTCGAACAACAGGGTATTTTATTGAAAACAGACCTACAACTGATTATAACTTGGCCCAAACAATCTCAACATTTACCTCTATAAAAAATCTGACTCTCATCACCTAATATCATGATCCAAACAAAGTCACCCTTTAACAACAACTGAGCATAATCCTTATGATTAACCCCTTCCATCATATTACTATAATAACTGGTGTGCATGCCTTTTGCCTGATTTGGAAGTTTATAGCCACACACTACTTTAACAAAAGTAAAATCATGAGACCAATCACTGTAGAGGCCTTCCCACAAGCTGCCATACATTTCACTATCCCAATCAACTCTATCCTTTGCAAGGGTATCATCATGCTGAATTTCAAAAAGAACACATTCATTTTCAACATTGCAGTTTTCATCAGCACTCACTTCATTATCATCTGAATTCATAGAATGAGGGACATTAATAACCAATTGATATAACCAAGGAACATAAACATTATGGTTGAGATATGGTACTTCACTATGCTAACCACACTTTATATTATCCTTGTTCATCAAACTCAATACATCAACATTCTCAATATCCCAATCACGGAAAAGAATGCATAATTCTAGTTGAAGCAACAACTCAACCAAGTCTTTCTCATTCAGACTTACATCCACCTGAAAAAATTCCATTTGTGGTCTGAAATAATCATCACACAATCCATCCTCTTATCTTCATCATGAAATAACTTTTCACAACACATGCTATTGCTGCTGGCAACTTTATCAGCATAAAAAATTTATTCAGCACAAGGGGAAACTTCAGCATTTTCATCAATGACATTTGCACTATGAACATTTTTATCAAAGGAAAAGAACTCAATATCCTGTTCAAGCATGCCATGCACATTCACATCCTCTTCATAGTATGCCAAACCTTGAAAACATTCAAATATAGGTGTATTTAAATCTGAAAATGAATCATTATCTGCACTTTCCAATATGTTTTTATCTTCAAAAATACTTTTATTTTCAGATTCATGACTGAGATACATAACTTGATCTCCTCTTATATCATCTTCACAAGATGAATAATTAGAATTCTCATAAGTATCCTCAGCTGCATGACTGACATTGATTTGCTGATCATAAGAGAATAAATAAGTTGTATCAAGATCATTCCTATTCTGAAATTAATCTTCATTACTCATTTGTACATCTCCAAAGTGCTGAAAATCAAACTCAATGTCCTCATAATCAACAGCATTTGGTGATACCTTAGTATTTGGTACTTCAACATCAAATACATTAGCAGCATGTAAAGACTGATGGTCATCATCATCATTATTTTCATTATCATTATCCTTGGGAGATGCATGATTAACTTCATAATTTGCAGCCACATAATCAACATAACCGACATACAAATCAAATGGTTCATATCCTTCATATATATCTATATCTTGATAGGGAATGTTTTGCCTAGCTTCACATTTCCTTTCACCATTGAAGATGTTTTGACAAAAAGCAGCAGCAGACGAAAATCTCTTTGAGATCCCAAATTTTAAATTGTTTTCAATGTCCCTAGCTATGTTAAAAGCTTCATGCAAAGTTTTGGGTTCCTTGTCTCTTAATAAGAAACCCATCTTCTTGTCAAAAGCACTCATGTAGATCTCCAAGCATGCTCCATCACTAAACTCATACTTGGTGGAAATTTTAGACAATGTTTGTGAAAACCTGATATTAAATGCCGGTACCAATTCATCTTCCCTGATTTGTATGTACATGAATCCTCTCAGCATATCATATTCAGTCACCTTTTCATCAAATTGGGCCATAAAGTTAGTTGTTAATTCATCCCATGAGGAAATACAATTTGCTGGCAAAAAAGAGAACCAATCCCTTGCATCCTCTTTCAGTGACTAGATAAATAATTTCATGCACACATCTTCTTGACAAACATCAAAATCTCCCATCAAGTCTGAAAATCTTTTCAAATGTAGATGTGTTGATTCTGATTTCTTCCCATTGAATATTGGCAAATGCTTTCTAATTTATGTGGGTGTAAGATTTGGGTAACCCGAAATACCTTCAAAGTTTAGAGCAGCATAGTAGTTCATTTTGAAACTTCTCTTATAACATGGTTGTAACATTTCACTAGGCATGGCTATATGTGGAAGTGTACAAGGCTGAAAAACTTCGCTACACATTTCTACTCGCTTCCACAAATAATTGTACAACCTTGTGTAGAATAATGGAAAAAAAAAACTCAAGCATATATCATCATTTATATCTATTCATAACATTGCTTGACACAAAGTTTCTTCAAATTTGCATTCTATAGCAGAACATATATGCTGAAAACTACAACAAAATAGATATGCAAATAGACTTATAATTCCTCTTTTTCCCTTTTTACTAGTGCTATTCACTTAATGGGAAAACTATTTTACTCATTCAAATTTTCAGAAGAAAATATTTTTCACCGAAACTTCTGAAAGTACCCGAATATTTGCAGCTATAAGACTTGTAGTTCTGAACATTTATTCACATTTTCAACATGGTATTTTACCTCAAAGTTTCCACCTCCTTCATGGAGGAAAATATCTTCAATAAATTTATGGGATCTTCAATCTTGAAACTCCAAGCATCTGCTAAATCTTTGTTGTAAGTTCACCAAATCTCTTAAAACTTTCACAATAATGCACACTGGTGCAGAGATCTTTCATAGTCACCACTCACTGCTGTGAGAATTTTTAAAATCATTTATAGAACATGAACAGATTTGGAATTACACAAAGATAAGAGGATAACAAATTTTCAACACTTTACTGACTCTTTCCTCAAATGGACATGGCTGGACTAACTGGCTTTAATTGTTGATAGACAAAGAGTGTCTCAATTTGAATCCAATCAACACAAGTTGTAGCATATTCCACAGTAGAGTTGCCATTTTTGTTGTTCTCAAAAAAGAGAAAACCCAAGTTCACCTACAATTTACCTATGAAGTAGCCAATTTCAATCAATGAAATACTTCAGGGCTTGGGACAACATAACAAGGATAAAAATCCTTCTACTCTTTAGGCTCTGCGAAACCTAGGTGGGTGTACCTTTGATGCATAAAATTAGACCAATGACACACAAGACAACATCAATAGAAGCAGATAGATCTCATTAAATGTTCAAAGACAAGGAGGGTACTGTAGATAGGCTAAATCTACATTGACAACTCGACAAGTTTGATCATGAGATAAGTGGAACCAATTCCACAAAACAAAAAAGAAAGATATTATGATTTGATTATTTTAAAATGTTGCAAGTAACCTCTAACTGTAATAGATCAGTGCCTCAATCTGGGCATAGAGTAAATACAAATAGCTACAAATGAAATCCAAGCTACAAATCAGATCTACTGAAAAATATCCCTGTATTAATGCCTGACATTAATACATTCTAAACTTAAACAAAGGATCATACATATCCAAATATTAATTCACAATTCACAATTTCTACTCATCGAATTTAAATCCTTTCTGTAAAGGATACCTGAGAATAGGAATTACACTCTCTCATGGGAGGATAAAACCAAACTCCCTTGAAGACTGGATTTATTGAATCTGAAAAAATACTCGAAGACAATCCAATGGAACTGCATATATGCCTTACATATATGCGACCTACAACTAAGAATTTACACCTAAATGCATCTATTCAATGATAGAAGAATGAGGACATTCAACAATTACAACCCAAAAAATTAAATGCATAGGACTGGAGCCCCTCTTGGAAATATCGCTTTGAGAATTTCTCAAAAATTGGAACCCTTACAAATGAGAAGAATTCAGAATAAGAAGGAAGAGAAGAATTCTAGATTCCATCTATCAGTGACAAGTGTCCCACTCCTTCTGAAAATATTCTTTCCATCACTCCCGTGGAAACCGTTCTCCAAATATTTGACAAGTTTTAAAACTGATAGCAAAAACGAACTTCACATTTTGTGAGATTTCTAACGGTATGTCACACTTGTATATTCAGGTAAAAATAACCCGTCCAGTGAATTAATCTCGGATGCCTTTCTACACAACCAGTCATTTGAATTTTTGAATTTTTGCATGGTTGGAACTATATATTTAACCTTGATTTATTCCCTTTCCTCCTTCTACGCTCCACCACGTGACACCCCCTGATTGGCTCCTGAGTCCCTGCCACCTTAGCACGACCTCACTAACCACTAGAATGAAGCTCTTCTTTGTTGCTGGGTCCCGATGGATATTCTAACGAGCAGTTTCCCATCGCGACCTAGCAACCACCATTGGATCAACCTTGATCTACTCGACCGTTATCTCACCTGAGCTGCTCTCCTACCAGGTCCCACCATTTGGTCACCATGTCGTAGTGGTTAACCGACGAGCTGTTTCCCATCGCGGTGTAGCGATAGGCATTGGATCTTTTCACTCGACCGTCAGATCTACTCAACTTGCTCGACCTTTTACCTCTTCGTCTATCTATGCCACGTTTCACTTCCTGATTTGTCTATGCATCCAGTTGTCTTGCCACTTGGACCCACCACTTGGACCTGGGCCCGCCTTGTCGCCAAGTCACGATGGATAAAATTTCAGTCACTTCACAACCACAGTACAATGACAGCCGTTGATAGTCTCAAAATTTTACTCCACTATTGATCTTCCTCAAATCTGTTGTTGGATCTTCTTGATTTGCACGACCCTTAGCCTCTTCTCGCTAGCCTATCACAAAATTTGGACACCTTGAGATGCATGCACGCGTGGGGTCCACTAGGCTACTAGCCACCTCTTGCCAAAATCCCTTAAGCTTTGATACTATAGAAGTGTGGGGATTTAAATTTGAATACAATAATTGCCCTTCCCACAACCAATGTGGGATAAAGGCATTATGCTTGGTTTTACACATTTGCCTAGAGTTTCAAATGCCCATCACCATGCGAAGGAGGGTGATACACCTACCAAATTTTCTTAGCTTGGAAGCTTTCTGATGTCTTTTACTCAGCTAGGTGACCCAGAAGATTTGGCTTACACTCGCTAATTGCATTTGTTAAAATGTTCCGATGGCTCTTCATCGTCCACGTTCCTCTGCACAATAGGGAGGATTTGGTAAAGGTCGTGGGCATTAGGCTTAAAGCCTGCCATTGGCATTTTCCTGAGAGTTTCAAATGCCTTCACTTTTGACAGGCACACGAGGGGAGAATGCTGGCTTCATTTTACCCTTATTTGAAAATGGGCCTATCAAATTGACTCAAATTTTATGAGTCCCAACAGGGTGTTAGTGTAGTTTTTTAATATTTATTTTTCCTACACATTATTAAACATACTTAGGTTATATTAGGATGGTTTATTTGAGGACATGTGGAATAGTCCTACATTCACATGTGTCATTCACACCCACATTTGGGTGGTTGAATGTCACACCCTCTTTTGGAGTCATTTTCCACCTTGCCATAACCATTTGTTTGTCCCTACCTAAGTTGTTTTTCCACATGTTTGGCATTTTTCAAGTAGGCATAACTCCCATCTAATTTGGTTATTTGGGATTTATTATCCCTCTTGGAATTATATGCTCATATTTTTCAATATAATCAATATTCACCTCTCCCTTTTGAGCTAATTCAGAGCTAACTTTGATGAGTTCATATCAACTCAGTCATTACAAGGGAGTGCTGATCCATATTGTATCTTTTGGAGTGTGATAATATCATGATTCTGTTATTGCACCATATTTCAGCATTTCATCCTCTCTCTTTCTCTCCTGTAGAAGGTTGATCTTAGTTTTGCAGGTGATCCTAGGAGATTGAGTCCATCAATGACTCTGACATCACCAATGTATGACAATATCATCATTGAGACTGATTATATGAAAAATTTACATATTGTACCAAAGGTATGGAAAGAACATAGTGATGGCTATACATTTGCGTAGATAGACATGTTCTAGACAAGGGATGCCTTGACTTATACTAGTGATAATAGATCCATGTTGGAATATGTGAGAAAGTAACCATAGAGCTTGTTGATCTTGATGCAAGAAAGTGTTATATGACCTTTAACTTGCATAGGATGTTATGGTTGTGTCAAATGAAATCCCAATCAAACACAAGGATCTTAGTTTCCCCAACAATATTATGAAGATAAACTACAAATAGAAATCAAACAGAAAAATCATGATCCATCCTTGCTCCTCGAATCACTTGTGGAGATCCTTGAGTAGCATAGGAACATGATGTAAAGATAAATCAAATTAAAGATACATTGGATCAAACAAATCAACTACCATTTAGATCTTCTTGCTAAAGATAAGTGTTTCTTGATAGGTTGATTATTTGATAGGGTGCCCATTGTAGGAAATATGTATCCATTAGGACATGATATCTAATAGGGTGCCTATTTTAGGAATGACGTATCTATAAAGGCGCATTTTTTTATAAGGGTGCTACAATTGATAGGCAGTTGATCAATTAGGTTGCATATTAGCTTTTTAGTTTGTTTGTGGATGCGTGATTTGTTAAGTTCAATATTTTGTGTCATCTCTAGATTGTGTCTGTTCAAATGTTTATGTCTAGAAGGGGAATAATTTATTATGGATTGTGAATGATGGATTGTTTTTGTGCTTTTGATTTTTTTATTTTTTTTAAAGGTTTTCTAGGGTTATTTGATGTTTTTTTTTTTTTTCTTTTTAAGAGTTTTTTAATGCTTTTGGATTCTTTCATGACCTTTTTATGAATTATGATGTTTTTTAGATTTAGGAGATTTTCTGGTGTTTTGGGATTTTTTTAATATTTTTTAAATTTTTTGTTTGGATTTTTGAACTTTTTTATTTTTTATTTGAAATTTTAAAATTATTGTTTTATTGTTTTATTCTTTATTTTTAAAGATGTTAGGATCACTAATTGAAGTAAAGAACCTATGTTAGGATTTATTCTCAAGCAAGATGTATTTATTTGCCTCTAATGTCTAGCAAGACATGAAACATTATCATGGATGAATAAACCAATGGGATGGAAATGGATAGGTGAAGGATGGAGGTAGTTTATTATGGAATCGGAGCTTATTAGGTTTCCAAGGACTATCCGCTGATGGGATAACCTATTTATCCAACCTAAGGGACTATACATGGAAATATAGGGTGATGGCTTGGTGGATTGTGTTGGGTCTCAAATCAATAGATTGGATAGGTTCTAAGGAAATGCCAACTCCTATGATCAAACCCTCCAATTGACTTGGCCAACTTATAGAGTGAACCTATTTGGTTACTAACTCTCTCACTTTAGGCTCTGCAGGACCTAGGCGGGTATACCTACTCACTAGTTGTTCCTTCAACTAATACTTTTTATAGCAGATTTAGTGTCTTAATCTGATATCTCCTAGTCACAGAATGGCATAGGTTTCTTAAACAAACTGATTTCAGATGTGTGTATTGATCTATGTATCTTACAAAGTATATATGTTACACTTTGGCTAAATTACCTACTATACCTACTGTACTAATCCTAATGCTTAAAACTAAAGGGTGATTGGTATGATTAAAGGGTTTGTTTACAAATGATCAGTGCCTTTCCTTTTATTTGGGCTACAGAGTCTTATATTTCTTCAGGACTTATTGTGTAAACTTATGAGACAATTTTTAAATGCACCCCCTCTCGATGAGTCTGTCAGTTACTATTTCTTATGAGCTCTACTTCAATGTCTATATTGTAAACCACTTGAATGAATTTAACCATAACTTTAAGAGACCATCCAAGGAAGAAATACAGGGAACAATTACAATTCACAAGTAAATCTTTTTTGATCCAAATCTACAATATGAAACACATAATTTCACTGGAAGAACACAAATAACCTTATCTCCTTTAGATAATATCACAAGTAACTGCCTTTTGAAAATATGTTAACTCTCAACACATATGAGAAAGAAAATGCAACTAGTTATTTTTGATAAAAAAAAGTTTAAACGTACAAAATTGCTTCCACCTCTTGTATCTCTATTCCTTTTTACATTTTACATCACACATATATATGTGGTTGAATGGTTTTCATACCCCTTTGGGTGAAAAGACACCCCCCTTTTAAATAAAAATAATTCCAAATCCCTAAATTGCCTTAGTTTATGTAATTAATTGTCACTTTACAAGTTGTTTAGGCATATTATAGGTATTTTAGGGCTATTTTATGGGTATATAATGGATAAATGGTCTTTAAATGATGTAAATTCCCCCTTTGGTGCTTCACAATCCATTTTTTATGCCCATTATTGTGTTTATGTTATGGTTTCATATTGTGCAACAAATATAAAACATATTACTTGTACCTATTCAATATATATATATATTTAGAATTTTTCTCATTTCTTGTCTTGGAATCTGGAATTCTAAAAATTGCAAAATTTAGGGTTCCAACAGTGGCTCTGTCTGGGGATGCATGCCCCATGTGGGCATAGCAAGAATCCATCTATCTCTAGTAAAGTAGACTGGATGTGTCAAATCATCTCCCTTATGTAGATTATGTCAAAACTGCATGTAGTGGCCCCAAGCCCCAAAAACTAAACACTAATTCTTTCCTCTATCAAACATCTGATTCTTATCATGAAGTAGTATAAACACTTTGAAATTATTGATATCACCTGATTGGCAATTCCTGTCATAAGATGCATCATCCATCCTTATTTTATAAGGATTCTTTATTTCACCTGGATTACCATTATCCCCTATTCCATAGGAAATGGTATTTATACTTTTACAAAAGTTTGCTTCTTGTGGCATCCACATATTCTTCATCTCTATTTTATTGGAATGCTGCATATTATCTAACTAGTACTTCTTTTCACCTTTTATTTTATCTCTATGTGATGTACCTTCCTTTTTTAACTCTCTTACTTTTGTGGTCCTTTTATCACGTGACTTAGTCATATTATTACCCATGTTGTCTTCACACATGTTTGTATTGTCCATACTGTCTGAAATTTTTTCTTCATCATATAAAGGATTTGAGAATACATGAAAATCCTTTTCACACATACCATGGCAGTAGGGAATATGATTTTCCTCTATCACTTCATCACATAAGGGGTTTGAAAATATTTGAAAGCCATTTTCAAATTCGCATACCTCCTCTTTATCAATTGTATCATCAAGGTACTCAGGTATGGATTCACTCTCCTCATGACTGGTACAATATTCTTCATCAATGTTAGCAACAATTTCTTCAAGTTTTGACTTGTACTCACAAACATCATCAATTGCTTCTTCATCAGATGGGACTTCCAAAGGGATAACTGATTCTTCTATATAATCATCTTCATTTGCATCTCTTATGTTGATGTAACTCGTCTCACGCAAATCGTGTATTTTTTTATTCAATTCTTCAAGAATTGAACATGCTGATTCCAAACTGTCAGATCCACATTCTCTCACGATCAATTCCTCCAGTATAGCTGAATTAAGTTGTGTATTATCAAGCATTTGGAAATAAGTCACCATTAATATGCCAATCAATTTTTCTATAGATTCACCTTCCTTTCTTCTTATGTTGTAGATTGCATTGCCGCAATCATAATCTGATTGAATCTGATTTTGGTATGGATAACCAATTGAAGGGCTAGCGACTGAAGTGTTGTCCTCGATTACACCGTAGAATTCTTCCATGAACCACCACTCAATTTCTTCCCATGATGAGATACTTTGTGGGGGTAACAAGCTGAATGACTGCTCTGCAACATCCTCCAATGTTAGCACAAACCATTTCATGATCGTTTCTTCTGAGTAGATTCTTAAGGTCTTAATAAACCAATAAAATGATTTTAGATGCCCAATTGGTGATTCCCTTTCATCTCCATGGAACCTCGGCATACAGATCTTCAACTCACAGGGAAATGCATATGGATACTCAAGGATGTTACCGAAATCCAATGGCTTAAATCAACAGATTGGATAGGTTCTAAGGAAATGCCATCCTATGATCAAACCCTCCAATTGACTTGGCCAACTTATAGAGTGAACCTATTTGGTTACTAACTCTCTCACTTTAGGCTCTGCAGGACCTAGGCGGGTATACCTACTCACTAGTTGTTCCTTCAACTAATACTTTTTATAGCAGATTTAGTGTCTTAATCTGATATCTCCTAGTCACAGAATGGCATAAGTTTCTTAAACAAACTGATTTCAGATGTGTGTATTGATCTATGTATCTTACAAAGTATATATGTTACACTTTGGCTAAATTACCTACTATACCTACTGTACTAATCCTAATGCTTAAAACTAAAGGGTGATTGGTATGATTAAAGGGTTTGTTTACAAATGATCAGTGCCTTTCCTTTTATTTGGGCTACAGAGTCTTATATTTCTTTAGGACTTATTGTGTAAACTTATGAGACAATTTTTAAATGCACCCCCTCTCGATGAGTCTGTCAGTTACTATTTCTTATGAGCTCTACTTCAATGTCTATATTGTAAACCGCTTGAACGAATTTAACCCTAACTTTAAGAGACCATCCAAGGAAGAAATACAGGGAACAATTACAATTCACAAGTAAATCTTTTTTGATCCAAATCTACAATATGAAACACATAATTTCACTGGAAGAACACAAATAACCTTATCTCCTTTAGATAATATCACAAGTAACTGCCTTTTGAAAATATGTTAACTCTCAACACATATGAGAAAGAAAATGCAACTAGTTATTTTTGATAAAAAAAAGTTTAAACGTACAAAATTGCTTCCACCTCTTGTATCTCTATTCCTTTTTACATTTTACATCACACATATATATGTGGTTGAATGGTTTTCATACCCCTTTGGGTGAAAAGACACCCCCCTTTTAAATAAAAATAATTCCAAATCCCGAAATTGCCTTAGTTTATGTAATTAATTGTTACTTTACAAGTTGTTTAGGCATATTAGAGGTATTTTAAGGCTATTTTATGGGTATATAATGGATAAATGGTCTTTAAATGATGTAAATACCCCCTTTGGTGCTTCACAATCCATTTTTTATGCCCATTATTGTGTTTATGTTATGGTTTCATATTGTGCAACAAATATAAAACATATTACTTGTACCTATTCAATATATATATATATATTTAGAATTTTTCTCATTTCTTGTCTTGGAATCTGGAATTCTAAAAATTGCAAAATTTAGGGTTCCAACAGATTGAATGGCATGTGGTCCAAAGGATAAGACATGTCAAGAGGTTTCTAAAAACATGTTTTTTTATTTTATGTCCTTAGTTTTGATCAATATCAAGGATGGATTTGGATAGCTTAGAGATAGGGTATGAAAAGGATAAGAAAGATCAAAGGTGATAATGGGTGATGAAAGTAAGAAATGTTGTACCTAAATAAATGGAAATTGTTGGAAATCTCTAATTCAATAAAAATATTGATGAGATTCAGTGCTTAGATTATACCCAATGAAAAATTTGTGACTATATGCAAAGATGAAAATTAAATTATTTTAATATAGAAAACCATGGAGATGTCCATTTTCTTTGTTATGCAAAAAACCACCACTTTAACATGCTTAATAAACCTATCTTAGATAAGCATAAAACATCACATAAATGAACTTTATTTTACCATAAGATAGCATAAATAATGAAGTATAAGTCAAAAACACAAGTAGAACATCTTCCAACACAATATTTACGTGGAGAAACCTTTTTTAGGAAAAAACTCTACCAAGAAGAGAGGCCAATGCTTGTATTATCTTCATGAAATAGAGATTACATAGAATCATTCCTTCCTTATCCTCTTCAACCTTCAATCCAATGGCACTTGTGTACATAAATGAACTCCCATGATGTCTCCATCTGAATCCCTCAATACATAGGCTTATGGAGGCCCAAAATACCACTATAGAACATTACCATAGTCCTAAACAAGGTTCCAAAATACCATGGTAAAAATATGTATGACCCACCATTAATATTCCCTCTTACAAGTTCAAAAATAGCACCATTATTGCACTTAAAACTTTATGACAATTGTCATAAGATTCTCTTACATGCTATCATTAACTATCATAACATGCACCATCTAATATTAGCATATTCTCTTACAATTAGAAGACACCAAGAATATTAGATGCTCTTACACATGTCATACATTGATTCTAGGCACCCCATATTTACTTGTGGTCAACCTCACATGGTAAAAGTGAATAGTAACTAGTGCTCATAAATAATTAACTTACTATTTCCAGTAAATAAATAATTATCGATCCAAATTTTGTTTTTATTCCATTGGTGAAATTATCACCCCTTATGATTAATTTACAAGGAATATTAGGAGTAATTAATTACATAGGATTTACAAGGTTGATGGCACGTTAATCCTAACAAGAAATGGATAAGGGATACAGACTAAAGTGTGTGGATAAGCTGGAGCAAATAGGATGCATGATGCTTATGGAGATATTTATCCTTGTCAAGATCAAAGGTGGAAAAGGGGACATGGATGTAGATAGGGTGATGGACAATGGAGAATGTGCTAGGTAGAATGGCATAGATGAAACTTGACCCCAAGTGTAGAACACAAGAGGATAATGGATTACACATGATGCCTATTTGTCAAGTTTTCATCATGGTAATTTCCCAAGACACCGTAAGAAGTGGTTTTCACCATTGGATGAATTATTTCTCTTTAATTTTTTAAATTTTTTGTGTCACACAAGACGCCTATTTGCTAGGTTTTCATCTTAGTGATAATTGTTTTTCCCTTTTTTAGAAGATAATGGATACATGATAGGAGATGGTGAGATGACTCAATCATCTTGTTCTTTGGATGGTACCCTTGAAAGATGTGCTACAATTGATCATGGGTTTTGAAGGTATTCTTAAATATGTTGGTAGGTTGATGGTAAAGGGAGACAAAATGGATGATCGGATGGAATGGGGAAAGGATTTATGCAAAATATTGGATGGGAGGGATGCAAGGATGTAAAATAGGTGTTGGAAGATTTGTGCATGGGGAATGGAATTTTTTTCAAGATCAACTTTGGCGCACACCTTGAGGGGTGGTAGATGTTCAGATTTTGATGGATGAGAATATGTGGATTTTGGGACATGAGGACCCAAAGTAGATGAAGTGGGGTGATGGAGGATTTAAGATAGTGGATTTTGGGAAATAGGGACCAAAGTAGGCTTGAAAGGTGTGAGATGTTTAGATGGATGAATAAAGAAAGTGTTGGGTGTTACTGAGAAGATTTCTGGAATGATGTGTTGTCATTGATGTCAACATATTATTCTATGTATTCCAGTGTTGTAGTTTGGTTGGATCAGTCGGTTTTGTAGATGAGTTGATGCAGTTTAAAGGGTTTCTGGTATGTTGTTTGTAGATGGTTCATTCCCATTTACAGATTTTTGTTGGCATTGCACACTCCAATGAGAAATTGTAGGTGATTGAAGGTATTTTCATTGATGGCAACCTTGCAATCTTATGGCACTGGAAGACTCTACACCGACAAATAGTTTACCGGCAGTGGCAAAGATGATTACCAGCACCCCAGCCGACCGGATTTTGATTATTGTATTTTGTATTTCATTGTAATATCTTTTCATAAGCCAACAAGGCATATTATAATAAGACTCATATATAAGTATGAGATCTTGTAGATCATTTAATAAGAAGACATGGTTAAATTATTGCAGATGTAATATGTGAATATTAAGGAAGATTTTGGAGTAAGGTTTATGGTTATTGTATGAGCTTAAACCGATATTGAACCTAGCATAGCAAATGTTGAACTAAAGAAATACATCATATTGGATTTGCATAATCCATTTTGTAAGTCAGTGAGACTTCCTTTTTGTAATTAAGCAGTGAGCTTTAGGCAGTTGGCCTTCCTGCATGTGCAAGCCCCTATTGTAAGTAATATCCATTCATTGGCCAGTGAGTGAATATTGTGGGTCACAAATCCCACCAAGGTTTTTCCCACACCGGGTTTCCTCGTTAAAAATCTTGTGTTATGGTGTGCTTTCTATGTTGTGCTTATTGTTCATATTTACTGCATTAATTATGGTTTACTAGCACACTATTTTGGAATGCAATTTATTTAATAAGGTCAGAAAATATGTTAACTGGCAATATACTGATTCACCCCCCCCTCTCAGTATCTTTGGGAATCCTAACAATTGGTATCAGAGCCTAGTCCTCTTTTTTCAAAAGCCTAACAGCTTGAGGGAGATTCTGACACCGATACAAATGGATAACTTGAGAAAGAAATTGGAAACAACTCTTTCAAATTATGATGCAGAAAAGTTGAAGAATATCAAACTTGAAGATGATCTAAAGACTGCACAAGAATTCATTCAAGGACTTTAGGAGAATCTTACTATTGCTAGAAACAAAAGAAGAGAACTTCATGAGAAGATATAGAATGATGATGATGAAAAGGAAACTCTTAATGATCTTGTAAGCAAGATGAAGAAAGAAAACATGACCTTGAGGAATGAGATGCAGGATATGACTATAAGATTTTGTAAAGACATTGAAGACAAAAAGAAGAATGAAGATGACTTGACTAGAAGACTCAATGATTCTAGAATTGAAAATCTAAGACTCATTCATGAAAATGATATGTTGAAGACAAATCTGATACTTGGAACATGATAAAACTGAACTCATGAGGCAGAAGGATTTCTTGGAAAATGAGTTGGCTATTGCAAATCAACACAAAGAAAAATTCAAGAAAAGTTCAGAAGAACTTGATGATATGCTAGAAAATGTGAAACCTAATGGAGACACTAATGGTCTGTGAGGCCCTACCCTGACCCATCCTATCTCTTCAGCTATTTTTATTTTGGAACTAGTTTGGATGCTAGTTTTGACACACTATGGATATAGAACTTTTCATGGTCCCACGATTTTGGTAACATTGATATATATGGATGCTTCATTTCTATGCCTTGTGGATTATAGAATATTATATGATTCTAGATTAGGGTAATATTGTGATGATGCAGGTTATTATCTGAATTTCAGGATTTGATATAATGTTAGGAAAATGTTTGCATATCTTTTAGATGGATCAAATTTTGAGGATTATGAGGAAATTGCTTTGATTTGTGACAAATCGTATTTTATAATGTCAAGTCTTTGCAGAATGAATGTATTGTATTCTGATTATGTGATTATATATTATATGAGGCTATTTGGGAAGTGCTAATGTTTAAATTGAGATGTGCAGGAAAATATCCATGTGACCATGGAAATATTATGGAGAATCAAGCCTAGGCCAATGTGCGTTAGTAAAATCAGGGGTTGTCTATTTGGAGAGACAACACCCCGTATGTTCTGTATTTTATTCGTAAATGTAAAATGTTGCATGAGTGTAATTTGTACTTATTGGATTGATTAAATTGTTTAAGGGACAATTGCCATGTGTTTATTGTGATGTGGAATTATTTTGTAGTGTCACTTGACACCTATGTAGTATGTTGTGTTGGCAATTGTCATGTCACATTTTTGAAAGTTTTATTTTTGTTAATTGTTATATCCCCTAATTATCCTTGAAGGAACCAAGAAATCTAGGTTAGAGAGCCACAAGGAAGGTCAACTCAGAGTTGACCCGTAGGTTAACTTCAGGTGGACTTTCTGAAGGTCAAATCAACTCCTAGAGTCAATTTTAGAGCTTTTCTATTAGGCCTCATGGGGTACCTATGGGTGAAGGCCAAAATTGGCCATGTGTCTTTCCCTTAGGACTTGTTTAACCACCCAAAAAAGTGGTTTTCCCAAGATGGACGAATTCCATCTATAGGAGTGCCATCCTTGGAAGGAGAACCTTCTTGGAGATAGTAATCCCTCTTCCCCATTCCATTTCCCTTCTCTAGGCACCTAGGTTAGGGAGTGTGTAAGACCTAGGGAAGACCAACCCAATGGGAGATCACTCACTCTATCCAAGAGGTTGGAAGGAGTGAGAGAGGCCTTCTTAGGCTAAGAATGGAAGCTTAGTGAGCTAATCACCCACTCTCCATTCTTGGAGATTTTTGGAAAAACTTGGAAGAAAAAAAGAAAACCAGTTTTAGGAATTAGAGGAATTTGGGGGCCAAGGATTGCAGAAAGTTGTGTGGATTGGGCAGCTCATCTCCAACTAAATTTAGCATACCTATTGGCAGAATAAGGTTGGTGGTTATCTCCTCTTGGTTTTGTTGTTTATGTTAGTTATGTTGTTTTGTTGAAGGAAAGAAATGCTTGTAAAGAAAGTGTGTATGTAAATTGTTGTTGAAGAAAATAATGTGTGGTTTCATTTCTATGTTTTTCTGTTTTGTGTTCTTGTTTTGGGAGTGTCCAAGATCTTCTACTCTTGGGAGAGTAGGATGATCTTGGGGTGGAAGAAGCATGACAGCCTTGGGTGAGAGGCTCTCCTTAAGGAGAGTGATCTCAAGGGTGTCCTTTGTGACCCTTGCTGCATAGCCTTGTGTATGCATTTGGGGGTCATAAGGGGAGAGAAATGGCTTTGAGCCTTTGGGGGGCATAAGGTGTGTGGGATGAATTTTGTTGAGTATTTTGTGTTGCCATGAGGTGGCTTGTGTTATATTTTTGGCTGCAGTCTCCCCAATGGTACTTGGTCCACTTCCACCCGTAGATTGATCACCACAAGTGTGGTGATAGTGTAGCTTGGGATGGGAAAGAGTATGTGTTGTGTGTTTGCCCTATTGTTGTGTTGTATTGCTCGATTGTAACCCGTCTAGGTCTTGATTCTCCTAGCTCGGGGGTGGCTTCTGGTAAGCCTAGGCTGGGAGGTGAGCATCCCATGGTCACAGTCCTAAACTTTACTTGCAGGTGGCTTGGGGAAAAAGACTAGGAGTTGCAGATTGTTGTGTTGCAGACTTCTATTCAGATCTCTTATTTTTATTAAATGCAGAAAGGAAGGAAGAAATGTAACCTTATGTTTTGTAGCAAAAAAAAAAGAGAGAGAAAGTGCATATGTAAATATAGGGCTTAAAATGATTCTGTTTCTGTTTAAATTAATGTACTCTTTAATTACTGTGTAAAAATCAGAGAAAGATGACTGTTTGGATTATTTACCCATTTTTATACATGGGCTGTTGTAATTATCATTCTGGAAAAACAATGTAAATTTAATTTTATGTTTTGATGCCTATTGTGTTGTAGTAGACTACATTTAAATCTGGTCTGTAACATGTTTATTTACTACAATACTAAAGAAAAGAAACAGAAAAATGCATTAGGATTCCTTATTTACTATTTACTAGTTTATTTATTGCAAATGTTATAGAAAGAAAAAGAAATGCAGTAGGGTTATCATTCACTTGCATAGTTTAAATTCTATAAATTTTATGACTGTTTAAAAAAAGGAGAGGAGAACCAGAATTGTTTTATTTCTGTAGATAGTTAAATAAAAGGGAGAAGAAAACAGACCTATTCTAAATGCTGAAAGAAGACAAAAAAAAATAAAAAAACAGAATGTAAATAGTTGAAAATCCCAAATCAATATAAGGGTTTTAACCCTATTACTTCAACATTTAGTCATATATATCTCTATATGTATATAAGTATATATATTGAAAATATATACCTATATAGATATAAAATATATATATATAAGCTTCCTGTAATGTGCATACCCCTGTAACAACGAAATAAAAGACATATTCTGAATCCTGTGCATCTCTGTTACAAACATATAAAAGAATGGCAGAATGGACTTCTTAATATATATATATATATATATACATATATATATAAATATATATATATCTATATATATATTCTGCATCAAAAAAAAAATATACTCTGTGGATGCCTGTAGAAGAAAATATCTTCATATTCATAAATGATACTGTGCATATTATATATATATATATATACATAATATACATTTGAAATTCAAAAAAAAAACCACATCTTATACCATTTTTATCAACCCACGAAATTTAATTTATTAAAAATGTTGCAAAAAAAAAAGGGAAGCAAAGTCACGCGGGCCACTATGTGCAACACAGTGGACGGCCACGGCTGAGCCACTGTGCTACACACAGTGGGTGGCGCCGAAGGGCACCGCACTGTGTGTAACACAGTGGGCGGTCGCGGCCACCACTGTGCTACGCACAGTGAATGGCGCCCGCCACTGTGTGTATACACAGTGGGCGGCGGCTATGTTGTTCGCCACTGTGTGTACACACAGTGGGCGGCACTGCTGCCACTGTGCGTATGCACGGCGGCGCCCGATACCCTGCGAAACCCTCTGCCTCTCCTCGCATGAAACCCTCCGCCTCCGTACCTGCATTCTCTCTCTCTCTCCACGAAACAAACAATAAAATAAAGGGTTTAATAAACCCTAACCCATTTCGGGTTAGGGTATAAAGTGATTTAAAAAAAAATATAACCCCAACCCATTTCGGGTTAGGGTATAGAATGGTAAAAAAAAAGGAGATAAAACAAGGGTAAAATATAGAAAAGCAACCCTAACCCAATTTCGGGTTAGGGTTAGCAATTTAGGAAATTATATATATATATATATATAGGAGATTTAGAGTTGAGCATTAAAATTGATTTTTTAATTTATAATGAGGGTTAGAATTTTAAGAATTTATATTGTGATTATATATATATATATATATATATATATATATATATATATATATATATATATATATATATATATATATATATATAAGGAATTTAAATTGGAAATTTAAAGTTAGATTTTAGTATATAATTTGGGGTTAAGTTTATAATTGAATTATTATGGAATTTTAGACTTTTGCTATAGGGGTTAATGTAATAATTAAATTATTATATGTCCTCATTCTTTAGAAATTTAATTTTAATTAATTCAAGGGGGTTAATAATAAAGGATTACTATAGTTGGATAAACTATACGTTTAATCCAACAATATATATTTAATTAATCAATGGACTTACCCCTCCCATATATTTGGACGATAGGAAAATTTGAAAGGAGGAATTTGTAAATTTAGGAACCTTAAGCCCTTGAGACCGATTTTTGGTCGGATTGAAAATTAATTGACAAAATCAAGGGGTTTAGGGAAAATTAGAATTGGCCTTAGCTTATTGTCGGTTTTAGTGGGCAAATGACATTGTAGTAAGTCGAAACCCTCATCGGGTGGATGTGTATAATAAATTTTTATATAAGCATCAAATAATCGTTAGCAATATCATTATATGACCTGGAATGATTTAATACATTAAGATAGCCAATTATCCCTTGATTTAATTAGCGGCAATTTGTCTTAGGTAATTGAGCTAGCTAACTAATCCGCAATGCAAATTAATCTCCACCAATCAAGTCACTCGGTCGAGTTGGTTATTTAACTTAACCTAGTAAGTACGTTTATTTACATCCTAGTTAAGACAAAACTTTAAATACAGTTGTTATGTAATAGGATTTATAGCGAGTTCATGACGTCAAAAAATAAAAAATAAAAAAATTTGTTGTTCCGTTTTTGTGCCCTAAAGTTTGGGCACGACATGGTCTTGGCTTTGAAGTTGGTGAAAGCTCCGGTACTGCAAACAATCATGATCACAGTAAACCGCTAAGACAACCTAACGCCTACAAATTTAATGGGAAATGCTTTAACTGTAACAAGTATGGTCATAGAGAAAATCAATATAGATCTAGAAACTATCAGAACACTAATGCACCCACCAATCAATGTTCAAAATGCAACAAAATTGGTCATAATTTAGAAAACTGTAGAATGAATGTAAGATGTTATGTTTGTGGAAGATCTGGACACTTATCTAATCAATGCAGAACACATACCAGCATAGGATATGGAAAAGCTATTCAGAAAAATAATGTGACTTGTTATGATTGCAACAAGATTGGACATATTGCAAAATTTTGTAGAAGTAAGGCATCACCGATAAATAATAAAGGACCCATTTTGAAAGGTAAAGAGAAGGTTGAAGAGGTAAAGCAAGAATTTTCAAAACAATGGATTAGAAAGAGAGATCAGAATGTCAATGAGACTATTCCTTCATCGGTAGAACAAAGTATCACTCCACCGATAGGAGATTCTTCATCTAACTGAAAAGAAACATTTTTGGGGGTATGGCAACTAATTGAAAATAATGCTAGTTTACCCTCAGTTGATGGTAAGAAGATGAATTGTTTCTTTACCGGTAGATGTGTTAAGTTTCACTTAACCGATGGGCATTTATTATGGTGGTTGAAGGAAATGACATTATAGAGCAATTGTTTTTCACTCTTTTTCACTCACCGAGCATTGAAATTTCCTAAGAGTGCAAAAAACCCAAGCGAAGGCATCCACAATGAGAAGTGAAGTAAAATATTTCAAGCATTCAAACCTAAAGGTAGATTAAGGTATTTATCAATGGCTTCCTCCTCTGCACCTAAATTCATTGCAAACCCTACTGTTGTTGAAGTGGTTAAACGCCCTAGGCCCGTATTCAAAAATCATACCCGAAGTAGCGAAGCAAGATGATAACCTAGGTGCATTCTCAAAAATTCCTAAAGGAGTTGCATATGCAGAAGACCATAGGATATACATACATTGTCATATTGAGGAACTAGGTGCTGATGAAATTATGAATATGTATAGAATTGTCTAGGTTTTGTGGAAATACTTGATATTTTGGATTTCCCTAAGGAACTTGTGAGGATTGTACTCAGTAGAGTTCATGGACAATTCTTTTGGCTTGATTATATCCATAAGATCACTAGAGAAGCAGTAAAGGCTGTGACTGGCTTACCTTCCACTGGTAGCAGGCCTCACAAAACTAAGAAAGTTCCAAATAACACTGTGATGACATTAACTGGTGCAACCCATGATAACAGATCCTTGAGAGTCAATGATGTGAAAGATATAAATGTTAGATTCATTAGCATGATACTAGGATACAAAACTACACATGCTAATAGATTGAACTCTATTTTTAGTTTATGTATCAAGAGTTCTTATGATATGGTGAACAGTAACACTAAGATTGACATATGTGAATGGCTAAAGGATGAATTGATTGACAAACTGAAGAAAATTAAAGGTGATAAGAAAGGTACTTTCAGATTTGGTAATCTACGTGTGTGCCTAATGCTATACGTTACTAAGGAAGTTCCCGGTATAGGTAGGAAAGAATTTGGTTTTGGCATACCGGTAGGCAAACAACTATTGGATATCCTTACCGACATGGGAGATGACAGGGAAAACAACATAATTGAATACTTCCAAGCATTTAAAGCTAGAATGAAAATAAGGGAAAGGCCACCTCAGAACATTGTTGACAAATATCAGAATGAAATATGTTGTGTTATTAAGAAAGATGAAATCTAGATGGAGGCAGTGGTTCCTAGAACTATTTGGGTGATAGAAATGGGTTATGAGGCTGATGTAAACATAATTGTGACATATGCCAAAGCCCTACTTGAAGCCCCTAGAGAACCTGAAGAGAAAATATTTGGTAGTGCTGAAACCATTGAAAGCAAAGTACAAACACTAAAACAAAGGAAGAAAAGAGAGCATACTATCAGAAAAGCATCAAAATAGGTGAAAGAGATCAAGGAAAACATATTGAATATCACTGGTATTAAGGAAAGTGGCTTGGAAGGGTTACAACCGGAAGCTCATCTTTCACCAATTGGAACTTCATCTGACAGTGAAATACCAACAGTTTAAGAGAGTAGAAAGGAAAAGAAAACCTTCACCGACACCCTCTCCTGCACCAAGGAGAACAAGAAGGAAACAACAAGCAGTAAGGCCCCTAGTAAAAAAAATGACACCAAGGAAGAAGAAGGAAAACAAGTTATTCCTCCTTTAGACAATCTACTGAATGAAATAACAGATGAAGGAAACTTGTCTAATGTCAGTAAACTATATGATACTTTTACTAATGAAGAAAAGGAAAGCATAGAAAATAGTATCATTCTACACTTAGACATTTACAAGAAATTTTTAATAGAAGTTGTAGATGATTTACCGAGTGACTTGTATAGGAGACTTGATGCAAAGAGACTAGCTATTATGGAATTGGACAAGAAAATAAAGATAGAAAAATTGCTTGTAGTTCACCCAGTTAAATCAGTAGAACAAATTGATGAGTTAATAAGTGAGGCAAATAGGATAGTATTTTCTAGTGGTCACTGACATGTAGGTTTAATGGTTGGCAGAGTGAATGAAATCACTGAAGAGACATCAGATAAATGGGATATCTTCTTTTTGGAGAACGAGAAGCAAGAAGAACTTAATAGACCCAAAAATTTTAAGGTATATCAAAAGGATAAGGATAAGGATAAGGATAAAGGTAAAGGAAAGGTAGGTGGACTACCCAACATAAAAGTGATAGACAACTTGCCCCCACCTCCTTCTGATACTCCACTGGTTGAGACTATTGCTACACCACCGATTACTGATAATGTTGAGTTGGAATCAACACATGAGGACACCAATCCTGATTCAGAAGTTTTATATAGTATGAATATTGATACACAAGAGGTAAATATTGTGGTTGATAAGGAAACCACTGGTGAAAAGAAAGATATGGCTACTGAGCCACTGGCTAAGAATATTGCAGTGGAAACACATGTAGAGCATACAGTTGAAAAATTTGAAATTGGTGTTGAGACACAAACTGAACAATTAGTTGATCCCCTAGCTTCTGGAATGGTGATTGATACCACTGGTGCACACATTAAAAAACCCACTGAATTAGAGAAACCGACTGATAACATAGAGAAACCAGTTGAGATACCGATAGTGGATAGTTCAGAGGTGCATACTAAGAAACCGACAGTGAATATTGAGACAACATCAGAGAAACCGATAGTAGAAAGAACATAGAAACAAACTGAGGTACACACTGAGAAACATGAAGAGAAAAAGGTTGAGGTACAAGTTCAAATTGAGACAGTGCCACTAATAACTGTTGAGAAACCCAAAACTTTGCTAGCTGAAATGCAGACACAAACTGACCTACCAGAGGTCAATATAAGCAAAGAGGTTACTCACACCGGCGAAATGCAGATTGTTAAGGTAGTTGGACAATCTTCTGGTTCTTCCATGACAAAATTCAGACCAACTAATGTAACAAAGGTACTATTGGATTCAATTAAGAAAATCACAGAGTGTAATGCACTAGCTTATAAGGCTATTGATGATACCATCCCTATTCTAAAATTGATTGCACCCAAGTGCAATGTGGAAAATAAAGATTCCTTAAGTCAATTAGACACATTGTCTAAGTATATCACTGGTAACATATTGACAGTTGAACAGATAAATGAGGAGACATTTAGAGAAAAAATGAATAAGGAAAAAGAGAAATTCTTTGATGAGAAAATAAAGAAGTGCACGAAACACATTGACACACTCATACCAGCACTAAGCAAAACATTAATGGAATTTAAGGAGTTGTACAGGGACACATGCAAGACTGATATTTTGATAGTGGATATAGACAAGAAGATCAGTAATGTGTAGAAAGAAAGAAATGATATTGCTGACAATCTCATCGGTTCATCAGAACCCATATCAATTATAGAGCAGGAAATAGCAGGTTTTGAGGAGAAAATTGAAAAAGAAAAAGAGAATAAAATTCAAGGCAAAAGAGCTTAAATATAGACTTGGTCCGAAACTTGACAACCTCATCTCTTTGAGGAAAGAGATCTCGGAGGCACTTGTTCAAGGACTAAAGACACTAGAAGAGAAAGTGCACATCCTCACTGGTACAATTCAAAGGACTGAAGCAACATTGAAGGATAGTGAAAGGTTCACTCAGAGCATAAATTTTGCATTGGCAGATCTATTTCAGATTGTAACCAACCGGTTACAGGGTTCTAGCTGAGAACTACACTCAGTTGACATTTTTGCGATAGCCTTTGTCATTGATGTCAAAGGGGGAATAGTAGAGATGAGAAAAATGATGGACAAAAGAGATCATCTGCTCAGGGGGAGCACACACTTTTTGGTAAGATTTTTGAAATTTAAATTTTGGATACATTTTTTGAATTTTTCTCATGGGTGTTGCCATCAATGCCAAAGGGGGAAATTGTTGGCATTGCACACTTCAATGAGATATTGTAGGTGATCGAAGGTATTGTCATTGATGACAACCTTGCAATCTTATGGCACCAACAAACTCTACACCGATAGATAGTTTACCAACTACAACAAAGATGATTACCGGCACCCCAGTCGACATGATTTTGATTATTGTATTTTGTATTTAATTGTAATATCTTTTTGTAAGCCGACAAGGCGTATTGTAATAAGACTCATATATAAGTATGAGATCTTGTGGATCATTTAAGAAGCGGACATGGTTAGATTATTGTAGAAGTAATATGCGAATATTAAGGAAGATTTTGGAGTAAGGTTTATGGTTATTGTATGAGCCTAAACCGGTACTGAACCTGGCATAGCAGATGTTGAACTAAAGTAGTACATCATATTGGATTTGCATAATCCATTTTGTAAGTAAGTGAGACTTATTTTTTGTAATTAAGTATCGAGCTTTAGGTAGTTGGTCTTCTTGCATGTGCAGGCCCCTATTGTAAGTAATATCCATTCATTGGCCAGTGAGTGAATATTGTGGGTCACAAATCCCACCGAGGTTTTTCCCATATCGGGTTTCCTCGTTAAAAATCTTGTGTTATGGTGTGTTTTCTATGTTGTGCTTATTGTTCATATTTACTGCATTAATTCTAGTTTACCGACACACTATTTTGGAATGCAATTTATTTAATAAGGTCAGAAAATCTATTAACCGGCAAGATACTGATTCACCCCCCCTCTTAGTATTTTTGGGAATCCTAACAATGTCTGCATGATTTTTTGATCGAGTTATGAGATCTGGTATTGAGGATGTTATTCAGTTGTTTATGTTATTTGGTATTCTAGTTTGTGCTTCGTATTGCTCCAGAATTGTAATATCTTTTGTTGTGGATGTGTGGGATGTGTTCTGGATGTTGAAGTTTGTCCTTAGTTTGATTGGTTCATGATTTGGAAATCCACAAGCGAAAGTTTCAGGTTGACAGTTAGTTATGTTGGTGTTCTTGAGCTCTGGTAGAAGATGACGATGGTTCTAGTGATCCGAGTTATTCTGGTTATTGTGGTGCACTTTATGTTGCTTGTGAATATCTCTAGATCATGTTATATGCGTATTGGTGGTCCGCATTGATTATTGTTTGCGTTATTGAATATTTTTTTATGTTTGGTGATGTTCTTCATGCTATGCGACATTCTTGGTGGTTGTAGCATGTTGTGGATGATCAAGGCATAATTGTTGGAGGTGTTGCATGTTTGCAGTATTGATTTGGGTCCAAACTATGTCTTAGCCGACATTGTTTTGGTCTGTATGAATTGTTGTAGCATGTGAGGATATTATTTTGTAATTTGTTTCGAGGGTTTAGCTGACCTTGAAATATAGGTTGATGAATTGTATAAATAAATGTTATAATCATGTAAGATGTATGTCTGTGATATTTGAGAGTGTGTATGATCGAGTTTTATGTGCAAATAAGTGATTTGATCTTTTGGAAGTGTGAAGGAGAGAAGAGAAGAGTTGTAGAGTAGACCGTGTGCTTAACCAAAAATATACTCAAGCATATGGAGATGTTATTTTCATAATTCATGTAATCCGGATTGTTGTCCGAATGCTTTTGTAAGTCAGTGATACTTTTTGTAAGGCAGTGAGCCTTCCCTAAAGGTTGTAGCCTTTCTGGGTTTCTTATTTGAGTAGTGAGCTCTAGGCAGTGTGCCTGAATGCATGTGTATTTCCTATTGTAATATTTACATTTACTCGTAACAGGGTATTATCTCATTGTGGGTAGGTTCCCATCATGGTTTTTCCCTTAACTAGGTTTTCCATGTCCAAAATCTTGGTGTTATGTGTGTTATTGATGTGGAGTTGTTTCATGCTTTAACTGTTCATTATCAGATCTGATTTGTGGTTTAAGTTGCAGTAAGTTTTTGTGCAAACTGATTCACCCCCACCCTCTTAGTTTTCTACATTGTTACCAATAGGAAGCCTTTGGAATAACAATTTTGGATGCCAATTTTGATTTTTATTTAGGACGCAGTGCTTCAATGAGCAACTTGGGAATCCACATGGTTTTTTTTAAAAAAATTTCCTTTGTGATTATTGGGAATGCATTTCTTCAATGAGCAACTTAATGATCCACATAGTTTTTGGGTTTTTCTTTTTGCTTCATAGGCCTTTATGGGTTTTTTTTTTTTTTTTTTTTTTCTTTTGAATCAATTTTTTCTTTGTTTTACATGTCTTTGAGTTTGGACATGCTAATCGTTGGATTTATATGGATTTTTGGACTTGTGGATTTTATGCTTGGCACCAAAATTTCTTCTAAATAGTGGGATTCATGGATAGATAGGAATGATATGGAGGTTCTTTGGATAGGATGATGTGGGTAGATGACTTGAAGGTGAACATAGATGTGTACCTTTGTTGATCTTTATTGTTGAACATGGATTGTGAGCTTGGAGGGATATGGATAGTGGATGGAGGAATGAAAGGACCTAAGATTAATGAAAGAGATGAAGGATTTGGTTTTGGAATGCAAGGACCAAAAAACATTTGGAGAATGGAGGGATATGTTTGGATTTAGAAGAAGGGATGTGGGATTTAGCAGGGATACCAACATCTTGAGCATGACCTGAAAGTTGTCCATGTCAGAATGGAAAAAGAAAGTTACTTGATCCAGATCAATTTCTTCTATGAGGTAGGGAGATCTTGGTTCTCTGTTGATTCTTACCTCTATTCCTTTGACCGAGATGGTAGCATATGATAGATCTAATTGCACATATCCACCTACCAAGTTCGACCACTGTCTGGATAGCAGCATTCCATAGTTCGCAGCCACTTGTACAACTGTTACATCTATTTTATAGGTAGTGTTTAGACAAGCTGTAAACCTGAACTCAATATCCTTCATTATCCCGACCACTAGGACTGACCTATTATCCATTGCATAACATTTTCCATAAGGGGTATCTACCTTCATTCCTAGCTCTTTCATGACATCCTCTGGCATAATATTTGTTGGTGTAAATAATTATTCATCTTGGATATTATTACACTTACTTAAGTTTACTTAGGAAATGCATTTCATAGTAGTTTGGGTATGAGACACTTGGGTGTTTGTGCCACATTGGGATAGTGTGTGTAGGAGAATTTCTACCTTTTATGGTGTTGATCTTGTTGTTACACTCCACATTCAGTGGGTGATCCACCTCATGTGGAATATTATATTGTTTCTCCTACCTACCCACACCTATTTCCTACCTATCCTTGTTTCTTATTGAGCCACATGTCATGTTTGTGTGCTCACATATCCATATAGCCTTGCCTATATAAGCAGGCTCATATTCATTGTATGGAATGCTTAATGATCCAGTTGATCATATTTTTCATCTTGATAGAATACAGTTTATTTCTATCATCTATTTTGTTCTCTCTTATTTGTGCTTTCCATTGCCTCTTAATCTTGGCAAAATCTCACATGGTATCAGAGCTAGTCCATGTCTCACAATATTTACTATTGCTCCTGAGTCTATCATGTAGTTTTTTACAACCTTATTGTTTCTAATAAATGTTAAATAAAAAGGATCCACTTGTGCAAATATTTTAGTAATGGATGTGCCTAAATATACCACAGGAGGATCTTCTTTTGATTTTGGATTTTCTTTATTGGCATCACCCACATTTGATATGATTTTCAAAATCTCATTCTTGTAATCTAGAAATTTCATCACTTCAAGAAAAGGCATAGAAATTTTTACCCAAGACAACGCTTGAGACATTAAAGTTCCACAATTTGAAAGAGGCTTACTGATTCATTTTTTATCCATAGGCTTGACCAACTTCAAAGCATTAATCTGCTTTACTGGTTCACTTGGATCCTCTTTTCCTTTCTTGTCATTTGCCTCCTTGTTCACACTTTGTTTTGAGACTTTTGCGAATATTCCTACCCTGTTCAGGATTCACTATTCTATTTCTCAGCTAGTAATTACTCTTGGCCTAGGAAACAATAGCCACTATGAATGCTCTCTTCTCCTCCTCTGTCAATTTTCTCAAAGAAGGCATTGCTTCCTCTTGAAACAATTTTCTCAAGGCAGGGGTATCTTCATCATCATCTAGAAAAAACCTGTTGTATGCTATACTACTAATGGTTTCTCATCCTTTGCATTTCTAAATGTTTCTCTTCCTCAAATGAATCCTCATCTCTACCCCACATAGGATCCGATGATAGACCATTAATTGTAGGCTCACATTCCTCTTCTTGATGCCAATCCTCCGTCAAACCCTGTGCAATCATGCATTGATTTTCATCATGGGGAATATTGCAGACCTCACACCATGGAAAATCTCCCACAAACATATTTGCTCTCTTCAGTGGATTTGGATTTTCTTTACTCAAATTTGGTTTTATTGGCTTCCCATCTTTCCAGTTGGTGTTATAAGGCATATCATGGAGTATGGGCCTATTGAAATTCATTTGCTTATTATTTATGTACCGAGGCTTTTCATTAAGATTTTGTTTGCCTTTTATGTCCTTAAGTATGTCCATGATCTGAGTAAGGTCATCTTTCTTGGGAATCCTAGTATTGTATAACTTTGGATCTCTTTTAGCAATTTTCCCAGCAACCTTCCTATTATTCTCAATAGTAGTAGCAATCTTGAATGCTTGTTGTAGAGTATCAAGTCTATGAGACACAATCTCATAATAGGTTTTTCTTTCAAAAGCACTCAAATAAAAGTTAATTAGAAAAGAATCAACAAGTATGACATCTCTAGGTATTCTATTTAATACTTTATTAAATATTTTATTAAACTCAGCAACTGATTCATTCTGATTTTTCTTTATACTTGTTAATTCATGGGATGCAAATGAAGGATCATTGTGATCTCCAAATTCTTCCAAGAACAACATTACAAACTCATCCCAACTGTCGATACATCCATCAGGAAGATTCCTATACCATTCCCCTGCATCTTCTATCAAAGATTGAACAAACAACTTCATGAATATATCCTCATGAGGAAACTCAAATTCTTCAATGATATTGTTTACATTAACTACATGTTGTTCTGCTGAATCAGTTTCATTCCCTGAGAATTTGGGGATTGTTGATCCTAAATCACTAGTGATCTGATTTGGATAACCAACAATGCCAGTGAAATTGAATTGTCTATATCTTTCAATGATCATAGGCCTTCTACCGACATGATGGTTGCCTTGATTATTCATAATTCCTCTATTGAATCCACCATTGTTGCCATAATTACCATTGTTCCCACTGTTTCCACCACCATTATTATTGCCATTGTTTCCATTATTACCTCCATTTCCATTATTATTGTTCCTATCTCCACCATTGCCATTTCCATAGTTGCCATTACCTCTATTATATCTATTATTTTGGTTGTTGCCATATCCATTACCTCCTGTATGGTTACCCCTATTTGTGTTATTCTAGTTCCCATCATTTCCCCCATTTCCGTTCCTTCTTCCATCCTCATGCCTTTCTTCACTTTGATCTCTATGTACATCCCTCCATCTTCTAGTTCCATTTAATAACGGGTTATCATAAGTTACAAAAGGTTCTATTCTTCTCATATGAGGGGGACTATATTTAGGAATTTTTGGCCTATTTCCTTCACCTTTACTTTTGTCTTCAATTTCTTCTGGCCTAGGGCTTTTAATTGTATCTCTATTTATTCCTAGTTTTTGCAAAACCCAATCCGGTTGTCTCTTAAGACCTTTTGCCATCTTGGATTCATCTCCATTTAAATCGGCCATTTTAAGTATGATTTCATCCAGTTGCTTGTCATCCTCAGTCAAGATCTCATCATGACTATGTCTATTATCTTTTGTACTTATTTTATAGAAAAGGATTTTCATCCCTATTTTCAGATTTGCCAGCAAATGAAGAATCTTCCTCCCTACTAGGAAATTGCTTATATCCTCCAAACGCCATGTTTAATTTCTTCTCTTTGTTCCTTTTCTTGGGACTCAACTGAATAAAATTGTCTTGTCCCTTGTGCAGAGACCTCCTCCCTTGCATAAATCTTATTTACAAATTCCTAGGGGTTTCTCTTATTTTCTCAACATGCCAATTATTATTCATGTATTAAAATGTTAGAGTTGCCACCTCCTAAGAGGAAATATTACCAACTTAACTGATCTTTTGGGATCTCTCCTCCAGTAGAGTCTGAAACAAACTACCAAAGATTCTGAAAAGTTAGTGAACAACTTCCTAGTAGAGTCGCCAATCTGTTGGTGCCCAAAACCACATATTGGAAAACCAAAAGACTTGCCAAATCCTCAAGTAATCCAATCAGCCTTGGTCAACGAACAGGGATGGTCGAAGACCAAATCCCTCTGCACTTTAGGCTCCACTGAATCTAGGTGGGTGTGCCTCTTCCTCTCAAGCACAAAAGAGGTTATTTATAGTGGATTTAAACCTTTTATCAAGTTTACACAACTTGCAAATTATTGTTCTGCAACTATGCTTTATTGTATGCTTTAATTGAATGCTTTGAAAAGAAATGATTGTGAATGTATATTAAAAATGAGATTGCTTTCAGGACTTAAATAAAATCTGCATAGATCAGTTCATATAGGATTTGTGAAGAACGTTTATCTATCAAGGACCTCGAATGCATATAGATCAAAACCTTAAAAGATCAATAACAGACTAGTGCCTCTATCCGGGAATATATATGACACTTTATGGACAAAATATCTTATCAACTCAAGACATGATTTCTCATCAACTATGAAGGTTCAATATGTGTTACACAAACAATAAGAACTCAATCTTTCACTTAATGCAACGACATGTGATTCACATCATAGCAAGTCTATAAATAAATTTATCAAGAGGACAAAGATAACTCATCAACACAAAAGTTTACACAATATTTGGAAAAAAGAGACAGTGAACCTTGTATATTAATCTTTAGGAAATAATTGCATACATAAGCTGCACTTGTAAATACTTCATTACAAATTGCTTGCACAAAATGATACTTCTTCTTCCTACAGACTTCTTCGATACAAAATTATATTCAATCCCTATAGTAGTATGTTGTTCTCATGATTCCTCCCCTTTTTACATAAAAATGACTCCCTATAAGTATCTGAATAAAAAAGGCATATATGAAAGGACACACCCTTTCATACACAGACAATTTCCCTCCAAAGGACACACCCTTTGGTTTAACAAAAAAATACAAATGAGAACCTTTAAAAATACTAAATGATTCTTTAATAATGTGTCTATTATTCTCCATCTCGATAAAAATCTTCAGCAAATATTCATCATCCTCTCATTATTTCCTGCACACAAGATAAGCCAATCAAATTCCTTAATTTTGAAAATTAGGTATACTCCACCTTAGATTTTGAAAAGTCATTTATCTTTGTATATATACTGGTTTGAAATAGTCCAATAAAACCAAAGTATTTATATTTTAAGAAAATAATTCTACGAATATAACACCCATTTATATAAAAAATAATACTTTACCCTAAGATGTATATTCAAGGCATTCATTTAAATATAAATAAATTTGATCTTTAATGCACTTTTAAATAACATAAAGCTAAGAATATACTTCCCTTTTATTATTTTTCAAGAATTTCCCCCTTTATTGCGCATCCATTCATGCCATGTATCCTCTTTTGGTTCGCTGGCAGATCACCCTTTATCTTTCGGCCAAACTTCCTCATCGGTGAATTGTTCGCAAGTCTCATCGATTCTACAATTTCATCGATACCTTTTGTTTTCGATGGGACCGCATCTGATTTCTTTGATGAACCTCATGTCGATGAAACCGCTACTTTCGGTGAGTCCCTTTTGAGATCTATCGCAACCTAATTTTTTTCGATGAGCTCAGTACTACCAGACTATTTCACTTCAACCGTTTCATTCTACCACCTGCCGCTAGCGGTTAGTCGCCAAGTCGCGATGGGTAATTGACGAGCAGTTTCCCATTGCGGTATAGCGACAAACGTTGGATCTCTTTCAACCTGCTCACCCCTTAACCCTCATCCAGCTTCCTTAATCTGCTCATCCTTTGCCTGATTCGCCTCCCTTTGTGCTCCACCACATGTCTATTTTTGATTGGCTCTGGGATCTTTATCATGCCACCTCAGCATGGCCTGGACTCACCGCTAGAATTTAGTCTTTTGAATTGCTTCCTTAGCGGGCCCCACCACTCAGTTGCCATGTCATGGTGAATATACATCAAGAACCTTCTGATCGCAGTATAGTGACCACCATTGGATCAATTCATCTGATCATCCAATTGTCCTCATCTGCTCGGCCTTTAACCCTACTTGAGAGGCTCTCTCTTTTCTTTATCTATTCATGTTGCGTATCACTTTTTGGTTTGGCCGTGGATCCACCTTGACTGCCATTGGACCCGATCTGTCTTGCCATTTCATCTGCCACTGGACTTGGGTTCTTCTTTTGTGCTCCACCATGTGGCACATCTTGACTCGCTTGCATATCTACCTGGACAATACCTCATTTGCCACCTTGGTAGTCGCTATGTCGCGGGGGATATAGGTCATGCAACTTCATCTTGTGGTATAGCGATGACCATTGTTCCACTTCGAACTTGCATGCTCATTAACCTCCCCTTTTCCACATGTGCTTAGTCGCCAAGTCGCAGGTTTAAACTAGAGTGCATCTCTACCTTGCGTCATAGAGACGGTCGTCATATCCTTTGTGATGACCATCTAATCAATTAAACTTGCTTTATCTTTAACCTCCATCCTCGCCAGTCTGTTGTAAAATTTTGGTTTCCTTGAGATACACGAGTGCATGGGGTCCACCGGCTCCAACCTTCTTCACGCCAAAATCCTTTTGTCTTTCAATAGTTATCATACGGGCTGCTTTGGGTTTAAATGTAAAATGAGCTTATCCCACAAATAATGTGGGATAAAGGCTTTCCCTCTACTAGCAGAGCACACTTGAAAGTTTCCAAAGCCACTTCCACCGTTTTATATGTGCAGGTTTGGGGGTCTCGGCGATGCTAGTTAATCTTTGGATAGCTCCATTTTCTTCAGTATGCTCTTGCATATTAAACAGCCGTAGTAAATGATCGAATGATAAGAAAAGGGGCATCCATTATAGCACAAAGTATTTTGTAAAAATATGTGCTAACAATGGCTATTTTTGGGGATGTATGTTCTCTTTAAGGACATAGCAAGATCCTAGTTATCTCTGGAAAGCAGACCAAAATGAAGATTGAAAACATATAACATAAAACAAGAGAAAAAATATGTTACTATAATATAAGAAATACTCCATGATCATCAAGAGAAGAAGTGTTTGAGATATTGAGCATGAACTGGAAATTCCAACACTTCTCTGTCAGTATTGTACAAGTAATATGATAGTTCTAATACTTAATGTAAGTATAGATCCAATAACCAACAAGATGAGAGGGGGGTGGGGTGAATCATACAAACTTAATCTTCCATAAAAACATCAAATTCAACCTCGGTAACATATACTTCAGTAATATAACCAAAACTGCTAAACATGTAAACTCAAAAGCATATAAACATCATATCACTCATAACACCAGATTTAACGTGGAAACCCAAATAGGGAAAAACCACTGTGGGATTTTGGACACACTAAGAAATATAATCGTTTAGAGTATGCTCGATTAAAAGCAAATCCTGTTAAAGATTACAAACACATTGCTAGATGTGACCCGGTTAAGGGATTTCCCTCAGATCTGTTAGGATCTTCACCTTGTTAGTGTTAGGTCCCGGAGACAACTGAGAGGGGGGGGGGTGAATCAGTTGTCAAATAAATTTGAACCAAAAACTTATTAACCAACTTAATGCTTAATACCGGTAAACCAGTTAAGGATGCCGATAGACAGTGTTAACAGTAAATTGCTATACCGGTAAGGATTAATGCATGAAACATAAACATAAAGTCATCCACAACACATGACACCAATATTTGTACGTGGAAACCCTGTAAGGGGAAAAACCATGGTGGGAAACCTAACCCACAATCAGATGATACTACTACAGATAGTATGTGTACATAAATGGGGTCTACACATGCAGAAAGTCCAATAGCCTAGAGCTCACTTCATAATCACAAAATGGGAGTCATACTAACTACAGTTGGATGGTTAAATCCAATAAGAATGTACTGCTCAAAATAGCATCTTCATATGCTGGATTCAGTACTGGTGTAATGCTGATATGCTTCTACAAAAACCTAACTTCACCTTCAAATGATGTCTTCATGTATATCCCTGCTTGATCTTGCATATACCTTCACTTAATTCTTTTTTGTATTCCACACTTGATCTTACAAATAAGATCTTACATTTATACCATACCCTAAGACCAATTTTAGTAGGTCGGCTCTACAAGATATTACAATAAAAACATTTTACAAACAATATAATATCCGATGCAATAATTCATTGAACATGTCGGCTTAATGCATTTACAACAATAATAAATCATCTCCATAGTGTGCCATGCTGATCTGGAAAAGATAAACCTATTGGTGTAACCCTAGATAACTTGGACCTATTTGCCGGTAAAAGCAAATATGCAAATATGAATATACCAATGATTATTTCTTCAAAATAAAGTGTCCACATGATGTCTTCGACATTGCCAAGTGTCTTCCATATCATTCTAGGTACTGGTGAACAATATATCCTGTCGGTGAACCATATACCAGTAAATGTTGCATAGTTTACTTGCTTGCCGGTGAATGTTGCTGGATCTCCAAAGTAGGTGTATTAGTAGGTGTTGACATCAATGACAAAACCATACCAAAATACCAACAATCTCCCCCTTTGGCATTGATGGCATCACAAGATGGAAAAACCATCAAAGTGCCAAAACAGAAATGCCAAATACAAAAACCAACAATCTCTATTTCTCCCCCTGGGAGTAACAATACCAATCTCTCAAATGTGTTTTTCAAAATCTCTACCCTAAAATCTCTCCCAAAAAGAAGATAATGTGTTTTTCCATAGATATCTCTCCCCCTTTGACATCAAATCCCAAAGTCACAAAAGGTCAAGTTCATACAAAATACCAACCAATTCAATATACCAACTACTCCCCTTGAGAAGTAGCTTCCTCATCAAATACCAGAATAAAAGATTTGTCTTTTAATTCTACCGGTTGATGACAATCATCAACTGTCTAGGTCTCTACCAGTGGAGGTATGATTCCAAGCTGATCTCTGAGATACTCAAAAGTCCCCTTAGGCAAAGGTTTTGTGAAAATATCTGCAAGTTGTTCTTTAGTATTCACATAAACCAGTTTTATCTCGTTTTCTTTGAATTTTTCCCTTAGAAAATTCAGTTTAATAGAAACATGTTTTGTTTTAGAGTGTAATACTAGATTCTTAGATATATCAATTGCTGCAGTGTTATCACAATATATAGTAATAGGTTCCTTGCATTTTACCTTTATGTCTTTCAACATTTGCTTAAGCCATAATACCCGTGTACAGTTAGTTGCTACTACAACATATTCTAATTCTGCTGTTGATAAAGATGTACAACTCTATTTCTTACTCAACCAAGAAACTAATCTCTTTCCAAGAAAGAATGCTCCTCCAGTGGTGCTCTTTTTATCATCTATATCTCCTGCCCAATTTGCATCTGTGTATGCACATAGATCAAAATTTTCATTTTTAGGATACCATAATTTAAGATTTGTTGTGCCTTGTAAGTACTGGAAAATACTTTTCACTGATGATTCATGATTTTCCCTAGGATTACTCTGAAATCTAGAAACAATACATACTGCATTCATAATATCAGGCCTGGTTTGTGTCAGATACAGTAAACCTCCTATCATAGATTTGTATCTAGTTGGATTAACAGGTGTAGATTCATCCCTTTGAGATAATTTGTCATTTGTAGTCATGGGTGTGCTTACTGGTTTATAGTTCTCCATCCCAAATTTCTTTAGTAATTCTTTCAAGTACTTGGATTGACTCAAAAATATACCTTTATCAGTTTGAGAAATTTGCAAACCTAAAAAGAATTTTATTTCTCCAATCATAGACATTTCAAATTCTTGTTGCATTTCAAGAGAAAATTCCTTACATAATTCATCTTCTCCTCCAAAGATTATATCATCAACAAATACTTCAATAATCAAGATGTCATCATTAGTTACTTTGTAGTATGAATTGCTATCTGTATTTCCTTTAATAAAACCAATCTTCAAAAGATACTTATCCAACCTACATACCAAGCTCTTGGGGCTTGTTTCAATCCATACAGAGCTTTTCTTAACCTGCAAACCATATCATTGTCATCTATCAAAGAAAATCCATCAGGTTGTTCAATATATACTTCTTCTTCAAGATCTCCATTCAAAAATGCACATTTAATATCCATTTGATAAACTTTGTAATCCTTGTGAGTTGCAAAAGCCAAGAATAATCTAACTACCTCAATTCTGGCTACCGGTGCAAAGGTTTCATTGTAATCAACTCCTTCTTTCTGAGAATATCCCTTACACACTAGTCTTGCTTTGTTTCTGACAACCTTACCATCTTCATTAAGTTTGTTTCTAAATACCCATTTAGTTCCAATTACATTTTTATCTTTAGGCCGGGGAACTAATGTCCAAGTATTATTTTTCTCAATTTGTCCTAATTCTTCTTCCATAGCTTTAATCCAAAAATTTTCTTCACATGCCTTATTGATAGATGATGGTTCAATTTGAGAAATAAGACATACCTCTTCATTTGCCAATCTTCCTCTTGTCATAACTCCTTTAAATTTGTTTCCAATTATCTGATCTTCAGAATGATTCAATCTTACATACCGGGGTGTCTTAGTTTGCTGTTGTTCTTCAATTATTGTGGAAACTTCTGATGATACCGGAGTAAGTGGATCTTCATTATGTACTGGTGGATTTAGTATAAGTTCATTTGTCACAATTTCTGTTGCTGTTTTAGAGTCTATATATCTTGAAGTTCCTCTGAATTGTTCATCAATCTTTACATTTTTACTCTCAACAATTTTCTGCAATCTCTTATTAAAACATCTATATGCCTTGCTCTTAGATGAATAACTAAGAAATATTCCTTCATCACTTCTAGGATCAAATTTGCCAATATACTCATCTCTTCTAATATAACATTTACTTCCAAAAATTCTGAAACACTTAAGAGTAGGAGTATTAGCAAACCATAGTTCATGAGGGGTCTTACCGGTTTCACCTTTGATGTGAAATTTGTTGAATGTATAGACAGTAGTGCTAACTGCCTCTCTCCAATACACATGTGGTAGATTTTCTTCTGATAACATACTTCTAGCTGCATCCAAGATAGTTCTATTTTTCCTTTCAACAACTCCACTCTGCTATGGTGTCCAAGGTGCTGATAACTGTCTCCTGATTCCATTCACTTCACAGAATGTATTAAATTCCTTAAATGTGAATTCTCCTCCTTGATCTGATCTTAAACATTTGATTTTCTTATCGGTTTCATTTTCAACCATTGCCTTGAATAGTTTGAACTTTCCAAGTGCTTATGACTTCTCTCTGAGAAAAGTAACCCAACACATTCTAGAATAATCATCAATAATTAGCATAAAATATCTATCACCTTGTAAGCTTCTAGTTCTAGCTGGACCATGTAAATCAGTGTGAATTAAGTCAAGAGAATTATTAGATTTTTCTGGAATACTTTTGAAACTAGCTCTAACTTGTTTTCCAAATTGACATTCCTTACAAATTATATTATGAGGTTTCACAATTTTAGGTGGATCTCTAACTGCCTTATAAGTACTGATTTTTACCATGCAATCAAAGTTTACATGACATAGTCTCTTATGCCATAACCAACTTTCATCTATGTGTGCAATTAAGCATGCCTTTTCACTGTTATTCAAATGAAAGATATTGCCTCTAGTCTGATTACCAGTTGCAATTTCCAAACCAGTTCTATTCACGATTTTGCATTTTCCATTTTTAAATTGTAACTGAAATCCCTTCTCAACTAATTGACCAACACTTAAAAGATTATGCTTTAATCCTTCAAAATAGTAGACATTGTCAGTGTTATGTTTACCATCAAGAGATATTGAACCCTTACCTTTGATTGAACAGGCTTTGTCATCTCCAAATATTACTAAACCTCCATTGAATTCTTGAAAGTTCAAGAATTTACCTTTGTCTCCAGTCATATGATGTGAGCATCCTGAGTCAATTGGATCCTCATCAGAATCATCAGTCACACCTTCATCAACAATGTAACAAGATTTGTCTTTGTTCTTTTTAAATCTGTATCTCTGATATTCTGGATTAGGCTTGTATGTTCTTCTAGCTTCTTCTCTTAGTCTAGCATGTCTATCAGGGCATCTTTAAGCCATATGACCAATCTTATTGCAGTTAAAACATTTAAAGGGTGCTTTACCTTCATACTTACTTCCAATTGGACCTTTTGGCATTTTACTTGCAAATAGTGCTTCAAGTTCTTCAAGCTCTTCAATCTCCTTTCTGGTTTCTTCAAGTTCTCTTGCATAAAAGGCTCTCTAGTCTGATTTGTCAAAAGATGGAGAAGATGATGTTGATGCTTTAAAGGCCAAATCAGTCTTTATAGCAACAGGACCAAATTCCTCAATTTCAAAGGCTGAAAGTTTTCCAATCAATGTATCCCTAGTTACTGATGTATTAGGCATTTTTCTCAATTCATTTATAGCAGTAACCTTCATTTTATATGTCGGTGGCAAACCTCATAATATTTTTGAAACAATTTCATCCTCACTTAGAGTTCCTCCACAACATTTAATACCCAAAACAATTTCATTTACTCTTTCCATAAAAGCAAAAATCCTTTCATCTTCTTCCATTTTCAGATGTTCATACCTAACTCGGAAGCTTTCAAGTTTTGCAATCTTGACTATGGAATCTCCTTCATTCAGTGTTTCCAAATGATCCCAAATAGCTTTAGCAGTAGACCTATCTGATAATCCCATGATTTGTTGATCTGATAATGCACTCAAAAGTGCTTCTCTTGCTTAGCAATCATTCTCTTCATCTTTAGCTAAGGAAGTTGGAGCAGTCTGACCAACTACAACAGCAGTATAATCATTCTTTGTAACTTCCTAGATGTCTTTACCAATGCAATTCAGATGTGTCTCCATTCTGATCTTCCATATCCCACAGTTGGTTCCATCAAGTTTAGGGTTGTCCTTCCTAAAATAATTAGTAGACATTGGATCTCCTCAAGTTGTTAAACTTTTGCAAAAGAGGACTAGGCTCTAGTACCAATTGTTAGGTCCCAGAGACAATTGAGAGGGGGGTGGGGGGTGAATCAGTTGTCAAATAAATTTGAACCAAAAACTTATTAACCAGCTTAATGCTTAATACCGGTAAACCAGTTAAGTATGCCGGTAGACAGTTTTAATAGTAAATTGCTATACCGGTAAGGATTAATGCATGAAACATAAACATAAAGTCACCCACAACACATGACACCAATATTTGTACGTGGAAACCCTGTAAGGGGAAAAACCACGATGGAAAACCTTACCCACAATCAGATGATACTACTGCAGATAGTATGTGTACATAAATGGGGTCTGCACATGCTAGCCTAGAGCTCACTACTCAATCACAAAATGGGAGTCACACTAACTACAGTTGGGTGGTTAAATCCAATAAGAATGTACTGCTCAAAATAACATCTTCATATGTTGGATTCAGTATCGGTGTAATACTAATATGCTTCTACAAAAACCTAACTTCACCTTCAAATGATGTCTTCATGTATATCCCTGCTTGATCTCGCATATACCTTCACTTAATTCTTTTTCGCCTTCCACACTTGATCTTACAAATAAGATCTTATATTTATACCATACCCTAAGACCAATTTTGGTAGGTTGGCTCTACAAGATATTACAATAAAAACATTTTACAAACAATATAATATCCGATGCAATAACCGATTGAACATGTCAGCTTAATGCATTTACAACAATAATAAATCATCTCCATAGCGTGCCATGCTGATCTGGAAAAGATAAACCTGCTGGTGTAACCCTAGATAACCTGGACCTATTTGTCGGTAAAAGAAAATATGCAAATTTGAATATACCAATGATTATTTCTTCAAAATAAAGTGTCCACATGATCTCTTCAACATTGCCAAGTGTCTTCCATATCATTCCAGGTACCGGTGAACAATATATCCTGCCGGTGAACCATATACCAGTAACTGTTGCACAGTTTACTTGCTTGCCAGTGAATGTTGTTGGATCTCCAAAGTAGGTGTTGACATCAATGACAAAACCATACCAAAATACCAATAGTTAGAAGTGACCTTGTTAAAGGATTTTAAACACTCAATCAGAATGTCACCTTGCTAGAGGGTTTTACAAATAAGACTGTTAAGTCCACTCAGTTAAGAGATTTTTTGTCACTTTCACAAAATAATAGTAATAAAAATCTATCTGCAACTTCACATCTAAAATGCTAAAGCAGATTCTTATTTGCTCAATACAATCTAGACATAGAACTAATCTTGTCCATCTTCTGGGCTTCTATACTCTATTATTCAAACAGATCTCCAAGCTTCTGTGCTTGGTAATCACTATGTAGCATCCTTGTGCATACATTTTCCCACATACATTGTTTATCAACAACTCCCTATTTATAAACAATTAGCTAACCGCTTAATCTCCTTGATCACATTTCCCATGATCAATCATAGCCATCAGATCTTCAAACTTGTCCAGATTCAATGTATCCTTCGATCTGAAAAATGTTTTGCCCTGCCTTGGAACTTGCATACATTTCTTGGAACTTGTGCTAGGGTAATGCAGTTCAATCTGCATTGTAGATCTTCATGCCTACATGCCAATTTTCCTTTGCCATAGATTCTTTAACAAACTTCATGCACGAAATACCAATCATTTAATTAGTTCCAGCTCATCAGCTTCCTTCATTAAGTAACACATGTAACCATTTAATGTATTCTATTACAGCTCGGTTACAACTTGGTAACAACTCGGTGAATACTAAACTTCACTTGGTAGACATTCTGCCTTCATTAACCGATAGCGATAACCTTAGGGTTTACCGACTAGGTTCCTTAGGGTTTACTGACTAGGTTCTTTGCTCAGTAACATAGTATAGTATTAACCTTACAATTTACAACATATGTATGATGTTAAAACAATCTAAACATCATGATCTCATCATTGTCTGACTTGGTAATAGTTGCCCATTGAATACCTTATTCATCCCCTTATTCATCATATTCTTTCTGTGTCTTTTACCGACATCTTTATACTCATCAAATCATACTTCTCAAGATATGGCAACATCATACTGAATTAGAAAATCAATTTCTTGACATCAATGACAAAATAATAATATTAAGACAGTAAACATCCTTAATCAGTTATATCCATAATCATCAACAACCTTCTCAATATCCTTATTGAAATGCCAACAATCTCCCATTGTCTGTTATAATGCCAAATCCCAACAATCTCCCCCTTTGGCATTGATGGAAAAACCAATTTATTTGACCTAATTGATTTGGATTGCTGTGAGTTGTTTTTGAGATTCTGAAATGCTCTCTTCCTGTCATCAAAATTCTCCCCCATACATTAGTCTTCTCCTCTTTTCTCAGTCTTTCTTTTCTGCTTTTTTTTCATTCTTCTCAATCTTTTCTAGTCTTCTTCTCCTTTGACAACAATGCCAAAGTAAAGAACTAAAACATAATTTCTTCCTGTATGAAGTGAATTCCTACTGTAATGTGTCAACTTAGTCACGGTCAGAGTATTTTGTCTTCAATTCCTGTTTCCTGTATTGTATCCTGCACTGTTTCCTGTACACCTTTAGAAAACATCCTAAAGTGTGTAAATCAACATCAACTCTTAAAAGATATTCGATAGAGTCATCGAATTGATGCTTTCACCAAACTTGATCAGTGAGTAGAAGTTACTTATGAGATACTCAAAAGTGTCCCTTGGTAGTGGCTTGGTGAAGATATCTTCTATTTGTTCCTTTGTGCTAACATACTCCAACACCACTTTCTTCTCTTGAGCTTCTTCTCTAAGATAATGATATTTGATAGAGATGTGCTTTGTCTTAGAGTGCATAACAGGATTCTTCAAAATGTTAATGGCACTAGTATTGTCACAGAATATAGTTATTGGCTCAGTAACTTTATCATTTATACCTTCCAACAGTTGTTTGATCCATGCTATGTTGGTACAATTCAATGCTGCAACAACGTATTCAGCTTCTGCTATTGACTGTGAAACACATCCTTGTTTCTTGCTAAGCCAACTCACTAGTCTTTCTCCTAAAAAGAAAGCTCCTCCACTTGTGCTTTTTTTGTCATCAATGTTGCCTGCCCAATCAGCATCAGTATAAAATTTTAAATCAAAATCATTTCCTTTCTGATATACTAAGCCATAATCCTCGGTGCCTTTCAAGTATCTAAAAATTCTTTTGATTGTTGTCATGTGTGTTTCCTTAGGATTTGCAGAGAATCTTGCAACTATACCTACTGCATGTGCTATGTCTAGTCTACTGTGAACAACATATTGTAGCTTTCCAATCATGGATCGGTAAAGTGTCTCATCAACAGATGCATATTCATCATTCTTTGATAGTTTACAGTTGGTAGTCATAGGAGTACTTACTGGTTTTGAATCCTCCATTCCAAATTTCTTCAAAATTTTCTTTATGTACTTGGATTGAGTAATGAAAATCTCATTTTTCAGTTGCAGTATCTGTAAACCTATAAAATACTTTATCTCACCGATTAATGACATCTCAAATTCTTTGCTCATTTCATTTCCAAAGTTCTTGCATAAAGAGTCATTTCCACAAAATATAATATCATCAACAAATATGGTTGAGATTAGTATTCCATTTTCATCATTCTTCATGTACATATTGTTGTTCTCACTTGTCCTTATAAAACCAATCTTAATCAAATAAGAGTGCAATCTTTCATACCATTCTCTAGGTGCTTGTTTCAGACCATATAATGCTTTGTTCAATTTACATACCTGATCTTTACTCTTATCTTCAACAAATCCTTCAGGTTGTTCAATAAAAACTTCTTCTTCTAATATTCCATTCAGAAATGCAGATTTGACGTCCATTTGATATACCTTGAAGTTTTTGAAAGAAGCATATGCCAACAATGTTCTTACTCCTTCAAGTCTAGCCATAGGTGCAAAAGTTTCACCATAATCAATTCCTCCTTCTTGAGCATAACCTTTGCATACTAGTCTTGCTTTATTTCGAATGACCTCACCTTTTTCATTTAGCTTGTTTCTGATAATCCACTTTGTACCAATTACATTTTTGTCCTTCGGTCTTGGGATTAATGTCCATGTGTCATTCTTCTTGATTTGATCAATCTCTTCTGTCATAGCATTTATCCAATCTTCATTGTTAAATGCCTCTTCCACTATTCTCGGTTCAAATTCAGATATCAGACATGTGTTCTATCTCAGTTTGTTCCTTGTCATCACTAGATCATCCTTATCTCCTATAATCTGACTTGGTGCATGATGTCTTCTAACATACTTGGCTAATACAGGCTCAGTAGGCTCTGTATGATCTTCTTCATCACTCGGTAACTAGATATTCTCTTCATTTTCTTCAACAATTTTCTCGCTAGGACTTGTCGGTTGAACATAGACAAATTCATCATAATCTTTTGGTTCTTTGGAATTTCCTTCATCATTTCTTTCTGCAAATTCATCAATTTTTACATTTTCACTTTCTACTATTTTGTTAGATGATTTGATCAGACATTTAAATGCTTTGCTTCTAGAAGAATAACCTAGAAATGTTCCTTCTTCACTTTTCTGATCAAACTTGCCATTTCTATCATCTTTGTGTACATAGCATCTACTTCCAAATATTTTAAAATGACTTACATTAGGTTTCTTGTCATACCAGATTTCATATGGTGTCTTCAAAGTACCTTTCTTTAGTTGTACTCGGTTTAGGGTGTAAACTACTATGCTTATTGCTTCCCTCCAAAATGTTTGTGGCACTTTCTTTTCAATCATCAGGGTTCTGGCACAATCCACAATAGATCTATTTCTTCTCTCAGTAATTCCATTTTGATGTGGAGTTCTTAGTGCAGAGACTTGTCTTTTAATACCATGATCATTGCAGAATAAGTTGAACTCATAAGATGTGAACTCTCCTCTATCAAATCTAAGACATTTCAGTTGTCTTCCTGTTTCATTTTCAACTCTTGCCTTGTACCATTTAAACATTTGAAAAGCTTATGATTTTTCTTTTAAAAACATTAGTGACATCATCCTTGAGTAATCATCCACAAATAATATGAAATATTTGTCACCATAATAACTTTGAACTTTCATAGGACCACAAAGATCAGTATGCATAAGATCTAAAATTCCCTTAGAGGTGTAAGACTTACTTGTAAAGCTTGATCTTGTCATTTTACCCATCTGGCAGCCTTGGCACATAGCATTCTCAGGTTTTTCAAGACTCGGTAGACCTCTTACTAGGTGCTTCTTACTTATTTTGATCAGATTATCAAAATTTACATGACAAAACCTTTTATGCCATAACGAGGTATCATCTATCTTTGCATAAAGACACTTGTTCCGAGTTGAGTCAAGTTGAAATGTATTACCTTTTGTTTGTGTCCCGATAGCAGCTAACTTTCCATGCTTGTCATGAACTTTGACAATTCCTTTCTGAAATTCTATTTGGTAACCTGTATTGTTTAGTTGTGCTACACTCAACAAATTGTATTTCAAACCTTCAACCCAATAAACATCATTGCATCTTGCATTGTCAAGAAGTGTTATAGATCCTTTACCTCTTACTGGACATGGTGCATCATTACCAAATCTTACATAGCCTCCATCATAGTCTTCTAACATAACAAACTTATGTTTATCATCTGTCATGTGATGTGAGCATCCACTATCTATGATCCAAGAATCATTAGTATTTATGTGAGATATTAGGGCTTTTTCTTCATACCTTTCTTCATCTGATCCATATTTGATTGCCACATAAACTACTTCCTCTGTATCAGTTTCATCTAATTTATCATTGTTGGATTTCTCATCGGCTATTAAGCATGTCTTTCTATCTCTTCTTCTGAAGTCTCGGTGTCCTTTGTAATAATTATCTTTCTGTTTGTCATCTCGGTAATCTCTCTTTTCAGTAGAATCTTTTTCAGGATAGTTAGAAGCCATATGTCCTATTTTATCACAATTGAAACATTTCAAAGGTAGTTTTCCTTTATACTTACCTTTGCCTCTTGATAACCTTCTAGCTAATAGTGCTTCAAACTCTTCCTACTTTCTGATTTCCTCATACAGTTTGTGTACTTCTTCCATGTTCTTATGAAATCTTTCACTTGCTCCACTATGATCTCCTTCACAGTACTTGTACTTTCTTTCATTGTAATCATTAGATTCATCAAGATGAAAAGAACTAAATGCAGATTCAACTTTATTTACCAAAGATCCACTGTTATCAAAGTTAGTTAACTCAAATGCATGTAGCTTACCAATAGTAGCATCTAAAGAAACTGGCATTTAGGTACAGACCTCAATTCATTGATTACAGAGACTCAGATTGCATAAGCCGGTAGAAGGGTTCTTAACAACTTACTTGTTATATCTTTTTCTTCAATAGTTCCACCTGCTCCTTTGATTTGATTGACAATCTCCTTTAGTCTTGTACTGTACAGGGTTATGTTCTCACCTTCATTCATCCTTATAGATTCAATTTGTCCTCTTAGACTATCTACTTTTTCTCTTTGAACATGTTCATCACCGCCATATACAGATATGAGCTTGTCCCACATTGCCTTTGCATCATTGCAGCCTTCTAGATAATTAAACTCTAAGTCGGTCAATGCAGATGTTATTTCAATCATTGCTTGGATATGTTCTTGCTTTGCCTTTATTTCTTCCATAGTCAATGGATAGGTTCTTGGTGTGATGAAATCATTCTCCAGATAATATACAACATATTCTCCAACTCCTGATAGGTGCAGCTTCATCATTTTCTGCCATGTAGAGAAACTTGACTTGTTCAGCTTTGGTGCATCCCTCTTATACATCTTTGGATCTTTGCCTCAAGTACCTTTAAACTTTTTTTCTTCTAGAGTCCAAAGCTCTGATACCAATTGATAGTTCTGATACTTAATGTAAGTACAGATCCAATAGCCAACAAGATGAGAGGGGGGGGGTGAATCATACAAACTTAATCTTCCATAAAAACATTAGATTCAACCTCGGTAACATATACTTCAGTAATATAACCAAAACTACTAAACATGCAAACTCAAAAGCATATAACATCATATCACTCATAACACTAGATTTAACGTGGAAACCCAAATAGGGAAAAACCACTGTGGGATTTCGAACCCACTAAGAAATATACTCTTCTAGAGTATGCTCGGTTAAAAACAAATCTTGTTAAAGATTACAAACACATTGCTAGATGTGACCCGGTTAAGGGATTTCCCTCAGATCTGTTAGGATCTTCACCTTGTTAGAAGTGACCTTGTTAAAGGATTTCAAACACTCAATCAGAATGTCACCTTGCTAGAGGGTTTTACAAATAAGACTGTTAAGTCCACTCGGTTAAGAGATTTTCTGTCACTTTCACAAAATAACAGTAATAAAAATCTATCTGCAACTTCACATCTAAAATGCTAAAGCAGATTCTTATTTGCTCAATACAATCTAGACATAGAACTAATCTTGTCCATCTGCTGGGATTCTATACTCTGTTATTCAAACAGATCTCCAAGCTTTTGTGCTCGGTAATCACTATTTAGCATCCCTGTGCATATATTTGTCCGCATACATTGTTTATCAACAACTCCCTATTTATAAACAATTAGCTAACCACTTAATCTCCTTGATCACATTTCCCATGATCAATCATAGCCATCATATCTTCAAACTTGTCCAGGTTCAATGTATCCTTCGATCTGAAAAACCTTTTACCCTGGCTTGGAACTTGCATACATTTCTTGGAACCTGTGCTAGGGTAATGCGGTTCAATCTGAGCTGTAGATCTTCATGCTGATTTTCCTTTGCCATAGATTCTTTAACAAACTTCATGCACGACATACCAATCATTTAATCAGTTCCAGCTCATCAGCTTCCTTCATTAAATACCGCATGTAACCATTTAATGTATTCTGTTACAGCTCGGCTACAACTCGGTAACAACTCGATAACAACTCGGTGAATACTAAACTTCATTCGGTAGACATTCTGCCTTCATTAACCGATAGCAATAACCTTAGGGTTTACCGACTAGGTTCCTTAGGGTTTACCGACTAGGTTCTTTGCTCGGTAACATAGTATAGTATTAACTTTACAATTTACAACATATGTATGATGTTAAAACAATCTAAACATCATGATCTCATCATTGTCTGACTCGATAATAGTTGCCCATTGAATACCTTATTCATCCCCTTATTCATCGTATTCTTTCTATGTCTTTTGCCGACATCTTTATACTCATCAAATCATACTTCTCAAGATATGGCAACATCATACTGAATTAGAAAATCAATTTCTTGACATCAATGACAAAATAATAATATTAAGACAATAAACATCCTTAATCAGTTATATCCATAATCATCAACAACCTTCTCAATATCCTTATTGAAATGCCAATAATCTCCCATTGTCTGTTATAATGCCAAATGCCAACAGGCTCCATTTTCTTCAGTATGCTCCTGCATATTAAACACCCGGAGTAAATGATCGAATGATAAGAAAAGGGGCATCTATTATAGCACAAAGTATTCTATAAAAATATGTGCTAACAATGGCTCTTTCTGGAGATGTATGTTCTCTTTAAGGACATAGCAAGATCCTAGTTATCTCTGGAAAGCAGACCAAAATGAAGATTGAAAACATATAACATAAAACAAGAGAAAAACTATATTACTATAATATAAGAAATACTCCCTGATCATCAAGAGAATAAGTGTTTGAGATATTGAGCATGAGCTGGAAATTCCAACACTTCTCTATCAGTATCCTGCAAGTAATATGAACTTTCTCCACCTTTTGAAAAGATGATATAAGGTCCTAGCCAGAGTGCATCAAATTTTCCACGTTTTCCTTTGTCGTGGTCTTTGGCATTCCATTTTAGTACCCATTCTCCCTCCTCAAAAGTTCTGTCACAAGCCCTTTTATCATGTAAAGATTTAACCATCTGTTGCCTCTGAATATTTCTTTCTTGAGCCTCTTTTCTACATTCATCCAACTCAGCCAAAGCCATCAATCTATCCCCCATTAATATTACTTCTTCTGAAGATGCCTCTGTAACAACTTGATAAACTGGGAGCAAATTACTCAAAGGTAATCTTGGTTCTTTGCCATATACAAGCACATAGGGAGCAAATCCTATGGATTTATTGGTTGTCACTCTATTAGCCCATACTATTGATATCAATTTCAAATCCCAAGCTCTTTTATTATCACCCAACATGCTTTTGATAATCTTCAACATGTTTTTATTGCTGGATTCTGCTTGCCCATTTCCTTGGGAATGGTAAGGTGATGAATAGGACAAAGTGATGCCATAGTTTTCACAGAAATCAGAGAACTCATTGGATCTGAAACACATCCCATTATCTACCACAATTTTCTAAGGTACCCCAAATCTAGTAAGAATGTTTTCCAAAAGAAACTTTATCACAACTTTGCTGGTAACCTGTCTTGTAGGAATGGCTTCAACCCACTTAGTAAAATAGTCAGTAGCCACCAAAATCCATTTATGCCCACCACTAGATTTGTTTGCTATTTTGCCTATGAAGTCAATACCCCACATCTAGAATGGTTCCTATGTATGCATGGGTCTGAGAGGAATGGCTCCATTATACTTAAGTTTTCCTGAAATTTTTTTACATGCTTCACATTTTTTGATATAAGCATGACTATCTCTGAAAATTTGGGGCCAATAATAACCAGCATTTATAATTTTATGAGCAGTGATTTTAGCTAAGAAATGGTCTCCACATATGCCTTCATGTAAGTCTCTCAAAACAACAGATGCTTGACACTCATCTAGACACAATAAAAGAATGCCATCTCTATTTTCCAATATAGATCTCCATTAAGTAACACATACTTAGATGTTTGAAGCTTTAAAGTCCTCTTCTAACTATCATTTAAACTATCTGTACATTTCATGTATCTTAAGTAATATACAATATTTGTATACCAAGGACATCTCTCAAGGCTAATTTGTACATTTTCCAACTTTACCTGATTTACCTGTGCTGCATCAAAATTTGATTCTGCCATTAACTTTGCCAAACCTTGACCCCTTACCAAATTTATGATTTGTAGATCAATATTGAATTCTTGGATCCGATTTATTCATCTGCATCTCCTCCCAGTAGTTTCTAACTATCTGAAGATGTCTTTAACAACAACATTTGGTACATAGGCAATGACAATGGCACCAACTAGGTAGGGTCTAAAAGATTTCATAGCTTTCACAAGAGTACAAGCTTGCTTTTCATTTAAATCATAATTCAACATAGATGCTTGCAATGTTTTGCTGAAAAATGCCACTAGTTGTTCACGACCTTCATCATTATTTTGTAACATGACAACAACAATAGTATGGAATGAAGCAAATGAAAACACTTGGAAGGGTTTAGAGAAATCAGGTGATTTTAATACGGGGGCTTTTTTGATGGCTCTTTTGATATTTACAAAAGATTCAAGAGCCTCATTAGTCCATTTTATTTCAGCACCCTTTTTCAATATTTTAGCAATAGGCTTTATGATTTCAGAGAAGTTTGAAACAAATCTTCTTACAAAGTTAATCTAACCAAAAAAAGATTGAATTGCTTTAACTATTTTTGGGATTTGAATTTTATCAATAGCAACAATCCTTTCTGGATCAATTCTTACACCATCTTTTAAAACAATATGGCCTAACAAATTTCCTTCAGTAACCCCAAAGTGACATTTTTTAGGATTCAAAGATATGCCATATTCTAATGCTCTAATAAAAAAAAATTCTACATCGTTACAATGGTTTTCTGCATTTTTAGAATAAGCAGTCATATCATCTTGGTACACTACTAAAATAAGATCAATTAACCCTTCAAAGGATACATCCATGGGCCTCTGGAATTTAGCTCCTTCATTTCTTAACCTGAAAGGCATTCTTGCATATACATAAGTCCCCCATGGTGTAGTAAAGGATGTCTTGTATTTATCTGACTCCTAGACCTTAACTTGGTTATAGCCCGAAAACCCATCCATCATAGACATCAATTCATTTCTTGTAACCTTCTGCAGCAGAGCTTCCATGTTAGGCAACACATAGTTATCCTTCAAAGATGCAACATTTATATTTCTAAAATCTACACATAACCTAATACCACCAGTTTTCTTTTGTACTGGTACAAAGTTTGACACCCATGTTGAGTGTCATATAGGCTCAATAATCCCTGCATTTATCATTTTCATCAACTCCTCCTTCATCTTAGGAGCCAAGGTAGGGTTTATAAGCCTTTGTTTTTGCCTAAAGGTTTAGCATCTGGTTTTAATGGTACCTCATGCTGAAAAAGGTCCTCTCTGTATGTTTTAAGGTCATCATATGACCAGGCAAATACATGCCTATACTTCCTCAATAAATTTATCAATGCTATTCTAATCTTTGGTGTGAGATTTTTTCCAATATACACTTCTCTTGGATTGCTCTCACTTCCCAAGTTTAATTTTTCAACACCTTCACACCCTCCTGAACTAGGTCTAAAACTAGTCATGTCTTTATCATCAAACATTCTTCTAGCTCTACCAATCCCTTCGGGATTTTATTTTTCTTCAACTGCAACACCTGCTGCCCAAGTAATGTTTCTATGGCATCCTTATCTTCTACAATTCCATTCCAATCAATCTTCTAGTCTGCATACTGATCTTCACAAAAGATAAATCTTAGCAGATCCCTACCATCATCAAACACTTGCCAACTCTTAAGATTATCAGGAACATATGGTCTTGTTTTAATTTCAACTTGTTTAATATCATCAAAAGGGATATCATTATGTTTAACTGCCTGGTTAGCCATAAAATCCGCCAAAATATTATTGGACGTTTCAATCCAATTAATGGAAAAAGCATCAAAAAGTTCAATATAATCCCAAACCTCATTCCTATAACTTTTTAATTTTGTATTTTTTGCAGCAAATTTGCCTCTAACTTGTGAAACAAATAATTTTGAATCACCATAAACTGTTAGTAACTTAATGCCATGCTTGTTTGCTAATTTAAGTCCTAATAAGAGAGCTTCATATTCGGCAATATTATTAGTACATTCAAAAGCCAATGAGAAAGAGTATTTAAAAGATTTTCCATTAGGTGAAAGAAACACAACTCCTACTCCATTTCCATCCTTACTGCAGGCACCATCAAAATACAATTTCCAAATTAAACTTTCATTGTGTTTAACAGCCCCTGCAATTTTTTCAACTTCTAAAGGTTTAGAAATACTTACCTGAAAGTTGTCCATGTCAAAATGGCAAAAGCAAGTTACTTGATCCAGATCAACTTCTTCTATGAGGTAGGGAGATCTTGGTTCTCTGTTGATTCTTATCTTTTCTCCTTTGACTAGGATGGTAGCATATGATAGATCTAATTGCACATATCCACCTACCAAGTTCAACCATTGTCTGGATAGCAACATTCCATAGTTTGCAGGCACTTGTACAACTGTTACATTTGTTTTATAGGTAGTGTCTGGACAAGCTGGAAACCTGAGCTCAATATCCTTCATGGTCCCGACCACTAGGACTTACCTATTATCCATTGCATAACATTTTCCATAAGGGGTATCTACCTTCATTCCCATCTCTTTCATGACATCCTCTGGCATAATATTTACTGCTTCTCCTTAGTCTATTATGCAGTTATTTACCATCTTATTGTTTATAAGCAGTGCTAAATAAAAAGGATCCACTTGTGCGAAGTTTTTAGTAATGGACATGCCTAAATATACCACAGGAGGATCTTCTTTTAATTTTGGATTTTCTTTATTGGCATCATCCACATTTGATGTGATTTTCAAAGTCTCATTCTTGTAATCTGGAAATCTCATCACTTCAAGCAAAGGCATAGAAATTTTTACCTGAGAGAATGCTTGAGACATAAAAGTTCCACAATTTGAAAGAGGCTTACTAATTTGTTTTTTCTCCATAGGCTTGACCAACTTCGGAGCATCAATCTTCTTTTTTGGTTCACTTGGAACCACTTTTCCTTTCTTGTCATTTGCCTCCTTGTTCACACTTTGTTTTGAGAATTTTGCGAATATTCCTGCAAGCCTCCCCTGTTCAGGATTCATTGTTTTGTTTCTCAGCTGGTAATTACTCTTGGCTTGGGCAACAACAACCACTGTGAATGCTCTCTTCTCCTCCTTAGTCAAGTTTCTCAAAGAAGGCACTACTTCATCTTGAAACAATTTTCTCAAGGTAGGGGTACCTTCATCATCATCTAGAAAAAACCTGTTGTATGCTATACTATTGATGGTTTCTCATCCTTTGCATATCTGAATGTTGCTCTTCCTTAGATGAATCCTCATCTCTACCCCACATAGGATCTGATGACAAAACATTAATTGCAGGCTCACATTCCTCTTCTTGATGGCAATCCTCTGTCAGACCTTGTGCAATCATGCATTGATTTTCATCATGGGGAAGATTGCAGACCTGGCACCATGGAAAATATCCAACAAATTTATTTGCTCTCTTCAGTGGATCTGGAGTTTCTTTAATCAAATTTGGTTTTATTGGCTTTCCATATTTCCAGTTGGTGTTATAAGGCATATCGTGGAGTCTGGGCCTATTGAAATTCATTTGCTTATTGTTTCTATACGGTGGATTTTCATTAGGATTTTGTTTACCTTTTATGTCCTTAAGTATGTCCATGATCTAAGTAAGGTCATATTTCTTCAGAATCCTAGTATTGTATAACTTTGGATCATCTCTTTTAGCAATTTTCCCAACAACCTTCCTATTATTCTCAATAGTAGCAGCAATCTTGAATGCTTTTTGTAGAGTATCAAGTCTATGAGACAAAATCTCATAATGGGTTTTGCTTCCAAAATCACTCAAATAAAAGTTAATCAGAAAAGAATCAACATGCCTGACATCTCTAGGTATTCTATTTAATACTTTATTAAATCTTTTATTAAACTTAGCAACTGATTCATTCTGATTTTTCTTTATACTTCTTAATTCATGGGATGCAAATGAAGGATCATTGTGATCTCCAAATTCTTCCAAGAACAATGTTGCAAACTCATCCCAACTGCCGATACATCCATCAGGAATATTCCTATGCCATTCCCCTGCATCTTCTGTCAAATATTTAACAAACAACTTCATGAATATATCCTCATGAGGAAACTCAAATTCTTCAATGATATTTTTTACATTAACTACATGTTGTTCTGCTGAATCAGTTCCATTCCCCGAGAATTTGGGGATTGCTGATCTTAAATCACTAGTGATCTGATTTGGATAACCAACAATGCCGATGAAATCGAACTGTCTATATCTTTCAATGATCATAGGCCTTTTGCTGACATGATGGTTGCCTTGATTATTCATAATTCCTCCATTGAATCCACCATTGTTGCCATAATTACCATTGCTCCCACTATTTCCACCACCATTATTATTGCCATTATTTCCATTATTACCTCCATTTCCATTATTGTTGTTCCTATCTCCACCATTGGCATTTCCATAGTTTCCATTGTTACCTCTATTATATCCATTATTTTGGTTGTTGCCATACCCATTACCTCATGTATGGTTATCCCTATTTGTGTTATTCCAGTTGCCATCATTTCCCCCATTTCCATTCCTTCTTCCATCCTCATGCCTTTCTTCACTTTGATCTCTATGTACATCCCTCCATCTTATAGTTCCATTTAATAACAGGTTATCATAAGTTGCAAAAGGTTGTTCTATTCTTCTCATATGAGGGGGACTATATTTAGGAATTGCTGGCCTATTTCCTTCACCTTTACTTTTGTCTTCAATTTCTTCTGGCCTTGGCCAACGAACAGAGATGGTCGAAGACCAAATCCCTCTGCACTTTAGGCTCCACTGAACCTAGGTGGGTGTGCCTCTTCCTCTCAATCACAAAAGAGGTTATTTATAGTGGATTTAAACCTTTTAGAAAGTTTACACAACTGGAAAATTATTGTTCTGCAACTATGCTTTATTGTGTACTTTAACTGAATGCTTTGAAAATAAATGATTGTGAATGTATATTGAAAATGAGATTACTTTCAGGATTTATATAAAATATGCATAGATCAGTTCATATAGGATTTGGGAAGAACGTTTCTCTATCAAGGACCTGGAATGCATATAGATCAAAACCTTAAAAGATGAATAACATACCAGTGCCTCTATCCGGGAATATATATGACACTTTATGGACAAAATATCTTATCAACTCAAGAGACGATTTCTCATCAACTATGAAGGTTCAGTATGCGTTACACAAAGAATAAGAACTCAATCTTTCACTTAATGAAATGACATGTGATTCACATCATATCAAGTCTAGAAATAGATTTATCAAGAGGACAAAGATAATTCATCAACACAAAAGTGTACACAATATTTGGAAAAAAGAGACAGTGAACCTTGTATATTAATCTTCAGGAAATAATTTCATACATAAGCTGCACTTGTAAATACTTCATTACAAATTGCTTGCACAAAATGATACTTCTTCTTCCTACAAACTTCTTCGATACAAAATTATATTCAATCCCTACAGCAGTATGTTGTTCTCATGATTCCTCCCCTTTTTACATAAAAATGACTCCCTATAAGTATTTGAATAAAAAAGGCATATATGAAAGGACACACCCTTTCATACACAGACAATTTCCCTCCAAAGGACACACCCTTTGGTTTAACAAAAAATTACAAATGAGAACCTTTAAAAATACTAAATGATGCTTTAATAATGTATCTTCTATTCTCCATCTCGATAAAAATCTTCGACAAATATTCATCATCCTCTCATTATTTCCTGCACACAAGATAAGCCAATCAAATTCCTTAATTTTGAAAATTAGGTATGCTCCACCTTAGATTTTGAAAAGTCAATTATCTTTGTATAAATACTGATTTGAAATAGTCCAGTAAAACCAAAGTATTTATATTTTAAGAAAATAATTCTACGAATATAACACCCATTTATATAAAAAATAATACTTTACCCTAAGATGTATATTCAAGGCATTCATTTAAATATAAATAAATTTGATCTTAATGCACTTTTAAATAATGTAAAGATGAGAATATACTTCCCTTTTATTATTTTCAGGAATTTTCCCCTTTGTTGCGCATCCATTCGTTCCAGATACCCTCTTTTGGTTCATTGGCGGATTACCCTTTATCTTTCGGCCAAACTTCCTCATCGGCAAATTGTTCATAGATCTCATCAATTCTACAATTTCATTGATACCTTTGTTTTCGATGGGACCGCGTCTAATTTCTTCGATGAACCTCATGTCAATGAAACTGTTACTTTTAGTGAGTCCCTTTTGAGATCTACCGCAACCCAAGTTTGTTCAATGATCTCAGTACCGCCAGACTGTTTCACTTCAACCGTTTCATTCTACCGCCTACTGCTGGCAGTTAGTTGCCAAGTCACAATGGGTAACTAATAAGCAGTTTCCCATTGCAGTATAGTGACAGACGTTGGATCTCTTTCAACCTGCTCACCCCTTAACCCTCGTCTAGCTTCCTTAATCTACTCATCCTTTGCCTGATTTGCCTCCCTCTGTGCTCTGCCACATGTCTGTTTTTGATTGGCTTTGGGATCTTTATCATGCCACCTCAGCACAACCTAGACTCACCTCCAGAATTTGGTCTTTTGAGTTTCTTCCTTAGTGGGCCCAACCACTCAATCACCATGTTGCAGCGAATATACATCGAGCACCTTCCGATCGTGATATAGTGACCAACATTGAATCAATTCGTCTGACTGTCCGATCATCCTCATCTGCTCGGCCTTTAACCCTGCTTGAGAGGCTCTCTCTTTTCTTTGTATGTCTATGTCGCGTGTCGCTTTTTGTTTCTCCTACGGATCCACCTTGACTGCCACTAGACCCGATCTGTCTTGCCATTTCATTCACCACTGGACTTGGGTTCTTCTTCTGCGCTCCACCATGTGGCACATCTTGACTCGCTTGCGGATCTACCTAGATAACACCTCATTTGCCACCTTCGTAGTCACTATGTCACGAGGGATATAGGTCATACAACTTAATCTTGTAGTATAGCGACGACCGTTGATCCACTTCGAACTTGCATGCTCGTTAACCTCCCCTTTTCTGCACGTGCTTAGTCGCCAAGTCGCGGGTTTAAACCAATGTGCATCTCTACCTTGCAACATAGCGACGACCATCAGATCCTCTGCGATCACCATCCGATCAATCAAACTTTCTCGATCTTTAACCTCCATCATCTCTAGTGTGTTGTAAAATTTTGGTTTCCTCGGGATACGCACATGCATGGGGTCCACTGGCTTCAACCTTCTTCATGCCAAAATCCTTTTATCTTTTGATAGTTATCATATGGGCCGCTTTGGATTTAAACGTAAAAAAAGCTTATCCCACAAATAATGTGGGATAAAGGCTTTCCCTTTGCTAGCGCAATAAACTAGAAAGGTTCCAAAGCCTTTTCCACTATTTTATATGTATAGGTTTTAGGGTCTTGACGATGCCATTTAATCTTTGGACAGCTCCATTTTCTTCAGTATGCTCCTGCATATAAAACACCCGTAGTAAATGCTCGAATGATAAGAAAAGGGGCATCTATTATAGCACAACATATTTTGTAAAACTATGTGCTAACAGGATCATTGGATGGGATGGAAGGGATATCATGATATTTCTTATGAGGTGGATTATGAATGGAATTTGGAAATATGATTTTCTCTTGGGATGGAAGGGTATGATCTTGGATAGAATAAAAAGGGATGAGGGGATTATCATATCTCTTGAGAGGATCTTGGTAAAAATTGTATGGGATGGAAGCATTTTGGTATCTTAATAGGAATTTATGCTAGGACTTGTTTCTTCTGACTTTGGATTATCCTCTCGACATGGGGTATGAGTTTCAATATGAATGGAGGATTCTTGGAAGGAGTTGACACTTTGACATGATAAGAATAGATTTGAATGAGATTATTTAGAGTAGGTTTTATGGGGAATTGAGAATATGGTGGCATTGGATCTAGGATTTCTAAATTGTATAAGTGATATGTATAAAAAAATGGATTAGCTTAGATTTCTATTGTGGATAGACCATGTGAGTAAACTAGAAAGATGTCATCGTTGGATGTATTATTTGATGGAGATGTTGTTTATAAAAATTTAGAGGATGAATTAAGGGTGGAAGATATGGAGGCCACTTGAGAGTCAATTTATTCATGGGAGCATGAGCCATTGCTAGACATACGTATATGATTTTGATCTTTCTTATATTACATGTCTTGATCAATGTGTGTTTTGTGGTGGAGCCATAAACCGGTGAGTCTTCAAAGAGAACAGAGTGGATCATGCGGCAAGAGTAACACAATGGAAGCAAAAATAAAAAATTGAAAGATCATGGAATTAGATCATATTATTGTCTTAGAACCTCCAATAACCAACTGGTTATCATCACACAGTCATCATAGAACATCAGGTAATCAATCGGTTACATGCAGACTAACACACCAGATTTCAATCCATATAGAACTCCCAGAGTCATCTGGATCTCTAATCATGAATCTAGAATCTCATACTCATTGATTGCCTACAAATTACCACATAAAACCATATATATACCCTCCATAACATATCTGGGTTGGCCACAAAAGATTACATTTACCAAGACAGTAAAATGAAACGTGTAAATAGGTCGGCCCCAAGACTGAAAGGAAATTCTCTAGAAAAGAACCACCAAGAAGTGTGGATCAATAGGAAGGTCAACCAAGAACTTAGGAACATCTAGAAAGACCCAAAATAGATCCACACACCAAGAAACTATTCTGAAAAATAATAAATCTCCAACCAGTAAGCCCAAAAATACTCCAGAACCCAGAAACAGTCAAACTGGAAGCAATATATTGCCGGAAAAGAATCCAAATGAGCTAAGAATCTGAAATTAAGCACAAGAAACTGGAAATATGATCTGCAACAAAAATAAAGCAACTACCAAAACATACTGCCAGGAACACACAAAATTGGACACTGAACTAAACAAGATCTAAACAAAAAGAAATATTTTTGGTTGATGCAAGATTGCTCAAAGGTCGGGGATGCTCCTACATCATTTTTTTTTTATACTCTAAGAGCCTTTGTGAAAAGGTTTAGTACATGAGTATTCTTTGGAGGAACATGTGAGTGGTTTTGAGGCTTTGACATGGTTGGGTTTCAATTTCGGATTTGGTTGAAAGGGATATGTTTTTATTTTGGGATTTGTTTGAATGGGGTTTGATTTAAGATTTGGTTGAAGTTGGTGTTTTTTGTGACATGTAAAGTTTAATATTGAGTTGTTGGTAGAAATTATTTGTAATTACAAGTTTTGTGATTGGCATTGGGGTTATGGAAATGTGGAGATGGAATAGTTTTGGACCATGTATAAGTTGGATTGATATGAAGGAAAGGTTGTTTGTGATGGTAGGGTCTCATAAGAGAATGAAAGTTGGCATAATTTTGATTCTCTTTCAATTGGGGGGATATTTTCTCTAAATTCTCTCATCATTCTCTCTAACTAGTCCAAATTTGGGTTAGGACTAGTCATGTTTTGGATGTGAATTCGATACTTGGTTTAACTAATTGTTTTGATTTTTGGGTGTTGATTTTTTTTGTGCTTTTTTATGTTTTGTAAAGTTTAGGAATGATCCTATGATAATGCAACTAGGCTATGTTACTTGAGGATGTGACTAAAGGATGATTACATCAATATACTGTGTTTTTGGAGATTCCTAACTTTTGGATGAAATGCAACTAAGAAAACAATGATCTAACTTGATGTTTTTTGTGAGATTTTTTATTTTGGAAAGACTTGGCTAGAAACCTATGAATAGCAACCTAAGTTGTTGAAAAGATGACCTAGACAAAAAAGATGATGATGGATGGTTTTGATATAATCTCACATTTTGCTAGACTTATGAGCTATAGTTTGACTTGTTTGATGTTGATAAAAGATGACTAACAAGGTCTAAATACCCTAACAATGACTAAATTTTGATGTAAGACATTCTTCCTTGGCTTCCAAAAAATTTTGATCACTAATATGCAAACTAAAGGGTGCAAAAGTTGAGAATGTAAACTAAAATATGGTCTCTATGGTATGACAAATAACTACCTATGTTAAGGACTTGAAAATTTGATCTGAATGCATATTTTAAGACTAAGTGTATAGACTAATTATGACTAAGACATATTTGAAAGAGACTAACCTAAATTATGAATGTGAATTTTGTTGAACACACATGACTAAAAGGGGTGATGAATGAGTTTGGAACTTCAAAATAGATTATTAATAAATAACATTAACTTACTTAGTAATAACACATTAATCATCAGTACACAAGCATCAACCATCAACACATCAACACCAAATTTACATGGAAAACCCAAATAGGGAAAAATAGCAGTGAGAATCTAACTCAGAATATGAATAACAATATTTACAATATTTTAGGCTTACTTCCAAGGAGCACCAACACCTAAAGGACTTGTAGAACTAAGGTGAACAACCTTAGGCAAGATACAAAGAGGACTTACTCAACTGAATATCACTTCTTTAGGACAAGATACAAACTATTGTCGAATACTCGCTGTTAATCAACAATGAATGAAATAATTGAATTGAAACTGAGAAGGGTTCTCCTAAACATGAAATTTTCCTTGAACAATTGGATCAAGTGACCAACATCATGACAAACATCTCTGATAATCTTCACTATCACAACCCATTGTCTTGTAGAATATTTTACCTTCAAATCTCTTCTCAAACTGACTTTTTCCCAACCACAAACTCAAATATGCTTGCAAATCATTTTCATACATCTCACACAATTCACCTCTTATCACTTCACAATTCATCTATCCACACATCTTAAATATGAGATACAACATTGAAATCCTATTGTAGCATCCTAAATAGTACTCCCTTACAATTAAGTCTATATTTAGGGCCCTCACCTTAGTGTTTGTACCCCAATGCTTAATTAAGACCTAGCTATGCTTGCATCATGCAAATATGGCCTTATTTTAACTTTATGCATCACATGACCCCTTAGTTATAGCCCTAAACTGGGGTAGGACTAGAGCATGGCATCTTGGTCCTTATTGGGACCATGGAACCATGCCTTGGTCCTCCCTATTTGGGCCCCATTTTGAACCCCTTGGGCACTTTCAAATTTGGGTGAGAAACCTAGCCCCATGTCAACTTATGTCCGAAAATTAGCATGTTATGTGATGGGAAATTATATAAGGAGGCTTTCCCCTCTCATTTTGATATACGGATACAAAGATAGAAGGGAAAAATTATAATCACAAGGAATTCAAGAAATCAAGCATAGAAGTATTCTCCATGGTTGCATTCTTCATTCATCAATTAGGGAGCAACATTGCATCATTCATATGCAAGCATGTGTGTGTGTGATTAGGGTTTTTTCATGTCGATACCATTTTATACAACATATGTGATTACATTCAAGAAGAAAAGCATCATTATCAGTCATTGCAGATCTAAGATATATCTTTCCATTATTTATTTCAGTATTTGCAACATTTCATTTAAAGTTGATTCCTTAACCAGGATTTGACTTAGTCAAACCCCTATTCCCAACATATTTCCCCTTCTTTCTATTTGCAGGAAATAGGTACGAAGCCACAATCTTTAGGATGGGCATTATTTATAGTGATGAATCAATCCCCCTTCAGTGTGCAGAAAGTTCAGAGCACCATGGTGAAATTTGCCATGAACCCGACATTTTAGGAGCTCTTTCAAGTATCAAGTCTGAATCTACTTATATTTCTCAGATCCAGGTGCATGCCTCAATACAATGACCGTAACTTGTTGTTTTTATGTTTTTACCTTTATTTCCCACACTTTACCCTAATTTCAGCAATTCAACTTACAAAAGAGAATAAATCAATTCATCCATTGAACCCTGACAATATTTCAGTCCTTACCCTTGTTGGTTTGTGACTACATCTATTGGATTCAAACCCTCTTTTGAATGTAATTGGTCCCTAAGCAAAAACTAGCGGTTTTCATCCTTCTTGTGGTAGAAACCATAATTTTTCACCTATTAAATTTTGGTGAACCCAACTCCTTACACCTTAATTTATGATTTATGTTCTTAGATATGAGTTCTATGTGTATTTCAAGTTCAAATTTTCACTTACAAGTTCAATTTCCAATTAAATTAAAAAAATTATGAGGTTAATTTCACAAAAAACCCTAACTTTTATTTCTTAATTTGGATTAATTATTTTAGATCTGGGTGTTTGCAAATTTCAAATTCAAATTTTCGTTTACAAGTTTAATTTCCAATTAAATTTTAAAAAATTTAGAGGTTTCACAAAAAACCCTAATTTTTTAAATTTGAAATTGAATGCGGGTTGTCAAAATTTGGATCAATAATTTGCAAGGTCTGATTTGGGAACATTTTTAATTATCAAATTCGCACTCAGATCTTCTTTTAATTAAATTACATAAATTAAGAGGTTTAATTCACAAAAAACCTAATTTATTAATTTGATTTTTGGGTTGCATAATTTTTCAAATCCATTTTCAGATATGACCTTTATGATATTTTATGCTATGATTTAGAAGTATTTATTTTTTAAATTCACAAATCAAATCTCTCAATTAATTGGTTAATCAATCACTTTTACTAAATTTTGTATTGTTTAATCACAATTTTCAAATTTGAAATTCAAAATTTCCTCCTTTATTCAATTTTCCATGCATGTATTGAGTGAATTTCTTGAATATGGAGTTTTTATCTTATTTTTCTAGTTCAATTTCAAGTTACATTAAAGATTTTCATGATGTTACCTTTCATGATGATAACCTAGTTCTTCCTTTCATTTATAGCTATGATATACCCTCTCCCAAAATTGATCTCATTAATGAGTGTCCATTGGTGCAAAAAGGAAATATGGACACTTCTTTCAAAGATATTCGTCCTAAAGATTAATCTTTGGTGAATGATGTTCATCCTTCTCCTAAAATTTACCTCCCCTATAAGGTTTATTTGGTGCAAGAGGATGATATTGTGGCTACTTTTCCTAGCAATACCATACCTTCTTTTCACGATCTCTCCCCTAGAGATGAAGCATTAATGACACATGATAGTACCTTTCCTAATGTCTGTCTTAATCACAAAGATACCTTAGAGAAAGAGGATGATTGTTTTTCCCATCATTATAATGTTTCCAATGCCCTCTCTCCTAAAAATGAAGAACCTAACAAAGATCAAATCAATGTCATTCATATTGTTGAGAACCCTTGTAGGTCCCGGAGACAACTGAGAGGGGGGGGTGAATCAATTGTCTAATAAATTCAAACCAAAAACTTATTAACCAACTTAATGCTTAATACCGGTAAATCAATTAAGTATGCCAGTAGACAGTGTTAACAGTAAATTGCTATACCGGTAAGAATTAATGCATGAAACATAAGCACAAAGTCATCCACAACACATGACACCAATATTTGTACGTGGAAACCCTGTAAGGGAAAAACCATGGTGGGAAACCTTACCCACAATCAGATGATACTACTGCAGATAGTAAGTGTACAAAGAGGAGTCTACACATGCAGAAAGGCCAATAGCCTAGAGCTCACTACTCAATCACAAATGGGAGTCACACTGACTACAGTTGGATGGTTAAATCCAATAAGAATGTACTATGCAAAATCGCATCTTCATATGCTAAATTCAGTACCGATGTAATGCTGATATGCTTCTACAAAAACCTAATTTCACCTTTAGATGATGTCTTCGTGTATACCTTTGCTTGATCTCACATATATCTTTACTCAAACCTTTTCCGCATTCCACACTTGATCTTACAAATAAGATCTTACATTTATAACATATCCTAAGACCAATTTTAGTAGGTCGGCTCTACAATAAAAACATTTAATAAATAATACAATATCCGATTCAATAACTGATTAAACATGTCGGCATAATGCATTTACAACAATAATAAATCATCTCCATAGCATGCCATGCTGATCTGGAAAAGATAAACCTGCCAGTGTAACCCTAGATAACCTAGACCTATTTGCCGGTAAAAGAAAATATGCAAATAAGAATATATCAATGATTATTACTTCAAAATAAAGTGTCCACATGATATCTTCGACATTACCAAGTGTCTTCCATGTCATTTCTGGTACCGATGAACAATATATCCTGTCGGTGAACCATATACCAGTAACTGTTGCACAGTTTACTGTTTGCCGGTGAATGTTGCTAGCTCTTCAAAGTAGGTGTATTTAGTAGGTGTTGACATCAATGACAAAACCATACCAAAATACCAACAATCTCCCCCTTTGGCATTGATGGCAACACAAGATGGAAAAACCATCAAAGTGCCAAAAAAACAACAATCTTCATTTCTCCCCCTGGGAGTGACAATACCATTTCTCCCCTTGGGACTGACAATACCAATCTTTCATGTGTCTTTCAAAATTTCTCCCCTAAAATCTCTTTTTCTTACCAAAAAGATAATGTTTTTCCATAGATCTCTCTCCCCGTTTGACATCAAATGTCAAAGTCACAAAAGGTCAAGTTCATACAAAATACCAACCAATTCAATATACCAACTGCTCCTCTTGAGAAGTAGCTTCCTCATCAAAATACCGGAATAAAAGATTTGTCTTTTAATTATGCCGGTTGATGACAATCATCAACTGTCTAAGTCTCTACCGGTGGTGGTATGACTCCGAGCTGATCTCCAAGCTACTCAAAAGTTTCCTTAGGCAAAGGTTTTGTGAAAATATTTGCAAGTTGTTCTTTAGTATTCACATAAACCAGTTTTATCTCTTTTTCTTCAAAAATTCAGTTTGATAGAAACATGTTTTCTTTTAAAATGTAATACCGGATTTTTAGATATATCAATTGCTATAGTGTTATCACAGTATATTGTAATAGGTTCCTTGCATTTTACTTTTATGTCTTTTAACATTTTCTTAAGCCAAAGTACCTGTCTATAGTTTGTTGCTGCTGCAACATATTCTGATTCTGCTGTTGATAAAGATGTACAACTCTATTTCTTACTTAACCAAGAAACTAATCTCTTTCCAAGAAAGAATGCTCCTCCAGTGGTGTTTTTTCTATCATCCACATCTCTTGCCCAATTTGCATCTGTGTATGCATATAGATCAAAATTTTCATCTTTAGGATACCATAATCCAAGATTTGTTGTGCCTTGTAAGTACTGGAAAATCCTTTTTACTGCTGATTCATGATTTTCCCTAGGATTACTTTGAAATCTAGAACTATACATATTGCATTCATAATATCAGGTCTGGTTTGTGTCAAATATAGTAAACCTCCTATCATAGATTTGTATCTAGTTGGATTAACAGGTGTAGATTCATCCCTTTGAGATAATTTGTCATTTGTAGTCATAGGTGTGCTTACCGGTTTAGAGTTCTCCATCCCAAATTTCTTAAGTAGTTCTTTCAAGTACTTAGATTGACTCAAAAATATGCCTTTATCAGTCTGTAAAATGTGTAATCCTAAAAAGAATTTTATTTCTCCGATCATAGACATTTCAAATTCTTGCTGCATTTCAAGAGAAAATTCTTTGCATAATTCATCTTCTCCTCCAAAGATTATATCATCAACAAATACTTCAATAATCAAGATGTCATCATTAGTTACTTTGTAATATAAATTGCTATCTGCATTTCCTTTAGTAAAACCAATCTTTAAAAGATACTTATCCAATCTTGCATACCAAGCTCTTGGAGCTTATTTTAATCCATACAGAGCTTTTCTTAATCTACAAACCATATCATTGTCATCTGTCAAGGAAAATCCATCAGGTTGTTCAATATAGACTTCCTCTTCAAGATCTCCATTCAAAAAGGCACATTTAATATCCATTTGAGAAACTTTTTAATCCTTGTGAGCTGCAAAAGCCAAGAATAATCTAACTGCCTCAATTCTAGCTACCGGTGCAAAGGTTTCATTGTAATCAACTCCTTCTTTCTGAGAATATCCCTTACACACTAGTCTTGCTTTATTTCTAACAGCCTTACCATCTTCATTAAGTTTGTTTCTAAATACCCATTTGGTTCGAATTACATTTTTATTTTTAGGCCGGGCAACTAATGTCCAAGTATTATTTTTCTCAATTTGTCCTAATTCTTCTTTCATAGCTTTAATCCAAAATTCATCTTCACATGCCTCATTGATAGATAATGGTTCAATTTGAGAAATAAGACATACCTCTTCATTTGCCAATCTTCCTCTTGTCATGACTCCTTTAAATTTGCTTCCAATTATCTGATCTTCAGAATGATTCAGTCTTACATACCAGGGTGTCTTAGTCTGTTGTTGTTCTTCAATTACTATGGAATCCTCTGATGATATCAGAGTAACTGGATCATCATTCTATACTGGTGGATTTATTGTTGGTCCATTTGTCATAATTTATGTTACCGGTTCAGAGTCGATATACCTTGAAGTTTCCCTGAATTGTTCATCAATCTTTACATTTGTACTCTCAACAATTTTTTGTAATCTTTTATTAAAACATCTATAGGCCTCGCTCTTAGATGAATAACCAAGAAATATTCCTTCATCACTTCTAGGATCAAACTTGCCAATATACTCATCTCTTCTAATATAACATTTACTTCCAAAAATTCTGAAGTACTTAAGAGTAGGAATATTACCAAACCATAGTTCATGAGGGGTCTTACCAGTTTCACCTTTGATGTGAACTTTGTTGAATGTATAGACAACAGTGCTTACTGCCTCTCTCCAGTACACATGTGGTAGATTAGCTTCTGATAACATACTTCTTGCTGCATCCAAAATAGTTCTATTTTTTCTTTCAACAACTCCATTCTGTTGTGGTGTGTGAGGTGCTAATAACTGTCTTTTGATTCCATTTACTTCATAGAATGTATTAAAATCTTTAGATGTGAATTCTCCTCCTTGATCTGATCTTAAACATTTAATTTTCTTACCGGTTTCATTTTCAACCATTGCTTTGAATAGTTTGAACTTCCCAAGTGCTTCTGATTTTTTTCTGAGAAAAGTAACCCAACACATTCTAGAATAATCATCAATAATTAGCATGAAATATCTATCACCTTGTAAGCTTTTAGTTCTAACTGGACCACATAAATCAGTGTGAATTAAATCAAGGGCATTATTGGATTTTTCTGGAATACTTTTGAAACTAGCTCTAACTTGTTTTCCAAATTGACATTCCTTGCAAATTGTATTATGAGGTTTCACAATTTTAGGTAGATCTCTAACTTCCTTAGAAGTACTGATTTTTACCATGCAATCAAAATTTACATGACATAATCTTTTATGCCATAGCTAACTTTCATCTATATGTGCAATTAAGCATGCCTTTTCACTGTTATTCAAATGAAAGATATTACCTCTAGTCTAATTACCGGTTGCAATTTCCAAACCAGTTCTATTCATGATTTTGCATTTTCCATTTTTAAATTGTAACTGAAAACATTTCTCAACTAATTGACCAACACTTAAAAGATTATGTTTTAATCCTTCAACATAGTAGATATTGTCAGTGTTATGTTTACCACCAAGAGATAATGAACCCTTACCTTTGATTGAACAGGCTTTGTCATCTCCAAATCTTACTAAACCTCCATTGTATTCTTGAAAGTTCAAGAATTTACCTTTGTCTCCAGTCATGTGATGTGAGCATCCTGAGTCAATAATCCATTCATCCTTTGATTCAACTTTAGCCTCTAGGGCTTGTTCTACTGGTTGAGCAATAGGTGTCGGTTGATCTTCTGTTATAGCAACAAAAACCCATCCATTGTCTGTTGGATCCTCATCAGAATCATCAGTCACACCTTCATCAACAATGTAACAAGATTTGTCTTTGTTCTTTTTAAATCTGTATCTCTGATATTCTGGATTAGGCTTGTATGTTCTTCTAGCTTCTTCTCTTAGTGTAGCATGTCTATCAGGGCATCTTGAAGCCATATGACAAATCTTATTGTAGTTAAAACATTTAAAGGGTGCTTTACCTTCATACTTACTTCCAATTGGACCTTTTGGCATTTTACTTGCAAATAGTGCTTCAAGTTCTTCAAGCTCTTCAATCTCCTTTCAGGTTTCTTCAAGTTCTCTTGCATAAAAGGCTCTCCAGTCTGATTTGTCAAAGGATGGAGTAGATGATGTTGATGCTTTGAAGGCCAAATCAGTTTTTATAGTAGTAACCTGACCAAATTCCTCAATTTCAAAAGTTGAAAGTTTTCCAATCAATGTATCCCTAGTTACTAATGTATTAGGCATTGTTCTCAACTCATTTATAGTAGTAACCTTCATTTTATATGCCGGTGGAAAACCTCTTAAGATTTTTGAAACAATCTCATCTTCACTCAAGGTTCCTCCACAACATTTGATACCCAAAACAATTTCATTTGCTCTTTCCATAAAAGCAGAAATCCTTTCATCTTCTTCCATTTTCAGATGTTCATACCTAACTCGGAGGCTTTCAAGTTTTGCAATTTTGACTGTGGAGTCCCCTTCATTCAGTGTTTCCAAATGATCCCAAATAGCTTTAGCAGTAGACCTATCTAATAATCCCATGATTTTTTGATCTGATAATGCGCTCAAGAGTGCTTCTCTTGCTTTGCAATCATTTTCTTCATCTTTAGCTAAAGTAGTGGGAGCAATCTGTCCAGCTACAACAGCAGTATAACCATTCTTAGTAACTTCCCAGATGTCTTTACCAATGCAATTCAAATGTGTCTCCATTCTGATTTTCCATATCCCATAGTTGGTTCCATCAAGTTTAGGACTATCCTTTCTGAAATAATTAGTAGACATTGGATCTCCTCAAGTTGCTAAACTTCTGCAAAAAGAGGACTAGGCTCTGATACCAATTGTAGGTCCCGGAGACAACTGAGAGGGGGGGTGTGAATCAGTTGTCTAATAAATTCATACCAAAAACTTATTAACCAACTTAATGCTTAATACCGGTAAATTAGTTAAGTATGCCAATAGATAGTGTTAATAGTAAATTGCTATACCTGTAAGAATTAATGCATGAAACATAAGCACAAAGTCATCCACAACACATGACACCAATATTTGTACGTGGAAACCCTGTAAGGGAAAACCACGGTGGGAAACCTTACCCACAATTAGATGATACTACTGCAGATAGTAAGTGTACAAAGAGGAGTCTGCACATGCAGAAAGGCCAACAGCCTAGAGCTCACTGCTCAATCACAAATGGGAGTCACACTGACTACAGTTGGATGGTTAAATCCAATAAGAATGTACTGTGCAAAATCGCATCTTCATATGTTGAATTCAGTACCGGTGTAATACTACTATGCTTATACAAAAACCTAACTTCACCTTCAGATGATGTCTTCGTGTATACCTCTGCTTGATCTCGCATATATCTTTACTCAAACCTTTTCCGCATTCCACACTTGATCTTACAAATAAGATCTTACATTTATACCATACCCTAAGACCAATTTTAGTAGGTCAGCTCTACAATAAAAACATTTTATAAATAATACAATATCCGATGCAATAACCGATTAAACATGTCGGCTTAATGCTTTTACAACAATAATAAATCATCTCCATAGCATGCCATGCTGATCTGGAAAAGATAAATCTGCCGGTGTAACCCTAGATAACCTGGACCTATTTGCCGGTAAAATCAAATATGCAAATAAGAATATATCAATGATTATTACTTAAAAATAAAGTGTCCACATGATAGCTTCGACATTACCAAGTGTCTTCCATGTCATTTCAGGTACCGGTGAACAATATATCCTGCCGGTGAACCATATACCAGTAACAGTTGCACAGTTTACTGTTTGCCGGTGAATGTTGCTGGATCTTCAAAGTAGGTGTATTTAGTAGGTGTTGACATCAATGAAAAAACCATACCAAATACCAACAACCCTAAGATTGTTCCTAATTATCATGTAGTGCCTTACACATATAATAATGAAGTATTTTCTTTGGAAACTGATGAGAACATGCGAACTGAAGAACAATATGCTTTGTTAGTTCCTACAATCCTCTCAACAACTCAAACAAATAAACCATCTCCTACTAAAGAAGTTCCTAAAGAACCCTTGAAGGATGATGGGGGTTCATTAGATTTCACACCCTTTTCTAGAAAATCTAAGATGCCTAAATTTGATAATAAAAATTCTTATCCTAACATGTGTCTAGAAATTGATTGGGCCTCTTTAAACTTCAATCCAATTCCACCTAAGAGTAAACCCTCTCTTGATCCTACACATGAATACAATGGACAAGTTCTAGGATGTGTGCAACAAAGTCTTGAAAGTCACGAGAAATCATACTTTTCTAGTGAAAAGCTAGGTTTCCAACCTCTTCCTTTGTCAACACCCCCTCCTCCATTGCCTAGTGAATCCAAATCTTCTCATTCCAATATGGTATTACAACAAGATAATTTTTTTTTCCGATCTTCTTCATGCCAATTTAATGTCTCTTCTTTGGCATAAAAGAAGAAGGAAACGTAGACAATATCTTGAAAATTCTTCTTTTTACAAGAATTATCAAATTCATAGCCATTCTACTAACAAGTGTCAAGATTTTAAAATAAAAATACATTATATTGATTTAGGTGTCATAAAAGTAACATGTGATAATGAATGACATTTTTCTCATAATCATTACAAATAACATTCAAGTTCCTATTATAATGCTCCTCACTATGTGACATTGTTAGCCTACCTTTTGGGGGCTCATTGTCATTCATGGTGGTACAATTTCAGGTTTAATCATACTTAGTGAGAAACATAATAGTCTATTTATTCTTATCTCTATTCTTGGGGGGCAAGAATATTATCTTTCCTCTTTCCAAGGTTTCACTATTTCCTTTATGGATTTTATTCTTCATAACCTAATGTCCTTTCTTACATAGAATTATCCTTCATGTAAATACATGTTTGTTCCTTGGTTAAGACCTATTCTTTGTTTGAAACGACATGTACCTTATGAATAATCTCTCCTTATGGAATGTGTGATCCTTTATCCTATTTTTTCGTTGTCCTCTTGCTTGTGGGGCAAGGATGGCATTTTCCTTCTCTCTCTCCTTTTTAAACATTACCTCTTCTTTTGTGTTGCATTTTTCATAACTTGATGTCCTTTCTTGCATATAATTATCCTTCATGCGAGTGCATGTGTGTCCCTTGGTTAGGACTTAATTCTTTGTTTGAAACAATACGTTTCTTATGAATAATCTCTCTTTGGAGGTTGTGTAATTCTTCTTGTTGTCCTTATACCTAGGCAACAATGATATTTCTCTCTCTCCTTTCTAAGGATCCACTTTTCCTTTGTTGACTAGGGCTACAACCTCTTTTTCACTTGGAAATGTACATCTATTATAAATTTACCCCTCACACTAGGTTAGAAGTGTGTCATCCTTCATCAAGAATCTCTTTCACCTAGCAATAGCAGGAAGGTATGCATTCTTGTTCCCTTCCTGTAATGCTCACCAAAATACCCTAGAGAAAATAAATAAAACTAACATACTAATGGAGATATATATTTTTTTAAAGTAACATCTAATGAAACACATATCATCAACTATGCAATATACATTTAACACATAATCTTTATGAACATTAAACATATCACATACACTCATAAACACAAGAAAAATTAAACTAACAAATCATTAATACCATCTCCCTAGGGTATCTCAACGACACTACTTACTACCATCATAAGCAATAACAACCTAACCATTTCCATTACGACACTTAACATCCTTAATCATTATTCATGCACATATGCAATACACTTAGTTCCTATCTTTCATGGTATGCAATATACTTATCCTTAACCCAATATAATATCCTTTTCTTTTAAATGCATCATTAAACCTTTCCTTCTTAAGATTCATATTAATTACCAAAATCCAAACGTGCCTAATCCTTATCCATTTCTTCTATCAACATGATCACAATTCACCTACAATGAGTATTCATTACATAACGCATAGAAATAATTTTCCTTTTAAACTAACATTCTCATACCTACACTTGATTCCATAATCCTATCATGATCATATCTCTTTAACATGGTTCCTAAATGCATGATGCAATAATCATAAAGTCCTTCTTTAAACAATCATCTTAAATGATACTCAACTTTCTATCACAACCATAATAGTAAATGCCATTAATACATACACAATATCATTTATCAACTACAATTCATATACTACAGCAATCCTACTTACATAGGTTCTTTTCCAATTTTAATCTACAAGCTCATAAAACAATCATAACATACACATAATGATAAACGCATAACAATAGACCTAATTACATTATTTCTAATAACTAAGCAATATTCAAATACCTTGAGATACACCCATGTCTTATTCTACTACTATAGTTGTAACCTCATTCTACATTAACTAGAACAATCTAAATCATTTCCTTAAGGTTAACTATTCATCTTACCAACTACCCATTGATTTTTACAATCTAGAAAGTATCCATTTATCAAGAATATCAATCTTTCAATAACATACATTCAATGCTTGCATATACATCCATACTCAAAGATCATCCTATTACAACATAATTATTACAATCCATTATAGCCTATATAGATTTCATCTTACTACAAGTCCTAATACCTATATCCACTAAATGCAAGCTACATAGTGTTGGTGCCCAAAACCACAAATTGGAAAACCAAAGACTTGCCTAATCCTCAGTTGTTCCAATTAGCCTTGGCCAATGAACAGGGATGGTCAAAGACCAAATCCCTCTACACTTTAGGCTCCACTAAACTTAGGTGGGTATACCTTATGCTCTCAAGCACAAAAAGGTTTGTTTTGAGTGAATTTAAACTATGAGAATTAGCAATTGCAGGGATGGCAAAAGGTTTTCCTGCAACTATGCTAACAAAAGTGCTTTTTATTGAATGCCTTTAAAACTGATAAAATGAGTGTGAGTGTAGTTGTATTATGCAAAAGATTACTGTTAGGACTTAAAGAAATTATGAAAAAGAGCAGTACTTATAGAAATTACAAGATTTGTTTCTTTGATAAGGACCTAATGCATACAAACTTAGTCAGCAAAGATTAATAATAGACCAATGCCTTTATCTGACAGTTAATGCATAACTTTGTGGACAAGAATCACTATCAACTCAAGAGACAATTGTAAGACCATCACTGTGAAGGTTTCATTATGTATTGCAAGAACAATAAAAACCTAATTTTACATTCGACACAACATCATGTGATGGCACATCACAACAAATCCAAAAGATTTATCAAAAGGACACATGATTTCATCAAACACAAAATTACACACAACGATCTGAAGATAAAAACATGAAATATTGTATATTAACTTCTGGAATAAGAATGTACACAAAAACTGCACTTACAAATACTCCAATACATTCAGTTTGCACAAAATAAACTTCTCATTCCTACTAGACCTTTCTAAAACACAACACTTGTAGTCCAGCCAGTGGTAGAATTATCTTAAAAAATAAAAAATTGTCCCCCCTTTGTTCTGTGTGACTTCCCTTTTTATAAACATAAGGGATAGTTGCAGACAATTTCATTCCCAAAGGACACACCCTTTGGTTTAAGAAATAATTAGAAATGAAAACCCTAAAATACATACTAAATAAATGCTTTAATAATGTTCTTTTATTTTTCGCCTTGATAAAGTTCCTCGACTTGATCGTGCAAATCTTTAAATATTCATTATCACCCAAAGAACTCCTTCACATAAGATAAGCCAATCAAATTCCTTGATTTAAGAATTAAATCATATTCTACCCTTGATTAGGGTTTGCCTTCGAAAAATTAATAACCATTTCTTGCATGTAAATACTTGGTTAGAGTAATCAAAGTATTTCAACCCTTTTGGAAAATATTAATTTACCCTAGTATAGATTTTTAAATAATAACATATGATTCATAAAAGAATATACTTCCCTTTTGAAAATGATATCCGTGGACAAATATTCCAATAACACGATAGGAATACATTTTCACCTTTTAGGACAACTTCAATTCTTTTGGAAATATGAAATATATACTTGCAAAAAACCAATCAAACCATTATCCATATGATATAAATGATTTACCCTAATGCATATGTTCAATTTATTTACTTAGGGTAAATATATTTGATGAAAGAAAATATCAACCATTTGATAATCAAATGTTATTCATTATTTTCACTATATGTCAAAAGGCTTTTATAAATAAAATGTAATTCCCTTGACCAAATATTCCTGGCTAGTAAATAATATTACAAAATAACATTGAGTGAGAAAATGTTATATGTGAGACAATGATTTAAAGACTTTTTTGCAAAAATAAAAATCATTATATCTCCAAATATTATATTAAGCCTTTGCGTAAAAAACACTTCCTATGCAATATGTGCCAAAGGAATATGATTTAATTAGCTGCACAAGAATGGTATAGTTAGACATTTGTAATAAATCAAATTTTTTGCATTAGGGATATTTTAGAGAAATAAAAATTTTAGTAATATAATCCCTATACAAATAAAAAATACTTTTGCCCTTAAAATTGATTTTAATCCATAATAGTATAGCCATTTTATCAATGGAACAAAAATAGTTTTTACTAAGAGAAGTGACAAAAAATCATTTTGATAATAAAAAATCTCAAGACATAAGCATATAGCATTGGAGAATATTTTTACTTTTGAGTCACAAAACTTCCCAAAGTAAATAAAACCACCTTATTAATCTCCTCTTTGGAAAAATTAAAATTATAACTCTCAAACATTAACTCAAAAGTAAAACATTAAAATATATTAACTTACCCCCTTTTGCAAAAATTAAAACAATATTACCTCAAGCTCATCGTGGTCTCAAAATACCCGATACCCGATGAGAAACTCACTTTTGGTCTCAAAATACATCAATCATATTGTATAAATAAAATCCACCCTAATATGTATTCAATTCATATATTTAGAGAAAAAATTATTCATATGAAAATAATGAAAGATGACAATCATAATTTAGTAAAGCTCATTTAAGTCATCATTTCACCATGCATCAAAACTTAAGGTAGGAAGAACCTATGTAAATATATTTCCCTTTTGATAAAAAAAATTTCTTTTACAATACATTATAAATAAAATTTATAAATATTGCCCCCAAAATAGGAAAATATAATAATTTACTTTTTCCAAAGTAATTTCGTGAATGATAAAAGATCAAAGTAAAATATTATTTTTAAAACCTTTGGGTAGAGAATACTTCCTTAATATGTACCCAATAGATATAATTTTCTCATATCCCCAATGGCAAAAATAAAAATAAAATTCAATACCTTCACAGTGGATTGTCATCGGGGAAGCATTCTTTTTGTTGCACTGATCTCCCGATGAAAAAGAACTAAAATGCAAATGCCTCCATCGGGGTATTGCTGGAATTTCCACTTGTTCAGGGTGTCACTTTGAAAACAATAAAAATATCATAAAAAGGCCCTCCAAGGTGAGATATATGGTCGGGGCAATCATTTTAACACTAAAAACATCATTAATCACTCATATCCAGCTCCAAAAGATGGCCCGAACTGCAAAAACGTGAATGAATTTTTTTTTGTTGTTGTTTATTATCTTCAACTAATTTTTATGAGCAAATTTTAATTCTTTTTGAAATAAACTCATTATTTCTTTTCCCTAACAAGACTATAATTCATGTTAGTTAAAAATATCATATAAACCTTTGTTACCTTGCAACATAAATAATATAAATAAATAACATTATAATATTAATTGAAGCAAAAATATAATATCCAAAGCTAATCACTTCAAATTAATATTATACTTTTTAGGAAAATTAAAATAATTGCAAATAAAATGGATTTCGTAAAAATATCAAACGAAATTGTGAGGCTTCAAGATTCTACATGCTGCCATATAATGATATAGATAATTCATAGGCATGATCCAATCAATGTAATGTTCCTACAATAGAAAATTATAAATATCCAAATGCACTCATTTTGATAAAAATTCTAAAAATGTATACTTTAAATTCAAGAAAAGAGCATTTGAGTTAGCTTTATAAAACATATCAATGACACCGTTTGAATCTGAAATTTGAAACGAAGGTACTTGGATATACACAAAATGCAAAAGAATAATTAGTTTGACATAATAATGTTTAGATGGAAAGAAATTATGGTTCAGAAGGGTGTACCTGAAAATTCAACTTTTGAATACATATACATACCTAGAAATTGACCTCTTAACGTGTTCATAGGTTTTTAGGAGCTGATCAAAGGTAGTACATACAATTGCATTGATAAATCCGCTTTTTGGCATGAATCTATAACTCTAAAATCTTCAAATTTTAGGGTTCCAACACATAGCTACATTTACCTTATCATCTTAATTACCATATCTGATTTCCTATTCTTTTCTATCTTAAACAAGAACATAAATTCCTATTACATGACCTTGATATAAAAACTCATGAATCCCTTTACAAACCATTACAAGATAATCTACAACATATCTATTAACATGAATTGCATTCCATTTTAATGATAATTACATTTCAATACATCTCAATATCCATCTTACAAACTATAGGCCCATTTCCTAAACATCATCTACTTTATTATTACATGATCATTTCAACAAGAGAATATCTCTCCTAATACATAGTCTCATCTACAACCTCTAGAATAAGATTACATTACATAACCCATGATATTAATCACATTCATCCCCTACAATAATCATCCATAAGCTGCAATGAAGAAGAATCCACATTCACGCATAAGAATCCAATGGGAACATTCCAATGGTAGAAAGGCACCAACCACCTAACCATGTGGAACCAAAGGAACTGCCCCCCGCGCTAGGAGATGACACAAGGTTCCAAGACACACTCTAGACCTCAACTGACACCAACTACCAAAGAGGCTCACAACTCATGGATCACAACAACACATACACAACAACCAATCACATGGCAACCACAAATAGAAACTCCCAAAGGCATAACAATAGACAAGGCATAAATACAACAAGCAAGGAAAAATGTAGGAGTGGAGTGTCATCACATGCTATCCTCCAAAATATAGAAACACAAACCTGATAGACATGTGGAGCTATCTCAACCTATGAGAGAATCAAAGGAGATTGACTTGCCACCACAATGGCCATCTGAAGCTTATCCTAAAACATCCTCCCTAGGATCAAGTCTTAGGGCTCAACTATTAATTATCTTGATTAGGTGAATACTAATTACCCAACCCATCTAATTCATTATTAATGTTATCACTTGTTTATAATAAGAAAAAGTTCCAATGTGCCCTGGCGATCTAGACGGGAGGCTTATCAACTCACCACCTATCTCTCACGACCTTGGTCATCACATGGAAGCCCACTCCCCCTAGTATGTTCCAAAAAACAATAACAACAAGGAGGCTCTAATTCAACATTCAAGGATGATCCATAAACAACATCACATAATCATTAAGTATCCATAAACAATCCAATACCAACAACATCAATAAACCAACAATGGGCCTCATGTCAAAATAGTGCATCAAAAGCCATATCAAAGTCAATCAAAATCCACCATAATCATGAAATGAACATCAATAGTAAGGCACATCAACTTACTAGACCAAGAACAACAAATAAATCCTCACTACATGGCTTATCAACAAGCTGGAGACACACAAAACCTCTATGATATGGCTTATCAACATACCGAAGCTTAAAAATCATTGAATAACATCAAATTAGATAAAATACAATATTGTAAAACATCATAAAACCTCAACATAAGCCTCTGGTACAAGAACAACTCCAAAAAATTCATCATAGAATGAGAAAATTGAGAACAAACACCAAGACAACATAGTTTAGTGCCTCTACTGCACAGAATAACGCTTTTACTATATTTTGCAACACATACATTTTACCCTGTAGCTCATTCGACAAGTTCTGAAACACATATGATAAAAGTTACAACACTTTTACTATCAAGTAGCGCATATACAATTTCCTATAGTGCATTTATCCAGACTTGCAGCGCATACACAGAACAGTGTAGCGCATATACCAGAAGAAACCTTGCATTTGCAATAAGATTTAGAACATATGTTAAAGTAGAGAATTTTATAAGAATTGGACATGGAGATAAGAAAATTTCGGAAGGAAAAATAAAATCAAAGGCACAACGATAAAAATCGAATATGGACTCAAAGAAACACCTAGACAATACGAAATGAATGATATAAACAGAATATAAAACCATAGACAATAATGAAAGATATATCCAAAACACAACTTTAGGGTTACCGACCCAGAACTCAGACAAAACAATATACAGAGACTCTTACATGGCTTGACAACACAATCAATATGATCGCAGACCTAAATACTAGCATAAGAACCAAATCTAAGAAGGATAAACAACATATAAACAAATCCTGACATGGGAAATATCAAAGACTTTTTTCATAGTCATTTGCTCACAACAGGAAACAATAATCTCAGAGTAATAATAAATTTCCCTCAAAACTATAGTGCAAACTATGTGATGTCAATTTGACCCATGAAATATTTGACCTTCAACTATATAAAAATATAGAAATATATTTCCATTGCTCCTGAAAAACAATCTTTTCTGCAAACATGGAGAAAAAAAGATTAAAAAATAAAATGCAAAGGAAAGATCCTCCAACTTGGAATTTGAAGCGATGGAAAGGAAATTTGATGAAGCACAAACCAAATCCAAGCAAGCTCAAGACAAAATTCTTCAAGCTCCAAAATCCAAAATGCAAAGAAATCTCCAAAAAGGTAACCCGACACAATGCACAGGCTACCGAATAAAAAGGAAAACCATTCAAACCCTAGCCTCAAAAATCGGCCAATCAAAATAAACCAAAATAATATAAAGCTTACCTACCCAACATTACAATATTTTTTATTTCCCCAATCATATACAACCAATAACAATTAGCGGTAGGTAGGAATAATAATAAAACTCATTTACCCTTGTAGCAAGAGAATATTGATAAAATAATATAAAGTATTATTTACCAATGCAAAAATAATAATAACCATGCTCTATTAAATATTATGGGCTAATAATTAAAATAAAACCAAATAAAACAATTGAACAATTAAATACAAATTACCAAGGCTAATAAAATAAAAGCCAAATAAATAAATATAAAATAATCAAAGGCTTAGTAATAAATTAAAAGCCACCAATAAATATTAATCGATCATTAACATATAGAAACACTATTGAACAATAAATAAATAATAAATAATAAATAAATGAATACCACTTAAACAATAAATCTAAAATAAATAAATAAACATTAAATCTCAATTAAATAAATAATCCAATTAAAAGCAATGGCTCTGCAATTAGGTAACAACAGGCGGTTTGGTGCTTGGGCAGATGTGGCATGGGATGATCCGCCACATGTGCCTCAGTGGGTGTTCTCCAAGGGGCGATGGGAAGACAAGGCTCCGCATTCAGGAAGGCATCACAGAGGATTTCGTCCGGTCTCCAAATATTTTTAGGGCTTTTTAAAGAGTTTTCTGCGTCGTCATATGGGGAGCTTGAACCGGTGAGGTCAGAATGGTAATGGGAGGAACAATAACATGGGGAAGCAGTCGGGCTTCTCCGGTACTGTTAACCATTCTTTTGCTGAAGTGGTGGGTGTGGAAGTCAATGCTACTTCAAGGGCATCCGGGTCTGTCAAACAGGTGGGTGTCGCTGGTATCTCTGGCAAAGACGCAGTAATCTCGAGTAATAAAGCCCTTCCTTTCTCTGGTCTGGAAAAAGGTAACATGGTTGATACAGCCCCGATGAAAGAGGTATGGTTCTCGCAGCCGTTTTTGATTTTTGTGGTTCTTTTGTGGCAAAAAGGGCCTCTAAGTTACATGTTGTGGCTCTCTTAGGGGAATTTTGGGGTCCTCAGACCAATTTGTCTAAATTGCACTCTAAATTGCATAAACACTGGCCTGCACTAGTTTGTTTTTAGTTGTTATCATCAAATTCTTGTGTTTTGGTTTTTGAATCCCCCCATTTTAAGGATGATGTTCTTGCGAATTCATATCATTGGCTTGGTAATATTTTGTTTAGGGTTTCCGCTTGGAAACCCTTTTTGTCCCAAAGTGGGTCAAACCTAAAACTCTACCGGTTTGGTTTGGATTACCTCAACTTCCCTTTGAATTCATGGATCCAGAAGTGTTGAAATCCATAGGGGATAATTTTGGGAATTTTTTGACATCTAAATCTATTTTTGAGGAAGGGAAGGTTCTGGTAAAAATCTGCATGTTGGTTCCCCCTACTTCTGTATTCCCATTTTCATGTAATCTCAAATCAAATGAGGGTATTTGGAAACAACCTATTGTGAAAATGGATAATGATCTCTGTCAAAATTTGATTGTCGTGGATGCTCCCCTATTCTTGGATTTTCGTAATGCAAAAGCTGGTATAAATAATAAGGAAGGTTTGAATGCTCCCTTCAATACCGCCTCTGTTAAAGAATCCAAGGAAGGTTTGAATGCTCCCTTCAATACCGCCTCTGTTAAAGAATCCATTCATGTCTCGATTGAGTCTGATTTCCAGTTAAAGGAGGGTCTCAATAATGTCATCCAATTTAAACATAAAACCTCCATTGACAAATTGGAGAGTGTTGAGAACACTTTAGATCAGGTCGAGTTGGAAGGCATTATTAATTTTGTCTGTCGATTAGGTTAAAGATGGCATTGCTAATCTAGCTAGCTAGACATGTATTCCTCCCTTACAAGGCCCCAATCATTGCCTTGTTAAGAAGGAGGGGCTTGTTGACAATCTAGGTGATGAGGCCCTTTGTTCTTTAGAAAGGTCGGCTGGTCATATGGACATTCCTCATAATATTGCAGATACTGGGGTGATTGCTCTGGTTGTGTCTACCCCCTTTAATCTTGACGATGCTGCTCTAATTCAGAAAGTAAAAGAGTTAGCGTATAGTGAGCCTACCAAGGAATGTGGCATGCCTCAGGTGCCTTTACATATTTCTCTAGATGAACACACGGTTCAGCAAGTTGAGCATTTTCTCAAGTCTAACAACAAGGATCTTTTGGAGGAAGAGGTCTCGAATAAGATTATGTATTTTATTGAAAATGAATTAGATTTAATTCATAAGAGTTTACCACTATCCCCTTCTTTTAATCCCTCTGAGGTTCCTATTAATGTCACCCAGGATGCTTCTAATCGAGTGGTTCCCCAGGAATTGGTCCCATCTCCTCAGTCAACTTTTGTTAAAATGCCTATTAGTTCTTCTATTGCCCAAGTTGAGCTGAATTTCCCTATCTTTGTTGTGTCCCCGGGTAGGGGTAGACCTCCAAAAAACCATAAAACTCAGTTGGAAATAGATGCAGACATTCAGCAAGTTTTGTCTGCTTCCCGTGGGTTTAAGAAGGCTTCAACATTGTCTTTAGGTAATGGGAAAATTAGTGGCCATGACTTGAGCTCCATTAAAAAGGAAAAAAAGTGTGTTCTCGGTCCTCCAGTTACTAGATATGTGGTGGTCAAGAGAAGCTTACATAAAAACTTTGGGGAGAGTTGTTCTTCTCCCATGAGTGAAAAGAGGGGAGTGTCGACCTCCCCTCATGAGCAATGAGGATTATCTCATGGAATGTTAGGGGCTTAAATGCCCCTAACAAGAGACACTTGATCAAGTCTCAGTTAGACTTGGTTAAGTGGGATTTAGGAATGCTTCAGGAGACTAAGCTCTCTTTGGAGAAATCTGAGTTCGTATTTTCTTCTTGGAAGAGGTGGAATTTTTTATTTTGCCTGGCCTCTGGGGCATCGGGAGGCCTGGCATTATTATGGAATGATTTTGTGGTTGATGTGGAATTGGTTGCTACTAGGCCAAATTGGATGTTATCATTAGTATCATACAAAGACTTTAGATTTAAAGTATGGGTGTCTAACATTTATGCCCCCTTAGGTATCTCGGCTAAATACAGTCTTTGGCAAGAACTCATTAGGGTTTCATCCCCCCTTAGAAATCATGCCTTTATTATTTTTGGGGGATATTTTAATGCAATTTTGGATTTAGGAGAAAAATCAGGGGGTATTTGTCTAAATAAGAAGTCTATGGATGACTTTAATGCATTCACTTTTGATATGTCTCTTTTTGATTGCAAGCCAAATAATGGTCTTTTCACATGGACAAACATGAGGAAGAATTTCTCTCAAATTGCGGAAAGATTGGATAGATTTTTACTTTCCTCCAATTGGTTTGAATCATATATTGAGTTTTTCTCTTCCATCCTTCCCCTGTTCGGGTCTGATCATTTACCAGTTTCCCTGTCTATTGTGAGAGATAGACCTTCTCATAAACTACCATTTAATTTCAAACCCATGTGGTTTAGGAATCCTTCTTTTCTTTCCCTCCTGCGACAATGGTGGGGAGAGGCTCCATTCATTAGAGGTTCTAGAATGTTCCAGATTGTCAAGAAGATCAGTTTAAAAAAAAAAAACATCAGGGGGTGGAACTCTCTTCATTTCAAGAATATTTTTGAAGAAAAACAAAGGATCTTAGATATGATAGAGGTTTTGAATAGGCATGTGATGCTTCATGGTATGGGTTATAGGGTGTTGGATGAAATTAGGTCTCTCAGGAGTTAATTAGAAGAAATCTTGGCAAGAGAGGAGATATATTGGAGACAAAAATCTCGGGAGCTTTGGTTAGCTAATGGAGATAAGAATACAAAAAAATTTCATGCTACCACTAAAATGAAAAGGGCCAAGAATAGGATCTCTTGTATTCAGGATTGTTAGGGGAATATTCTCTCAGAGGAAGGGGACATTTCTAGGGAAGCGGTAAAGTTTTTTAAGAATCTTCTTTCATCTGAGAATATCGATGACTCTAACAATATCTCTTCTCACATCCCCTCTCTTGTTTCTCTCGATGATAGTAGAATGCTAATGTCTCCTTTCTCACTAGATGAGGCTAAGGGAGCTATTTTTGCTATGAATCCGGATAAGGCACCTGGCCTTGATGGTTTCACTCCTTTATTCTTCCAGAAATGTTGGGATTTTGTGGGTCTGTATGTCCTTTTGGCTCTTGAGGAAGCTAGGTGAAATAGGTCTATCCTTAAAGAGATGAACACTTCCTTAATTGTTATTTTACCTAAGAAGGAGGACCCTAAAACCTTTGCCGATTTTTGACCTATAGCCTTATGTAACACCATCTATAAGATCTTTGCCAAAGTAATTTCTATGAGATTGGCCAAACTTTTACCAAGAATAATTTCCCTTGAGCAAGGAGGTTTTGTCCCACATAGGGAAAATTCTGAAGGGGCTATAGTTTCTCATGATCCTTAAGTTAGATATGATGAAGGCCTATGACAGGGTCGAATGGAATGCGTTAAAAGTTGTTCTGTCAAGGTTGGGTTTTTCTTTGGCTTGGATAAAATGGATCATGTCTTGTATTTCCTTGGCAAGATTCTCGGTTCTTGTCAATGGGTCCCCTTGTGGCTTCTTCCACTTTTCTAGGGGGCTGAGGCAAGGGGATCCGCTGTCCCCTTTTTTATTTATATTATTAGTTGAAGCTCTAAGTTGGGCAATCTTATCAGCTCATGTGAATGGATTATGGAAGGGTATCAAAATTCAAAACTTTGATCAGAGGATTTCCCATTGCCTTTTTGCTAATGACACTCTATTGTTTGGTAGTGTATCCTTGAAAGAGGATAGAGTCATAGATCAAGTGGTTAGGAATTATGTATCATTTTTGGGTCAAAAGGTCAACAAGGAAAAATCTAAGATTTTCTTCTTAAACACTCACTCCTTGATCCAGGATAAGCTTTAGAAGTTTTGGGATTTCCAACTTGGGGATTTCCCTTGCAGCTACCTCAGAATCCCCTTTTTTGTTAAAAAGGATAAGGTGAGTTTTTGGGATAAAGTAGTTTCAGGGGTTTCAAAGAAACTCTTGTCATGGAACCATAAATGGCTCACCATGGTTGATAAAATTGTGTTGATTTAGTCTGTGTTGAATGCGGTGCCAATCTATTTAATGTCAATTCTAAAAGCTCCAAAGGCTTCTATTTTTAGTTTAAAGGATATTCTGAGATCTTTTCTTTGGAATAATAATAAGGATGGGAAATCTAGGATCCCCTTGTTAGCCTAGGACAAGGTTTGTCTTCCTAAAGAGCTTGGGGGGTCTGGAATTTATAGTTTGGAGAATCAGAATTTGGCCCTGGGGGCTAAGCTGGTATGGAAATTGTATGATAATCTAGATTCCCTTTAGGCTAGGATCATGTTTGCCAAGTATCTTTATAATGGAGCTAGGGAGTCTCTTTTTCATGCCTTGAGTCTACCTCAGGGGTCGGCTATTTGGAATTTTATGGGGAAATGTAGAAGTGTCTTGCTACCACATCTTTCTTGGGTTGTGCATAATGGTAGTAAAATTAGATTTTGGGATGATGCTTGGAATGGTCATTGTCCTTTGGATTCTATTAGGGATTGGTCACCTTTGAAATCAATTCTTTTGGATAAATGGGGGGTTTTCTTATCTGATTATTTTAATGTTGTGCATAATGGACATGTGAAGGTGGCTAAATGGAAATCGATTGATTTTCTATCTGTTAGTCCTAGCCTGAAAGAAAATTTTTGTACTATCCTCAAAGATAGAATTATCATCTTTTCTAAGAGGGAAGATGAGCTTATTTGGACCAAGAACACATTTGGCAAATACTCAATGAAAGATGGATATAATTCTCTTATGCCGGCTAAGGACCTTTCTTCTTGGCCTTATATATTATTCTAGCATCCAGCTTGCCTCCCAAAGGCTAGAGAATTTGCTTGGCTCGATGTTCAAGACATGGTTCTTACCAAGATGAGACTAGATAGGATGGGTTTGTCTATTGTTTTCCCTTGTGTTTTGTGCAATAAGAATTTGGAATCGTCCTCTCACCTGTCCCTTCATTGTGACTTTGCTTTTGGTTGCTGGAAATGGCTATTCGAGAAATTAGGCCTATATTTTGTTATTGGCTATGACCTTCTCTCCCACTTCAGAGCATGGCCTATCTTGTTCTCCTCTTCCTTTTATGCCTGCCTCTGGCTCATATCTCCATCGATTATTATTTGAAACATATGGTTAGAAAGAAACAATAGGATCTTTAGAAATTTATCTGCATCACTCTCTGATATCTTAGCCAAGATAGAGGGTTCTATTTCGGAGGTGGCCTTGTCATATATTCATAAGAATTTAGATAATCTGACATCTTTTTCTCATTGGGATGGCATGATTACAAGAACATGGAAATCTCTTTCTGTCATCCCTTCCCATGGGTCTGTTGCAAGAGGTCTAGCTACTAGGAATAAGAGACTTGTTGCTAGATGGGATCCTCCTCCTTTGGGTCATTTCAAGTTTCACTTTGATGGTGCTTCTAGGGGTAATCCGGGTTTGGCTGGGGCCGGTATGTCCATTTTTTACCATAATGCAGTCCTAATAGCTACTCAATGTCATGCCCTTGGGTCTCAGTCAAACGATTTCGCTGAATGTCAAGCTTTGTCACTTGGGATTGATTTGGCTATCTCCTTAGGGATTAAAGATCTTTTGATTCAGGGGGATTCAATGGTCATCATTCAAAGTGTTTTGAGCTGTAAGAGTAATTGTTGGCACTTGAAGTACATAATTGATCATATTTTGGAGAAATTATCCTTCTTTGATACTTTCACATTATCTCATTGCTTTAGAGAGCTAAATAAACTGGCATATTTTCTGGCTAATATGGCTATTGACACTGGTGCACATCATAAGAATGTAATAGTATGTGACATTCCTCAAGACATCCTTCTCAGGCATATGATCCATCCCAAAGGTTAAGCTACTTATATTGAGATATTGTTTCCATTTCCTCTTAAGGTATACATATTATCCTCTTCTCTGGTCAGATTGTATTTGTACCACATGTGTTGATAAGAGGTTTTTATGTTTCTATTGGCATATGGTGTATTCTTACAACTCTGCACTTGGGCTAGATGTTAATGTGTGTTTCTCATGAGGTGTGGACAGGTAAATTAAAGTTTACATTTCATCCTAAGATTTAATCTGATGAGGTGTGTCCTCTATGCTGTGTGGTTTAACTATGTGGTCATGGAATTTTATGTCACATCATCCGTCTATTTTACTTCTTGAGGTATGCATGTCATCTTCCTCTCGGCTCAGATTATATTTGCATCACATGTGTAAATTGTTGGCTTACATCATTATTTACATATGATGTGTTCTAAAATTTGTTTTGAGCTGGATGGTCGGGTGTATATCCTAGGTGCTATGGTTAAAAGGGTTTTCACAGTCTATTTGAAGTGTGCATATTAATCTAAAAGGTTTAATTGTTCTATATCAAAGGTCGAGGAGAGATTTCCTTATGATTATGTTCAAGGTAGTGGGATGCTTTATAAAGGCCATTATTTGATATTTATACGACTTTTTGTCTTTGAGTATTTGGTATTGATAATGTCATTTATTGGATTTATAGGATGGTGGCATGTGTGATCTCTGCAATCTTTATTTTCAGTCCTTCAATAAGATTTCACAATCTTATAACTTCTTAAATAGATTGGTACATTCCTGAGATGTTATTCCTTGATGTAAATACCATATCATTGGCCGCCTTGTGTATGTCTAGTCCTGATAGAATTAGTTTATGAGATAATCATATTTATAGGTGGTGTCCTTACTTGCAGGAGAGCCACTTATGGATTTTAGTGGAAGGCTATTAATTCATGTGAATTGATTTAATCAAGCATGCTTGAAATGGATATTTTGCAGTGTCTTTATGGAAAATTTAGGACAGTTTCTCTTTCAAATACGTTATCTTATGTTATTGTCAAAGTGGATTATGTTATGCTTTTTGTGGCTTTTTTAGAGCTCTTCCCACTGCAAATGTTTTCTTCTCTACCAATTGGTGTTTACACAGTGGTTTTAGAAACCCGAGCATTGGGGGAAGAAAATGAAAATGAGGACAATTCTGTCAAGCTTGGTAAGGTTTTTAATTTATTTACTCCTGCGATGGATTTTGAATTCCGTAGGCTTTTGGGATGTTGGTGGTTGCAGGTTCATCCTCAAGTTTCTTATGCAGAGGTTCTCTCTCACTTTGTTACTATTTTTTTTGATGTTTTACTAGATATGGAATTGGTCTGCCTCTTGGTGTCCACGTTTATCCTTCTGACAGTATGCAATTGGGCATTGGTTTCTCATGCATTGGCTGGTTATCGGTTTGATATGGGTTCTTTTTACTATGGTGGCTTTCTCCCTCATCATGATCTTTTGGCTAATGGCTAGTCTGGCCATTTACTTCATGAATTACGAATGGGTTTGATATGTGATTCCATGGAAAACACTCGGGCCTCTATGGATTTTTTGTTGTATTTGGCCCCTGATCAGTATGTGGATAAAGCTTGGGTTGTCTTTCAGGCATTACATTCATTAATCACTTTGGGTTTTTTGTACTCTGCTCCTGCTTGTGTGGTGTTCCCTCTAAGGGTGATTCTACCTCCGACCTCACTTCATGAACCTCCGAATGAGAGATCTAGTTCCTGGTTTTTGGAAAACTAACAAAGTTCTTTTTTATAGCTGGTGGAATGGTTTTTTGTAGGCTGGATGGTTATATGGATTCATGTTTGCTTGATTGATTAGGTATGGACCTGACAGGGAATTTTATCTCATTTATCTACTTGGTGGTTCTTCATGTTCATCTTCTTCTGTTAGAGATACTCTGGTTTTTTGAATTGTCCTATAGGACTCTTGTAAAAATTGTAGAAATAGGAGGGTGGGGGGGTATGGCTAGACAGAATACATGTTTTAAGGGTAGTATCTACTTGTATCTATTTTAAAAGGCTACAACTAGAGGTTTTCTTGTGAGTTATTTCCTGCCGATATGCCTTGTTTCAACCCGATGTAAACTCTTTATTATTAATATATAAGTTTAGTGGATATTCCACTTTTATCAAAAAAAAAATCCAATTAAATTATAATATTCCAAAAATTTAATCAGCCATTAATAAACTATATAACCACACATTAATTAAATAAATAAACAACTACACACTCACAAGCCAACAAGAACCACACCTCACTGACTATCACGGTGAATCATGCCATGACAATAACTGACAACCCAAGGTAGACATATTAAGCCTAGAGTATATGAAGGGAACTCATGCCATCTTTGACAACTTGCCATTGGGATTAAAGAAATGCTTAGACCTGTGGAGCCAAGTGGAGATGATGTATGGTACCTGCAAATCCTACATCCACCAATCCACGATACAACATATACAATAATATATCATAGATAACAAGCAAATGATAGAAAATCACAATGCCATATCATGCTCGGAATGAGTGATATGACATTGTCCCTATCACAAATATAGTCATAGAACATCCAAACACATCATAACATCAACTCATCACATATAATCAAGGAGTAGGGTTAGCATAATCATAATGCCATCAAATTCATAATCCATATAATCCATCTAGCATAGAAAGTGCATATAAAGACCATCAAATATAAATCCATCACTTATCATGATCATCAATAACAAGTATCATCATCCATAAGTCATCAAATATCACATGTCCACATGAATATATAGCATCATAATAAGAATCTGAAAGATAAATGGAATCAACACATAGTATGATACCATCAATCATTATCATAAAGTAAACTAGGCTACGCCAATAGGGTCTATTAATGTACAAAGAGAAGGATGAGTCAGGGTGGGGCACTACACTTATTTTCTTTTGGTTGAAGATGTTATGTTTGTTCAAGAGACTCCTCTTGGAGGTAGCTGGCTTTTGAGAGAAGATCTCTTCTCCTCCAAGGATCCTATTTACACTTGTTGCAAGATATCTCATTTTAATTATCTTATCCTTTCTTGAAGAGTATTCCCTCTTTGGCTTGGATTTATGACATTATTTCCTAAAGGATATATCCTTGGTATTGAAGGTGGGTATCCTTGTTTCTAGCTTCCTTAATACATCAATATAGGGATATGTTTACATCTTAAGGGGGGGCACCCATATCCCTCCCTTTGTACAATATTGTATCATATTTTTACATGTCTTAAATGGGATTTTCATCCTCAGAACCAAAGGGAACAAACTCTTAGAGAGAGATGCTTCACACCTGAAACTAGATGCAACATTGATATATGTCTTAAGAGGGGTTACACATCACCGAAACTAGAGTAAACAAACTCTTACATAGGATGCCCTCAAAATTGGGCATGTATTTGTTTCAATCAAGGTTACATTATTCTCGAAACTAGAGGAAACTCTTAGAGCGAGATGTTCCCGAAGCTAGACATTCACCCCTTGGCATTTTCATTTACATTACATGTCTTAAACAGGTTGAAGCACACTCAAAACTAGAGGAAAAAAAATCTTATACAGGGTGCTATGTACTTGAAACTAGACATCACTTGCACACACGCACGAGGATGATTGGAACTAGCGAAAAATAGCTAGACTATTCCTACTCTCCTCCCCAACATGGATCACCTAGAAAAATGCATCTAGGGGCAAGGTATCCATGTCCTTTCTCATCATTCTTCTCATGGATCATCTAGAAAAAAACATATCTAGCGTGCATCTGTGTTCTCTCTTTCCTTCTTCTCATGAACTCATACTTTTTCTATTGATAGTTCATGGATGATGTGTGTTTTGCACTTTTATGTGATCACTTGTGTTCTTGAGGTGGAATTTTTCAAGAATGATATTAGTGGTTGAGACATTTGGATATCGAGGTCTCTTCAGCTAGTTGACTTGAGGTCTTGTTTTTGGTCTTTAGCTATTTGTCTTTTGCCTTCATTTTTTTCCTTTTCCTTTGTTTGTCTTTTTTCCTTTTTGGTTTGTTTGTCTTGTTTTGTGTGTCTTGCATATGTTTTAATGAGTTAAGATCCTAATATTGGGGGCTTGGTTCCTCAAAATTAGTGATGTCTTATACTCATTGTGATTTTGTTCCTCTTCTTCATTTATCTTTCATCTACTTTACCATGACTATTTGAACAAGCTCATACTCCCGCTAAAGTGGGGGCTAAATGTAGTGTCCTAAATTGTATTCCCTTATAATTTAGTCCATATTTGGGTCCCTCACCTTAGTTTTTGCACCCCAATTCTTAATTAAGACCTAATTATGCTTGCATCATGCAAATATGGCCTTATTTTTACTTTATACATCACATGGCCCCTTAGTTTTAGCCCTAAAATGGGGTAGGACCAGGACATGGTGTCTGGTCCTCATTGGGATCATGGAACCATGCCTTGGTCCTCCCTATTTGGGCCCCATTTTGAACCCCTTGGGCACTTTAGAATTTGGGTAGGAAGCTTAGCCCCATGTTGGCCTATGTTGGAAAATTAACATGTTTTTTGATGGACAAGTAAACAAGGAGGTTTTCCCTTCTCATTTTGATATACAAATACAAAGATATAAGGGCAAAATTATAATCACAATGCATTCAAGCATTGAAGTATTCATCATCAAGTATTTCTAGATGTCTTCATGGCTGCATTCTTCATTCATCAATTAGGGAGAAACATTGCATCATTCATATGCAAGCATGTGTGTGTGATTAGGGTTTTGTCATGTCCATACCATTTCATACAACACATGTGATTACATTCAAGAAGCAAAGCATCATTATCAGTCACTGCAGATCTGAGGTATATCTTTCCATTATTTATCTCAATATTTACAACATTTCATTCAAGGTTGATTTCTCAGTTAGGGTTTGACTTAGACAAACCCCTATTCCCAACCTATTCCCTCTTCTTTCTATGTGCTAGAAATAGATATAGAGCTGTGATCTTCATGATAGGCATTATTTACAGTGATGAATCAATTCCTCTTCAGTGTGCAAAAAGTTTAGAGGATCATAGCGAATTTTGCCATGGTCCCGACATTTTAGGACCTATTTCAGGGATCAAGCCTTAATATGCTTATATTTCTCAAATATAGGTGCGTGCCTCAATCCCGATGACTGTAACTTGTTGTTTTCATGTTTTTACCTTTGTTTCTTGCACTTTACCCTAATTTTAGCAATTCAACTTACAAAAAAGGGTAAATCAATTCATCTCTTGAATCCAATCAGTAATTTTAGTCCTCACCCTTGCTGGTTTGTTAATAAATTTAGTGGATTCAAACTCTCTTTTGAATTTAATTGGTCTTAAGAAAAAATTAGCCATTTTCATCCTTCTTGTGGTAGAAACCCTAATTTTTTACCCATTACACTAATTAAGGTTCGACCAAAATAGAATAAGCAATATTACACAAAATAAGCCATCCAGACCTAAAATACTCAAATTGGGCCACTCCAAGAGAAAGAGGGAACCAAAACATATTACAATACATCCTTCCATGATTCATCCAAAAATTCAAACACACTAACACATACTCCAAAGTTATTTTGATTAAGTAAAAGTAGGTATTTGAAAGGTACCCGAACCTTGCACAAGCCAGGAGATCAGAGGAACATGAAAGAAATGTGCTTGATCACTTAAAAAAATAGAAAGATCCCACCCAAACAAAAAGGGATCAACTTACATAACATTAAAAACCAGAAATAGACAGCGAAAGGACAACACAATGACAACAAAAAGACAGAACCTAGAACCCCTGCAGAAACAGAGACAGAGACCTAAATACTTTTCATGATATCCTCGACATGGACAACCATTTGTTTCATGTTGTTTGCTAAGATCTTTAATTCCTCTAGCTCATGACCTTTGATGTCGCCCTTGGTCCTTGTATTAGCGTTGGTCCTCTTTTCATGACCCTTCTTGTTCCGCTGATCTTTATCACCATCCTTCTCTGCATTGTTCTCAAATCTATTGATCAGGATGTTCATGTTATCCACCGAAGCTTTGAGGATCTGAAAATTTTGATCTGCAATCTTCTTAACATTGAGTTCCAGTCTGTAGATTCCGCTACCCAGATTGTTCATTTTATTTTCCATTCCTTTAATCTCCTTGTTATCTTCCATCTCATTGACCTTTTTTTTTTCCGTTGCTACGATTTTACCCACCATACATTCAATTTCTTTCGCATTGTGAAGTACAACAACTAGTTCCTTAACATGTTCTGCCAGGGGTTTATCACCAATCATAACTCTTGTAATAGCTATCATACCAGTCTTTAAATTATTAATATCCTTCACCATGGTTCCGATGGTATCACAAAAATATTTTATAGTATCATAATCACCAATACCACTTTTATCCCCTTTATCCTCCTTTTACAGACTTATGGTGTTCAAACCCTCAATGTTGTCCATCACCGAGTTTTCCTTCCCCTCTTTATCCTAACCCTCATCCTTCTTGTTCTCCTCAATTTCCTCCTTAGAATCAACTAGAACATGGCTGATGTCTTTATTATTTCCCTTTTTAGTGTTCTTCCTTTGAATCTCCTTTCCAATTGCTTTCCCTTTCTTTTTTTAAATAATTTTTTTCTCAAAGGATTCAGTTTCAGACTCCAAAATGTCTGAATCTACCACAATCCTTTTCCTCTTAGCCTTATTCCTTCCTTTTTTACTAGTCTCTTCTGAATCTCCCTCAGTCTTCGAATCAAATTTGAATCCACTGGCTTCACTCTCCGTAGTCTCATCTCTTGCCTTTAATACTCCAAAGTTGTTACCAAATGCAACGTGTAGAAATTACAACCAGTCAGCCACATAACCTCTTCTAATGCAAAATAATAAATGTGCATCTCCACACACCATGGTGAGACCCAAAAAAATTCTCAACACATATCCAGACCAAAATAATATGATCCACTAAGCCGCAATACAATCAGCAACATATCTCAGAGGGCACCAAAAGCTTGTTGGACCATCCTGAATACAAGATGCACAACCAACACCAAAAACATTAATTGCAATATAAAACATAATTCTACAACAACCAAGAGCATATCTGAACCAACATCCATCTCGATAACCAAGTTTGACATCAATGACAACCATATAAGATCATGCTTCCAACAATATCCACCAATCTCCAACAGTCTCCCCCTTTGTCATTAATGGCAACACCAACACGTCACTTGATCATAATAATCTTATATCAAATCTCTATCTAATATCACAACAAATCTCTCCCCAATCTCACAGCAACTCTCTTCACAATCTCACAACAACTCTCTCCCCCTTTGGAAACAATGACAAAGGGAACTACAAACCATACTGACCAATTCACACCACTGCTCCCCCTAAGAGAAACAACAACATCAATCTAGGAGAGAAGGTTAATCACTAAGTCTCCCCCTAGAAAGATGTACCACTGAAAATGCATCTAGTTAGAAAAAAGTGGGGCAATAATCGCTAACTTTTGCTTGAGACACTCAAAGGCATCCTTCACCAATGCCTTAGAAAAAATGTGTGCTCCTTGCTCATTTGTAGAAATGTATTCATCTGACTTCTTTCTATGCAACATTCTCTCTTAATAAATGATAATGAATTGAGATATGTTTAGTATTTGAATGCATAACCAAATTCTTTGAAATTTTTATAGCATTATTATTATCATACATAATAGGAATAGCTTCATCATATACCACTTTGATATCCTTAAGAGTCTACTTCATCCACAAAACTTGAGTACAACAGGATGTTGCAATAATACATTCAACTTCTACAGTGGATAATGACACTGATTCTTGTTTCTTATTTATCCATGAAACTAGTTTGTCTCCCAAAAAGAATGCACCACCACTAGTACTCTTCATGTAATCAATACTTCTAGCCCAATTAGCATCTATATATACTTTCAACATGAAATCTCCTTCCTTCTTGTACCATAGGCCAAAGTATTGAGTTCCTTTCAGATATCTAAAAAATCCTCTTTACTGCTTGATCATGATTTTGATTTGGAATAGCTTGAAATATTCCAACAAAACATACAACCTACATAATATCTAGTCTAGAAGCAGTAAGATATAAAAGTCCTCCAATCATAGATCTATACTTCTTTTGATCAACATCCACAAATGTATCATCTTTGGCTAATTTTCATCCAATAGCTAAAGGGGTAGTAATATGTTTACGATTATCCATATTAAACTTCTTTAACATCTCTCTGACATACTTATCTTGAGAAATACAAATTCCATCATTCAAATGAGTAACTTGAAGACCAATAAAAAATGACATCTCTCCAAAGAAAGACATCTCAAATTCTTTCTACATATCTTCTACAAATTCATTACACAAGCCATCACTTCCTCTAAAGATAATATCATCAAATAAACAACAACAATCAACAACTTAATGCCTTCAACCTTAAATTAAAGATTATTGTCAATTGTTCCTTTCATGAATTTTTTCTATAACAAATCTCTATCCAATCTTGCATACAATTCTCTAGGTGCTTGTTTGAGTCCATAAAATGCCTTCTTTAATCTCCAAACCATGTTCGGATCTTCTAAAAATATAAATCATCCAGTTATTCAATGCATACTTCCTCTTCTAGTTCCCCATTCAGAAATATTGACTTAACATCCATCTAATATACTCTAAAGTTCTTGTAGGTACAAAAACCAAGAAAAATTCTAGTAGCTTCCATCCTAGCAACTATAGCAAAAGTTTCCTCAAAATCAATACCATATACTTGAGAATAGATTTTACATACCAATCTTACCTTGTTCCTTGTGACTTGTCCTTGTTCTTTCAATTTGTTCTGGAACACCCACTTAGTGTTGGATTGGTTGAAGGGACCAAAATACTGAGAGTGGGACACAATCAATATTCCCACCGATTCATAACTTTCTCCAAAAACCTAGACCTTTTATAGATGTATCAAATTCACCAATTAATCATATCAAACATTAAATAGAAAATGCAGAATAAACATGAAAACACAACCACAAATGGAACAGTGGATTTTATACGTGGAAAACCCAAATGGGAAAAACCATAGAGAGTGTTAACTCTCAAAATAATATAACTAGTTATATGGTGTTTACAAAATAGGTGGCTTACTGCCTGAATGCTCACCACAGCAAGTATAAATGAACTGAAGAAAGTTGTATCTCCAAATGTATGACATTAGTTCCAGATTAAGATCAGATCACAACTCACAAAACTTACAATAGATCTGGTAAAATATCTCTCTACCACTATCCACAAACACCTGCAACAGATCTGGTGAAGGATTACTGCAACACTGCTCTGCACTCTGACTTTGCTTCAACTGCTTCATTGTCTACACCTTCCACTTCACACACTACTTCAGACCACTCATACCTCATCTTCTATGTATACTTTCTATATATACTAGAAAGCTTACACACTGGGATAATATATCAACCAAGCACAAGTAATATGCTACTCAGATCAACATGTTATCCAATAAAGCCTTAATCCAACTATACACTTCCTTTACACAATTCATTCACCGATGCATATAACTTAATTACCAGAATAGAACAGGGGTCAACCAGACCTATATGTACTAACCCATAAACACAAAACTCCAAGAATAGCAACTCCAAACTCCAAAACACAAGTACTACACATACCACAGATACCGAACCATGAGACATAAAAGATATAACTGACATAACTGCAATGGCTAATATCAGAACACACAAATAATACTAGGACTAGTGTAAACATAACTCAGGATTCCAGAGATGAAGATCTTCGGGAAGTGACTCCAGTAGATCATGTACACTTTATTGCATTATATCCCAATAACACCAAAACTACATACATCATCTACACATACCATCTGCATATTATATATATCATCTGCACATACCATCTAGACCAAACTGGATAACTGGTTTGACATCAATGACAATAACGAAAATACTCACATGTCTAACAATCTCCCCCTTTGTCATTGATGGAAAAACATCTCAAAAGTAAATATATCCTCTTACAACTCCCCCTAACTCATATATCTCCTTACTCCAAAACCTTTCTCCAATTGTCACAATCCTTTCTCCCCCTTTGATATCAAAGACAAAGGATGCCTTTGATGAAAAACAAGATAAACAAAGAAAATGAATGCTTCCATTTGCAAACAAAATGTCAAAAATTGTGTACCAACCCAAAAGAACTCTCAACTGCTCTTCTTCAGAAAGATTAGCTTGTACTTCTCTTTCAGTTATGAAAAAAGAACCTCCCAAGAATTCACAACCAATTTAATGCTTATTGACAAATTTTTGCACTCTACTAGGAAATCAATAACATGAGAAACATTGTCCGGAGTAGATGGATTCTACTCATATTCTTCTGCACTGTCAAGCAATGCTGAGAAATACTCCAATTTTGCTTCAAAAATTTCTTTTACTTTCTAGAAAATACTTACAAAATCTTCTCTTTGCCTCTGTAGATACAATAGTTCATCTTTAAGAGGATTTATCCTTTCCTCTACTCTCCATCCTTGTCACTTAGAAAATCAAAAGATTTACCCAGTGAACTCAATTCATCCTCAGTCACATCAATCTTATCTTTATGCTTTACTGCAGCTGTCAGCCATGAGATACAATTTCTATAGATTATGCTTGCACTGTGGATATAGTCTTTCATCTCATCAATACATATAGATAGGTATTTTTGCACTTTAGTGCACTCTTTCAAAAAAAAATTCATATCAATACCTTTATCTTCTGAAACTTCAGCTTCAATAGATTGCTCAAACAATTTTTCCTTAACAATTTTACATAGGGAATCTAGAAGCATATTACTAACATCCTCAATATTGATACTGTTATGGACCAAATGATTTATTAGAACATTTTCAATTCTATATGACTTAACAAAAGTTAGCAACATCTCTCCAATTTTCCTAAATCCATCAGCGCTGCCAACAATCTCCAACAGCTTTGATTCATCATCAGATTCTTTAACTTTCTTGTCTACAACAACCAACTTTCCTTTAAGATACAAGAGACTCCAAATCATTAATTATTATAACATTTTCTTCTTTCTAATCCTTCTTTCTCTTCTTAGATTCTAGGATGCTCATAGATACAGATTATCTTCTTTTCTTCTTACTAGAGGAAGAACTTCCTTTAGCACGATCGGTAGCAGGGTTTACGGGACCAATAATCCACATATCCAGGAAATATTTGAAATAAACATTGCATGTCTCCTCTCTCTTATCCAAACTACTTAAATATCTAAATATCTGCCTTGCAATTGGAACACCAGACTCCCACATCACATTTTCTTTATCCAGAAGGGATCCCAAATAGTACATAGCTAAGAAAACAAGCAATGATCCAAACTGGAAGGGGTAGTTCTTCTCTTTTGACATCTTAATATTTTGTAACAACAATTCCCTCAACAATTCACACAAGTCAAACGATTTGTCTTCCATCTTAAAAATATGCACCATATACACAACATTAGTCAAAGTGGAACCTTCCCTATTTCTAAAATAGATCTTGTAAGAAATGCCATATGCAACATACCTCACCGCGAGGTCGATAATTTTGTCAATGATTAATGCTTGTTGATCACCTGTAACATTGGTTAGGGTTTCAAACTCTTTATTCTTTATTGACTTCTTAGCCAAAACAACTCCATTGTCACACAAACCAGTAACAACTGAGATAACCTCCTTCATGATTGGATAGGTTTTATCCAACACGATGCTATCATCCTACATATGACTAAGGATCACTCTGATCACTTTATCATCATCAAAACAAGGAAATTTTGTTCAAATATTTAGAAATTTGTACTCTAACTCCTTGAATCTCCACAACTTTGTATCATTTAAACTGATTTCCACATTCTTGATCTTTTGTGGGTCAAATTCGTCCAAAAATAATTTCTGCACAATCTGATATTTTCCATTGCTCGATTCTCTGATGATCACCTTGCTTTCCATGATTATTTTCTCTGCTCTCTTGTTCTACTATTCTTCAATTATTCACAATACCCTAAATCAATATTGACATAATAAAGAAAAATGAATTCAAATGTAACGATACTTATCTTTCCAAAAATCTCCTTAGGGTTTTGCCACTAAAAAGGTGTCTTGTCGGTGATGTCAGCACAAACCACTGATTATCAAATAGCCTCTTTAAGTTATGTTGGATCGACGATATAATCTACTTAGACAAGGGTATCACAATATTTTTTTTTCAAATGTTCTTCTTGAGCCGAAGAAATATGCTCAGATACCAGAGGAAGAGGTGCGTGCCTACACTAGATTCTGGTATGCCATGCTTGCTTCCATTATCCACCTCCTTCTTTCTCCAAACCAAATTTTCTTTCTTCTTTGATCCATCATTATTCATTCCATTCTTCTCAGTAGATTTATCCATATTTCCATTTCTGCATTGATTAGCATAATGTCTAGATTGCTTGCATTTGTAACAACTGATGTTCTTCTTCACTAAATTCACCGAAAGAGTTCTAGATATGCACTGATTAGCTTTATGACCATAACTAGTGCATGTATAGAAATATCTATGAAAGTTATTATATACCTCATTTCCTCCAACCAGATTATGATTCTGATAGTAATTTTCTTTATGACCAAACCTCTTACAATTATAACACTGAATGCTTCTACAATTTGCATATTCATGACCAAATTTACCGCATTGAAAATAATAACCAATAAAAGATGGGTACCTTTGTGCATTCGGTTGATGAACCGGTGGCCTTCTTGCATTAGTACTCTGATTCTGGATTTTGCTATCTTCTAATTTCTTCTCTTCTTCTGCCTTAACCTCTTTGCATTTGTCTTTGTCATTATGATTTGAACATTCACCAGGCTGAAATCCAAGTCCAGTCTTGTTTGAATGAGCTTTCTCCATGTTGATAAATTCTTCCAAGAGCTTACTACTATCAAGAACCTTATTCTCCACCTTCAACCTCTTCAATTCTTGCTCTAGCTTCTCACATTCTTCAGTCTTCATCTTGATTTATTCATTTGGGGTTTCTTCTGTAGTGTCCCTCCTAGACTTATGTATTGATTTATGCATTGATAGACTTATTTAGACTTATGGTTGATATTTTGATGATTACTTATGACTCTATTTATATCTCAGATGTTTTGTTGATGCTAGACATTCTATATTGACATATGTTATATGCTGACTCTTGTGGGTGATTGACATATCTTGGATTACCATGATGATGGATTTACATTAGATTACTTATATGTGCTCATTATTCATGATGGATCATATTGCTTATGGAATTTTGATAGTATCTTGGTTACGCTAACCATATTTCATGATCATATTGATTGAATTGATGCTCTATTGGTTGGGATTGTCTTATGACTGTATTTGTGATAAGACACGATGTCATACCACTCATCATGAGCCTGATATGACATTGCAATTCTCTTTCACTTGTCTGATCATATAGGATGTATATGCTATTGTATATGTTGTTCTATGGTTATCAGTGGTTGCAGGATTGCAAGTACTAGACATCGACTCCACCTAGTTTCACAAGTTTGAGTGTCTTATCCCAATGGCAAGTTGATTGCAGATGACTTAGGTTTTCTTCTTTGCACTCTAGGTCTAAGTTGGTATCCTTGTTAGTTGTGTTCAGGCTTTGAGTCACCTTGTGGCCTCATGCAGTATGCTATTTGAGCCTATGTTGGGTTGCCTTGTGGCATTATGAGTATTTGATTATTTAATTAATTAATATTTGATTAATATAGTTTATTAATGTTAAATTAATTTATTACATAATTTGGTTATTTAATTATTATATATCTAATTAATTGTTGAGATTAAATATTTAATTATATTATTTGATTATAGTTTTATGAACTTAGTTTATTATTTATTTTAGGATTTAATGTTTATTTAGAGTATTTATTTATTTTATTAACTTTTAGTTTATTTATTTTATTGGAGTTTTATATTTTATTTTCCCATAAGGTTTATTTTATTTAATTGCCTTTTCGATTTATTACTCTTTCTACTATTTGGATTGATTAATAAATGATGTTAATTTAGATAATATTTCTTCATTCTTTGATGGTTTTGAAGAAAAGGAAAAGAGGCAAATAGAGAAGGCTATTCTCTTGTATCTTGATTCTTTTAGTAGAGCATTGATATAACTAGAGAAAATTTTGCCTAAGGAGTTATATGATAAGTTAGAGATCAGAAAACTACACGCTCAATCTCTGGACAAACAGATTAAGGAGACCGAATTGGTCAATCTTTGTCCTTCAATAACTCCTCCAAAAAAGGATGACTTGATTAATAAAATTGGATCATCAGGATTCAATCCCAAGTACACAATAAACAACCTTATGTTAGAAATATTTGAAGATATTACAAAGGAAACAAGTGAGATCCGGATAAGAATTCTTTTGGGTCTGGGCTATGAATTGAGTTCTAGTTTTGTGCAATCCTAGAATATTCAGTTGCCTAAGGATAAGAAACCGACAAATCAACAAAGTAAAGATACTGAGAAACTGACAAGCACTCAACTGGATACCACTGTATCGGTTACTGAGACATATTTTGTAGCAGAAGACATCTCAAAAGAAAATGTACAAATAGCAAAGGATATTGAGGAAGATGTAAATAAGTATTTAGAGGATAAAGGTGTTGTTGGGACTCATTAAATTTGGTAGATTTGAGTCAATTTTTTAGGCCCATTTCAAAATTTTGCTCTGCATTTTCAGAAAGGCACCTAATCTCATTCGGAGTGGCCTAGTTAGAGAGAGGGTAAAATGAAGCCAGTTAATTATCAAAGGGTAAGGCTTGGGAAATGTGTCCTATACCTTTCATTCAGCCTATGAAGTGATTTGAAACTTTCAGATTTCAATTTGGATCAGTTTTTCAGGTACTCATTTCAAGGGGTGAGCTGAAAGTCCATCATATGAACAAATGCAGATTTTATTAAGTGGCCTACTTTGAGCTCCTATATCTTTTGACCAGTTGATCATCATGCTAAAATTCAAAGTGCATTGAATTATATGCATATAAGTGTTCCTCCATGCCAGGTTTTAGGTCTTTATGAATCTATTTGATCAGTTTTCCAAGATGATTTCTTGAGCCACTTCATTCAGTTTTCTGCATTTTCATTGCTACATCAATTAAAGTGGCTATTTCCAGGAGCTAACCATTTGCACCCACTTAGCTTCCCAGTTAAACTGAGCATTCCAAGATCTTCTCTATTCTTCAAGGTACCTATGCCCCAAATTTGGGGGTCTACAGAGATCGTTTGATATTTTTAGTAAAGGCAGTTTGTGGTCCCTGCGCATTGATTTTATTAGGTTCACAGTGTTGACAGAGCCATTTGGTCATCTTTGACCATTAATATTTCTTCACTCGGGATTTGTCTTGAGAAATCTCTTGGTAAAGTTAATGTTTGTATATTAGACAGTATGCTTGTCAGTTTGCGAAGTCTAGAAAGGTGTTTTGACCAGTTTGAAAAATACATCTTTGAGATTAAATGCGAAAATGTGGCGCAAGCGCCTGAAAGTTGCAAAACTCAGTTCAGTGATCAAAAAATGGTGTCGATCAATTCCAAAGGTATGTTCAAGGTTCCTGAGGCATTTTAAAGGTCAGCTGCATGAAAACAAATTTTTTTTAGTTGGACCCACTTAGGGGCCCGACCTGGCTCATGCCCTTGCAGTATTAATTTTACTAGCGACTTGGCCCTTCGAGCAATTCCAGAATGATATTGACATTTCAAAGAAGAGGCTTGCTAGAGGGAGTTGGAGAAATTGGTATAATATTATGTTCTTCTGTACTGTTTGAAAGAACCTGTGAAAGGTATGGCAAGGCTTCCATTTAAGCCAGGAGGTTATAACTTCTGGACATGGCATGATCACCAAATATATTATTAAGTTTTCAAATAATACATGATTGCCAAATATTACACTCTCCCCAGCCTTTGCATGGATTAAGAAAGGCATTTAAACTTTATGCAAATGCATTGGGCAGGCATAAAGCCCAACCAACATCCTCCTCTCCCTGTCGTGGGATGACTGAAGAAGGCTTTAGAACTTTATGGTATTCCTTTGGCTAGCAATAAAAACTTCAGAATTTCAATTGCAAGGTGTAGTTCCAAATTCCATAACTCTGTTAATGTCCTCCCTACTGTGGTGCCAGGTTGGGGAAGGTTTTAATTAAAATTCAAAGCAAATGTGATAGCAAGTTCAATTCCCAACAAATCCTCCCATGTGTGAGCAACACAATGAAACTCCAAGCAAATGCCATTGGCAGTGGATAAACACGTTGAAAAACTTAAGCAATGCAATTGGCATGAAGCCAAATTTATCTCCTACGTGGTCCCTGCTGTGAGCTGCGTGGAGTGGTATGGGTGATGGCAAAGCCATTGAAACTTTTCTAGAATGCAGATTGGCTGGTGTAAGTCAAATTCCACAACTTTTTCTAGGCATTCTTCCCCACATTGAAAAGCCAATGGAAGCTTTCAAGCAAATGCAGGCAGCGTGGTGGTTGACCCAGGAATAGAAACCCCCATTTCAATGCTATTGGCAGGTTTGAAATGCCAAATTCCCCTCCCCTGCGCAGTGTTTGGTGGGAGCCAATAAAAAAAAACTCAAGCAAATGCATTGGCTGGTGTAAGCCAAATTCTAAATTTCTGGCAACGTCCTCCTTGCACATGGTAAAAAAATAGAATTTCAAGCAAATGCAAGGAAGGTGTAAATTTTAAACATCTCCCCTATGATAATGTTAAAAGGCAATTAGAAAATTTCAAAGCAAATTCCATTGGCAACCATAAAGCCATGAAAATATTCAAAAAATGCACAGTGTCAGGATAATGTCATTATCCCACATTGGCTGGGCGATGAGACATTTTGATATTTAAATACGCAAACACACCCAGCTATAGTGTCAAAGCTTCAAGGTTTTTGACGCAAGGTGCTGATTGATGCCAGGTAAACCCCACATGTGCATGCAAGAATCCCGAGGTGGTGATGAGCTAGCTAGCGACCGAATGGACCCCACCATGTGCATGGTTTCTGAGGTAAGCAAGTTTTGCAGTGAAAGAATGAGTTAGATGATAGACGGTGGTCACTACTCTGTAAGGCGAAGATGCTCACCGGTTAACCATCGCTGCGATCGATGGTGGTCACTAATCCATAAGGCAAAGATGCTCACCAGTTAACCATTGTGGATCAGCGACAAAGCACGTGCGAAAAATGGCAGATTAAAGATCAAGCAAGTTCAAAGATCATCAATAGTTGTCACTACTCCGCAAAGCGAAGGTTCCTAAAGTTTACCCTTCACAGAGTAGCAATCGATGAGCTGGCGAGTCCGGGTGGCCGGTGAGCTGGCGGGTCCCATAGAGGTGGTGATGATGAAGCAGTCCAGTGGCGGTTCGCATGGCTGACAAGTGGCAGATAGGTGAGGTGTCATCCCAAGTGGCGAATAGTGGACCTTGCTGACAAATCACAGGCTGCCATGTGGCAGGTTGTCAGGAGTAAAAATGGTGAAAAATTAAAATTAAATGTAAAGTCCAGACTATTGGAAAAAATAAAAAATTTAAATGATGGTGGCCTGCATAAAAGGTTAATTCACTCAAGGGTTGTTTTTTGCCTGAAATAGCAAGTATTATATATCATCAGAAATCTCTCAGGATGATGAGGAATCTAGTCATGCAGTTTGTTTTAATAATCATCAGATATTTTGAGAGTAGTTTCCATGGGAATAGGAGGAATATTTTTCAGTTGGGGAAAGAAGGCACTTGGTAGTTTCTGATGAAATCTGTTCTTTTCCCTCTTCTTCTTATTCTCATTTCTTCTCATATGTAAGGGTTCCAGTTTTTTAGAGATTTTCTCCAAGGGAGAAATCCGAAATTGCAGGTTCCAGTGATGACGTCTTTTTATTTTTGCAAATGATAGTGTGTTGTTCTGGGTTTCTAGTTTTGTCTTTGTTGTAGGTTTTGTTTCAGTTTACAAGTTTACACATATGCAAGGCATGTGTGATTTTCCATGAAATTGTCTCCGGAAATGTATTTAGATTCATACAATTTCACATTGTCCAAGATTATTTGGATTTGTCTCTTTTAGCCTTCTCTAAGAGTGTAATGTTTGTCTTTTGGGTATTCTTCAAGGAAGAATTTAAATCCTAAAACCCATCATTAATGATTTTGAATGTATATTGGATATATAAGTATGGTTTTGTGATAGAGCAAAGGATTATATTAATGTAATACATTCATACATGAAATTTAAATGTTGAGAGTAGCTTGCATTTGAGATTTCTCTTCCAGTTTTATGCATGACTTTGTGGCCTGAATAAGGCACTGGTCTTTTGTAACATTGAAGGATTGTCAGAACATCATTTTAAAATCTAGAATCAAAATATCTTTTATTTTCTGTTCTATGGTAGTGTCCATCCATCTCATGATTCAAAACATTGTTGAGTTGTAAGTGTAGATCTGGCCCATCTACATTACCCTCCTTGTTTTTGAACCTTTCAAGATCCATCTGCTTTTGTTGATGTTGTCTTGTGTGTAATGGGTTTGATTCAATGCATCAAAGGTATACTTGCCTAGGTTTTGCAGAGCCTGAAGAGTAGAAGGATTCATATCCTTGTTATGTTGTCCAAGCCCTGAAGTTTTCATAGATTGAAATTAGCTATTTCATAGATCAATTGCAGGTGTACTTGGGTTAACCAGTTTTGATGAACAACAGGTGTAAAGGATTATGAGATTTTGGATGGGGCACCAAGTGGCAAAGCCACCAGTGCACATGAGCTAAAAGATTCAAAAGTTATCTCACTGGCTGATAAGGGTAAGGAGACTATGGTGGATCTCTCCTCTGGCTTGTAAATTAACACTTTTACCATAGCTAAAGGAAATTTACCACAACTTTCCATCAGTTTTGACAAACCCTACCACCAAATGTCACCGATAGAGAAGATTTTGGCAGCAGAAGCTCTTCAGGCACAAGCCACTCAGGAATTGGCCCAGGTAGAGTCAAAGGACAAAAAATTGATCGAACGCGGTTTTGAAGTTTTGAACCAATTAGTCCCGGAATTTCAAGATCAGAAAGATGCAAGCTCTTCGAGTAAACTAGAAGAAATTATTGATTTTATCCCTAAGCACTATGATTCTTTATTGAAAATTTCACTAACAGAGGCTAAAGAAAATTTTGTGGCAGCCCAAAAGCTAACATTTTTGCAAATGATTGAGATGGATAAGGAGAAATTTCAAACCTGCTTGTAGTCCATTGATGCAACTTTGGTTGAAGGAGGCAGTGTATATAAGACTTGTCTAGATTTTGATAAGGTGACCGACTCCATAGACAAAGCAACTGTCTAACTGTAGGAAAAACTTAATTCAAATTTCTAACTCCTACAACCTAGCAGTCAATCTAATAAACTCTTTGGATGGTCCAATTTTGGTGATTATGGATCAAATTGTGGAATTGGAGAAGGATAGGGACAAAATAAGAAGGAGAGAAAATGAGCTCCAAAATCTGATTGGTCCCCAACTTGATAATTTGTTGTTTCATAAAACAGAGTGTACTTCTAATTTAAAGAAGGAGGATCCCACTACCTCGAAAGAAATAGAGTATTATTCCAGTATCTTGAATGGATTCATCTCCATTCTTGAATCTCTTAAGCATGTTTGGGATATCTACTTTTCATTTTTGAAGAATATATATGCAGAAATTTTGAATTTTGTATAGAACTAGCTCATGTTTACAACTATACAGAATTCTTTTTGGGCACCCCGCTTTGTCATTGATGCCAAAGGGGGAGGATTAGGTGAAAAATGTATATATTTCTTAGGTGGAGCATCAGATGTATATAGCAGATTCATGTACAAGTCAGAAGGTCATGGAGATTCAGTGGAAATTTCACAGATAGCATCATTTTTCACATGAGTGTTGCCATCAATGCCAAAGGGGGAGATTGTTGGCAATTGACACTCATCTGGTACGAGTTAATGGCATTTTGGGTTGTCATTAATGGAAACTCACTATCTCAGGGTCAATGATTTCATTGTTTGGTTAACCAACATTCATTGCACTTAATCAGTATTGGTATTCACATTTCTTTACACCGACACCGACACCGACTCCGACATTCACTGTATCCCGACTAAGTCCTGATCCTGCTGACATGTTTATATTTCTCATTGAAGCTGACATGGTAAAGTTAGAAGGATATTTAAGAAGATATTTTTAGCAATAGATCATATGTGTGATGCAATGCGAATTATTGGTTGCGAATATTTTCAGTGAGTATTTTGGTCAGCGATTAGAAGCATCTGTGTGCAGTTTCACATGCACAACATAACTGGTAGTAGAGCAGAGCATCAACAAACCGGTATACAAAGAAGGTTATCAGAGAATTCACCAGAACTTATCCAGCATGGTTAGATGCAATTTATAAGTTCATTTTTAGTTGTAAACACTTTGTAATATTTTGTAAGTCAATGCGACTTCTTATTTTGTGTTTGAGGAGTAAGCTCTAGGCAGTTGACCTTTCTGCATGTGCAGGCCCTCTCATGTAATATTTGTATACCTTGATCAAGTGTATATATATTATGGGTATCAGCCACACCGTGGTTTTTTCCCTTGCAGGGTTTTCCACGTACAAGTACTGGTGTTATGGTGTTGCCTTTCTATGTGTTATTTGGTATATGCACTTTAATTTTATTTACTGTTAACCGCTTGATAAGTAATAAGTTCAAAACTAACATTACTGGTAGAACACTGATTCACCTCCCCTCTCAGTGTTCTTGGATTCCAACACCCTATTATTCTATTGATTAATTTGTGGGGTAAGTAAATAATATTATTTTATATTATTTATGTCGTATTTATGCATGGTAGGTATAGAATATAGTTTCTCTAAATATTCTAATTGGCTAGAATTTTTCTATAGTTTGGACACAAATTTTATTTATTGGTTTTTCCTGTGCATTGTCGGAGTTGGCTTTTTTGTGAATTTTTCAATATTTAGAAGATTTTGGTTTTTGATTTGGAACTTGGTTGGATTGTTGAAGCTCACTAGATTATAGATTTAGGATTTGGCTCTTCTTTGAATTTCCTCTCCATAACTTCAGGTTCCAGATTGGTTTCATTTAATCCTCCATACATTTCATTTTCTGGAAAAAAAAATCTTCTTCGTGCTTGAATGTTGTATACGGGAATGGGAGATTTTTCATTGAAAAAGAATAATAGTAAAGTTATATAATAAGGTTGGGGATAAATATTTCCATGTATTTTTATTGTTGAGTTGTTGTTGCCATGAACAACACTGTGTTTCTCTGTGTTGTGACTCTTGGATTCCTTTCTCTTTTCTATGTTGGTTGTATGCTAAGATTGTTGTAGAAGATGTAATTCATGTCTTCTCCTTGTCATACCAATTTTGTGAGAGTTTGGTCTTCAAATATAAACTTGTTTTCTGAGTATTGCTCTGAGTTGTGTTTATATTCTGATGGTGAAATCTCCCACGTTTTAAGTTTCATCTTGTTATTATTAATTTCCTTAAGTTATAAATGTCATTGTGTCCCTTTTTGAGTCGATTCAAAGTTGTGTTTGTGACTTGGATGACTTCTATTTAAGTCATAAGTGTATAAGTTTCTATTTTTCTGATTTTTAGTTTCTGTTGTTGATGCACTATAGAATTGGCCATATGCGCTAGAAAATGTGTTGCATGTTCTGCCAAATTCATCATATGTGCCACTATATGAGTTCTATATGCCACTATATGTGTTATATGCGCCATTTTTCTTTGTCTTATAATTTTAAGACTTTGTCTTCGATGCACTATAGAATTGGGCAGATGCACTACAAAATGCTTTAGATGCGTTAAACTGCTAAATTTTGGTATTTTGACAGTTTTGGATTTTCTGTGATCCATTTTGTGAATTTTTCTTTGTACCAAAGACTTTTCATGATAATCTTGAGGTTCCTAGATCTTTGTATTGGTATATTCTAGATATTTGCTATGTATTTAGCTCTAGCAAGAGGGATTTATACCTTGCTATTGAGGTTTATGTTATATTTTCTCTAGCAAGATGAGTGTTCCTTGTTGTGGAGGATATACATGTTTCTCCAGCGAGAAAACCAGTTCTTTTCTGTAGAGGTGATTTAAGATTTAGTTGTGCAAGAGGATTTATACCTTGGCTTGTTTATATGTGTATTTAATTTCATGAGGCTCTTGATTTATATGTTTGCTTTATGGTTCTTCTTATGTTTCAGATTTGTATGTGTGCATGATTGATGTTATTGGTGGATTTATTTCATATGAGCCTCCTTTCTATTTTTGTGATTTATGTTACCCTGAGTTCTTGTTTCATGACTAGGGAGAGTGGGCTTCCACGTGATGGTCGGGGTCAAGAGAGAATAGGCTATCAAGAGGTTCCTTGTAAGGATGCTTGAAGTCTAGACCACCAGGAACATGCTGGGTAATTAGGACTCACCTAATAAGATAATAATTGGTTTTGGTGCCCCACCTCATAGCCCTTGAATTGAGACTCGGGATGAGCTTGGTAAGACTGTGGATACAGTAAGCCAAACTCCCATGATTCTCTCATAAGTTGAGATGGCTCCACATGTCTATCAGGGTGTGGCATTGTCCCCTTCTATGTGAGGATAGCATGTGATGACACTCTTTCCCTACATGTATATGTGGTCCTTATGTCTTGATTCTTGGTATGCCTCTGGGATTTTATTGCTTCTCTATTAGCCTTGTGATGTGTTTTGGTGTACTCTTTAGTTGGTCATTTTTATATGGTTGTGTTCTTGTCCCTTGGTTGATAGGTGTCAGCCTAGGTCTAGAGTATTAGTTAGATCCAAGTGTCATCTCCTAGCATGGAGGGGTGGTTCCTTATTGGTTCCACATGGTCGGGTCATTTGATGCTTTCTTCCATTGGGTTTTTCTTCATTGGATGCTAGTGTGTGTGGATGTGGATTTATATCTCTTCTTCATGTGGATGGATTCTTTGAGCTTATTCTATATAATGAGATTGTACTCATGTATCATGTATCATGAGGAAGCTTCATATTGTAAATGTAAGAGAAACTACGTACCTTTTTGTCTTGTAGACATATGTATTAGGACATATGAAGTAATTTGATAGATTGTGTGGATATAATCATTGTAGTATGAATGTGGTATTTGGATCTTCATGGATGTAATCTTAGATCAGAAGGAATGGAAGAATAAGAAGTGTTACATGACTATCTTATGTGTTTCTACGGTTAATTAAGGGAATGTTAATGATTGTGTATGCATTAGAGTGGATACTCTTAGTTAAAATATGTTATTCCCTTATTGTGCGTATGGATATCTATGAGTAGTTTGTAGGCATACATGGTTAATCCTAAGGAGATGAAATAGGATGTATTAGATGATGCTTGCATGGAAAAGATGATGTCATGTTGGTAGATGGGTAGATAGATTTGGTATTCTAAAATAAACTTAAAGGGGTAATGGGAATATGTTAGGATTTGCATATGATAATTAATAGTTCTCATGTTAAAAAGGAAAGTAAATGATTAGGATGTGGATATGTTTATTTGGTAGAGTTAGTTAAGTAATGATGGTGAGATACCCTAGGAAATGATAGTTGTTGTATTGTTATTCTACTTGTGTATTATATTGTTATGAATATGGTTATGTTTAAGTTATTTTTACATTGTTGTTAATGTGTATTTAATGCACATGAGTAACAGTAGTTTAATATGTTGCATAAGATTAATGTTATTTGAAAAAAATAAATCTCTATTTGTTTGTTAGTTTAGTTATTTTATCCAAGGTATGTTGGTGGGAATTACATCTAGTATCAGAGCCCATGTTCATAAAATGAGTACTATGGTTTCATATGAGCCCATTGTGCATGGTAGCACTATAGCTTGGGTTAGCCACACGATTATCCCTTCTTGTTGTTTCTTGCTTTAGTTGCCTTAGATTTTTTCTTATAGATTCCTTGAATCTTGGTCAGACAAGATGCTTGCTAGAGGTAGAGGTTGTTGATGTGGTGGTTGCATGGGTACTCAATGGAATCCTCATCCTGAGGTTTTTAGAGAGACATGCCATAAGGACCAGCAACAAGATCATCAGGAGGAAGGAACGCAAGGCAGAGATGCAGTTCCACAGTTGATTAATGTGCTTCAAGATCTTCTTGGTCGATTAGTACCGAGGAAGGAGGAGAATCAGTAGGAGGAGTCTCGTCATTTTGGATGTGTGGATAGAGACGAGTATCAAGATTGTGAGAGGGAGCACTCATTCTCACCTTAGAGGAGAGTTGATGTAGTGTCTAATTAGGATATGATTGCAGCTAGTCACATGAGGGATCTTCTTAGGTCTCATCCCCCTACTTTCGACGGATCTAGCAGTAGCATGGAGGCAGAAAAATGGCTATTGGATTTGGGTAGGTGTTTTTCTATGCACTTGTATAGCAGTAACATCAAGGCTAGGTGTGCAATTATGCATCTTCATGATTTTGCTTCGACTTGGTGGCATATGGAAGAGAAGAAGTTGCATTTTGACATTGCAACAGTTTCATGGGAGTTGTTGCTTGAGCGGGTTCATGCTTGTTTCTTGTCAGATATTTTGAGGTAGTGGAAGGCCGATGAGTTCTATAATTTGAGATATTTTACTATGATAGTGGAGTAGTATGAGAATAATTTCTTTGAACTTAAGTAGTCTGCAGGGATCGTGGATGATGATGTTGTGCTCATACAATATTTATTTAGAGGTGAGATAGAGCTGAGTATAAGGAGTGTGAGAGGGAGCGCTCATGCTTACCTCAGAGGAGAGTTGATGTAGTGTCTAATCAGGATATGATTGTAGCTAGTCATATGAGGGATCTTCTTAGGTCTCATCCCCCTACTTTTGATGGATCTAGCAGTAGCATGGAGGTAGAAACGTGGCTATTGGATTTGGGTAGGTGTTTTTCTATGCACTTGTATAGCAGTAACATCAAGGCTAGGTGTGCAATTATGCATCTTCATGATTTTGCTTCGACTTGGTGGCATATGGAAGAGTAGAAGTTGCATTTTGACATTGCAATGGTTTCATGGGAGTTGTTGCTTGAGCGGGTTCATGCTCATTTCTTGTCAGATATTTGGAGGTAGCGGAAGGCCGATGAGTTCCATAATTTGAGATATTTTACTATGATAGTGGAGTAGTATGAGCATAATTTCTTTGAACTTAAGTAGTATGCGGGGATCGTGGATGATGATGTTGTGCTCATACAATATTTATTTAGAGGTCTTAATGCTTGTATCAATGGAGTATAGGTTTTCAAACCCATCTATGGATGTAGCTATGGAGAAGGCAAGCATGGTTGAGGAGAATTTGTCTTTTGCTTTGGGAGGCACACCAAGAGTGCATATTGTTAGTGGTCTAGTTACAGGATCAGTTGCGAGGTGTGCTTAGTCATAGGTATCATGACATGATAGGAGTCATCCTTCATATTTCAAGAGCAATTAGTGGTGTTAGAAGAAACATCCTTAGAGTTTGAACTTTTCTCGTGGTGCTAGATCACGACAGGATAGAGATCATGACAGACAACAAGATAGGTGGTCTCATCCTTATCAGCCAACTCAAAGTTCTTAGTAGAATTCTACTAGAGGTAGTGTTCAACAATCAAATGCACCTCCAGTTAGTAGAGGAGGTTGTTTCTCTTATGGCCAACATGGTCATATTATTATCCATTATCCTCAGAAGACCACACAGATGTCTGTTTAGAGGCTTGTTGCTTTAGATTCTATAGTTGGAGATGTAGGTAGATCTCATTGTCTATTTGTGGCGGTTGATAACCATCAAGCTGAGCATCAAGGTACAGTTGTTGAGACTACAGATGAGATAGGTGTAATTTCTTGCTCGGTATTGTTTGATTCTGGTGCATAAGATTCTTTCATTTCTCCTTATTTAGTAGAGTGATGCAGTCATGCAGTGACAAAACAAGTCGATAGGTGGTAGGTTGAGCTACCTATAGGGTCCAAGGTGGTGGTAGATTCCCTTGTGCATGATTGTGTATTAGATTTGAGAGTTTGTAATACCACAATGGATCTTCATGTTCTCTCTTTGGGATCCTATGGTGTTGTGATAGGTGTGGATTGGCTTGAGCTCATCTAGCTAAGATTGATTGTCATGGTAAGAGAGTGCAGTGTTAGGATAATAGTGGGAAGAGTGTGGAGATAGTGAGTATTCAATGACCTATTTGTCTTCACATGATCTCCGCTATGCAGTTGAAGTGTTGCATGCACCAGGGTTGTTATTTGTTTACAATGAGGGTGAATTATTTGGATGAGGGAGAGAATTGGGATGATCTCTTTCATCCTCATCCCATTCTTCAAGATTTTGCAGATGTATTTCTTAGCGAGATCCCCGGTATGTTTCTTTAATGTGACATTGACTTTAGGATAGATTTGGTCCCAGGAGAAGAGCCCATATCTAAGGCTCCTTATTGGATGACTACTCAAGAGTTGAGTGAGTTGAGGTTGTAGTTAGAGGATTTGCTAGCTAAGGGATTCATTTGTCCTAGTGTTTCGCCATGGGGAGCACCTGTGTTGTTTTTTAAGAAGGACATGTCTCTTCGCTTGTGCATTGACTATCGATAATTGAATAAGGTGATGGTGAAGAACCGATATCCTTTGTCAAGGATTGATGACCTCTTTGATTAGATTAAGGATGCTAAGGTCTTTTTAGAGATAGAAGTTAGGGTATCACCAGTTGCAGATTCATGAGGAAGATATTCACCGGACAACATTCTGTACTAGATATGAACATTATGAGTTTACAGTGGTACCTTTTGGATTGACTAATGCTCCATTAGTTTTCATGAGTTTGATGAATAGTGTTTTAAGGAATTATCTTGATAGGTTTGTTCTCGTGTTCCTAGATGATATATTGGTATATTCAAGATCAGTAGAGCATGAGGAGCATATGAGGCAAGTTTTGTAGTGTCTTCATGAGACCCAGTTGTACACCAATATGGTGAGTGTGAGTTCTTCCAGTCATAGGTGAAATATGTTGGCCATGTTATTTTAGGTGAGGGTATCATAGTTGATCCCTCTAAGATTCAGGTGATAGTCGATTTGCCAGCACCCACTAATGTGGGCAAAGTTCATAGTTTCATGGGTCTTGTAGGTTATTATCATCAGTTTGTTGAGGGTTTCTCAAGGATTTCTCATCCTATCACCTCTCTTCTGCAGAAAGGGAAGAAGTTAATTTGGTCAAGGAAGTGTGAGATATCTTTTCAAATCCTTGAGGAGTGTTTGATGAGTGCAGCTATTCTAGTGGTGCCAGACTCTTTGGGTGATTTTATGGTGTGCACGAATGCTTCTTTGGAGGGTATTGGAGCAATTATTATGCAAGATGGTCATGCAATTTCCTATGAGTCACGTAAACTCAAAGATCATGAGTTGAATTATCCCACTCATGATTTAGAGTTAGCAACAGTCGTGCATGCTTTAGTTAGATGGAGGCATTTTCTTCTTGGGCATCGGTTTGAGTTGCATAGTGATCATCACAGTTTGTAGTATATCTTCACATAGCTGAACCTGAATGCCAGACAATGGCGTTGGTAAGGAGAATGTGGTTGCAAATGCATTGAGTCACAAGAGGCATGAGGTGTCAGTGATATCTCTTAGCGTAGATTTGAGGAGTTAGATTCTTAGTTCACTTCCTTTAGATGCGGGAGGTTACATAAGAGATTTCTGTAGGTAGATCTCTTGAGGTGAGGTTCACAGGATATTCATTAGAGTTGGATGGTTTCTTTTACATTTGGGACATATATATGTTACACATTCAAATAGACTTCGTGATTTGATCTTGTCAAAGGCACATAATGCACCTTACTCGCCACATCCAGGTATCAAGAAGATGCATGCATATCTTTGATATATTGTATCATTGGGTAGGTATGAGGTGAGATATAGCAGATTTTATGTCTTGATGTTTGGAGTGTCAACGAGTGAAGGAAAAATATCAACATCCTGCAGGTTTGTTGCAGTCAAACCTAGTTCCAGATTGGAAATGGGATATCATATCTATGGATTTTATAATTGGGTTGCCTATGTCTTCTCATCAACATGATGCTATCATGGTCACCGTTGATCGATTGACTAAGGTGGCACACATTTCTCCTATTCGATCTTCCTACACAAAAATGACAGTAGCTCAAGTTTTCATGGAGGATATAGTGAGATTTCATGGTATTCTTTGTCGGATTATATCAGATCATGATCCACTATTCACTTCAGCATTAGGGACTTCCTTGCAATATGATTTAGGATCTCAATTGAGCTTTAGTTTAGCTTATCATCCGAAGACAGATCGACAGACTGAGAGGGTTAATTAGGTTTTAGAGGATATTCTTTGGATGTATACCATGAATCAATAGTATAGATGAGAGGATTACCTTCATTTGGTGGAGTTTTCCTCTAATAATGGGTATCATAGTTTGATTGGAATGTCTCCTTTTTAGGCATTGTATGGTCAACCATGCCATACATCCTTGAGTTGGGACAAATTGGAGGATAGAGTTCTTATTGGATTAGAGATGTTGCAGGATATGGAGCAGTAGGTGACACATATTTGTGAGCATTTGGTAAAAGCGCAAGATAGGTAGAAGAAATATGCAGATGTTCATCATGTGGACATGAATTTTCCATTAGGCAACAAGGTTTTTTTGAGGGTTTGTCCATGAAAGAGTCCTATCCACTTTGGAAAAGGCTCTAAGTTGGCACCTCACTTTGTTTGACCTTTTAAGATTTTGTAGAGGATTGGTCTTGTAGCTTATCATCTTGTCTTTTCGCCTAGCTTGTCCTGTATCCATGATGTATTTCATGTATCATTTTTTAGGCCATATTTTCCTTATGTGATGCATGTTTTGGATAGGAATGCATTGCAGGTAGAGGATAGACAACTTTCTCTAGAGCCTGTGTGCATTATTCAACATTGGGGGTTGACCCTCAAGGGTTGTGACATAGAGTCTGTAAGGGTCCAATGGGACCCAAATGATGATTCTTCAGTGACTTGGGAGGATGTAGATTGGATGGGAGAGCTTTACCCCCATTTATTCTCAGGGAGTAAGCCTAGGCAAAGGGGGGAGGATGTAGTGTCCCTCCTAGACTTATCTTTAGATTTATGCATTGATAGACTTATTTAGACATATGGTTGATATTTTCATGATTACTTATGAATCTATTTATATCTTTGATGTTTTGTTGATTCTAGACAATCTATATTGACATATGTTAAATATGATGACTCTTGTGGATGATTGACATATCTTGGATCACCATGATGATGGATTTACATTTGATGACTTATATGCGCTCATTATTCATGATGGATCATATTTCTTATGGTATTTCAATGGTATCTTGGTTATGATAACCCTATTTAATGATCAGATTGATAGAGTTGATGCTACATTAGTTGTGATTGTCTTATGACTGTATTCGTGATAAGAGATGATGTCATACCACTCATCATGAGCTTGATATGATTTTGTATTTCTCTTTCACTTGTCAGGATTATTTAGGATATATATGCTATTGTACATGTTGTTCTATGGTTATCAATGGTTGCAGGATTACAAGTAGCAAACATCAACTCCACCTGGTTTCACAGGTTTGAGCCTGTCTTATCCCAATGGCAAGTTGATTGGAGATGGCATAGGTTTTCTTCCTTCCACTCTAGGTCTAAGTTGGTATCCTTGTCAGTTGAGTTGAGGCTTTGAGTCACCTTTTGGTGCCATGCAGTATGATGTTTGACCCTATGTTGGGTTGCCTTGTGGCATTGTGAGTATTTGATTATTTAATTAATTAATATTTGATTCATATAGTATTAATTTTAAATTAATTTATTATATAGTTTGGTTATTTAATTTATTTTTTCTAATTAATTGTTGAGATTTAATATTTCATTATATTATTTGATTATTATTTATTTATTAATATTTATTTTAGGATTTAATGTTTATTTGGAGTATTTAATTATTTTATTAACCTTTGGTTTATTTATTTTATTCGACTTTTATATTTTATTTGCCCATAAGGTTTATTTTATTACCTTTTTGATTTATTACTATGTTTCTACTATTTGGATTGATTAATATAATATAAATATATTCCTTACCTACCTTATTATTCTATTGGTTAATTTATGAGGGTAAGTAAATAATATTATTTAATATCATTTACCTTGTATTTATGCATGGTAGGTATAGAATATAGTTTCTCTGAATATTCTGATTGGCTAGAATTTTTCTATAGTTTGGACGAAAAATTTTATTTTTGGGTTTTTCCTGTGCATTGTCGGGGTTGGCTTTTCTATGAATTTTTGGTATTTAGAAGATTTTGGTTTTCGATTTGGAACTTGGTTGGATTGTTGAAGCTTGTTGGATTGTGGATTTGGGATTTGGCTCCTCTTCAAATTTCCTCTCCATAACTTCAGGTTCCAAGTTGGTTTCGTTCAATCCTATGTACATTTTTTTTTCTGGAAAGAATTATCTTCTTTGTGCTTGAATGCTTGTATGCAGGAATGGGAGAAATTTCATTGAAAAAGAATAATAGTAAAGTTAGATAATAAGGTTGGGGATAAATATTTGCATGCATTTTTATTGTTGAGTTATTGTAGCCATGAACAACACTATGTTTCTCTATGTTGTGACTCCTTGATTCCTTTCTCTTTGCTATGTTGGTTATATGCTAATATTTCTTGTAGAAGATGAAATCCTTGTATTCTCATTGTTATACCAATTTTGTGAGAGTTTGGTCTTCAAATATAAACTTGTTTTCTGAGTATTGCTCTCAGTTGTGTTTATATTCTGATGGTGAAATCTCCTACGTTTTGAGTTTCATCTTGTTGTTGTTAATTTCTTTAAGTTATAAATGTCATTGTGCCCCTTTCTGGGTTGATTTGAAGCCATGTTTGTGACTTGGATGACTTCTTTTTAAGTTGTAAGTGTATAAGTTTATGTTTCTCTGAGTTTTAGTCTCTGTTGTGGATGTGCTACAAGATTGGTCATATGCGCTAGAAAATGTGTTGTATGCGCTGCCAAATTCATCATATGTGCCACTATATGAGTTCTATGCACCACCGTATGTGCTATATGCACCATTATACTATGTCTTTTGATTTTTAGACTTTGTCTTGGATGCACTACAGAATGGGGTAGATGCACTATTTTACCAGGCAAATGCGCTACAGAATGCTTCAGATGCGTTACAGAATGCTTCAGATGCGTTAAACTACTAAATGTTGGTATTTTGACAGTCTTGGATTTTCTATGATCCATTTTCTAAATTTTGCTTTGTACCAGAGAGTTTTCATGATAATCCTGAGGTTCCCAGATCTATGTATTGGTATATTTTGGGTATTTGCCATGTATTTAGCTCTGGCAAGAGGGATTTTATACCTTGTTTTGAGGTTTATGCTATATTTTCTCTAGCAAGATGAGTGTTCCTTGTTGTGGGGGGTATACGTGTTTCTCCATTGAGAAGACCAATGTCTCGCTAAAGAGGTGATTTATGATTTGGTTGTGCAAAAGGATTTATACCTTACCTTATTTATATGTGTATTTAGTTTCATGAGGCTCTTGATTTATATGTTGGCTTTATGGTTCTTCTTATGTTTTAGATTTGTATATGTGCATGATTGATGTTATTGGTGGATTTATTTCATATGAGCCTCCTTGTTGTTATTGTGATTTATATTACCCTAAGGTCTTGTCTCATGACTAGGGAGAGTGGGCTTCCACGTGATGGCTGAGGTCAAGAGAAAATGGGCTATCAAGAGGTTCCTTGTAAGGATGCTTGAGGTCTAGACCACCAGGAACACGTTGGGGTTTTTTCTTGTTGTAAATAAGTGATAAAATTAATAATTAATTAGTGGGTTGGGTAATTAGGACTCACCTAATAAGATAATAATTGGTTTTGGTGCCCCACCTCATGGCCCTTGAGTGGAAACTTAGGATGAGCTTGGGAAGATTGTGGAGATGGTAAGACAAATTCCCTTGATTCTCTCATAGGTTGAGATGGATCCACATGTCTATCAGGGTGTGGCATAATCCCCTTCTATGTAAGGATAACATGTGATGACACTCTTTCCCTACATGTGTCCATGGTCCTTATGCCTTGGTTGTTGGTATGCCTTTGGGATTTTATTGGTTTTAGATTAGCCTTGTGATGTGTTTTGGTATACTCTTTTAATGGTTGTTTTTCAATGGCTGTGATATTGTCCCTTGGTTGATAGGTGTTAGCCTAGGTCTAGAGGGTTATGTAACCTTGTGTCATCTCCTAGCACGAGGGGTGGTTTCTTATTGGTTCCGCATTGCTGTGTGGTTTGATGCCTCTTCCATTGGGATGTTCTTTGTTAGATGCTAGCATGCATGGATGTGGATTCATATCTCTTCTTCATGTGCATGGATTCTTGGAGCTTATTCTATGTAATGAGATTGTACTCATGTACCATGTATCATGAGGAAGTTTCATATTGTAAAGGTAAAAGATACTATGTACATTGTTGTCTTGTAGAAATATGTATTAGGACAAGATGTAATGTGATAGATTGTGTGGATATAATCATTGTAGTATCAATGTGGTATTTGGATATTCATGGATGTAATCTTAGATTGGAAGTAATTGAAGAATAAGAAGTGTTACTTGACTAATTATGTGTTTCTATAGTTAATTAAGAGAATGCCAATGATTGTGTGTGCATTAGAGTGGATGCTCTTACTTAAAAGATGTTATTCCCTTATTGTGCTTATGGATATGTATGAGTAGTGTGTATGCATACATGGTTAATCCTAAGAAAATGAAATAAGATATATTAGATGGTGCTTACATGGAAAATATGCTGTCATGTTGGTAGATGGATTAAGAGGGGTATTAGGAACATTTGGATTTGGTATTCTAAAATTAACTTAAAGGGGTAATAGGAATATGTTAGGATTTGCATATGATAATTAATAGTTCTCATATTAATAAGGAAAGTAAATGATTAGGATGTGGATATGTTTATGTGGTAGAGTTAATTAAGTAATGGCATTGAGATACCCTAGGGAATGATAGTTGTTGTATTTTTATTTAGCTTGCATATTATATTGTTATGAATATGGTTATGTTTAAATTATTTTTGAATTCTTGTTAATGTATTTTTAATGCACATGAGTAATGGTAGCTTAATATGTTGCATTAGATTAATGTTTTTTCTTAAGAGAAAAATATCTTTATTTGTTAGTTAGTTTAGTTATTTTCTCTAGGGTATTTTGGAGGGTATTACATCTTCTATCTTATTCACCTCATTCTTCTGCATCAGATCTTTAACAGTCTCATTCGCTTGCTTCAAATGATTGTTAACTTCCTTATGCTTTAACTTAAATTTATGGATTTTCTCTCAGCTTTTGCACACATTCATTTTCTACTTTCATATTCTCTTTTAATTCCTCATTCTCTAATTCAACACTTTCTAGATCTTCAAGATCTATCTGCAAGTCTTCATGCAACTGAAATTCTTCGGTCATACACATAGGTGCCTTCATTCAACTAGCAAGGATCTCCCTCAAGAAGTTAATCTTTCAAGAAAAGGACCAAAGCTTTGATCCCAACAGTTGGATTGGTTGAAGAGACCAAAATAATGAGGGGAGGTGAATCAGTATTCCCACTGATTCATAACTTTCTCCAAAAATCTAGACCTTTTACAAATGTATCAAATTCACCAACTAAGCATATCAAATATTAAACAAAAAATATAGAATAAACATGAAAACACGACCACAAATGGAACATCAGATTTTGCACGTGGAAAACTAATTGGGAAAAACCACAGAGAGTGTTAACTCTCAAAATAATATAACTAGTTATATGGTGTTTACAAAACGGGTGGCTCACTACTAGATTACAAAAACATCTTATTGTCATAATGATCACTGCAACAAGTATAAATGAATTGAAGCAAGTTGCATCTCCAAATGCATGAAATCAGTTCCTGATTAAGCTCAGATCACAACTCACAAAGATTATAGAAAATCTGGTAAAATATCTTTGTACCACTATCTACAAACACCTATAGTAGATCTAATGAAGGATTACTGCAACACTACTTTGCACTCTGACTCTACTCCAACTTCTTCATTGTCTACACCTCGCACTTCACACACTACTTCATACCAATCATACCTCGTCTTCTATCCATACTTTCCATATATACTAGAAAGATTATAAATCAACAGAATATGTCAGCCAAGCATAAGTAATATGTTGCTTAGATCAACACGTTATCCAATAAAGACAATGCCAAAAATATGATAACCAAGTCCACCTCCACAAAATCTCTATACGCTTCCTTTACACAATTCATTCACCAATGCATATACCTTAATTATCGAAATAGAATAGGGGTCAATCGGACCCATAGATATTGACCCATAAACACAAAACTCCATACATAGCAACTCCAAACTCTAAAATACAAGTACTACGCATACCACAGATACCGAACCACGAGACATAAAAGATACAACTGACATAACTGAAATGGATGATACCGAAACAAACAACTGATAATGAGACTAGTGTAAACATAACTCAAGATTCTGGAGATGAAGATCTTTAGGAAGTGACTCTAGTAGATCATCTACACTTTACTGTATTATATTCCAGTAATACCAAAACTGCATACATCATCTGCACATACCATCCAGATCAAACCAAATAACTGGGTTGACATCAATGACAACAATGACAATATTCACATAAGTCTAACAATTAGTTCCTATCACATTTTTGTCCACTGGTCTAAGTACTAGCTCCCAAGTCTAATTCTTCTATATCTGATTCAATTCTTCTTCCATTGCTTTTACCCAAATTCGTTCTTTTCTCACTTCTTCATATGATTTAGGTTCAATAAGTGGAAGAAAACAACAATTATTTTTCTCATTTACCTCTGTAACAATTCTTCTTGTTTGAACTCATTTGTTCTTGTGTAATGCTTGCCAGAATACCCTAGAGAAATATACTAACTTTACATGCTAGAGATTAAAAAATAAATAAACATCATCTAATGCAACGTATACGACTACCTAATCATATGCATTTAATATCCAGTAACAAGATATACAATTAATCGTCATGAACATAAACTTAAAAATATAATCATAAGAACTCATTACGCAAGCGGAAGCAAACACAACTCCACAATTATTCTTCCCTAGGGTATCTCAATGTTATTATCTAATCTACCCATAAACCATAATCACATCAAGAATATGCCATCATAAGCATAACATCATAATTACTACCATAACCCAATGCATTCCAATTCAACTAACATTCTCTCTTTTCAAGCATATATTTATATCTATATGAACACTCACTATATCTATCATGAATGCAAATCCCATTTAACCCCTACGATTCATTTTATGAGCACCAATCCAAATGTTCCTAATCCCAATCACTTATTCAACATCCTAGCATCACTATTCCATTTTCAATTATAATTACCATATTATTAGTCTATTTCCTTTATTCATCATAGTCACCCACATAACACTAAATGCATATCCATAGAATCAATTCCATTAATGAGCATTGTCTAAGATACAACATTATGTTCTCTTACAAGTATTATGATCATGGCCTAATACATCATCTAACCATTACATATACATCAACTATTTCACATCAAGGAGCATAGCTCTCAACTACCAATACAATTACATCATGAATTCTACAAGATACATAAGCCATATGAATTATATACATCAATCCTCTACGAATATCCAATCCATAAGCTAAAGAGATAAGAATCCACATCCACATGCAAGAGCAACCAATGAAGAACATCCCAATGGAAGAAGGCATCAAACCACTCGACCATGTGGAACCATAAGGAACCACCCTCTGTGCTAGGAGATGACACTAGATCCCACACACACTCTAGATCTAGGCTGACACCTAACAACCAAAGGATAACACTCCACACATCATGCAACTAAATCAAGCTTAATATAAACATAAGACTTCCAGAGGCATCACGACAACAAAGCTTAAGGAACTAGGATCCACATGTAGGGAAGAGTGTCATAACATGTTATCACCAACAATAAAGGATATCCTAGAACTCAATTTTTGCATCCATGATACACATGCAAAACTATCTCAACCTTTTAGGAAATCAAGGGAGTTCAGTTTATCCGGTTACCAGATCTGCCCATACCTCACTCTGGTTGCACTAGCAATCCAACCATGAGATGGGGTACCACACATATATTTCTTATCTTATTAAGATAAGTTACTAATACCCAACCCACCTATGATTAATTTATTATGTTATCACTTGATTATTACAATAAACCCCCAATGAACTATCCCAACGGTCTAGACCCTGGCTCCATAACTCAAGGAATCCTAGCAGTCCATTCCTCATGATCTTGGCATAATCATGGAAGGCCATTCTCCCTAAGCATGCTCCTATGCCTTAGGGTAACATCACACATATACAAGAGTGAGGGCTCTCAATACATCATAACCTGGTTAACCAAGGTCTCCATTACAAAAATATCAACAACATCAATCTTGCACATATACAAATCTAAAACATAACAAGATCCATAAATTCAACATTTAAATCGGGAGCCTCATGAAACTAAATACACATATAAGCAACCCGAGGTATAAATCCTCTTGCATAGTCAAATAATAGATCACCTCTACAACGAGACACTGGTCCTCTCATTAGAGAAACACGTATATCCTCCATAGCTAGGAACACTCATCTTGTTGGAGAAAATATGACATAAACCTCAACAGAAAGATATAAATTCCTCTTGTCGGAGCTAAAACAACAATAAAATAGCCAAAACTAAAGCGTAATAAACCATTAATAAAACAAAAATTAATAAAATAAACCATGGGCACTATTAAACATAAAAGCCCAATAATAAAATGACCAAGGGTAATATAAATAAATACCCAAATTAATATTAAGGCCTCAACTATATAAATAAATAATAATTTCAAGAGACTCTATTAATAAAATAAATAAACAATAAATAATAAATATCCAATAAACACTTAAATCAATGAATACATATTAGTGAATTACCCAATAAATAATTAAATGTCAAAATATACTTTAATTTAATTTATTTAAACTATATGAATCAATTATTAATTAATTTATTATTATAAACTATACAAGACAATTAATTAATTAATAATTAAATAACCAATAATCACAACACCTCAAGACAACTCAACAAGGGGCAATAAAAAATACCACATGACACTATACATCGACTCAATTCAAGATACTAGATGAACAAGGATATCAACTTAAACCTAGAGTGTAGAATGGGATTTCATATCACCTCTGATCAACTTGCCATGGGATGAAGACACGCTTAGACCTGTGAAGTTAGGTGGAGTCGATGTCTAGTACCTGCAAACCTGTCACCACCAAAACACGTACAACAACATATACCATAACATATATCATGAAATAGAAAGACAAGTGAAGGGTAATCACAATGTCCTATCGTGCTCATGAATGAGTGGTATGACATCGTCCCTATCACAAATGTAGTGGAAGGAAATCACGACAATCAAGCACTATCATGATCACCATCATATCTGTCGTGCCCAAACTTTTCGGCAAAAATGGAACAAAAAAAATAAAATTTGAACATCAAAATCTCATAGAATGATCTACATTTATAACGAAGTCAATTAAGTTTTGTCTTAACTAAGATGTAGATAGTATTGTTTACTAGGATTGGAATAATTAATTCAATCAATAGGGCGACAATAGTTAGTGAAGACTAATTTATTTTCTAAGAAGATCATCGAAATTTAATTAATTAAATCAACCTAATTAATTTGCCGCTAATTAAGGTCAAGGGATATTTAAATATCTCAATTTCATTTAAAACATTCCAGACCAAAAATAATGATAATACTATCTTAAATTTAAAATTAATTAATTGGGCGCACACAAATTCATTATTTAAATTTAACCAATAGGGTTACAAATTCAATAATGTTATTTGTCAAATAAATGCAATTTGTACTATAGTCAATATTAATCTCCCCTAAACCTTCAATTTTCGACTATTAAATAATTTGGCCAAAATTGGTCTCATAGGCTAAAAATTCGTATAAAATGATTAATAATTTTCATTTATAAATTTTCCCCAAATTAAATTTAACTCAACGCCCATACTTAATTAAATATATAAAAATAACTATACAGTAACCAAGGGGTAGCTTTTTTTTTTTTTTTTTTACATGATTATAAATAAATAAATAAATATATATATTTATTTAAGGCTAAGGATATTAGGATAGTTTTCTCCCCTTTTTTTTTGAGATAAAAACATTAACATGCAGGGATAACATAAAGTAATCAGACAACATGTAAATGGATGCAACATTAAAATAGATATAGGTTTTTTTTTAATGATTTATTTCAACTTGAATAGACGAGCTTATATCCTCATTTTATTCCTAATATTAGGTATTTAAACTAACCATTCTCTTTTCAAAATAAACTTAGCATAGTGAAGATATTTTATTCTCATTGTCTAGGACTAAATCTGTATATATATATTTTTTAACAGCAATAAATATTATGACAGTAAATAATAGCAACAAGCTAAAAACTTTAAATAGTTTATTTTCTTCAACAGAAGTAGAAATGCATATATCTATTAAACATATACTAGACTTTCTTTTAAACAAGCCAATATGGGCTATCTAGCCTCTTTCTTATATTTTTCCTAAGAACATTGAGGCATATTGGGATAAATGCATTTCTATTTTACTTTCTATGTAGTATAGTTATCTATGGGAAGAGATTAAATTTATCTACTTTAGCTTTCTATTTTTTTTTTCCTTTTTTTTTGAAATAGAAAATGACATCAATAAACACAACTACAGCAACATTTAAATATTCCAGAAAATTACTTAAAACATTCTTATATCTCTTTCTGCATTTCTTTTATATATATATATATATGTATATATATATAATTACAGAGATAAATAGATGACAAATTTCAATATAAGACAAATTTACATAAAAGCTAGATGATAATAAAAGACACAACATAATACATTTCCTTTCATTCAAAAACACTTTGCTCATTAGAATATTTTGAATACAATAGTCAACTTTTACAATGGGTGAAATACCCCAACTTGTCTCTCATTCCTAATAATGAGGACTTAAATAAAGTAATACATTTCTTTATACATAAATAAATACAACATAAACCGCCTCATTTACATTTCTGCAACTAAAATATAATATTCATTTCCTATTCTTTTTCTGCAACTAAACTGAAACCAACAACTCCTAGCTCTCCTTTTTTTTTCTTTCCCAAGCAACCTGCACACAAAATCTTTAGGCTGTGACCATGGGGTGCTCACCTCCCAGCCTAGGCTTACTAGAAGCCACCCCCGAGCTTGGAGAACCAAGGCCTAGACGGGGTTACAATCAAGCAAACTCAAACAAGCAAGGGAAATACTCAAACAGACACATTCCCATCCAAGGCTAAACTTCATCACATAATGTGATGTTTACAAGGGTGGACGTGGACCAAGTACCTTTGAGGAAAACTACAAGATAGTAAATCATAGCCAACTCATGGCAACCAAGAACACAACAAAAATCATCTTAACCCCACATCCTTATGACCCCCAAGGCATACATGCCATATTTTCTCCCCTTATGACCTCCGAATGCATAAACAAAACTATGCATCAAGAGTCACATAAAAAAACCCTTGAGATCACTCTCAAAATGAGAACCTCTAACTCTAAGGCTGTCAAACTCCTTCCACCCCCAAGACCATCCTACCCTCCCAAGGGTAAGAAGGCCTTGGATACTCCCAAAACACAAGAAAATCATAAACAGAAATAATAGGAAGATCACATAATATTTTCACAAAGGAAAGACAAGGAAAAACAACATTTACAATCAAGCATTCCTACAAATAGATTTCAAACATACAAGTAAGAAAAAGCACCCACCTTGAATCTGCCAAGGGTATTCTAGGGATAGCTTGGAGAAGAGTAGTCCAATTCCACAAATCTTTTTTGCAACACTTAGCCAAAATTTCTATTCTTAAACTTTTTTTTTTTTTCAAATTTTCTAGATCTCCAAAGATGGAGAGTGGGTGATTAACTCACTAAGTCTCAATCTCTTGCCTAAGAAGGCTTCTCCCACTCTTTCCAACCTCTTAGATAGAGTGAGAGGCTCCCATTGGTTGGATTTCCCTAGGTCTTACACACTCCCTAACCAAGGCACCTCAAGAAGAGGAATGACACATACCAAGAAGGTTATCTAACCAAGGATGGCACTCCTAAAGATGAAATTCGGCCATCTAAGAAAACCCAGTTTTTTGGGTGGTTAAACAAGCCCCAGGGAAAAGACACGTGGCCAAGTTTGGCCTTCACCTATAGGTATCCCATGAGGCCCAATAAAAATACCGCAAAACTGAGTCTACGAGTTGGTTTAACCCTTTGAAAGTCCACCTAAAGTTAACCTATGGGTCAACTCTGAGTTGACCCTCCTTATGGCTCACTATCCTAGATTTCTTGGAACCTTCAAGGATATTTTGGAAATATATCAATTAAACAAAAAGAAATCTCTAAAAAAGGTGACATGACAATTTCCAACACAACATACAACATATGTGTCAAGTGACACTACAAAATAATTCCACATCACAAATACACACATGGCAATTGTCCCTTGAATGATTTAAACAATTTAATAAATACAATTTACACCCATGCAAAAATTTATGTTTACAAATAAAATACAATAGATACGGGGTGTTGTCTCTCCAAATAGACAACTCCTAGTTTTACGAATGTACATAGCCCTAGGCTTGATTCTCCATAATGTTTCCATGGTCACATGGATAATTTTCTTGCGCATCTCAATTACACATTAGTACTTCCCAATAGCCTCATATAATATTAAACACATAATAAGAATACAAATCAATCACTCTGCATACAATTGACATCATACAAATCAATTTATCATATAACAAGGCAAATCCACATAAGCAATTATCATAATCTTCATAAACTTAATCCATTCATAAGATATGCATCATATTTGTAGCATCATAATAAAGTCTTGCAAATCAAATAATGACCTACACCATCTCTATGTTATGCTATTCTAGAATCATATAAAATTCTATATCCACAATTCATAGAAATGAAGCATCAATATATCAATGTTATCCAATTCCTGGGATCATATAAAGTTCTATATCCATAATGCATAAAAATAAAGCATCCATAATAGTTCCAACATGAAAATTACTGAAATGCTAGGATGGGTTGGGGTAGGGCCTCACACCCTCCCCCTCTAGGTATGAAATTCCTCCTGGAGCTCATCAAAAAGATGAGGGTACTATGATCTCATACGTGTTGCATCCTCCCATGAATCTGTAACCTCATCATAGCAATCCCATTGGACCCTAACCTAGTCCAGCTCTCAACCTCGAAGGGCCAATGTCCAGTGAGCCAAAATGCGAATGGGATCCAAAGGTAGCTGCCTGTCCAACTCCACCTGCAAGGCATCCCAATCTAAAATATGAGACTCATCGTAGATATACTTCCTCAAAACTGAAACATGAAACACATCGTGGATGCGTGACAGATTAGGTGGCAAAGCTAGGTGATAAGCAACTGGTCCTATCCTCTCAAGGATCTCAAATGGTCTGACAAAGCGAGGTGCGAGCTTAGAACCCTTTCCATAATGGATTGGACTCTTATGCGGCCGCACTCTCAGAATAACTGTCCCCAACCATGTAACTCTAGTCTATCCTCTTTGCATCTACATACTTCTTCAGCCTATCCCGTGCCTCCCTAAGGCGTCGTCTAATAAAAATTTCCTGCTACTCCATATCACGAACCATCTCAGGACCTATGGCCACTCTATCCTCAATATGGTCCCAACTCAGAGGTGTCCTGCAAGGTCTGCCATACAAAGCCTGAAAAGGTGGCATCCCCAAAGAAGTGTGATGCCCATTATTATAGGCAAACTCTACTAAATGAAGGTACTCCTCCCATCTACTCTGATGATCCATGATGTACATGCAGAGCATATCCTCTAACACCTAGTTAACCCGCTCTGTCTGTCCATTTGTTTATGGATCATAAGTTGTACTGAAGTTGAGCTTGGTGCCCATTGCTGCCTGTAATGCCTTCCAAAAGGAAGAAGTGAAGAGGGAATCCCTATCAAAAATAATCTTGCATGGAATGCCATGAAGCTTGACAATTTCTCGCAAGAACACTTGTGCCACCACTAGTGATGTGAAGCTAGTCCTGATTGGTGAGAAGTGGGCCACTTTGGTCAACTTGTCAACTGTCACCAAGATAGCATCATGGCGATGGGATGACATGGGAAGACCAATGATGAAATCCATGGATGTAGTATCCCATTTCCACTCTAGTATAGCATGAGACTGGAGCAACCCACCAGGATGGTGGTGCTCTGCCTTGACTCTCTAACACTCAAGGCATCGGGCTACTAACTCAGCAATAAGCTGCCACATACTTGGCCAATGATATAACTGCCTCAAGTCTACATGCATCTTCTTAACCCCAAGATGTGCTACATAAGGAGCTCTGTGAGACTCCATGATAATGAACTCTCGCAATCCCCTGTGAGAAGGTACATAGATGCACCCTCTATGGCATAATAGTCCATCAGACTCTAAAGAATAATCCACATACTTCCTCTCCAGGGTCTGCTGAAATTGAATCATCTGACAAACCTCTAGATACCATCCATCCTTTGGTAACCATTACAATATATGACCTCTCAAATCCATGCTCATAGATGTGGAGTATACCTCATGACATCTCCTAATCAAGGCATCTGCAACCATGTTCTCCTTCCCCTTGATGTAGTGGACATCAAAATTATACTCGCATAGAAACTCCATCCATCTCCTCTGGCGGGCATTAAGATTAGGCTAGGTGAAGATGTATTGCAAACTCTGATGGTCTGAATGAAGCTCAAAATGATGACCCAAAAGGAAGTGTCTCCACCTCACAAGTGCATGTACTACTGTTGCAAGCTCTAGGTCGTGCACAGGGTAGTTAAGCTTGTGAGTCTTAAGCTTCCTAGACTCATAAGATATAACTCGACCCTCCTACATAAGGACTTCTCCTAATCCATCCAAGGAAGCATCCATGCATACCATGAAATCAGCCATGGGGTCTGGCACATTGAGGATAGGTGCACTAGTGAGTGCCCTTTTCAGATCCTGAAAAGCCCTCTCACACCTCTCTCTCCACTTGAATTTATTTCCCTTTCATTGGAGGGATGTAATGGGATGTGCAACTCTGGAAAATCCCTCAATGAAGTGTCTATAGTACTCTACTAGACCCATGAAGCTCCTGACCTCTATCACACTGGTTGGCACTGGCCAATCCATAATAGCTCTGATCTTTGATGGGTCAACTAAGATCCCATCACCAGATATAACATGCCCAAGGTACTTGACCTCTGATCTAAAGAAAGAACACTTTGACAAACTGCCAAACAACTGGTTGTCCCTCAAACACTGCAAAACCTACCTCAAATGCTCCTCATGCTGCTCCTCATTCTGAGAATATATCAATATGTCATCGAGGAACACAATCACAAATCGGTCAAGGAAAGTGCAGAATACCCCATTCATGAGACTCATGAATATAACTGGAGCATTCGTAAGACCGAATGGGACCACAGTGAACTCATAGTGGCCATATTTGGTGCGAAACGCGGTCTTGTGGATATCATTCTCCACAATCCTCAACTGATGATACCCTGACTTTAGATCTATTTTGGAAAATACTTTAGCACCCTAAAGCTGATCAAACAATTCATCGATCCTGGGCAAGGGATAACAGTTCTTGATGCTTACTTTGTTCAGTTTCCTATAATCCATGCATAACTGAAGGGACCCGTCCTTCTTCTTCACGAAGATGACTGGTGTGCCCTAAGGGGAGACGCTAGGATGAATGTGACCCTTCTCTAAGAGTTCCTCTAGCTACATCTTGAGCTCATTAAGCTCATGTGTGGTCATCCTATAAGGTGATCTCAAAACTTGCTCGGCTCCTGGTACCAGATCTATGTGGAAGTCAATCTCTTTGCTAGGTGGCATACCAGGTAGCTCGACTGGAAACACATCCGCAAACTTCTCAAGGATGGGATGATCATCTAGGGAAGGCTCCTTCCCATTTTCTTCCTCTCTATCACTAATGGTGATAGCAAACAACTTGCATCCTTTCCGCATGCTTCACTTAAGCTACATAGTGGAAATCATACGAAGAGACACGGCCTCTGAATCCCAGTGATTACTATGGGAGCACCATGATCATCCTCACACTCAATCTTTTTTAGGCGACAATCCATCTTGGCTCTGTGGGCGTAAAGCCAATCCATGTCAAGTACGATGCCATAAGATCCGAGTGGTGTAACTCTAAGGTCTACTAAGGTGGTGGTATTACCAATCTGGAGTGGACATCCCCTAACCTCTAAATCCACTGACACTCTAGCCCCTGATGCTAACTCCACTTCCCAACTGACACCTTGCCTAACTACCACTAGCCCACAATGCTCCACAACCAATGGAGATATAAAGGAGTTAGTAGCTCCTGAGTCAAACAACATAGAAATACTGATACCTCTAATCATACCTATAGCCTCAATAACTGTGGCCTGGTGCGCTGCCTAGCGGTTGTCAACCACTGTGAAGACCCTATGGGACTTGCCCATATCTCCAACTGTAGGCTTTGATGCTGCCATCCTTTGACTACCTACCATCTGACCCTGCGGACACTCTCTCGCCATGTGCCCCATGGCTCCACATGTGAAACAAGCACCGTGTGCTTGAAACTGTGCACCCTGAGGCCTAGAGAAAGGTTGCCCACCTGTCCTGCTCAAACCACTGTACCCACCCCTGGAGGACTGTTGAGTCTATGGCAGAGGTGTGTATGTACCCTGTGCTCTCTGGTCGCACCTAGGACCCTATGAATGCCACTACCTAGGCTTCGAGCCCTGTTGTCCCTGAGGGGGCCTCTGCCTCTGACTCTTCTATGACTGTTGCGGAGGAGGGGGTTTATAGGACCTCGATGCATTTTTTGTAGTTGCCTTTCCAGTGGGGTTTCTGAAACTTGAAAGACGAGTGTCGGGTTTCAGTTCTGAAACCGATCCCTCATGTCCTGTGGCCTAACCTAAATCTCCTTGGCTATCAAAGCCTTCTCCATGGCAACCTGAAGGCTCCCTGGAGTGGCCATCCTCACCGGTCCCGACATTAAGTCCCCTGATAAAATGGTTGACGAGAAGCTTCTCATCCTTCAGGTAATCCACATAAGGTAGGAGCTCAATGAACTTGCTCTCGTATTTGGTCACTGAAGGACCCTTCTGCTGGAGGTTGTGGAAATCATCAATCCTATGTTGCTTGAAGTGCTCTAATAGGTATCTCTCCTTGAACCTCTCTGTGAAGATCTCCCATGTGAGGGTGTCTGCAGCTAGGCCACACTTGTATTCCTCCTGTCTCCACCATGTGGAGGTCATCCCTCTCAAAAGGTGGACTTCTACTCATGCCTTTAGATTACTTTCATAAGAACGCAATGCAAAGCACCGATCTAGGCTCAAAAGCCAAGCCTCAGCTTCTACCCCATCGATAGATCCCCCAAAAGATGGTGGCTGGAGGCGCAAAACCTCTCTGATCAGATCCCCTGGATCTCGACGTGCCCTCTCAATATAAACAGGTGCGGCTACTGGAGGTGGTCCGGGTAGATGAACGGACTTAGGCTCATGCTCAGCCTGGCCCTCTAAGGAATTAGGAGGTGGACTCCTACTCCATTCCCTAAATGTTTATCTATGGCTCCCTGAGTTCTGGTTTTCTGCATGATGGTCGACTGCTAGAAGCCTATCATGAACTATCCCAATCAGGTTCTGAAGTGCTAATAAGATGTCTCGGTTTGGGTCAACCGGTGGTTCGGGAGGGGCCTCTGGGTTCCCTTCCAGAACTGGTTCCTCCCTATCAACATCCTCATGTGCCATATGTGTATGCCTAGGACCCCTTCCGCGCTTGCGAGCTTGTTGCGTAGTCGGAGGCATCCTTATGAGAAAATAAAATAAAATAAAATAAATAAATAATTTTTGGGAAAAAATTTAATTAATTAAATAATTAAAGAAAAACGTAATGGAGAAAGGTTCCTAGTGTTAGAAACCTTGCTCTGATACCAAAATGTCGTGCCCAAACTTTTGGGAAAAAGCAGAACAACAAATTTTTTTTTTTGAACATCAAAATCTCATAGAATAATCTACATTTATAACGAAGTCAATTAAGTTTTGTCTTAACTAAGATGTAGATAGTATTGTTTACTAGGATTGGAATAATTAATTCAATCAATAGGGCGACAATAGTTAGTGAAGACTAATTTATTTTCTAAGAGGATCATTGCAATTTAATTAATTAAATCAACCTAATTAACTTGCTGCTAATTAAGGTCGAGGGATATTTCAATATCTCAATTTCATTTAAAACATTCCAGACCAAAAATAATGATAATACTATCTTAAATTTAAAATTAATTAATTGGGCGCACACAAATTCATTAGTTAAATTTAACCAATAAGGTTACAAATTCAATAATGTTATTTGTCAAATAAATGTAATTTGTACTATAGTCAATATTAATCTTCCCTAAACCTTCAATTTTTTACTATTAAATAATTTGGCCAAAATTGGCCTCATAGGCTAAAAATTCATATAAAATGATTAATAATTTTCATTTATAAATTTTCCCCAAATTAAATTTAACTCAACGCTCATACTTAATTAAATATATAAAAATAACTATATAGTAACCTTTATCTCTAAGGTCCTGACTACTAGACTTTTGTCTATCCTTCCTGCCTTAATTAAACACCAGCAAAATGGGTTTGTTCCTGGAAGACAAATTCTTGATTCCATTATTACAGTTCATGAGAACATTCACTCTCTTGTTAGAGCTAAGAAGCAGGGTCTCATCCTTAAGCTTGACCTCTCCAAAGCCTATGATAGGGTCGACTGGTCTCTTCTCTAGAAAGCTCTCACTTCTTTTGGGTTTGCCCCTAGAGTTGTGGATCTTTTCTCCCAGCTTAATACTTTTGCGTCTTTTGCTGTTCTTGTCAATGGTTCTCCTTCAACTTTTTTCCAAGCCTCGAGAGGCCTCAGGCAAGGAGATCCTATCTCCCCCATCCTTTTCATTATATTGGCAGAATGCTTTGGTCGAACCATGGAAAATTTGGTGCAGCAAGGGTCCTTTAAGGGCCTCCAACCTTCTTTTGCTGACCTTATTTGTTCACACCAGCAGTTTGTTGATGATACAATAATTATGGGGGGATCAAGTATCTCAGAAGCTAAAATACTAAAGAGTACCCTGTGTAAATTTGCCTCTGCTACAGGGCAGCTTATTAACTGGGCCAAAAGTGATGTCTTTTCCATTAATACTCCTGAGAGAAGACAACAAAGGATTAGTAGAATTCTGGAGTGTAAGATTGCTGACCTTCCTGCTACCTACCTTGGACTCCCCATGGGGATTGCCCCTTCTGATTCCTTCTAGAGTTCTCTAGTTGACAAATTTCACAAAAAACTTGTAGGTTGGAAAGGGGCCCTCTTAAGTCAAGCTGGTAAGCTCCTGTAATGCCCATACCCTAGTTGGACTTGTAAAACCCGCCTGACCTTGGTTGACTTCCTATGTGGCATTCTTGAATGGTAGGTTAACCGTGATGCAATGTGTAGTTTAGATAATATAAATAATTGTGCATACTTATTATTGTGCTTTTGCATCGTTTCTCGTGTAAATGTAATTGTTCCTAACCCTTGTGATAAATCTTGAGCTAACGCCTTCATTGAATATGTATATGTATATGTATGCTTGCATGAATTCATGGGTGCAGGAGATTGCAGGTACAACACCGCCTAGGGCGAGGTTCATCTCCTTTGGGATTTGCAAGGTTGAGTATGCCTCCTCCATCCTTAGAATTCGGATTTGGTGGTTATAAAACTCTTGTCTTTCCTTAGCCATGGTCAGGTGAGCATCGCATGTGTGGTTCGTGGGGCTTTCCTTGCATTGGGTTGCATGTCATGTGATTTGGTGGACTTCCTCGATTTGCGTGCCTTGCGCAAGGTAAGTGGAGTTGTTGTTCAAAGTAGTAAATTCAAATTTATGAGTAGACGTGCACATTGGTAATTTAGAAATTTAAATAGGTAGCTTCTTTTATATGACTAATCATTAATTTAAAGAGATCGCTTTAATTATTATTGTAGCAAGCTTAAGGTATTTAACTTGGGTCAGAGTGCTCATTTACGCATTTGTAGTTGAGAAATTAGAATAAATAAGACCCTTGCATTAGATTGGTCATTTATTTAAAAAGGTCGCTTTACTATGTTATAACAAGTCAATTTAATAGTTAAATTCGATAATAATGAATTTAATGAGTTATGCGTTTTGGAAAGGAAAAATTTAAAGTCATTTGGGAGATAGAAATAAATTACTCATTTTCGCATGTTGGAAGAGAAAGGGAAAATTGGATTATTTAAAAGGAAATTATTCTTTTTACTTGCAAATTTATATAGTGTAAAGGATTGATTTTTGAGATTTAAATTAATTTAAATATCTCACCCTTGTTAACAGTTCAAAATATAAAAGGTAGGCCTAAATTGATATTGAGAGATTAAAATTAGAATTAAATGGGAAATAAAAGCATGTTAATTTTAATTAGAATAAAACAAGTTAGAATTATTGAGCAATGGAAAATAATGGTTTCCACTTTCTTGTTCCTTTTATTTTCAAAAAAAAAATAATGCTTAAATTTGAAATTGAAAATTAGGTCAAAAATAGGGTTTCTCATTTTAACCTAGCTTGGGGAAACATTTTGGGGGTTCTCTCTTTTGGGTGATCTTTTGAAAAAAAAAGGGGGGGGGGGGGGGGGGGAAAGAAGGAAAGAAGGGAAGAAATGGAGATTTTCTTGCAGGGGGTTGGAGCTCTTCTTCGAAATCTTGCCCGGAAATGCGATGGAGGTAGGATTTTATTCTTCCCATTTGTTCTTTGCTAAATAGAATAAAAGAAATATAGAAATAAAGAAAAAGGGTATTTTGTTCTTCACGATATGCTGTTTTTTTTTCTTATATCCATGGATACTCTTAGATTCAAGTTCAGTTTTGAGAATCTTGTCATTTTGGGGCAAGATGGTTAGAAAAAAAGTAGATAAAAGAGGTTAAATCCTTTTGGGTATTTGAGTTTTATGATCTAGTTGTGAATATTGCCCATTTCATTCCTTTGAATATTCTGGAAAAAAAAAAAGAGAGAATGAAAATATACAGTTCTCTATATGTTGATTTCTTTTATTATTCTTCATTTTAGGAATCATTGATTTGATTCAAGGGAAAGAGAGAAGGAATAAATATTTGGGGTTTTAGAGAAGTTGGATTCTTTTCTGTTTTTAATCCAAGAAAAAGAAATTATTAATGTTGGGTTTTGGGAGGGATTTGATCTATTTCCTGTTATAACCCAGAAAAAAAAAAAAAAAAATTGTTACAACCCAGAAGACTGGTGTTGTAGTCTGGTATTTTTTTTGTTATTTAAAAAAAAAAAAAAATTAAATTTATATTGCCTGAAACCCCCCCATCGCTGGGAGGAAACAGGGCTGCCACGGGTAGCAACTGCTACCAGTTGGTAGCAGCGCTACCACTGGTAGAACTGCTACCAAATGGTAGCAGCGCTACCAAGGGTAGCGGCCTACTACGATTTGGTAGCAGCGCTACCAATGGTAGCGTGGGCTACCAAAGGGGGGCCCACGTGGGGTCCACGTGGGAACCCCAAACTTGTTTTTTTTAAAATTTTTTTTTTTTAATATTTATCTTTATTTATTGTTCTGCCGATATAATAGTAAGTAAATAAAACTAACTAAATAAATAACAATATTAAATGGAGTTTTTAATTATTTAAATTTAGTTTTCCTTTCTTTATTCATTTAATATTATTTAATTTGTGTATTAAATAATATTTGGGGTATATATTATTGATATTTAGATAACTCATGTAGAAATATATGTTATTAATCATATATTGATTTTTTTTACATTCTGATTTATATATATATGTACGTTAGGAAATAGGAAATCATTACAAACAAGATAAACATAATAATCTCAATCACAAATGCATTTATTGCAATGAATCTATCCTAAGACACATTCAATAGAGACATGAAAACAAAGCATACAAAACTAATGATTGTGCAAACCCGATGACGATTTGAATGCTCCTTCCATGCGGCTCCATTGTTCTTCTTTCCTCTCCAAATAGTTGTGGATCTCACCTACAAGTGCACACACAATTGAAAGCAAGTAGACGGGATTTTTGATCAAGAGTACTAGAAGCGTAAATTCGATAGTCTGATTAAGGATTAGGGGGTCAAGAATCAAGGGATTTGATTGATGAAGATCATCCAATTTATAGAAGAATTGGAGAGATGACAAGATTAGCATGATCCAATTCAAATGGAAATTGCAAATCAATATGACAAATTATGCACTTTCCATGCACAATTTGATTGATTGATAATTGATGACAAATTATGACACATTCTATGTCAAAATTGATTGATTATCAATTATGACAATTTATGACAAATTGAAATGTCATTCCCATAGAATTAGGAGATGAAATAGGAGGGAAAAGAAATTAGAAATTAAGAAAATTAGAAAATTGAAATTGATGACAATTAGGAATTAGAAATTGATGGAAAAATAGGAAATTAGGAACTAGAAGAAATTAGGTAAATTAATTAATAACTTGTCATTTATTAATTAATTTACAAGAGGAAGAATAATTAGCCAATTAAATAAAGATTTAATTGTAATGAGAAGACCTAGGATTAATAAATAATTTAGTAATCCTAGAGGAAGAAATGACAAATTAGGTTAAATGAATAAATCATAAAACCCTAGAAGACGAATTAGGTCTTGAAATATAATTGACTTGATTTGATTTGATTTTGGATTGATAAATGACCAATGTGATAAACGATTTGACTGAAAAATGCGCCAATTGACGAGGAACAATGACAAATTGATCCAAATTGACATAATTGAGACAAACAACGATCGATAGCGAAATGATCGCAAAATGACAAAATTGACAAGAGAACAAGGATCGATAACAAAATAGATTGCAAGATGACAAGATTGAAAATGACCACGATCGATGACAAATCGATCGCAAAATAACAAGATCAAACATGACAACGATCGATGACAAATCGATCGTTAAAATGACAAGATTGATGGCAAATCGATAAGAGGACAAAACCCTAATTAGGATTGACGATGTCCAAAATGATAAGATTGATGATAAGATTAATAAGAGGACAAAACCCTAATTAGGATTGACGATGTCCAAAATGATAAGATTGATGATAAGATTAATAAGAGAGCAACGATTGATGGCAAATCGATCGCAAGATTGACAGGAGGACAAAACCCTAATTAGGATTGACGATGTCCAAAATGATAACAAATTAGCACGCATATTGACACAATAGGATAAGATCGATCCAAATCATGACTGGATAGTGTTGTCGACAAGACCAAATTCGAGAGCGAGATAAAGGAAGAATGTAGAAGAATGACTCGATGTTCGCAAATGATAAAAACCAAGTGCGTGACATAGGAGAAATGTTAATGTGACGCAAAAACCTAAAATGAGGCAATGCGCAAATGTTAAAGTATGACCTCGCAAGCGTTGACCATTTTTAGGTGTCTACAATATATATATAGCAACATTAATTAGTAATTATGGATAAATGTGGGCGTTATTTCTAATTGGTTAAATATAAATTGAGGATTCACGTGTACATGCTTCATATATATACGCAAGAAATTTATAAATCAATGGGGAGCGTTTTCTTTAATTTCAAAGTCTTCCATCAAGTATATTTTCTTTTGAATAGGGTATAGTTGTGTTGCTAGAGAGGGGTACTAGTGTATAGTTCTAGACCAATATGTCAGTGATGTTTATCTAAGGATTAAGTAAAATACCCGGACGAGAGATGCTTACATTTATGTGAACTTAGTTGGAAAACTTGTAGAGATGTATTTACTGACCGAAATGGTCATTTGTAGTATGGTTGTGATCGCCTAAAAGGCAGGATTGTAAAAGACATGTAAATTTGTAATCTTAACTATATTAAATGCCAGAGGGGTCTTGCAGTTGACCAGACCCGGAGATGTAGCCCGTTAGGGGTGAACTCCGAGATCATATCTGTGTTATGCGATGTTTTAGTTTCCTTTATTTCATGCTTTAAGTTATCACGTATGGTTGCACCTTGTATAAGTGTATGGTGTAAATTTAATGAATTTAAATCCAAGTGCATAAAATTATTCATCTTGGCAAATGTAGTTATTTAGGTTCATAAAACATTGTAAATTATGATGATGGCATAGTATTTAAAACATTGTAATTAAAGTTGTGGAAAAAGTATTTTGATAAGGTTAATCAAACGTAGTAATAGTGGAAAGAATTCTAGCTAGGTTACATCATTGGATTAGCTTGTTATTAAGCATGCAAATTGAACAAATGAGTATGGGAAAACAAAGATAGAATTAACGTTATAATTTCTAATTTGGATTCTAAAGGATGATCAACATACAGGTAATTACTTTTATCTTCTTAAATGAGCAACGCCATGTTAATTATATTCCACTATATTGGATGAATATATTTAGTTATTTATGTTGTAATTATAACCAATAATCCTCACCAGATTAATTTGATAATTGTGTGGACTCAACTAGATATCCATGTTATAACCCTTATAAAAAAAGAATCCCTTATGATTGCTAAAATTGAACTAAAATGGGAAATGATTGATTAGTTGTTTATACATTAAATCTTAGTAAAAATATCTCTCTCATATTAACTTCATTTAACAAAGAAAAAAGAGTGATATGCAATAAGAAAATTGTATTTTAATCCTACTAGAAGGATGTCACTATGATCTTATTATTCAATCTTGAAATGATGAATATCATCTAGCTAACGATATTTTAATTTAAAGAATGCTCTCGTGTGACCTAATACACACCCACCTTAATGAAATTAGTCCATTTATTGCATTATCAAAACTTCAAATGAATTCTATGGCTACTCACATTTTATCTTTCATATAAGAACTACAACTCATTAGTTGGCTATGCATGAAATCAAATGAAGGGACCTCACTCTATTAATTGTAGTTAATCCTTAATGAATGAATCTCGTCTGATTAACCATACTTTTAATATTTAAGAAAGATATCGATTGTGGGTGGTTACCCTAAACCCAAATGAATGAACTTCACTATATTAAATGCATGAACCTTTTTGGAGGCCTCTTAATGTAATTATGAATTAAAGTGCAATGAATAAATAACCTCTCAATGGCCTCCTAACCACCCAAAGTAAATGAACTCTTCCTAAAGTTATAAGATGTCAAACCATTGAACACATATATAATCAAGATCTATGCATATTCTCGTAATTAAGATATCCAGTTTAATGGATCTAATGACGCAAGTTGAGTTAGGTGTAAGGTTATGTAATCGCGTTGGGAAACTCCTTAGGATAGTTTTAGCCTTCCGCTGTGTTATTTAGTTAGAGATAACTTGAGATAACTTCAAAACTATCTTAATATTGTAACTTTTCATTAACGCTCTTAATTATCATAAAAAAAAAAATATTTACACTCTAATTGAGTGTTTTTAACTTAAACCCTTAAGGGTTTCCTGGCGGGGCATTACAGCTCCTTCTCCTTAAGGCTACTCTTCAAAGTATTTCTATTTATGCTCTTAGTCTCTTCAGAATTCCAATCAAGTATGCTGAAGCTATTGAGAAAATTCAAAGAAGATTCCTATGGTCTGGGGTTGAGGAAAAGCAAAGAATGTCCTTGGTGGCATGGGATCATGTCTGTAGGCCGAAAAGCAAAGGTGGTCTAGGTCTCAGGAGGATTCATACTTTAAATGAAGCTCTCTTGTCCAAACAAGCTTGGAGATGGTTTCATTATGATTCTAAATGGTGCAAAATTTGGAGAAGTAAGTATTCCCTCCCATCTTCTTCTCTCTCTTCTTTTCTTAATTTGGATTTCAGTATAAATGGATCCCATATTTGGAACCATGTTTCTAAATGTAAACATGTGATTGCTAAAGGAGTGATATGGAAACTTGGAAATGGCAGAAAAGTTAGATTCTGGGAGGATCCCTGGCTTTTTGATAAACCCCTAATGGATTCCCATGAATGGGCCTCCCATGCCCCTTCCTATATTGGCTCTTTTGGCTCCTTAGTGGAAGATTACTGGGATGGGAACAATTGGCAGAACATTGATAGTATCCACCCTAGCCTTTCTAAGCTCAAGACCCATCTATCTGCAATTTGGCTGAATAATGAAGAGGACTCCCTGATTTGAAAGCATAATCCCAAAGTTATTTTAACTGTGTCTTCGATGTATGGTGTCCTATCCCCCCCCCCTCCTATAAATCCTTTCTGGTCTAAATCTTGGATAAAAGGTCTCACTCCCAAAATCAATTTTTTCTTCTAGACTATCCTCCAAAATAAGATCCTTACTGTTGACAACCTAAAAGGCAGAGGTTTTTCCCTTCCAAATAGGTGTGTGTTGTGCTTTCAACAGGAAGAGTCTGTGGACCACCTTGCCCTCCACTATTCCTTCTCAACCTCTATTTGGAAAAGCTTCCTCAAGAGCTTTAGTTTAGCCTGGGTGTTTCCTAGTAACATCAGAGATTTGTTCTCCTCCTGGCAAATTCAATTGACTAACTCTTTTCTGAGATGTATGTGGCAACTCTCTCTTCCTCACATTTTGTGGGGTCTTTGGAAAGAAAGAAACAACCGAATCTTCAGGGATGTTTCCCTAAATCATGATATTGTTTTCTAGAAAATTCAAAGGGCTCTCCAGGAAAATATGGGAATCATGGAGGGTTCTTGTTACTCAAACAACTCCCTGGAGTCAAACATCTTAAGGGCTTGGAATATGAAGATCACTGATGGTCCTAATCTCAGCTATAATAAAAGGCTTGAAGCTAAATGGCAAACCCCTCCCCAAGGCTGGCTCAAAATCAATTTTGATGGTGTAGCCAAAGGAAACCCAGGTTCTTCAGGCTGTGGAGCTATTCTTAGAGATCATAGAGGCATTTGCAAATAGATGATTGCTATCCCTATTGGTACACAAACCAATCATAAAGCGGAAGCTATGGCAGCTCTTCAAGGCATTATTCTAGCCAAAAAATGGAATTACCCCTATCTTTGGATAGAGGGGGACTCAAATAATATAATAAAGTGCCTCAATGGAACTTCAAAACCCTCATGGTCGATTCACAACATAATCATTTCTACTATTGACATCATTAGAATCATCAAAAAATGCCATATATCCCATATCTGTCGGGAGGCCAACTGTTCTGCTGATTGGGCTACAAATGTGGCGGTTAAGAATGAGACAACTACCACGTGGATGGGTGAAAGCAGAATCCCTGAAGATGTCAGATAAATTATAAGTGATGAACGATATCGAAGTACCCCAAAGACTCTTGATTGACAGGGTAATTATGAAAAGTACTGATGTAAGCACTTCGAGTTATTTCTATAATGAGAAAATCACTCATTATAACATCAATGCCATCAAAACTTGTTTTATAATCAATCAGATCATTAAGGCCAACAACTCACATGATTTCTGGGTATTTGTTTTAGCTTCGAATAGCTCTCTATTTTACCAGCTCTATAATTTTCAAAATTTGACTTTGAGAAGCGACACCATGGGCGGAAATAGGAGACGATATGAGCCAAGTAGTTGCAAGGAGTGGAGACAGAAGGATGAGGTGTGGGGTATTTTGCAGAAGGGTGGTCTGTCAAACTTCATAGAGAGACTACACGGTCATGATGGTATGGTAACCAGCCTCTTCTTCAAAAATTGGAAGAAGGGCATGCTTAAAATGGGTGATCAAATGGTGGAAATTGATGAAGATTTCATTGCTAAAGCTATGGGTCTCAACAGGGAAGGCTGCAACTTCTATAGAGACAGGAAGGTCAGCAGGGAAGCCATTGAAAGGTACTCAGTTACTGAGAAAGAGAAAAAAAAATTGGTAAAGTTGAGCAAAACCTATTACCCGCCTAGGGCTTTTGCCAAACCTTGGCGGGAAATTCTCTTTGTTTTAATGCGGTATATAACTCTAGATGGTAGGTTTACGAAAGTCTATGGGTATCATTTTGTTCTGTTAAACCATTTTTGGCATAATGATAAGGTGAATTTTCCTTATTTCTTGCTTTGCTCAATGAATGCCTCCCTAAAAGCCTACAAAGAGAATCCTCTGGGGGATACCACAATGCACCAAGGTCTTATGGTCCTCATTTATGACCATTTAAAGGCCAATCAAATTAACCGGATGCAGCTCTCTGTGGACTTTGAGGAAGATACGTTTGATTCTTCTTTTTTGGAGGAGGAGGAATCCGACAATGACTCCTCATCTGATAATGAGGATAGCTTTGATGACTCAGAGTATGAGAGTAGTAAGAAGAGGAAATTAAGACCCTCATCTTCTAAGGGCAAAAAACTTCAAAGCAAACCCTTGATCAGCATCTCTTTGGAAGAAGAGGATTTAGATTATTCTGAGGAGAAGAAGAACCCTAAGGGGTTGCTGAAGAAGAAAAGTAAAAACCAAGCCCAGACCCAGAAGAAGCATAAGAAAAAAGAGGAGACTGGCAAGGAACTGGAAGCTGACAAGCAAGCTAGGACCCTGGAAGCCGAGCACAGCCTGGACAAGGAGAAAATGGAAGAGACTCTCAGAGCTGACGACACAATTTTCACCCTCCATATCCCTAAAGATGAACAGGTAACCCCTGGAAAAGCGACTCCCTCTTCTGGCCTTCCTCCCGAGGCCTTGACTGGTTTTATGAAAATAATTGAATGGCTCATTGATGGTTCCAAGAAAGCTGTGGATGAGTATAAAAAACTATGCAACAGAGTCTTGATTCTGGAGACCATTAATATTGGAGAGGGGAATACAATGGCTAACTATATCGAGGACCTGAAAAACACTATTGCTAAAGCGAAAGACATCAGAGATGCTTTTAACCCCGGGTTTGAGAAGATTGAAAAGGAGATGCTGGATAGAAAAAGCCTTGTGGAAACTAGTGAAAAAACACTCTCAGATATAGTCACCAAAGTGGAAAAAATTGAGGAGTGCCTTAAGAATATTATGGAGCAGAGCCTTAGTATTCTGAAAATCTTGACCAATAATACTAATACCCTCATCAGTAAGCTTGATGATGACAAGGAAATCCAAGAAATTGATCTGGACGCTGAAGGAACAGGGGAAGCTCAAGGCCCCAGAACCCACACCAGAGGCAAGAGGAAGGAAAAGAAAGTGAATAAGGATCTGGAAGAGCTGAAAGCTGTTGGGGCGACCTATGATGAGCTGGTGATAAAAGCAGAGGATCTGCTAAAGAAAATTGCTATGTAGTGTCTCCTCGGTTTCTTTGTTGTGTTTTGTTGTTTTGCTGTTCTTTCTGTTCGCTGGTCTTTTGGCCAGTTGCTTTGTATACGGACTTTATTTCCTTTTGCTGCTCTTTTTCTTTCTATGATGTAATGGTTTTGGGTCCTTAAAACTTATTTTTTAATCAATCAGAACTATACAGTAACCTTAGTTAATTAAATTAAATCAATTATGCGATTAATGTAACCATCTAACATTAATCTCCATTTTTAAATCATATAAAAAGAAAAACTATATTAAAATTAATTTTCTCCCAAATTAAATAAGGAGTTTAAAAATTAATTTCACATATAGCTCAAGTTAAATGGGGGGAATCCTTTTCAAATTTTAGAAAAGAATTTCCCCCTCCTCATTTGAATTGATATTTTAATCTCAAACCCTAATTAGGGTTGAGTAATGTCTTCTTCTATATTTTATAAAAAAAAACAACTTAACAATCCCTTTTCCTTTTATTTGCTAACCCTAACCCGAATGTGGGCTAAGGTTGCATTTCTAATTTTCTTTATTATTTAAATGCTAACCCTAACCCGAAATTGGGTCAGGGTTGCATTTTTAATGACTAGAATTCTTTTCTTTTCTTTTTTTATTGCTTTTACCCTAACCCGAAATGGGGTTAGGGTTTATTATATATATATTTTTTTGTGTGTATTCTGTGTGTGATGCAAGGTTCGGTAAAGGCGATGGCCATGGAGGCAGCATTTTTTTTTTTTGCAGGGCCGATCACGAAGGGGGGAACCGCGGTGGTTCTAACACCACGTGGGGGGTAAAGGCTCCCCATAGGGACGACCACAGTCGTGCCTGTGGGTCACAGCCCACAGTGAGGGCCTTGGCTACCACTGTGAGTCGTAGCCCACAACGCGGCTGCGCCGCCCATAGGGGTTGGCTGAAGCCACCCCCCCTGTGGGTTGCGGCCGCCGCCGCCGCGGGTCGCCGCCCACAGCGCAGGCCGAAGGTACCAAGGGGTAGCTTTTTTTTTTTTTTTTTTAAATGATTAAATATATATATATACATATATATATACATATATATATGTATATATACATATATATATATATATGTATATATGTGTGTGTGTGTGTGTGTGTGTGTGTGTGTGTGTGTGTGTGTGTGTGTGTGTGTGTGTGTGTGTATTTATTTAAGGCTAAGGATATTAGGATAGTTTTCTCCCCTTTTTTTTTGAGATAAAAACATTAACATGCAGGGATATCATAAAGTAATCAGACAACATTTAAATGGATGCAGCATTAAAATAGATATAGGTTTTTTTTTTAATGATTAATTTCAACTTGAATAGATTAGCTTATATCCTCATTTTATTTCTAATATTAGGTATTTAAACTAACCATTCTCTTTTCAAAATAAACTCAACATAGTGAAGATATTTTATTCTCATTGTCTAGGACTAAATCTGTATATATATTTTTTTAACAACAATAAATATTATGACAGTAAATAATAGCAGCAAGCTAAAAACTTTAAATAGTTTATTTTCTTTAACAGAAGTAGAAATGCATATATCTATTAAACATATACTAGACTTTCTTTTAAACAAGCCAATATGGGCTATCTAGCCTCTTTCTTATATTTTTCCTAAGAACATTAAGGCATATTGGGATAAATGCATTTCTATTTTACTTTCTATGTCATATATTTATCTATGGGAAGAGATTAAATTTATCTACTTTAGCTTTTTGTTTTCTTTTTTCTTTTTTCTTTTGAAATAGAAAATTACAGCAATAAACACAACTACAACAACATTTAAATATTCCAGAAAATTACTTAAAACATTCTTATTTCTCTTTCTGCATTTCTTTTTATATATATATAATTACAGAGATAAATAGATGACAGATTTCAATATAAGACAAATTTACATAAAATCCAGATGATAATAAAAGACAACAACATAATACATTTCCTTTCATTCAAAAACACTTTGCTCATAAGAATATTTTGAATACAATAGTCAACTTTTACAATGGGTGAAATACCCCAACTGGTCTCTCATTCCTAATAATGAGGACTTAAATAAAGTAATACATTTCTTTATACAAAAATAAATAAAACATAAAGCTCCTCATTTACATTTCTGCAACTAAAATATAATATTTATTTCCTATTCTTTTTCTGCAACTAAACTGAAATCAGCAACTCCTAGCTCTCCTTTTTTTTTCTTTTCCAAGCAATTTGCACACAAAATCTTTAGGTTGTGACCATGGGGTGCTCACCTCCCAGCCTAAGCTTACTAGAAGCCACCCCCAAGCTTGGAGAATGAAGACCTAGATGGGGTTACAATCAAGCAAACTCAAACAAGCAAGGGAAATACTCAAATAGACACATTCCCATCCAAGGCTAAACTTCATCACAAAATGTGATGTTTACAAGGGTGGAAGTGGTACCTTTGAGGAGAACTGCAAGATAGTAAATCACAGCCAACTCATGGCAACCAAGAACAAAACAAAAATTATCTTAACCCCACATCTTTATGACCCCCAAGGCATACATGCCATATTTTCTCCCCTTATGACCCCCAAATGCATAAACAAAACTATGTGGCAAGAGTCACATAAACAAACCCTTGAGATCACTCTCAAAATGAGAGTCTTTCACTCTAAGGTTGTCAAACTCCTTCCACCCCCAAGACCATCCTACCCTCCCAAGGGTAAGAAGGCCTTGGATACTCCCAAAACACAAGAAAAGCATAAACAGAAATAAAGAGGAAGATCACATAATATTTTCACAAAGGAAAGACAAGGAAAAACAATATTTACAATCAAGCATTCCTACAAACAAATCTCAAACATACAAGTAAGAAAAATCACCAACCTTGAATCTGCCAAGGGTATTCTAGGGATAGCTTGGAGAAGAGCAGCCCAATTCCACAAATCTTTTCTGCAACACTTAGCCAAAATTTCTATTCTCAAACTGATTTTTTTTTTCAAATTTTCTAGATCTCCAAAGATGGAGAGTGGGTGATTAACTCACTAAGTCTCAATCTCTTGCCTAAGAAGGCTTCTCCCACTCTTTCCAGCCTCTTGGATAGAGTGAGAGGCTCCCACTAGTTGGTCTTCCCTAGGTCTTACACACTCCCTAACCAAGGCACCTCAAGAAGAGGAATGACACATACCAAGAAGGTTATCTAACCAAGGATGGCACTCCTAAAGATGAAATTCAGCCATGTAAGAAAACCCACTTTTTTGGGTGGTTAAACAAGCCCTATGGGAAAGACACATGGCCAAATTTGGCCTTCACCCATAGGTACCCCATGAAGCCCAATAAAAATGCCCCCAAAATGACTATAAGAGTTAGTTTAACCCTTTGAAAGTCCACCTAAAGTTAACCTATGGGTCAACTCTGAGTTGACCCTCCTTATGGCTCACTATCCTAGATTTCTTGGAACCTTCAAGGATATTTTGGAAATATATCAATTAAACAAAAAGTAAATCTCTCAAAAAGGTGACATGACAATTGCCAACACAACATACAACATATGTGTCAAGTGACACTACAAAATAATTCCACATCACAAATACACACATGGAAATTGTCCCTTGAATGATTTAAACAATTTAATAAATACAATGTACACACATGCAAACATTTACATTTATGAATAAAATCAATACATACGGGGTGTTGTCTCTCCAAATAGACAACCCTTGCTTTTATGAATGTACATAGGCCTAGGCTTGATTCTCCATAATGTTTCCATGGTCACATGGATAATTTTCCTGCTCATCTCAATTACACATTAGTACTTCCCAATAGCCTCATATAATATTAAACACATAATAAGAATACAAATCAATCACTCTACATACAATTGACATCATACAAATCAATTTACCATATAACAAGGCAAATCCACATAAGCAATTATCATAATCCTCATAAACTTAATCCATTCATAAGATATGCATCATATTTCTAGCATCATAATAAAGTCCTACAAATCAAATAATGACCTACACTATCTCTATGTTATCCTATTCTAGAATCATATAAAATTCTATATCCACAATACATAGAAATGAAGCATCAATATATCAATGTTATCCAATTGCTGGGGTCATATAAAGTTCTATATCCATAATGCATAAAAATAAAGCATCCATAATAGTTCCAACATGAAGATTACTGAAATGCTAGGATGGGTCGGGGTAGGGCCTCACAATATCCAATATAATCATGAAATAGGGTTAGTATAAGGTAGGGTACCATCAAATCATCATAAAGTAGACTAAGCTACATCAATATGATCTATTGATGCACAAAAGACAAGATGCATCGAGGAGAGGCACTACATCTTGTCTCTAATTATCTGATCTTCTAAATTATTCCTTTGTACATATTTCGGGGTCTTGATTGCTTTCTCCCGTTATTCTTTATCTTCTTTTGTTTCATCTTATTTTTCCTCATTGTTTCTTTTTGGATCTATCTTTTCTTCTATAACAATAGGAATGATCTCAATTTTAGTCTCTTGAACGAGTGGAGGGCTAGTATGATCTCATACCTCACATACTTTCACATTTGCACTCTCCACTATCTTTTTTAATCTCTTATTGTAAGAACGATAGGCCTTACTATTCGTAGTATATCCCAAAAATATTCCTTCATTTGCTTTGGTATCAAACTTTTTGAGGTCATTCTCATTTCTCCTGATATAGCACTTACTCACAAAGATTCTGAAATATTTTATAGTAGGTTGTCTTCCATACCACAACCCATAAGGTGTCTTAGTATGATTTACTCTTATCTAAACCCTATTAATACTGTAAATAATAGTATGCATAGCTTTTTTCTAGTACACAGTAGCCAAGTTAACATCCTTTATCATAGTTCTAGATGTCTCAATAACAATCCTATTCTTCCTTTCTACCATGCCATTCTACTAAGTAGTTCTTAGAGTAGAAGGATATCTCCTAATACCATATTTCTCACAAAATAATCAAATTCATTCAAAGTAAATTCTCCAACTCTATCAGATCTCAAGCACTTGATTCTAGCATCAACTTGATTTTCTACCATTGGCTTGAAAAATTTAAATATTTCAAAAGCTTCATATTTTTCTCTAAAAAATGTAACCCATGTCATCCTATAATAATCATCAATGAGTAACATAAAGTACCTTTCTCTATTAAGTCTACTTGTCCTTGTAGGGCCACACAAATCTGTATGAATTATCTCCAATGGATATGACATAGATACTCATTCTTGAAACTTCTATTTGTCTGCTTTCCTAACTAATATTCCCTTTACACAATGTCAATAGGCCTGATAATATTTGGTAAATCTCTCACTGCATTGAATTTATTGATCTTCATGTTATCAAAGTTGACATGTCCCATCCTTGTTTGTCATAACCAGTAATCATTGCTTTGAATCAAATAACATCTATTTCCACTTCTTTCCTTTATATAATAAACATTTCCACTTGTCCTAATTCCTTCTTCTACCAAATTTTTGGTTTTTTCTTTTCTAATCATGCATTCGGTATTAGTGAACACAACTTCATTACCTTTATTATACATTTGGCTAACATTTAACAAACTATGTCTCAAACATAATATTCAAAACAAAATATGTCTCAAACCTTCTACATAATAAGCATAATCAGTTTTATGCTTACCATTAATCACGATACTTCCTATTCCAAAAATTGGTGTAGCTTCCTCTCTTGCAAATTTTACCGATCCACCATCATACTTTTGAGATTGATAAATTGGTCTTTGTCTCTAGTCATGTGATTTGAACATCCGGAATCAATGATCCATGATCTTGGTTCAACTTTAGTATGCAGTGCAGTCTTGTCTTCTAGTCTTCTAGACCTATCTTGATTCTTCTCTTCTATAGCTAGGAATAAAGATTCTTGATTCAAATCTTCAACATCTTCTTCTTTAAATGAATGTGCCTCCATAGATACAAAATTATTTTTCCCTATATCTCTATCATTTGTTATTTTCTTAATATCATGTCTTCTATATCTACTTCTTTTTTCATCATCATCAAATTTTATGTAGTCTTTATTATATATAAATTTAGAAGCATAATGACCGATATTTACACAATGAAATAATTTCAGGGGCAACTTACCTTTGTACTTTCTAATTCCTCTCTTTAGTCTTTTTACAAAGTTTGCTTCAATCTCATCCACGTTCTCACTTATTTTCGGTTCATCTCTTGATATCCTTAAAATGTTAAATGCAACTTCTCTCCGATAGGATTTTATATCTTCCAACTCTCCAATTTTATAGACAGACAATGTTATGATAAGTTGATCAATTAAGTAGTTATTCAGGTTATGACATTCTTCAATAACATACTTCTTCAGTTTGTAGGGTTTGGTCAATGTAAACAAGATCATTCTCATGAAATCACTTTCTTCTAGCACTCTGCCAACAGATTGGATAGCCTTCGCGGTATCATTTATTCTATGTATGTAGCTCTCAACACTTTCATCATCAACCATTCTGAAACCTTTGAATTTCTTCTTTAGGTTCAAAATTCTTGTGTGCTAGGTCTTCAAGTCACCTTCATATGCATAACACAACTTGTTATAGATTCCCTTAGCTTCTTTCATTCATTTAATCTTTCCAAATACTTCATCACTAAGATAGTTGATAAGTATTGTTCTAGCTTTTGCATTTGTCTTTTAAGCCTTAATTTCATCTGAAGTCAATGGTCCATTTTGAGGTCATTGATAACCTATTTGAATAATCTCCGAGATTCCATTATGTAATGCTTCCAAGTAAGACTCCATTCTTTCCTTCCAATAGAGAAATCAATGCTTTGATACAAATTGTTGAACACCTAGTAGGACTGAGAGGGGGTGTGAATTAGTCCAAAAATTCAAAATAGATTCTTAATAAACAACATTAACTTATCAATAACACATTAATAATTAGCACATAAGCATAAACCATCAACACATGTGTTTTGGCAATTGATACTCATTGGATTCATATGTTATCATTGATGGCAACATGGCAACATGGCAATATGGTAACTTGGCAATAAGATTCATAAGGAAGCATACACTAGCAGATACCGACATTGGAGTATCCAGGGTTACACCGGCACCGGCATCTAGCACTTCAGTGAAGCTGACATCAGTCTTGGACCCGAAGGAAGTTTTATTTATAAAAACATTTTATAATTATCACATAAGGCTGAAATTGAATATCTTTTGTAATACATTGTAAGTTGACATAAGGCATATTGTTTGTGAAGGGTATATAGGTCAGTTTGTTAAGATCATTATAAAAAGGTGATGTGATAGATTGTAATAAGGATATAGGAGACTGTGTAATGCAAAGTATATGTATGTAGATCATTTGTATGTGAATGTTATATCATGCAATGTTTTGTGGATAGTTTGGAAAGCATTCTTGGAGGAGAGGAGATAACGGTAGAAGTGTTCAGGGTTTATGAACTGGTACAAAGCATAACTATAACCGAAACTCTTTTTAATATAGTAAATGCATTTTGTGAGTTCATTATTACTGCTTTATTTTAGTAGAAGCTTGTAGTCAGTGAGACTCTTTTGTGATGAGAAGTGTGTTGTCCTGCATGTGCACGCCCTCATTTTATGTAATATCTTTCATATGGACAATGAACTAATATTGTGGGTCTCAAATCCCACTGTGGTTTTTCCTCTTTGAGGTTTTCCATGTATAAATTTTTTGTGTTATGGTGTTCATTTATATGGATGGTTTATTTGCTTTAAGATATATGTTTCTTCATTTACCGGTTTATATGTGTATGTTATAAAAGGGTAAAATCATATCTTATCAGTAGAACACTGATTCACCCCCCCCCCTCTCAGTGTTCTTAGATCCCAACAATTGATATCAGAGCCTGGTTCCTCATAAGAAGTTTAACAGCTTGAGGAAGATCCTGAAACCGGAATCATTGAACATAGCTATGGAGAAGCAACTTGAGATGGCTCTTGAGGATTATGATGCTGAAAGGATGAAGAATTTGAAATTGCAAGATGAATTGAATTCTACTAATGAATTCATTCTTGTCCTGCAAGAAGGTTATCATCAGCTCAAGCTAAGAGAAAGGAACTTTTGCAAAAACCAAGATGATGAAGAGAAAAATGCACTTAAGGAACAATGTCAAAAATTGAGTCAAGCAAAAATGCTCATGAAGAATGAAATGCAAGACCTGACTATGAGGTTATTAAAAGATATTGAGGATAGAAAGAAGAAGGAAGAAAATCTTGTTATATCTCTGAAGAACAAATTTGATGAATGTGGCAGATTGACTCATGAGAATAATTTGTTGATAACTGATTTAGTACACTCCCAGAATAATGAACAAGAGCTTGAAAGACAAATAACTACTCTGAGAGATGATTTGACTACTGCAAGTGAGTATAAAGAAAAATTTAGGATTAGTGTTGCATAGTTGGATGACTTATTGAAAAGACAAAGGCAGAATGATGATTCTAGAGGACTTGGATTTGTACAAGGTGAAAGCTTTGGTACTGCAAATGAAGATCAGACAACCGGTATGAATAACTCATCAAACCAGAGGAAACTGGTAAGGCAATCTAATGATTATAAATTAAATGGTAGATGCTTTGTTTGTAATAAATTTGGGCATATGGATAAACAATGTAGAAATAGAGAAAATCAGAACTATAATTCTGTTCCCGATCAATGCACAAATTGCAAGAAATATGGTCATAAATCAGAAGATTACAGATTGAATGTCAAATGTCATGCATGTGGAAAGTTTGGTCATTTGGCTAATCAATGTAGGTCAAGGAATGACACTGGATATGTTAAAGAAATTCAAAAGAACAATGTTACATGTTATGCATGGAATAAAATAGGTCATATTGCTAAGTACTGCAGAAGCAAGACTCAACCAGTTAGCAATGATAAAGAAAATGAGAAAGGAAAGAAGAAGGTAGATGAAATACAACAAGATCACACCAAGAGATGGGATAGAAAGTCTAAAGAACCAAGTGGATATGGATCTACACCGGTAACTCCACCGGTAGAACAGAGTATTCCTGCACTGGCCAAAAATTCCACCGGTAACTGAGGCATACACCTTAGGGGTTGGCAAATTTATTGCGATTCTTTCATATTCCCCGAAGGAGATCTGACAGAGATCTAGAGAGTTTTTTTAATCATTGATGAAGGTTTACCCGGCATATGACTGTGAAACTGACATCCGGTAGGATACATCGTGAAGTATTTATGATAGTGAAGGATTAGGGTTTACTCGCTGATAAAAAGGGAAAATGGATTCATTTTCACTCATCCAGCATTCAAGCAATCTAGAATGAAGAAAAGGAAAATCTCAAGCGATTAAGAGCGAGAAAAGACATTCTGAAAGGATTTCCAGCAATCATCTAAGAAGCAATCAAATCTTCACACCGACGATCATTTTCAGGTATTTCTTCGAAATGGCATCCAAATCATCTGCTCCTACTTTCATTGCAAATCCCACCATTGTTGAAGTTAAGGATAGGCTGAGACTCATTTTCAAGGAAGTTCCCCAAATAGATAAGAAAGAAGACTCTACGGGCGAATTCTCTAGGGTTCCTGATAGCGTGATGTATGTTGAAGATGTAAGGGCATATATTCACTGCACCTTGGAGGATCTAGGTACAAAAGAGATAAAGGGCATGTATCAATCTATGATATTGGGAAGCTCTGAAACAATCAAGCCAGAATATAAGATCATTGAGGATCTAGGGTTAGTATCCTATACATACCATAATTCAAACATGAGATTATTAGATATGTTTTGAGCAGGGTTCACAATGAGTTCATCTGGCTGGATCAGCCCTACATGATCACAAAGTAAGAAATTCAAGCAGTCACCGGCTTACCCAAAGTTGGACAAGAACTTGGCAAGAAAATTTTCAACACAAGAGTTGAGAAGCTCACCGATGCAACCCATGACAGAAGATCAATGAGGATCAGCACAATCAAGGACATAGATGTGAAGTTTGTCAGCATGATCATCAGTTATAAGGTAACTCAATCTAGTTGACTGAACTATGTTGCCAGTTCCTACATTCATGTTGCACACCAAATGCTAAGAAATAATGGAAAATATGACTTATGTGAATGGCTGAGAAGTGAACTAATGTTGAATCTTGGAAAGATTAAGAGTGTTAAGAAAGGAACTTTTAGGTTTGGAAATCTCATTGTTTGTTTAATGTTTTACTTCATAAATGAGCTACCCAATCTAGGGAAGAAGCATTGGGCTCATGACATACCAGTAGGTATGCAAATCAAGGAAGCAATCATTGGTCTTGGTACCAGTAGGGATGAAAAGCTTTGGGGATATTTTAAAACATTTCAGGAAAATATGAGATAGAGGGAAAGAATATCAAAGCATATTATGGATAAGTACTCCACTAATATCTATTTTATGGTGAAGACTGATGAAACTCTTATGGAGGTAGTAGAACCTAGGACCATATGGGTCACTAAGATTGTATATGAAGTGGATGATATTATTTTTGAACTTTATGCAAAAATGCTACTTGAAGCTCCATTGGATGATAAGACAGAACACTTTGGTACTACTAAGGAAAAGGCTCTTGAAGTCAAGATTGGGTTCGACAGGAAAAGAAGAGAGAAGAAAATTGTTAAGATGTTTGCATTTGTCCAGAATGTAATCCATAAGATAGACACTGAACTAGGTTCTGGATCCAAACCGGCAAAGGAACTGGCAATGGTTAGTACTCCTGAGGAAAAGAGGCTTGAAACTTTCATTATTGGTATTATGGATGACTTTGTCATGTGTTGCATTGGTTTTGTCATTGATGTCAACACTTATCTTCTTGGAGGTTTACATTATGTTCACCAGTATGGTTAGTGACTTATGTACAGTAACCGGTATGTGTTCACCAGCAGGTTATATGGTTCACCGACAACAATGATAACTTGGAGATCATCTGGTTATGTCGAATACATGGATTGGAAGTTTGGTTTTGATGTTTTGCTTATTGGTCTAATCGGGTTGACAGATTTGCCTTTACCGACAGATAGGTCTAGGTTATGGACCGGTACTCCAGATCAACATGACATGTTATGGAGATGGTTTATTAATTGGTAAAATGTATTGAGCTGACATGATGTATCGCATCAAGACTTATTTGTAATTGATTTAATTGTAATATCTTTAATGAGCCGACCTATTCATTTGGTCTTAGGTTTTGTATAAATGATTGTAAGATCTTATGGAAGATTGGGGGATATAGGATATGGTATGAGTGTATTTGAATATTGAAGAGAAAATATAAGCAAATCCTTGTGCGAATCACATGGACATTATTCGAAGGTTGAAGGAAGGTTATGAAGGTGTTTTGACACTCATGTTCAGAGCTTAACTGGTACTGAATCCAACATTGGAGATGCTATTTTGAGCAATACATTATCATTGGATTTAACCATCCAATTGTGTAGTCAGTGTGTCTCCTATTTTTTGATTGAGCAGTGAGCTCTAGGCAGTTGGCCTTTCTACATGTGTAGACCCCATTTTTATACACATACTATTTGTAGTAGTATCATCTAATTGTGGGTAAGGTTTTCCATTGTGGTTTTTCCCTTACCGGGTTTCTACGTCAAAATATTTGTGTTATGTGTTGTGGATGTTGTTTCTCTTTATGTTTCATGCATTAAGTTAAATCAGTGCTGCTATATTTATTAATATGTTTACCGACACTTAAGTTTGGTTTACCGGCATTTGAGATTGAATTAGAATAACTTGCATTTGGATTATAATTTATTGACAACTGGTTCACAACTGATTCACCCCCCTCTCAGTTGTCCTTCCTGGGACCTAACAATTGGTATCAGAGCCAAGTCCTCTTTTTGTAGAAGCCTAATAGCTTGAGGAGATCCTATGGTAATAAATATTTTTAGGAAGGACAGTCTGAAGCTTGATGGAACTAACTATGGCATATGGAAGATCAGAATGGAAACACATCTGAACTGCATTGGAAGAGATATATGGGATGCTACTAAGAATGGCTATGTTGCTCCTATTCTGAATCAACCTCATCCACCAACATTGGCTAAGGACATGGAAAATGATTGCAAATCAAGAGAAGCACTTATGAATGCATCATCAGATCAGAAGATCATGGGATTATCAAACCGATCTACTGCTAAAGCTATTTGGGATAAACTGGAAACACTGAATGAAGGAGATACCATTGTCAAGATTGCAAAACTGGAATGTTACCGGGTCAGGTATGAAAATTTAAAAATGGAAGAAGATGAAAGAATTTCTGCATTTATGGAAAGATTTAATGAAATTGTTTTAGGATTACAATGTTGTGGAGGATCCTTAATTGAAGATGAAATTGTGTCTTAAGTTTTAGGAGCATTTCCACTGGCTTACAAAATGAAAGTAACTACTATCAATGAAATGAGAACAATGCCTAATACTTCAGTTTCTAGAGATACTTTGGTTGGAAAACTTTCAGCATTTGAGCTTGAAGAGTTTGGTCATGTTGCTATTGTAAAGACTGATTTAGCTTTCAAAGCATCATCATCATCCAACAAAATGGATTGGAAAGAACTTTATGCAAAAGAACTTGAAGATATGAGGAGAGAAAGTGAAGAACTTGAAGAACTTGAAGCACTATTTGCAAGGAAAATGCCTAAAGGTCCAGCAGGAAGTAAGTATGAAGGTAAATCACCTTTCAAATGATTTAATTGCCATAAAGTTGGTCATATGGCATCTAGATGTCCTGATAGACATACAAGATTAAGGGAGGAAGCAAAAAGATCATATAAGCCTAACCCTGAATATCAGAGATATAGATTCAAGAAAAATAGAGATAAGTCATGTTACTGTGCAGATGAAGGTATTAAAGATGACTTAGATGAAGATATAGAAGATAACGGATGGGATTTTGTTGCAATAAAGGAAGATCAATCAGCACCCATTGTCAACCTGGTAGAGTAGGCACTGGTAGCTAAAATTGAAGAAAAAGATGAATGGATTATAGATAGTGGATGCTCGCATCATATGACTGGTGATAAAATAAAATTCTTATCTTTTCAAGAAATTCATGGAGGTCTAGTAAGGTTTGGAGATGATAAAGCTTGTTTAATCAAAGAAAAAAGCACTGTATATTTGGATGGTAAGCACAATACTGACAATGTTTATTATGTAGAAGGTTTAAAGCATAATATTTTGAGTGTTGGTTGATTAGTGGAAAAAGGATTTCAGTTACAGTTCAAGAATGGGAAATACAAAATCATTAACATAACTGGATTGGAGATTGCAATAGGTAATCAGACTAAAGCAAGAACAAGAAATCTACAAGGAGATAGATACTTAATGCTAATAATTGATGATTGTTCTAGAATGTGTTGGGTTACTTTTCTCAAAGAGAAATCAGAAGCTTTTGGAAGATTCAAGATATTCAAGGAAATGGTAGAGAATGAAACCAGCAAGAAAATCAAATGTTTAAGATCAGATCAAGGAGGAGAATTTACATCAAGGGAATTTAATGCATTATGTGAAGTGAATGGAATCAAAAGACAACTATCAGCACCCCAAACACCCTAGCAAAATGGAGTTGTGGAAAGGAAGAACAAAACTATTCTGGATGCAGTAAGAAAAATGTTAATGAAAGCAAATCTACCTCATGTGTACTGGAGAGAAGCAGTAAATACAACGGTTTATACTTTCAACAGAGTTCACATCAAAAGTGAAACCGGTAAGACCCCTTATGAACTATGGTTTGGTCATATTCCTACTCTTAAGTATTTCAGAATATTTGGAATCAAATGTTATATTAGAAGAGATGAGTATATTGGAAAGTTTGATCCTATAAGTGATGAAGGAATATTTCTTGGTTATTCATCTAAAAGCAAGGCATATAGATGTTATAATAAAAGGTTATAGAAAATCATTGAGAGTACTAATGTGAAGATAGATGAACACTTTAGAGGAGATTCAAGATCTATAGAATCTGTAGTTGTAATGATTATAGATCAACCAACATAGATTGCACCGGTACAAAATTAAGACCTAGTCACACCGACATCATAAAAAACTCAACAATGTTTGAAGAACAACAGCTTGTGAATGTTAATCAGAACAAACCTGGGTATGTAAGATTGAATCATTTAGGGAATCAGATAATTGGAAACAAGAATCAAGGTTTTATGACTAGAGGAAGACTAGCAAATGAAGAGGTATGTTTAATTTATCAAGTTGAACCAGCATATGTTATTGAAGCATGTAAGGATGAACATTGGATAAAAGAAATGGAACATGAATTAGAACAAATTGAAAAGAACAACACTTGGAATTGGTTCCCCGGCCTAAAGACAAAAATGTAATTGGAACTTAATGGGTATATAGGAATAAACTTAATGAAGATGGAGAAGTAATCAGGAACAAAGCAAGATTAGTTTGTAAATATTATTCACAGAAAGAAGGAATTGATTATAATGAAACCTTTGCACCAGTAGCCAGAATTGAGGTAGTTAGACTATTTCTTGCATTTGCAGCTCATAAGAACTATAAAGTTTATCATATGGATGTAAAATGTGCATTTTTTAATGGAGATCTTGAGGAGGAAGTTTATATTCAACATCCTGATGGATTTTCTTTGACAGATAATAAGGATATGGTTTGCAGGTTAAGGAAAGCTTTATATGGATTAAAGCAAGCTCCCAGAGCTTGGTATGCTAGATTGGATAAATATCTTTTGAAGCTTGGTTATACAAAAGGTAATGCTGACAACAATTTATATTACAGAGTTACCAATGATGATATTTTGGTTATTGAAGTCTTTGTAGATGATATCATTTTTGGAGGTGAAGATTGATTATGTAAGGACTTTGCTAATCAGATGCAGAAAGAATTTTAAATGTCTATGATTGGAGTGATAAAAAAATTTCTACATTTGTAGATTTCACAAACAGATAAAGGTATATTCATATGTCAAACAAAGTACTTGAAGGAACTTTTGAAGACATTTGGTATGGAAAATTCCAAACCCGTAAGTACTCCTATGACTACAACTGACAAATTGACATTGAAGGATGATTCAGCTCCTATTAATCCAACAAAGTAGAAATCTATGATTGGAGGTTTACTATATTTGACACAAACAAGACCTGATATAATGAATGCAATATGTATTGTTTCAAGATTTCAAAGCAATCCTAAAGAACATCATGAATCGACAGTTAAAAGGATTTTTTGGTACCTACAAGGCACAACAAATCTTGGTTTATGGTATCCTAAAGATGAAAATTTTGATTTATGTGCATACACTAATGCAAATTGGGTAGGTGATGTAGATGACAAAAAGAGTACCACTGGCGGTGCATTCTTTCTTGGAAGCATATTAATTTCATGGATCAGTAAGAAGCAGACTTGTACATCATTATCAACAGCAGAATCAAAATATGTTGCAACAACAACTAATTGTAATCAAGTATTATGGATCAAGCAAATGTTAAAGCATATAAAGGTAAAATGCAAAGAACCAATAATCATTTTTTGTGATAATTCAGTAGCAATTGATATATCAAAGAATCTGGTATTTCACTCTAAGATAAAGTATGTTTCTATTAAGTATAATTTTCTAAAAGAGAATGTTGAAGCCAAAACCAACAAACCAATCTATCTTTGGGAGATTGATTGGTTTGCTGGTTTTGGCATTTTGTTTTTGGCACTTAGATGTTTTTCCATCTAGTGTTGCCATCAATACCAAAGGGGGAGATTGTTGGTATTGTGGATGACTTTGTCATGTGTTGCATTGGTTTTGTCATTGATGTCAACACTTGTCTTCTTGGAGGTTTACATTATGTTCACCAGTATGGTTAGTGACTTATGCATAGTCACCGGTATGTGTTCACCAGCAGGTTATATGGTTCATCGACAATGATGATAACTTGGAGATCCTTTGGTTATGCAGAAGACATGGATTGGAAGTTTGGTTTTGGTGTTTTTCTTATTGGTCTAATCGAGTTGACAAATTTGCCTTTACCAGCAGATAGGTCTAGGTTATGGACCGGTACTCCAGATTAACATGACACGTTATGGAGATGATTTATTAATTGGTAAAATGTATTGAGCCGACATGATGTATCACATCAAGACTTATTTGTAATTGATTTAATTGCAATATCTTTAGTGAGCCAACCTATTCATTTGGTCTTAGGTTTTGTATAAATGATTGTAAGATCTTATTGAAGATCGAGGGATATAGGATATGGTATGAGTGTATTTGAATATTGAAGAGAAAAAATAAGCAGATCCTTGTGCGAATCACGCAAACATTATTCAAAGATTGAAGAAATGTTATGAAGGTGTTTTGACACTCATGTTCAAAGCTTAACCGATATTGAATCCAGCATTGGAGATGCTATTTTGAGCAGTACATTATCATTAGATTTAACCATCCAATTGTGTAGTCAGTGTGACTTCTATTTTGTGATTGAGTAGTGAGCTCTAGGCAGTTGGCCTTTCTGCATGTGCAGGCCCCATTTGTATACACATACTATCTGCAGTAGTATCTGTAGACACCTAAAAATGGTCAACGCTTGCGGAGTCATACTTTAACATTTGCGCATTGCCTCATTTTAGGTTTTTGCATCGCATTAACATTTCTCCTATGTCACGCACTTGGTTTTTATTATTTGCAAGCATCGAGTCATCCTTCTACATTCTTCATTCATCTCACTCTCAAATTTGGTCTTGTCGACAACACTATCCAGTTATGATTTTGATCGATTTTATCCTGTCGCATCAATGTGCGTAGTCATTTGTCATTATTTTGGACATCGTCAATCCTAATTAGGGTTTTGTCCTCTTATCAATCTTATCATCTTGCGATCAATTTGTCATCGATCGTGGTCATTTTCAATCTTGTCGTCTTGCAATCTATTTTGTCGTCGATCCTTGTCCTCTTGTCAACTTTGTCATTTTGCGATCAATTCGCCATCGATTGTTGTCTGTCTCAATTATGTCAATTTGGATCAATTAGTCATTGTTCCTCATCAATTGGCGCATTTATCAATCAAATCATTTATCACATTGGTCTTTTATCAAGTCAAAATCATGATCAAATCGAATCGATATCAATTATCCTTTCTCAAGACCTAATTGTCATCCTTGCATTGCTAATTCATCTTCTAGGGTTTCGTGATTTAATCATTTAATCTTGTTTGTCATTTCTTCCTTTAGGATTAATAAATTATTTATTTATCCTAAGTCTTCGTGTCGCAATTAAATGTTTCATTTAATTGGCTAACTAATTATTCCTCTTTTTGTGAATTAATTAATAAATGAAAAATTATTAATTGATTCACCTAATTTCCTAATCTTTCATCAATTTTCCCTCTTTGTGAATTATTAATAAATGAGAAATTATTAATTAATTTACTAAATTCCTAATTTCATCATTTCTAATTCTTAATTTTCTAATTTTCCTATTTTCTAATTTCCTAATTTTCATCATTTCTTAATTTTAATTTCCACCTAATTAACTTGTCTCTAGTTCTCCCTATTTTTGTGCTTCGGTGGAAGCATGAATTTCTCACGCGTCATACTCTTGACATAGTAAGATGTCATAAGGTTCTAGTTTTCTAACCTTTGTATTGGCAATATGTCATAATTCATGACATAGAAGGTGTCATAACCTTCTTCTTTTCACTCAATTTTGCCATTTTGAAATCAATTGCCTCTAATATCAATTTCATGCTAATCTTGTCTTTTCTCCAATTTATCTATAAATTGGATGAATTTCTTCAATCCTGATCTAATAATCACATTATCAAAATAATCACTTTGTCGAATCAATCACGCTTTGAGTACTCTTGCGCTAATTTTCAATCTTGCTTTCACATTAGGTTTATGCACTTGAAGGTGAGATCCACAAACAAAGGCTATTTGGAGAAGAAAGAAGGACAATGGAGCCGCATGAAGGAGACATTTGAATCTGCATCTGGTTTGCTTAGTTTTTAGTTTTGAATGTTTTTCTTTCATGTCTCTATTGAGTGTAATTAGGATTGATCATTGCAATGAGCTTTTGTGATTGAGCTAAGATTAGTATTTTGAATTGCTTTGATGATTTCTGAATTCCTAGCTACATTAATTGGTGAACCCGACGTGAACACTAACCATCTAACCCCTTTACTGTGTTTTTGAGTGCTTTTGAGTTGATTTGCAGGTCAAAAAACCCAAAAACAGGGCAGTGCAGGGTTTTCTGGGGACTTCTTGTGCCTGTGTAAGACAACTTGCACCTGTGTTAAGCATTATGCGCTTGTGTTAGAGACATTCTGCGCTTGTGTCATGGGTTCTGTGCCTGTGTCATGGGTTCTGCGCCTGTGTAAAGTCCAGAAATAGAGGTAAAAATGCAGTGTTTTACTTGAAAATTGTTTGTTTTTGCATTCTGTTTTCTATTTTTTTGGTTTTTGGTACTAATTATCTGTGCAACATCTTGGCATACGCATGGCAAAGACAACAAATGAAACTACTAACATGTTTTATGCAGAATCGATAGTCAAAGAATAAACACCTCAAACTTCTAACTTGGGTTTTGCAAGTTGCCTTGGAGAAATAACTAAACTTGGTGTTTGCCATTAATGTTATAGGCACCTAGTATGATTTCTAAATAGGTTGGAATGAACATGTTTTTGCTTTGATTGTTGAGTGTGACATTGGAGTAGGAGAGTATGCTCTCATCCTTCGTAGGGTGATCAGAAATCCAGATCTTCGATACCATGCTCATTGTTTTGATTGTGTGTCACCTTTAGAGGGCCTGCCTTCCCGACCATTTTGCTTTTGCAAGCAAGTGATAATCGTGAGAAGGGAATGACCCAAAGTGAGTATGGCTAGAATACCTTGGCATTCTAACTCACTATAAAAAAAATCCCCGATGAGCGAAAGCTTTGAAGGAAGGGTTACGTGGGAATTGCAGTTACTTGGGAAGTGATGACCCTTGGACTCTTTCTCGTATCAACATTTAAGTAGGACCTCACAGTCTAAATTGTGCTTGCGCGACTACATTTGTTTGGTATCTTGATGGGCTTAATGTCTCAATCACGCTTGCGTGATATCAAGGAGTAACGCTTAACAAAAATCCTTACTAAACACCTTGTATTTAGAGGCCAAAAATCCTTCTAGTTGCTTGAGAAGGACAAGTTCGGATACTTGGAAGAGATACTAAGTTCACCATGGGGAGATTTCCATGGGGACTGATGCTTGGCTGCCCTGAGAAGTGAGTGCCATGGAGGGGAGCCTGTGGGGTCAAGCATCTGTGTATTCTCCTTGAATCTCATAACGAGTCTACCTCTCAAGTACCTACTATCCTTACCTACCATAAGAAATGTGTGAATGAGCATGATTGTCTTGAGTCTAAGTTAAAATATCTTGTCTTCTTTGCTTGTCAAAAGTTGAGTTGTGTCTCATTTCAAAAACAAGACAAATTGATTCAAAACAAGGTTAAACATAAGAGCATTTCATCCAACAAAACTTCAAAACACTTTCAAACATGGTTGTCAAACATTGTTCAAAATCTTGTCTTAACATTCATGTCACTTACATTTAGGTTCATCCTAGGTTGCATTTTGCAAAGTTCATTTTCAAGTACCAAGGTTAGGTTTCACCTAAGTCATACTCCTTTGCATATCAATACAAGTCATCCATTTGCATGTGTCCTCTTGCATTAAAGTCATACCATTGTTATACATTGCATACCCTAGGTCTCTTCATTAAGCTTGGGTCATTGTCATATCATATTAGGGTCACTTGCATATTAATTGTCCCTTTGCATATAGTCTCAAAAACTAGGTTTTGTCATACTTGAGTAATCCAAATCTTTGATAAACCCTAAGTCATTGTTAAGAAGTCTAGACCTTATCAAACCTTTTCTCTTTTTGTCATTATTGTCATTTGGTCAAACCTAGCTTAGTATCCAATCATATAGAGGAGACTTTGTCATTTGTCCTTTTGTCACTTGGTCATTTTTTCCTTTGAGGTCTAGACATCATTTCAATTTCCTAAGGGTCTCTTTTTAGATTTGCATTCCAAAAAGTTTGTCAAAATCTTGAAAAACAACCAAAAACATAGATTGCATTCTTGCCATAGATTGCATTATTCATTCATTTAGTTTGAATTTAGCTGCATATCATATATTGTCTTTGAAAAATTCCAAAAATATTGCATTTGCATAAGTGACATGCCTATTGAAACAAGATCACAATCTAAAAAGATGGGTGATCCAACGTATCAACCCATTAACAACATATCAAATTCACAATTTCAAACTAGTCAAACAGTACAAATTGAAGGTTCATCAAACACATCCCTACCACCATATGGAACAGTTCAACTTGGACCACCACCATTATATGAACCGGTGTTTGTACCTATGAAACCAGGACATGGGAGTGTTCCACCAACTCCAAGAGGAAGTGCACCTTTCAATTGGAATCAACCAAACTTGCAACATGGAATACAAACATTGTATGAAGAACAAACCCTCTCACAAGGATTTGGTTCAGATCAAGGCATTCACCAAGAAATGAATCCGAATGTCCAACTAGATTCTTCATCAGATTCTGATGCTTCTGATGATGTTGACATGTTCCTTCAAGATCCAAAGATAACAAAAAAGATGGATAAATTCTTGAACAAGGTCTTTAAGATGTTTCCACAAAAGTATCTTAACATGATGAGTAATGTGACCTCTTCAAGCGAGCAAGTCAATGTGTAAGAACAACAAGGCAGTGAGCTGCTAAGTTTCTCTCCGCATCCAAATGAAGAAAATGCACAACAAGAAACTCAACCTACCTTGATGAGTAAATGTGCTTCAAAGGCATTGACAGTGACTATTCCTCAAAAGTCACCATTTGAGACAATAAATAAGCCATTATTCAACGCAACACCTATAACAAAAGATCAAATAAAGACCACACAAATATTGATAGCTATCCCTCAACAAGAAGTAGTTCCTCATATGCATAAAATGGGATCAAAATCTAAAATGCAAGAGAGCTTCACGACTGGAATGCCTGATATCACTAACGTCCAAAGCAATACCATGATGCAACAAAGTTCTTATGTCCCATTAAACTCAATATATTTACCAAACACTGTTGTGACAGATCCTTTGATAATGGCGACACAAAGAGCTACGGATAGTGTTTTGCACCAACAACAATTGTTGCAACAATTGAGTAATACACAAAAGGTAACATCGAATGTGCAAACAAGCAATTTACAACAACAACAATACTGCATTCGACAACACGTTGCAGCGCCCTCTGCACCATTACAAGTTAATGCAAACTTGCAACCATCAGTGGATTGGACAAACAACACATCAAGTTAATGCAAGTACTATACCCCATCTTAAGGAGAAGCAACGAAAACCATCTAAACAAAGTTTTTTACAAATGATGGGATATACACTGCGACAACAATTGGCACAAAGTCAACAAATTCCGAGTCATCAGCATCAACATGTGCCTCAATATGTGCCAAGGAAAACAAGCTATCATACTTCACAGCCGCAATTGGTGCCTGTGCAATATCAACAACATACTCAATTGCAATATCAACCTAGGCTACAAGAAGCACAACAACAAGGTTGATATCAAGGCATAGCACAACCGCAACAACAAGAGATGTACCAAGAACATTATATGCCGAAGACACCAAAAATGGCCATTTCAGAACATCAACAACCGATCAGAAATATGATGTATCGACAAAGAGTACCCACTGGGATTAATGATGGACCTCCAAAATTTGATACAATTGCGCAACAACTTGAGAAATTGCAACGACAAGTTGATGCATTAGAAACTAAAGGAACAAAGAAATTGTATACAGATCAGGATTTATGTCCTAATCCATTTGACAAGAGCTTATACATGCCTCCATTCCCTAAGCATTTTGAAGCACCTAATTTTGAGAAATATAAAGGAAATGACAATCCAAAAGATCACATTCGTGCATTTTTTGTGGCATGTACTGAAGTGAGCTATGAGGACACCTATTTAATGCGATTATTTGCATGAAGTCTCACAGGACAAGCCATGGATTGGTATTTGCATCTGCCAGGAAATATAAAGACTTGGTCTGAATTGGCTCAAAATTTTATATCTCACTTTGCATTCAACATCGACAGTGACATGACCATGTCAAATCTATGCAACACCAAGCAAAAGCAAGGTGAAACATTAGTGACTTATTTGCAACAATGGCAAAACTTGTATAGTCGTTCTTCCCTCGATATACCTGAAGAACAACAAGTGAATTTGTTTATCCAAAATTTGGTCCTAGAAATGATGTATGAACTGAAATTGAAAAGTCCCAGTACTATTGAGAAACTCATTAAGAAGGGGATGAACATTGAAACTGCTCTTGTAGCTAAAGGAATCATTAAGCTTAACAAAGACACTGATAACACAAACAATTCAGGGGACAAAAATAGATTTTGGTATAAGAACAAGAATGTTACTAATGATGGAGTTGTTGATGCAAGAGCGGTGAATGCAAATCAAACCCCATTCATGATCAAGAAATTGAATGTTCCTAATATGTCAACTATGGAACAAAATCAAGCGCCAATGAGCAATGTTACTCAACAATATAATCAACAACAAGGCCAACAACGCAAACCTTTCTGATGGCGGGATGGGCCTCCTCAATAGTTTATACCATTGGGAGAGCCTATTGAATCATTGATGAAACAATTAATACAAGCAATATTTATCAAGCTACTAGATATCAAGGCAGAGCCCGCGGTAAAGCCGCATTGGTGGAATGATAATGCCTATTGTGAATACCATCGGTCCAAAGGACATAAAACTGCATCATGTTTTCAATTGAAGCATTTGATTCAAGACCTGTTAGAGCAAGGAGTAATTGAGGTAGATCCACCCCATGCGACCTCTAACACTGATCATACCAATTTCAAAACTCCTTTGCTTGATCATGACAAGGGGAAGGCATCTTCTTCAAACTCTACTCAAACGGCAAATTATGCAAGTTCTGGTTATAATAATGTCATTAATTGTTTTCATGCATCAAATGAGTATGTTTCTACCCTGAGAATAAAGGGACAAGATCCTTCTTGCGCAGTCACCACTCGTCGATCCAAAATAGTCCTGAAAGGAGCTCTTGCAGCTCCTCCCAAGCCAACTCCTGCAAGTCAGTATAATCTTTTGGATCATCTAGGAAAGACACCTGCACAAATATCAATCCTTGAGTTATTAAAAATGTCCCCCATGCATCGTGCAGTCCTGGATAAAGCTTTAATTGAGTCCACTATCCCGACAGATATTGATGTTGACCAGTTTCAAGCCCGGATTGGACATCTAGTTGTTTCCCAAAATGTCGCCTTTTCTGACAATGATATCTCACCTGATAAGTTCCCTCACAATGATCCTTTACACCTTGAAGTCTTTGTTCATAACTGCAAAATCCGACGAGTCTTGATAGATGGTGGAGCAGGTCTTAATATTTGTACCTTGAGAGTGGTCATTGGCCTTGGTTATACATAAAATGACATTGATGCTTCCAAAAGAATAACAATCAAAGCATATGATGATGTTGAGCGCCCATCCAAAGGGATAATTATATTGCCTATCCGAGTCGGTCGAGTGACAGAAAACACTTTCCTACAGGTCCTAGACCTTGATCTCCCTTATAATATGATCCTTGGCCATCCATGGATCCATGCAATGAAAGCAGTTCCATCCACCTATCATCAATGTTTAAAATATCCTTACAATGGAACTGAGATAACAATTCCAGGAGATCCTAATCCATTTCAATTTTGTGCTACTCTAAAGGGTACCCCTCAGCAGCAAGTCCTAGTCAATAGAGAGGCCAAATCACATAGTTATGTGGATCCTAATGAATTGTTAGATGCTGTCAAAGGAAAATTGAAGATACAAGACCAAGGATGCAGAGAATATTCAATGGATCAAACATTCCTCATCGGGAATTTACCAATATCTCCAAAATCATATGGCAAACCGCATTTATTGCAAAAGAAACCTAAGGTCATTATTCAATATCAGCCTCCCACTACATTTACAAGATGGGGTGAACTTGACAAAGAAACTTTAGATGATGATGTCATAGATTGGCTTTACAAAGATCCAACTGAGACCCCACCTGTCAGGTTGCCAGTGGAACGATACGACAAAGGGTTTACTATGCTGCAAAAGAAAGGATATGACAGCTGCAGTGGCTTAGGCCTGAACAACAATGGAAGGCTAGAACCTGTTATACCCAAGAGACGACCTCCAACTTTAGGGTTAGGTTTTGTACCATTGCGAATTGGACCCTCATCTTCCAAAGTGACCACGTGTGGAAAAGGGCGTGACTCTGATGATGAAATAACACCTGAGGATACCCGACCCGAAACTGATTCCAATGAATGGGAGTGGAGTTCCTTTTCTTCTAGCTCCTATGCCCTGGACAATATTTTCATTGACCCTGATAATTTTCCTATGGAAGACAAACATGAAATAACTCCTCTTCCTAAAACATGTCCTCATGCTTGGATAGAGTCATTCTGGGATCCAAGCTCCAAATCAGATACAAGCAGTTTGGATAGTGACACCATAGATGTTCACATCCTCACCATATCAGCCCTCTCTCTCCTGAAAACTGATGATGACATGCCCCTCATCTATCCCCAGCTTATCCAACATGACCAACAAGAACCACTCACATTGGACTGTTTTCAAAATGATGAAGCAATTGCAAAATTCCTTGGACTACGGGAAGGCATGCCACAAGGTGATCATAAGGCAGAATTTGCTATCAATTTGGATTCCACAGCATATTTTGGGGAGTCAACTCCCTCTTCTAGTCATCAAAATGAAAAAAGAAAAGAAAATGTAAAAAATCAAAAGAATAGATCTTTGAGTGAAAACCGTAAGGCACTCTCTGATCATACAAAAGTAAAAACAAAAGACGTACCTGCGGGTGAAAACCTCTCTGAGGCGCCCAAAGGTGGAAGAGTGGACATCCCTCTATCAAGTTAGGACAAATCAACATTGCTGGTGGAAATGACCAAGGAAATCAATTTGGGTACACCTGACAACCCTAAGGTCATTCATTTTGCTGCTTCTCTATCAAAACAGGAAAAGATAGATTTTGTCAATTTCTTTCTTGAGAAGAAGATCAACTTTGCATGGTCCTATGCAGATATGCCTAGCCTCGATCCAGAATTAGTCCTTCATCATTTTCCATTGAAATCCGATGCCAAGCCTGTCAAACAAAAACTTTGAAAGATGCATCCCCAGGTGGCTCTTTTGGTCAAGGTGGAACTAAAAAAATTACTGGATGTGGGCTTTATCAGACCCATTGATTATGCAAACTGGATTTCAAATTTAGTACCAGTTAGCAAAGTAACTGGGGGCATTAGAATCTGTACAGATTTTAGGGATCTCAATAAAGCATGCCCTAAAGATGATTTTCCACTGCCAAACATAGACATCATAGTGGACATGACTGCTGGATATGAGATGCTTTCATTGATGGATGGTTTCTCCGGCTATAACTAAATTCGCATTGCTCCTGAAGATCAACATAAGACAGCATTCACCTGTGCCTGGGGTACCTATTGCTAGAATGTGATGCCCTTTGGTCTTAAAAATGCAGGTGCTACATATCAAAGAGCAATGACGACAATTTTTCATGATTTCATGCATACTTTGATGGAGGACTATGTTGATGACTTGTTATGCAAATCTGTCACAAGAGATAGTCATCTAGCCATCCTGGGCCCAATTTTTCACCGAATGGAGACATACAACCTTAGACTCAATCCAAAGAAGTGTGTCTTTGGTGTCACAGCTGGAAAATTACTAGGGTACATTGTTTCTCACAAAGGCATTGAGGTTGACCCTGCCAAGGTTAAAGCAATAATGGATATGCCTCCACCTTCAAATCTCTGGCAATTAAGAAGTCTACAAGGAAAGCTACAGTCAATCCGCCGCTTCATAGCTCAGTTGGCCAATAAATGTCATCCATTCCAGCATCTATTGCATAAAGGTGTCGCTTTTAAATGGACCGAACAATGTCAATCAGCCTTTCAAGCTCTCAAAGACTATTTGCTATCGCCGCCTATCCTAATGCCTCCTATAGAAGGCAAGCCATTTTTATTGTATATTTCTGCAACTGAAATAGCATTAGGAGTTCTCTTGGCCCAACAAGATGAGAACGACAAAGAGTGAGCTATTTATTATATCAGTCGGACACTGGTAGGTTATGAGCTAAATTATTCAACTATTGAAAGGGCATGCTTAGCAGTGGTATTTGCAACACAAAAGCTTCGACATTATATGTTAAGCCACCAAACATTGTTGGTTGCGAAAATTGATCCCTTAAAATACTTGCTTAGCCGAGCAACTTTGACAGGTCGCCTAGCAAAGTGGGTCATGATTCTCAGTGAATTTGACATTAAGTATAGGGAGTGAAAGGCGATAAAAGGACAAGTCATAGCAGATCAACTTGCGGAGGCTCCTATTTCTAATGATCATCCCATGTTGACTGATTTTCCAGATGAATCAGTCTTTGCTCTCACATCCTCTAATGAATGGAAGTTATACTTTGATGGATCTCATACCAAGTTCGGGTCTGGAACCAACATCTTGTTTGTCACCCCTCAAGGTGATGCTATTCCAAAGTCCTACAAGATAACTTTTCATTGTACCAATAACATTGTAGAGTATGAAGCATTGGTCAGAGGACTCCGAGTAGCGGTCCATTGGAACATCATGCATTTTCAAGTCTATGGAGATTCTCAATTAGTCATCTGACAAGTGAATGATGACTACGAAACAAAAGATGAAAAGCTTATTCCTTATAAGCATATGGTAGAATTCTTCAAGACAAAATTCACGGCTATCCATTTCAATCAAGTTCTGAGAATGCAAAACAAGTCGGCAGATGCGATGGCTACGATTGCTTCCATGTTGAATATGCCCCACAATATGGACAAATGTGAATTTTTAGTCGAACAATTGTTGGTTCCTTCTTTTGACATTCTGACAGCAGATATGATGTGCGTTCTTGTTGGTCCCAACTCCCCGTGGTACAATGATGTATATCAATATTTGAAATCTCAAACCTTACGACCCAACCTTTCCGCTAACCAACGCCAAGCCTTTATCCAACAGACAGCCAAATATGTCATCATCACCGACACCCTTTACCGTCGTTCCTTTGACCATACCCTCCTCAGGTGTTTGGATTCTGACGAAGCGTAAACGGCTTTACACGAGGTTCACGATGGTATATGTGGGGGCCATTTCAATGGTCTGAGCTTAGCCAAAAAGTTGATTCATGCTGGGTATTATTGGCCCACTCTGGAAAAAGATGTTCACGATTTTGTTAAGAAGTGTTACAAATGCCAAATCCATGGAAATTACATTCATGCACCAGCCCAAGAGCTTAACTCTGTCATATCTCCATGGCCCTTTTCTCAATGGGGATTGGATCTTATTGGCAAGATTCACTCGACATCTGCAAATGGACACAACTTTATCATTACAGCCACAGAGTATTTTACAAAATGGACCAAGGCTATCCCCATGACCTATATCACTGGTGTGCAAATTTCAAAATTCTTGCTGAATTATATCATATGCCGATATGGGGTTCCCCTTGCCATAGTCACAGATAATGGTCGACCCTTCAAGAATAAAGATGTCAAGGAACTCTGTGAAAAATTTCATATCCAACACCGTTTCTCCAGTCCATACTATCCATAGGGGAATGGTCAAGCTGAAGCATCAAATAAAACCATTATCAAGATCCTGAAAAAGGTTGTCAATGACGCTGGTCGAGATTGGCATGTTCAGTTGAATCCAGCACTATGGGCCTATCGCACTTCTATCCGCACACCTACTAGCGCAACACCTTATTCCTTGGTGTATGGTGTGGAAGCCATTTTACCCTTGGAAGTGGAGATTCCTTCCTTGCGTGTTTCCTTGAAACATATGATTGATGATGAGACGCATAGAGTCTCTCGGTTGCATCAGCTTGAGATGTTAGATGAGAAACATCAGACAACCCTGACACATTTGCAAGCATATCAAAACCGTCTCCATCGCTCTTATAATAAGAAGGTCAAAGGGTGACACTTCGAAGTGGGAGATCTGGTTTTAAAGGCAAACCCTAAGAATGCACAGTCTACTGACATCATAAAAGGTAAGTTTGAACCTAATTGGGTTCGGCCTTTCATAGTAACTGCAGCATATGGCTCGGGGGCATATCAGCTTGCTACCCCAGAAGGTGAACCTCTGTCTGATCCTATAAACAGCATGCATCTTTGCAAGTATTGGGCATAATTTTCTATCAGCACTTCTTCAAATATGATCCTGAAAAAATACAAAAAAAAATGAAAAAAAAAAAAATGAAAAAAAAAGTGAAAAAAGAGCAAAAGAGTAAAGAAAAATGATTCGCCCTTTAGTGAAAACCTGGTAAATAGGCATTTTGGGCAAGTACCATGGTGAAAACCTGGCAATCAGGTGCCATGAGTAATGAGATTATTGCTCTGTCATCTGTCATGACCTCTAGCTATGCTTTCTCTTGTCCGGTTTATCATGTCTATCTTTGTCTTGACCCAATGTCCTATTCCAGGCCTATTATTGGTCAACATCCTTGTCTTGCATACTCCAGTTTCTTGTACATATGTTTTGGTCCCGGTCTATGTATATCTTTCAGATGCGCATTAGGTGCATTCCCCTTGTCATGATCAATCATTGGAACTTTTGCATCCAAAAATGTCCTAAAATAAAAATAAAATAAAAAAAGTGAAAAATGTCCTGAAATAAATAAAAAAAATGAAAAATGTCCTGAAATAAATCCCTAAAAAAAAAAGTCATATAAAGTCCTGAAAAAATGAACACAAAAAACATTTCAAAACATTAAAATCCAAAAAAAACAAGCATTTTGCAATAAATGATCCCTTTGTGCATAGATAGATCACTGAGTATACATCCAACGACATACAATCCAACACTATGCTTTAAATGAAATCATGCATTAATAGATGAACTTTTTCAATCAAGCCAGACATTCAAACTGATCACAATTGTCTTCTCAATCGAACATCAGCATCACTATCATTTGACTTTGTCACTAATATCATGGGTCTTATACAGGGTGTGGTATACTCGAAACCAGACTGTGTCCTATCTTAGACGGGGTACCGCATGTCCTGAAACCAGACAGCATGATCATCCTATCAGCACTTTCAACTTTTGACAATGAAGATCAAGATGTTTGTTTGACTTGTTGGAATTTGTGCATCTTATCTTTTTATTGATTTATCTTCAATCATGTTCCTATGTTGTTCGATGATGTCACTGAGTGATTTAGAGTGACCAGGATGGTTCATGGTTCCTTTCTTTTTTGTTGTGATTGTTGTTTGTCTGCAATGTGTCTGTCTTTTGCAAAAAGGGTTGCATTTCAGCTCTGGCCTTCAATGCCATGATGCTACGCATCCATTTTGCTACATTAAAATAAAGGTTCTCACCTACAAAGTGCATTACTGAAAGCAAGTTTTTATTCGTCTCTAACTGTTCTTTGTCTCATTTCTTCTTACTAACATTTCTTCCGTTAGTTCGGATAGTCAGTTCGGTCTAGTGCTCCGATTTCCCCACACACACATGTTGCATCCTGCATTCATTGGTTAGTACATTTGCATTACATCAAGCATCACATCCAGCATTTTATCCATTTCATATTATCAAATGCATCACAAACACATAAAAAAATACATTCATACATGTTCCACAATGGTATATAAACAGTGCATAAGTCATCCATACATGAAAAATATAGCTATCAGTCATAACACATTGCATCTCATCATATCGATGCATATCATATGTCAAAATAATATCGAAGTGCAAAATTGGACTGTCTGTCCTAAGTATGGCCTGCAAGCTGACTACCTAATATCAAACTACATCTGTCCATCATAAGGAGCATGTGCCTCTATCATTGGGTGCTCCCTCTGTCCTCCTCATCCTTGCAATGTCTTGCAGATGATGTCCCTCCTGGTCCTGGCTATGGTGGTCTCATAGGTCCACTCACTCCCATGTTGCTCAATGACCCCCGAGAGCGTGCCCTGCTCTCTGTCCTCGATCGTGCCTGATATGAAGCTGCTCTCTACTCTGGTGGAATGACACCCTCATATAGTGTCCTCCAATGGCGTATCTCCACTCCGGTCTCTACCAGCATCTATGCCATCTCCCGTGCACTGGCATCCCGAATCGACCCAATATACTCAGTGACTCTCTATTCCTCTTGTTGTGCCTGAGCAATCACTGCATCTCAAGCCACTGTGAGTCTGGTTATCTCTGCTCTGAATGGATCCTGCTATCTCTCTAATGTCACAATGTGATCCTGCTGACTCGCTATGATAGCCCTGCACATCTCCATCTCCTCTGTCCTAGCTATCTCTAGCTCTATGGGTATATCCTGCAATGCCTCCTGCTCGTTATCCTCATCCTCATCCTCATCTCCATCCTCATCATCCCCATCATCCCCATCCCCGCCCTCATCCTCCTCATCCTCATCATCTCCCTCCTCCTCTCCTATGAGTGGGAAGTCCTCCTGTCACCTCGGTACTGGAATATCCGGATCTGTCAATGGCACTGGCTGTAGTTGTGCAAACCATCTCTCATACTCATATGTCATTCCAGCATCCTCCACATCTGATCTCCAATCCCACTGTCTCTGTTGTAGCTGTGAGAAGTCATCATATGCTATGTGTGGTTGAATCATACTCCCCCACTGACTCGTCTCTCTGTGAGATCGGGCAAAGTGTGCAGTCCTCCTAGGTACATCCTGCCTCTCTCCAAACTGTCGTCTGACTCTCTCTGGCAGGTACAACTCAATCACTCTCTGGTGATTCACTGGTCACCCAATCAGGTACCTCTCCTGTCTACAATACGATAGCTCATCACTATCATCTGACCATCCCGGGCAATCACGATATGGCCTCCATATGAACTCTCTCAGCCGGTGTAGCTCATGTTGCCAATATAGTATGTATCCAAAAGGACCCTGTCTCAGTGCTCCCCCATAGCAATACACATATGGTCGATGTGGTACTACCTGTCTATCTATAATAGGTCGACATATGGCTATGTGCTCAAATGCCCATACCTATAACAATGTGACTCCACAACTCAAAGTCAGAACTCCCTGATATGCTATCTGATGCAGCTGAAAATACAGCATAGCCAGTACACATGGTCCCCATGCATACACCATCCCCTTTTTCACCATCCACTCCAGTACTCTTCCCCATCCAATAGGGAATCCATGTCCTCGTCTGTCTCCTGCTAGTAGACATGCTATCACCACTGCTATCACCACATACCGTCGATCATACTCTGATGCCATAGTCTCCCAGCCAATCTCCCTCTCCACGATATCTAGATCATCTGCATCACACTCAAATAATCTTCACAATGTGTCTCTCCCTGTCACTGGGTCATACTCTATCATCTCTCCATGAATCAGAATGCGGAGGATACGCCATACATCCTCCAGTGTCACAGTCGCCTCTCCAATCGCCAGATGGAAAGAGGAGGTCTCTGAATGCCATCGCTCTGCCAATGCAGTAAGCAATCCTATGTTTGCCCTAATCTCGGGCATGAACGTGATATAGTATATCCCCAGTCCTGCTAATGTATCTCTATCCGTGCTCTTGAGTCTATGTCGTAGCATGAAGCAGTCAGGTCAGTTCTCCCGTGTGATCAATGGACACTATCGACGCTGCATCACAATTGGGGCACATTTTGTCAGTTTTAGGGTTTTCTCCTACGGGTTGCATTTCCTCATTTTCATGTCCAAATCAGGGTGTTTTTCATCTAATCTAACCTATCCTGCCCTTATCCCCCCTTTCCAGATCATTTGCATGTCATTTTGGCCCAAAATTGAGTTCCCAATGCACAACTGCGCCTGTGTCAAGGAACCTACGCCTGTGTCATGTAACCTGCGCCTGTGTACCCTACACAAGCACAGAAAACCTCACACAAGCACAGGATTCGCCCTACACAAGCACAGAAGTCAGTTTCTGCACTCCCTGTGGGCCCCGCAATGTCCCGCAAGCGATCGAAATTCATGAAATTGAAAACATGGGTTTTTGAGATACATACCGCTGCTCCTGCATCGTCTGGTCGTCTGAATGTGTGTACACATTCTCTGAGGTGATCTGCCATTGGAATGTTCGTCATCTATCTGCAAGTGTCCTTGTCCAGAGCAACAAATCCTCCTCTTTGGCTAGTGCAAATGAGCAATTTTCCCTCTCTTGGTCTCATTTATAGATCTTTTTCAGTGCATAGATGGACGTGCATCCTCTCCATCTTATGTTGGTCGTAGTCTTGTGCACCTTAGATTTCTTGTCTTTCATGCATCCGATCTCCGATTGTCAGTCTGTTCGATCCTATCATTTTTTATCGATCAATTGGCCTATTCTCTGCATGTTTCCGGCCAATTCCTCGAGGGGGCATGCATATGTCATTATTATCATCTGGGGCATTTTCATCATCGTTCTTTGAAAAAATGCTTAAATTCACATTGTCTCAAAGAGGGGCAAAATGTAGACACCTAAAAATGGTCAACGCTTGCGGAGTCATACTTTAACATTTGCGCATTGCCTCATTTTAGGTTTTTGCATCGCATTAACATTTCTCCTATGTCACGCACTTGGTTTTTATCATTTGCAAGCATCGAGTCATTCTTCTACATTCTTCATTCATCTCGCTCTCAAATTTGGTCTTGTCGACAACACTATCCAGTTATGATTTTGATCGATTTTATCCTGTCGCATCAATGTGCGTAGTCATTTGTCATTATTTTGGACATCGTCAATCCTAATTAGGGTTTTGTCCTCTTATCAATCTTATCATCTTGCGATCGATTTGTCATCGATCGTGGTCATTTTCAATCTTGTCGTCTTGCAATCTATTTTGTCGTCGATCCGTGTCCTCTTGTCAACTTTGTCATTTTGCGATCAATTCGCCATCGATTGTTGTCTATCTCAATTATGTCAATTTGGATCAATTAGTCATTGTTCCTCATCAATTGGCGCATTTATCAATCAAATCATTTATCACATTGGTCTTTTATCAAGTCAAAATCATGATCAAATCGAATCGATATCAATTATCCTTTCTCAAGACCTAATTATCATCCTTGCATTGCTAATTCATCTTCTAGGGTTTCGTGATTTAATCATTTAATCTTGTTTGTCATTTCTTCCTTTAGGATTAATAAATTATTTATTTATCCTAAGTCTTCGTGTCGCAATTAAATGTTTCATTTAATTGGCTAACTAATTATTCCTCTTTTTGTGAATTAATAAATAAATGAAAAATTATTAATTGATTCACCTAATTTCCTAATCTTTCATCAATTTTCCCTCTTTGTGAATTATTAATAAATGAGAAATTATTAATTAATTTACTAAATTCCTAATTTCATCATTTCTAATTCTTAATTTTCTAATTTTCCTATTTTCTAATTTCCTAATTTTCATCATTTCTTAATTTTAATTTCCACCTAATTAACTTGTCTCTAGTTCTCCCTATTTTTGTGCTTCAGTGGAAGCATGAATTTCTCATGCGTCATACTCTTGACATAGCAAGATGTCATAAGGTTCTAGTTTTCTAACCTTTGTATTGGCAATATGTCATAATTCATGACATAGAAGGTGTCATAACCTTCTTCTTTTCACTCAATTTTGCCATTTTGAAATCAATTGCCTCTAATATCAATTTCATGCTAATCTTGTCTTTTCTCCAATTTATCTATAAATTGGATGAATTTCTTCAATCCTGATCTAATAATCACATTATCAAAATAATCACTTTGTCGAATCAATCACGCTTTGAGTACTCTTGCGCTAATTTTCAATCTTGCTTTCACATTAGGTTTATGCACTTGAAGGTGAGATCCACAAACAAAGGCTATTTGGAGAAGAAAGAAGGACAATGGAGCCGCATGAAGGAGACATTTGAATCTGCATCTGGTTTGCTTAGTTTTTAGTTTTGAATGTTTTTCTTTCATGTCTCTATTGAGTGTAATTAGGATTGATCATTGCAATGAGCTTTTGTGATTGAGCTAAGATTAGTATTTTGAATTGCTTTGATGATTTCTGAATTCCTAGCTACAGTATCGTTTGATTGTGGGTAAGGTTTCCCACTATGGTTTTTCCCTTACCAAGTTTCCACGTTAAAATTTCTATGTTATGTGTTGTGGATGTTATTTCTCTTTATGTTTCATGCATTAAGTTAAACCGGTACTGCTATATTCGTTAATCTATTTTACCGACACTTAAGTTTGGTTTACTGGCATTTAAGTTTGAATTAGAATAACTTGTATTTGGATTAAAATTATTGACAACTGGTTCACAACTGATTCACCCCCCCCCTCTTAGTTGTCCTTTCTGGGACCTAACATTCATTTCTTTTGTCACTTCTGACTCTAATCAAGAGGATAATGAGCCTCTACCATTTAGAAGGGTACAAAGAAAGAAAGCTGACCAGCCTCCGGTAGAGGAGAAGAAGGTGGAGCCAAGGAGGAAGCTTGTGAGAAAAACAACAAAACCTACTGCACCCCCACATCTGGCAAAGGAAACTTATTCAGAAGAGGAAACTAGTCACATCCACTCCGACAACCCCCAAAAAGAAGAAGAAGATTGATGATACTACTGAATCTGGTAAGGCTACAATGACCTGTGCTGAATTAAATGATGAAATAACCAAGGATGGAATTTTGAAGAGTGTATCCATTTATTATGAAGATTTAGAGGATAATGAGCAGAATGAGATTGAAGAGGCAATTTTGTTACACATAGATATATATAAGAAAGCCTTAGTAGAAATTTTGAAGGAAATTCCTCTATCACTGTACAATAAATTAGATGCTAGAAGACTTGATGTAGTTAAGAGGGATAGAGAAATTAAGGAAGTAGAACTTTTGGGTATGTGTGGTTCAATAAACAATGAGGAAATGAAATGATGCATTGATGTTGCAAATAGAACAATTTTTAGTAGAAAACCCCGACAAATAGGCCTAATGATGGGCAAGGTAAATGAGGTAGTAAATGAGACCAAAGATGGTTGGACCAAATTCTTCCAAAACAATCCTGATTTTCTCACCCACCAAGAAGAATTTGTAAAAGCAACAACCTCCACCATCCTAGACAGATCTAAAGGGAAAGGTATTTTGGGTAGTTTAGCTCCAATTTTGAATAAACCGACAGTAACTATAAGTATACAAACACCATTGGCAATAGAGGAGAGTGTACAGTCAATACCTACAGAGACAACTTTTGAACAAGGAAATATATAGGGTACTGACAATATTGTGGATAATAATCCACCGACAGTAATTGATACTGCACCAAGTGGCGAAGCCACTAATGCTAAGGAGGATAAGGTAAAGGGAACTAAGACCATACCAACAGTTAATATTGATTCCTCGACAAAGGTTTTGGCAATTGACACTTATCAAGTTTAGAAGAAATCAAAATCACTGAGATGAGTCCCACTGAGTTAATGATGATGGCTACTCAAAAACTAATAAAGAAGGGATCGAAAGATAAAGGAATAATATATCACTCAATCACAGTTTTGCATAGACTAATTCCTGATTGTAAGATTGAAAATGAAGCAAGCCCTTCCGACAAGCTTAAGTCATTAACTGAGCATATATCTAACAACTTTCAATCTTTGCAGCAAATTTCAGACCGACAGGCACTTGAGAGATTTACTATGGCTAAGAGAGCCACTTTTTATCAGATTATTGAAATAGAGAAGAAGAAAATTGAAGGAAAATTGATTCTTATTGAGAATTGTTTGAAACAGTGTACAAATATCTACAGGGTCTGTTGTAACATAAAAACTCTTACAACAAATGTAGATAGTAAATTAAAGGAGTTACATGATAAGGTTGCTAATATTGCAAACTCTTTTGATGGATTAACCTCACTAACAACATCTATTGATGGACAAATTTTGTCTTTGGAGAACCAATTTTTTGCTTATGAAAAGGAAAGTGACAAGATCATTCCGAGAGAAAGGAGTCTAAGAGGATTGGTGAGTCCAAGATTGGATTCACTCAGTGTACATAAGAGAGAATGTATGGATATGATTGCTAAGCCCACACCAACATAAGTCAAAGAGAAGGAAACACTTGCACACTTACTGAGTGGACTTGTATCCATATCTGAAACCTTCAAAACCAGTTGGGATACATATTTACAGTTGCTAGACAAGGCTTATGAGGAAATTTTGAAATTGGTCAAGCTCCAGTAAAGTAATCTATATTTATTCATTCTTTTTCTGCACCAAATTCTTTCAATTCTTTCACTGGTCTTTGGCATTAATGCCAAAAGGGGAGTGTATATAATGTGAAAAATATCAGACAAAAAAATATGGGAAGGATATCAGAAAGGAGTGTATTTCTCAAGGGGAGCATACTTCAAGTTGAACCGGCAGGGAATCCATTATTCACATGAGTGTTGCCATCAATGCCAAAGGGGGAGATTGTTGGCAATTGACAGTCATTGGATTGATATGTTGTCATTGATGGAAACATGGCAACATGGTAACTTGGCAACAAGATTCATAAGGAAGCATACACCGGCAAACACCGACACCAGCACTAGCACCGACATCCAGCACTTCAGTGAAGTCGACATCAGTCTTGGACTCGAAGGAAGTTTTATTTGTAAAAACATTTTGTAATTATCGCATAAGGTCGCCATTGTATATCTTTTGTAATACATTGTAAGCCAACATAAGGCATATTGTTTGTGAAGGGTATGTAGGTCAGTTTGTTAAGATCATTATAACAAGATGATGTGATAGATTGTAATAAGGATATAGGAGACTGTGTAATGTGAATTATATGTATGTAGATGATTTGTATGTGAATGTTATATCATGCAATGATCTATGGATAGTTTGGAAAGCATTCTTGGAGGAGAGGAGATACCCGTAGAAGTGTTCAGGGTTTATGAACTGGTACAGAGAAGAACTATAACCAAAACTCTTTTTGGCATAGCAGATGCATTTTATGATTTCATTATTACTGTTTTATTTTAGTAGAAGCTTGTAGTCAATGAGACTCTTTTGTGATGAGCAGTGTGCTCTAGGCAGTGTGCCTTCCTGCATGTGCAAGCCCCCATTTTATGTAATATCTTTCATATGCCTAGTGAACTGATATTGTGGGTCTCAAATCCCACTATGGTTTTTGCTCTTTGAGGTTTTCCATGTATAAACTCTGTGTGTTATGTTGTTCATTTATATGGATGGTTTATTTTCTTCAAGTTATATGTTTCTTCATTTATTAGTTTATATGTGTATGTTCTAAAAGGGTAAGATCATATCTTACCGACAGAACACTGATTCAACCCCCTCTTAGTGTTCTTGGATCCCAACAACATGAACACTAGATTTACATGGAAAACCGAAACATGAAAAACCACTGTGAGAATCTAACTCACAATATGAATAACAATGTTTAACATTTTAAGCTTACTGCCAAGGAGTACCAACACCTAAAGGACTTCTAGAACTAAGGAACACAACCTTAGGCAAGATACAAATAGGACTTTCTCATCAACGAATGAAATAGTTGAATTAAAATTGAGAAAGATTCTCCAACACATGAAATTGTCCTTGAACAACTGGGTCAAGTTATCAACATCATGGCAAACATCTCTGATAATCTTCACTGTCACAACACACTGTCTTGCAAAATATGTACCTTCAAAGTTTTTCTCAAGCTAACTTTCACACAACAATAAACTCAAATCTTCTTGCAAATCATTTGCATGCACTTCTCACCCAATTCACTTATCATCACTTCATAATTAATCTATCCATAGATCTTAAATATGATATACAACATTGAAATCTTAGTTAAGAGTCAACCAAAACATAATAGGCAATATTACACAAAAGCTTTTAAGCCACCCAGACCTAAAATACTCAAATTGGTCCACTCTAGGAGAAAGAGGAAACCAAAACATATTACAATACATCATTCCATGATTTATTCAACAATCCACACATGCTAACACATACTTGAAAGCCGTTACCAAACGTAAGGTGTAGAAACAACCACTCAGCCACATAACCTCTTTCGATGTAAAATACTCAATGTAGATCTCCACACACCATGGTAAGATCTAAAACAACATCTCAACACATCTTCCAACATATATCCAAACCAAAATAATATGATCCACTAAACCGCAACACAATAAACAACATATCCAAAGGGAACCAAAAGCTTTCCGAACCAATTTGAATGCAAGATGACACAAATGACACCAAAAACATTAACTGGAACACAAAAAATAATTCTACAACAATCAAGAGCATATTTAGACCAACATACATCTAGATAACTAAGTTTGACATCAATGACAACCATACAAGCTCATGCTTCCAACAATCTCCAACAAATTCTAGATGAGACAACTAGGGGTGAATCTGAATGGTCCTGATAATCATAAAGGTCTTTAATGATCTAGTTTTAATCTTGATTGAAGGTTCTATTACAAGCCTGAAAGTTTCTGAGTTTATTAGACAAATGTGTGACAAGTGATAGATGTGTGATAGGTTGCATCAGATGTGGTACTATGTTTGACAAATGTGTGTCTAATTATGACAAATACAACAAAGATTGATCAATTGTGGGACGAATTAAATGATTGTGACAATCTATTTTCCTTAAGTTTTTGTTCCATATTTTGATTAGTTTTGATTTTGAACAGTGTTACTCCAAATTTCAAAAACTTTTGTCTTCTCTTTTGAGTTTAGGTCTTCCCCACATTATGTCCTTTGTTTGAAAAATCTTTCCCATAATTTTTGCTAAGTCTTAAGCTCATAGTCAACCTCTATCAATTTTTTGGGTTTCATCATTCCAGTGTTCCGAAGTTTCCCAATTCCCTAATTTGTCAACTTCAAAGGGTTCCAAGGTTCTAGTGTTTTGAAGTTCCCCAATTCTCTGATTTACCGACTTCAAAGGGTTCCAGTGTTCCGAAGTTCCCCGATTCCCCAATCTGTCAACTTCAAAGGGTTCCAGTTTTCTATAGTTTTGAAGTTCCCCATTTCCCAGATTTGTCAATAGTCCAAAGGGTGTAAAAAAAAATATCTGAATTCTTGACTATGAAAAATCAAAAAATTCTAGCTTTTTTTTTTTAAAAGAAGGCAAGTATAGAGCATAGCAAAAAAGCCAAAAGGCAACAAATAAAGGCTATATACTTTGGAGGAAAATTTATTTTATTTAGAAAAAAAGACTTCACATATTTTTAAAGAAATGAATTTCCATTTAAAAAAATCAATTACAGAAACTAAAGGGGCAAGAGGAAAAGATATAAATATGTAAAAAATAAAGGGGAGAGGATCTAGATTTTCTGATCCCTCTTGTACTTTGATGCACGAGTGAGACTCGATCAAAATTTATTTATAGAAATTTTGTTGTTTAATTTCTTGCACAAAGGGGAGATAGCAATAATTTTCTTTTGGAAGCATGATATTTGTATAGAAGCATAGAGTCTCTGTACTCTCTTATTTTGTTTAGAAAACTAAAGAAAATTTCTGAAACTTTGTGTTCATGCATATTTCCTTTTGATTGTCATTTTCTTTGTAATTTGCAATCATTGCTAGATATTTTATCTATAATATTAGATTGTGGGTATGATTATTATAAGAATTTTGAGTCTCAAATATCCATTCCATTCAATGGGACTGCTGTTGTTTTTCTTGATCTTTCTGTGGGTGTTGGGTGAATGAACTTTGTGTCATTTATCTTTGTTGCACATTCATTTATAAATTGTATGGGTGTTACCTTGCCCTTCCTGCTTTCTAGTTAAAAGCATACCCCCAAAAAATCAAGTTATATCATAAGAGGGAGCTATACCTCTAAAATTTAGAGGAAAATTGTTTATCCAATAAGCAATTTCTCCAACTGTTAGCTTTTTATTTGTCTTTCATATTGGGTACAGAGGAGTCATTTTAATTGTGATTTTGGGAAGACAAATATGTAAATTAACAAATAGATAATCAAAAAACATGGAGAACAATTTGGTTGTTGACTCAAATTGTATAACTTTAGGATCTAGAGTTTCATTTTCAGGGCTTAAATTAGCTCCAAAATTTTAATTGACTCTACTATTAAAACATATCAATTAAGAAATGAACCACAATAAATTACAATCCTAACTCAAGGGTAAGATATTTCTTGATCCAAGATCTTGCAGAAATAAAATACCTATCCACAACCTACACACAGAGGTTCAGTGGCACAAGCCCAATAGCATAAACTCGACTAACATTGGCTCAACTTTCCTCTTAACTCAAAGGTCATTGGGGAATTTTTGTTTTACCTTGGGAGGTAAATGAAGAGTATCTATGGGGTATAATTTGCACACCCTGAGCCAATCAAGTAATTACAAAGGCTCAACTTCTAAATAACAAAGGTTCATAGTACATACTCCAAGAATGCCTGTACCTAAACTTTTACACATGTGGAGACCTAGTATGTTTTATTTCCATAACCAAACCCATGTCCTCACCCCAATGTGTCTTGCATCACCAAGGAACACATGAACATGCATACTAGGTACATATTAGGTTTGGACTTGAGCTTTCTCTTTCATCCCTTTATATAACCCATTGAAGTTGTGTGCTTGAGGCCAAACCTTGGTTGGGGTGATAAAATCCCTAGACAAACCTCGTTTAAAAAAATTGGGTGTCATTACAATTTCTCTTACACCCCATATCCATGAAGGCAAGGGGAGAGGATATGCATGTAATAGTTTGAGACCACCCTACAGAAGTGCAAGTGCAAAAAACATGGAAAGCAATCGTAAATTACCTCTAAGAAATCAAAATATTATTTACTCTAGAAATCAAAGACACAAAAGCTCCAACCACAAACATGTTAGTAGTTTTAACCTCCAAACCTTGAACGCATAGTAAACAAGTTGCACCACTTAGTTCCATCAAGGTTTAGCTAAAATAAAAACTCTAATTTAAAAATTAAGCTATTTTTTATTTTATTTTATAAAATTTTCAATGAAAAGAATTTAAAAATAGAAAATTTCTAGAAACAAAAAATTCTATAAAATAGAAACTTTTCTAAAAATGAAAAAAAATCTAAAGTAGAACCTTCTATAAATGGAAACTTTCTTAACATGAAAACTTTCTAAAAACAGAAACTAAATCTTAAAATGAAAACTTTCTAACAATAACAAACTTCTAAAAATGGAAACTTTCTAGGAATAAAATTGTTGGGAAAACAAAAACTCTCTAAAATAAAAAAATTCTTAAAAAAAAACCAATTTTTTTCAATATAAAAGGAACAAAAATAGAAAGCAAAAGAACAAGTATATCTAATGAATACATGAATAGAGAATTCACTAGTTATTTTTGTATTTTGAGGCTCTTGATAAAAATTGATCTCTCATACCACCCTCAAAGAAGCCTTCAACCTGAAAGATCAAACTCACAAAAACTCACAAGAATAAGAATTAAATTGATCGATTCATGTCAGGTTCAATAAAATATGCATATTAAAAATTAGGAAATATTCTAATTTATTATAAGAGTAATGGCAAACCCAAATTTCTAAGGTCCTGACCTCTAGACTCTTGTCTATTCTCCTGGCTTTTATTAAACACCAACAGAATGAGTTTGTTCCTGGAAGACAAATTCTCGATTCCATTATTACTGTTCATGAGAATATTCACTCTCTTGTTAAATCGAAGAAGCAGGGTCTCATCCTTAAGCTAGATCTCTCCAAAGCCTATGATAGGGTGGACTGGTCTCTTCTACAGAAAGTCCTTACTGATTTTGGGTTTGCACCAAGAATTGTGGATCTTTTATCCCAACTTACCACTACTGCATCCTTTGTTGTTCTTGTCAATGGTTCTCCTTCAACCTTTTTCCAAGCTTCGAGAGGTCTTAGGCAAGGAGATCCTATCTCCCCCATCCTATTCATTATTATGGCAGAATGCTTTGGACGGACCATGGAAAATTTGGTGCAGATAGGATCCTTTAAGGGTCTCCAACCTTCTTCTGCTGACCTTATTTGTTCACACCAGCAGTTTGTTGATGATACAATAATTATGGGGGATTCAAGCATCTCAGAAGCTAAAGTTCTAAAGAATACCTTGTGTAAATATGCTTCTACAACAGGGAAGCTTATTAACTGGGCCAAAAGTGATGTCTTTTTCATTAACACTCCGGAGAGAAGACAACAAAGGATCAGCAGAATTCTAGAGTGTAAGATTGCTGACCTACCTGCTACCTACCTTGGTCTCCCCATGGGGATTGCCCCTCCTGACTCCTATTGGAGTTCGCTGGTTGATAAATTTCACAAAAAACTTGCAGGTTGGAAAGGGGCTCTCTTAAGTCAAGTTGGTAAGCTCCTTCTTCTTAAGGCTACTCTTCAAAGTATCCCCATTTATGCTCTTAGCTTATTCAGAATTCTAGTCAAGTATGCTGAAGCTATTGAGAAAATTCAAAGAAGATTCCTATGGTCTGGGGTGGAGGAAAAGCAAAGAATGTCCTTGGTGGCATGGGATCAGGTCTGCAAGCCAAAAAGCAAAGGTGGTCTGGGGCTTAGGAGGATTCGCACTTTAAATGAAGCTCTCTTGTCAAAACAAGTTTGGAGATGGTTTAACTCTGATTCTGAATGGTGCAAAATTTGGAGAAGTAAGTATTCTCTTCTGTCCTCTTCTCTATCTTCTTTTCTTAATTCAGATCTTAGTATAAATGGATCTCATATCTGGAACCATGTTTCTAAATGTAAAGAGGTGTTTGCTAAAGGTGTGACATGGAAACTTGGAAATGGTAGAAAAGTGAGATTCTGGGAGGATCCTTGGCTTTTTGACAAACCCCTAATGGATTTCTATGAGTGGGCTTCCCATGCCCCCTCTTGTATTGGCTGTTTTGGTACCTTAGTGGCAGATTACTGGGATGGGAACAACTGGCAGAACATTGATAGTATTCATCCCAGTCTCTCCAAGCTCAAAACCCAACTGTCTGCTATCTGGCTGAATAAGGAAGAGGATTCCCTAATCTGGAGATATAACCCCAAAGGTACCTTTACTGTATCTTCGATGTATTGTATCCTCTCCCCCTCCCCTCCTATGAATCCTTTCTGGTCTAAAGCTTGGTTAAAAGGGCTAACTCCTAAAATCAATATGTTCTTCTAGACTATTCTCCAGAATAAGATCCTTACTATTGACAACCTTAAATGCAGAGGTTTTGCCCTTCCAAATAGGTGTTTGTTGTGCTTTCAAGAGGAAGAGTCAGTGGACCATCTTGCCCTCCACTGTTCTTTCTCAACCTCTATTTGGGAAAGCTTCCTCAAAAGCTTTAGTCTTGCTTAGGTGTTTCCTAGTAACATCAGAGATTTGTTCTCTTCCTGGCAAATTCATTGGACCAACTCTTTTCTGAGGTGTATGTGGCAGCTCTCTCTGCCTCACATTCTGTGGGGTCTCTGGAAGGAAAGAAACAACCGAATTTTCAAGGATGTGTCCTTAAATCAAGACATTACTTTTTAGAAAATTCAAAGGGCTATTCAGGAAAATATGGGAACTATGGAGGTCTCTTGTTACTCAAACAACTCTTTGGAGTCAAATATCTTAAGAGCCTGGAATATGAAGATCACTGATGGTCATAATATCAGCCACAATAAAAGGCTTGAAGTTAAATGGCAAACCCCTCCCCATGGTTGGCTTAAAATCAATTTTGATGGAGCAACCAAAGGAAATCTAGGTCCTTCAGGCAGTGGAGCTATTCTCAGAGATGATAGAGGCATTTGCAAAGGTATGGTTGCTATCCCTATTGGCATTCAAACCAATCATAAGGCGGAAGCTATGGCAGCCCTTCAAGGCATCATTCTAGCCAATAAATGGAATTGTACCCATCTCTGGATCGAAGGGGATTTCAACAATATTATTAAGTGTCTCAATGGGACCTCTCAGCCCTCTTGGTCGATCCACAATATAATTTTTTCTGCCATTGACATCATTAGAACCTTCAAAAAATGCCACATATCCCATATATATTGGGAGGCCAACTGTTTTGTTGATTGGGCTACAAACGTGGCGGTGAAGAATGATACAATAACCATGTGGACAGGTGAGAGCGGTTTTCCCGGAGATGTAAGACAAATCATAATTAATGAAAGATATCGAAGTACCCCAAAGAATCTTGATTGACAAGGCAATTATGATATGTACTGAAGTAAGCACTTCAAGTTACTTCGATAATGAGGGAATTACTCATTATAACATCAAAGTTAGCAAAACGTGCATTATAACTTGTCAAATCAATAATGCTACGCATGCTTTCTGGGCTTTTGTTTTAGCTTCGAAAAGCTTTCTATTTCACCAGCTCTGTAACCTGAACTTGACTGTGAGAAATGACACCATGGGCGGAAATAGGAGAAGATATGAGCCAAGAAGTGGCAAGGAGTGGAAACAAAAAGATGAGGTGTGGGAAATTTTGCAGAAGGGTGGTCTTTCGAGCTTCCTTGAGAGACTCCATGGCCGTGATGGAAAGATAACCAGCTTCTTCTACAAAAATTGGAAGAAGGGAAAGCTTAAAATGGGCGACCAACTGGTGGAAATTGACGAAGAGTTAATAGCTAAAGCTACGGGACTCAAAAGGGAGGGCTGCAATTTCTACAGAGACAGGAAGGTCAGTAGGGAAGCCATTGAAAGGTACCCGGTCACAAAGAAAGAGAAGAAAAGACTGGTAAAGTTGAGCAAAATCTATTACCCACCTAGGGATTTTGCAAAGTCCTGGCAGGAAATTCTCTTTGTTTTAATGAGGTATATAACTCTAGATGGCAGGTTTACGAAAGTATATGGATATCACTTTGTCCTCTTAAATCATTTTAGGCATAACGATAAGGTGAATTTCCCTTATTTCTTGCTCTGTTCTATGAATGCATCCCTAAAAGCATATAAAGAAAATCCTCGGGGTGACACTGCAATGCACCAGGGACTTATGGTCCTCATTTATGATCATCTAAATGCCAGTAAAATCAATAGAATGTAGCTCTCTGTGGATTCGGAAGAAGAAATGTCTGATTCTGATTTCTTGGAGGAGGAGGATTCAGATAATGATTCCTCGACTAAAAATGAGGAAAGCTATGACGACTCAGAGTATGAGAGGAGCAAGAAGAGGAAATCAAGACCCTCTTCTTCTAAGAGTAAAAAACCCCAAAGAAAACCCTTGATTAGTATTTCTTTGGAAGAAGAGGACTCTGATTTCCCTGAGGAGAAGAAGAACCCTAAGGGAGTGCTGAAGGAAAAAAGTAAATTCCAAGCCCAACCCAGGAAGAAGCAAAAGAAAATAGAGGAGACTGGCAAAGATCCGGAGGATACAAGTAAGGAACCGAAAGAGGACAAGCAAACAAGAACCCTGGAAGCTGAACAAAGCCTGGAGATGGAGACTATGGAGGAGACCCTCAGGGTTGCTGACACTATTTCTACCCTCCATATTGCTAAAGATGAACAGATAACCCCTGGTAAAGTTACTCCTTCTCCTGGTCTTCACCTCGAGGCCTTGAAGGGTTTTATGAAAACCATTGAATGGCTTATTGACGAGAATAAGAATACTGTGGATGAATACAAAAAACTCTGCAATAGAGTCATGATCCTGGAGACCATTAACATTGGAGAGGGGAACACTATGGCCAATTATATTGAAGATTTGAAGAACACAATTGCCAAAGCAGAAGACATCAGAGATGCCTTGAATCCCCGGTTTGAGAAAATTGAAAAGGAGATACAGGATAGAAAAACCCTGGAGGAAACTAACGAAAAAACGCTCTCGGATATAGTTACCAAAGTGGACAAGATAGAGGAGTGCCTCAAGAACATTGCGGAGCAAAGTCTCAGCATTTTGAAAATCTCAGCCAACAACACCCATACCCTCATTAGCAAGCTCGATGATGAAAAGGAAACCCAGGAAATTGACCTGGATGCAAAAGGAACCGGGGAAGCCCAAGGTCCCAAAACTCGCACCCATGGAAAGAGGAAGGAAAAGAAAGTGAATAAGGACCTGGAGGAGCTAAAAGCAGTTGGGGTGACCTATGATGAGCTGGTGACTAAGGTAGATAATCTGCTGAAGAAAATTACTATGTAGTGTCTCCTTGGGTTCTTTGCTATTTTTTCTGTTTGCTGGTTTTTTGGACCAGTCACTTTGTATGAGGACTCTATTTTCTCATCTTTTTATTTTAACTATGTTGTAATGGTTTCGGGTCCTTAAAACCTGTTTTTCATTCAATCAGAATGACAAACCCAAACTTGTTATGAAATTCTCAAATGCAAACCGATAGGCCAAAACTTAGGTAAAGAATAAACTAGGTTCAACATGGTCTAAGTGCCAATCTAGGGATTGTAAGCTTGCAAAAGCTGTTGTGGCTATCTGCACAAAGGTTATAGGTAGCAAGTTGACTGGGGATGAAATGCAACTAGGAAACACAAAAACTACTCAAGTCAAAATCCGAACAATAAAATACCAAACCACACTAGTGATTAATGCAAAAATAATTCATAACACAATCTAAAACATGGAAGAAATATACAAACATTATTGAAGCAATAAAATACAGAAAAAAATCACCAATCTTCCCCAAGGAGTGGGTCCTTGCTCCTAGTTCGCATAGTGGAAGGAATGAAAGACTTTCTAAACTAGTTCAATCATGCAAATACTGATTTTATTTATCAGAAAATAATGTTGTTGGTGATACCAAAATCTACTCTTTTACTAGTTGACATAACACACATATTTATATACCAAGTCTATGACAACAATTGATAATAAATACTTTGTCTTGACCTGCTACTAATAAAATAGGAAGGAATGGCTCACGTAAAGCCTTGTTTATTGTCCATGAATGAAGAATAGTCTTGTTATAACAATGAACAAAAAATAGGATAGAATAATATTTCTCTAGTTGGCAATAACTAGAATTTACATGTCCTTTTTCACAATATAATGCTTTTGATTTTCTCCTCCAACTATTATGCAACCACCTCCCTTATTATAAATTAGCACTATAATCGAAGAGCCAACTAGAACCTATTGGCATTATGAATGAATTGATTATGTTTTGCATTGATGTTTTGTCATTGATGTCAACACTAGCTGTTATGGTTGGTTACCGGCAGACAGGTTTTGGTTACCGACAGAAGATCTAGTGTTATCCATAGAAGGGACTATCTGTTGGACACTTCAGACATGTTTGGATGAATGAAGTATGATTGATTTTATGTGTTACATGTTCCTGGAGTATGTTTTGGTCAGTTGATATTGACCTGGTGATCGATGCTATCATACACTCTTGTAAACCCTTACTGGCATGGGTTTAAGGTTTTACCAGCAGAGCTTTTATTGAGAATCTTGGATAGGATGCATAAGTGGTGTTGGTGAGGCTTCTAGATGGATTTCAAGATGTTGAAGATGTTCTTTGATCATGCCTCAATTGATTTAAGACATCACTTTGGTGTGGTGGACCCAAATTAGGTTTGGTACCTATCTAGGTTATGGACTGGTATCATGTTAACGTGCTCTCTACACGTTACCAGGATGATTTATGGATTGGTTATTGTTATTTTGGTCTCAATCTGACATGGCATATCATTGTAATATGGATGTATGTAATGATCTTATTGTAATATCTTTTAGGTGGTCGACCTAATTGGTTTAGGCCTTAGGGCTTGTATAAATTGATGTAAGATCTCATTGCAGATTATAATAAGGTATAGGAATGGAAATATAATATCATATGTGAAGGAGATCTGGTCGATCATAGGTGATCGAATTGGGTTTAAGGAAGAGGTCAAAGGCCTCTGGTATTGAGCTTAACCGAGATTGTAATCAAGCATGGTAGATGCTATCTCTGGCAGTTCATTATTCTGGATTGTTGTCCATTTATCTTGAGGTGGTTACAACCTCTCTGTAGTCAGTGAGACTCTTTTGTAATTAGAAATACACTCTAGGTAATGTGCCTTCCTGCACGTGTAGGCCCCTCATTATATCACATACTTTCTGTAGAAGTATCATCTGACTGTGGGTAGGCTTCCCACCGTGGTTTTTTCCTTTCTGGGTTTTCCACGTACAAATCATGGTGTTAGGTGGTATGGTTGCATTATGTTAATTCTCTATTTCATTCTTAAGTTTCATTGATCACCGGTATTTGTTTCTGCTATTCCAGTACTTAATATTTATGTGATCCGGTTAAAGGTTATAAAGTGGTTTAATTGATATAATCTATTAACAACTTATTCACCCCCACTTCTCAGTTGTTCACCGGTTATCCTAACAACACCATCATGGAGGATGATGTCATCCATGAGAATTGTGACTTTGAATACCAACTTTTAATCATGACAAGAAGTTATTGTGAAATAGGTGATAGCAAGTTTGTGTTGGAAGTATGTGTTGATATGTTGTTGTGGTTGTCATTGATGTCAAACTTGTTGTTTTATAATGGTCCAAAAAGTTTTTTGGTGCAGAGTTATCTTGTTGTGTTATTGGTGCAGTTGATCCGTTGGTTGTTCCAAAAGTGCTTAGGTCTAGAATCTGTTGTTGGTATTGAGTATTATTGTTATCTTCATTGGATGTAGTTTTGGTATCATGTTTATGATGGTTTTGTCATCCAAAAACATCCATGTGTTCTCCAAGCGTTTTGGCATTGATCGTTGCTAGTTATGAGATTATATGTTTGACCTATCCTTAGGTTTGGATATGATTTGTGGAAGCATGGTTGATATGTTATGGGTCTCACTGTAGCGTGTGGAGATCCGAATTTGAGTTCTTTGCATTGGAGAGTATGTTTTGATTAGTACTTTCTTATATGATTGTGAAGTGTGTAGATATGTTGTTGGTTATGTTCCAGTGACTGCAGATCAGTGAATCAATCTTTGTAAGATGTGTTTTGGTCATCTCTTTCTCCTTGAGTGGATCAACGTGTGTGTTTTTTGATTCGGAAAGTATATTTTGATTCATGCTGACTTAGTTTAAACTTTTATGATCTATCTTGTATATAAGAATGAGTGTTTTTAAGTGTATAAGCATGGGATGTGATTGAGAGTAGATGTGGTGAACAGAAAAGATCAGAGGTTCGGTGAAGAGAAGAAGAAGAGTTGTGTTCAAATGATATGCAAACTATGTTGAGACAGAGTGTTGGCAGATGAGATTAGAGTTGTGTGTGCTGATGTTGGTTGCTTCATGCGGAGTTCAAGGACTCAAGAGATCCTTCTTTTCAAATCATTTTTCTATATATTACCCTGAGTGCAGTGAGCTTCAAGTTTTGCAAGTCCTCTTTGTATCTTGCCCCATGAGCAGTTAGCCTTGGCAAGCAAGTCCAGAGCAGTGAGCTCCTATTTTGTAATCATTTATATTCATACTGGATATATTCTTGTGGGCAGGTGCTCACTGTGGTTTTTATCTACTTGGGTTTTCCACGTATAAATATTGATGTTCATGTGTTGGATGTGTGTTGAAGTTTAATTGTTTATGTGTTGCATTTAAATTTTTTTTGGACTGATTCACCCCCCTCTCAATCCTGCCTTGGGTTCAGCAATTGGTATCTAAGCATGGTTCCTCTTGAGTAAGCTTAACTAATTGAAGTAGATACAATATGGCACAAGATGTGCATTACAAGGTTCTGATCTTTGATGGCACTAATTTTCCGTATTGGAAGGAGAGAATGGAGTCGTATTTGGAGACATTGTAGAATGTAATTTGGGAAATCATTCAGACTGGATATAAAGAGCCATGGGGTGGTGCTAAGAATTTGGATAAGATAAAGTCGAAGGAAGCTAATGTGAAGGCTAGAGCTATGATTCTGATTTGTATAAGTGATTTTGTGTTTTGGCAGAGTAAAAGGGTTAAAGGAAGCTAAAGTTGTATGGAACAAGATGTGTTTGGCATATGAAGGTGATCCGAAGAGGCTAGGCTGATGAATTTGAAGAAAAAATATGAGTACCTGAGAATGCTAGAAGATGAAAGTGTTGATAACTATATTCATATACTGACTAATCTTGTTGATGGTATTAGAGCTACTGGTGGAAATCTAGAATAATGTGATGTTGTGCATAAGATCTTACTGACTTTTCCTAATTCCTACAAGCCACATAGATGTGCTATACAAGAGAGCAACGATTTGAGTAAATATACTATTGATCAACTTATTGGTACCTTAGCAACCTATAAGATTTTAGAAATGGAGCAATAGAAGAGAGAAAAGAGAGAAGCAACATTTAATGTTGTAAGACGTGATTATCCAGAATGCAGTGGAGATATAGATGAATCTGAAGTAAATTTTGTGAGAAGATTACAGTGTGGCATTGGAAAAACAAAGGTAAGTTACCTCTAAAATGTTTTTCTTGTGGTAGAATTAAACATTTTGCTTCTAATTGCAATTATAGAGAAGACTATAAGAGACCCAATGTTAATGAGAAGAAGAACAAGTTTAAGAACCACAATTTTAATAGAAGAGAGAAGAAGGGATTATTTTCTATTGAGGAGCATCCATCATAAGATGAAGTTGATGATTATTCGAATGAAGAATCCCTATTTCTGACAATCGAGGATAAGAAGAGTGCTTCGGAGAAACATGAAGATGGGAAGATTGTTAAGATTACATTCCATGCTAAGATAGAACTGAATACATGGATTGTAGACTTCAGATATTCAAATCATATGACCGGTGATAAAGACGGGTTTATCAATCTAAAGAAGTATGATGGAGGATCAATGAAGTTTTCTAAAGAAGATGGTGTAGCTATTCGAGGTATTGGAAGTGTTTTAATTGATGGTAAGAATAAGACTGATAATATTAATTATGTTGAAGGTTTAAGACATAGTTTATTAAGTGTTAGTCAAATGTGTAGAAAAGGGTATGAAGGTTTTTTAGTAGTACCGAATGCGTGATCAGAAAGGAGAATTCTGGTTAAAGATTTGTAGGAGTTAGAATATGTGGAAATGTATATTATATCAAGGATAAAGAGGATAACAAGTGTTTTCTAGTGAAGAAGGTTGAGATTATTCCTACAGTTTCAGAGAAGACAAGTGACCCAGAAGAAAGCAAAGAGAAGGAAACAAATAAAGAAGAAGAAGAAGAATTGGAGATAAGACAAAAGATGTTTAGACCAATAGGAAAATTGCAGAAGATCAAGATCAAGCTAATTACTATTTGTAGACACCTAAAATTGTCATGTCTAATTAAATAAATATCTTTATTTATTTAATTATCTTAACCTAATTCTTCTATTAATTAAATAAATCTTTATTTATTTAATTAATTCATTTATCCTCTTCTAGCCTTATTTCTCATTTAAATAAATTCATTTATTTATTTAAAATATCCTTTTCCTAAATTAAATAAATAATATTTTATTTATTTAATTGATCCCACTTCCTCTATTAATTAAATAAATCTTTATTTATTTAATTAATTCATTAACCTTTTCTACCCATGACACATGTCATTCATCTCTTAATTCATACACTACCTACCCTCTCATTATTTTCTTATTTCCTCTACCTACCCTCTAATCATAGCCGACCATTTATCTTTTACACCTCTCAATCTTATCCCTCCATTTCATATAGTGTCTTCTATATAAGGAGATACTTCCTTCATTATCAACTCTAACTAACCAACTACTTGATCAATTGACGACACTACGCCTTTGCACTTTCATATGCGATCCTACTTGCAACCACATTTCTGTTCTTTGTTGAGCTCTTGTGCACACATAAAATCTGAGAGCAAATATATCAAGCAAGATCAATGGAGATAGGAAGAATGGAGATCCAAACCCTATTGGACATGTGATGGTATAATCTTTGTGATTTCATTTGATTTGCATTGTCTTAGGTAATCTTCATATGTTATGGTGGATCTTTGTTGTTGTTAGGCTAGGGCTTTGTGGTTGGATTCATTTAGTCTTTCAACATTGTTGTTATCCATTTTCACCATATACATTTTGGCACGCCCGGTGGGACTCTTGTCCCTTTTGCATTTAACATATTTTGTTGTAGATTTTGTTTTGAAGTTGCAGATCTGACAATTCCGACAACATTTTGATATTTCGCGTCTACGCACTTTCGGATCGCGTTTTTGATTTTCTGTCGCGTCTATGAAACCTGGAACTGCATCTGCATCCTTGACAATATTTTATTTCTTTTTTTTTTGCAGATTTTGGGAAACGCGTTTATGTTCCTCAGCCGTGGCTGTGAAGTCTTCAAACACGTCTACGTTTGGGAGTCTCGTCTATGTCAAGTTTAGGCGCGTCTGTGTGTTTTAGCAGCGTCTGTCTGTGACAACTGCGTTTGTGTTCGGTTGTTGTGTTTTTGGTTTCATTAATTCAATTTTTTGTCATTCGGATTTTAGATCTAGTTTATTTTGGGCTAACATTTTCAGATCTAGCTAACGAAATTGGTGCAGCTTGTATTGAAAGCAAAATCATTTTGTTGAAGGCCCCTATTTTCACAATGTCTTTTGGATCTAAAATTTACCTAACTTGTGTTCTTGCAGGAAGGGGTGATTATTTCAAACAATCCAAACTACTAATAGATCTTTGTTGCAGGACCTTGATAGAGGTTTTTTTATCTTTTATTGTGTGCCTTGTTTTCATAGATTAGCAAACACTTCAATTGGTGCACTAAAATTGAACCATTGTCTTTTGTGTCTTGAGCAATAGGCTCTTTTTGTTTAATCTTTAGAGGGCCTGTCTCCCCATGTGGTCATTAGGACTACTAGTGAGGAGAGAACAATCCAAGTGGTAGCAAAAAAAAAGCCATCTTCTTCCAAACCACTATAAATAACTGTATCCATGGTGAAAACTATGGATAATGTGTGTTGATTAGTTCATACCGACACTATGTCTCCCCATAAACCTGTTTGATCAAATTTATTTGATCATTTGTAGGGCGTAACCCCTACCGACTGGGAGCCTTATGTATTTACAGAGCTGAAAGTTCCACATGTATGGCCACATGAGCGGATGCCCTTACTAGCATCTTTTTGTTTTAGAAGCCAAAATCCTTCTAGTTGTTGGGGAAGGAGGTCGGACCTCTGGTAGCGGCCCACACACATACGGTCCTTAGTAGAGATACAAAGTTCTCCATGAGGAGTTTTCATGGGGACTGATGCTTGGCTGCCCTGAGAAGTGAGTGCTGAGGGTGGAGCCAATGGGGTCAAGCATCTAAGTATCCACTCTGAATAGCGTAGCCTCGGGGGAAACTCCATGTGGGATCAACAGCTATTGTCTTGGCCAGCCATAAGAATTGTGCTTGACTTATTTTGAACAATCAAACATTCAAGACCAAACACCAAAACATTGTGTCTTTCATGTCTTCAAGTGTATGCAAAATAATTTTACATCAAACAACACACTTGTCTTTGAGTCATTTTGGAGTCTAAACACTTCCAAACATTGAGTCCTCATCAACACTGTGTCCTCTTGTCATGAAAAACAGTCAAACATTCAGATTTGGTCACAACAAAACAACTTCACAGATTGGAAAAATTGCACAAAGTTTGCAAAAACGCATCTGTGTCTGACAAAATAGCGTCTGTGTCATATAAACACATCTGTGAAGGGAATAAATGCATCTGTGTCTTTTGAGCAACATTGCAGCATCTCAGAAACGTGTCTGTGTCTGGTAGAATCATGTTTGTATCATTTAAGAGCGTCAGTGTATGACAGAATAGCGTTTGTGTCCTTTAAGCGCGTCTATGAAGTATACAGGCACGTCTGTGTTTAGGATTGAAAACTTTCATAATTCAACAAACAAGAACAGTCAGTTTCAGACTTATTGAGCTTCCTAGGCTATCTCTTCAGGTTTTCATCTATATTCAGCCTATCTTTGGGTCTCACAAATTCCATCATTGCTTTACACCTTACATTACATTCATATTTGTCTAAACTTGAGTCAAAAGGTCACTTGCTTGTCCTCATCATACTTTTTCAACACACTACATATAACAACATTTTGCTAAGTGGTCCCTCATCAAGGTCTATCACCTTTGGGTCTCATTTGGTCTTACTTAGAGTCAAGGTCAACTTACCTCATCAAGAGAAACTATCCTCTCTTTGGAAGCCACACCTACTCTACTACATACATACTTGGTCTTACACTTTGGACATTGCAAGTAAACCTCAGATTCATTTACATTCCATCCAACTCTTGGTCTTCCATACTCTTTTCCACTTTCATCTAGTCTCACACATCTTGGTCAATACCTAGTTCATGGTTGAAACCCATTTCCAAAAATCTAGGAGAGAAGCTAAAGAGGCTCAAGAGTCCGCAAACATGAGTTCCTATGAGTATGACAATGATATCTTTTTCAATTCTGATCATACTACATTACCTGACATGGATGCCTATAGAAACATTCCAAATGTTGAGAACATGGACACTACAAACAAAAATGATACACACAATGACAATATGGATAACTTCTCTATACATTCAGCAAAAGTGGAAGACACCATTATGAATCCCCATTTCAATAGATTGGTTGAGGAAATAATGAGGAGAGATAGACAATACTTTCTACAAGTGATGGCACAAAGTGGAACCAAGATCCCTCATGAATTTGACATGTCTCAAATAATGGAAAATCGACCTTTGTAACAAACTCACTCCAACATGGATCAAAGGAGGCCTAATAGTGGAGGAAATAGAGGACCACATATGGTGCCCAAATCACCATCATCTTTGTTTCAAAAACCAGAGGTCCCATACACACATGGTCAAGCATATGATACTCACTTTTGCAAACCATTATGGAAGTCTTATGCAGAAAAATATGCTCAATCACATACCAATGCTAAGGATCAGCCACCAAAGCAATTGGATATTCAAAGGCATGCTCAAAATTTGGACACAAGGAAACCCCGCATCAAATTTGGGGGCAACACACTAGAACAAACTCATGACATTCCTATAGAGTATGGTATATATGGACAAAGCAGATATGTCATTCCTCAACATGACTCTATACCAAGTGGTCCTTATATGCAGCATCATTATAGACCTCCTCCATATGAACATGTGTATGATCAATACCATCCATATATGCAACATGGTCCTCCTCCACACAGTGGTTCAGGCATGGGGTATGGTCCAAGAAGTTGATCTCCACCTAAGAAAAATTTGGAACAACAAATTAAGGACTTACAAAAGAAAATGAAGGACATAAATACACCAAAGCCAACATACACAATGAGAGACATATGTCCTTATCCATTTGACAAGAGCATTCCAATGCCTCCATTTCCTACACACTTTGTGACGCCTAAGTTTGATAAGTATAGAGGAAAAGGAGATCCTAAGGCACATATAAGACATTTTTTCACAGCTTGCATTGAGGTAGCAGTAGAAGAGACATATTTGATGAGATTATTCCCACAGAGCTTAGGTGATCAAGCTATAGAATGGTTCTCCCAACTTCCACCTGGTATTAAGTCATGGGGTGACTTAGCAGAGGCATTTATCCAACATTTTTCATACAACATAGAGACAGACATATCAGTCACTACTTTGTGCAACACCAAGCAAAAGGATGGAGAATCTTTTTCATCATTTTTACAAAGATGGAGAAATCTAGCCAGTAGATGCTCTTGTGAAATTCCACAAAAACAAATGGTAGAGATGTTCACCCAGAATGTTAACAAAGACATTGGCTATGATCTAAGGAAAGCTTGTTTGTCCACCTTCAAGGACGTCATTGAAAAAGGCTTAGCAATAGAAAAGGTCCTAATTGAGCAAGGAGTCATTAAGATATTCAAAGAAAACAAAGATGACTTTAAAGGAAAAGATAAGCCAAGATTTTGGAACAAAAACAAGAACATAGTCAATGATGGTGTTGTTGATGCCAATAAAGTGCGACCCAAAATCATTTTTTCAAGATCAAGCTTTACAAACAATCAAGTGAATACTCAAACAACTTCCAAATCATGATGGAAGTACACCCCATTGGGAGAACCACTTGAGTCAGTTTTCAAAAAGCTAGTGGTAAACAAGGTAATCACTATTCCATATTTTCCTCCATATGAACCAAAGGTTAAACCAAATTGGTGGAATGACGATGAATATTGTGAATTTCATAAGAGCAAAGGACATAAAATAGGAAATTTCCATCAACTGAAGAACATCATACAACATCTTATTGATAGAGGCCACATTGAGATTGAAGGACACTCATCCAATCAAGAACATGAGATGTTTAAGGAACCATTCCCAAAACATGACAAGAGAAAAGCTGCAGCCATAGATGACCAAACCAACTATACCAGAGCATCCTATAACTACGATTCAACTATCAATCACATTTCGATGGACAATTATGTCTTTACCATTATCATCAAGGACAAAACGCCTAAGAATTCTACCCAAAGACCCAAAATTGTCCTAAAAGGCATTGGATCTTCTTCCGAACCTACCTCTGAATGTCATGTTACAACCTGTCAAGGTAAATTCACTTTGCAAGGTGCTCCAGCTAAAAACACCGCTTCCTCATCAACCAAGTCTGAGTATGACCTTGTAGAACAGTTAGGGAAGACACCCGCGCTCATCTCCATCCTTGAGCTCTTACGCATATCCCCCGCACATAAAGCCATTCTTGATAAAATCTTGAGAGATACTGTTGTCCCTACTGATCTGAACGTGGACCAGTTTCAAGCCATGGTGGGATACCTTTCCATTCCACACTCACTTACATTCACAGAAGCTGACGATGCCTATGTAAGTCAACCACATAACACACCTTTACACATTAAATCCTTCATACACAAACATTGAATAAAATGAGTCCTGATAGACAGAGGAGTAGGTCTAAACATTTGTACATTGAGCACTATTAAACAATTGGGATATTCTGATAAAGCTGTGAATTCTACAAACAAAATTACCATCAATTCATATGATGATGAAGAGCATTCATCCAAAGGCACAGTCACCTTACCTCTCAGAGTTGGGCCAGTTACAAAGGATGTGGTTTGTCAAGTCCTAGACCTAGATCTCACATACAATATATTACTAGGACGTCCTTGGATTCATGAAATGAGGGCAGTCCCATCTACATACCACCAATGCATTAAGTTTCCTCACAATGGAGTTGAAATAACAGTTAATGGAGATCCTAATCCATTCATATACTAGAATAACTTGAGAATGAAAACTAAGACGATCATTCCCAGTAATCGCGAAGCTATTCCTTCTTCCGCATACATTGATCCTGAGTCATTAAAACCTTCGACATCAAAACAAGGTGAGCTTAAAGGCAAATTCCAAGACAAGGGCATGGGTGAATACACTTTGAATCAAACCATGTACTTACAACAAGTCATGAGTTCACCAAAAGAATATGGAAGACCACATCCTAATAAGTAGGTATCTATCATTATACTCAAATGGGACCCTACTATATTTCAAAGATGGGGTAAACTAGAAGAGGAAGACTTATACAAAATGCTTTACAAAGACCTTGAAAATGATACACAAGATCACATCAGCATACCATGTGAAAAGTATGGCAAAGGGTTCAAGATTCTACAAAAATTTGGGTATGATGGAAAAAGCCCTCTTGGCTTAAGAAAGGAAGGAATCATTGAACCTTTACAACCTGAATTGACATTTAAAAAGGAACGCTCAAAGGGACTTGGTTTCGTGACTTCCAAGGTCCACACTCAAAGGATAGAAGAAGCATTACAAATCAAAGCTACCAAAATTCAACAAGAGAATCACTATTCCACAGACTCCAACGAATGGGAATGGGGTTCAAACAAATCCTTCAGTGACTATGAACTCACCGAGACATTTAGAGAGCCAGATGAACCCACAGAAGAAGAGGAATTTTATGAAAAAATCAAAGTTGGTCAAGAAACAACCCCGGAGGATCCCATACAGTCCTTGCCTCTAGGTCCTAGGTTGAAATCACATAGAATGAGAACACCTATCCCAGAATGCGCTACTAGTGATGATAATTTGGATTCATTCATGATCGAGACTGATGAGGAGAGTGCCAATGATGACCTTGATAACTACCTCGACATACCTGAATATAACTTCATCTTCACTCTTAACCCTGCTAACTTTGAAGACATCAAAGGCCTTCCCCTTGTTCACCACCAACTTATTGACTGGGACCATGAAGGACCTGCACAATTTGACACATTCCAGAATGATGAAGCTTTTATTGACTATCTTGGCATACAAGATGATCTTCCCCCTGGGGACCATAAAGCGGGATACACTATAAAACTCAATAGCGTGGCATATTTTGGTGAGGGTGTTAGGCCTTCTAGTTGCAAAAATATAAAAATAAAAACAAGCCAAGGGTCTTATGGCAAAAACCACATTGTGGCACTGTCTGACCCCAAAAAAGTAAAAAGAAAGGATGTATCTGAGGGAAAAAACCTCTCTAAGGAACCCAAAGATGGAAGGCTCGACATTCTCCCAGCATCATATGAGGAAAAGTCATCCATGTTGGTAGAGGAGACTATCAAAACAAACATTGGCATAGAAGAAGTTCCACACAACATATTCCTAGCTTAATCTTTGATAGAGTCAGAAAGGTAAAAATTCATAAGTTTCTTCACAGAATGACAAATCAACTTTGCATGGTCATATGCTGATATGCCTGGATTGGATAATGCATCATTTGACAGTTAAACCAGGGGCAAAACCAGTGAAACAAAAATTAAGAAAGATGCATCCACAGGTCGCATTATTAGTCAAAGCAGAGCTTGAGAAATTATTGGATGTCGAATTCATATGCCCAATTGATTATCCCAAATGGATCTCCAGCTTAGTACCTATCAGTAAACCAGATCGTAGTATCAGAATATGTACAGATTTCAGAGACATCAACAAAGCTTGTCCTAAGGATGATTTTCCATTACCAAATATTGACTTGATTGTTGATCTCACAGCAGGTCATGAAATGTTATCGTTGATGGATGGATTCTCTGGTTATAATAAAATAAAAATTGCATTCGAGGATCAGCACAAAACAACATTCACTTGTCCTTGGGGAACTTTCTATTGGAATGTCATGCCCTTTGGGCTAAAAAATGTAGGCACTACATATCAAAGAGCCATGACTACTATCTTTCATGATCTCATGCACAAAACTGTGGAAGATTATGTTGACGACCTCTTGGGTAAATCAATAGACAGAGAGATATTTGGATATACTTTCAGTTGTCTTTGATCAGTTGGAAAAGTATAAAGTAAGATTAAACCCCAATAAATGTGTCTTTGGAGTAACCTCCAGGAAGCTTCTAGGATTCATTGTATCAAAAAGAGGAATTGAAGCCAATCCAGCAAAAGTCAAGGCCATCCTAGAGATGCAATCACCAAGAAATATCAGTCAACTTTGATCTTTGCAAGGGAGACTCCAGTCCATACGAAGATTCATAGCACAACTTGCTGATAAGTGTAATCCTTTTCAGCACTTGCTACATAAAAACATCAAATTCAAATGGGATGATAATTGTCAACAAGCTTTCCAGATACTCAAAGATTATCTTTTGAATCTGCCAGTTTTGATCCCACTAGTTCTAGATCAACCTCTATTACTATACATATCAGCTACTTCAACAACACTGGGAGCACTCTTAGCACAACAAGTTTCTAAGGGCAAAGAAAAGGCAGTATACTATATCAGTCGCACATTGGTGGGATATGAGCTAAACTACACACCAATTGAGCATGCATGTCTCGTTGTGGTCTTTGCTTCATAGAAATTACAACATTACATGCTAACTCATAAGACTAAGTTGGTTGCAAGGATCGATCCATTGAAATACCTTCTCAATAAAGCAACACTCACTGGGCGACTAGCCAAATGGGTGATGATCCTGAGTGAATTCGACACCGAGTATGTGGACAGAAAAGAAATAAAAGGACAAGCTATTGCAGATCAGTTGGCAGATGCTCCCATGATAGATGATGTTCCTCTAATTTCAGAATTTCTAGATGAATCCATTTTAACAGTGTCACATGCAAAGCCTTGGCAACTATACTTTGACGGCTCATACACACAACATGGGTTAGGAGCTGGCATCCTCTTCATAACTCTTCAAGGGGATTCTATACCAAAACCATATCGATTATCATTTCCCTGCACTAATAACATAGCAGAATATGAGGCATTAACAACTAGATTACGGATTGCAGTTCAATGGAAGATCCAGGAACTTCATGTTTTTGGGGACTCTCAACTTGTAATTCATCAAACAACTAATGACTACCAAACAAAGGATGATAAATTCATTCCTTACAAAAGAATGGTGGATGACTTGAAACAACAATTCACGAAGATATACTTTGAGTAGATACCAAGAGAGCAGAATAGAGTCATGGATGCCATGGCTACAATTGCTTCACTAATTGATCTACCACTGAATGAGACCTGCTATGAGTTCTTGGTGGATAACCTTTTGGTTCCCTCATATGAAATCACTTCTACTAAGATGATATGTGTTGTTGGTCCTGAGTCCCAGTTATACGGTTCCATTTTCGCATATCTTCGTGACAATACCCTACCTCCTGATCTATCCAATAACCAACGTCGCACTTTCATTCGCCAATCTTCTCAATACGTCATTTTAGCCGATATCCTATATCATCGAGGTCTAGATGGAACTCTTCTTAGATGTTTAGAAAGCGACGAAGCTCAGATTGCATTATGTGAAGTACATGAAGGGATATGTGGTCCACATTCTAGTGGTCCTACCTTAGCCAAGAAACTCATCAGGACTAGATATTACTAGCCCAATATGGAAAAAGATTCATATCAGTTTGTCAAGAAATGTAAGCAGTGTCAACTTCATGGAGACCTCATCCATGCACTAGCACAAGAACTTCAACCAATTACAACTCCTTGGCCCTTTTGTCAGTGGGGACTCGATCTCATAGGCAAGATTCACCCTCCATCTTCCAACGGTCATAAATTCATCATCACCGCCACAGAGTATTTCACAAAATGGATCGAAGTCGTGCCTCTCATACAAGTCACTGGAAAACAAATTGCTACCTTCATTCTCAACTATATCATTTGTCGATACGGTATTCTTGTTTCCATCATCACTAATAACGGGTGTCCCTTCAAAAATCAGGATGTTCGTGAACTTTGTGACCGCTTCCATATTACCCGTCATTTCTCCACACCATATTACCCCCAAGGTAATGGTCAAGCTGAGGCGTCTAATAAAACAATCCTTAAAATTCTAAAAAAGACAGTCGACGATGCTGGCCATAATTGGCATATCCAACTTAATCCCGCACAAGTTTCCGCACACCTATAGGAGCTACACCCTATTCACTTGTCTACGACACTAAAGCTATCTTGCCTATTGAGGTCGAGTTACCCTCTTTACGAGTCTCTTTGCAAAACATTATTAGTGATGAAGACTACAGGGTCTCTTGCTTGAAAGAACTTGAACTATTGGATGAACGAAGACAAACTGCTTTTAATCATCTTAAGGCTTATCAACAATGAATGAGTCACAGATACAATCATAAAGTCAAGCCTCACACATTTGAGATAGGTGACTTGGTTCTCTGAGAAAATCCTAAAAATTGACAAGACAGAGAGAAGAAGGGCAAGTTCGAACCAAACTGGCTTGGTCCTTATATCATCACAGTAGCATATGGATCTGGTGCATATCAACTCTCAACCACAGAGGGTGAATCCTTGGAGGATCCTATCAATAGCATGCATCTTCACAGGTTTTACACATAGTTCTTCAAAGTATCCTAATTCAAAAATACAAAAAAATCAAAAAATCAAAAAAACATAAAAAATCGTTACTTGGTGAAAACCTAGCAAACAGGTGCCTTGTAACACAAAAAAAAAAAAAAAACATTTCATCCAATGGTGAAAACCACTTTGGTGGTGCCCTGGGCAAGTGCCATGGTGAAAACTGGGTCACCAGTGCCATGCATAGAGACATTTCTCCTCCCTCCTTCAGGATTCACTTTCATCCTTTCACTTTGCACACACTCACAACCTTTCCATCCATAATAAACTTACCCATTCCCATCATGGCTTGTTATTGATCTACCCAAGATTGGTTAGCCATTGATAATAATCATTCCTTTTCATCCCATTCCATCCATAATAAATCAAATCCTATCTGTGGCTAAGGCAAATTCTACGTCTAGTGATGGGTGTGGAACTAAGAGCATCACACGTTCTGAGGAGTACAGTTTCTTCTAGTTTTCTTCAGTCTATCCACGCACAATCCACAATAAAGAAACACTTGTATCGCCAGTCCATAATAAAGTTCCGTCTTCTCCACAATAAAGTATCGGTTTCATGGATTTAGCCAGTTTCAGATGAGACACATCAGAAACAATGGACTTCAATAAAATCAAATCTTTCAACAGACTCAGACAACATTATGGTTCAGTGCTATCTATCCTTTTTGTGAAAGTAAACATTGCGACCACAATCAAATAAGACTTATACAAGTGACAAGAGACACTAAACTTGAGGACTACAGTGGATGTTGGTGTCGAGTCTTGATGTTATTTTGATTTTATCTTTTGGTGACATGTCTTTTAGCTTTTCCAAGATGTCTCTAACTAGAGATTCTATCTCCAGGATGTCTTTGACTAGAAAGGCGAGGATGGGGTATCGTCACCTATTTTTCTTTGTTGTCTGTGGATTGTCTCTTAGTAATGCTATGACTTGTCCAAGGATATGAGGACACTAAGAGTCTAGTATGAACTAGGGCATTTCTTGTTTGCAACTGTCTTATCTCCATGCAAATGGGTACAATGATTTTCTAGGTCGAACATATGCCTCGATTGAAATAACCTATTTTGCCATAATAAAGCTCAATGATGATAATGCACAAGAAGCTCTTTCACTTTCATTTCTTCTATCTTCCATCCCCCTTTTCTTAACTGACCTCCATTGTCCTTCTTGAGTCCATGTAGCCCGCTATCACATGTCTGAGTATAATGACACACCAAAAACATTTGCATTTCATGTAGTTGCACCTACATTACCACATATAAGCATTTCATACATACATATAGATATCACAATTACAATTGCATCACATCTTGCACACAACACATATTAGCACATCTTACATTCTCATCATGTAAATAGTCATTTGCATTATCATATTCATCTGCATTTCATACATTCACATTTACATCATACATAACATATTAAAAACATAAAAGAACAAAAATATTGTATTTCATTATGTACATATTTGCATCCATAACATAAGCATCACATAGAAACATACATCATAAAATATCTCATCACATAGGTACACATGCATATAGCTACCACAAAGATAAATCATCTCATATATATATAATCAAAAGTGTCATGATACAATGATGTCAAAATACATATGGCTACAAAATCACCCAAAGGTGTCTACATCATCATACAAAAATGGTACAAAACGGATACATAGGGAGCCCTCTAAGGCTATGATGAACTCCCTCCCTCAGAGCCGCCTGGCCTCGATGGAGTCTGAGCCCTAGAAGGACCCACCCCAGGATCATCTCTCCTGCCCCCTCTATCTGGTGGTGGTGGAGGACCCATAACCCACCGCTAGACACCTGTCTCCTCTGACTCCCTCTAGTGATCGTCGTAGTCTACGACGGTCTCCGAAAGCTCCTAGCCTGCTGATCGGGTGGCACTGCCCCATAATATAGATCCTGCCAATAACTGATCTCCTCCCCTACCTACAAAACATAGGCATATCCAGCCCCTGTGTCATTTGTCGCCTGCCTCCCAGCCCTCAATGCTGTCTCAGCCTCAGTGTAGCACTGGATGGTCTGATCTCTCTCTTGCTCAGTGTCCCTAAGCTGCCTCCTGAGTCAGTCCCTCTCCCTCACTAGCTCCTAGATCTCATCTGTCTATCCCTGGCAGCTCTCCCTCAGCTCAAGAAGCTCATCCTCCTCCTCCTTGGCCCCTTGTGCCTCTACTTGTAGCTCTTCCTGTGGCTCCCCCTGTACTGGTGGTTGTGCCTATGCTTGTGCCTCTGCCTGTACCCGCCTCTGCCCCTGTCCCTACACCTGTCTAAGACCCTGTGCTGCTGGCACCTGTAGCGGCAATCCACCGCAACCCCTCACCACCCGAGCTTGTCTCTCCTCCCCACCCTCTCTCCGTGGAGTCACCCTCCTCTCCCCAACGGTACCCCACCTCCTTTGTCGGCCTCTCCCCCCACCATCTCCATCATCATCCCTATCCCCACTACCATCTCCATCTATCGGCTCCCCTGGGTCTATCAATCATGGAAAGAGATGCTCAACCCAATATGCAGTGTACTCTGCATCTATGCCTGTATCCTCAATCTCTGTCTACATATCCCATGGCATAGGTACCATCTCTACCAGCTGTATCACGACCTGATCATACAATAGCAGTGGCCCAAAGTGTGTCTGGTCTCTCACTATCCACGCATACATATCAGAACCCCGTGGCATCCACTGGATACTACCAAACTGCCTGCATACCCTATCAACCAGCTGTCTCTCCAATACATAGGGCGTCTGCCCAATCAGATATCTGCTCCGAAAAGTATAAGGTAAATCCACTGCATCATCCTCCCACTACTCGCACTCATGGTACAGCCTCCATATCATAGTGTCAATCTCATCGATCACTCGACACCAATGCTCCAACCTACCAATCCATGGCTATGAGGTAATCATATCATATAAATGAACAAAAGTACATCCATGACCCCAGCCTCTGAAATGTATCAGCCGTGTGACTGGAAGATGCTCATATGCCCATACCTGTAACAATGTAACTCCATAGCCCAATCCTACGGATCCATGATAAACAAACTGATGAAGCTCATAGTATAAGTGTGCCAGCACGCATGGTCCCCAGGCATATCTGGTATGTTGTGTAACCAGTGTCTCCAAGGTGCTCCCCCAGCCCACAGCCAACCCCCATGTCGCCCTGTCTCGACACAGGAACCCATTGATCACTCCTCCTAGCACTGCTAGTAGTGTCAGTCTTGTCATTGTCATCGTGTCCCATGCCACATGTCCAGCCCTCATCTCCAGTCCTGGATCTTGGAACACTCATCTCAATGCCTCCCTGTCTCCATCTTGATCATAGGGTATCAGCTCCCCATCGATCGGTATCCTCAATATCCTATACACATCCTCCAAGGTGACTATCATCTCACCCATAGGCAAATGAAATGTGCATGTCTCAGAATGCCATCTCTCAGCTAAAGCAGTCAGCAAACCCATGTTCATCCAAAACTCAAGCACATACAGAATGTATCATGGACCCATAACTTCAATGGCAGCCTTGTCCTCAAAGGTCATCTCTAGTCATAACCTCTGCGTCGACGGGAATCTCTCTCGTGACTCAGCATAGGCAAGTACTTCTGCAGTCAAGAAAATCAATCATGTCAGTCAAAGTGACACTCACTATTCATCACAAAGTGTTGCTTCTATTCTAGTGACACTCACTGTTCATCACAAAGTGTTGCTTCTATTCTAGTGACACTCATTGTTCATCACAAAGTGTTGCTTCTATTCTAGTGACACTCACTATTCATCACAAAGTGTTGCTATATATCCTAATGACACTCACTGTTCATCACAAAGTGTTGCTTCTATCCTAGTGGTACTCCCTGTTCATCACAAAGTACTGTGTTTTACACTCCCTGTTCATCACAAAGTACTATGTCTTGGTACTCACTATTCATGACAAAGTGCCTCGATCTATCCTATCTTAAGGCCTTTTCTTGAGTGTATCCTCTTGAGTAGTTTCATAATTGGCAACGTATGTCTATCACAGAATTGTCAACCCTAGCCCTATCTGCTATCCTAGTCTTCCCTAGAGGACCTGCTTGAGTGTATCCTCTCAGTAGCTTATCCAATCGACAGCGTATGTTCATCACAGAACTACCGATTTGACCTTGAAGACATAAATGTGCCTTCATGATGCAAGCGCGCTTACAGACTGCACAAACGCACCTGCTCTGCACAGACGCACCTGAAATACACACACGTGCCTATGCTCTACACAGACGTGCCTGTTATGCACAGACGTGCCCACATTTCACAAACACGCCTGCACAATGCAAACGTGCTCGCATCTGGCACAAATGCTTTTCCCAACATAGACACGCCTGGCACAAATGCAGACGCGCCTAGCACCAACGCAGACATGCCTACACGTTTTTGACATTTTTTGAAATTATCCTAAAGTGCATTTATTGCACTACCTAGCATGCATTTATGACAATAATTAATGCAACAAAGTACAAGGAGGTTTTGTGGTACTCACCAGCTCTCCTACATCTGCTAGCCTTTGATATCGGTGAACGCGATTGAATATGTGAACCAATGCCATCGCTACTGACTGCTGCTACTCTATTCTCTCTCTACACTCTGATCTCTTGGATGTGTGGATGACAATGAGGATGTATTCCCCTTATGGTCTATTTTATAGACTGCCCCAGCCCTAGCCCTAGCCCTCATTTTCCGAGTCAGTCTTCTATATCCCGTGACTCTGTCACTCTATTCAGTCAGTCCATTCTAGCCTTTCTTTCTTATCGAGAGATTGTCTGTGATCTTTTCAGACATTTTCATCCAATATCTTGAGGGGGCATATCATTCCCATCTTGGGGCAACTTTGTATCAGTTCATCTTATTTTCTTTGAAACAACATAACAAATTGCATTGTCTCAAAGAGGGGCAAAATGTAGACACCTAAAATTGTCATGTCTAATTAAATAAATATCTTTATTTATTTAATTATCTTAACCTAATTCTTCTATTAATTAAATAAATCTTTATTTATTTAATTAATTCATTTATCCTCTTCTAGCCTTATTTCTCATTTAAATAAATTCATTTATTTATTTAAATTATCCTTTTCCTAAATTAAATAAATAATATTTTATTTATTTAATTGATCCCACTTCCTATATTAATTAAATAAATCTTTATTTATTTAATTAATTCATTAACCTTTTCTACCCATGACACATGTCATTCATCTCTTAATTCATACACTACCTACCCTCTCATTATTTTCTTGTTTCCTCTACCTACCCTCTAATCATAGCTGACCAGTTATTTTTTACACCTCTCAATCTTATCCCTCCATTTCATATAGTGTCTTCTATATAAGGAGATACTTCCTTCATTATCAACCCTAACTAACTAACTACTTGATCAATTGACGACACTACGCCTTTGCACTTTCATATGCGTTCCTACTTGCAACCACATTTTCGTTCTTTGTTGAGCTCTTGTGCACACATAAAATCTGAGAGCAAATATATCAAGCAAGATCAATGGAGATAGGAAGAATGGAGATCCAAACCCTATTGGACATGTGATGGTATAATCTTTGTGATTTCATTTGATTTGCATTGTCTTAGGTAATCTTCATATGTTATGGTGGATCTTTGTTGTTGTTAGGCTAGGGTTTCGTGGTTGGATTCATTTATTCTTTCAACATTGTTGTTATCCATTTTCACCATATACACTATTTTCAATCTATGACAGAGCCGAAGACTTGTGAGCAAGCAAGAAAAGATGAAAATTGGGTAAAGGCAATGGAAGAAGAATTGAATTAGATTCAGAAGAACAAGACATGGGAGTTGGTACCTAGACCGATGGACAAGAATGTAATTGGAACTAGGTGGGTATTCAAAAATAAGTTGAATGAGCAAGGATAGGTGACAAGGAATAAATTGAGGTTGGTATGTAAAGGATATTCTCAAGTGGAAGGTATAGACTTTGAATAAAGTTTTGGTCCAGTAGCAAGGATGGAAGATATTTGTATGTTTCTTGCATTTTTTTCTTACAAGAACTTTTAAAATTAATTAGATGGATGTCAAAACATCATTTCTTAATGAATATCTAGAAGAAGAAGTTTAAATTGAGTAACCAGATTGATTTAGATTGATGGAATATCCACATATGGTATGCAAACTAAAGAAAGCTTTGTATAGACTTAAACAAGAACCTAGAGCTTGGTATGCAATATTGGACAAGTATTTGCTTCAACATAATTTTAGGAAAGGTACAACACACAATAATATTTATTTCAAGATTGATGGAGATAAGTTGTTGATTGTTATAGTTTATGTTGATGATATTATATTTGGAGGAAATGATGGTCTATGTAAAAAATTTGTTAAAGAGATGCAGAATGAATTTGAGATTTCAATGATTGGTGAGGTGCCCTTCTTTCTTGGGTTGCAAGTTAATCAATCAGAAGATGAAATTTTTATTTCTCAAAGAAAGTATATGAAGGAAATGTTGAAGAAGTTTGGTTTTGATGATTGCAAACTAGTTACTACTCCTTTAACTTTTGGATACAACTTGAGTAAATATGATGAGTCTTTGGAAGCTGAACAAATGTATAAGTGATTCGTTTGTCTGGTAGCTATATTTTAGATGAATCCGAAGGTGACACATGAGCAAGTTGTAAAAAGAATTTTTAGATACTTGAAAGGTACTATGGAATTTGGACTTTGGTACAAGAAAGGTGGAGATTTCATGTTGAAAGCCTATACTGATGTAGATTGGGTCAGAAGTGACGATGACCAGAAGAGTGCTAGTGGTGGTGCATTCTTTCTAGGAGACAAAGTGGTCTCTTGGTTCAGTAAGAAACACGACTCAGTTTCCTTATCTACTATTGAAGTAGAGTATATTACAACAACATCTTGTTGTACTTAGGTGATATGGATGAGATAGACTCTTAAGGATATCAAGGAAACATATGATGAATCAATTCCTATTTTGTGTGACAATACAAGTGCAATAAACATTTCAAAGAGTCACGTTATGCATTCGAGAACAAAGCATATTTCAATCAAATATCATTACTTAAGGGAGAAGGTTACTAAAAAGGAAGTTTGTTTCAAATATATTTCTATGAAAGAGAAGGTTGCAGACATTTTCACTAAGGAATTGGTGAAGGATACATTTGAGTTTCTTAGGGTGAAGCTTGGGCTCATTTCCCCTCCTTCTAGCTAGGTGCAATTTGGGGATGCATCTTTCTAGGGGGATTTTTCATGCCTATTTGTTTTCCTAGATTGATGTTGTGTTTCCTCTTAGGGGGAGCAGTGGTGTGTAGTATTGTTGTGACATTTTTCCTTGATGGCAAAGGGGGAGAGATTAAGTTTTTGGTTCAAAGATTGAGTTGTTAGTTTGGGGAGAGATTGAGTTTTAGAGAGATATTGAGTAGTATTATTTTTTCTTTGAGTTTTGGTTGTAGGTTGATGTGTAGGTATTATCAAGTGTCATCAAGTGTTGTCATCAATGACAAAGGGGGATATTTTTGGAAGTATGTGTTGATATGTTGTTGTGGATGTCTTTGATGTCAAACTTGTTGTTCCGGAATGGTCCAAAATGTTTGTGGTGTAGAGTTATCTTGCTATGCTATTGGTATAGTTGATCTGTTGGTTGTTCCAGAAGTGCTTGGGTCCAAAATTTGTTGTTGTTATTGATTATTATTGTTATCTTCATTGGATATAGTTTTGGTATCATGGTTATGATGGTTTTGTGGTCTGAAAACATCCTTATCTTTTTTGGGTGTTGTGGCATTGATCGTTGTTGGTTATGAGATTCTATGTTTGACCTATCCTAATGTCCAGATATGATTTGTAGAAGCATGGTTGATATGTTATGGGTATCACTATAGCGTTTGGAGATCCACATTTGAGTTGTTTTCATTGGAGAGTATGTTTTGATCGATATTTCCTTATATGATTGCGTAGGGTGTGGATATGTTGTTGGTTATGTTCTAGTGAATATGGATCAGTGAATTAATCTTTGGAAGAGGTGTTTTGGTCCTCCCTTTCTCCTGGAGTGGATTAGCATGTGTGTTTTTATTTTAAAAGTATATTTTGATTTAGGCTGACTTGGTTTAAGCTTTGATGATCTATCTTGTATATACGAATAGGTGTGATTAAGTGTATGAGAATTGGATGTGAGTGACAGTAGATGTGGTGAATAGAAAATATCAAAGGTTTGGTGAAGAGTAGAAGAAGAGTTGTGTTTGAATGATATGCAAGTTGTGTTGAGATTGTGATAGAGAGTTGAGATATAGTGTTAGCAAATGAGATCAAATTTGTGTGTGTTGATTTTGGTCGCTTGATTCAAAGTTCAAGGACAACTTCATGATCAGGAGATCCTTCTTTTTAGATCATTTTTTTTGTATCTTTCCTTGAGTGCAGTTAGCTTTAGGTTTTGAAAGTCCTCTTTGTATCTTGCCCCGTGAGTAGTTAGCCTTGGTGTGCAAGTCTGGAGTAGTGAGATCCCATTTGTAATCATTTCTATTCATAGTGGATATATTCTTGTGGGTAGGTTCTCACCGTGGTTTTTTCGTGTTTGGGTTTTCCACATATAAATTTTGGTGTTCATGTGTTGGATGTATGTTGAAGTTTAATTGTTGATGTGCTGCATTTAATTTTTGTTTTGGACTGATTCACCCCCCCACTCAGTACTTCCTTGGGTTCAACAATCTCCATGTAGGAAGTTATATTTTCCAAGGCTTGAAATCGCAATGCTGATTAGTAAAGATAACCAATAGTTAATTTCATAATTTTATCCAAAAACAATATTAAATATCACTTATATATATTTAACCATATGCAATGTAAAATGGTAAAATGATATGAAATTATACGAAAATAGAAAATTAAAATATTAAAATATGAGTAAGGGCATATGAAAAGTGGCACAAAATGGGACATAATTAGCTCTCATCACAAACAACAAAGGAAGCAGTCAAATTCAACAAAATTAATAAATAGAATAACAATATGCAAACCAATAATGTTGAATTCATGCAAGTGCCATCATTGATCTTCTCCTCCTTGTGTTGTACGTGATGGTGTCTCTTAGAATCAATAGCACCTTTCCTACAACGTGATAGCACAACAATTCAAAGATTGTGGTTGTTGATGATAGGAGTGCAAGTTCTTTTTTATAGATTTGTAGAATTTTAATGAATGGTCGAGATTGAAATATCAACAAAATGATCAATGGTGGAGGATTGTTGAGACAAGTTGATTGAGAGACCGGAAGAAATGAATAGGTTGTTAACAAAATTGATTGGGAGTGAGGTGGTCTAATTGACTCAGTTAGAAAAAGGTGATTGGGAGTGCAACTCGGAGTCAATGGCAGCTAGTAAGAGGGAATCATTAGCCATTTTAATCATATGTTGTAGGAGAATAAATAAAATACATATTTTATTTATTTTGCAGCAAGTTGATTTTTGAAAATTAACAATTAAATAAATTAAAGAACTTATTTAATTGTAGAGGACATAATTATCAAATTAAAATAATTTGAAATAATTGTTTAATTGTGAAAAGGGGAAGTAGAAATTGATATTAATTAAATAATAAAGACCATTTAATTAAAGTGGATAAACAAGGATTAATGAAGTAATAAAATTATTTAATTAATATTTAAAGGAAAATTAGATAATTAAATAACTAAAAAATATTCAATCATGGGATAAGAGGGAAATTTTGATTTTTGAATTTAGAATAGGAGAATAAAGTAATATTAATTAAATAATTAAAATTATTTATTTAATTAAGAGGTGATGCAAAGTAGGGTGAAGACTTCCCAATCAATCACAAATTAAACAAATTATACACTCTTGTAACCCCGACTTGGTGGTTTTCTTACAAAGCCCTCATGTCTCATTGTAATGCTCTAAACCTGGTGTATTCAACATATTTTTTAGAAAAGGCCTCAAACCAAAACAAACAACTAATGTAAACTCCCCTTATGGATTAGAATAACATGACTAAACCAATCAAGCACTGACTTCAGTCTTCTGACATGATTGAATGGTGGTTTGTTCACAATGTAGCCTAATTTCTAGTAGCCCTCCAAAAAGGGTTTTTTGGGCACAACTTCCTATACAAACCACTTGAGGAAGTGTGAGGACATATTGGGATACCCATTTGTCCATATTATAACATACTCAATTTTTGGCTAGGGGTTTTTTGGAATGAAGGCTTCAATAATTGACTAGTAATGTTGCAAGTAGGCCTAATTAGGCCTCTTTTCCAAAGCAGGTTTGTGGTAAACTTTCTCCCAATCACCAATATTCACTCCAAAGTTCCAAACAAGTCACATGGGGTTTGAAACAATTGGTTTAATCCATTGACACATCCACAAACTCACCTATCCACGAAACCCTACTCTTATCTATCACTCCTAAGCCTAATACATGAGGATATTAAGCTAGGGTCACCTCAAACTACAACTAAAATCCATCCCCTACCCCTACAAATTTCAAAATCATTTAAATAACATTGAAAAACTCTATTCCACCAAGTTTGATAATTTTCACCAGTGGAATGGGCTACAATTCATGATTTTTGTGTACAAACCCTTGAAACCCTATGTTCACTCGCAATTTTCAAAAAAAGTGCTCTAACTTTTCCAAACTCAATAAAAATTGATCAAACCAATTGAAAAATAAAAAAAGACTCAATCATCCATCCAATAAACTTGGTCTCACATCAATATCAAACCGCATGTGACCATACAGGTCCCTGTAGCGGCAGAAAAACAGTGAAAATTGCAAGGAGTAGAATGTGTTTTATTGCTTATCTTCATACAACATCTCCAACCCTTGTCTCGGGGTTCAAAAAGAATATATATCACCTTAAAATCAACCTCCAATGGTTACAAACTACCATTTGAATCAAATGAATGTTCAACTTCCAAATATGACATTTCAAAAGTTGCAAAGCAACTTTGGCAACAAATTACAAAACATGACAAAATGCACTCAAAAAGACCCCACAAGACTTATTACATTGGAAATGGTCTAAATATACCTTATTACACCAAGCAAGTCCCTAAACACCCAAAACCCCAACATGTGACCATATTGACAAAAATTGACTAGGTGCCCCTGCACCATACACCCGGGGAGAATAGAATCTCAGGCTTCACCTGAGATCAGTTATTAGACAGTTGTGTCATGTCTCTTAATATCCTCTTCTATCATCCAAGTTGCATCTTCATGAGGAAGGCCTTACCACTTCACTAGGTACTCATTGTATACCTTGTGCCTTGTTCTCTTGGCTTCCTTGGTATCCAAGATGCATTCAAGCTTCAATGATTCACTTGGGGGTAAATACTTGACCCAATATTCATCTAGATCTCCTGATAAACCTGCATCTTCACTTGCAACCATAGATCCTTTAAAAGGATAAAGGTGAGCAAGATTAAAAATTGGTGAGATAGCCACTCCAGAAGGGATTTCTATCTCATAAGCATTTGCTCCAAAATTGTGGACCACCCAACATGGCCCAAAATTCTTCATATGCAACTTTGTGTACTTTCCTTTGGGAAGCCTTTCCTTCTTCAAGTGTGCAAAAACTAGATCTCCCACCTTGAATTGAACATCTCTTCCTTTCAAATATGTATGTTGTTTATACTTCTCACCACTCTTCTTGAGATTCTCTCTTACCTGCTCATGTATGTCCTTCCTGGCCACTGCAAACTCTTAACCTTTAGCACTCCTTCTCTCCATGCCACTCAAATCCCTGAGCTCAAAAACTCCTCTAGTTCTCATACCATAAACTACCTCAAATGGGATTTTACCAATACTTTTATTGATGGAATCATTGTATGCATATTCAGCCTATGGAAGAACCAAGCCCCATTGTTGTCCATGCTCTTTGGTGAGGCATATAAGAAGATTTCCAAGTGATCTATTGACTACTTCAATTTGTCCATTTGTTTGTGGATGATAGGCAAAATTAAAGGTCAAGTTGGTTCCTAATTTCTTCTAAAGAGTCCTCTAGAAGTGACCTACAAACTTGCTAATCTCTATCAGACACAATTGTCAATGGTAATCCATGAATTCTAACTATCTCCTTGAAAAATAACCCAAAAAATATATGAAGCATCATTCGTACATTTGCATGGTATGTGATGCAGGAGCATCCACGGTTCACAACAATCTTGCATCAACAAAAAACATTTTCGTTTCTGTTTTGTTTGTAGTTTTAGTTTTATTTATGTGTGTCCTAGTTTTGGCTCACCGGATCCTGTGGAGTTGGATTCTACTTGAAGATTTGATCATCTTTCTTTATTTCAAACCACATCTCATTTGGATCACTTTTCGACAAGTTATCACTACCGGTGTCTATGACTATTTCTTGTTACCGGTTTTTCCTTTGTTATTGGTTGCCTAAGACCTATTCTGGTGATCTACCAAAACCCATTCTAAAGCTTGTGGAGTCTTGAGCATTGATCTCGATGTTTCTTGGCATGTGGTCGACCTTCTACATTTCATCCTTTGGATTTTCCAGAGGAATCTCTTGGCAGAGGCCGACCTTGTTCATTTTGCACGTTAGGTCTTGTTCTTCGGGTTTTGATCCCGTTTGGGCCAACTCGATCCTTTGGATCGATATATATATATATTTGTAATCATACTTTAAAATGTAATCAATTAGAATCAATCAGAGTATCAAATAGATAGATTATGCCTAGAAGATAGATGTTTCGATTCAAGGTCCCGATTGTGACCTATTCTACCTGGCCTGTGTGCCAGTATGTTGTAACCCAGTTGTTACCAGTTAGATGTAATCAAATTTCATGCAATAAAAACTATCTGTCTACATTGCCTCCATCATATCTATGTGTTTTTGTTGTGTTTACTCTTACTGACCGGTCTGGACTGATCTCCTTGAGGTCCCTCCTCATCGGTGACTACTTCAAGTGGTATTAGAGAGAAGTTTCATTACAGAGGTTGCATATCCTAAAATTTTGTTGTAGGGTGGTAGATTGCGGATCTGACCTGCAATTGCAGATGACTAGCATGAATCACTGGCATGAAGAGGAACTAGGAATGGTGGAGCGCGTGGGAATGCAGACCCTACTGTGATGGAGATGTTGCGAGGAATAGAAGCTCGGTTAGAATTCATGGAGACAACCCAGAGAAGAGGCTAACATATTGAGGATGTAAGTGAAGATGAAGGAGAAGAAGCCCCAACAGAGCAAGTAAACCTACCGGCAGTTGATCCGGATGAAGAAATGTTTTTAAGGGTTTTGAGCAGGGCGAACACCAAACCTCATTTTACCCCACCAAAATATGATGGGAAGTTAGATTCGGATGAATTGATGGATTGGATCTCAAATATGGAGAAGCATTTTGATTTTGAAAACACTACAGAAGAGAGGAAGGTGAAATATGCCTGTACCCAGTTGAAAGGTCATGCATCTCTTTGGTGGGAGCATTTGCATGTTGATAGACAAAGAAGAGGTAAAGAAAAGATTAAGACATGGGATCAGATGATTGCTAAGTTGAAATCAAAGTTTGTCTTGACAAATTATCAAGTGGATTTGTTCCAAAAGTTGTAGAACCCGAGATTGAAGGAATCTAGTGTGAAGGAATACACCAAAGTATTTTACAAGTTGAACATCAAATCTAGATATGTTGATGATTAATTTGAACAAATTGCAAGATATTTGAATGGATTGTGGATGTCTATACAAGATGAACTTAGTATGATCAAATTGGAGACTGTTGAAGAGGCTTACCAGCATGTATTAAAGGCTGAAGAGAAATTGAATAAAAGACATGAGCAAAGATAGAGAGGTAGACGTGGAAGGTTTACTAGAGGAAGATTTCAAGGAGGAAGAGGATATACTGGAGGAATAGGAGCCAATATAGATTAAAATAAGGACAAGGAAGTGAGCAAAGAATGTAATTCATACCGGACAGATTATAGAAATTTCTATCAGAGGAGAGAATCGAATGGTTACTAGAATGAGAACTTTGGAAGACAAGACAAGAGGACATTTAGAGGAACTTGCTTTAAGTGTGGATGAGAAGGATGATGAATAAATTATGAACATTTAGTACCAAACCGGTACTGAGAGGGGGGATGAATCAGTACAGGCAAAAACACTTTTCCTGAACCGATTTGACTGCAAACACTAAACTTTAACTAGCAAGCAATAACACCAGTCTAAAACAAATTATTACTGGTAAAACACAATGAGAATGTCAAAGACATAAACAAGTAACCCTTAGCTTTCCATACAATCTAATACCTCATTTCCACTACACCCTTATGCATAAATAGGTAATCTATCATCAAAAATATAATGACTGCTAGTTCAACATATTTTAGCAATTTGACATACAACACTAAACCATCACATGAAAGGCATCACACATGACACATTGATTTTTCACGTGGAAACCCAATTGGGAAAAACCATGGTGGGGATGAATACCCACAAGCTTCTCTTTGAACTCTTTTGAAGTCCGCTCTCTTAGGAGCGTAGTCCGATTAAAGACTATTATAATAGGTTCTACTAGGAACCGATCCTGCTAGGGATCACCCGATTAAGGGATGGCTAAATACCTGGTTAAAAGTTAGAACCCTGTTAAAGGTTACCTCACAAGAGGATTTGAAGAACTCATTGAATTGAGTCACCCTTTTAAAGGATTTACACAAAATCCTGTTAAAGCTACCCGATTAAGGGATTTTCCAACTACTAAAATGGTTAGAAGTCAACAGGTAATACACTAATCTGATAACAACACTCAACAACAAGGCAGATCCACTTTAGCTCCTTTTCTTCTACAATCACACTCTGCAGGTATCAACACACTTCACCGGTCTGCCAAGAATCAAGTATCACTCTCTAGGATACACACATAACATTTGCCAACAACTTCAAGATGAAAAACATCATCGACCTTATAGGAAATAGATAGGTCAGTAGCAAAAACCCTAAACCCTAAACATTTAGGTTTTACAATCCAGTCAATTCAATCCTAACCATTAATCACACTACATCGAATACAACAGTCTTGAATATATCACAAGACATTCTCCAACATTCATTATTTGCCGCTTCAGGAAGCTGATAACTCATTATGCGCTCTCCACCATTTACAGAGACTTCGCACATTCCCCAAGTAGATAGGATCAATCTCCATGCAAGATCCTCAAGGAAATCCTTCATGTACACAAGGCTAACGTGGCAACACTTATCTGGTCTTCATTACAATGCTAACTCATCATAAGATGTCATCGTTTGAATCGTACAATCTTGGAATGCATCAACCAGAAACCTTGAAGCTAAGACTACCAACTGGTAGTCATGCCAAATGAAACCCCGATGCCATCAATGCCAAATAAAACTTCCATTTACCGGTTCTCATTCCAACATATCGGTTCACCTTGAACAAACATATTGCTTTACTTTTTCACAAATACCGGTTTACATCATCATACTGATTCTCTTGCCAGTTTTCTTACTACAACATACTAGTTCATACTTTAGCATATTGACATCAATGACAACATACAATATCATCATGTCACCATGCTCTGCACATATGCCAACAATCTCCCCCTTTGGCATTGATGGCAATATACAAAGATATATTTCTGCTTCTGCTTCACATCTTCTCCCCCTTTGACAACAATGCCAAAGTGGAGGCATACACATCTATGTTCCACTATGCTGCTCCCCCTAACGAGTAGCATCCTTCAACACACCAATCCCAAAAAAAGATATATCAATGTAAGACCTAACTGATGTGGAGCACACACCTTTAGTTCACCTCTTGAAGGGGCAGCACCCCTAATTCACCTCTCAAATAGGTAAAGGTAGCCTTTGGTAGAGGCTTGGTGAATATGTCTACTAACTGCTCCTTACTTGAAACATGTTCCAATACAGCCTCTTTGTTCTGAACCTTCTCCCTCAAGAAATGATACTTGAGATCAAAGTGCTTGGTTCTAGCATGTAAAACCGGATTCTTGGAGATGTTAATTACACTTGTGTTGTCACAAAATATACTTACTGGTTCAGATATAGGAAATTTGAAGCCATTTAATACATGCTTCATCCAAATTTTCTGGGTGGAGTTCATAAATGCTGCAACATACTCCACTTCTGCTGTAGACTAATAGATACAACTCTCCTTCTTACTCATCCATGAGACTAGTCTACCACCAAGAAAGAATGCACCACTGGTTGTTCTCTTCTAGTCGTCCACATTACCAGTCCAATCAACATCTGTAAACACTTTTAGGTTGAAATCATTACTATATGGATACCATAATTCATAGTCAATAGTTCCCTTCAGATATCTAAGAATCAGCTTGACTGCTACCAAGTGGGATTCTCTTGGGCTTTTCTAGAACCATGCAGTAATGCCCACTGCATGTGCAATGTCGGGTCTGCTATGTACTACATAGTGCAATTTACCAATCATTGATTGGTATTCCTTCTCATTTACCAACATTGAGTCATCCTCTTTTGATAATTTACAACCGTTCACCATCGGTTTACCAACCAGTTTACTATGTTCCATTCCAAAGGTCTTCAACACCTCTTTGACATACTTGGACTGAGTGATAAAGATTCCATCTTTCATTTGTTGAATTTGTAGTCCAATGAAGAACTTAATCTCCCCTATAAGTGACATCTCAAATTCCTTCCTCATCTCATCTGCAAAGTCATGACTCATCTTGTCATCTCCACCAAAAATTATGTCATCAATAAATACTTCACAAATCAGAATCTGATCTCCTTTTGATTTCAAGTAGATATTGCTATCTTCACTTGTTCTTTCAAATCCAATCTTCACAAGATGGGAGTGCAAGCATTCATACCATTCTCTAGGTCCCTGCTTTAGTCCATACAAGGCTTTATGTAGCCTACACACTATGTCACTGTCTTCTGATAGGGCAAACCCATCTGGTTGCTCTATATACACCTCCTCTTCTAGTATTCCATTCAAGAATGCATATTTTACATCCATTTGATATGCTTTGAACCCCTTGAAGGCTGCATATGCAAGAAGCATACGAACTCCTTCCTATCTGGCTACTGGAGAAAAGGTTTCTCCATAGTCTTCTCCTTCTTCTTGAGCATATCCTTTGCACACCAGTTTGGCTTTGTTTCTTACCACTGTGCCATCTTCATTTAGCTTATTTCTGAAAACCCATTTGGTGCCTATGACATTTTTATGCTCAAGTCTGGTACCAAAGACCATGTACCATTCTTTTCTATCTGGTCAAGTTCCTCTTCCATTTCCTTGATCCAGTCTTCATCTTTATGTGCCTCTTTGAATGTTTTAGGATCAATTTAGAGATCATGCAAGAGTTTTCTCAGACCTTTCTTCTTGTAAGAATTCCTACATCCTTATCTCCTATGATCTGCTTTGGATCATGATTCAACTTTACATACCTAGGAATGATCTTAGTTGTTTCCTCTTTCTTTTCTTCTTCATCCTCATCTTCATCAACATCAGCATCTACCGGTGTAGGAGCACTATTACTAGTGCTAGGAAGTTTTGCAACCGGTTCCCAGAAGGTTACTACTGGTTCCTCTCCTACTTTCTCACTGTCGGTTTCCTCAGGTTTCTCAGAGGTTTCATCAACTCTAACATTTATGCTTTCAACAATTTTCTGAGTCCTATTGTTGAAACACTTAAGAGCATTTCTCTTGGTGGAATATCCTAGGAATATTCCTTCATCACATTTTGCATCAAACCTGCTCTGATGTTCACTCCTCTTGATATAACATTTGCTACCAAACACTCTAAAGTAGCTTACCACTGGTGTCTTACCGGTCCAATACTCATAAGGTGTTTTATCCTTACCTTTCTTGATGAGTATTTGGTTCATTGTGTAGACTGCAATGCTCCCCACTTCTCTCCAAAAGGTGTGAGCACCTTTTCCTTGGATCAACATTGTTCTGGCTACTTCAACTATAGTCTGGTTGTTTCTCTCTGCTAGGCCATTCTACTATGGAATCTAGGGGGCAGACAGTTGCCTCTTGATGTCGTTCTCTTCATAGTACTTTTTGAATTCACCAGAAGTGAATTCTCCTCCTTGATCAGTTCTTAGGCACTTAATCCTCTTACCGATTTCTTTTTCAACCAGTGCTCTGAAGGATTGGAACTTTACAAAGGCTTCAGACTTATCCTTCAAGAATGTGACTGACATCATTCTTGAGCAATCATCAGTAAGAATCATAAAATACCTATCTCCCTACACACTCCTAGTTTTCATAGGACCACACAAATCAGTATGCACAAGATTAAGTAAATTGTCTGCAGTGAAAGATTTACCTTTGAAGGTTGAGGAAGACATTTTCCCCAGTTGACACTCTCTACACAAAGGATTCTCCAGTTTTCTCAGCATAGGCAATCCTCTAATTGCCTTGATCTTACTGGCCTTCATAATATTATCAAAGTTTACATGGCAGAGTCTCCTATGCCATATCCAACTATCATCAAACTTAGCCATTAGACATGTACTGATGTTTGCATTCAACTGAAATAGGTTACCTTTGGTCTGCATAATGGTGGTCATCAGTTCACCACTCTTACCTTTTATTTTACACACTCCATCTCTGAATTCCAGAGTGAGTCCATTATCATTCAGCTAGGCAACACTCGAAAGGTTGTGTCTGAGACCTTCTACCCAATACACATTATCAACACTGCTTTTTCCATTAAGAGAGATGGACACTTTGCCTTTTACCATACATGGTGCATCATTACCAAAATGAACCACACCACCATCATACTCTTCTAGAGATAGAAACTTACTCCAAACACCAGTCATATGGTGAGAACAGCCACTATCAATAATCCACTCATTGGAATTATCAAAGTAGGAGACAAGAGCCTTCTTGTCTGACACATCTTCCTTAACTGCCACAAACACAATGTCTTCACTTTCTTCATCTTCTGATTCCTCATCAGTGACACTTTCATCAACTGCTACAAAATAGTTTCTCCTATTTCCTCCTTTGAACCTCTTGAACTTCTCTGGTTTGTCCTTGTTATCACCATTAGGACATTTTACAACAATGTGTCCTATCCTATTGCAAGAAAATAATTTCAAAGGGAGCTTACCTCTGTATTTACCAGTTCCCTTAGGAAGTCTCTTGGAAAGAAGAGCTTCAAATTCCATCAGGATCTCCTCATCATCCATTTTTCTCCTTTGTCTTGGTTCACCACTGGTACTAGCTTCTTTTCCCTTTCTAGATGGTGCAGCAGATGCTCTAAAGGCTGATTCAGTCTTTTGAATACTATCATCTAAATTGTTTATCTCATATGTGGTCAACTTAGCAATGATGGAGTCTAGGGATACCTTTGTCTTGTCTATAGCCTCAACTCCTGAATAGCAGCAACCCTTATTGCATAGACCGGTAATAAGGATCTTAAGACTTTGCTAACAATAGTGGAATCATCTATTATACCACTTGCACTCTTGATGTCTCCAACAGCAATTTTGATTCTTATTCCATATTGTTGAATGGTCTCTCCTTCAACCATCTGCATGTCTTCAAAATTTCCCCTAAGTCTCTCTTCCGTATCTTGTTTCACATGCTCATCACCACCATAGATATTCTCAAGAGCATCCCATACTTCTTTGGGATTGTCTTTATCCTGAACATCAATAAACTCAATGTCAGATAGACTGCTGATTAGGGCTTCCATCACTTGCCCATTCTCTTGAATATCTCTCTTTTAATCATCGGTGAGATTACCGATAGGGATAACATAAGAAATCTCAACATAGCTCCAATGTTGATCACCCATGCTTCTGATGTATATCTTCATTCTGTCCTACCATATTTTAAATTTGTCTCTATTGAACTTTGGACCTTCCCTCTTCATCATTAGAGTAGGATCTTTTCCTCAAGCAATTAATCTTACAACACAGAGGACCTGGAAGATGCTCTGATACCAATTGATGAATAAATGATGAATAGTTAGTACCAAACTAGTACTGAGAGGGGGGGGTGAATCAGTACAGGCAAAAACACTTTTCCCGAACCGGTTTGACTGCAAACACTGAACTTTAACTGGCAAGCAATAACACCGGTCTAAAACAGATTACTACCGGTAAAACACAATGAGAATGTCAAAGACATAAACCGTAACCCTTAGCTTTCCATACAATCTAATACCTCATTTCCACTACACCCTTATGCATAAATAGGTAATCTATCATAAAAAATATAATGACTGCTAGTTCAACATATTTTACCAGTTTGACATACAACACTAAACCATCACATGAAAGGCATCACACATGACACATTGATTTTTCATGTGGAAACCCAACTGGGAAAAACCACAGTGGGGATGAATACCCACAAGCTTCTCTTTGAACTCTTTTGAAGTCTGCTCTATTAGGATCCTAGTTCGGTTAAAGACTATTATAATAGGTTCTGCTAGGAACCGATCCTGCTAGGGATCGCCTGATTAAGGGATGGCTAAATACCTGGTTAAAGGTTAGAACCCTGTTAAAGGTTACCTCGCAAGAGGATTTGAAGAACTCATTGAATTGAGTCACCCTATTAAAGGATTTACACAAAATCCTTTAAAAGCTACCCGGTTAAGGGATTTTCCAACTGCTAAAATGGTTAGAAGTCAATAGGTAATAAACTAATCTGATAACAACACTTAATGCCAAGGCAGATCCACTTTAGCTCCTTTTCTTCTGCAATCACACTCTACAGGTATCAACACACTTCTCTGGTCTAGCAAGAATCAAGTATCACTCTTTGGGATACACACATAACATTTTCCAACAACTTCAAGATGAAAAACATCATCGACCTTATAGGAAACAGATAGGTCGGTAGCATAAACCTAAACCCTAAACATTTAGGTTTTACAATCCAACCGGTTCAATCCTGACCGTTAATCACACTGCATCGAATACAAAAAGTCTTGAACAAATCTCAAGACGTTATCCAACATTCATTCTTTGTTGCTTCAGGAAGCTGATAACTCATCATGTGCTCTCCACTATTTACAGAGACTTCGCACATTCCCAAGGTAGATAGGATCAATCTCCATGCAAGATCCTCAAAGAAATCTTTCATGCGCACAAGGCTGATGTGGCAACACTTATCTGGTCTTCATTACAATTCTAACTCATCACAAGATGTCATCAATTGAATCACACAATCTTGGAATGCATCAACCAGAAACCCTGAAGCTAAGACTACCAACCGGTAGTCATGCCAAATGAAACCCCGATACAAAACTTCCATTTACCAGTTCTCATTCCAACATACCGGTTCACCTTGAACAAACATACCACTTCACTTTTTCACAAATACCGGTTTACATCATCATACCGGTTCTCTTGCTAGTTTTCTTACTACAACATACCGGTTCATACTTTAGCATATTGACATCAATGACAACATACAATATCATCATGTCACCATCCTCTGCACATATGCCAACAAAGGACACCGTGCATTTGAATGTAAGAAGACAGAGGCTACCGGAAGAGCAGCAATGGTGGAAGAAAACCCCACTAGATCAAACAATAAACTGGAAGATGTAGAATTGTTGATGATGAGGAGAGATTTGTGTCATACCGGAGGAGATGAAGAACCCTTGTAGAGGTAGAATCTATTCAAGACTAGATGTAATGTATCTTGTAAATGTTGTAAAGTTATTATTGATAGTGATAGTTCAGATAATCTTGTTTCAGAAGAGATGGTGAATAAGTTGAAATTGGAGAGATTGAAACACCCTAAGCCTTATCAGATAGCATGGATTCAGGATGAACATAAGTTGTTAGTAAGTGAATAGTGTTTAATAAAATTGAAAATTAGGAATTATCATGATGAAGTTCTGTGTGATATTATGCCTATGAATATTTATCATCTTCTGTTGGGAAGACCTTGGCAGTTTGTTAGACAAGCAATACATGATAGGAGGAAGAATACATACACTATTGTGGCCAATGGGATGAAGAAAACCTTGATACCTTTGGAGGAACCTTTGAAGAATGAAGTCTGTAAAAATGCCAGAATCTGTTTAGTAGATGGAAGGAAATTCATGGATGGACTGAGATATTAGAATGTGTGTTTTGCCTTTATTCCTAAGAAGACTGAGAGATAGGAACTAGAAGGAGAACATCCGACAAAGATAAGAGATTTACAAACAGAATATAAGGACATCATTTCATAAAATGTACCTGATGGATTGCCACCTGTTAGAAGTATTAGTCATTGCATGGACTTGGTTCTCGGAGCTAGTTTTCCAAACAAAGCTGCACACCAGTTGACACCGATGGAGAATGAAGAACTGAATAGACAAGTGCAAGAGTTGTTGAAGAAAGGTTTGATTAGGGAGAGTTTGAGCCCTTGTGTAGTACCAATAGTATTAGCACCTAAGAAGAATGGAGAATGGAGGATGTGTACCGATTCAAGAGCAATAAACAAGATCATAGTGAAATATCAGTTTCCTTTGCCTTGGATGGATGACATAATGGACTGTTTGAGTGGATTAAAATACTTTACAAATATAGATCTGAAGAGTGGATATCATCAAATCAGGATCGAAGAAGGTGATGAGTGGAAGACAACATTTAAGACAAATGAAGGATTATATGAATGGTTGGTGATGCCTTTTGGGTTGACTAATGTACCGAGTACTTTCATGAGGCTGATGAATGAGGTATTGAAGAAATTATTGGGTAAGTTTGTTATTGTGTATTTGGATGACATTCTGATTTTCAGTAGAACAAAAGAGGAGCATTTTTTGTAGTTAAGACAAGTTTTATAGAGGTTGAGAGGATAAAATTTGCTAATCAATATCAAGAAGTGTACTTTCATGAAGGATGAGTTGGTCTATTTAGGATTTATGATATCTCAGGATGGTTTGAAGATGGACACCAAGAAAGTGAAATCCATTGTTGAGTGGCCTACACCAAATCCATTGGAGAGGTAAGATGATTTCATGGATTCGCTAGTTTCTACCAAAAGTTTATCAAAAATTTCAATTCTGTTTGTAACCCTATGACTGAGACCATGAGAGGAGATCGAAAGGAATTCAAGTGGACCACTAGAGCAAACAAAATTTTTGAATTATTGAAGCAGAAAGTGACTGAGCAACCTGTGTTAGCTTTACCGGATTTCAATAAGGTATTTCAAGTGGATTGTGATGCAAGTGGAACAACAATAGGAGAAGTTTTGAGTCAAGAAGGGAGAGCAGTAGTCTATTTCAGTGAGAAATTGAATGATGCCCAAAAGAGATATTCAATGTATGATCATGAATTTTATGCCATAGTTCAAGCCTTGAAGAAATCGAGACACTACTTGTTACCTAAGGAGTTTTTGTTGTACACAGATCATCAAGCTTTGTATTACTTGAATAGTCAGAGTAAGTTGAATTAGAGAAATATGAGATGGGTAGAATTCTTGCAGAGTTACACCTCTATGTTGAAGAATAGAAGTGGGAAATCTAACAAAGTTGTTGATGCATTGAGTAGGAGAAGGAATTTGTTGACATCAATAAGAGTGACAGTATTAGGTTTTGAAGATTTGAAGGTTGTATGATGAAGACGGATTTTGTAGAACCTTGGAAAGCATGTAGAGAACCAGTTATGGTTGAAGGATCAAACAGTTGGATTCTTTCATTCAGGATGGGATGTTATTCAAGGGAGTTCAATTATGCATACCTAAGAGTTCCATGAGAGAGAACCTAATAAAAGAGAAGCATAGTGGAGGTTTAGCTGGACACTTTGGCATTGACATAATAGTTGTATTGGTGAGTGAGCAGTACTTTTGGCCCCAAATTCGTAAGGATGTTAAGAGATATGTGCAAAGTTGTAGAGTTTGTCAAGTTGCAAAAGGTAGTAGTCAGAATGTGGGATTGTATAAACCTTTGACAGTACCGGTAAGACCTTGGGAAGATATAAGCATGGATTTTGTACTTGGATTTCCTAAGACACCGAGAGGGAATGGTTCTAGATTTGTGGTAGTGGATAGATGTTCAAAGATGGCTCATTTCATACCTTGTAAGAAGACATCAGATGCATTACATGTAGCAGACCTATTTTTCAAGGAAGTGGTGAGATTGCGTGGATTACCTAAGAGGATAGTTTCAGACAGAGACGCTAAGTTTGTTGGCTATTTTTGGAGAAAATTTTTGAAGAAGATGAAGACAGATTTGAAGTTCAGTTCTACTTTTCATCCATAGAATGATGGATAGACAAAAGTTGTTAACCGGAGTTTGGGAAACTTGTTGACATGTTTAGTGGGAGATAAAACCGGAAGTTGGGATTTGATCCTTGCACAAGCAGAGTTTGCCTATAACAATTCAATGAATAGAAGTACCATAAAAATGCCTTTTGATATTATTACCAAAGTGCATCCTAGAGGAATAGCAGAATTGAGAGACATTAGCAGTGAAGACCGGAAGAGTTCAGAAGCAGAAGATTTAACAGATCACATGGCAGCATTGCATATTCAGGTTAAACAACATTTGAAAGACATGAACAACAAATATAAGGAGAAGGAAGATGAGAAGATGAGACATAAGGAATTTGAAGTTGGCAATGAAGTGATGGTATATTTGAGAAAAGAGAGATTCTCAGTTGGAACTTATAATAAGTTGCAGATGAAGAAGTTTGGACCCTGTAAGATTTTGAGAAAGTTCAATTCTGGAAATGCATATGAAGTGGAGCTACTAGATAGTCTAAGTATTTCACCTATATTCAACATTACAAATCTTCATAAATAACATGAACTAGAATTTAGTGAGGATAGTGTTGGAGACCTTGAGAAAAAAATTCCCCGAAAGGATCCGGATCAGATTGAAGAGATTTTGGACAGCAAGATTGGGCATAGTACCCAAAACAGTTAGTACAAAGAATATCTTGTGAACTGGAAGAGCTGACCAGTTGAAGATTCATCTTGGATTTCTCATACAGAGATAGAATGCCTTGGTTTTCCTCTAACCCCAACAAAGTGAGAGGCTCACTTTTCCTTAACCTTGGATGTCTGATGCAGGAGCATCCCTGGTTCACAACAATCTTGCATCAACCAAAAACATTTTCCTTTATGTTTTGTTTGTAGTTTCAGTTTTCTTTTTGTGTGTCCTGGTTTTGGCTCTCTGGATCTTGTGGAGTTGGATTCTACTTGAAGACATGATCACCTTTCTTTTTTTCAAACCACATCTCATTTGGATCACTTTTTGACATGTTATCGCTATCGGTTTCCATGATAGTTACTTGTTACCGGTTGTTCCTTTGTTACCGATTGCCTGAGACCTATTTTGGTAATCTACTGGAACCCATTTTGAATCTTGTGGAGTCTTGAGCATTGATATCAATGGTTTTTGGCATGTGGTTGAGCTTCTACGTTTCATCCTTTGGATTTTCCAAAGGAATCTCTTGGTGGAGGTCGACCTTGTTCATTTTATACATTAGGTCTTGTTCTTTGGGTTTTGATCCCTTTTGGGCTGACTGGATCCTTTGGATCGATATATAAATTTGTAATCATACTTTAGAATTTAATCAATTAGAATAAATCAGAGTATCAAATAGATAGGTTGTGCCAAGAAGATATATGTTTCGATTCAAGGACCCGGTTGTGACCTATTCTACCGAGCCTGCGTGTCGGTATATTGTAACCCGATTGTTACCGATTGGATGTAATCAAATTTCATGCAATAAAAACTATCTGTCTGCATTGCCTCCATCATATCTGTGTGTTTCTATTGTGTTTACCTTTGTTGACCAGTCTGGACTAATCTCCTTGAGGTCCTTCCTCATCGGTGACTGCTTCAGTATGAAATGAGCCATTTTGCTAAATCTATCAACAACAAAAAACACATTGTCAAATCCCCTTTGATTTTTTGGTGAACCCAACAAATTATCTATGCTAATGGATTTCCATGGCCTATTAGGAATTGGCAAAGGCTAATAAAAACCTGCATTAGTGCTTGAACCCTTGACTTTTTGGCAAACTACACAACTTTCAGCAAATTTTCTGATGTCACTTTGTATTTTTTGGCCAATTATAATATCTTCTCACCTACTCCAATGTTTTATCTACACCAAAATGACCACCTAAACTACCACAATGCTTCTCCTTAGTCAGATTTGTTCTCATTGAGCACTTGGGAGTGCATAACTAAGCATCCTTAAACAATAAGCCATCTTGTAGCAAGAAATCAGAATACTCTTCATAGAAATCACCATTAAACTGATTGCAAATAACATATATATCCTTGAAGTCATCATCATTTTCATACATACCTTTTAATGCATCAATACCCACACTTTGGAGTTGAATTTCTTGGACCAGTAGCACTCTCCTACTTGTTGCATCTGCCACCTTGTTGTCTTTCCCTTTTTGGTGCTTTATTGTGAAGGTTAACCTTTGTAGATACTCCACCCACTTCATGTGACTATGATTGAGCTTATCCCAGCTGTTAAGAAATTGCAAAGCATGGTTGTTAGTGAAAATGATAAATTCTTTAGGAAGGAGATAGTGTCTCTATTTCTTCAAATCTTGGACCATAGCATACATCTCCAAATCATAAAAAGAGTACTTCTTCTTTGACTCATTAAGCTTCTCACTGAAAAATGCTACAGGTCTACCTTCTCGGCTAAAAAATGCCCCAATGGTATACCCACGTGCATCACACTCAATTGTGAACACCTTATTGAAATTAGGTAGGGCCAAAATGGGTTGTTGTGCCACTCTTTGCTTCAGATATTGAAAGATTTTCACTGCTTCATTAGTCCACATAAACCTCTTCCTTTTATCCTCTTTGATGGTATCAATAATTGGAGAGCAGATGTGACTGTAATTCTTTATAAATTTCTTATAAAAGCTAGCCAATTCATGAAAACTTCTTACATCCCCTATTGATTTTGGAGTAGGCCAACTGAGAATTGTTTCTACTTTGTTGGGGTCCATCTTCAAAGATCCTTTTGAGATAAAAAAACCAAGGTACATTGGTTCCTCCTTCATGAATTCACACTCCTTGAGGTTTATCATCAACTTTTCTTCATTCAATTTTTTCAAGACCAAGTCCAAATGTTGTAAGTGTTCCTATTTAGTCCTACTGAAAACAAGTATATCATCCAAGTAAACAACCACAAACTTACCTATGAAGATCTTCATTACCTCATTCATTAACCTCATGCAATTACTTGGTGCATTTGAGAGTCCAAATGGCATGACAAGCCATTCATATAATCATTCATTCATCTTAAAGGAAGTCTTCCATTCATCTCCCTCTCTATCCTAATTTGATGGTAGCCACTTTTGAGGTCTATTTTTGAAAAGTAACATGCTTGTCCAAGACAATCCATCAAGTCCTCCATTTTAGGTATAGGGAACCGATACCTTGTGGCGATCTTGTTAATGGCCCTTGAATCGGTACACATTCTCCAATCTCCTCATTTTTTAGGTGCCAAGATGGTGGGGAGAGCACATGGGTTTAAACTCTCCCTTATTAGTCCTCTTTCTAGCAGCTCTTGGATCTGTCTCCTTATCTCTTCATTTTATTTAGGATTCATCTTGTATGCAACTTTATTGGGGAGGGTTGCACCAGGTATAAGATCTATGTGATGGCTCACATCTCTCATAGGTGGCAAAGAGATAGGGAGATCATCTACTGTAATGTATTTGTATTTATTTAGCGAGGCTTGGACCTCACTAGGCACATCATCCACATTTGTTGTTGTCAAGATATATTTGGGTTTGATTACAATGGCATAACCTTCTCCTTCTTCCTTCATGGTTCTCAAAAACTTCTTTTCTCCTACCATCATCACACTAGGGCCTTCATGTGTAGTCATGTCCTCATCTTGTAAAGGGTTGAGAATAAATGAAATCCCATCATTTTCTATCACATAAATTTTCTTTCTCCCATCATGCTTATCCTTCTTGTCATATTGCCAGGGTCTCCCTAAAGGAAAGTGGCATACATCCACAAGTATTATGTCACATAGGACTCTGTCTTTGTATCCTCCAATTTGAAACTCCACCCAAGCTTGTTCATCTACAATGAATCGTTGTCCATTACTCAACCATGAGACTTTGTAGGGAGTGACATGTGGAGTTCTTTTTATTTTCAACTTCTCTACCATCTCAAGAGAAACCAAATTATTTATACTACCTAAGTCAATAAAAACTTTGTAGACCTTACCTTGATACTTACATGTGGTTCTTAAGAGAGATTTTCTTTTTGGAGGTTCTTTCACTACTGGTACCTTAATGAGAGTTCTCCTTATCAGCAATGATTCTCCAACTTCTGGATCAACAGGTTGTGAAGGAGGGTTCACACTTTCACAATCATCCCCTTTCATAGTTTGATTTCTCCTTTCTCCCCCTTGTAATGTAGAGGGTTGTTTCTTCGGGAACTTCCATGCTTGATGACCAAATTGATTACATTGACAAAACCTTCCCCTTGAGTTTGATATCCTACCTCTAAAATTGTCTCTTGACTCCCCACTTTTTTCATTATAGCTACTTGTCTCTCCTTGTTGCTTTTGTGATTGTCCTCTTCCTCCAAAGTTGTCTCTACCTTTTAAATTCTTCTCTTCCCTTTTCCTCTACCTTGCCGCTCTTGTCTCTTTTTTATCTTTTCCTCAGCCTTGGTTGCTAGCTTGTAGCACTCTTCCACCATCCTAGGTGTGGTGAGGCTTAATTCATCTTGGATGTTATACCTCTAACCATTGAAATATCTTGCCACCATCTCTTCTTCATCCTCTCTGTGCCATATCCTTATACTCAACTTATAGAATTCCTCCATGTATGCTTGCACATCCATCTCTTTTTGTTTGAGATTTTGAAGTCTTCTAAGCAACTGGATGTTATAATCACTTGGTAGAAACTTACCCTCAAGTTTTTCCACCATCCTATCCAAAGAGGTTATCTTGGAATTCCCTTTCTTCCTCCTTTCAGTTTGTACAAAGTCCCACCAAAGCAAAGCATTTCCTTTCAACTTTGATTTTTCTACCTTAACCTTTTGGTCCTCTTGTACATCTTCACATGCAAAATCATTATCCAATGCTTCTATCCAATCTAGGAGTTCCTCTCCATATAACCTTCCTCCATACATGGGAAAATACACTTTTGTCTTATGACCATCTCCTTTGACTATTTTCAAGAGTCTCACCATCCTCAAGTCTTCAGGGTCCATCTCTTCCTTTGACCCTTCTTGAGAATCTTCCTCTTCTCCTTGGTCACTTACATCCCCCATGACCTCATCTCTTCTCTGACTTGATTCTAGGGCTTAAAGCCTTGAATCCAACCTATCTTCTAACTCTTTCATCTCCTTATCATTCTTCTTCTTCAACTCACTTCCCTTGCAATGGCATTTCCCTTTGGAGGCATTTTGCTATGTCTTCAACATAACAACCAAAATTGGTTCCTACTGATTAGACCTATGCTCTAATACAAAATTTATGTAGATCAAGGTGATTAATTATGAGGAAAACACAAATTGAACAAATTACATACTCTTGGAACCCTAACTTGGTGGTTTTCTTACAAAGCCCTCATGTCTCATTGTAGTTCTCTAAACCCGGTCTATTCAACATATTTTTTAGAAAAGGCCTCAAACCAAAACAAACAACTGATGTAAACTCCCCTTATGTCTTATAATAACATGACTAACCCAATCAATCATTGACTTCAGTCTTTGACATGATTGAATGGTGGTTTGTTCACAACGTGGCCTAATTTCTAGTAGCCCTCCAAAAAGGGTTTTTCAGACATAGATTCCTATATGGACCACTTCAAGAAGATGTGAGGACATATTGGGATACCCATTTGGCCATATTATAAAAAACCCAATTTGTGGTTAGGGTTTTTTCAGAGTTCAATAATTGACTGGTAATGTTGTAACTAGGCCTAACTAGGCCTCTTTTCCAAAGAAAGTGTGTGGTAACATTTCTCCCAATCACTAATCTTCACTCTAAGGTTCCAATCAGGTCACATGAGGTCTGAAACAACTAGTTTAATCCACTCACACATCCACAAACTCACCTATCGATGAAATTCTACTCTTATCTATCACTCTTAAGCCTAACACATGAGGATATTAGGCTAGTAGGGTCACCTCAAAATCCAACCAAACTCCATGCCCTACCCCTATAAATTCCAAAATTATTTAAATTGCATTGAAACCTCCATTGCATTGGGTTTGAGAATTTTCACCAGTGGAATGGGCTACAATCCATGATTTTTGTGTGCAAACCCTTAAAACCCTACGTTCACTGACAGTTTTCAGAAAAAGTGATCTAACTCCATCCAAATTCAATAAAAATCAATCAAACCAATTGTAAAAGAAATAAGACTCAATTATCCATCCAATAAACTTGGTCTCACATCAATATCAGATCATACATGACCATATAGGTCCTTGTAGCAGTAGAAAAATACTGAAAAATTGCAGAGAACAGAATATGTTTTATTGCTTGTCTTCATACAACATTTCCAACCCTTGTCTCAGGGTTCACAAAGCATATATATCACCTTAATCTAGATCACGTAAAAAATTTCTTCAACTTTAGGTTCCTTTTCTCTTTAGGAGACAAATGTTTAGGACATTCACCATAAGTGAGGTAATGAGCAAGGTTCGAGAACCAAGAATCATGCAAACTCACATATAACACCATGGGTACTTCTTCTGCTCCCTTATTTTCTGCAATCAATTAACATAGGCCCTTACCTCTCACTAAATTTGTGATGGAAATAGGGAAGACAATTGAGAGGGAGGGTGAATCAGTTGTCACAAAAACTCACACTACTTAAACTTATACTCAAATCTGATAATTAAACATAAAAGCATCAATCAACAACACACATAACACTAGGATTTTTGTACGTGGAAAACCCTGTTAGGGGAAAAACAATGGTGGGGATACACCCACAATATAGGTATACTCTATTAGAAGTATTACAATGGGGAATGCATGTGCATTCAGGCTCACTGCTCAAAATAAAAATGCTTACTACCCAAGGAAGGCTCACTACCTATACAAACAATCACATATCACTTCCAAAAATTATGAACTAAGAAATAACATCTCCTTAATGTCTGGTTTAGTTCCATTGAAGCAAAAAAAAAATTTCTTCTTCACACTTATTCTTTGCCTTCAAAAGATGTATACATTCAGTGCACATACACACTCACACTCATCCACACACTACACTCAAATACAAAATTATTAAAATTATTTATTCATGACATCAACCTTGGAGAAATCATCAAGGTCAGCTCAACAGTCACCACCTAATTATAAAAATACAACCACACTTAATACAATATTACATGTGGACCAAGAAATGTTGGTCAAGACATAGCATAGACCCAAATCTTCCACCTCAAACACATTACACCTCCAAGAATTACGCCTCGAAAATCCACAATACGCTACAAGCATCTGATCGGCCAAGAACATGAAGAACACCAATGTACTAAAGAAAAAAATCAATTATGAGCTCAATGATCAATGCGAACCATCAACACAAAAGGCACATGATTAAGAGAAATCCACAAGCATCAAAAATTACCATAGCAACATTTGCACCAACACAAATTACTAGAATCGCCAACATGTTCATACCGAATGTCAGGAACACTAACTACAATGACTGTCAACCTTAGAAAATCACTTGTGGACCTCCAAACCATAAACCACTTGAATTAAGGACACACATCAATGTCCCAAACATACCTCCAAATCTGTAGAACAAGATATTATAATACGAAGCAATGCAGATCAAAATACTATCAGTATGTCACCACTGAACAACTAAAAATTAGCCACAACATAGATACCCATAACTCAATCAAATCTCCATGCGGACCTCTGAAACTTGAACTGAAGCAACTACAGGCAACTCTATGCAAACCCTTTAATCCACAAACTCTTTAGGATCTTCATCATACTTACTATGCTGAACAAACTAATTCACTAAACTTCACTACATCACTGTCTCAAACAGAGAAATATGTTGACATCAATGACAACACATCTCTAAAATATCTCTCAAGCACATATTTTCAATATTATTCCAACACTTTGTGGGCTTAATATCTAAATTGTACTCCTGAACTGTAGCAACCCACAACCCTCTTTTCTTTCCTCTAACCTCATGTTGACTAAGAATGCTTTTTATAGATGAGTTAATGATGTATACTACAGAAGGAGAGTGAAGGATGTAAAGCCTGAAATACCTAACAGATTTCACCTTGCTTCTCCACCAAAAAACAATTAAATTCATGTTTCTTTAAATAAACACTCATAAAAGACATTGGGACTTCTATATCTTGATCATTCTTCTGCAATAAAATAGCAGGCAAATTATGATCAGATGCATAATAGTAGAGGATGAAAGCTTTACCAAAATCTAGGTGAACCAATATAGGAGCATGTGCAATGGTTGTATTGATATCTTCAAAGTCTCACTTACCATCATCATTCCTTTTGAAACCATGCCCTTGTTTCATCATGTCTACTATGTTTTTTAGTGATTTCAAAGAAATCTGGAAGAAATCTTCTTAAGAAATTTACCTGGCCAAAGAAAGATTTGACACCAGTTCTACTAGAGGGTATACTTAATTGTTGAATGGCCCTTACTTGTTCAGGATCAATCTTAATTCCCTATTTGAAAACAATGTGACCAAGAAGATTTCCCTCTGTGATGCAAAAAATAGACTTATTGGAATTCAAGGAAATATCATGTTCTTTGCACCTCTATAGAATCACTTCTAGATCACAGAGATGATTTTCCCTTTTCTTAGAGAATATAGTCAAATCATCAAAATATATTACGATGATTTTATTTCTAAGGTCACCAAAAGACATATCCATGGCTCACTAAAAAGTGGCCCCAACATTGGTTAGACTAGATGGTATAGGATTGTATGTGAATGTACCCCAAGGCGTGATTAAATTTGTCATATATTGATCACTCTTGTTAACCTCAATTTCATAATATACTAAGAATCCATCTAGCATTACATCATCTCTAAATCAGCAATAGTATGCAACACATGATCCATGATGGGCAGAGGATAATTATCTTTTAAAGATGATTGGTTTAGGTTCCTAAAATATACACAGATCCTTATTTCTCCATTCTACTTGCATACAAGAATTATGTTGGCTATCCATGTAGAATGATGAATGGGTTAGATGATTTTGTCTTTCAACATCTTATCTATTTCTCTAACAATGGCATTAATGATCTTTGGATTATAATTCCTATGCCTCTGCTAAAAAGGAGAAGTTTCTGGTTTAAGAAGAATATGAGATTCATAAAATTATTTTGATCATTATAGCACCAATTGAATACATCTTTATACTTGATTAAAAGAGTAATATTTTTTTCCCTTTCTACAGGCGTACAACACTTGCTAATGCATACCAAATTCTGGTTATCCGAGCTCCCAATATTCACAATTTCATATTATCTACAGGTGCTAAGTTATTTAGACAACTTCTTTTTGATATAATCATCATGCCTGTTGAATAATCTCTCCAAGAAAACCAGCCCTTAAGGAATTTTGTTTCCTTCGAGTTGTATCGTGCCTTATTTGAGCTCCTTCTTCTTGTCCAAACATAATTCTTTACAATCAGATTTGTTGCCTTCAAATTAGGCTTCCACAAACACCTCAACATCTTCTAAAAAATATCAGATATGTCTGTTGTTTTCAAAAACCTACCAAGACTCCACATTATTAGGTACATTTGGGTGATATACCATCTCAATTTTATAGGAATCTGTGTCAAAATCCAGGTGAGGGAGCAATAAAGATGTTGATACAGCTAGTGAGTCAACTTTGGAATTTTGATCTCTAGGAACCACTTTAATGGAAAAGGCATCAACGTCCTCAATTTTATCCCAAACTCAGTTATGCTAATATTTTTTTAATGCCCACCAAAATACCCTAGATAAATTAAGCAACTAACATTATAATGGAGATAAAAAAATTTATTAACATCTATTAACAACTAACGTAACACATAACATCTCCATTTAACTACATTCATTTACCATTTATCCATTATGAACATGCATCATTACACATTTCACTAATTAATGCAAGCGAAAATAACATAACATCATTAATCTTTCCCTAGGGTACTTCAACGTCATTACTTAATGAACTACCATAATGACATCCTAATTGCATGACAAACACATTCCATCTGGAATTAATGCATCATTTTCAATTTCCTAACCATGAGATATGCAACCTACCAAATTATCTATCCATCATGATATGCATGCCATTCTACCATTTTACTAGCATATTACATTCCTTCTTTAAAAAAAGCAAGATGACCCATATTCCTACATTCATTTTATGCATCAAATCTAAATGTGAACTGTAACCCATCATTTCCATCTATATGCTCTTATCCTTTTCCATGATAATGCAATCCTAATGCATGGGTATAATCCATCCTTACTAATCCATTTAAACATACTTCAATCGCATCTAATACTAACATGCTCTCATTCCATCTGTTATGATTATCTATTCATAATGTATAAACTATAACTCATTCTTCATTCCACATGATGAACTAATCCCCTTATTTCTTTACTTAGTCATGAGCGAGCAAAACATCACACTATTCCTTCAATCATAAAGTTCAATTACTAACTTACAAACATATAATTATATAAATCCATTACTTCCAATATAAGTGCATGGCATACATCATATACAATTCATTTACTATCTATCTGGCATGATATACATTCCATTACTATGCAAATCAAACCATTTCATATTAGCTTCATTCTAAAGCCTCAATACCTTTTAATCCCAATTTTCTCGTACACTCCAAATTCTCACAAGAACATATATTTCTCCTCTATCATGATTTACCTATTAGCAACATGATCTATTCACATTTATAATTCCTTCATTACATCAAAGCTTACACATAGCACCAAAAGAAAATCCACAAATCCAATAGCAACAATTTCCTTTCCTAATCCAACTACACATACAACCACTTTCCTAACATGATCATTTTATTTGACAATAACCCCAATGCATAACACAAAATAATCCTCATATTTTCTTTCCATAATCCTTTTGCATTCTATGCATACTTTTCCTAATTTCCAAAGCGTACACATAGAGACATCATTATCTAAACCTTATCCATATTATCTAACATCCTCGATACTGACATTTAAGATTATTCTATTTCTCAAGGTTCTTTCACATATTAAATCATAATCTAAAGAATAACCATAAAATTCCTTTCTAACCAGTACAACGAGATCATATTATAAATCACATCTATTTTAATTGCAACTTCATTGCCAAATTTGGGTACATGAAATCATTCCCTTCATTTAACAAGAACATATCCATACATCTCATTGCCACATTTACAAATCATGACATATCCTAACTACCATTTATGAACTAATTACGAATACATTTACATAACAATACATCATGAACATAGCTCTTCCTTTTATATGATTCCATCTACCACATACAAGATACTACATATATGCATTCCATCATATTCATTACATAAATCTGCTACAAGGTACATCCATAATCCATTAAGAAGGATAATCTACATCCATGCACGAAGAATACAAGAGAACTTCCCAATGGCTAAAAAGCACCAACCACCTGACCATGTGGAACCAAAGGAACCAACCCCCATGCTAGGAGACAACACAAGGTCCCAACACACACTCTAAACCTAAGTTGGCACCTATAACCAAAGAGACTAACCACATAAGGACTCTCATGCAAGAACTCCCACAATACAACAAGAATAAACTCCTAGAGGCATATAACTCATCAAGACATAAATGCATCCCATAAGACATAATCATAAATCATCAAAGGGGAACATATATAGGAGTGGAGTGTCATCGCATGTCATCCTCAAAAACATAATAACATAAGGCACTAGCCTGATGGACATGTGGAGTCATCTCAACCTATGAGAGACTAAGGGAGATTATCTTACTGTCTTCACGGCCTTCTCATGCTTATCCTAAAAAATCCTCCCTAGGACTAAGTCATGAGGCTCAAATTAATTTTTTATTTTATTTATGAATCTAGCTACCCAACCCATCAATTATCAGGTCATCACTAATTTACAAATCATAGTAAACTCCCAATGTTCCCTGGCGGTCTAGACTTCATGCATCCTTACAAGGAAACTCATGCAAGCCTATCTCTCATGATCTCAGTCATCACATGGAAGCCCACTCCCCCTAACATGGCCCAACAATAAATCATAGGAGGCTCTAAACCATAATGAAATATAAAATATAGCATTCATATGCAGCCAAGGATGTCCACACATACTTTTACAACATATACAAGGCTACAACAACATCAAATATAACAAATGAGCCTCTTGGCCAATAAATAAACAAAGGCATGTCAAGTCATCAAATCTACCATCAAATATGAAGATAACCTCACAACAAGGCCAATCCACTTGCTGGTCCAAAACAACAACATAATCATCTCATCAACCATGGCTTATCAACATGGAGAGAGTGCAAATACAACCACAATAACATAGGGAGACAAAAAGGCATAAAACCATGCAAAAGCATCAAATCAGATCAAGACCAATTCTAGAAATCATCATCAAACCTCAAACAAGCCTCTAGTACAAAAATCCAATCAGAAAAATTATTCAAATAAGCAAAACTATGAAAAATACATAAATCAGACAGGCTTGCACATTCACACAATAGTTTAGCGCATTTACCCAATAGGTTAGCGCATTTATAGAAAAGGTTAGCACTTTTACACAGTAGGTTAGTGCTTGTGCACAATAGGTTAGCGCTTTTACACAGTAGGTTAGCACTTTTACACAACAGGTTAGCGCTTCTGCACAACAGGTTAGCGCTTCTACATAGCAGGTTAGCACTTTTACACAATAACACAAATACATAGAAAACTCAAAAAACTTTCAGAAAAAATATAAAATCAAGTCTTTAACCAAAGGGCTCTAAAATCATATGGAAAGAGTCGACCAGAAACAAGGAATAAGAGGGCATAAATGAAATAAATAGCTACAAACTATAAGCCAAGTTCTAATAAGATTTTATTCACAACAAAACACATACAAAACCATTTCAAAACATACAAAAACTCCAATAAAATCAAATCCAACACCTTAGACTATAAAACTCACAAAGGAAAAACTATTCACACTCCCATTCAATCAAATGGCTCAACAACCAAAGATTCACATGGGCATTTCTCAGAGCCGTGAGACGACATGTACAGGAAGTCAAAATATATTTTTCAAAAGACTATAAAAAACTCATATAATATAAAGTTTCTCCCCAAATATTTATTTCCAAAACTATATTAAAACCATAGAATGGATATCATTTTCAACCCATCTCCTGAAAACAATGTGCATACACAAAGAATATAGAGAGGAAGCCATTAAAATAAAAATAATAATACAAAGGCTCAAAGCTCCAACCTGTAACCAGAAGTGATGGAATGAAGCTGAATAAGAGATCCCCACAAAGCCAAGCCAAAATCCAAATCAAGGTCCAGCTAAAATCCAAATCAAGCTCCAACCAAAATCCAACCAAGCTCCAGCCAAAATCCAAGTGCAAAAATCGAAAAGCCAAAGGAAAAATTTTTAGAGAATAGCCAAGCCCGAAAAACATCACGGGAATGAAAATAAAAAGCAAACAATAATCAAAACCCTGCCCTCAATCTCGACCAATCAAAATATTCCATTTTGGAATATATTTTACCAACCCACCATATATTATAATTTATTCTCCCATTTCTAATTTAGCCAATGAGAGTAAGGGTAGGTATAGTAAATGTAAAATATATTTATCCAACCAAGTGGGAATGTTTTATTATTATTATTATTTAATGTGTTCATACACCCCACTTAGGAAATGAAAGTCAAACTATTAAATAATAAACATAAGCTATAAATAAATAATCCAAATGAGGATTAAAATTAAATAAACCAAAAGCTAATAAAATAAATTAAGGAACCCGAAATAAATATTAAATATCAAATAAATACTAAACCATAGAAAATCAAATAACTAATTAAATAATCAAATCATAACTATAAAATAAATATTAAACAACACTAAAGATTACCAACAAATATTAATCAACATTAAAATATAAAAGCACTTTTAAACAATAAATAATAAATAAATACCAACTAAGCAATAAATCAATAATAGATAAATAAACATTAAATACCAAATAAATGATTAAACCATAAACATTAAATGAATAAATAAATAATTAAATACTCAAAGCCAATAAATTAAATACATTAAAATAAGAATTATTAATTATAAAATCACACATCAAAGATCACATAATTAATCTAAACATAATCAAATAAATCAGCCATCTCTAAACATACTCACTCTACTGAAAAGATCAAACTCACTAACTGACGTCGCGAATTATGCCAAGATGCTACGACACTTGGTGCACATCTTAGACCTAGAGTAAGTGAAGAGAACTCATGTCATTTCTGAACCACATAAGCCATTGGAATTAGAGACACGCTCAGACCTGTGAAGCCAAGTGGAGTCGATGTCTGGTACCTGCAAGGTCCTACAACCACAAAACGAAAATACAACAAACACACACACACACACAAATATAAACACACAGACATATATATATATATACACATATATGTATGTATGTATATATACATATACATATATGTATATATATACATATACATGTATGTATATATGTATATATACATATACATATTTATCATAACACACAAGTGATAGAGACTCGCAACGACACATCCCGCTCTCAATGAGTGATGTGGAATCGTCTCTATCACTAATACATTCAAACAATAGTCAAACACATCTCATAAGAATCTCATCAAATGTAATCATGAAATAGGGTTAGTGTTATCATAATCAACATCAAATCCATGATCAATATAATCTTTCGATAATCTATCACATAGTAATCATATAGTATTCATCAAATCACATGATCAATAATGATAGTATCAACATTGTATAAATCATCTAAAATAGTATATGCCCAATAATGTCTATCATCACAATGCATAACTAAAACACATGAATAATCATAATCCAAATCATCATAAATAGTCGAGGTAAGTCTATCACGCATGGAATAAAAGTCAACTCTAATCAAAACAAGTCAAGTCAAGGGTGGACACTACAGTTTCAACCTTTCATTCTTAATAGAAAATGTGCCCCTCACCCACTTCACAATCAACTCTGTATCTCCTCTTACTACCAACATCTTAATGCCTTTCTCCCTAGCCACGACTATTCCTAGAAACAATGTTTCATACTTAGCATTATTGTTTATGTTTTTAAACTCCATCTTGTAAGAGAAATGAAAGCATTCTCTATTTGATAATTCCAATACCACTCCCATGTCAAAATCCAAAGATGAGTAGTTTTCATCAAACTCAAGGACCCATATAGTTATGTAGCAATATTAGGTTCCAATGACTCCTCAGTTGGTGTACCATCAGATTTCAAGCATATGATTCCCAAACTCCATCTCTTTTCATAAAGTATCTAAGATCTAGGATCATCATATTTAAGCACTGTAAAATTGGCTTTAGCTTCAAGTTCTAATTTGACCTTCTTATTTCCTAATGGAATAAGGGTATGTGACTAGTCCATCTATATTTCACCTCCCAAGTCTTTGCAAAAACTTCTTCTTAGGAGCATGTCATAACTGGTAGGAACATCAGCCACCAAGATAGTCATCTTGAGCCTTTTCCCTAGGTGAGTGGCTAATGACACTTGCACATCTTTGATTTGACCTATCAAAGGGATTTTCTTAGAATGCATAGAATAACACCTTCCAAATGTTTTGGTTAGACAGAGTCCTAACAATTTGGGTATAGAGATAGGAATCACATTATAAGACACTCTAGAGACAATTATGCAATTGCTAAACCTATGATCATTAATGAAAAGAGACACATAAAAAGGATTTGGCTTGACATTTGACAAGTTAGGGGCATGACTTTTAGTTTTCGATGAAAGACTCGAGGCAAACATGTCAAAAATAGTGCATTGACCTTCATATAGTTTAGAGAGGATAGTTTTTGGTTTGATTTATTTGACAAACCTATCTAACTCACTTGGGTTCATCTTTAAATATTTAGTAGGTGAGATTTGAAATTTAGAAGACTCACAAAAGTCAATAATGTTGAAAGAACTATTGGTGGTCTTACATGTAGGTTGAAATAACAAAACTTTAGGAATTTTTTTTGGAGTTTTAGGCGAGGAGGCATTGCTTAGTTGGGTAGGCTTACACTTTTGTAATGCGGGTGCACCTTTTTTATTTGCAATGTAGTGACTTTTGGTGAGTATGACACCTGAGAGCTCATCTAGGGTGGTGAAAATATCGCCTCCCCTTTTGGAATCAGATACATATTCCAAGCAATTAATTTTAAAGTCGCCACTTGTACTTGGAATATCTCCTACATCCATTTCTTTCACTATTTCATTTGCAATAGTCATATGCATGTATCTACTCATTTCAAGGTAGGTACTACTTGTTGGATATTGTTGTTTCTAGGATATGTTGTTGTCATTGATGTCAACATATTCATATGTTTTGATGTTGCTGAGAGTTGTTTGGTGTTTTGGTGATTGCATTGAATTGATCTGGTTGGTTTACACGTTTAGGATGCTGAAATACTTCATCCTTTATTGGTTTCAATAATCCGAAAGTTTACTTGATCATATCATCTGATCCGGTTTGAAGTTTAGTCTTTATGTTCAATGGTTGGTAGAGTTTGGTATTTGATCCATTGTGCTCTGGTATGATCATATTTTTGGTTGTGGATTTGGGAGAATGTTTTGTATGTTCATATGTATCTTCTTTTCAGATGGTTTGTGATTTGGTGCTCCGCAAGTCATCTTTCTAGTCCGAATTGTTTTTGTTAAGTGTTCTTGAGAGTTAGCATGTTGATCGATGAATATTTGAATAAGTGGTGTTTGTGCAGCTATTATGGATGGTACTAATGTGCTTGTTGGTGTTTCTTGATCATGTCCTATTTATTTTGGTGGTCTACATTTGATCCTTGTGTGTGGTATTGGTGGTTTTACTAATCTAGCGATATTCTTTGTGTTATGCAGTATTTCTAGTGGTGTAGCATGTTGCGATTGATCTTGGGGAGATTTTTGGTGGTGTTGCATGTTTGGAGATTTGATATAGGTCCAGTCTATGTCATATGTGACATTATATTGGTTCGGTGGTATATTTATGCATCATGTGATGTAATTTTATAATTAAGGGTTGAGGGTTTGGCTGACCTTGTAGTCAAGGTTGATGAATTGTATAAATAGGTGTTAGATTCATGTAATTTAGGTATGGACGTGGTGTATGCATTATCAAAGTGTTGTGTATGTGTGCATAAGAGAATTTATCCTTTGGTATGGTGTATTGAGCAAAGATTTTTGCAAGGAAGACAAATGAGCTTTATGGGTCATTATATCTTGAGCAATGAGCTCTAGGCAGTGTTCTTAATGCATGTTAATTCTCTATTGTAATATTTACACATACTACTGTGGAGTATCATATTATTGTGGGTAGGTTCCCACCGTGGTTTTTCCCTTAACCGGGTTTTCCACATCAAAATTCTTGGTGTTATGTGTGTTGTTATTGTGTGTATCTTTATTCTTGTTCTAGCTTATTAAAATCTGAGATTGTGCTTAATTGGTATAATCCAGTGAAAACTAATTCACCCCCCCCCCCCTCTCAATTTTCCTTCATTGTTGTTACCAACAATTGGTATCAGATCTAGATCATCTGGAAGAAGCTTAACCACTTGAGGAGATTTGCGATGGTAGCTTATGTGTTCAAGGAGAGTCTGAGATTTGATGGAAGCAATTATACTGTTTGGAAGGACTGGATGGAAGTTCATTTGAGTTACCTTCAACCTTAGTTATAGATGTAATCTCTATACTAGAGGCATTTAGGATTTTGCATTTTCTATTTTTGAATTGTAGATCATAACCTTTATCAACCATATATCCAACACTCAAAAGATTAAGCTTCAAACCTTCAACATACAAGACATCATCAGTATTATGCTTACCATCAAAGGATATAGAACCTCTCCCAAGGATCATATAGGCTTTGTCATCTCCAAATATTACTATTCCACCATCATACCTTTCCATACTCACAAATTTTCTTTTATCACCAATCATATAATGTGAACAATCATTGTCAATCACCCATTCATCTCTTTCTTCAACTTTAGTAGCTAAAGCTTTCTCCTCAACAATACAGCTAGTGGAAACAATAGGTATCGGTCCATCTTCCTTAATGGAAAGAAATACAACTTCATCTCCTTCTGATTCTTCATTTGTAATACCTTCATCAGCAACATAATAATAGTTCTTTTGGTTCTTATACTTCTGGTTAGACTTGTAAGGATTATCATACTTCTCATGCTTCTCATATCTATCATTCCTATCATGCCTATCATATTTAGCCATTCTCTCTAGGCATCTAGAAGAAAAATGTCATATCTTATTACAAGAGAAATATTTCAAAGGCAACTTTCCATCATACTTACCAGCTCCTTTAGGCAATCTTCGAGCAATCAATTCTTCAAGCTCATCTAGCTCTCTTTCTTTCTCTTCCATATCTATTCTCTCTTTCATATCTAGATATTTTGCACTCATCAGGATCATACTTCTACTTTGCAGATACATATATTGATGCTCTAAATGTTGTCTCAGACTTTCCACGTGATTCTCCAAACTTGCTCAGCTCAAAAGCAACAATCTTTCCAACTAGCATATCTCTTGTCGTTGTAGTCAAACTCTGGATCTCATCAATAGCAGATACCTTGTGTTTTTAAGAAGGTAATGATCTCAACACCTTAGAAACAATTTCATCTTCTTCAAGGGTTCCATAGGCACATCTGATACCTAGGATAAGGTCATTCACCTTAGCCATGAAAGAGTGTATGTTCTCATCTTCTCCAATCTTCAGCATCTCATACTTTCCTTTCAAACTCTGCAACTTAGCAAATTTCACTTGTTTGTCTCCTTCATACAAGGTCTCAAGCTTCTCCCAGATCTCATGTGTAGTCTGAAGTTCCATTATGTTTGTCATTTATGAATCAGTAAAGGCACTCAGCAATGCTTCCTTTGATAGTTCTGATACTTAAAGTTAAGTACAGATGCCAAGCTAATAAGATGAGAGGGGGGGATGAATCATACAACCTTAATCTTTCATAAAAACAACAGATTCAACCTTGGTAACATATACTTCAGTAATATAACCAAAACTGCTAAACATACAAACTCAAAAGCATATAAACATCATAACACTCATAACACTAGATTTAACGTGGAAACCCAATTAGGGAAAAACCACTGTGGGATTTCGGACCCACTAAGAAATATACTCTTCTAGAGTATGCTCGGTTAAAAGCAAATCCTGTTAAAGATTACAAACACATTGCTAGATGTGACCTGGTTAAGGGATTTCCCTCAGATCTGTTAGGATCTTCACCTTGTTAGAAGTGACCTTGTTCAAGGATTTCAAACACTCAATCATAATGTCACCTTGCTAGAGGGTTTCACAAATAAGACTGTTAAGTCCACTCAGTTAAGAGATTTTCTATCACTTTAAAAAATAACAGTAATAAAAATCTATCTGCAACTTCACATCAAAAATGTTAAAGCGGATTCTTATTTGCTCATTACAATCTAGACATAGAACTTTGTCTTGTCCATCTACAGGGCTCTATACTCTGTTATTCAAATAGGTCTTCAAGCTTCTGTGCTTGGTAATCACTATGTATCATCCCTGTGCATACACTTGCCCGCATACATTGTTTATCAACAATTCCTTATGTATAAACAATTTGCCAACCGCTTAATCTCCTTGATCACATTTCCCATGATCAATCATAGCCATCAGATCTTCAATCTTGACTAGGTTCAATGTATCCTTCAATCTGAAAACATTTTGCCCCACCTTGGAACTTGCATACATTTCTTGGAACTTGTGCTAGGGTATTGCGGTTTAATCTGTGCTATAGATCTTCCTGCTGATTTTCCTTTACCATAAATTCTTTAACAAACTTCATGCATGACATACCAATCATTTAATCAGTTCCAGCTCATCAGCTTCATTCATTAAATAATGCTTATATTCATTTAATGCATTCTATTACTACTCGGTTGCAACTCGGTAAATACTAAACTTCACTCGGTAGACATTCTGCCTTCATTAACCAATAGCGATAACCTTAGGGTTTACCGACTAGGTTCTTTGCTCGGTAACATAGTATAGTATTAACCTTACAATCAACAACATATGTAGGATATCAAAACAATCTAAACATCATGATCTCATCATTGTCTAACTTAGTAATAGTTGCCCATTGAATAACTTATTCCTCCCCTTATTCATCACATTCTGTCTATGTCTTTTATCGACATCTTTATACTCATCAAATCATACTTCTTAAGATATGGCAACATCATACTCAATTAGAAAATCAATTTCTTGACATCAATGACAAATAATAATATTAAGATAGTAAACATCCTTAATCAGTTATATCCATAATCATCAACAACCTTCTCAATATCCTTATTGAAATGCCAACAATCTCCCCCTTTGGCATTGATGCCAAAACCAATTGATTTGACCTAATTGATTCGGATTGTTGTGAGATTCTGAAATGCTCTCTCTGTCATTAGTGTTCTCCCCCATACATTAGTCTTCTCCTCTTTTCTTCAGTCTTCTCCCCCTTTGACAACAATGCCAAAAAGTAAAGAACTAAAACATAATTTCTTCCTATATGAAGTGATTTCCTGCTGTTATGTGTCAACTTAGTCTTGGTCAGAGCATTTTGTCTTCAATTCATGTTCCCTGTTATGTTTCATGTACACCTTTAGAAAACATCCTAAAGTGTGTGAATCAACATCAACTCCTAAAAGATATTATGTAGAGTCATCGAATTGATGCTTTCACCGAACTTGATTAGTGAATAGAAGATAGGGGTAGGACCCTTAACTTACTTCTGAGATACTCAAAAGTGTCCCTTGGTAGTGGTTTGGTGAAGATATCTGCTATTTGTTCCTTTGTGCTAACATACTCCAACACCACTTTCTTCTCTTGAGCTTCTTCTCTAAGATAATGATATTTGATAGAGATGTGTTTTGTCTTAGAGTGCATAACAGGATTCTTTGAAATGTTAATGGCACTATTATTATCACAGATTATAGTTACTGGCTTGGTAACTTTCTCATTTATACCTTCCAATAGCTATTTGATCCATGCTATGTTGGTACAATTCAATGCTACAACAACGTATTCAGCTTCTGCTGTTGACTGTGAAACACATCCTTGTTTCTTGCTAAGCCAACTCACTAGTCTTTCTCCTAAAAAGAAAGCTCCTCCACTTGTGATTTTTCTATCATCAATGTTTCCTGCCCAATCAGCATCAGTATAAACTTTTAAATCAAAATCATTTCCTTTCTGATATACTAAGCCATAATCCTTAGTGCCTTTCAGGTATCTAAAAATTCTCTTGATTGTTGTCATGTGTGTTTCCTTAGGATCTGCAGAGAATCTTGCAACTATACCTACTGCATGTGTTATATTTGGTCTGTTGTGAACAACATATTGTAGCTTTCCAATCATGGATCAATAAAGTGTCTCATCAACAGATGCAGATTCATCATTCTCTGATAATTTACAGTTGGTAGTCATAGGAGTACTTACTGGTTTTGAATCCTCCATTCCAAATTTCTTCAAGATTATCTTTATGTACTTGGATTGAGTAATGAAAATCTCATCTTTCATTTGCAATATCTGTAAACCTATAAAATAATTTATCTCACCGATTAATGACATCTCAAATTCTTTACTCATTTCATTTCCAAAGTTCTTGCATAGAGAGTCATTTCCACAAAATATAATATCATCAACAAATATGGCTAAGATCAGTATTCCATTTTCATCATTCTTCATGTGCATATTGTTGTTTTCACTTGTTCTTATAAAACCAATCTTGATTAAATAAGAGTGCAATCTTTCATACCATGCTCTAGGTGCTTGTTTCAAACCATATAAAGCTTTGTTCAATTTACATACCTGATCTTTATTCTTGTCTTCAACAAATCCTTCAGGTTGTTCAATAAAGACTTCTTCTTCTAGTATACCATTCAGAAATGCAAATTTGACATCCATTTGATATACCTTGAAATTCTTGTAAGCAGCATATGCCAACAATGTTCTTACTCCTTCAAGTCTAGCCACAGGTGCAAAAGTCTCACCATAATCAATTCCTCCTTCTTAGGCATAACCTTTGCAAACTAGTCTTGCTTTATTTCGAATGACCTCACCTTTTTCATGCAAACTAGTCTTGCTTTATTTCGAATGACCTCACCTTTTTCATTCAGCTTGTTTCTGAAAATCCACTTTGTACCGATTACATTTTTATCCTTCGGTCTTGGGACCAGTGTCCATGTGTCATTCTTCTTGATTTGATCAATCTCTTCTGTTATAGAATTTATCCAATCTTCACTGTTAAATGCCTCTTTCACTATCCTCGGTTCAAATTAGATATCAGACATGTGTTCTGTCTCAGTTTGTTCCTTGTCATCACTGGATCATCTTTATCTCCTATAATCTGACTTGATGCATGATGTCTTCTGACATACTTGGCTAATACAGGCTCAGTAGGCTCTGTATGATCTTTTTCATCACTCGGTAACTGGACATTATCTTCATTTCCTCCAACAGTTCTCTCGGTAAGACTTGTCAGTTTAACATAGACAAATTCATCATAATCTTTTGGTTCCTTGGAATTTCCTTCATCATTTCTTTCTGCAAATTCATCAGTTTTCACATTTGCACTTTCTACTAATTTGTTAGATGATTTGATCAGACATTTAAATGCTTTACTTCTAGAAGGATAACCAAGAAATGTTCCTTCTTCACTTTTCTGATGAAACTTTCCATTTATATCATCTTTGTGTACATAGCATCTACTTCCAAAGATTTTGAAGTAACTTACATTAGGTTTCTTGTCATACCAGATTTCATATGGTGTCTTCAAAGTTCCTTTCTTCAGTTGTACTCGGTTCAGGGTGTAAACTGTTGTGCTTATTACTTCTCTCCAAAATGTTTGTGGCACTTTCTTTTCAATCATCAGGGTTCTGGCAAAATCCACAATAGATCTGTTTCTTCTCTCAACTATTCCATTTTTTTGTGGAGTTCTCGATGTAGAGACTTGTCTTTTTATACCATGATCATTGCAGTATAAGTTGAACTCATCAGATGTGAACTCTCCTCCTCTATCTGATCTAAGACATTTAAGTTGTCTTCCTGTTTCATTTTCAACTCTTGCCTTGTACCATTTAAACATTTGAAAAGCTTCTAATTTATCTTTTAAAAACATAACTGACATCATCCTTGAATAATCATCCACAAATAATATGAAATATTTATCACCATAATAACTTTGAAATTTCATAGGACCACAAAGATCAGTGTGCACAAGATCTAAAATTCCCTTAGAAGTGTAGGACTTACTTGTAAAGCTTGATCTTGTCATTTTACCCATCTGGCATCCTCAGCACATAGCATTCTCAGGTTTTTCAAGACTCGGTAGACCTCTTACATGGTGCTTCTTGATTATTTTGATCAGATTATCAAAATTTACATGACAAAACCTTTTATGCCATAACCAGGTATCATCTATCTTTGCATACAGACACTTATTCCGAGTTGAGTCAAGGTGAAATGTGTTACCTTTTGTTTGTGTCCCGGTAGCAGCTAACTTTCCATGCTTGTCATGAACTTTGACAATTCCTTTCTAAAATTCTATTTGGTAACCTGTGTTGTTTAGCTGTGCTACACTCAACAAATTGTATTTCAAACCTTCAACCCAATAAACATCATTGCATCTTGCATTGTCAAGAAGTGCTATGGATCCATTACCTTTTACCGGACATGGTGCATCATTACCAAATCCTACATAACCTCCATCATAATCTTCTAACATAACACAATTGTGTTTATCACCTGTCATATGATGTGAGCATCCACTATCTATAATCCAAGAATCATTAGTATTTATGTGAGATATTAGGGATTTTTATTCATACCTTTCTTCGTCTGATCCATCTTTGATAGCCACATAAACTACTTCCTTTGTATCAGTTTCATCTAATTTATCATCATTGGATTCCTCATCAACTATTAAGCATGACTTTCTATCTCTTCTTTTGAAGTCTCGGTGTCCTCTGTAATGATTATCTTTCTGTCTGTCATCTCGGTAATCTCTCTTTTTAGTAGAATCTTTGTCAAGATAGTTAGAAGCCATATGTCCTATCTTATCACAATTGAAACATTTCAAACATAGTTTTCCTTTATACTTACCTTTGCCTCTCGATAACCTTCTGGCTAATAGTGCTTCAAACTCTTCTTGCTTTCTGATTTCCTCATACAGTTTGTGTACTTCTTCCATGTTCTTGCGAAATCTTTCACTTGCTCCACTATGATCCCCTTTAGTGTACTTACTCATTCTATCATTGTAATCATCAGATTCACCAATATGAAAAGAACTAAATGCATATTCAACTTTATTTACTGATGACCCACTGTTATCAGAGTTACTTAACTCAAATGCATGTAGCTTACCAATAGTAGCATCTACAGAAATTGGCATATTGGGTACAGACCTCAGTTCATTGATTGCAGAGACTCGGATTACATAAGCTGGTAGAAGGGTTCTTAACAACTTACTTGTTATATCCTTTTCTTCAATAGTTCCACCTGCTCCTTTGATTTGATTGACAATCTCCTTTAGTCTTGTATTGTACTAGGTTATGTTCTCACCTTCATTCATCCTCATAGATTCAAGTTGTCCTCTTAGACTGTCCACTTTTTCTCTTTGAACATGTTCATTGCCACCATACATAGATATGAGCTTGTCCCACATTTCCTTTGCATCATTGTAGCCTTCTAGATCATTAAACTCTGAGTCGGTCAATGCAGATGTTATTTCAATCATTGCTTGGATATATTCTTGCTTTGCCTATATCTCTTCCATTGTCAATGGATAGGTGCTCGGTGTAATGAAATCATTCTCCAGATAGTATACAGCATATTCTCCAACTCCTGATAGGTGTAGGTTAATCCTTTTCTGCCATGTAGAGAAACTTGACTTGTTCAGCTTCGGTGCATCCCTCTTATACATCTTTGGATCTTTTCCTCAAGTACCTTTAAAACTTTTTTTTCCAGAGTCCAAAGCTCTGATACCAATTGATAGTTCTAATACTTAAAGTTAAGTACAAATGCCAAGCTAATAAGATGAGAGGGGGGGTGAATCATACAACCTTAATATTTCATAAAAACAACAGATTCAACCTTGGTAACATATACGTCAGTAATATAACCAAAACTGCTAAACATGCAAACTCAAAAGCATATAAACATCATAACACTCATAACATCAGATTTAACGTGGAAACCCAAATAGGGAAAAACCACTATGGGATTTCGGACCCACTAAGAAATATACTCTTCTAGAGTATGCTCGGTTAAAAGAAAATCCTATTAAAGATTACAAACACATTGCTAGATATGACCCGGTTAAGGGATTTCCCTCAGATCTATTAGGATCTTCACCTTGTTAGAAGTGACCTTGTTCAAGGATTTCAAACACTCAATCATAATGTCACCTTGCTAGAGGGTTTTACAAATAAGACTGTTAAGTCCACTCGGTTAAGAGATTTTTTGTCACTCTACAAAATAACAGTAATAAAAATCTATTTGCAACTTCACATCAAAAATGTTAAAGCAGATTCTTATTTGCTCATTACAATCTAGACATAGAACTTTGTCTCTACCATCTGCTGGGCTCTATACTATGTTATTCAAACAGGTCTTCAAGCTTTTGTGCTCGGTAATCACTATGTAGCATCCCTGTGCATACACTTGCCCGCATACATTGTTTATCAACAGTTCCTTATGTATAAACAATTTGCCAACTGCTTAATCTCCTTGATCCATTTCCCATGATCAATCATAGCCATCAGATCTACAATCTTGACTAGGTTCAATGTATCCTTTGATCTGAAACATTTTACCCCACCTTGGAACTTGCATACATTTCTTGGAACTTGTGCTAGGGTATTGTAGTTCAATCTGCTTTGTAGATCTTCCTGCCGATTTTCCTTTACCATAGATTCTTTAACAAACTTCATGCACGACATACCAATCATTTAATCAGTTCCAGCTCATCAGCTTCATTCATTAAATAATGCTTATATTCATTTAATGCATTCTATTACTACTCGGTTGCAACTCGGTAAATACTAAACTTCACTCGGTAGACATTCTGCCTTCATTAACCGATAGCGATAACCTTAGGGTTTACCGACTAGGTTCCTTAGGGTTTACCGACTAGGTTCTTTGCTCGGTAACATAGTATAGTATTAACTTTACAATCAACAACATATGTAAGATATCAAAACAAACTAAACATCATGATCTCATCATTGTCTAACTCGGTAATAGTTGCCCATTGAATAACTTATTCCTCCCCTTATTCATCACATTATGTCTATGTCTTTTACCAACATCTTTATACTCATCAAATCATACTTCTTAAGATATGGCAACATCATACTCAATTAGAAAATCAATTTCTTGACATCAATGACAAAATAATAGTATTAAGACAGTAAACATCCTTAATCAGTTATATCCATAATCATCAACAACCTTCTCAATATCCTTATTGAAATGCCAACAATCTCTCCTTGTCTATTATAATGCCAACATCCTTCACTTTGATTGTTACTTTCCGCATCTTTGATTTCAGTAGCAGTAAGCAGTCCATTTTGAGGATTAAAATAGACATCCTTTATAGTTTTCCAATGATCTTCTCCAATACATCTCAAGTGCACCTCCATTCGGTTCTTCCATATAGCATAGTTACTTCCATCAAATCTTGGACTTTCCTTCTTAAAGATAGTTTCCATCTCGGATCTCCTCAAGTGATTAAGCTTCTTCTGGAGGATCTAGCTCTGATACCAATTGTTGGCAACAACAATGAATAGAGACTAAGAGGGGGCGGTGAATCAGTCTTCACCGGATCTACAAACTTAATCACAAATATAGATCTGATAGACTGTAACAATAACAAAGATAAGAAAATTGAAAGCACAACACACAACACCAAGATTTTTGACGCAGAAAACCTAGTTAAGGGAAAAAACACGGTGGGAACCTACCCACGGTAAGATGATACTATGCAGTAGTATGTGAAAATATTATAATGGGAAATGCACATGCATTCAGGCACACTACCTAGAGCTCACTGCTCAAAAGATAATGACTCAGAAGGCTACAACCCTCAGGGAAGTCTCATTGACTTACAACAAGATTCAGACTACAATCCGGAAGAAATGAAATGCAATAATAGCATCTCCAAATGCCCAATGATAGTTTTGGTTAATCTCTGCCACACCAATCTCTGCTCAATCACAATTTTGAAGGATGAATCACTTGCTCTCACATACACCACTCTCTGATAATGCAAACACAACCTCAATCACTAAATTACATGAATATATCACCTATATATACAATTCATCAACCTTGACAACAAGGTCAGCTAAACCCTCAACTCCCAATAAAAAAATTGCATCACACGATACAAAGATCAACCATGGGACCAATATAATAATTTACATGATATAACATGGACCTAATTCAAATTCACAAATGCTCAACTCCACCGTAAATCACGCCAAGGTCAACCGCAACACGCTACACCACCAAAAATACTGCATAACATGAAAATCATCACCAGTTCATGAATAAAACCAATAAATTGCATAGCGATCAATGCGTATCATGAAAAAAATAGGACACAAATAGGAAATATCAGCAAGCATGTTAGAATCATCAGCAACAGTTACACCAACACCACTTATCAAATCTTCATCGATCAACATCTGAAACTCAAGAATACAGCCAATTAGCATGTCATGAAGAAAGATAACTTGTGGAGAACCAAAACATGATCCATCTGAAATAAATATACACAAGACCATCCCAAATAATATCCCAAAAACTCAAATTAAGATCTGATCACACTGGAATATACCGGAGGAAATACTAAACTCTGCAAAGCACTAATACAACAAAACAAAACTGCAAAACTGGATCATAAGATCTTCCCAATCTGCAATCACCAGAGCAAATCATAGGAATATGTTGACATCAATGACAACAACATATCCTAGCAGCATCAATTCCCAACAAACTCCCCAATATCCAGCACCATCATCAACAATGTTAACAACATCGAAATGGAGCCGATAATCAACTATCTGCTTGAGGGTCAATCTAGACCAATCTCTTCTTCTCACTTCCAGATCATCAGCACAATCTTCCCAATAGTCTTTAAGATATGGAACATGTTGATATGAATAACCTAAGTAAAAATTATCCCTGAAAAAATCTTTAGCATCAAACTTCAACCCTAGGACATCATAAGTGTGCGTTGTGTATTTTCTTGTTGCCTTTACAATATTCAAAGCATTTGATTGTGATTTGAAACTATATATCTCCAAACTGATAGGAAATCGAATACCTACTTTCATCTTCTCATTACATCTTTTTATTCACTTCAAAATTTTGCGTGCACAACTCAATCATGATGAACTTGTCATCAGCATATCTAGGTAGCTTTAAGGGAAAGTCATCAAAGCCTCCTATCAGCTAGGTGAAAATAGAAAATTGTAAAAATTAACCACCATATGTTTTAATTAGTGCAATTACCTCAAGTAAATTCATCTTTCTAGATTCCTTTACATCTCTCTCACCATGTGCATGGTAAACACATCATTATCCCTCTTGAAATTAGCATAGCTCTTCTACAATTACAAACTAGGGTAGATTTCATAAACTTGAACATCATTTTCAAACTTTTCAATAAAATCAAACTCGAGCCATTGTTGAGTGAATTTTAGGGAATATATCAAATAGGAAGTCATATAAGAGAATCCGTTTGATCTAAATTGAGTGATCATAGAGTTATATGCATCCTCTTCACCCCTGAGCCTATGCAAGAAAACAATCATGTATGAAATATCTCCCTTTAGGAATGAATTATGCATGGTCTTGGTAAATTTATATTGCCTCCTCCTTGGCCTCATAAACCAACTCTTTGCAATTTCATTCCTGAACACTCTCTTCTTAGCATTAAATTTGAATTGAGATATTGTGAAATCCTAATGGGTATATCCTACTCTATTCAGGAGCTAGAAGAAGTTTTGAATGGTGGATGGTCAAGGGTTATTAGAACCCGATTATCTTGTGTTTTAATTTTCCTTATATCTGAGTCAATATATTTATGCACTCCAAGACTAAATAAATACATTGCACTAAAATTGGGAAAATAGCTTCTTGAAGTATCCCACTATCAATTAATCTTTGAGTGATTGGGTGTTGATTAGGGTTTTTAATTCTCTGCCAAAACTCATCTAACTTAATGTTCCCAAGATTAGTATCTCTTATTTCTAGCATTATTCAATCTAGACCATTTAGATGGTCATACCCTAGGTATTTATCCCTTTGACCTGAACAATTTCAAGTAAATCTTATTTTGAAACCATAACACCCTCTACACTCTTAGCAATTTCTGAATTCTAAGTAGATAGTTCACAATTAACAGTTTTCAGTAGCTTACCTCACTACAAAAATGGTGTTGGTGCAAAGAAGTTATTGTACACTCACTTCTTGTTTCTCAACTTCTTAGTGTAAATGAATTATTTAAAAGCCACTTTGGAAAATTTAAAGGAAATAATTTTGAAATCTATACTTGGCCATTCAATACTGCACCTACCACCCTATTGTGCAATTAATGCTTAGTCTTTCCCTCCATTTATGCCAATAAACCACTTTTCAAATTACTGCAAACTTCTTTTTTGGGCTCCGCCTTAGGTTCTGGAACTCACCTTTAGTAGTGACTTGCACAAGTCTTCTATCTTTGGTCTCTTTGTGCCTTAGAAAATAATAGTTCATAGTCTTATGTTGGGAAGTGGCCTTGGTGCTCAAACTCTTCTTCAAGACTGAAACATTCCATAAACCATCTTTAAAATTGTCATTGAGTTTCGGTCTTTCTTTTTAAACTTTGCCTTCAGTGCATCAAAAACTGACTTTTCTTTGTGCTTTGGTACCACTTGATCGTTTGAGCTCAAACAATAGTTCGAGAACCATCATCAAAGTTCGACACTCTATGTTGAACTACGAGACTTTAATATTTCGAACAAAATATTCGCCAATAGAAAAAAGTTAAGTTCAAACTTATGTGTCAAAGTCCAACAAAGGAGATGGAACTCAGAATTAAGTGTAATATGGGGCTTTAGGGAATGACACAAGATTTTGAACTAAGACAAAAATGATAGAACAAAGGTGTGGACTTATAAAAGGCCAATGTAGATGAAGGGGAGAAATGCTTAAAGTGGAACTCAACCAAGATTGATAAGATTCAAAATAAACTTAAGGAAAATTGACTTGGACTAGTTCAAAATGACTTATTGGACTCTAACAAGGGTGCAAGAACTAGCTCAAAAACTTGACAAGCTTAGAAGTGTCTTAACTAAATTTTTGTCAACTTATAAAATTACAAAGGTAAGACCAAGATTAAATGCAGGGTGAAATTTAGGCCACAAAACCCTAACATTGTGCTCATGTATCCTTAGTCTAAACTTGAAGCCTATTTCTAAACTCGGATATGCACAAAAGGAGAGAAAAATGGTGTTGGGTTATATAGAGGCTTGCCTTAGTCAAATTCTGAGTTGGAATTAACCCTACAAAAATGATGATTAGGAAAGAAATAAAATAGTGAAGTAATATCCTGAATTGAACAAATATTGTCTCAAGCTTAATGATATTGATTATTTAATGCTCTTAGGATAAGTCCATTATGTGTTGATGCAATAACATGATAAATCATTATGAAAACATATTGAAGATGACTTGTTAAAGATTGATGCTTCTTATACTTAGGTCTACTCTTGAATTGGAATGATAACTTGTGAATTGTAAGAATGAGATATTAAGAGATGACAAAATGAATTAGGAATGATGTCTTATATAGGGTTCTCAAGGCAAATGCACTTTTTGGCTGACTTAAATTCACATTATGTTGAACACTACCGAAATCGGAGAGCGGGGGGGGGTGAATCAATATACACAAAAACTTGATCTTATTAAGTCACTTGAATAATAACATTCATCCAAACACTTATGCATAAAAGTAAGTAACTGAATCATCAAAATCATCCACAAAAGAACAACAAGCTTTTTATGTGGAAAACCCAAACAAGGAGAAACCATGGTGAGAATATAACTCACAACATATATCAATTGTTTACAATGAATTTGGCTTCCTACCAAAGAGCTTACTGCTTCAAACTTGCAAACTAAGGTGCACAACCTTAGGCAAGATACAAAATAAGGATTCACACAACTAAATATCACCTCTTCAAGGCAAGAAAGAAAGTAATTGTCCAAATACGATAATAATAGACTGAACTGTATACAAAATAGCATTTACCAAAATTCAGATAATAGTGCATAGTTTTATACTCATCTATTTGTTGTGCACAACTTTTGAACCACTAGTACACATCATATTCACACTACAATCATCAAACCATATCAATACACACACACTCTCTCTCTCTCTCTCATATATATAAACATAATTATTCTATTCATTATATAAAAATCGGATCCACAATAATATCTACTAGGTTAGCCAAAAGAAAAGTGTAACATTTACATAGCATAGACTTGAAATATATCATCTAGAAAGTAGAGAAGACATGTGAGGGTTCACACCAAGTTCGCACACCTTCCAATCATCATAAAAAATATTTTACACACAACCGCTCATACCAATATACACAAGTAAATACAAACTGATCTGCAACATCTAAGATGTCTTAACCCAAACCCAAAAACATAATAAGTGGTCCACCAAAAAAGAAGTACAACACCTTAGGAATAGTGACACTTGACCTACATGATCATCGGAGGCATATCGGGTAGACACATACATTCTGGATCATAACATAGTTCACTAGAGAAAACAATATCGATAATAGCATAAGTTTAGGACCAAGTAGGAAACATTAAAACTTTTAGAGACAACATAAATCAATATCCCATATCATCTGATCAACACAACATATATCTAGACCAAGAGCATATTGAACCACGCACTTCCTTTGTACATCTCTTCTTATATGTACTCAAAGCTGACACAAAAATGTATTCCAACATCATAATACATATCCATATCAACAACGCCAACATTTAGTCCACATGACACATGTTTGACATCAATGATAACAAAGACACTCATAAGTGCAACAATCTCCCCCTTTGTCATTGATGGCAAAAAATTCAAAAAAAAATTCTCCTATTCACCAATATTTATCCCTAGAAATGTTTCTCCCCATTTGACAACAATGAAAAAGGGAAACTCCTTAAACCAAAAACATACTGAACAAAACTGCAACTCCCCCTAATAGAAATCTCCAAAATACAAAAGAAAAAAAAATACTTGTCAAACATTTTCCAGGCCAAACATCCTTGAATTGTTTCCTCAAACTTATAACCTGGAAGAATTCCATGAACAAATAGTAGCAGTCAGAATTATGCTTTGACACTCACAATCAATGCACAAGTTCACCGCAACATCAAAGACATCGTCATTAACCACACTCAATTCAACTTTTCAACTTCAACCAATAATCTGAGAAAAATAGGCAAACATAATTCTATGGCATCCTTGAGTCCATAAAACAACACATATTCATCTCTTTTCTTTTCTCGCAATGGTAATTGAGAATGGAGATCTCAAACCTTAATTGTCATTGCACCATTAGCATCCTTGTAAATATTAAAGACTGGGCTAACATAGTAAGGTGAGACTCAATGGAGTCTATCTAATCTTTAAATTTCTTTGTAGTCATAGGACACCTTAAGCAATGCTTATACAAACCACTAGCATTATCCATCATCTTTCTAAAACCAATCAAATTAAGCTTAATATTATGACGTATCCTTAGGCAATTCTCTTTCATTTTCTCTGTCAAGTTTCCTTCTGTACAGGGTTCACTAGAATTATTTTCATCATTACCAACTGTAGCCATTCACTCTATTAACAATTCTATTAGCACTTTGACAAGAACATCAACAACATCAGTGGGAACAAGATTATTCTGGAGCAAAAATGTTACACATGTTTGTTCAATGGTATCTTGATCATAAGTGAATACTAAGGTACAATTTACCAACACTATTTAGGCCATATGGTCTCCAAAGCAACTCAAGCACTTTGTCTTCATCAAAATAACTTTTCTTTGAATAAATAGGGGAAGCGATCACCTTCTTTCTTGCTAGAACAAAACTACATACTGAACTTCTATGGTTCTTCATCATATTCTACAACTATTATTTCTATACATTCTTCTCTCATTTGTTTAGATTTTAGTACCTTAGATGCAAAAGAAGAAGAAGCTTTTGCAGACGATTTCCTCACTTTCTTACTTTTTGTCACATTCTCACTTTTGCTAGATTTCTTTCCAACACATCTTCCCATAATCTCATCATATGTTCTGAATATCTTTGCATTCAAATCCTTTGTCATTTTAAAAATTATCTCTACAATACTAATGCATTCATCTTCTAACACTTCATTAGGAAGCTTAGCCACCCATGAAGTCCTCAAAATAATAGCTTCAATGAAATAATTGTCTTTGTCATATAAGAAAGTAATATCATCCTTGTACCATTCAACAACTTTTGAAGGAAACTAAATCCTCACAACCAACTCTTTTCAAATATTCATCAAGAATTTGTGACAACAAGAATCACAATCAACCAAAGTTTTTGAATATTCCTTAATCTAAGCACCAACAGATCATCTCCATACAACAATATTTATTCTAGGAAAGGCATTGAAAAAATAAAATACCAAGCACATAATAAGAGATCCATACCTGAAGGGGTACATCTAAGTCTTCGTGAACTTGAGATTATCCAACAATTGTCGCTGCAATAATTCACACATCATAATCAACATTTTCTTTCACCATTTTATAGGCCACATATACTTTCATGGAAGAAAATGAACCTTCCCGATTCCTATAATACACCTTGTATGAAATTACCATAGTCGCGTATATCACTACCAAATCAGCAATACTATTAGTTTGAAGGGATCTCTTATTAGACACAATATTGTTCAATCTGTTCACTTCATTATTCTTCATAGACTTCAAAGCGGGTATGGTTCAAATCAAGCATAAACTAGTCATATCCCTTAGGGATTCCTTTGAAATTTAATATGGTCAATCCAACCATAAACAATCTTCACGAATTTTTATAAGCACAATCTTAATTTTCTCTTCATCATCAAACACGAGAAAACTAAGCCAATCATCCAAACCCTTATCCCCTATACAAGCATAATCTTCCTTAAATCTCTGTGCACCATCTACTAGATGAGTTCTCTTAAAATCATTAAGCTTGTTGCGATTATACTCTTCCAATGAAATATGAATCTAGTTGAAAATATATTCTTTATAAATCAACTTGTCAAGAACAACATAAAATACACCAACCATGTTTCTCATTGCCGAAAAAAATGGTCGAATCTCAACACTAGGTCTTTCTTCACTATGAACACTGATAACTTAGAATTTACCATTAGAAAATATCACTAATAAACTTTGATTGATATCCTTCACACCTCTTTGCACTCTACATCTCTTCAATTACATTTGCACAAATGAATTCTGAAAAAACAATATATAATCGTCATCTAGGGTTTCCTCAAAAAATTGATACATTTTTTTATTACGAGTCACCAAAATAGTTTCGACTCATCAATTTCTCTTATAATCCACCAAAAATGACTTCCAAACATCTGTCATGCCGAGAGAAACTCAACACCACACCAAGAGGGGGCAAAAAATAAGGGTTAATCTCTCCCCCTTAGACACAATTATCTGTGCTAGTTACCAAAAGAAGGGTCTGCACCCATAGAAGGTGCGGATCTGTAGTGCCCCTACCCTAGTAAGCTTTGTACAACCGGTTTGACCTTGGTTGACTTTTTTTATGTGGCATTCTTGGATGGTTGATTTATTGTGATGTAATGTTGTAGATTAGATAATATGAATATTGTACGTACCTGTTATTGTGCTTTCACATCGATTCTTGTGTAAGTTTAATTTTTTCCCTAATTCTGGTTATAAATCTCGAGCTAACGCCTTCATTGAATATATATATATATGTATGCTTGTATGACTAATGGTTGCAGGAGATTGCAGGTATAGTACCGCCTAGGTGTGAGGTTCATCTCCGTCAAGATTCACAGGGTTGAGTATACCTCTTTCATCCTTAGAATTTGGATTAGGTGGTTGTAAAACCCTAGTCTTGCCTTAGCCATGATCAAGTGAGCGTCATGTGTGGTCTGTCAGTTTCCTTTTCATTTAGGTTTGTGTGTCATGTGATTGGTTGACCTTCTTAGTTTGTGTGCCTTGCGTGTGGTAAAATGGAGTACTTTATCCTAAGTATTTAATTTGATTTAATGTGTTCATTTACACATTAGTATTTGAGAAATCAAAATAAATAGGTTTCTTTTAGGTGACTAATCATTAATTAAAAAGATCACTATATTTATGTTTGTAGCAAGTTTAAGTATTTAATTTGATTTAATGTGTTCATTTACGCATCGATAATTGAGGAATTTAAAATAAATAGGTTTCTTTTATGTGATTAATCATTACTTAAAAAAAGATCGCTTTATTTATGTTTGTAGCGAATTTAATTTAATGGTTAATTTTAAATAACAAATTTGATTAGTTTATGCGTTTTAAAAAGGAAAGATTTAAAGTTATTTGAAATAGAAATAATTTAATCTCTTTTGCATTTTGGAAAAGAAAGGTTAATTTTACTTATTTAAGAAAATCAATTTTTATTAGAAAAACAAGTTTAATTTATATGTATATTTGATATGGTGTGAAAGATTGATTTTGGGAATTAATTTAATTAAAATATTTTATCCTCATCAATATTGTGAAATATAAATGTTAGCTTAGTTAATATTGAGAAAATTAAAATTAAAGGAGAGAGAAACATTTTAATTTTTAATAAGAAAAGCAAGTTAGATTATTTGAATAGTTGAAAAGAATGATTATTTTAATTTTTTATTTAAAAAGTGCTTAAATTCGAAATTAGAAAATTAGGTCAAAATTTCATTCTTTTAACATAGATTGGAAAAATATTTTGGGTTGTTGAATTTTTGGAAAAAAAAAATATTTGGATGGAGATTGGGGATTTTGGAAGGATGGATTTTTCTACAGCAGTAGGTTGGGCTTGTCTTCAAAATCTTGCCAGGAATGCAAAATGAGGTAGGATTCGAATGCATCTCTTGATTTCTTGTAATTTTGGGTATGTCTCTTCAAAAAAAATGGTTGTTCTTGAAGATTTCTTGTTGTAAACCTCCATGCATGTTCTTAAAATTTAGGTTTCAGTTTTGAAAATATTGGTTGTTCCTGGGGCAAGATTATCTGAATGGTTTTGTGTTTGAGCAAATCTTGCATATCTGAATTTTTTTGAGTATTGGACAATCATGAGCTTGCTGGGAAAATTTCCCCATTTTGTTGTTTTGATCATTCTAGAAAAATGAAATAAAAATTATATATATATATATATAACCAACAGTTAAGAACCTGTGAATGAAGGAAATGGGGGTTTGCATTTTTTTTGAAAATTTCATTCATTTCCATTTAAATAAATTGAAATCGAAACTTTAAAAAAAAAAAAAAGGGGAAATTTGGGGGTTTTGGGGGGGGGGGCTTGTGCAAGGTTTAGTTTAATTTATGTATTCGCTTTGTTAAGTACTGGAAAGGCCTTGATATGCTTGTTTGGACCCTGTCGTCTGGTTGGTTTGTGGTTGGCCATAGTGGGTCAAGTCCCTAGTTAGGGTACCGTTAGACAAGAGACCTTTGTAATTGCTTTTGATGTGTTCAGTTGGATCTGTTTCTATGTAGGGATCATTTATGTATTTATTGACCGAAGTGGTCATTGTATAGTGGTTGTGCTCGCCTAAAAGGCATAAATGTAAATGGCATGAACCTTATGTAATCTTAACTTAATTAATTGCCAGAGGGGTCTTGCAGTTGAGCAGACTCGGAGATGTAGCCCTCTAGGGGAGAACTCTGAGATCATTTCTGTGTTATGTGATGCCTTTGTCTCTCATGTTTCATAGTTAGTGCTAGCATGTATGGATGCATTATGTTAAGTGTGTAATGGGGATTAGATGAAGTTAATTTTTGAATGCATGTATATAGTCATCTTGTTAAATGCAGTAATTAGGATCATAAAAGATCGTAGATATGATTATGGAAATTATTTTATTAATGTTAATGAAAATAAGTAAGCATGGAAAGAACTCACTAGGTTATGATGAAAATAAAGCATGTAATGAAATTAGATGCATGGTATATGGTTAAGGAAAAGTTTGAACGTAATGAATGGATAACAATTATTGGCTGAACTTGTCATATTACCTAAATTGTAATTCTAATGGATGAACTTCATTTAGTTACTTACATTTTAATCTCAATAAATGAACATCATCATAATAGCTATATTTTAACTAAATTGGATGAATTCATTTAGTTATTTACATTTTATTCTAAATAAATGAACTTCATCAAATTAGCTTCATTCTAACTATAATTGGATGAACTCAATTGGATTATCCACATTATGACCTTAATAAATGAACTTCATCCTAATACCTACACTTTAACTATAATGGATGAACTCATTGGTTATTTACATTTCAATCTAAATAAATGAACTTCACCTTATTAACTATATTTTAACTATAATGGATGAACCCATTTGGTTATGTACATTTTAACCTTAATAAACGAACTTCATTTTATTAGCTATATTGTAACTAAAATGGATGGACTCGTCAAGTTAACCATATTTTAACCTTAATGGATGAATTTGCATGTGATCTATGTTTTAACTTCTATGCGTAAAATTCCTCATGTTAGCCTCATCTTCAACCATAATAGATGAATGCTTCCTAATTTCTATAATGTTAATTCACTGAACAAATTATATCCATGTTTCAAGTAACAATAGGTAATTAAGATATCATGCTTAATTGGATCAAATGTCGCAAGTTGAGTTAGGTGTTAAGTTACGTAATCACGTTGGGAAACTCCTTAGGTTCGTTTAGTCTTCCATTGTGTTATCTAAGCATTAGATAACTCCAATGTATCTTACTGTTGTGTCTTATTATAAAAAATATATTTACACTCCATTTGAATGTTTTAGCTTTAACCCTTTCGGGGTTTCCTGGTGGGGCATTACAGGATCCATACTCAATCTTCTCTTTAGTATTATCATCTAATTTCTTTACCCAAGTTATCTTCATCTTCTCCTTCTCTTTATTGATATCAATTTTATTTTCTAGATCATTAGGCTTGTCAATTTTGCTTCTATAGTGCTTCGTAATGTGTCCCATTATGTTACAATTCATCAATGACCTTTTTATCACCTAAATATGCACCCTTTTTTGAACCCTGTTCAACCACTTAGTGAAACATTGAAAGATCTCTCAAAGTGTGGGCTTTGAAAAAATAGAGATCAACCTCCGAAGAAGGCCGACTTCCTCTTGGTTCTAACCTTAATCTAAATAACTCAACTGCTCTAATGGTCTTGACTGCACTTTTTATGTAGATTGACTACTCATTGTCTTCTATAGGTTTCTTATGATTGTGCACACTGTCATACTATTATGAATTGCATTATTTGAATTATATTCATCTTTAATCACCATGCTCACTATTTGTTGTCAAAGATTTGGTTGTCAAAACCCTCTCTAGGACTATTATTTTCCTTTCTTCAAAGATTTTGGTGCCTTGTGAATGGAAGATGCTGATGATGTTCATTTTCTTTTCTTTTCAATGCATCATCCAAATCACTGTAATCTAATGGAGTAGTTATGTGTTTCTTATGACAGAGACTATCAAATCGTTGTCCTAGGTGATATATAGCTGATTAATTACGCTACTATGGTATGGATGATGGACACTTACCTTGGTTAAATCTTATAAAAAAATGACACCATGTTGGGTCCAACCCTTATGGGAGCCTCATTTTACTCCATATGTTGCAAATTAGAATATCTGTGTGAACTTGCAAAGTATTTCAGTGGTGATCATCAAACCTATACTTGCACAGTGAACAAACATGTTAGATAAAATAATTAAGTTCAAATTGCTTCCCAATTTTCTCTCTGATTCATGTAATAAATGTATAACTAATCTGATTTATTATGGGGGTGAACTATGCATCAATTGAAAATGTGTAAGTGAAGATTTGGAGTCTTGAGCTCTAACACAATTTCCCCCATCTCTTGCAGGTACTTCTAGATGGTGAAGCAACTGGAGCTAAAGATACGAAATCCAACTGTGGGATTCATCATTCTAGGCAATGACGGATCCCTCTTCTTTTCTTATGTTTCATTCTCATATGCATTTTTTTCCTTCATAATGCATCCTTTCATTATTCCCAAGGCTTGTGTGGGATATTATACCTTTAACACTTATGAATAAAGAAAACAATCTTTTATGCAAAGATGTATACTCTTGTTTCTTGTAAAACATTTGCATTGAATCCATAATTATTTTTTAGAGAATTTTCTTCCTTTTTTAGTAAAGAACGCTTAACAAAAAACAATGTATACTTTTCACCTTTAATTGCACACGCTATTCCAGCTCTACCTGATTAAGTTGTAAGTGAAATTAGGTAACATTTTTGGCAATTTCTGCTAATTACTTGCCTGCTAAGTAAACAAAAAATAATTTATATCTTTCACCTTTAGTTACACATGTTATTGTTGCTCTACTTGATTGAGTTGTAAGTGAAATTAGGTAACATTTTTGGTGATTTTTGATAAATACTTTCCTTCTAAGAATCATGGACCAGTGGCCTGGGCTTATCCATTGGGCACAAAGTCATTATAACCTGACAAAATCTTTGAAAAACATCCCTTTGCACTGTTGTAACTCACTATGACACTACTACAACCTCTTATAATCCATTGAGTACATGTGTAAGGTTTATGATAGTGAACTAACAAACTTCATTATCATAAATGATATATATCTACTTGATGAATTATGAGAGGGAAATAGCAAGAGAACCTTCTTATTCACTTACTAACATGGAAACAATTAACTAAGTGTGCAAAAAGCACTTGGGGAAATGAAAACTACATCAAATCAACTCTGCAACAACACTTATTTGACACCTACAATCTTCTCTAACCTATGCTAACCATTCATAGGTTGGTTAAAATAGTTGCCCTTTCTTCTCAATTTATAATATTTGACATGTTCATGAGCATCCAAGAATAGATGAATTTTGGATAGAATACTGATAAAGAGATCAAATATGTCTTCAAGACCATAAACAGTTTTACTTACCTTACAAATTTTATCATAACAAATCTTGTTTTGAAGTAAACAAGTGATTTGGGTAAGCTCTTCTTCTTCTTCTTCTTCTGTTGTATCCTCATACTTGACTGCAAGAATGACCTCGGGTACCTCAGTGGCCTCCAAACTAGCTAAATATCTAATTGGACAACCCCTAGAACAAACAAACTTTGAATTGCCATTACTGGCTGCTTTTCTTTCTTCATATTTTTTCATGGTTGTACTGCTCTATGGCCATCAATTTTGGATTAGAGAGAAAATAATCTAGATGCTTGGAAAAAACAACATTGCCTTCACCTTGCATAATAAATTTTCATGTTGATTCCTCCTCCATGGTCAATGGAAAATCCTCCTCTACTAGGGTGGCTAACAAATCATCAAAGATATCATCTCTTGGAAGTCTCTTAGGGACAACTGACTCAAGTTAAAAATCATCATTATCATCCAAGGAAGTACACTCTAACTCAGGTTCATCCTTTGAAATAAAGAAAGGCAAAAGTTACAATAATGAAGAAGCCTCTTGAAACAAGTTTTCATCTGATAAATCACCTTCAATCTGTGTGCTACAACTGAAAGGAATCTCCTAATGAATGGAGCATTCACGTGGAGTTGGGGCAGCTAGGGTTGTGGGTGATGCAGCAGGAGAGGAGGAGGAGGATGACGACTCGGATGGTGAGCAGTATGTAGAGGGCTTCTTCACATTCCTATTGTCGTCCCTTTTCCTCTCTTTGCCATGTTCCTGTGCGGTTTGGATGGTGGTTTCTGTCTCAAGCTTGTGTTGGGAAGGTTTGGGGGCAAAGGTTTGTGTTCGTCGTGCTTTGCCTGTCATCGACCAAAGATCACTTCCCCTACCTAGTTCCTTTGGTCATTTGGTGGAGTGTGGTGGTGATGGCTCCCAGTGGCGGTATTGTCTCAGGGGTGGATCTTTAGCCCTTTTGTTTCCTTTGGTTGTGGTCGTTGTTGATGCCCTATTCGGGTTTGGTTGTAGCTTTAGGGGTTCCCTATTGTGTTGTGTCTCATACTAGTCTTGATGCAAGGGAGGCCCCTTTATGTTCTTATTCTCTCTTCCTTGATGAGGTTATGGATTCATTTGCTAGGGGCTTTAGGGGTATTTTTCCCATTGCTGCTCTTTTCTCTATCAAGGAGGGGATGTTCTTTCTGGAGCCATGGCTCAAGGTCCTAAGGGTGGGAGTGATCCAACTATTTTATGCACCCTTGATTTTTGTTGAAGATCTATTGATGGGTTGTCCTCTTCAGTCCAGTCGTGCCTTTGTTTGCAGTATCTGTTGGTACACCCTCTCCATGCAGCCTGGATTTTCTCTTGCTTGCCTTATTGAGGTGGCCCTTCCTTCTTCGAAGGTAGAAAAGGATGGTGTTGGAGACAACTTCTCTCCTATAGAGGTGGAGTTGAGTGCTTCTATGGAGGTTGGGTGGTGCTGGCAGGTGGTTGGTTTTGTCCTTCTTCTGGACTACTAGAGTTCTAGAGGAGATCTTTCTCCTGGATCTTCAGGTTATGGGAGCCTATCAAAACCCATTTCTAAGATCCTCAAATTTAAGATAGTTGGGTATGTACTATGTTTTGTTCTTCCTCCTCTTATCCTTATTGAGGTGGTGATTGTGGAGAGATTTTGGTTTCAAGCCATATTCTTGTTCCTCCTGGTTGAGGGAGCCAGAAAAAACCCTTCTCTATTTGTTATTTTTGCTGACCGGATGTTAGTTGCTAGTTTTAAAGGACACACCTTAGTTTCTTATTGTACTTATTTTTGCTTAAGGGCTGTTGGGCTTGGGATCCTATTTGTAGGTTGTGAGATCCTAGTTAAAACCCTTTTGTATGGTTGTGGGTGCCAGTCAAAACCCTAAGTGTTTTTTAGGTTGTGGGAGCCTATTTAAAACCCTCTTCTATTGTTGTGGGTGCCAGTCAAAACCCTCAGAGTCTTGTTTCTTTGTTGAGGTATAGCCTGATTTGTAATGTTCTCTGTTGTCATGTGGCTAGTGTTTCATTGGAGGTTGGTTGTATGTATTCATTATATATCTTTTGATCAGTTGTTTCTTGCTGAGGTCTAAATGTTGGTTCGTCCAGGGGGTTTTGGGTCCCCTTAAATCCTGTTGTATGGGGTTTCAGGTCCCCTCAAAACCTTATTTTGCCTTAATCAAAAATAGAAAGGAAGCTCCTCCAGCTAGCTAAGACCTTGCAAATCTAGTTCATGAAAATTTTCTTGACCTAAGAGAATGAACTCCTCTCTGTCGAGACCATTCTCCTCCTATTGCTTCGGTAATTTTTCAAGCTTGTGAACTTGTTGTTGTTCTAGTTTATCCAACTTCGAAAAAAATTACTCAATAATATTTTCTCACATCTCTCTAAAAAGCTCAACATTATCTTTCTAAATCTTAACATGCTTGAATAAATCAAAGCTCATACATTAGAAAATGATATCAGGTTCATATTTATGCTCTTCTTTATGGTCCAAAGCTCCCTTTCCTTGTTGTTATCCCGGCTGAACTAATGAAATATTAGGACCATTTTCAACATAAGTAGGAGGACCATTAGCTAAAATAATGGAAGATCCAACTTGAGAGGACCAATTAGACTACTATGGTATGGATGATGCACACTTACCTTGGTTAAATCACAAAATAATGGCAACAGGTTGGGCTCAACCCTTGTGGGAGCCTCTGATGGCAATTGACACTCATCCAGTGATTTCAGGTGACTTCCGATAGTTGCTTATTTGTTTAGGGTTGTCATTGATGGAAACTCTTCTTGATGATTTAATTTGGCAGTCGTGATTCATCTTAAAGAAAGATCGAGTTAACCGGTAGGTAGTTAACCAGTAAAACATGGTATTTCTGCAATGTTTTGATCCAGAATGATTTCCGATGATTGCGGTGCTTTTGGTGATTCTTTTTATGATCTTTAGGAAGATCCTTAGGAAGTGTGTGATTATAATCTTTTGGTCCAGTGCTATATTTTATTCGAGATTGAAGCCGACTTCGAGCTACACGTTACACTTCTTGAAGCCGAATTGAAGGAGATTGATTTTTTCTTAAGACCAGATATATAAGATTGATTTGGCAATTGATTTTTGGTGTGTTAGTGGTGTGGTGATCCATTTTACGATTGAGCACAATTTCACATGCGCACTTTGCTTTCAGATCAACCAGTAGCTGACCAAGACAAAAATAAAGTATTCAGCAGAACAAAGACAATCAGAGTTTCAGTGTTTAACTAGAACTCATTCTTGCATAGTCAGATGCTAATTGAGAGTTCATTTCATTGTATTTTCTCATTGTAATCAAATTGTAAGTCAATGAGACTTCCCTGATTGTTGTACCCTTCCGGACAACCATATCTGAGCAGTGAGCTCTAGGAAATGAGCCTGGATGCAAGTGCATTCCCCATCTATGTAATATTTATATACTCCTAGCCATAGTATATGAATATTGTGGGTTCCAGTCCCACTGTGGTTTTTCCCTTTCTAGGTTTCCACGTAAAAATTCTTGGGTTGTGGATTTGTGTATTCATTTTTGCATGTTTATATTCTTTTCTGTTATGCATTTCTACCCAGTGGATAAAGAATAAGTTTAAAAAATTGACTTCTAGTAGATCACTGATTCACCTCCCCCCCCCTCTTAGTGATCTTTGATTCTAACAATTGGTATAAGACCCTAGTTCCTCTAAGGAAGCTTAACCACTTGAGGAAGATCTGGGAGATTGATTCTATGGATTCTGGTTTTCAAAGACAACTCAATGTGGCACTTAAGGATCTTGATGCAGCTAGAAGTGAGGTTTGTACTTTGAAGAAGAACCTAAATGATGTTGATAAATTCATTAGTGAGCTAAAGGATCAAGCAAGTGTCTAGAGAGAAAAGAGGAAGGAATTAATGGATAGGTTGAAGGAGAAAGAAGATCAGATCATGGAATACCAGGAAAAGCTTGAGAGAGAGAATGTTGCTTTGAAAATGAGATGCAATCCATTGTGATGAGACTAACTAAGGAAATTGAGGACCAAAAGAAGAATGAAGATAATCTGGCACAATGATTGAAGGAAAGAGATGATGAATGCTTCTGGCTTACCTATGAGAATGATCAGTTGAAGCTTGAGTTGACACAATCTAGGAATAATGGTCAAGAACTTGAAAGGAATATTTATACCTTAGGGGATGAAATTTCTACTACCAATGAATACAAAGACAAATTAAAAACTAGTTCATAAAGGCTTGATGAGATGCTGGAAAGTTATAGACATGGAAAGGATATGCAAGGTTTAGGATTTGAGAAAGGTGAATCCTCTGGATCTGGACAAGGCAATGCTAAACCTAATCAGAAGAAGAGAAAGAATCCTCTAGTAAGATAGGCTAATACTCATAAATTTAATGGTATATTTTTTACTTGTAACAAATTTGGTCATATGGAAAGTCAGCATAGAAGTCGGATGAATAATGGAATGATGAACAACATGAGTAATATTCCTACCTTCACCAGTCAATGTTTCATATCCAATAACTTTTGACACAAGTCAAATGTGTGTAGAGAAGTAGTGAATAACCTTCAAAGCAAGAGATTTTATGTTTGTGGAATATTTGGACACATCTATAATCAATGCAGGACAAGACCAAATCAGATGAACTTCAAACCTATGCAAAATAATGTTGTTTTTTCGAGCATGCAATAAAACCGGTCACATTGCAAAGTACTGCAAAAGCAAGAATGGTGCTCTGGTAGACAAGAACAAATCAGATGAGAGAAGAAAAGAGAAAGTAGAAGAGATCAAGGGGAAGCATGAGAAGATGTGGGTGAGAAAGGATGAATCCAGAGCTGACAATGGGTCTGCACTTGAATCCGATGCATGATCTTCATCCGATAACTAGGGCTTTATACCTTAGGGAGAGCTTTTCATGAATATTCTAAGAACCCCCTCTTTGGTGGTCCAATCGATTTTGAAAGATTGTAGAAGGGCTGAATCTTATTTGCAAATGATATCCAAAAGTTTATAAAGGATCTTGTGCTCCGGTACGAAATTTCATGAAGATCGTGACAACCGGTTGCTGCATTTATTACAGTGAAAAAATTAGGTTTTCGAAGGATAAAAGTGCATCTCAAGACTTCATTTGTCACAATGCAATCAATTGAGTAAGAGAAAAGGAGAGAGAAAAGCAACTTGGCAATCTCAACAGCAATTTCAGCAACTTCTAAGTGAATTTTAGCGACTGGTTGTGAAGCAAGGTATCTATATGTTCAGATTTTCAGTTTTTCACAAAACCTAGGATTCGAGATGGTTTCAGTTTCTAGTATTTCTCCTCTGGTGGTTGAAATAAAGGATAGGGCCCATCTAGTCTTTAAGAAACATCCATTTAAATTGCATCACATTAATTGGTGCCCACCGTGGGGCCTAGTCCCTTTGATCTTTAACAAGTTTGCTTGCAGGAAATTTCATTAACAGGCTGATTAGCTCTTTCTGAGTGCAGATTAGCTCTCTTGGGCTCCTGAGTCACATTCTTGGTCTCTATTGTGGCGTTCCAACACCTCAAATGGCTTTTATGGGAGATTCCTCAACTCTGTTTTTATGTTTTTCTGTACTTTAGCATTTTCAGTCTGTATGGTGGTGTTTTTGGCACATTTGTCAGCGTTTTTAGTATATTTAACAGTGTTTCTGGTGTGCAGATCAGTGTTTCTGGTGTGCAGATCAGCATTTCTGGCACATATAATGGCGTTCTTGGTCAATTTGATGGCATTTTTCAGTTTTTTTTTTATTTTACAAATATTGTATGTTGCGTTCCTCATTTCTGCTTCTAGACTGTCATTTTTATGAACCTAATTTGTAGATTGTTGATTTTGCAGGTACTTATTTCTTTGTGAAAGACCGAAGTCATAAACTATTTCACCGCCAAAGAATGCAACATAAACTACTAACTTTGTTTGCAGCCGTGGGATTTTGCACTTATATTTGTTAAATTAGGCACATAGACTAATTACAATGGAAATGAATAAACATGTCTCATGTGTTTTGATGATAGGCGAGTATGCTCTCACATTTCTTAGGTGATCAGAAAACCAAACTCATCCTTTGCTTTCAATAGTGCATTTCTTTAGCAGGCCTTCCCTCCTGAGGAGTTATTAACTCTTAGCCCTAAAGGCCAGTGAGAGGGGAATGACCTAAGTGGGAATGACTAACGCCAAGTACTCCAACCCACTATAAAATAAATGTGTTTTTTATTAAAATCAAAGCAATGGAAGTGCTCGGGAATAGCTCTCCTCCATACCTTTGGGTATATCAAACCTTGGTTTTCAAGGCTAGGAGACCTCTTAATTGATTTTATACCTAGACGCGTCGAACGGACCCCTTACTAGTTCCAAGTAAATTAGAAGCTACCCGATTCAACTCCGAAAGGGTGATAATCTTTGTGCAAGAGAGATAGTAACTCTCCCAAGATACTTGCCATATCGTGCCCCCATTAGCATTTGGAGTCAGATAATACGGCATTGAGAATCCATTGCGTGAGACTTAATGGTTGTATTTTGATTAGCTATTGGGTGTGTACCTAAGTCAGCAAGAAAAGGTTTTCATTCTCAGCCAATCTCCTTAGGATAGACTGATTGATGTATTTTCAAATTGTTCAAAACCCATGAAAACTTGGGCTTTCTTTAAAGCTTCTTGAACATACACTTTATGTGTCCTTAGGGACAAAAATACAATCTGAATTCTGTGTTTGTAAGTCAAGTCAAGATATCATCCATTGAAATACAACAAACATTGAAAACTCAAACTTCAAACTGTCAAATTCACAAGTTTCACAGCAGGTTAGCTCTTTCAGTCAAAACAGTCGTATCCATGGTCCAAAAAGTCACATTCACAGTCCAAACCTTAGCTCTTTTGGTCCAAACATTAGCTTTATCAGTCCAAATAGTTGTATTCACAATCCAAACATTACCTTTATCAGTCCAAACAATTGTATTCACAGTCCAAACATTATCACTTTTGGTCCAAACAGTCGCATCTAAAGTTCAAACAGTCGCATGTACAGTTCAAACTGTCACATCTACAATTCAAACTATCACACCTAGGGTCCAAATAGTTGCATTTCTAGTTCGAACGTCAGATCTTTTGGTGCGAATGTCAAATTTCTCATAGTTTAACATTAACTCTCCAAGGTTGAACACATTAGTGTTTCTGGTCTAAACATCAAAGTTTTTGGTCTAAACATTCATGCTTCTGGTCTGTCTGTCAGCATTTCTAGTCAGTTTGTCAGCATTTCTGGTAATTTTACCAATGTTTCTGGTCCATTTGGCAACGTTTCTGGTTAGTATAGCAGATTTCCTAGTCTAAACAATAACTCTCTTGGTCTAAAGGTCGGATCCCTTGGTCTAATCAACAACTCTTGTGAGTTGCATATCAAATTGCTCATGTTGCAGCATCAAATCTCCTAGTTTGTGCTTGCTAGGTCTACATATCTATTTTCTGAGTCTGAAAATCACAAAATTGGGTCAAAAAAACAATCTCCTAAGTTCAAACACCCAATTTGCTAAAGCACACATCATTATTTGACCTTTAGAGTCACTGTATTGCAGAGCAGAGTTTCTAGTCTATTTGTCAGTGTTCCTGGTCTGTTTCTCAGTGTTTCTAGTCTATCTCTTAGCATTTTTGGTCTATGTGTTAGTGTTTCTGCGATACAGAACAATGTTTCTGGTCTATTTGTCAGCATTTCTGGTCTGTCTATCAGCATTTCTGGAATGCAGAACAATATTTCTGGTCTGTTTCTCAACGTTTCGGGTCAGTATAGCAGAGTTCTTGGTCACTTTATCTGCATTTCTGGTAAACTGCATCAAAATCAGAAAACAAAAACAACCCATTTCTCATACAATCAAACATAGAGAGTAGGTCATCTTGTTGGGTCATTCAATCAGGTTATCTTCTGTCAAAAACAAATTCAAGAACAAGACACACAAAAGTCTCAAATATTCACCTCAAACAAGTTAAAGATCAAACACCTTAAAGTGCAACACCACATTGTCTTTGATAAACTGATCGTTCAAACATAGTTTCTCATCAAGATCTATCATCCTTTAATCATGAAACTACAACGCTTGATCAAAATAACCTCGTTATCTATCATAGGATATATCATTCCTATTGAACTTGGTCATATCAAAAATCACAAAATTTGCACTCCAAAACTAAGATCGAAAAACTTGCAAACAAGCAAATACTTGAAAAAGATCATTTCATGTCTATCCATCTACAAATTTTACCTCAATAATTGATCACTTATTATAACACATTAAACAAGATTTAAACCTCGAAAAACATTCAAAACACGTGTATGCCTGTTCTAACCAGGGCTCAGAGATGAAAGATTGCAAAAATAGAAATAGAAACGTTTGAAATAACTGAAGAATATAGAAACATGGAACACAAAGATGAGATACAAGTTGAAGAGGAAATAATAGAACAACATGTCAGAGATATCAAAAAAGATCCTCAATTTGATAAATTTATGCAGAAAATATTGGAGGGAGAAAAAGAAAAATATTTCCTAATGCTAGCAAAATCTGGTGCTAAACTCCCCCAAGATTTTGATGTGAACAAATTGACACAAAAGAGAAATGACCCCCCCCTTAATAATGAACAATACGAGGATATTTTTGGTCTCAAACTCAATGACACGTCAATTCCTAGTAACACTAGAAACAATGAGGAAACTTACATTCCCACAAGGGATAAAGTAGAAATTCTAAATAACGCTCAATCCAATGAGGATACAAGAGGGGATAGAGATGATATCAGAAGAGATCAAGATCCTCCTAGAATGAAAAATCATGGCTATGCAAGAACAAATCATGTGGATAATCCTATCACAACTCTCGCACAACAAATACAAACACTACAAATGCAAATTCAAGATATGCAAAGAGGAAATGTTAGAAGATACTCACTTCAAGAAATCTGTCCTTATCCATTCGACAGAAACCTAAACATGAGACCATTTCCTATAGGTTTCGAAACTGTTAGATACAAAAAATTTGATGGAAGTACTGACCCTCAAGATCATATAAGGGAATTTTGCACAATGAGTATGGAGTTTGCACATGAGGATACATACTTAATGAGACTGTTTCTGAAAAGCTTAACTAGACTAGTTATGGAATGGTTCTCCAAACTTACACCTAGAATCAGATCATTCTCAGAATTGGTGGATAAGTTTGTTTCACAATACTCTTATAACATCCAACATGAAGTAACCATAATAGACCTGTGTAACACAAAACAAAAGAGTGGAGAACCCTTCATGACATTCTTACAACAATGGAGGCTGTTAGCTTCGAGGTATCCTCGTCCAGTGCCAAAGTATGAAAAAATGGACATATTCATAGACAACTTAAACGATCAAATGAGTTATTACTTAAAAATCCAAGGAATTCAAAGTTTCACGAAAATGATTGATAATGGAATCAGAATGGAGGAAGCCATGATAATGAAAGGTGAGTTGAAAATATTCAAAGAAGGAGTTCACCCTCCTAACAACACTAACAACAACAATCACAATGATAAACCAAAGTTTTGGAATAGAAATCGTAATGTCATCAATGATGGGATAGTGGATAACAACAATGTAAAACCAAAGCAACCGGTTTTTAATTTATCCAATCACTCAGCAGCAGCTCAACAAAACAACAATCACCAAAAAGCAATTATCAAAAACTTCTTTCGAAGACAATTTACAAACATTGGTGAACCCATTGGGCCCACATTAAAAACACTCATTGCAACAAATTGATTACTTTACCAGAAGAAAGAAACTTTGAACCCAAGGTAAAACCTGCTTGGTGGAATGACAACCATTATTGTGATTTCCATCGAAACAAAGGACACCAAACAAATGCTTGTCAAAAATTAAAACATGTCATCCAAGATTTGATTGATAATGGAATAATAATTGTGGATGGACATACAACAAACGAATCTCACACAGCTTTCAAAACTCCACTTCCTAATTAAGAGAAGGGTGAATCATCAACAGGGCAGAACGGTAAAGGTAAAGCAAAGGTAAACTATGCTCATGCATATGACAATGTGGTAAATGTAATCATGGTTAAAGAGCAAAAACATCACGAACTTGCTCATATTATCACATGAAGCAAAGCTAAAGTGGTTTTGTCAGGTCCTACAACAAACACGTCATCCACTACCAAACAATACAATCTAGTGGATCATTAGAGAAAACACCCGCATAAATATCCATCTTAGAACTTTTAAAGTTGTCACCTGTCCACAAAGATTCTTGAACGAGCATTAGTAGATACCACAGTGTCCAAAGATCTTGATATAGATCAATTCCAAACCATGGTGGGACACCTCACAACTCCTCATTGCTTATCATTTACCGAAGAAGATGACATGTCCTTGCAACATCACCACAATGCTCCTTTGCATATTGAATTCCTTATTCACAAAACATGAGTTAAACGTGTTCTAATAGATGGTGGAGCTAGCCTAAATATTTGTTCTTTGAGTCTTGTTCATGCCTTAGGATATTCAGAAGATGCAGTTGATCCCCACAAAAAGATCACCATAAAAGCCTATGATGAAGAAGAATGTTCCTCTAAGGGAATTGTGATACTACCCATCAGAGTGGGACCTTTACAGAAAAATATAGCATGCCAAGTTCTGGACTTGGACTTATCATATAATATACTCCTAGGGAGACCATGGATACATGACTTGCAAGCTATCCCATCAACCTATCATTAGTGTGTCAAATTTCCCTATAATGGACAAGAAATCACAATATCTACAGATTCAAATCCATTCCAATATTGTAGCAATCTAAAAAAGGCTTAAGAAGTCATTGTTCCTCATAATAGGGAGGTGTCATCTTCGGACACACAATCCAAAGAACAATCATTTGCCTCTATTTTATCAAGTATGGAAAAACAAATGCAGCTAAGAGATCGAGGAAACGGAGAATACTCAATATCACAATTACCACTCTCTCCTAAATCTTCTGGAAAACCATTAAACTCTAAACAACAACCAATTGTGAAACATCTTCTAATATTTGATGGAGAATTCATTAGTGCTAGAACCTTATTAGAGGAGACAAAAGATAAAGATGTGCTACAGTGGCTATACAAAGATGAAGAAGTTCAACAAAAGGTCAACAATGTCAGAATACCTACAAAAAAATATGGAAAAGGATTCAACGTTCTTCAAAAGATGGGATACACTGGAACAAGTCCTATAAGAAAAATAAAAGAAGGTGTCTCAGAACCTATCCAACCTCATACTCAGCAAGCTACAGACAAAGCAAGTTTAGGGTATGGACAAGTTACTTTACTAGAAGACATATTCTCTAATCAGCACCAAGAGGAATATGAAAATAGACAAGAATAACTTACAATTGAAAGGGAAGAAGCATCTGCAAAGCAACAAGCACAACCAAACATGAAATGGCAAAAGAAACAATCCTCAAATCAACAAGAGAAACAAACCAATAGTACCTCCCAACCAGCATTAACTCTCAATCAAAACAAGCATGAACCTAGTACTAATCAAGGAGAGTTGATAGTAAAGTTGACAGAACTCAATCTCAGTCTAGAAGAAGTTGAATATGAAAGAAAGAAAGATATAGCAAGACAAATAGAAGAAACACATCAAAAGCTATATGAACAAATTTGTAGATTGCAAGCTGCAAGTAAGATAGATTCTGATGAATGGGAATGGGATTCCTATCATTCTGAAGAATCAGCTGAAGAAAATTTCTTTAAAGAAGATGTAGGAGTCGATGTAGTTCACACGTATGCAAGACAAACGTTAGGAACTATTTCACTTGAATTAGAATCACATTCGGCTGACCTGGACTTAATTGAGGATGATCAAGAACTTCTTGGGCGAGGTCATTTTGATGAGGGTACCATTCTAGACATTGACATACATATCGAAAACTTTGATAACTCAATCATGACCCTAAATACTCTCAAAACATCTCAACCTGATGATCCTTTACCTCTACTCCACCTCGAACTTATTGAATGGGAAAATGAAGGACATACTACCATTGATACCTTTGCAAATGACTATGCCATATCCATATATCTTAATGCAATCAAACCTACAACAACTTCCACCAAGAATTTCAGCAACGCATCTTCCAGTCAAGTAGGTGCCAAATCTCCTAGTCGCAAAAGCGATAATAAAGAAAACAATATCAAGTCTAATGTTGAAAACCATTTCTTGGCAACATTAGATCAGGAAAAAGTAAAAAGAAAGGATGTATCTAATGGTTAAAACCTCCTCGATGCACCGAAAGATGGGAGATTTGACACTTTACTTGAGTAAGATCAAGAAAGGTCATCAATTTTGATTGAACCAACAGAAGCAGTTAATATTGGGACATCAGAGAAACCAAAGATCCTACATCCAGCAACTTCTCTGTCAGAAAAAGAAAGGAAATAATATATGGAATTATTCAAACGATGACAAATCAATTTTGCCTAGTCATATGCAGACATACGAGGATTAGATCCAGAGCTTATTATGCATCACTTAAATGTCAATCCAGGAACCAAACCAGTCAAACAAAAATTAAGAAAGATGCATCCACATATTGCTCTCTTGGTCAAAGTAGAACTAAAAAAATTACTCGATGTAGGATTCATCAGACCTATAGCATATCCTTAATGGGTATCAAACATCATTCTTGTTTCAAAGCCAGACAAAAGTATTAGAGTATGCACAGACTTCAGAGATCTTAATAATACATGTCCAAAGGATGACTTTCCTTTACCTAACATTGACATCATTGTAGATTTAACAGCTAGACACTCCATGTTTTCTCTAATGGATGGTTTCTCCGGATACAATCAGATTAAAATAGCACCTGAAGATCAAGAAAAGATAGCTTTCACATGTCTGTGGGGTACTTTCTACTGGAACATCATGCCTTTTGGACTAAAGAACACAGGTACCACAAATCAGAGAGCTATGACAACGATATTCCATGACATGATGCATACATTCATGGAAGACTATGTGGATGACATCTTGGCAAAATCATACAACAGAGAAGAACATATCGAAATACAGGAAAAGATCTTTGATCGGTTAGAACAATACAAGCTACAGCTAAATCCTAAGAAATGTGCCTTTGGGGTCACTTCAGGAAAGCTATTGGGATACATTGTTTTAGCTAGAAGTATCGAAGTAGATCCAGCTAAGGTCAAAGAAATCATGGAAATGACATCTCCCAAGAATATAAGTCAACTCATATCACTACAAGGAAGACTGCAGTCAATCACAAGATTTGTGGCTCAACTAGCAGATAAGTGTCAACCATTTACCCATCTATTACATAAAAATGTCCATTTCAAGTGGGACCATCAATGTGAGGATGCATTCAACAAGATCGAGGCATATCTCATGCAACCACCTGTTCTAATGTCACCAATTCCAGACAAGCCGTTATTGCTCTATGTATCGACCACTGAAGTATCATTAGGAGTTTTTCTCGCACAATAGGATAATGAATGAAAAGAGTGAGCCATCTACTACATCAGCAGAACACTAGTGGGATACGAGCTCAACTATTCCCCAACAGAAAAAGCATGCTTGGCGGTAGTTTTTGCTTCTCAAAAATTAAGACTCTATCTCTTGTCTCACTCCATCAAGTTGATAGCTAAAATCGATCCATTGAAATATTTTCTCAGCAAGGCAACATTGACAAGACGACTAGCAAAATGGATGATGATCCTAAGTGAGTTTGATATTGAGTATATAGACAGAAAATCTATCAAGGGACAAGTCATCATAGATCAACTAGCAGAGGCACCACTTCAAGATGATCATCCTCTACAGATTGAGTTTCCTAATGCTGATATCCTAACGGTCACAATAAAAGCATGGCAACTATACTTTGATGGTTCATATACGTAGCACGGATCAGGAGCAGGAATTCTATTTATCACACCACAAGGTCATACAATTTTGAAAGCATACAAATTAAGCTTCCCATGCACCAACAACACTGCAGAGTATGAAGCTTTGGTTACAGGTATCAAAATGGTTATAGAATGGAACATTACACAACTTCAGGTCTTTGGAGACTCTCAGCTTGTCATCAATCAAATCAATGATGACTATCAAACAAAAGATGACAAACTCATGCCTTACAAAAATATGGTGGATGACTTCAAGAAATATTTTATTGAAATCACTTTTGAACAAATTCCAAGAAATGATAACAAAGCAGAAAATGTCATGGCAACACTTGCTTCTCTATTACAAACATAGGAAAATCAAGAGTGTTATGAATTCCTGGTTGAAGATTTGTTTTACCCGTCTCATAATTGTCCTGATTCCCAAACCATTTGTCAACTCATAGGACATGATTCCTCCCGCTATGGTCAAAATTACACATACCTGAAAGATAACATCTTACCCCCTAACTTATCAAAAAATCAAAAGAGAAATTTTATTCACCAATCCTCCCATTATACTCTTGTTGCGGATACCCTATTTAAATGAGGTCTGGACAGTACTCTTTTAATATGTCTCGAACAAGAAAAATCTGAGAAGGCCTTAAAGGAAGTCCATAATGGCATTTGTGGCACTCATTCAAGTGGTCTTACCCTTTCGAAAAAACTCATACGCTTGGGCTATTATTGGCCGACTATGGAATGAGATTCTTTTCAGATAGCTAGAACGTGTGAACAATGTCAGATCCATGGGAACTTGATTCATGCACCAACACAAGAACTTCATGCTTTGGCAACATCTTGGCCTTTCTGCCAATGGGGTCTTGATCTAGTAGGAAAAATAAATCCTTCTTCATCTAATGCTCACAAATTCATCTTTCTAGCTACAAAATATTTTACAAAATGGATCGAGGCAGTACCTCTCACAAATATCACAGGAAAACAAATTGCTGCATTTATCTTGAATTACATCATCTGTCGTTATGGAATACCAATGACCATTATCACTGATAATGGGCAACCATTTAAGAATCAGGATGTACAAGAGCTATGTGAGAAGTTTAAGATCTAGCACAGATTCTCCACACCCTATTATCCACAGGGGAATGGGCAAGTAGAAGCATCTAACAAAACTATTCTAAAAATCCTCAAAATGACAGTGAACGATGCTGGGAAAGATTGGCATATTCAATTAAACCCTGCTCTCTGGACCTACCGCACCAGTATCCGCACACCAACAGGTGCTTTCTCTCTTGTATATGGATTAGAAGCCATATTGCCAATCGAAGTAGAGATACCCTCTCTACGTGTATCACTAAAAGGACTTATCCCAGATGAAGAACAACGAGTATCTAGACTGCAAGAGTCAGAACTGATCCATGAAAGAAGACAAAATGCCTTTGATCATCTAAAGGTATATCAACAAAGAATGTGTCGAAGTTATAATCACAAGGTCAAACCATGAATCTTTCAAGTGGGACAACTAGTACTAAAGGAAAATCCACGAAATCAGTCAGATCGAGAAAAGAAGGGAAAATTTGAACCAAACTGGTTAGGTCCATTTGTGGTCACAATAGTATTTGGGTTAGGGGCATATTAGCTATCAACACAAGATGGAGACCAGCTCGAGGAACCCATCAATAGCATGCATCTGAAGAATTTTTATGTCTAAAAATCCAAAAATAGTGAAAAAAGCAGAAAAATCCAAAAACAGTGAAAAAGCAAAAAAATCCAAAAACAGTGAAAAAGCAAAAAAATCCCAAAATAGTGAAAAAGCAGAAAAATCCAAAAACAGTGAAAAAGCAGAAAATCCAAAAATAGTAAAAAATTAAAAATGAAAAAAAAAGTGTAATAAAAACAGATGGTGAAAACCTGGCAAACAGGCGCTATCTGTCGGCTAGCTCTGCCATCTATTGGTTCACGCTTTCTTCCGCTTGCATTTTTTTCCATCATCACTATTCATATTCGTTATAAAGCCTTTGTACATACGCAGGCATCCCAGGTGATTTCTCGTCATGGTTTGGATCATTGACTATATCATAATAAAGGTTTGCTTCTAAGCTGGGGGCAAAATCCTGAACCTAGCTAAGGGCAAAAAGTTTTGATCATTTTAAGCTTAATCAAGTAGGTAAAACAATAGTCAGACAATGCTTGTCAAGCGAAAAAACTGAGATACATCCAACATTGAACATAAGATCACATTGTCAACCATTAACTATCACATATCAATCTAAACATGACAAAACACATATCAATAGATGATATATCTTGACTCATGATTTTAACACTTTGGCAATTATGGTTCAACTATTTTATTTTGATTTTTGCTATCATGATTTCTGAGTAACTCCAAGATGTCTTTGACTAGAGGAATGAGGAAGGAACATGATATTTTTCTTGTCTACTATTTGTAAATTAATCATTAATATGTGCAAAGTTGTCTAAGGAAATGATCATCAGAGTATCATTGAAGATATTTCAGACTTGCATATAGAAATGGTTAATACTGCCTGTTTTACACAAGCAACACTCTGGTCATCTTGGTTCAATTATACCTCGATGCTTGTGCTAACTTTCAATATCAAAACCCAGGAAAGTAGTGCTCAGGTCATCATGCTTCAATTATACCATTGATGTTTCCACTCGCTTCCCACATTTTAAAGGCTCAATGATGAAACAAAGCAATGACTCCATGACCGGTCCGATCACTGCATTGCATTGCATTTTAAGATAGATTTGCATTTCATTCTGCATGGGATCACAATGCTCATCTTTTCCAAGGCCAAAGCTAACATGGTTTTATCTCTCTTATTACGTGATTGAGTACATTGGACAATAACAAAAATAATCAATTCATTCATCCTACATGATAAGTTAGTTCATCTCAAGTAACCATTGCATACCAAGACATCATTCATATAAAGCATAAACTCATTCATTCATTTAGTAAGATCATTGCATGACATTCATCTAATCTCAAATCATATAAGGTATCACCATTGCATTGCATTGCATCCATCTCATATTGACATGCATGATAAAATCATAAAAATATCATAAACATAGAAAGCATTGCATCACACAAACATCACATAGAAATTATAAGCATCACCATGCATCTTTGCATACATCATGTAAATACTGCATCATCATATATCTATCATCTAGAATTCATAAGCATATAAAAAATTAAAGCATACATCATGAAAGTAACTGCACATCATAATCATATGTCAAATAGAATGCATCCATCATTTCATAGGTCATGTAGAGCGAATAGAATCAACTGCATATCATATCATCAAAACAAGATCAATGTCCAAGGTACAATGATATCACAAAATATATGAGATACATCACAACTATACATCGTAGGAATCATCAATATCTCATCACAAAAAGGTGTGTACATAACTAGATCAATGTCTCATATCAGTGTGACCACTCGGACGTGGAGCGAAACTCTATCCTGATGCAGCAGGTAGAGTAGCACCAGCTGGTACCCCTATACCTGAGTCCCCACCTGGGGGAGATCTCTGAAGTGGCCCTGTCACTCCTCGACTCTCAGTCTGGCTCTGTCCTGATCTCCTGCTCAGCTATGAAAATCCTGGAGCCCTCTGATCAGGAGGAACAATAGTAAAGTATAATGTCCTGTAATACTCAGCCTCTCGGATCCCTTGGCACATCATCTTCAGGGCAATCTTCCCTAAAGTAGACCCTCCTAACAACTGTACCTATTTCTCGGCCTGCCGACACCTATCCATAGTTGCGTCTCTCTCGACTAGGAGAGAAGCCATCTGAGTCTTTAGCTAGGCCATCTGAGAGTCCCTCTCTACTAGTCAACTCTCTAGCTGTTGAACATGAGCCTATAGGTCTGTAATCTGAGCCTGTTGTTGATGCAACGACATCCTAATGAGGATCCATTGACATGCCTCTCCCTATGGCTGCTCAGCCTGCAGATCTAGAACTCCTGGCTCCTGGTGTGCTTGTTGCTGCCACTGCCACTGCTTGACCATCTCCCCCGTCATCATCCCCCCATCATCATCTCCTCCATCATCATCTCTGGCACCATGATCTCCTGCATCTCCTCCATATCCATCCCCATCTCCACTATCATCTCTCCCCTCACCATCCCTCCGTTGTCTAGGAGCTCTGCATCGTAGCCTCTCATCATCCTCATCAAAAACTGGCTCTGGCTCATCTGGACATGTCAGCCTCAGAAACTTGTGTACAGTACAGTGCATAGCATGCTCATGTGTCATCCAGCTATACATCACACCTGGAAGATGATCCCAATCAACTGGCTCCAATGATCGATACTCTGGGCAAGCCTGATCATATGAAATAAAAGGCCCCCAAGTAGTCACATCCAATCTCCGACGAGCATAATGAGTTGTACCCTGTGGCATTCCGTGTATCCTGCCATACTATCTCAACACCCTCATACAAAGGAATCACTCGATGACATAGGGTGTCGACCCCATCAGATATCGCGTCATGAATACATACGACATCTCCACTGCATCCTCAAGCCAAATCTCACAATCCCTATATGGTCTCCATATCACAGTATACAAATCATCCAAGGCCCATCGCCAATACTCTAATTTGCCCAGCTTTCACTGGACAATAATACCTGGATACCCCTCAGCACAAGGCTTGCTTATAGGTCTATCTCTGTCAGCCAATGGTCGTGTGATAGGTAGATGCTCCCAGGCCCATATCTAAAGAACGGTCACCCCTACTGATAACGTAGCTAATCCCTGATACACAACTTGATGCAAGTCATGATACAAATGCACCAACATACATGACCCCCATGCAAAGCGGGTCCCCTCTGTCACCATCTGCTCAAGCAGACGACCCCATCCAACAGATAATTCCTTTGACCTATGATCAGGACAAAGGAAGCCTCCAATAAATTCGGCAAGCATATCCTAACTCCTGCCATGCAATATCATACCCACCTATCTCATCATCCTTAAACACTCTGCAAAGTGCCTCTGTCCCACCCCACTCGTTGAGATCATAATATACTAGATCACCCATCACAGGGATGCGTAGAATCCGATATACATCCTCGGGTGTCACCATAATCTCTCTCGTTGGCAAATGAAACATGTTATGCTCACTATGCCAATGCTCTGCTAAAGCTGCTAGTAATCCCCTGTTTATCAAAGGTCGGGGCATGCCAAGAAGGGAAGATAAACCACACCTGCCAATGTGGTCTCGCTCTACAGGGCTAAGGTGGGGTTATTAGCATCCATGTCTTCGGGAAATGCTCCCAAGACTGAAGAACGGTAAAGTGCTCCTACAATCAAATCATCTCATCATATCAGTTTCTTGATTTATCTATCTATCAGTTTATTTTGCTCAACTAAGATTTTTATCAAATCTCGTTGGGCCCCTATCAATGACACTCATCTATCATGAGGTCATTATCAAACTTATCTCATCTCGTGTGTGCATCGAGATAATTAGAACTGATCATCAAATTTATCAATCAGGAGCGTTTAATTTTATCAATTAGATAGCTAATCAAATCTTACCCATCAAAAATCAAAATCAAATTGACAGCAAAGTCAACCAATCGACCAATCAAATCATTTTCTCTAATTTTGTCAAAATTGAAAAATCAAAAAATCAAAAAAACAAAAAATCGTCAAAACCGAAAAAATCAAAAAATTGTGGAAAAAAAAAAACCCTCCCCCCCGCGGCCCCTATGGCGTCGACACCGACTGCGGTGGCGCCCACAGCGCCTCCCACAGTGTCGGTGGTGGCACCAGTGGCAGCCACTGTCGGGCCTCCACCACTGCCTTTCCCTCTTCCCGCCAAAATTTCAAAAAATAAAAAATAATAATTTTTTTTAAATGTATTTTTTTTAGCAAAAAAAAATGCATGTATAAAAATAAATTTTTGGGATGCACAATGGAAATTTTTTTTTTAAATCCGAAAAAAAACCCATTTCGGAAATTGAAAAACCCATCTCAAAAATACAATTTTCTTCCCAATCGATCTGACAAAAATACTAAAAAATTATTTTCATGCAAATAGCTAAAATTTTCAAAAATCAACTAAAAATTAACAAAGCTGGGTTTTCTTGAAGTACGTATCGGTGGACCATATGCCGAAGGACGCTCATATCACCAAACTCGCTCGAACCAATGCTGGTGGTACGGGATCGCCATTTCCTTTCTCCAGAGCAAATTTTCTCCAAAAACTGCAGTGCACAAATGAGGAGTGGTAAAAAGGAATTCACCTTTTTAAACTCATAATGGGGCATTTAAGTGGGATTTTTATTCCACTTATTTTTAATCAACTAATCAGCCTGGCAGGGCAGCATTTTCAGATTTCTTATCGGGAAATGAATCGGATTGACTCTAAAAATCTCTAAAAATTGGAAAATCATTAAAAATCTAAAAATCGAAATAATTTCAAAAAATTTCAAAAAAATCAAAAAATCGCGAAAAATTCACAAACATTCGAAAATTATCCGATTCATCTCCTGAGGGGGCATCCTCACATCGATATCTATCAATCAGTGTCTGGGGCATCATATCAAGATTTATTATCTCCAGAATCAGCATCATATCAAGATTTATCATCTCCAGAATCAACATCATATCAAGATTTATCATCTCCAAAATCAAATCAACATCATATCAAGATTTATCATCTCCAAATAAAATCAGTATCATATCGAAACCAAATCCGCATCAAATCAAGATCGAATTTACATCCTATCAAAATCAATATCAGCAACATCATCAATCAAGTTTTCTTTGAATCAACACGTCGTCACACATCGCTTCAAAGAGGGGCAAAATGTATACACCTAAAAATGGTCTGAAGATAGTTAATTAAATACACAGTTATTTGATTAATTCCCTTTCCCAATTAATTGAATTGACAAGTAATTTAATTAATTTCTCTATTCATCTACTAGTAAATAAATCTAAATGATTTATTTATATAGTTCATCTCATATCCCCCTTTGATTAATTAATTCTAAATTAATTAATGTCTCCCCATATTAATCAATTATTCTAATCCCTAATTAAGATTAACAAACTCAAGTTTGTTGAGATTAATTACCATTTTCCAGTTATTTGAATTTCTAAATTCAAATGAGCACATGGCTCCTAACTTTAACCACCCAGCCTAACCATCCCCTAACTTAACCCATTCAATCTAATCTTGGGTCTAACTAACCGTATCCAATCTTGCACATTCTAACCTCCTTATCCTAACCTCTCATGGTGTGGATATTCTCTTCTTGAGACACATGGCACTTTTGCCACATGTCTCCTCCCTTGGACACTTGCCCTCTCATGAGAAAAGCTTCTAGACACCTATCACCATAGAGATGACAAGTGTCTCTTCCTCCGTCCTCTTCTCCAACTTCCTCACTCTTGGCCCTTGATATCTTCAGATCAAATCTAGACCATCGATTCCTACCACCTCAGCTTTGGCCTTGGAATTCCTATAAATATCCCCCATTTTGGAGCAATATGGATCCCATCTCATATCAATGTAGGCATCATTACTATAGGCAATTTGCATTTCAATTATCTAGTAATTAGATTTTGGATTTATCATAGCATGTTAATCTAGTTTCTTAAATCATGCATTTCGTATCATCTCCATAGTCAATCATGATCAAATAGCTACTCAACTCTTGAGTTGTCACTTTGGAGGTCATTGCTCCGCTGAGAGCCCATCAATCCAACACCTTCAAGGTCCTCAAGAATAGAGGAAAATGGGACATTTCAAGGAAGGCTTATGGTTTGCATCTTTGATTTAGTTTTGAAATTAAGATTTTCAATTACATTTTATTGTCTCATTATATGTGTATGCCTTTTATATACAACATTTTTAGCATCATAGTATGATCTATGCACTGCACTTCTGAATGAATTATTGAGCAATCTAAATAAAATTAAGCAAGATAAAAAGTATACTTTTAAATATGGTACACTCCTTATTTTCCTGGCACTGTACTTCCTAAATGAGATACCCGGTATCAACGGTAAGGTCTAATGGGCCTATGATAGACCAGTGGCCATGAAAATCAAGGAAGGTCTATGGGGATTTGGTGATGCAACCATGAGGATATCTGTTCTCTAGAGATATTTTAAAACTTTCCAAGCCACAATGAAAAACAGGGAGACGATTTCGAAGGAGGTAGTTGATAAATATGAGCAAACTATATACTTCATGGTCGATAAGGATCAATTTTTGATGGAAGAAGTGGAGACCCGGATAGTCTAGATCATGTCCATGGGGTATGAAGTTGACTCGGGTACACTTGAGGCATATGCACAACACCTTCTGAGTCAACCGGTGGATCCCAAGGAAAGGAGATTTGGCAGATTCAAGGGAAAGTACCTTAGTTTACATATGTCGTTCACTACTCCTGCCTGGAAGAGAAAAGTCACTAAGATGGCAGAAGAAGTAGCTACTCTAATGGGTTTCACCAAGGAGGAGGTGAAGAAAGAAAGAGAAAAATATGCTCAAAAGGAAGCAAAAGAGGAAACCAAGAAACCTAAGGTAACTAAGTCTACTCTTGCTCCGGTGGCACAGCCTACAAAACCTAGCCCATCTAGAAAGGGTGTGCTAAAATAGAAAGAAAAACCCAAAAGAACCTATGTGTCAGTATCTCTGGTGGCCTCAAAAACTAAATCTGAGGAAGAGGTGGGAAGAGCTAAGAAAAAGGGAGAGTTTGTCAGACTACTAAGAAAGCCTCAATTCGGTGGAGCATAGCAAAGCAAAAAGACTAAGTCAGATCCTGCTCCTATTGGAAGATCCCAAAGAGGTAGATAGGTCAAAATTCAACTTGACAAAGACCTCGAGTTTGGCAACATACAAGGTAAGTACACAATCATTCCTCCACTATTAGCAGATCAATTGATAGATGAAATATTAGTGGATGGCAATTTGAAGAATCTTGAAGCAAATTTTGAGCATTTTGATGATGGTGACCAAAGGAAAGTTGAGGAAGCGGTAGTATTATACTTACATAATTTTAGTAAGACACTAATTGAATTAGAAAATTCCATTCCAAAGGACTTGTACAGCTTAATAGATGCTATAAGAATGAATGCAAGAAAATTTGACAGAGAAATGAAGGAGAAAGGTATAGTAAATAGATGTACCTATATTACTCATAGTGAAGTAAATAGGTTAATTGAAGAAGAAAATAAAAAGGAATTCAGAAGTAAGAATAGAATCAACATATTAATGATTGGGAATGTAGAGGAGGTGAGGAAAGAGACAGAAGAGATATGGAAAAATATTATTCAGAATGACCCTTTGTACAAAGATGCATTTGTACCATCACAGTTAGAAGATAAGCAAAGTGATTCCAGAAGTCAAAAGGTTAAGAATTGGTCTAAAGATCAACTGGAAGACCAAGGTAATACCACAATTGATGCTGAGACCCATGACAATCCTTTGGTGATAGATAGCTCTGCAGCCCTTGTGATTCAACAGACTGATATTGGGGACAAGGGAGAGAAGAAGCATGTTGTGTCAGGAAAAGCGGAGGTAACTAAGGTGGACAATGGAAAAGGCATAACTGATCTGGAAATTGCCACTCCTCAGGTTACAGGGTTCCCCCCTTAGATTCTAATCAATCTTGATGGCTCAGTTGATCTTAGGAATATGTCTCATGTCGAGAAGTTTATGCTTGTTGTTGCAGTGCAAGCTCAAGCCAGTCAAGATCCGGTGAAATAAGAGAATGAAGACAAAAAGCTAATTTTGATATCTATAGATGTTTTGTAGAAGGTGGCTTCCAATGTACAGTTAAATTCAAATAACAACCTAGGTCCAATAATTTATTACCATTTATTAACAGTGTAAATCCCAATTTTGATTTTTTGGAGAAGATGGCCACTCAGAAAGTTTTGGACAGGTTTAAGGAAGTTAGAAAACAAGCATTCCTAAAAATGATTGAAGATGATAGGGTAACACTGAATAAGAGATTGCAGACTATTTCTGACACATTGTCAAAGTCGGTAAATTGTATAAATCTTGCCTCATTTTTCCTAAGTTCACTATTGATATTGATAAACAAATAGGAGTCAGCTAGGGAAAGCTTGCTAGTATTTCTCAATATTTTGACCCTAATGTAACATTAACCAGAAGTATTGAAGGACAGATTATAGCCTTGAATAATTAGATCTCAAGCCTTCAAGTAGATAAGGAGAAAGTTTTGAGGAAAGTGGGTGAACTCCGGAACCTGATTCCCATCCAGTTATATACTATGCTAAGTAATATAATGCAGACTATATGGAAATGGCCCGACCTGTACCATCAAATTTGAGAGAGTTAGAAATTCATGCTAATGTATTTAATGAATTTATCACAATTTTGGATAACCTGAAGAGTGGGTGGGATACTCACCTGGGATTTTTGAAGACTACTTATGCTGACATCTTCAAGTATTTGTAAAAAAAAAAATCATTTGTATATCAATTTTGGGTAGCACCCCATCTTTGGCATTGTTGTCAAAGGGGGAGAGATGAGGTAAAAATGTATAGGATAATTGTGTATAGAGTGTACAGTTCAGTGATGCAAATTTTTGGATTGTTGATCTAAGTGGGAGCCTTAGAATTCTTTTATTCTTTCATCCGGTGTACAGGTTTCAACACTTAGCTATTTTTCACAAGTGTTGCCATCAATGCCAAAGGGGGAGATTGTTAGCAACTGACACTCATCTGATGATTTTAGGTGACTTCTGGTAGTTGCTTATTTGTTTAGGTTTGTCATTGATGGAAAATCTTCTTGATGATTTGATCTGGTAGTCGTGATTCATCTTATCTAGAAGATGGAGTTAACTGATAGGCAGTTAACCGATAAAATAAAGTATTTCTAAAATGTTTTTATTCGGATTGATTTATGATAATTGTGGTGTTTTTGGTGATTGTTATTATCATCTCAGTGGTTGGGAAGACCCTCAGGAAGCATTTGATTATAATATTTTGGTCCAGTGATATGTTTTGTTCGAGATTCAAGCCGACTTGGAGCTACACGTTACACTTCTTAAAGTCGACTTGAAGGAGATTGCTTTTGTGTTAAGACCGAATATATAAGATCGATTTGGCGATTGATTTTTGGTGTGTTAGTGGTGTGTTGATCTGTTTTGGTGCAATTGAGAATAGTTTCACATGCACACTTTTCTTTCAGACCAATGGGAAGCTGACTGAGATAGAAATAGAGTATTCAACAGAGCAAAGACAGTCAAAGATTCAATGTTTAACCAGAACTCAGTATTGCATAGTCAGATGCTAATTGAGAGTTCATTTCATTGTAGTTTCTCATTGTAATCAAATTGTAAGTCAGTGAGACTTCCCTAAAGGTTGTACCCTTCCGAGAAACTATATCTTAGAAGTGAGCTCTAGGAAGTGAGCCTGAATGCAAGTGCATTCCCCATCTATGTAATATTGATGTACTCCTGGCCATAGTATATGAATATTGTTGGTTCCAGCCCCACCATGGTTTTTCTCTTTCTGGATTTCCATGTAAAAATACTGGTGTTGTGGATTTGTGTATTCTTTGTTGCATGTTTATGTTCTTTTCTATTATGCATTGCTAACTGGTGGATAAAGAATAAGTTTAAGGATTTGACTTCTAATAGATCAGTGATTCACCCTCCCCCCCCCCCCCCCTCTCAGTGATCTCTGATTCTAACAACCTCATTTTACTCCACATGTTGTAACTTATAATATCAATGTGAACTTATAAAGTATTTCAGTGGTGATCATCAAACCTATACCTACATAGTGAACAAACATGTTAGATAAAATAATGAAGTTTGGATTGCTTCCTTCTTTTCTCTTTGATTCATGTAATGAATGTATAACTAATTTGATGTATTATGGGGGTGAAATTTGCATCAGTTTATAATGTGTAGGTAAATATCTGGAGTCCCAAGCTCTAACACAATTTCTCCCATCTCCTTGTAGGTATTTATGGATGGTGAAGCAACTAGAGCTAAAGATAGAAAATTTAATGGTGGGATTCGTCATTCCAGGCAATGACAGATCCCTTTTATTTTCTTATGCTTCATTCTCATATGCATTGTTTTCTTTCATAATGCATCCTTTTAGTTATTCCCACAGCTTGTGTGGGACATTATACCTTTAACACTTATGAATAAAGAAAACAATCTTTTATGCAAAGATGTATACTCTTGTTTCTTGTAAAACATTTGCATTGAATCCCTAATTCTTTTTAAGAGCATTTTCTTCCTTTTTCAGTAAAGAACACTTAACAAAAAACAATGTATACCTTTCACCTTTAGTTGCACACACTATTCTAGCTCTACTTGATTGATTTGTAAGCAAAAATAGGTAGCAGACCTTCTTCCCTTTATCAAGAAAATTCTCAAAAAATATATCTTCTCAACGACCTTCCTATGTTTCTCTCTACTATCATCCAGGTTTGCCAATGCAAATCTTAATTTGCCTTCCATATCATAATGTCATCTACATCATTTCAATCATTCTAATCCATACCATCCATGTCATTCAATTCTTCTTCAAACATAGTGTTTAAAATCCAAGATCTACCTCAATGGTTAAGTTGTCTCTTCAAGAACCAAAGCTTTGATACCAATTGTTGAACAGTAGTGGAAGCTGAGAGGGGGGGCGAATTAGTATACATGCAAAAACTATATATTATTAAGTTACTTAAACGATAACATCATCTGAACACTTATGCATAAAAGTAAGTAATTGAATCATCAAAATTGTGCACACAAGAACACCAAGATTTTTATATGGAAAACCCAAACTGGGAAAAACCATGATGAGAATATCAATTGTTTACAATGAATAAGGCTTCCTGCCAAAGAGCTTATTGCTCCAGACATACAGACTAAGTCGCACAACCTTAAGAAAGATACAAAATAAGGACTTGCACAACTGAAGATCACTTCTTTAGGGCAAGATAACAAATAATGTTCCAAATATGATAATAATAGACTGAATTGTATACAAAATAGCATATGCCAAAATTCATATAACAATTCATAGTGTTATACTCATTTTTCTACTTTATACATATTTTGAACCACTACTACACATCATATATGCACTGCAATCATCATACCATATCGATACACACACACTCTCTCTCATATATATAAATGCAACTATTATGTTCATTATATATCAACGCGATCCACAATAATCTCTCCTAGGTTGGCCAAAATAAAAGTGTAACATGTACATAACATTAACCCAAAATATATCATCTGGAAGGTAGAGAATATGTGTGAGGGTTCACACTAATTCAACACACCTTCCAATCATCTTCAAAAATCTTCTATGCACAACCTCTCAAACCAATATATAAATAAGTTGGTACAGAGTGGTTTACAACATCCAAGATGTCTTAACCTAAACCCAAAAATAGAATAAGAAGTAAATCACAAAATATAAACAATGCCTAAGGAATAGAGACACTTTACCTACATGATCATCTGAGGCATATCCGATACACATACATTCTACATCATAACATAGTTCACTAGAGTAGACAACAATGATAATAGCATAATTTCTGGACCAAGTAGAAAATATTAAAACTTTTAGAAACAACTCAAATCAATCTCCCATATCATCTGATCAACACAACATATATCTAGATCAATAGCATATTGAACCACACACTTCTACGATACATCTCTTTTGATACATACTCAACACTGACACAACAATGTATTCCAACATCATAAGACATCTAAATCAACATCACCAACATCTTATCCACCTGACACAATTTTGACATCAATGACAACAAAGACATTCATAAGTGGAACACATTATTCTCCCAAAATTTTAGCCAAGAAGCATCAAACACTTTGTGTCAATTGTCATTGTCCCAACAAATAGACTCAAATTTTAACGGAAGCGATATAATATGACCTCGATATTAGATATATAATTTGTATGAGATATGATGACATTTAAGTAGGGGAAGAGTGCTTTGAACTTTGAAATGAGATAGGACTTATATAGAATTAAAATAAAATAGGAGAAATGACATTGTTGGGTGAAAATTTTGTAAACTAGAAGCTTTACAAAATTGTAGTTTTTGTTGATCAAGTTGAAAGCACCGAAATACTGAGAACGGGGGGGTGAATCAGTATTCCCACAAATTAAAGAAAACTTTTCACCGATTATAACTGTTCACAAAACATCAAACAAACTTGACTGATATAAAGTCGTTAATGCAGAATACACGTGATGAACATAACCACAAGAATATGTGGAAAACCCAAAATAGGAAAAACCACTGAGAGTGTTAACTCTTAGGGGAATATAACTAGTTATAACTATTTTTACAAAGAGGTGGCTCACTGCCAGATTACAAAAATGGCTCACTATTGGACTGCTCACTCTAGATATACAAAGAGATGGTTAACTATCAAAATGCTCACTGCAACTAAAAAGGTTGAACTGAGAAGATTTGGATCTCCAAATGCATGGGATCAGTTCCAAGTTTAAGCTCAAATTACAAATCACAAACTCTACAACAGATCCAGTTAGAGATAAATTGTACAACTATCTTGCAACAGGTTCAATAAAGGACTACTTCACTACTGCAATATTGTCTATCTTTGTTGTCTGCAACTCACACACACACTATTATCCTCACTGTCTAATTTCTTTTGCATATCACACACATACCTTCACTCACTCAATCTATACTTCTATATCTCACTTCTTCTTTTTCTCCATTTGCTACTACATATGAATATTTATATATACCAGAGGGCACAAATACAAAATAGTGTGTCCACCAAGCCCAACACGTTATCAATATGCATATGTCGGCCTCCGCAAGACTTCTACACACTTCCTTTACATACTTTGATTGCCAATGCATACATCGAGATTACTAGAAAGGGATAGGATCATCCAAACCCAAGAATACCGACCCATAATCATAAGATCAAGCTCAATATCTCCTAAATGTAGACTCCACGCGTACCAAGAAAACTACAACACAAAAATTGAAGAGATACTTCTGATAATTACCAAAACTGCTAACACATGGACACATAACTGATACCGTGATCAATGAGAGCTCCTAACACCGGGGTACCAGGATTAATGAGAACTCAATGAAACCTCTAAAATCATCATCTAGGGTTGTCCATGCTGCATAATAACTTCTGACCAAAACCCCAACATCTGAACTACACATCCATACTAATTGCATACAACAACAACCATAACATCCAGACTAATGTCTAGGCCTCATGCACTGTCTAGTCCAAACCGAATGGAAGGTTTGACATCAATGACAATAATATTGACACATCTAAAAAATTTAACCACAGTGTCATGTAAGATTAAATCTCTCCTTACAAAGAGGAGGTTGTCTTCTTGTTGCTTTCTACCAAATAACTCTTGATTAGGAATAAAACTAAACTAATGACCTAGATGTCACTTTCATCAATTCCTCTTATTTCAAGAATATTTTCCCCTTATTCTCTTGTTTCAGAACAAGTCTTTCTTTCAAGACTTCACAACTAAGAACAATAGTAAACAATAATAAGTGATACCATGAGATTAAACAAAATAATAGCCTCATGTAGCACCAGTGAAAAATATGATTAAAGAGTTTTCACAAGCCCAAAGACTTTTACAACCCTTTATAAAAAACTAAATAAAAAAGTTAAAATATATAGCATTACAAAGACTCACAATTATATTGAAGCTTTATTTGCAGCTCAAAGACTTCAAATTATATTCAACTAAATTGTCAATTACTGTATCTAAACCCAATACTGTAGCTCAAAGACTACCAAAATCATACTTAAACTTAATTTAAATTCACTAGCCACAACACAATACCTCAAGTTAAACTCAAGTTATGTAATAACAATGACGTAAGAACATTGTACACTTAAGAAAATGCTTCAACTCAAATATTGAATGCACAATTGCTCCTTTTATTAACTTGAAATTCATTTATAACATAATCTCAAAGTCTCAAGTTGCTACATAAAATGACAAAGTTTTGTTGCTATGCATAAAGATTAGTGTTTACAATGAGAACCCTCATATATATAGGAGAGGGGTTGATGCAGGACCATCCCCGATTCTTGGCAATCTTGCATCAACCAAAAAAAAATGTCTATTCTATTTGTTTATGTTTTGGCAGTTTCAACATTTCATTCTGCATTTTCTTGCATTGGCTCACCGGATCTTGTGGAGTTGGATTTTTCTTGAGGACATGATCATATTCCTTATTTCTAAACCACCGAGAATTTGCATCATTTTTCAGCAAGTTATCGATTCTAGTTTTTGAGAGAGTTTTCTGGCACCGGAACTGTTTGGACTTATTTACATTAGTGAATCTATCAGATCCCTTCCATAGCTTGTGGAGCCCTATGCATTGATTTAGATGTTCTTTAGCATGTGGATGACCTTTCCTTTGATCCGCACTTCATCTTTTGGATTTTTTGGAAGAATCTCTTTAGCGGAAGCTAACCTATTGGTTTTCACATTTGGTCTTGTTCTTCAGTATTTGATCCCTTTTTTGGGCCAACCGGATCCCCTTGAATCATATAAATCATTGTAGTTGAGCATTAGAAGTCAAGTAAGAAAGTAAGAAGAAATCGGATAGAATATAGTAGATAGATCTTAGGTTTGGAGGTCCAGAAGTGACTTGTTATGTAATTAAGCATGTTTGTGGCATGCCAGTTAGTCGAATCTTGTAACCCACATGTTACCGGTTATCTGGAATCAGTTTTCATGATCTAATATATTCATTTCTGCATTGCCTCCATCATAGTTTCTTGTTTTCATTGTGTTTACTCTTTTTGCCCAGTCTGAATTGATCTCTTTGAGGTCCCTTCTAACCAGTGACTGCATCAAGTGGTATCAGAGCAAGATTTTGTTTTGAAGATTACATTGTCCTAAGAATTTTGTTGTAGGGTGGTGGACTATGGATCCAACCTGCAACTGTTGAGGACTAGCATGAAGATGGTGTGAAGAGGGAATAGGAATGGTGAAGCGCATGGGAATGCAAACCCTGTTGTGATGGAAATGTTGCTAGGAATTGCAGCCCAGTTGGAAGTCGTTAAGATAGCCCAGAGAAGAGGCTGACATATTGAAGATGTGAGCGAAGATGAGGAAGAAGAGGCCCCAACAGAACAAGTAGTAAATCCACCGACGATTGATTCGGATGAAGAAAAGTTCTTGAGGGTTTTAAGTAGGGAAAACACTAAACCACAATTTACCCAACCGGAGTATGATGGAAAGTTGGATTTAGATGAATTAACGGATTAGATCTCAAAGATGGAGAAGTATTTTGATTTTGAGAACACCGCAGAGGAAAGAAAGGTGAAGTGTGCCTATACCTGGTTGAAAGGTCATGCATCTCTTTGGTGGGAGCATTTGTAGGTTGATAGACAAAGAAGAGGTAAAGATAAGATCAAAACATGGGAGTGGATTGTTTGTAAGTTAAAATCGAAGTTTATGCGAGCTGATTATCAAGTAAATCTATTCCAGAAGTTGTAGAACTTGAAGCAGAGGGAATCTAGTGTGAAGGAGTACACCGAAACATTCTACAAGTTGAATATCAGATCCAGACATTTCGATGATGAGGTTGAACAAGTTGCGAGATATTTGAATGGACTACGAATATCTATACAAGATGAATTTAGTGTGATCAAGTTGCAAAGTGTTGAAGAAGAGTACCAGTATGCCTTGAAAGCAGAAGAGAAGTTGAACAAAAGAAATGAGCAGAGACAGAGAGGTAGAGGTGGAAGCTTTTTCGGAGGAAGATTTCAAGGAGGAAGAGGATATACTGGAGGAAGAGGAACCTGTATGGATCAAAACAAGGACAAGGAAGTAAGAAAAGAAGGTAATTCATACCAGAAGGATGATAGAAATTTCTACCAAAGGAGAGAACCGGATCACTACCGGAGTGAAAATTTTGGAAAAGATGATAGAAGACAAGATAAGAGAGTGTTTTGAGGAATTTTTTATAAGTGTGGAGGAGAAGGACATCATTCTTTCTAATGTAAGAATACAGAGAACACTGGGAGAACAACATTAGTGGGAGAAAGCCCCATCGGATCAGCTAACAAACCATAAACTAGAGAACTATTGATGATGAGTAGAGCTTTGTGTCATACCAGAGAAGATGAGGAGCCCTTGTAGAGGAGAAATTTGTTAAAGACCAGATGTAAGGTATCTGGTAAGTGTTGTAAAGTTGTTATTGATAGTGGTAGTTCAGATAATCTTGTTTCAGAAGAAATGGTGAATAAGTTGAAGTTGAAAAGATTAAAACACCCTAAGCCTTATCAGATAGCATGGATTCAGGATGATCATAAGTTGTTAGTAAGTGAGAAATGTTTGGTGAAATTAAAAATTGGGAATTATCATGACGAAGTCTTGTGTGATATTATACCTATGGATATTTGTCACCTTTTGTTGGGTAGGCCTTAGGAGTTTGATAGATAGGCAATACGTGATGGGAGAAGGAACATATACACTATTGTAGCAAATGGACGAAACAAACCTTGTTACCCTTGGAGGAACCCCTAAAGAGTGAAGTTTGTAAAAATGCTAGAATCTATTTGGTGGATGGAAAGAAATTCCTGGATAGAATGAGACATGAGAATGTGTGTTTTGCCTTAGTTCCTAAGAATACTGAGCATCTGGAGCATGAAGAAGAACAACCGAAAGAGATAAAGCAATTACAACTATCAGAGTATGAAGACATCATTTCAGATAATGTGCCTGATGGATTACCACCTGTGAGAAGTATCAGTCATTGCATGGACCTGATTCCCAGAGCTAGTTTACCTAACAAAGTTTTACACCGGTTGACACCGGCAAAGATTGAAGAGTTAAATAGACAAGTGCAGGAATTGTTGAAGAAATGTTTGATCAGATAAAGTATGAGTCCTTATGCAGTACCAGTAGTATTAGCACCTAAGAAGAATAGAGAATGGAGGATGTAAATCGATTCCAGAGCAATAAACAAGATCGCAGTGAAATACCAATTTCCTTTACCTAGGATGGATGACATAATGGACTGTTTGAGTGGAGCCAAATACTACATAAAGATAGACTTGAAGAGTGGATATCATCATATCAAAATCAGAGAAGGAGATGAGTGGAAGACAACATTCAAGACAAATGAGGGATTGTATGAATGGTTGGTAATTTCTTTTGGGTTGACTAATACACCAAGTACTTTCATGAGGTTGATGAATGAGGTATTGAATAAATTCTTGGGTAAGTTTGTTATTATATATTTGGATGACATTATGATTTTTCAGTAAGAAAAAAGAAGAGCATTTGTTGCATTTAAGACAATTTTTGCTAAGGTTGAGAGAAGAAAAGTTGTTGATAAATCTTAAGAAGTGTACTTTCATGAAGGAAGAGTTAATCTAATTGGGATTTGTGATATCTGCGGATGGATTGAAGATGGACCCTGAGAAAGTAAAAGCAATTGTTGAATGGAGTACACCTAAAAGCATTGGAGAGGTAAGATCATTTCACGAATTGCCTAGTTTCTATCGGAAGTTCATCAGAAATTTCAGTTTAGTTTGTAACCCTATGACTGAGACAATGAGGGGAGATGGGAAGGAATTCAAGTGGACAACCAAAAGCAAACAAAAGTTTTGAAATGCTGAAGTAGAAAGTGACTGAGCAACATGTCTTAGCTTTACCGGATTTCAACAAAGTGTTTCAAGTAGATTGTGATGTAAGTGGAACTGCAATTGGAGTCATATTGAGTCAGGAAGTGAGAGCAATAGCTTATTTCATTGAGAATTTGAATGATGCCCAAAGAAGATATTCAATGTATGATTAGGAATTTTATAACATAGTTCAAGCCTTGAAGAAATGGAGACATTACCTATTGCCTAAGGAGTTTGTGTTATATACCGATTATCAAGCCTTGCACTATTTGAATATTCAGAGTCTGTTGAACCAGAGACATATGAGATGGGTAGAATTTTGCAGAGTTACACCTTTCTGTTGAAGCATGGAAGTGGTAAATCTAACAAATTTGTTGATGCATTGAGTAGAAGGAGGAATTTGCTGACAGAGATGAGAGTGACAGTATTAGGATTTGAGGAGTTGATGACCTTGTATGATGATTACTTGAATTTTGTAGAACCTTGGCAAGCATGTAGAGAACCGGCTTGGTAGATAGAAGAAAGTGGTTGGATTACTTCACTCAGGATGGCATGATATTCAGAGGAGTTCAGTTGTGCACACCTAAGAGTTCTATGAGGAAAAATCTGATAAAGGAGAAACATAGTGGAGGATTAGTCGAACACTTTGGTGTTGACAAAATAGTAGCATTGGTGAGTGAGCATTACTTTTGGCCTCAAATTAATAAAGATGTTAGGAAATATGTGCAGAGTTGTAGGATTTGTCAACTTGCAAAAGATAGTAGTCAGAATGTGGGATTGTATAAGCCTTTGATAGTACTAGAGAGACCTTGGGAGGATATAAGCATGGATTTCATACTTGGATTGCCTAAGACATGGAGAGGGAATGATTCTATATTTTTGGTAGTGGATAGATTCTCAAAGATGGATAATTTCATACCTTGTCAGAAAACATTAGATGTAGTGCATATAGATAACCTATTTTTCAAGGAAGTGGTGAGATTGCATGGATTACCTAAGAGAATAGTTTCAGATAAAGATACTAAGTTTGTTGGTTATTTTTTTAGAACACTTTGGGAAAAGATGAAGACGGATTTGAAATTCAGTTCTATTTTTCACCCACAGGTCGATGGACGGACATAAGTAGTAAACTGGAGCTTGGGAAATTTGTTAAGATGCTTAGTTGGAGAAAAGACCGAAAGTTGGGATTTGATTCTTGCACCAAAAGAGTTTGCCTACAATAATTTAGTGAACAGGACTACCGGAAGAAAACCTTTTGAGATTGTTACCAGAGCACACCCTAGAGATATATCAAAATTAAGAGAAGTCAGTAATGAAGACAAGCAGAGTGCAGAGGCAGAAAACTTTGCAGATCACATGAAGGCCTCGCATATTCAGGTTAAGCAGCATTTGGAGGACATGAACAGCAATTATAAGGAGAAAGCGAATGAGAAAAGAAGACAAGGAATTTGAAGTTGGTGATGAAGTGATGGTGTATTTGAGAAAATAAAGATTTCCAGCTAGAACCTATATCAATTTGCAGATGGGAAAGTTTGGACCTTATAAGATCTTAAGGAAGTTCAGTTCTAGAAATGCATATGAAGTGGAGTTACTGGATAGTTTGAGTATTTCACCTATATTTAACATTGAAAATATATATCAGTATCATGAACTGGAATTTAGTAAGGATAGTATTGCAGACTTGGAGAAACATTTTCCCCAGAAGGAGCCAGATCAGATTGAAGATATTTTTGACAATGGGATTAGGCATAGCACCTGAAGTAGTCAGTATAAGGAGTATCTTGTGAAATGGAAGGACAGACTAGTTGAAGATTCATCTTGGATTTCTTAGGTAGAGGTAGACCACCTTGGTTTTCCTCTGACCCCGGCAAAGTGAGAGACTCACTTTTTCAACAACCCCAGATGTCTAGTGCAGGAGCATCCCTGGTTCTTGGCAATCTTGCATCAACCAAAAAAAAATGTCTTTTCTATTTGTTTCTATTTTGGTTGTTTTAGTATTTCATTCTGCATTTTCTTCCATTGGATCACCGGATCTTGTGGAGTTGGATTTTTCTTGAGGACATGATCATATTCCTTATTCCTAAACTACGGAGAATTTGGATCATTTTCCAACAAGTTATCAATTCCGGTTTCTGAGATAGTTTTCTAGCACCAAAACCATATGGACCTACTTACATTAGTGAATCTACCAGATCCCTTCCATAGCTTACGGAGCCATGTATGTTGATTTCAATGTTCTTTGGTGTGTGGCTGACCTTCCCTTTGATCCGTACTTCATCCTTTGGATTTTTCAGAGGAATCTCTTTGGCGGAGGCCAACCTATTAGTTTTCAGGTTTGGTCTTGTTCTTCGGTATTTGATCCCTTTTGGAGCTGATCGGATCCCTTTGAATCGTATAAATTATTGTAATTGAGCATTAGAAGTCAAGTAAGAAAATAAGATGAAATCGGATAGAATATAATAGATAGATTTTAGGTTTGGAGGTCCGGAAGTGACCTCCTCTGTAATTAAGCATGTTTGTGGTGTAAGGAAAGCACAATGCAGAAATGCCTTCCTAATGTCAATTAGCAAGGAAGAATGTAGTTTAAATCTTTTATAGGATGTTAAGAATCATATAGACAAACAAATCAAATCAACATAGAGATAGAACACCAAGAATTACATGGGAAAACCCTTTCGGGAAAAAAACCCACCACCAACAGTTGAACACTTTATTTCCAATATATGAATTTACAATAAAGTTTCAGTCTGCAGTTACAGGTATTCATTCTCAGATTCTCACGAAATGGATACTACAATCAGCATATGATAATCAATTTTTCACCATAGTTATCCAGTGGCTACATATATCAGATTAACGTCAGTTCATCTGAGCAACTGCACCAACGGTTTGAAGTCTAACTGTTTGCATCAGTCTGCATTCATGAGAAACACAATATCCCACATGCACTAGGAAGTTGGGTCAGTTCATATTCATATACACCAACAAGACCATCTTCAATGTCCAATTGTTTATCTTTTGGACTCCAGTTTGAGTGCACACCTGTAGTCGGTCTCTACTCCACTTTCTCGACCTCTAGCTCGCATCTTTGCCAGTCTATCATGGACTCACCACTGGAATGAAGCTCTTTTTTGTCGTTGGGTCACGATGGAAAGTCTAACGAGAAATTTCCCATCACGACCTAGTGACCACTGTCAGATCTTCTGTGATCGTCATTTGATCATCTGCGATCTTCTCAGCCTTTAACTCGCCTTAGCCGCTCTCCTGTCAGGTCCCACCACTTGGTCGCCATGTCACGAGGGGTAACATTTTGGGCACCTCACAACCTCTGTACAAAGAAAGTCACTGATAGTCCCAAAATTTTACTCCATCATTGATCTTCCTTGGATCTATCATTGGATCTTCTCGATTTGCATGACCCTTATCTCACCTGGGCCGCTCACTTATGCCACATGTCACTTCTTGATTAGCTTTGGAGTCCCTACCCTACCACCTTAGCACGGCCTCACTAACTGTCAGAATGAAGCTCTTCTTTGTTGTTGGGTCGCGATGGATATTCTAACAAGTAGTTTCCCATCATGACCTAGCGACCACCGTTGGATCAACCTTGATCTGCTCGATCGTTATCTCATCTGAGATGCTCTCTTGTCGGGCCCCACCACTTGGTCTTTAAGCTGCAATGGATAATGTTCGTGCATCTCGCCATAGTGGTATAGCAATAGTAGTTGATTCACCTTCAACCTGCACGTTCTTTAACTCGCTTCTTTTTTCATGTGCTTTGTCACCAAGCCGCGGGGAATAACTTTTGATCATCTTCCCATTACGGTATAGCGACATCCATTGGATCATCCCAGACTTGCTCACCTGATAGCCCAATCACAAAAAGAGGGTTCCATCATCCCACCGGCAAGAGTCACACTAACAGTTGTTCCATCAGGATAGGTTACTCTGATCAGTCTGAACACAAGTCAATTTAATTCAAGGCACATTTCCAACATGTGGCAAGCCAGTGAGCCGAATCTTGTAACCTGGATGTTACTGATTATCTGTAATCAGTTTTCATGATCTAATATATTTAGTTCAGCATTGCCTCCATCATATTTTCTTGTTTCCATTATGTTTACTCTTGTTGCCCAGTCCAGATTGATCTCTTTGAGGTCCCTCCTAACAGGTGATTGCATCAGGGGCTATGAGCAAAATTAGGAAAGAGTTCAAATAACTACAACTAAGTCAAAAGTAGAATCATATTTGACTTAGGACTTGTGCAGTCCTATATGCAAAAATTTATATACAAAAATACATATAAGATGTCAATCGAAAACTACAAAAAATGTAGCTACAACTAAAAATAAAATCAACTAAGTGTCATGAGACACTTTTTTTTTTTTTTGATCTTGTTTCAAAAATTCTTTAAACTTATACGAAGCAATATTCATCTATGATTTATCAAGTCCTTTGGTGTTATTGGTCATGACATGAACCCAGGTGATGAAATCCTCCTAACCAATATAGAATTTGTTATTTTTCTTCAAGAGAAAACCCAAATTATCCAGAATTACTTGAAAATCTACTAGCTTGTTGATTGAGAATATGGAGAAATATTCTTTGTCATCCTCTGCATTTACTAGTAGACTGAATTATTTGCTGATTGAATCCACTTGAAGAATCTTCTAATTTTCATCCAGGAATGTGCATGGGAATTTTGATGTCTTTTCAACAAAATTGTTCACTTATCAATAAACATCCCTTTTGCGCTTTCCGCATATCCTTGATAAACTACTCCAAAATATTCATGCTATGTTCCAGGGCCTCATGAGAAATATTTCTTCAATTTGAATAGCTTGCTTGAGGAAGATTCTTCAGAGCCATACTTTAGATTCACACAAATTGGATTCAAAAACCCACATTACACTTAGAAAATACAGAGGTGTAAATCTGACTTATAGCATCGACCTACACTTGGCTGAAAGTTTGACAGTGCAAATTAGATTTATATTTGAGATGATGTAGTTCAAAATTATAACTTTGAACTACACTTTTGATAACAAGTAAAATGACAAGCTAGGTGTATGTCGGGGTTATAATTTTGAACTACACATGAAAGTGATGCTTGGGTGTTGTTTGAAGTTACAACCCCAAACTACATCTTGTGAAAGTATGCAAGGGATTTATGTAGTTCAAAGTTGTAACTCTGAACTACACATGACAAGGGAAAGATGGTGGTGTAGTTCAGAGTTGTAACTCTGAATTGCACTAAAAGTGTAAGACTTCATTACAGTTTTGAGTTGTAACTCCGAATTGCAATAAAAGGGTAAGACTTCATTACACTAAAGGGTAATATTTTGGTGTAGTTAAAAAAATGGCAAGAGCAGTCCCAAGAGTGGGAGAGAAATCAAGAGTAAGAACAAAAAATAAGCATGGGTACTAGGGAAAGAAATGAGGAGCAACTTAGAGGCATTGGATGACAGAGGTGGTAGGAATATGCTGGCAATGGGAGATCTGGAAATGAAAAGATGGGAGATCATCAAAGGAAGATCAAGTGGGGAGAATCAATAGAACTGGATTTTCAAATGGAGAATTTTAGAGCACAAGTGTTCAATGGATGGAAAGCATACAAAAACCCTCAACCAATTTTGGAGAATAGGAGACAAGGTTTCATTTCTCCCCCCTGGCTCACTCGAGTAACCACAAGCCACAGTGGGTGTTTGAAAAGGGCCAAATGGTGGATAAGATTGACATTTTAGGAAGTTAGACTCTCTATAAGAAAGGTAAGAAATTTGGGTGGCATGGAAAACCAAGATCTGGAAAGAAGTGGAGTGCAGAACCCCCTGGTTGAGACCAATAGATAACTGGAATACATCAAATTTTTGGCCCTCGAGTGAAGGAAGAAGAGATAATGTACAAGGGTGAGGGAACAAGGGATCCCAAAGTTATTCGAATGGGTAGTTCAGGAAAGACTCAATGGTGGCTTGCAAGAAGGACAAGCTCAGAAAGGAGCACAAAGCAGAAGGTATAAACATCACAGGACCTCAAAAGGAGAAAGAAAAAGGATTCATGATTGAAGAAGAAGAAGAAGAAGAAGAAGAAGGGCCATCTAAAGAAGCGGAACAAGTTCATGGTAAGTCCTCGATCAAGAATCCATTATAAATTTGTCTTGAGGAAGCATCTATTAAAATGAATAAGGATTTTTTGAGTAAACAAGCGATTTTTTTAAGTGGGGAGGGTTGGGCCTAAAATATTGGGAGGAAATTAGGCCATAGTGTTACAATCAGTGGGGTAGGAAGGTGGGTGTTAGGCAACTTCTAAACAAGTTTTACCTAGTCTCCTTTGATTTGCATAAGGAAAAGATAAAGCATTAGGTGTGGAGACCTAGTTTTTGCATGGGATTAAGATGAATCTCATTGATTGGATCGCCCATTTTGATCCCTGGTCCTTCACTATCTTAGAGAGCTTGGTATGGTTTAGATTGTATAATTTGTCCACAAAATACTAGTCAAATGACATTATCAAAGAGATTGGAAGGAAGATTCGTAGATACACCTTTATGGATACCCCTTTGGAGGATCAGAAGTGGGGATTATACTTCCGAATATGTGTCAAAGTAGCGAGTAATATAGAGATCCCAAAAGAGATAGAATTGGTTTCTGAGGCAGATTCTTGGAAAGTGGTCATCAAGAGCAAAGATAAAATGGACTTGTGTTCTAATTTCAAATCAATGGCACATGGGAAGGAAAAATGTTTCTCAGTGGTGACAGAAAAATGATTATATAAGTTTGTGCAATCCCCTTTGGAGAGGTCAGAGGAGGGGTCCATGTAGGGTAGCACTTTATCAGAAATGGAAAAGGAGTTATTAGAATCGATATGGTTGGTGGGAAAGATGGGTGAACTCTTAGAGGATCAAGGAAGAGGAGGAGGGGATCTTGAAGGAGATGTTTTGGACCATGGAAGTAGAAAAGAAATAGAGGAGGCACAGGCAAGCACTTAGATAGTCGCTAGAGGGGAGATCCACCTAACAATCACACCTTCTCTGAAGGATTGTGCCCCTGAAGTAGAAGTTGGGACTCATAATGGGTATTTGGATGTGCCCACATAAGATCAGGTGATAGGTTTAGAAGATCAGAGTCTAATCAAATAAAAAGAAAAGGGAGGGGAGGATAGAATTGCGAAGGTGGCAATGGAGGATGACATAGAGGTGGAGATAGAGGGAAGTGGGAATTCGGATTCAAAAATGGATGACAGTTTTGAAGAGTATCAAGCAGGGATCATGGAGGCTATGGGTATGGAGCAAATCCAATCCAGGATCAAAACTCTCAAAGTTAGAACCAACAGAAAGAAGGGATTCATGAAAAACAAAGCAAGATTGGCAATAGCTGGTGGTGCCAAGGGGAAAACCAAGCTCTTTAAAAATATTCTTAGAAACGAGGAGTTACCCCATCTCAGGGAATCATGAAGATCATTAAATCCAGTGTGAGGGGCTTAAATGCCCCTAGAAAATGGTGCCTTTTTAGGTACCAAATTGATGCCAGTAAAGCTGACTTAGTTCTGATTCAGGAAACAAAATGGAAGAAGGAGGAGCAGGAGATCAAGATGAGAAGCTGGAGACAGTGGGAGGGACTGTTTGTGGATTCCACTGGTGTGGCAGGAGGATTGGGGGTGATTTTGAATCTTGTGAAGTCTTCTTGTAACATTTTAGAGGGCAACACAAATTGGATGAGGGTTTCCTTCACAGATCATCAGAACAATAAAATTTGGAAGGTTGTCAATGTTTATGGACCAATTGCAATGTAGGAAAACAAAAAGGTATGGAAGGAGATTTCAAAAGTATTGGTTGGGTTTAGGGATGATAAGATTACTATTGGAAGGGATTTTAATGCTACTCTCAATGGGTCAGAGAATCAGGGGGCATAAGAAGTTAAACTAGGGTGCAATAGGATTTTCAAGAATTTGTGGATATCAATAAACTAACAGATATAGACTTCATGAAGGGGAAGTTTACATGGACCAACAGCAGGAAGGGATTCACAACTATAGATGAAAAATTGGATATATTTCTACTCCTTGGTAACTGGTTGGAAGAGGGAGATTAGTGTGCGACATCAATTCTTCTTTTCAATGGATTTGATCATTTTCCTATACAAATTGTATTCACCTCAAAAAACTATAATGGAGGGTCTCTCTTCATATTTGAAAAAATGTAGACTAGAGATCCTACATTATAGGATTTGATCAAACAATGGTGGGGAGAGGTGTGGGTGGGAAACCACTCAAAGATGTTCCTATTTCACAAAAAACTCACACATATCAAATGGAAGTTAAAGGAATGGAACAAGACACATTTTAAAAACATCTTTGCTAAAAGAGATCAGATTGAGAAGGAATTGAGAATATTGAATAAGATTGTCATTGAGAAGGGGATGTCAGAGATAGAATTCATCAATGAATAGGGCCTTAAAGCTAAACAGGCAGAGTGGATGGCCAGAGAGGATCAATTCTAGAGACAGGAGCGTAGAGAGGTGTGGCTTAAGGAAGGAGATCGAAATACAAGGTTTTTTCATAATTCATCCATGATCAATAGGAATAGGAATAGGATCTTTGAAATGACAAGGGAAGATGGGACCAATATTCATTGAAGGGAGGAGATAAACTAGGAAGCGGTCAGGTTCTTTCAAGCCCTCTTGAATCAAGGAAATCCAGTACAAGACGCAAATAGGGAAGAGTTTCTAGACATCATTCCAAAGATTATTTTGGATGAGGAGAACTTAGAACTCAGAGCATCAATAAGTATGGAAGAACTCAAGAAGGTCACCTTTTCAATGAATCCTGGTAAACCCTAGGGCCAGACAGTTTTCCTGCCAGTTTCTATCAAATTTTTTGGGAAATCATTTAGGAGGATCTTTGGGGTGCAGTGGAGGAATCGAGAAGGAAAAACATAGTCCTTGGGTCTATTAATCATACCTTCATTTCCCTAATCCCTAAAAAGAAAGAGTCAACTAGTATGGGGGAGTTTAGACTAATTACATTATGCAATACGGTATACAAGATAACCAAAAAAATCATAGCAAGAAGGATGAAAAAAGTCATTGATAAAGTCATATCAGAGGAACAAAGTGGGTTTACTCCAAGAAGGTGCATTGCATAAGGCATTATTGTAGCACATGAAATTGTCTATACAGTCAGGAAATTAAGGTTGCCTTTCATGATAGTGAAACTAGACATTCTAAAAGCATATGATTTAGTGGATAGGGACTTCTTGCTAAAAATACTCAAGATATTTGGTTTTGATAGTAGATGGGTGGATTGGGTTAAAGGTTGTATTGGGGGTCCCAAATTCTCAGTATTAGTCAATGGAGTGGCATAGAGATTCTTTGAATCAACTAGAGGCATAAGACAGGGGGACCCCCTATCACTATTTTTGTTCATCATTATGGCAGAGGCCTTGGGCAGGAGCATTTCTAAAGCCAGGATGGATGGGAGATGGAAGGGGGTATAAGTTACTCCAGGTGTGGATCCAGTCACTCATCAACAATTTGTTGATGACACCATCCTTTTTGGGGAGGCATCATGGGGGGAACAAGGGAAATGAGATCCCTATTAGATAAATACAGTAAAGCATCAAGCCAATCAATCAGTTGGAGCAAATCAGAAGTTTTTTTCCTAAATGTTCAATTGGGATTAAAGAGGGACATTGCCAAGATTTTGGGTCTCAGAGTGGCTGGTTTTCTGAGAAAATTCTTGGGCATAGCATTACTTAGAGGGGTAAACAAAAGGTGTTACTAGGGTAAGTTGATTGAGAGCTACAAACTCAAAATGGAGGCTTGGAAAGGGAAATGGTTGTCATCAACTGAGAGGTTTTTGATGGTGAAAGCAGTTCTCTCTGCAATTCCAGTTTACTCAATGTCTTTCCTCAAACTCCTAGCTTCAATTGAGGATGGCCTAAACTAGATCATGAGGAGATTTTTCTGGAGTGGGCCTCATGAGGAGCAAAGACAGCCACTGTTAGCATGGGATAACATCTGTAATCTTGTGGTTGTTGGAGGGCCAAACTATCTTAGATGATGACTAGTGTGACTTCAAGTGAGCAAGGATTCTAAGGAAGAAATTGATAAACTTATAAGGAAATAAGAAGGGGGGGCGAATCAGTGCAAGAAAAAACCTTAAGAATCTTATTACACCTCTTAACAACTTTAAAATCAATAGGCATGCAAAGAAAATATTCACATAAGAAAACACTATATAAAACATGCCAACCATAACACAATGATTTATATGTGGAAACCCAAAAGGGAAAAACCACGGTGGGAGTTAGTACCCACAAGATTCACTATCTGTAGAATAGAAACCTCTGACCAGTTAAGGTCTTACAAATACATCTTGTTAGGAGCAGAACCTGTTAGGATTCACCCGGTGAAGGGATTTTCTATGATGAGCTATGTTAGGATCTTTTCCCTGTTAGGAGAAACCTCGCAAGAGAATTTAAAATCAAATGTTGAGCTACCCTGTTAGGGGATTTATAGATTAAGCCATGTCAGGACCTACCTAGTTAAGGGATTTTATTGTTGCAAATGTTAGGATAACAATAATTTAATGATCTTCATATAACATTTATGTGTCTAGTAAGATCCGCTTCAGTTCTGATAGATCTGAAAATTGATTGCATAAAGTTATCAATTTTGAGCTTAAATATTGGTTTCTCCAGTTTGGTTTACATCCTTTGTCCAGGTTTAGGGTTTATCAAAGTTTCATATGTTTTGTGAAGAAAACCCTAGCAATGATATTCTTTGTCGTTACCTTTTTCCCACATAAAGCCAAGGGTTGTTTACCATGGGCGGGGCCGTTTTATTTCCTAAGTATTAAGTGGTGGTCAACCGGTTTATGAAATATAATTTTCTATAGTTGCAAAAATTTTCCTATGATCAATCTCCCTTTAAATATTTGTTCCCACGCCCATAATTTTCCTAAGTCCGAAAGTCCTAAGTATTTCGGCAAGTTGCTAAAGACAGAATGAATCCAACGGTCTGTGCTTCCCAATGGTCAAAAGTGCAAGGATGATAAAGACTATGGCATTGCGATATTGTGCCACATGTCTTCAACAAAAAATGATAGGTTGGCAGTATAACCGGTCGAAGTATTGTTACCAATTCTCAGGTAGTAAAATTTGGTATACTAATAATCCCATCAGTTTGCATGTGTTCAAAATGAACGGCGATCTTATGTCCTGAGGTAAAAGGTGCTTGATTTTTAAATCTGGAGGAGTTAACGGGTATTGTGCGAAGCAGTAAAGTTTGAACAAAGCTAATGGCCCCCGTATCCCCACGATGGAAGTTGCAAGGAAGTTATAGACCATGACATCATGAGATGATGCCATGTGTCCCAGGTTGACCAAGAAGACTTACAGTGGGGCCGATGAAAGAGTCTGTAAAAAAAATGATATGGAACTCTTTAGTCAAGACTTGGTGGGTACACAGATACAGATGGAAGGTCAAATGTCGCATCGACAAACAATGATCGTTAGATTTGCCAAGTTGGGTAAGATTTGCGGTTGAGTTTGTTAGGATTCCCAAAGATACTGAGAGGGGGGGTGAATCAATATCTAACTAGTTAATGGATTTTCTGAACTTATTAAATGAATTGCATTCCAAAACAGTGTATCGGTAAACCAGAAATAATGCAGTAAATAAGATTAGGAAAAACAAAATAGAAAGCACACCATAACACAATATTTTTAATGAGGAAACCTGGTGTGGGAAAAACCTCGGTGGGATTTGTGACCCACAATATTCGCTCACAAGCCAATAAGTGAATATTACTAGTACAATAGGGGCCTGCACATGCAGGAAGGCCAACTACCTAAAGCTCACTGCTTAAATACAAAAAGGGAAGTCTCGCTGACTTACAAAAGTAGATTATATAAATCAATGTCATGTACTACTTCGGATCAGCATCTGCTATGCCAGGTTCAGTACTGGTTTAAGCTCTTGCAATAATCATAAACCTTATTCCATAATCTACCTTAATATTCACACATATTATCCATCTTGCATATTCCTATTCCAAATGTTCTATAAGATCTCATACTTATATATGAGCCTTATTACAATTCACCTTGTCGTCTTACAAAAAGATTTTATAAATAAATACAAAATCTAATAAACAAAATCTTGTTGAACAGGGTGTCGGTGAACATTTTTGCCGCTGTTGATGTCAGTGTCTGTGCCTATGCTGTTGTCTGCCGATGCCATAGGATTGTAAGGTTGCCATCAATGGCAATACCTTCAATCACCTACAATTTCTCATTGGAATGTGCAATTTCCAACAGAGTTTCAAAAATAAAATTAGGAGGGATCATAGAAGGCATTGGTCGTAGCTTGCATGGGAGAGGCAGAATGAACATGATATAGACATGTCCATTTAGGATTATTAGTGACTAGTTGGGAGATTTTGATGCCGACCCAGTCTAGGAGAATTATTTTCAAATTTTCTATTGAGGAAAGGGCTGATTCGACAAGGCAAGGATGATATCTCAGAGATGTGAAAGGATTAGGATAATCTTCCATTTCAAGTGTGATGGATCATGAGTTTTTTTATGAATTCAAAGATTTTCTTGTTGACAAAGATCCTAAAGCAGAAGAATGTACACCCATGGAAGAATAAAATCAAGATAGAATCACTCGCATCAGATGAACCTTGACAGAAGAATACAGTGGATGTGATATGCATAAATTCTAGTGTCCATAGCTAGTGGATTGAATTAAGAGCACCAAAGTGATGATGTTTCATAAATAGGCACTAACTGATGAAGTATTGTTCAACTATAAATACAACAAGGTGGTGATTAAATTGGTAGGAGAATATGAAACCTTTTCATTTTCTGAATGCAGTTTTTCTTTCTGCAAAGGGAATGATGTTTGGGCAAGCTTGTAGATGGAGTTGCAATGTACTCTCTGACACTGGATGGATTTTTTCTCTCATGTGTGAGTATGTCTATTGCCAGAGGAGATGTGAAAGAGGGGAGGATTTTGAGATGGGGCGTGAAAGAATTTTCTTATGAAGAAAGGTCATGCATGGCACAGCCTCTATGTCTACTCTGTCACTGGATGGTAGGGGGTTCGAAGAGAGAGCCCACAGAGGAATGGAAAAGGAACATGTTTGGGTAGGGAGTGGTAGAAATACATCCATGTAGTTGCATGGAAGTTGCGACCCCTCCCCATCATATTATGTTTCCCCCCTAACTCCCCCTCCCACTGCCTCTAATCCTGGGCATGAAGGTTGAAGCTCCTCCTCTAGTTTAGAGGTGACTTTTCTTCTTGTCGAGATCTTGTTTCCTTTCCTAGAGGGGAAATGCTCAATAGGACAAAAGCACAACATATCACACTCCATCCAAAGGTGTCAGAGTGATAATGTCATGGCTCAAACGGTTTTGCCTCTACCAATTTTCAGTTAAGAACAATGATTCATAGGTGCCAGCACATGGACATGTAAAAAATTTTGTAACAGAATTGCATGCGGCCTTTTAGGGATAATTATTAAGAATTAATCTATTGTTAGCATGTGTCTTCTGGCTGGAAGCTTCTTGCTCCCTTTATTATATAAGAAAGGAAATCATGGCTAGAAGAAGGGTTCAAATTTTGTGGGAAATGTCTTGTAGGTTCAGTTTTCTTGTTCCTTGGGTTTTTCCTAGTCTATTTCCAGTAGCAAGTCAAGGTGAAGCAAACAAGCTGTAAATATTTTATAGAGAAATGTTGTAGTGTCAAATTTTGTATAGGTTCTTGAAGGAGTTATATGTAAATTTTATCTTGTGATAGAGATAACATTTTGTTTAAAGAAAAACAGAATTCCAACCTTTTTCTCTCCATTGCATGATTCTATCATTTTTAAATGAAATCAATCAAGGGTTTATTTCATTTAGTGCATTGTTATGATTTGTTAATTTTGTGGATCAGAATTAAAATGTATCTTCTTCTATGTATTATCTATCATTGAATTGCTGTATAAATCTGATTGTCTTATTTTATGTTGCAGGAGAGGAGGAGCATTTTATTTCAATGTCCATTCTCACACATTTAATTTGGTATATGTAGTGGGATGGGTACGGTCAAGCGATGCCTTGACCGGCCATGTCTTTTGGACATGGCCGATCAAGACATCACTTGATCATGCCCCCTCACGATAATAAATGTTTGAATGAGAGACTTCATTTATCTTTCATTCAATCATTTATCTTACCGAGTCTATCATGCATTAACACTCCCTCTTAGCAAGGTAAGATAAATGTAAAAGGTATTGGGAGCAATATTCATAAATTGTATGATGCTTATCTTGGGACCATAGTTTCAAGATGTGAATTGCCTCTTTCGGCAATTCTATTCACAAACTCTTGGGTAGATTGCCTCTGTCGGTGATTCTATCCATAAGCTCTTGTGTGGATTGCCTCAGTCAGCGATTCTATCCATGAGCTCTCACATGGATTGCCTCAGTCAGCAATTCTATCCATGAGCTCTTACGTGGATTGCCTCAATCGGCGATTTTATCCATGAGCTCTTGTGTGGATTTCCTCAATTGGCGATTCTATCCACAAGCTCTTACATGGATTGCCTCAGTCGGCGATTCTATCCACAAGCTCTTACGTGGATTGCCTCAGTCAGTGATTCTATCCATGAGCTCTTACGTGGATTGCCTCAGTCTATGATTCTATTCATGAGCTCTTGTGTGGATTGCTTATGTCGGCGATTCTATCCACAAGCTTCTATGTGGATTTCCTCAGTCGGCGATTCTATCCACAATCTTGAGTTATTGAAGATCGTCACCTTCCAATAACCTCAAAAATACAAGTGGAAATCATTTGGAAGTCGTCACTTCCTTATGATTTACACAGGGCCCATAAAATAATTATTAGTATTAATAATTGTACGTTAGGAATTTGGAAATCATCACAAGCATTATAAATATTAATCTAGCCCAATCACGAAAGCTTAAAAGTAATGATCTATCCTAAACACACTCAATAGAGACATGAAAATTGAAACATTCAAAAAGATTATGCAAACCAGATGTAGATCTAAATGCTTCCTTCATGCGGCTCCATTGTTCTTCTTTCTTCTCCAAATAGTTTTGTTGTGGATCTCACCTTCAAGTGCATAAACCTAATGTGAAAGCAAGATTGACATTGGCACAAGAATACTCAAAGCGTGATTTGACAAAGTGATTAGAAATTCAATAGTCTGATTAGGGATCAAGAATCAAGGGGATTGATTGAAGAAATTCATCCAATTTATAGATAAATTGGAGAAAAGACAAGGTTAGCATGATTCAATTCAAATGGAAATTGCAAATCAATTATGTCAATTATGACATATTTATGACAAATTATGCACCTTCTATGCAAAATTTGTTGATTGATGATTTATGACAATTTATGACAAATTTCTATGTCAAAAATTGATTGATTGTCAATTATGACAAATTTCTATGTCATTTCCATGAATTTAGGAGAGAAATAGGAGGAAATTGAAATTAGGAATTAGAAAATTAGGAAATTAGAGAATTAAGAATTTAGAAATTAGGTAAATTAATTAATAATTTATCATTTATTAATTAATTCACAAAGAGGAATAATTAGCCAATTAAATGAACATTTAATTGTAATGAGAAGACTTAGGATAAATAAATAATTTATCAATCCTAAAGGAAGAAATGACACACAAGGTTAAATGATTAAATCATGAAACCCTAGAAGATGAATTAGCAATGCGGGAATGACAATTAGGTCTTGATTGAAGATAATTGATATCGATCATGATTTTGAATTGACAAAGGACCAATGTGATAAATGATTTGATTGATAAAATGCACCAATTGACGAGGAACAATGACAAATTGATCCAAATTGACACGATTGAGAAGGACGACGATCGATGACAAATCAATCGTGAAATGACAAGATTGACAAAAAGACAAGGATTGATGACAAAATAGATTGCAAAATGACAATATTGAAAATGACCACGATCGATGACAAATCGATCGCAAAATGACAAGATCGAACATGACAACGACAGATGACAAATCGATCGCAAAATGACAAGATTGACAAGAGGACAATGATCGATGACAAATCGATCACAAGATTGACAGGAGGACAAAACCCTAATTAGGATTAACGATGTCCAAAATGATGACAAATGAGCATGCACATTGATGTGACAGGATAAAATCGATCAAAATCATGATTGGATAGTGTTGTCGACAAGACCAAATTTGAGAGCGAGACAACTGAAGAATGTAGAAGAATGACTCGATGCTCGCAAATGATAAAGACCAAGTGCATGACATAGGAGAAATGTTAATGCGACGCAAAAACCTAAATGAGGCAATGCGCAAATGTTAAAGTATGACTCGGCAAGCGTTGACCATTTTTAGGTGTCTACATTTTGCCCCTCTTTGAGACAATGCGATTCTAAGCATTGTTTCAAAGAAAAATAATGAAAATTCCCCAGACAATAATAATGACATATGCATGCCCCCTCGAGGAATTGGCCGGAAACATGCAGAAAAGAGGCCAATTGATCGATAAAAATGATAGGATCGAACGGACTGACAATCGGATACCGGATGCGTGAAGGACAAGAAATTAACGACACAAAAGACTGTGACCAACATAAGATGGAGAGGGTGCACGTCCATCTATGCACTGACAAAGATCCATAAATGAGACCAAGAGAGGGAAAATTGCTCATTTGCACTAGACAAAGAGGAGGATTTGTTGCTTTGGACAAGGACACTTGCAGAGAGATGGCAAACATTCCAATGGCAGATCACCTCAGGGAACGTGTATGCACATACAGATGACCGGACGACGCAGGAGCAGCGGTATGGATCTCAAAAACCCATGTTTTCAATTTCATGAATTTTGATTGCTTGCGGGACATTGCAAGGCCCACAGGGGATGCAGAAACTGACTTCTGCGCTTGTGTAGTGTCTTCTATGCTTGTGCAGGGTCTTCTGCACTTGTGTAAGGTCTTTTGCACTTGTGTATGGTACACAGGCACAGGTTATGTGACACAGGTGCAGGTTACATGACACAGGCACAGGAGTCATCACACAGGCGCAGTTGTGCATTGGGAACCCTAGATTGGTCAAAAATGGCATGCAAATGATCCGAAAAGGGGGGATAAGGGTAGGATAGGTCAGAGTAGATGAAAAACACCCTGATATGGACATGAAAATGAGGAAATGCAACTCATAGGAGCAAACCCTAAAACTGACAAAATGTGCCCCAATTGTGATGCAGAGTCGACAATGTCCATTGATCACACGGGAGAACCGACCTGACTACTTCATGTTATGACATAGACTCAAAAGCACAGACAGAGATACAATAGCAGGACTTGGGATAGGAGGGACATCATACTTGAGACATGGCAGGGATGAGGAGGATTGAGGGAGCACCCAGTGACAGAGGTACATGCTCCTTATGACAGACAGTGGACATTATGTAGTTTGATATTTTGTAGTCAGCCTGCGGGCCATACTTAGGACAGACAGTCCAATTTTGTACTCCGATATTATGATGATATATGATATGATATGCCTCGATATGATGGGATGCAATGTGTTATGACATATGTTATTTTCCATGTATGGATGACTTATGCACTGTTGATATACCATTGTGGAACATGTATGAATGTATATTTTTTTATGTGTTTTTTTTTTTTTTGATGCATTGATAATATGAAATGGATAAAATGCGTGATGTAATGCATGATGTAATGCAAATGTACTAACCGAATGGATGCAGGATGCAACATATGTGTGCAGGGAAATCGGATCACTAGACCGAACTGACTATCCGAACTGACAGAAGAAATGTTAGTAAGAAGAAAATGAGACAAGAGGACAGTGAGAGACGAAGAAAAACTTGCTTTCAGTAATGCACTTTGTAGGTGAGAACCTTTATTTTAATATAGCAAAATGGATGCGTAGCATCGTGGCATTGAAGGCCAGAGCTGAAATGCAACCCTTTTTGCAATAGACACATCGCAGACAAAAAGCAATCACAACAAAAAAAAATGAAAGGGACCATGAACCATCCCGGTCACTCTAAATCACTCAGTGACATCATCGAGCAACATAGGAACATGATCGAAGATAAATCAATAAAAGATAAGATGCACAAATTCAAACAAATCAAACAAATATCTTGATCTTCATTGTCAAAAGTTGAAAGTGCAGATAAGATGATCATGCTGTCTGGTTTCAGGACATGCGGTACCCCGTCTAAGACAGGACACAGTCTAGTTTCGAGTATACCACACCCTGTATAAGACCCATGATAGCAGAGACAAGGACAAATGATTTTGAGGTTGATTGATATGACAATTCGGATCAGTTTGAATGTCTGGTTTGCTTGAAAAGGTTCATCTATTTAAGCATGATTTCATTAAAGCACAGTGTTGGATTGCGAGTCGTTGGATGTATGCTTAGTGATGTGTCTTATGCACAAAAGGGATCATTGATTGCAAAATGCTTGTTTTTTGGATTTTAATGTTTTGAAATGTTTTTGTTCATTTTTTCAGGACTTTTATATGACTTTTTAGAGATTTTTTCAGGACATTATTTGTTTTTTTTGGATTATTCTCAGGACATTTTTCCATTTTTTTTTGAATTATTTCAAGACGTTTTTCAAATTTTTTTGAATTATTTCAGGACATTTTGCAATTTTTTAGAGATTTTTTTAGGACATTTTTCATTTTTTTATGATTTTTTATGGATAATTTTCAATTTTTATGATTTTTTCAGGACATTTTTCAATTTTTATGATCTTTTTCAGGACATTTTTCCAATTTTTAAGAGATTTTTGCCCCTAGTGTCTAGCAAGGCAAGGAATATGATAGGTGAATAAATAGGCTTGCTGAAATGTTGGTGGATAGAGGGAAGACAAAGGCCTTTTATTATGGAGACAATATGGATGCAATTTCCAAGGGCTATTGCGTGATGGGACAAGAGACTGGATATGACAATGTAAAGCAGGAATATGGCATGAGGGACATGTCAAGAGGTTTTTGAAACCATGTTTAAATTTTGCATCCTTATGTCATATCAAGATCAAGGAATGAAAAAGAGTGTATGGATAGTGATAAGATATGGATAGGATAAGAAAGACCAAGAATGGATAAGGGACATGGACTAAAGGTTGGGATAGGCTAAGCGATAGTGGCAGAGAGTTGCAATAAGATAGGGAATATGGATGAAAGGTTGTAATAAGCAAATGGATAAAGACCAAAAGCTATGATAGACTAAAAGCTGCAAACTAGATGCATGATGCTCATGACGATCCTCAGCCTTGTCAAGATCAAAGGTGGAAAGAGGAAATTGGACATGAGGGACAATAGGATATGAAGGGGTATGACATGGGTTCGATAGGATAATGGAACAATGAAGGACAAAAGGATATGATAGGATAAAACCTGCCCCCAAGTGTAGTGTGCAAGAAGTTCACAGATTACACATGATGCCTATTTGCCAGGTTTTCATCATGGTACTTGCCCAAAGTGCCTGTTTGCCAGGTTTTCACCAGTGGACGAATTATTTCTGCTTTACTTTTTTTCTTTTTTCTTTTTCATTTTGACTTTTTTTTTCAATTTTTATCTTTTCTTTTTTTACTTTTTCAATAGAAGATGGACACATGATAGGGGATGGAAGAAGGACTCAAGTGTCTTTTTGTTTGGATAGTAGCCTTGAAAAAAATGGACTATGACCTTTAAAAGTATGCTCAAAGACGTTGGTAGGATAAGGACATGGAAAAAGAGATGAAACTAAGGCAAGGATTTATGTAAAGGATTGGATCAAAGGGATGGAAGGATGGAAAATATGCATTGGATAATGGATAGGGTATTGGAAGAATTGGGCTTTGGTGGATGGAAATGAAGGCAAGATCCGCATTGGCACACACCTTGAGGGGTGATGGACTGATGGAGGAAAGATGTATTTTGGATATTGAGATTGTGATGAAGGAAAGGCTATGGATTTTGGGACATAAGGGCCCAAAATGGATGAAGAAGGTGGTGGATGAATAGACTTGGAAGGTTTGGATGGATGAATAGCAACTTTGGATGCCAAGTTGGATTTTTCTTTTTGTGCTTCAAGAAGCTGCTTTGGGATCCACATGGTTTTTTATTTTTCATGCTTTTGTGGTTCCTTGGAGTGCATTGCTTGCACAAGGGATTTAGGAACCCATATATATTTTGACTTTACTATATTTTGCTCAGTGGGCCTTTGTGGCCTTTTGGATATTTCTTTTTCTTTATAGATCATATTGTTCTTTGTTTTGACATGTCGATTATATTGGACATGTTGATCCTTGAATACATGTGGATTTTTAGACTTATGAATTTTATACTTGGCATCCAAATTGCTTGGAGGGGGAAAGGAATGTCGGTGTGGATGGGAATGATATGGAGGCCTATGGGATGGATGGAAGGTTCTCCAAGATGTGTGCCTTTGCTGATGTTGCATAGGAGATGGAGGGATATAGGGACCTAGAATGGATGGAAGTGATGATGGGGAAGGTGGACATTTGGATTTTGACTTTGAAGGGATACCGTTTTGAGAGTGAGTTGTGTAGACATGACCCTTAAGATCTTCTTTGATATGGAGGGGTTCTTTCTCATGAAGGTCTACTCCTTTTCCTTTATGAATATCTTGACTTGTAGGATACTCTTTTCTTTGGGAAGAAGACGTGAGTCCATTATGAGGTGGATATGATATGAGAGAAATAATGAGATCTTGAAGTGGATCAGATTGCACCAAATTGGAAGAACCCATTATGCATGTCGAGGGTTCATGAACATCTTGCACTGACATGTTAGAATCATGAGGGGGATTAGGATCATGAGGGGGACTAGGATTGTGTAGTGGACATGGTTCAATGATAGGCTCTTCAAGAGATGGAATGGGAGAAATAATAGGATCATCAAAAGAAATGTGATCTTGGAGTGTATATGGAGCATTAGGACAAGGAGATGGAGGAACAAGTGGATCTTGTGGAGATTCTGAAGGAATAATTTGATCTTGACAAGGAGGAAGATCATTGGAATCCTCTTTAAAGGTGCTTTGCTCTTGACTTTCAATGGGATCATTATAAAGGATGGAAAGGATATCTTGATCTTTCTCAGGAAGTGGAATGTCAATGGGATTTGAAAGGACATTTTTATCATGACATGGAGTGGGATCATTTGGGATTGAATGGACTGGGATATCTTGATCTTTCTTGGGGAATGGAGTGTCAATAGGACTTTGGATAGGATGGACAAGAATAGGGGAATCATCGTGAGTGTCTGGGAACATGGGGTCTTGGTCAACAATTGGATGGGATGATAAGGTTTCAGGATCTTGATCTTGATTTTCTTTAGGACTCATTTCTTCATGCTCTAAATTATCCTCTTGACGTGGGGTTAGACTTTGGATATGCATGGGGGATTCTGACAAGGAACCAATGTTTTGGCATGAAGGAAATGCACTTTGAACATTTGTGATGGATTCTAGCAAGGAATCAATGCTTGAACATGAGGAAGAGGGACTTCGAATGGGGTCCTCTAAAATAGGTAATGGGAATAAAGTGCATGGTGGCATTGGGTCTTGTATTTCTGAAACATGACAAGGATGTGCATCATGAATTGGATTATCTTGGCAATCAATTATGGATAGCTCTTGGATAATTGCATCCTTGGGTGTATTGTTTGATGAGGACAATATAGAAGGTTCTTGGGAAACTTCTAAAGGTGTAGGGATAGATGCCACTGGAGAGTCAATTTGCTTGCGAGGGGATGAGGCATTGCTAGACATAAGTGTATTATCTTGATCTTCCTCAAAGAACTCACTTGGTAGTTTCCTTAAGATCATTGCAATAAAGCCACCTTTCTTTCGAGGTTTTGACATAGTTGTATCTGGAATTTGAACTTGTTTGGCAAGGAGTTGGTTCTGATCTGATGTCATGTTTTGATATTGGACTTGGTTCAATTGTTCCAACATGTTTGAAACTTGGGTTGGTGTGTGTTGCAACCTTTATTTTTGAATGTTTGGTTGCGGTTGTTGACATTGATATTCCACCATTGATTGAACCATTTGTTGACATTGTATAGTTGGTTGGACATATTGTTGAAATTGGACCATTGGTAGTATTGGTTGTATATGTTGGACCATTGGTTGTGTCTGTTGGAAATGTTCGAATTGTTGAACAATTGGTTGTGATGGTTGAAAATCTGATTGATAGTAAACACCTTCTTGTTCTTGTTGTGGAGGCACATAATGGTAAAATTGATGTTGTCTCTTTTCTTGAAATTGTTTCATCATCTCTATTTGTGACAGGAGAACTGGTATGTCTGATCGTTCAAGAAGAGATCTTACATCAATTGGCTCAATCTTTGGATTTTGACCTGGAAATTTTTGAAACATTTTGGACATTTGTGATCTATTCTTCTCAATGTTTTTCACTCTTTGTTCCAATATCTCATTTTCTTGAGCTAGTTTCTCCTCTAGTTTTTGTATTTGGACATTTACATCATCATGATAAGTTTGATCCAAGTTCTGAGACATGTAGAGATTGGATTGACATAATTGATTTCTCAATTGTGATGGCATGACTTCATAAGAAGGTTGAGACCTCATTTCAACAAACATGTCACTATGCAAGTGCAATATTTTTGGAATTTTTTGAGGGCAATGTATGATATGCAACTAAATGCAAACTAAATAAATGAGAATGCAATCTATGTTTTTGGTTGTTTTTCAAGATTTTGACAAACTTTTTGGAATGCAAACCTAAAGAATCAACCTTGGGAAGTTGAAATGAAGCCAAGACCTCAAAGGACAAAAGGACCAAGTGACAAAAGGACAAAATGACAATGTCTCCCCTAATATGCTTGGATACTAAGCTAGGTTTGACCAAATGATATTGATGACAAAAAGACAAAATTTTGATAAGGTCTAGACTTCTTAACAATGACTTAGGGTTGTATCAAAGATTTGGATTACTCAAGTATGACAAAACCTAGTTTTGAGACTATATGCAAAAGGGACAATTACCATGCAAGTGACCCTAATATGATATGGTAATGACCTAAGATTAATGAAGAGACCTAGGGTACGCAATGTATGACAATGGTATGACTTTAATGCAAGAGGACATATGCAAATGGATGACCCTTATTGATATGCAAAGGAGTATGACTTAGGTGAAACCTAACCTTGGTACTTGACAATGAATTTTGCAAAATGCAACCTAGGATGAACCTAAATGTAAGTGACATGAATGTCGAGACAAGATTTTGAACAATGTTTGCTAACCATGTTTGAAGATGAGTTTTGAATCTTGTTGAACTTTTGTTGGATGAATGTCTCTTGTGTTTAATCTTATGTTGGATCAATTTGTTTTGTTCTTGAAATGAGATACAATTCAACTTTTGACAAGCAAAGGATACAAAATATTGCAACTTAGATTCAAGACAATCATGCTCATTTCCACATTTCTTATGGTAGGCAAGGACATTAGGTACTTGAGAGGTAGACTCATTATGGATTCAAGGAGAATACATAGATGCTTGACCCCACGGGCTCCCCTCCACGGCACTCACTTCTCAGGGTAGCCAAGCATCAGTCCCCATGGAAATCTCCCCATGGCAAACTTAGTATCTCTTCCAAGTATCCAAACTTGTCCTTCTCAAGCAACTAGAAGGGTTTTTGGCCTCTAAAACAAGGTGTTTAGTCAGGATTTCTGTTAAGCGTTACTCTTTGATGTCATGCAAGCATGATTGAGACATTAAGCCCATTAGGATACCAAACAAATGTAGTCACGCAAGCACGATTTAGACCAAGAGGCCCTACTTAGATGTTGATATGAGAAAGAGTTCAAGGGTCATCACTTCCCAAGTAACTGCAATTCCCACGTAACACTTCCTTCAAAGCTTTCGCTCATCGGGTATTTTTTTATAGTGAGTTAGAATGCCAAGGAATTCTAGCCGTACTCACTTTGGGTCATTCCCTTCTCATGATTATCACTTGCTTGCAAAAGCAAATGGTCGGGAAGGCAGACCCTCTAAAGGAGACACACAATCAAAGACACAAGCATGGTATCGAAGATCTAGATTTCTGGTCACCCTAAGAAGGATGAGAGCATACTCTCCTACTCCAATGTCACACTCAACAATCAAAGCAAAAACATGTTCATTCCAACCTATTTAGAAATCACTAGGTGCCTAAAACATTAATGACAAACACCAAGTTTAGTTGTTTCTCCAAGGCAACCTCCAAAACCCAAGTTAGAAGTTTGAGGTGCTTATTCTTTGACTATCGATTCTGCATAACACATGTTAGTAGTTTGATTTTTTGTCTTTTCCATGTGTAGGCCAAGATTCTGCATAGATAATTAGTACCAAAAACCAAAAAATAGAAAATAGAATGCAAAAACAAGACAATTTTCAAGTAAAACACTGCATTTTTACCTCTGTTCTGGACTTTACACAGGCGCAGAACTCAGGACACAGGCGTAGAATGCATGACACAGGTGCAGAATGTCTTCAACACAGGCGCAAGTTTCTTGACACAGGCGCAGGTTGTCTCACACAGGCGCAGAAGTCCCCAGAAAGCCCTGCACTACCCTATTTTTGGTTTTTTTTGCCTGCAAATCAACTCAAAAGCACTCAAAAACACAGTTAAGGGGTTAGATGGTTAGTGTTCACATCGGGTTCACCATTTAATGTACATTAGGAATTTGGAAATCATCACAAGCATTATAAATATTAATCTAGCCCAATCACGAAAGCTTAAAAGTAATGATCTATCCTAAACACACTCAATAGAGACATGAAAATTGAAACATTCAAAAAGATTATGCAAACCAAATGTAGATCTAAATGCTTCCTTCATGCGGCTCCATTGTTCTTCTTTCTTCTCCAAATAGTTTTGTTGTGGATCTCACCTTCAAGTGCATAAACCTAATGTGAAAGCAAGATTGACATTGGCACAAGAATAATCGAAGCGTGATTTGACAAAGTGATTAGAAATTCAATAGTCTGATTAGGGATCAAGAATCAAGGGGATTGATTGAAGAAATTCATCCAATTTATAGATAAATTAGAGAAAAGACAAGATTAGCATGATTCAGTTCAAATGGAAATTGCAAATCAATTATGTCAATTATGACAAATTTATGACAAATTATGCACCTTCTATGCAAAATTTGTTGATTGATGATTTATGACAATTTATGACAAATTTCTATGTCAAAAATTGATTGATTGTCAATTATGACAAATTTCTATGTCATTTCCATGAATTTAGGAGAGAAATAGGAGGAAACTGAAATTAGGAATTAGAAAATTAGGAAATTAGAGAATTAAGAATTTAGAAATTAGGTAAATTAATTAATAATTTATCATTTATTAATTAATTCACAAAGAGGAATAATTAGCCAATTAAATGAACATTTAATTGTAATGAGAAGACTTAGGATAAATAAATAATTTATTAATCCTAAAGGAAGAAATGACACACAAGGTTAAATGATTAAATCATGAAACCCTAGAAGACGAATTAGCAATGCGGGAATGACAATTAGGTCTTGATTGAAGATAATTGATATCGATCATGATTTTGAATTGACAAAGGACCAATGTGATAAATGATTTGATTGATAAAATGCACCAATTGACGAGGAACAATGACAAATTGATCCAAATTGACACAATTGAGAAGGACGACGATCGATGACAAATCGATCGTGAAATGACAAGATTGACAAAAAGACAAGGATTGATGACAAAATAGATTGCAAAATGACAATATTGAAAATGACCACGATCGATGACAAATCGATCGCAAAATGACAAGATCGAACATGACAATGACCGATGACAAATCGATCGCAAAATGACAAGATTGACAAGAGGACAACGATCGATGACAAATTGATCGCAAGATTGACAGGAGGACAAAACCCTAATTAGGATTAACGATGTCCAAAATGATGACAAATGAGCACGCACATTGATGCGATAGGATAAAATTGTTCAAAATCATGATTGGATAGTGTTGTCGACAAGACCAAATTTGAGAGCGAGACAACTGAAGAATGTAGAAGAATGACTCGATGCTCGCAAATGATAAAGACCAAGTGCGTGACATAGGAGAAATGTTAATGCGACGCAAAAACCTAAAATGAGGCAATGCGCAAATGTTAAAGTATGACTCCGCAAGCGTTGACCATTTTTAGGTGTCTACAATAATAATAATCAATATTTACAATTTTTACCTCAGAAGTGCTCAATCTTGATTAGTAAGCTCCCTCTCAATCACAAGGTATCTTGAGTTTCTTCTAGAGAACATATTTTTTTGAACAAACGTTTGAATTTCTGACTTCAGCAAGGGACGCTTGTAGTTTAAGTTTGAGAGGACAAGTTCTTGCAATGTGGCCATATTCGAGACTTTCAAGGAGATATCAATCTGATCTTAATCGGATCTTCCTTCAGGCGGTTAGGCTTTATAGAAGGAAACCTGGCTCTGATACCATGTTAATTTTGTGGATCAGAATTAAAATTTATCTTCTTCTATGTATTATCTATCACTAAATTGTTGTATAAATCTGATTGTCTTCTTTTACGTTGTAGGAGAGAAGGAGCATTTTTATTTCAATGTCCATTCTCACACATTTCATTTGTATATGTAGTGGGATGGGTATGGTCAAAGGATGCCTTGACCGGCCATGTCTTTTGGACATGGCCGATCAAGACATCACTTGATCGTGCCCCCTCACGATAATAAATGTTTGAATGAGAGACTTCATTTATCTTTCATTCAATCAATTATCTTACCAAGGCTATCATGCATTAACATGATGTATGTAGCTTTTTGTTTATGCTTCAGCCCAAGGGGTCAATTAAATCGCTTAAATGGAGTTGCAGAATGATAGGGCTTATGCAAGGATTTTAGATAAGTATTTTTGGGTTAGGGTTACAAATGGGATATATTGTAAGGCAGTATCATCTTAGATTTTATGTTATCAGATCAAATTCTATCACATTTTCAGGTTTATGTTTTATATCTTTCGGGTGCCCAATGGAGTAAGGCACTAATCAATGCTTGTAACCGATTTTTTTTATCAACCTTGTTTTGCTTTCAACTGATGAGTCTCTACAAATATCTTAAATATCAAAATATCAATTGTTAAGTTTTATGTTTCTTCTAAAAATTTGTCCCATCCTTCTCATACTCCATCTTAAGGTTGACGATCATTGAAGGACTTTCCATCATTGAGCATTCTCCCTTTCTTTGAGTCTTTTTATGAGATAATCTGCTTTGTTTTTAGTAGATTCCTGGGTATCGTTGCAGAGAGCAGGAAGTTCACTGACTCCTGGGTCATGTAGAGCTCGAAGTGTAGAAGGATTTTATGTCCTTTTTAAAGTTGGTCCAAGCCTGACGAATATTGGTAGTTGGAGGTGGCTCTCCATAGGTATTTGGAGGAATTAGCTTGGTCTTTGCCAAGTGGTAGTGTAAACTCGTCCATTTTCGAGAACCAACAAAAATGGCGACTCTGCTAGGGAAATAGAAAGTTGTAAATAATCTCTGGTAAGAGGATTTGCTAAATATATAGTCAAGATTATCCCATCTGAGTCACCAACAAAAATGGCGACTCTGCTTGGGGACTGTTGCATAAAGTTGTCTGGGTCTTTTGTGATTTGATGGTTGAGCATTGCTCCCGTGTTGCGAGACTAAAAATTTTGCCCACAGAGTGAAGAGTTTCTTAACCTGTTCCTTATCAGTTTGAGTCAATTCTCATAAATGTTGCTGGAAAATCTGTTGTAGTTCATCTTTTATAAAAGAGTTTGGTCCAGATCTATACATTTTTCAATATTATTTGTAAATACCTCACAAGTTTTGAGGGGCAACTCTGAGACTCTGAGATCTATGCACGAGTGTGCGTTTGCTTGAAGAAGAACCAAGAAATTTATAGAAAAGATAAATTAGATTTAAGCTCTTATGATGAAGTACCCTAACAAGTTGAGGATGGAATCTATATAATGCCATTTGATGATAAGGAAGTGTTGTAGTGTTGTGTTCAAACAAATCTAACCTGCGAAGGAATTCCAGTCGTTTGATTATTTATCCTCTACAAGGAGGTGGTGACTCTATCAAAAGATTAGTGTTAAATATTAGAGGGATTGCAAGTGATTTTGCAAGTTCCGGGTTAAAGAAGGTAGCAATAGCTTCAGCATTTCCAGGTATTTAAATTTTCATTAGTCAAGTGTATTTTCATGAAAATTGTGTGTGAAAAAATGTTCCCTAAAGAGTGAAAGAAGCACTAAGGAAGGGAATGGTAGTGATTATTTTACATACTCCTGTGATTCAGTTTCCATTTTCTGTATGAGCTTAGATGGAGTATGTTTTGAGCCTTTGCAATGTGATAGTTTAAGATTTATGGAAAAGGGAAAGAAATAGGGGAATGAATGAAAATATGTATCATGTGCATGTGCTTCCCTATAAAATGTCAATTATAAATGTGCAACCTCTGCCGAATTACCATAAAGCTTTCTTTATGAAAATATATAAGCCATTGAACTTTAACAGTATACAAGGTTTCCCAAATCCTCTTCTTGTAAGAGTTAGGGAACAATTACCAGGATTCAATGGGAAAAGGTCAGAATCAGCATGCCAACATTTGCAGGAGTTTTTTGAGTTAATGGAGGATTTTGAGATAAATCAGGAAGATGTTTTCATGAAGTTGTTTGTTCAGTCTTTGAAGGAAAATGCCAGAGACTGGTTTTCTTACATGTCAGTATGTTCTATCTCATCATGGGATGAGTTGAAGGTAGCATTCATGGAACAGTTTGCTGAAAGAATTAATCCAAGCTTAGTTATGAAAACATTCATGGGTATCCAAAAAGAAGAAGAGTTAGTACCTGCTTTTAATCTCAGGTTTTCTAGGGCATTGGATGACATTCCTAGCAGTTATAGACCAAATGATGCAATGTGCTTAGTTGTTTATTTGGATGCATTTGACAAGGAAGAGAGTTATTTACTCAGAGATAAGAATCCTAAAACCTTGCATCAGGCTTATAAGATAGAAATGAATATTGAGAACAACTTGAGATATGGAATCCCTAAGGATTATCTATCTACAAGGGTATGTTATCCTAAGATATTAGATGTTAAAGAAAGGCATGAATCAAAAGATAAAAATTTGTATCAAGGTCTTTACATCTCTATTGATCACATTAGCCCTGTTATTGATTATGATTTGCATAAAAATATGAGTGAAGAGAACTTGTCCCAGATAGTGGTTATTCCTTATATTGATGAAGAAGAGGTTAATGAGAAATTATCAGACATATTGGATGTAGAAATAGATATGGTGTTGATTACTTTACTAAATAACATTAGCAGTGGTTATTCTAGGAATGAGATTCAACAAGAGGTTCATCTGCAATCTTATGTTTCAGATAGATCTAACAGTGAGTATAAATAATTGGAAAGTGTTATGTCTGATATTGATGCAAGTATGCAGGATTTTGATGATATGAATTCAGTCCCTAAAGAAGTAGTTGTATATGATAATGATAATTCAGATGATAAGATCCCACCAATTTTAGTTAATAATATTATTGGGATAGAAAGATGCATGATGTGTACAAATGAGGAAGTTGTCTCAATACAAGCCATTTCTAGCATTACAGACCGAACTGTTCTAAACTGATATCATCTCCAAAATGTCCCAGAGTTGACCTCTATATTTAAGAGGAATCTAGTTCAAAAGAATCAGAATGAGAATGGAATCTTTGTTGGGGCTTATGAACGTCTTAACATGGAACATTCATACTGTGGAGATCATATTGTTGGGTGTTGTTCCAATTCAGATTCTAATTCCTTGATTCCTAATGAACCTGAAGATAAGATAAACAATGATTTTAGTGAAAATGTCAATGCATTATTTGATGAAGATGCAGATGAAGATCAGTTGGTGCTTTGTTATAATGTTTTTGAGAAGGGTTTTCATATTGTTCTTAACCCTTTGTATGAAGAAAAAATTCAAAATTCGGACACTATTGTATCAACTTCTAAAATGGAATATTATAAAGATAAAGGTGTAATACCTGAATTAATGATAAGTAATAATGATCAGTTTTCTCCTGTTGCTGATATTGTCGACATTAAATTAGATACAGAGAAAGAGGGTGAAATACATGTCCGGTTTAATGAATTGAAGTTACATGAAGGGGTCATTTTTTATCATTTTCCTCCTCTTGATAACAGTTTGCTTGTTATGATCAGTAAGAAGGTGGATTTTTAAGAGAGTCCCTATTTCAGTAGGCAAGCCGATATTGCAAGTGTTGGCATATGTGCAGAGTTTGATGACATGTTGGGATTGTATGTTGTCATTGATGTCAATATGTTGAAGTATGAACCGCTATACTGAAGTAAGCAAACTAGCAAGTGAACCAATATGATAGTATGAACCGGTATATGCAAAAAGTGAACCGGTATGTTGGAGTGTGAACCGATATATGGAAATTTTGTATCAGGGTTTTATTTGATATGACTACCGGTTGGTAGTCTCAGCTTCAAGGTTTCTAGTTGATGCATTCTAAGTCTGTATGATTCAACCAATGACATCCTATGATGAGTTAGCATTGAAATGAAGATTAGATCGCGTTGCCATGTTAGCCTTGTGTGCATGAAGGATCTTCTTGAGAATCTTGCATGAAGAAGATTTATTCTATCCACCTCAGGAATGAGCAAAATCTTAGTAAACAGTGGAGAGCACATGATAGGTTATCAGCTTCCAGAAGTGGTGAAGAACGGATGATGGAGAACATCTTGAGATTTGTTCAAGATTATTTTACCCTATGTAATGTGTTTAAATGGAAAGGATTGGACTGACTGTATTGTAAACCTAGATTCTTAGGGTTTTAGGTTTTGGCCACCAACCTAATTGTTGTCTATAAGGTCTATGATGATTTTTATTTGAATTTGTTGGCAAATGATTGTATGTGAGGTGATTCTTTCCAGACCAGAGAAGTGAGTAGATACCTGCAGAGTGTAATTGCGGATGTAAAGGAACTGAAGTGGATCTACCTTGGCATTAAGTGTTACTATCAGATCAGTGTATTACCTATTGACTTCTAACCATTTCAGCAGATGCAAAATCCCTTTATCGGGTAGTTTTAACGGGATTTTTGTAAATCCTTTAACAGGGTGACTCAAAATCATTGAGTTCTTAAAATCCTCTCACAAGGTAACCTTTAACAGGTTTTTAAACTCTAACCAAGTATTTAGCCATCCCTTAACCAGGTGATCCCTAGCAAGATCAGTTCCTAGCAGAACCTGTTGTAAAGTCTTTAACCGGACTAGGCTCCTAACAGAGCAAACTTCAGAAGAGTTCAAGAACAACTTGTGTGTATTCATCCCCACTGTGGTTTTTCCCAGTTGGGTTTCCACGTGAAAAATCAGTGTGTCATGTGTGATTCTTTTTCATGTGATGTTTTAGTGTTTTCTATTAAGCGGTAATGCAACCTGATCCAATGGTTATTGTCTTTCTGGTGTATTACTTGCTTAAGAATATGGGCAAAGTTTAGATGAGATATTAGGTTTTGAGAAGATCTAGATGTTACCGGTTTATGTCTGTTATAGTCATACTATATTTTACTGGTAGTGCCTTGATTTAGATTGATGATATTGTTTACCAGTTAGTGCAGTCTTTGTAGTTCAAGTTGTTGAAGAATTTTTTGTCCATATTGATTCACCCCCCCCCCCACCTCACAATATCTATTGAGTATTTACTGTTCATCATTATTCATCAATTGGTATCAGAGCATCCTCTATGTTATAAGCTTAACCGCTTGAGGAAAAGATCCTATTCTAATGATGAAGAGGGAAGGTCCTAAGTTCAACAGAGATAACTTTAAGATATGGAAGGATAGAATGAAGATCTACATTAAAAAGAATGGGTGCTCAACACTGGAACTTTCTTGAGAATACTTATTTTATCCCTATCGATACTCTCACCGATGATCAAAGAAGAGAAATTCAGGAGAATGGGCAAGTCATGGAAGCTCTTATCAGTAGTCTATCTGATATTGAGTTTATAGATGTTCAAGACAAAGACAATCCCAAAGATGTATGGGATACTCTAGAGTCTATCTATGGCAATGATGAGAATGTGAAGCAAGCTAAGGAAGAGAGCCTTAGGGAAAAATTTGAAGACATGTGGATGGTTGAAGGAGAGACCATTCAACAATATGGGATAAGAATTAAAACTGTTGTTGGAGACATCAAGAGTGTAGGAGGTACAATGGATGATTCCACCATTGTTAGCAAAGTTTTGAGAACCTTATTACCAGTCTATGCAATAAGGGTTGCTGCTATTCATGAGTTGAGATCTATTGACAAGACAAAGGTATCCCTTGACTCCATTATTGCTAAGTTGACTGCATATGAGCTAAACAGTTATGATGGCAGTGTTCAGAAGACTGAATCAGCCTTTAGAACATGTGTTGCACTATCTAGAAAGGGAAAAGAGGTTGGCACCAGCTGTGAACCTAGACAAAGCAGGGATATGGATGATGAGGAGATCCTGATAGAGTTTGAAGCTCTTCTTTCCAAGAGACTTCCTAAGGGAACTGGAAACTACAGAGGTAAGCTCCCTTTGAAATATTTTTCTTGTAATAGGATAGGACACATTATTGTCACCTGTCCCAATAGTGATAATAAGGACAAACCAGAGAAGTTTAAAAAGTTCAAAGGAGGAAATAGGAGAAATTGTCTTGTTGCAGTCGATGAAGGTGTTACTGATGATGAATTAGAAGATGAAGAAAGCGAAGACATAGTGTTTGTAGCCATTAAGGAAGATGTGTCAGATAAGAAGGCTCTTGTCTCTCACTTTGATAATTCTAATGAGTGGATTATTGACAGTGGATGTTCTCACCACATGACTGGTGATCGAAAAAAGTTTTTATCACTGGAAGAGTATGATGGAGGTGTAGTCCAATTTGGAAATGATGCACCATGTATGGTAAAAGGCAAAGGGTCCATCTCTCTAAATGGAAAAAGCAATGTTGATAATGTGTATTGGGTAGAAGGTCTCAGGCATAACCTTTTGAGTGTTGCCAAGCTGAACGATAAAGGACTCACTTTGGAATTCAAAGATGGAGTGTGCAAAATAAAAGGAAAGAGTGGTGAACCGATGGCCACCAGAATGCAGACCAAAGGTAATCTATTTCAGTTAAATACTAATATCATTCAATGTCTAATGGCTAAGTTTGATGACGGTTGGATATGGCATAGGAGACTCTACCATGTAAACTTTGATAATATTGTGAAGGCCAGTAAGATCAAGGTAGTTAGAGGATTGCCTATGCTGAACAAACCAGACAATCCTTTGTGCAGAGAATGACAACTGGGGAAAATGTCTTCCTCAACCCTCAAAGGAAAATCTTTCACAGCAGATAATTTACTTGATCTTGTGCATATTGATTTGTGTGGTCCTATGAAAACTAGAAGTGTTCAGGGAGATGGGTACTTTATGATTCTTACTGATGATTGCTCAAGAATGATGTGGGTCACATTCTTGAAAGACAAGTCTGAAGCTTTTGGAAAGTTTAAAGCCTTTAGAGTACTAGTTGAAAAGGAAAGCGGTAAGAGGATTAAATGCCTTAGAACCGACCAAGGAGTTGAGTTCAATTATGGTGAATTCAAGAAGTACTGTGAAGAGAACAGCATCAAGAGGCAACTGTCTACCCCCTGGACTCCACAGCAGAATGGCCAAGTAGAAAGGAACAACTGAACTGTAGTTGAAGCTGCCAGAATGATGTTGATTCAAGGGAAGGTTGCTCACACTTTTTGGAGAGAAGCGGTGAGCACTGCAGTCTACACTATGAACTGGGTACTCATCAAGAAAGATAAGGATAAAGCTCCTTATGAGTATTGTACCGGTAAGACTCCAATAGTAAGCTACTTTAGAGTGTTTGGTAGCAAGTGTTATATCAAGAGAAGTGAATACTAGAGCAAGTTTGATGAAAAATGTGATGAGGGAATATTCCTAGGGTATTCCACCAAGAGCAAAGCTCTTAAGTGTTTTAACAATAGGATTCCGAGAATTGTTGAAAGTACCAATGTTAGAGTTGATAAAACCTCTGAGAAATCTGAGGTAACCAGCAACGAGTGAGTGGTAGATGAACTAGATGTAACCTTATGGGAACCGGTTGCAAAACAACCAAGTACAAGTAACAGTGCTCCTACACCAATAGATGTTGATGTAGATGCTGATGAAGATGAGGATGAAGAGGAAAAGAAAGAGGAATCAATTAAGATCATTCCTAAGTATGTAAATTTACATCATGATCCAAATCAGATCATAGGGTCCAAGGGGTTGAGCTTAATTGGTTAAAGCATTGAGTTCTCAATGTGGAGACCCAAGTTCAACTCCCATGAGGGACACCTTTGTGTAGAATTCTAAGTTGTGACTCTTGTTTTTTTATTGGTTGTTTAAAGTGGATTTCTAATTTGTGACCCTTGGTCTTTCAATTGTTGTTTCTAGTTTGGTGCTTGAAAGGAGCTAGTATTTGTAATAAGTTTGTAATGTGGATGCTCGAATAAGCAAAAAATGAGCTTTGTGATTCTATGATACTTAATACAAAAAAAAGAAGATCAGAGGGGATAAGGATGCAGGAATACTTACAAGAAGAAAGGTCAGAGAGAATTATTGTATGATTTCTGAATTTGAGCCCAAAACATTTAAAGATGCACACAAAGATGAAGACTGGATTAAGGCTATGGAAGAGGAACTTGACCAGATAGAAAAGAATGGTACATGGTCTTTGGTACCCAGACCTGTGCACAAAAATGTTATTGGCACCAAATGGGTTTTTAGAAACAAGCTGAATGAAGATGGCACAGTGGTAAGAAACAAAGAAAGATTGGTATGTAAGGGATATGCTCAAGAAGAAGGAGAAGACTATGGAGAAACCTTTGCTCCAGTAGCTAGATTGGAAGGATTTCGAATGCTACTTGCATATGCAGCCTTCAAGGGATTAAAAGTGTATCAGATGGATGTGAAATCTACATTCCTGAATGGAATACTTGAAGAGAAAGTGTATATAGAGCAACCAGATGGGTTTTCCCTATTAGAAGACAGTGATATGGTGTGTAGGCTACATAAAGCCTTGTATGGATTTAAGCAAGTACCTAGAGCATGGTATGAATGTTTACACTCCCATCTTGTGAAGATTGGATTTGAAAGAACAAGTGAAGATAGCAATATCTATTTGAAGACATAAGGAGATCAGATTCTGATCTATGAAGTGTTTGTTGATGACATAATTTTTGGTGGAGATGACAAGATGAGCCATGCGTTTGCAGATGAAATGAAGAAGGAATTTGAGATGTCACTAATCAGAGAGATTAAGTTCCTCATTGGACTACAAATTCAACAAATGAAAGATGGTATCTTTATCACTCAGTCCAAGTATGTCAAAGAGGTGTTGAAGACCTTTGGCATGAAAGACAGCAAACCGGTTGGTACACCGATGATGACCGGTTGTAAATTGTTAAAATAAGATGACTCAGCGTTGGTGAATGAGAAGGAATACCGATCAATGATTGGTAAGTTGCACTATGTAGTACACAGCAGACCGAACATTGCACATGCAGTGGGCATTGCTGCACATTTCCAGAAAAGTCCAAGAGAATCCCACTTGGTAGCAGTCAAGCGGATTCTTATATATCTGAAGGGAACTATAGATTATGGATTGTGGTATCCATACAGTAATGATTTCAATCTCAAATTGTTTATCGATGCTGATTGGGCTGGTAATGTGGACGACCGGAAGAGCACAATCGGTGGTGCATTCTTTCTCGGTGGTAGACTATTCTCATGGATGAGCAAGAAGAAGAGTTGTATCTCTCAGTCCACAACAGAAATAGAATATGTAGCAACATTTATGAACTGCACTCAGACAATTTGGATGAAGCATGTTTAAGTGGTTTCAAATTCCCTGTATCTGAACTGGTGGTTATATTTTGTGATAACACAAGTGCAATTAATATTTCCAAGAATATAGTATTGCATGCTAGAACCAAGCACTCCAAGCTCAAGTATCATTTCTTGAGGGAGAAAGTTTAGAACAAAGAGGTTGTATTGAAACATGTTTCCAATAAAGAGCAGTTAGCAGATATATTCACAAGCCTCTACTGAAGGCTACATTTACCTATTTAAGAGGTGAATTAGGGGTGTTTCCCCTTAAAGAGGTGAACTAAAGGTATGTGCTCCACATCAGTCAGGTATTGCATTGTCAAATCTTTTCAGGATTGATGTGTTGAAGGATGCTACTCCTTAGGAGGAGGAGCATAGTAGATCATGGATGCTTGTGCCTCCACTTTCGCATTGTTATCAAAGGGAGAGAAGATGTGAAGCAGAGAAGATATCTATAGTATTGAAGACATATAATATGGAAAAACATGTAGAGACATCTTTGTGTATTGTCATCAATGCCAAAGGAGGAGATTGTTGGCATATGTGCAGAGTTTGATGACATGCTGGGATTGTATGTTGTCATTGATGTCAATATGTTGAAGTATGAACCGGTATATTGAAGTAAGCAAACTGGCAAGTGAACCGGTATGATGCTATGAACCGGTATATGCAAAAAGTGAACTGGTATGTTAGAGTGTGAACCGGTATATAGAAAGTTTGTATCGGGGTTTCATTTGATATGACTACCGGTTGGTAGTCTCAGCTTCAGGGTTTCTGGTTGATGCATTCTAAGTCTGTGTGATTCGATCGACGATATCTTGTGATGAGTTAGCATTGAAATGAAGATTAGATCGCATTGCCACATCAGCCTTGTGCGCGTGAAGGATCTTCTTAAGAATCTTGCATGAAGAAGATTGATTCTATCCACCTCGGGAATGAGCAAAATCTTAGTAAACGGTGGAGAGCGCGTGATGGGTTATCAGCTTCCAGAAGCGGTGAAGAATGAATGATGGAGAACATCTTGAGATTTGTTCAAGATTTTTTTACCCTATGTAATGTGTTTAAATGGCTAGGATTGGACCAACTATATTGTAAACCTAGATGCTTAGGGTTTTAGGTTTTGGCCACCAACCTAATTGTTGTCTATAAGGTCGATGATGATTTTTATTTGAAGTTGTTGGCAAATGATTATATGTGAGGTGATTCTTGCCAGACCAGAGAAGTGAGTAGATACCTGCAGAGTGTAATTGCATATGTAAAGGAACTGAAGTGGATCTGCCTTGGTATTAAGTGTTGTTATCAGATCAGTGTATTACCTGTTGACTTCTAACCATTTCAGCAGATGGAAAATCCCTTTACTGGGTAGCTTTAACAAGCTTTTTGTAAATCCTTTAACAGGGTGACTCAAAATCATTAAGTTCTTAAAATCCTCTCACAAGGTAACCTTTAACAGGTTTTAACCTCTAACCGGGTATTTGGCCATCCCTTAACTGGGTGATCCCTAGCAGGATCTATTCCTAGTAGAACCTGTTGTAAAGTCTTTAACCAGACTAGGCTCCTAACAGAGCAAACTTCAGAAGAGTTCAAGAACAACTTGTGTGTATTCATCCCCGTCGTGGTTTTTCCTAGTTGGGTTTCCACGTGAAAAATTAGTGTGTCATGTGTGATGCTTTTTCATGTGATGTTTTAGTGTTTTTTGTTAAGCGGTAATGCAAGTTGATCCAATTAGGATGTGTGTTATGTTCAATACAATGCATAAATGTCACAAAATAACAAATATTCTATATCATTGCACAGGTTTCAGATTTTCAGCAGTAATTGCAATGATAAATTTAAGCATAGTGGTTGGATGAAAGTAGCCAATAGGTTTGAAAAATGGTTTTCCACTTATGTTATAAAATTTCATTTGATGCTTTCAGAAGAAAATCATGTTTATGACCGAGGAAAGCACTGGTTGACATTTGCAAATGGCATTGGGCCATCATATGTGGTTTGACCCTACAGGCCACAAATATTTTGGGGTAGAGTAATTTTTTCTGACTCTATGCCTAATGGAGTTATAAATAAATTCCCTCTTAAATTGCCTATTCATGAACAATTTTAGAGGTTCTACTTTTCTTAAAGTAGTTGTTATCCATGAGCATTAGTTAGGTTTGCTTTGATAGTATAGTTTCCTTTCTGTTGAATTTACCCTATCCAGGTAGTTTCTTTTTGGTTTGCCCCTGCAGTTGGTATGTTTCACCCAAATATTTTGGTTTCTCATCTCATTCCTATTAAATGAGTGTCCCCAACTAGAGCCATTGATAGCTCTGAAAATTGATTGCATAAAATTTTCAAATTTGAGCTCAAATATTGGTTTCTCTAGTTTGGTTTACATCCTTTGTCTAGGTCCAAGGTTTAGGGTTTAGGGTTTATCAAAGTCTCTTATGTTTTGTGAATAAAACCCTAGCAATGATATTCTCTATCGTTACCTTTTTCCCACTTAAATCCAAGGGTTTTTTACCATGGACGGTGCCATTTTATTTCCTAAGTATTAAGTGGTGGTCAACTGGTTTATAAAATATGATTTTCTATAGTTGCAAAAATTTTCCTATGACCGGTCTCCCTTTAAATATTTGTGCCCGCGCCAATAATTTTCCTACGTCTGAAAGTCCTAGTATTTCGGCAAGTTGCTAAAGATAGAATGAATCCAATGGTCAGCGCTTCCCTGTGGTCAAAAGTGCAAGGATGATAAAGATCACGGCATTGCGAGATTGTGCCCTGTGTCTTTAGCGAAAAACAACAGGTTGGCAGTATAACCGGTCGAAGCATTGTTACCGGTTCTCAAGCAATAAAAGTCAGTTTACTAATAGTCTCATCAGTTTGCACGTGTTCAAAATGAATGGCGATCTTATGTACTAAGGTAAATCATGCTCAATTCTTAAATCTGGAGGAGTTAACGGGAATTGTGCGAAGCAGTAAATTTTGAACAGATATGACAGCCCCTGTATCCCCTGTTAATTCTTGTAACATCAGTCGTACCATTTCTCATACATGAATTAAATATATGTTAACATAAGTAGTATACATGTTAACTATAAACTATAAATAAATATCAAATTATGGTGAGTGCCACCGGTCACACCCCGTCATTGTTATCGGGCTAGGTATATTATCGGTTACACCCATTTATGTTTACAGGCTGGGTTAAACAAATCGCTATATGTTTGTTAATGTACTGAGTGGTACGTAGGGAGATATGTGTCTTCCCATGTGGGAAGACATATCGCTTCCCTATGTACCCTCTCATTCACTTAGAAATATAACATGCATATGATGGGGAGGAGGGCAATACTGAAAATTAATAAGTATTATGCTTCCTTCATTCACACAACTACAGTTCACATTTAAATTCCAAACTACATCTTTATCTTTTCTATCCTCTTGATCACATAATTTATATAAACTTAACATGGTATCAAAGCTAAGTTAAGGAAGATCAAGTTAAATTCTGTAACGATCAGATAGACATTCACCCAACTCTTAGTAGATCACATTCCTATAATCCTAATGGCAACCGGAGTTAGGTTTGAAGATCGACTAGATGGAGCATCAAATTTTGTATCTTGGAAATTCAAGATCATGCTTGTTTTGAAAGAAAATAAAATTGACTCCCATGTCAAAAGTCAAATTCCTGAACCCTCTGATGATACAGAGAAAATTCAATGGAGCAAGGACAGTGAGAAGGCTCTTAAGATAATTGTGGATTCAGTGAGAGACCACACTATGCCAGTTATTTCTAAATATGAGACAACTTTTCAGATATTCAAAGCCCTAGCTGACATTTATAAAATCAACAACACTAGCAGGGCTCTCACCTTGAAGAATCAACTACACCATATAAAGATGAATAAAGGAGAGACAGCTACATCCTATTTCTTGAGGATCACTAAGCTTAGGGATCAACTATCCACTATTGGACATCTAGTAGACAACAAATAACTTGCTATGATGGCCCTAAATGGACTTCCTACCTCATGGGAATCGTTCATTCAAGGAATCAGTGCTCGTTCTAAATTTCCTAAGTTTGATATATTGAAAAATGATTGTATTCAAGAGGAATCTCAACTTTTCACAAGAGGAATAAAACAAAACAATGGCAAAGAGTAAATTCAAGTTCTAAACTCGAATTCCCACAAGAAAGGAAAGAAGAAGAACTTTAAGAGAAAAAGGGACAATGACTCAAATGGAAAAAGGTATTCAAAGAAGAAGACAGACATTTCTGAAGTACAATGTTTTAGATGTGATCAATATGGGCACTATGCAATGAAGTGTCTAGACAGGATCAAGCAACAGGCTTCAATGGTAGAAGTTAAGAAAGGGAGTGATTCCAAGAGACTAGTCTTCTACTCAGCCCTCTCTAGTCAAATCACCTCCAGTTCCAACACATGGGTGATTGACAGCGGAGCATCTCGACACATCACTAGATTTTGTGAGCACCTAGATACACTTGTGGAAAATTCAAATGAAGAAGTGACAATTGGTGATGACTCAAATTAACCAGTTATGGGAATAGGAACCTGCAATATCAACCTAAAGTCAGACATATCCCTACAGCTAATTGGAGTTCTATTTGTACCTGATATAAAGAGAAACCTTGTCTCAGTTTCTGCACTTGAAGATAAGGGTTACAGATTAACCTTTATGGAAGGAAAGGTATGTACTTGGCCAAATAACTCCACCATCAAGAAATCCCGCACCACTGGAGTAAGACAAGGGAGCCTCTACAGACTTTGCACCACTCCACCTCAAGCCTTGATTCATGAGACTCCAAATTCGAATGAAATTTGGCACAGAAGATAAGGGCACCTTCATTTCCATGCCCTACCTAAAATAGAGAAGATGGTGATTGGCTTGCCCAAGCTAAGTCACAGTTTTGAAGGAGCATGCAAGGGGTTTGCCTTGGGAAAGAATACTAAAGGGTCTTTCAATTCTAGCAACAGTAAATCCAAAAATGTATTAGAATTAGTTCATTCTGATCTATGTGGACCCATGTCTGTACCCTCCTTAGGAGGATTTTTATATTATGTAATATTTGTAGATGATTATTCTAGGAAGACTTGGATATATTTTCAAATTTACAAAGAGTCTAAAGAAATCCTTTCTAAATTTAAGGAATTCAAAGCTCTTGCAAAAAACATGACAGGTAAGAAAATCATAACCTTAAGAACAGACAATGGGGGGGAATACACTTCTGATATGTTTAAATATTATTATATAAATGTTGGGATTAAGAGGGAGTTAATTATACCTTATAACCCACAACAAAATGGGGTAGCTAAAAGAATGAATAGGACTATAGTAGAAGTTGATAGGGCTATGTTGTTTGACCAAAATATAGAAACCTCATTTTGGGTTGAAGCATCTAGGACAACTGTGTACATTCAAAATAGATGTCCTCATTCTCTTCTTGATAATAAAAATCCCTGAAGAAGCCTTTACTGGATACAAACCCGACATAAGTTATCTCTAGATCTTTGGGTGTCCAGTCTATATTCATGTCCCAAAAGAAAAGAGATCAAAGTTAGAACCTTCAAGAAAGAAAGGGGTATTTGTTGGGTACAGTGAAACCTCTAAGACTTACAGAGTATACATACCTAGTCAAAGGAAAATCAAACTAAGCAGAGATGTCATCTTTGAAGAAGACATGGCATTCAGGAGGTCCAAAAGCTCTAATGAATTAGAACACCAAGATCCTCCTACAAGCATGGATGAGGATTCAACCCCTGAGATTCAAAGGGAGACCCCTAAAAATGTTGAGCATGAAGTTCAAAACTTACCTTTAGAAGAACATTATCCCAAAACTAGGAAGAGACCACTTTGGGCTAAAAAGATGCTTCAAGAAGCTGAAAATTATGCTGCTTCAAAGGGGACCTTCGGAGAAAGTAAGAGACCTAACCTATTTTCCAGTTATACTATCTTGATGAGTGAGATCATTGATTCAAAACCTTCCTGTGTTGGAGATTCTCTCAAGCATCAAGTTTGGAAAGATGCTATATCAGAAGAGTATCAGACAATTCTAAAAAATGATGTCTGGGATATTGTGCCTAGGCCTAAAAGAAAATTTGTGGTATCTTCTAATGGCTCTTCAAAATCAAACATGCAGCAGATGGTAGAATTAAGCAACAAAAAGCAAGGTTTGTTGCCAGAGGTTTCTCACAAAAAGAAGGTATTGACTATGAAGAGACATTTGCTCCTGTTGCCAGATACACTTATGTCCGAGCAGTTTTGGCTACTGCAACATCTAAAGGATGGAAAGTCCATCAAATAAATGTTAAGACTGCTTTTCTAAATGGTAAGATTGAAGAAGAAGTTTATTTGGAGCAACCTGAAGGTTTTGTGATTCATAAGGCTTAATCACATGTTTGCAGATTAAAGAAAGCTCTATATGGACTGAAACAGGCCCCTAGAGCATGGTATGAAAGAATTGATCACTATCTCTTGGAATTAGGGTTTTCCAAGAATGCAGCATATCCAAATCTCTACTACAAGGTAATCAATGGTGAACTATTAATTATTATTCTTTATGTTAATGATCTACTAATCACAGGAGAGGATAATTGTATTTCTTGATGTAAGAAAGAATTATCCTCTGAGTTTGATATGAAACATTTAGGAATTCTTCACTACTTCCTTGGATTGGAAGTTTGGCAATAGGTAGATGGTATAATCCTTAATCAAGGAGAATACACCATTGATATACTCAAGAGATTTGGAATGATGGATTGTAGATCTATGACCACACCTATGGAGACAAATTTGTACAAGCTAAAGCAAGCAGCTACAGAATTAGAGTTTGCAGATACTACTCTCTACAGATAGATTATTGGATCTCTGATGTATTTGGTAAACACAAGACCTGATATATGTTATGTTGTTAATGCACTAAGTCAGTTCATGTGTGAACCTAGGGAAATATAGCTTATTGTTGCAAAACATATTCTGAGATATCTTCTAGGAACTATTGGTTTTGATCTAAAATATAAACATGTAGACCTTGACCTACATGGATTCACTGATTCTGATTGGGTTGGAAGCATAGTTGACAAGAAAATCACATCAGAATGTTGCTTCAGTTTAGGATCAGGAATGATCTCATGGATATGTAGAAAACAATCTTCAGTATCTCAAAGTTCTACAGAAGTTGAATACATTGTAGCCTCCATGGGAGCAAGAGAAGAAATATGGCTCAGGCAATTGCTTGTAGGACTTTTTGGTCAACCCTTAAATCCTACTGTCATCTATTGTGACAATCAGAGTTGCATCAAGCTTTCAATGAATCCAGTATTTCATGACAGGTCTAAACACATTGAGATTCCTTATCACTATGTTCGAGATATGGTGGAAAGGAATGTGATCTGACTGAATTATATTAGTACAAGTGATCAAATTGCAGACATTCTTACCAAGCCTCTCTCTAGGATAAAGATTGAACACTTTAGAGATAAACTTGGTATGGTTGAAAATGTTATTTAATTTTGAGATAGAGTCTCATTTATTCTGATATACTAATATATTTAAAGATGTTTAATGTGTAAACTCTTTTATTTGTCATGTGTGTAACTCTGTGACTTCATGGGCCCTCTGTGAACATTATTGAAGGGTGACGACTTTTCAATAATGAACACTTGTTTCAAATTGATATTGTAAGGTGACGATTTTACAATTATCAATTTATCTATCTTGATGGATATCATGTGACTTGATATCTGTGGACATATCATGATAGTATATATCTCTAACAAACTATGGTAGATATCAGTTGGTCGATATCATTAAATAAACCATAATTATGATAGAGACATTCATGGTGAATATTAGGAACATAATATTCGTGGACATGCCATGAATCATTATCAGTATGGTAGGCATCATGTGACTTGATGCCAATGTGCATAACTTACTTGATAACTATGAGTTATGGTGAGTATCATGAGACTTGATATTCATTGTTGAACCATATCTCTGAATATCACTATAGTGTGATATCTCTTCTCTTCACAATCAATGGATGAATTGTCATGTTTTATCTAACATAAAATGTGTCCTCCCTAGTTAAGAGGGAGTGTTAATTCTTGTAACAATGGTCGTACCATTTCCGATACATGAATTAAATATATGTTAACATAAGTAGTATACACATTAACTATAACTATAAATAAATATCAAATTGTGGTGAGTGCCACCAGTCACACCCCGTCATTGTTATCAGGTTGGGAATATTATCGATTACATCCATTAATGTTTACGGGTTGCGTTAAACAAATCGCAATATGTTTGTTAATGTGCTGAGTGGTACGTAGGGAGAGATGTGTCATCCCACGTGGGAAGACATATCTCTTCCCTACGTAACCTCTCATTCACTTAGATACACAACATGCATATGATGAGGAGGAGCACAATACCAAAAATTAATAAGTGTTGTGCTTCCTTCATTCACACAACTGCAGTTCAAATTTAAATTCCAGACTACATCTTTATCTTTTCTATCCTCTTGATCACAGAATTTATATAAACTTAACATCCCCGTGATGGAAGTTGCAAGGAAGTTATGGACTGCGGCATCGTGAGATGATGCCATGTGTCCCAGGCTAACTAGGAAGACTTTCAGTGGGGCTGATGATAGAGTCTAGTTGAAAAATGATATGGCACTATTTAGTCAGGACTTGGTGGGTCCACCGATACAAATGGAAGGTCAAATGTCATGTTGACAAGAAATGATCGTTAGATTTTCCAAGCTGGGTAAGATTTGCGGTTGAGTTTTCAAATGTGAAATTAGGAGGGATCATAGAAGGCATTGGTCGTAGCTTGTGGGGGAGAGGCAAAATGAACAGGATACATATGTGTCAACTTAGGATGTTTAGTGACCAGTTGGGAGATTTTGATGCCAACCCAGTCTTGGATGAATATTTTCAAATTTTCTATTGAGCAAAGAACTAATTCGACAAGGCAAGGACGATATCTTAGAGATGTGAAAGGATTAGGATAATCTTCCATTTCAAGTGTGATGGATCATGAGTTCCCTGATGAATTCAGAGATTTGCTTGTTGACAGAGATCCTAAAGTAGAAGAATGTACACCCATGGAAGAATGAAATTAGGATAGATTCACTCGCATCAAATGAACCTTGACAAATCAATACAGTGGATGCAATATGCATAAATTCTAGTGTCCATAGCTGGTGGATTGAATTAAGAGCACCAGAGTGATGATGTTTCATAAATAGGCACTACTTGATGAATTGTTGTTCAACTATAAATATAGAAAGGTGGTGATTAAATTGGTAGGAGAATATGAAGCCTTTTCATTTTCTGAATGCAGTTTTTCTTTCTGCAAAGGGAATGATGTTTGATCCAGCTTGTAGATGGAGTTGCAATATACTCTGTGATACTAGATGGGTTTTTTTCTCTCATCTGTGAGCATGTCTATTGTCAGAGGGGATGTGAAAGAGGGGAGTATTTCTAGAGGGGGCGTGAAATCCTTTTCTTATGAAGAAAGCCCATACATGGCACAACCTCATTGTCTACTTTGTCACTGGATGGCAAGGGGTTCTAAGAGAGATCACGTAGAGGAATGAAAAAGGAACATATCTAGGTAGGGAGAGGCAGCAATTGTAAGGAAGTTAAGTAGTGGAAACAACTTCCTACACTAACCTTGAGAGGAGGGTAATGCAAAACTTTTTCAGATCATTACAACAGTTACAGTAAATAGAAATAGATATAATAGCATTCATACCACAACACAGTGATTTACATGGGGAAAACCCTTTCAGGAGAAAAACCCCACACTCCAAAAGCAGCTCAATATTTTATTCAGCAATCAAAAATAGATTACAACATACTTGCAGAGCAATCTCTTCGCAGGAGTACCACTAATCAGAGATTCAGAGGCAACTCAATAGCCATAAGACTCTCTTACACACAACCTCTATCTCACACACCTCATAAATAGGAGATACAATACAAGAAACCGTCAAACGGTATTACAAAACCATGGGCTAAAACCACCCAATAAGGTGTAGCCGACCTTATCTCCCTTCTAGATGCCCTATGACATGTTAAAGCACACATCAACATGTGTTGCTCCCTTTTATAGCTCATTTATGTATCCGATACAAATTATTTTTCCTATTTCAGGAGTACAAACTTCCGGAGGCCATAACTTGAGAACCGGGTGTCCGATTGACGAACCGTTTGAAGCGTCGGAAAGCTCGCGAAGTGCTCTATCACCTCGTAACCCATTGCGCCAGTTATGGCCACTTTTCAGGGCATTTAGGAGCCTCTAAAGCCCCCAAAATTAATTTTAAACATTTTATCGCACCCCTCCAAGACGAAAACTTTAATATCTTCAAAACTAGTTGTGACCTTGTGACGCAACTTTACCGAAATGCTTATCTAGCCAACTAGAAGCTTCAGGGAGAGTTTCGCACCATTTCGTGCTCAAATGAAAACTTACTATAAATAGTAACCTCACATAAATGCAAGGTTGAGACACCATTTTTCCCAACAAATCTCCCACTTGTCGAACACCTTGCAGGAGCGGAAGGGAATGTCAACACAATGAATCAATTGCTAGGGGCCATAAGGCCCATAGACTCTGAACACCATCTGAACTTCTCTGTGCTCACAGCCTTAGTTAAAGCATCTGCAACATTCATCAAAGTTTCCACCTTAACCAACTTCACCCTACCATCTTCGACCATATCTCTAACAAAATGATACTGAACATCAATATGTTTGGTCCGGGCATGAAATGTCGGGTTCTTAGCTAGGCTAATTGCACTCTGACTGTCATAGTAAACTGTCACTGTACCTTGTTTTATTCCAATATCTGAACACAGTCTCTTAAGCCAAATGGCCTCTTTACAAGCATGAGTAGCTGCCATATACTCTGCTTCAGTAGTGGATAAAGCAACCACAGCCTGTCGCTTACTCATCCAACTAATTGCACCACCAAACAAAGTAAACACATAAGCACTGGTGGATCTTCTGCTATCAATATCACCTGCCCAATCTGAATCCACATAACCATGGATATCAAGGGAAGTCATGTCTCCAATTGAATTACCATGATAACACAAAGAATACTCTGAAGTACCCTTCAAATATCCGAAGACTCTTTTGACTGCATCCCAATGAACTCTACCAGGATTAGACATATATCTAGAAAGTACTCCCACTGCTTGGGCAATGTCTGGTCTAGTACAGACCATAGCATACATCAAGCTTCCAACCACACTCTGGTAAGGCACTCTGCTCATGTCTTCCATCTCCAATGGGGATGTAGGACAATCTGAAACAGATAGTTTCGTTCCAACTGTAAAAGGAACACTCAATGGTCTACAATTCTGCATGTTGAACCTCTGTAACACTGAATTCACATACTTACTTTGGCCTAGCCATAGCTTTCTGTTCACCCTATCTCTTCTAATTTCCATCCCAAGAATGTGCTTTGCTGCACCAAGATCTTTCATTTCAAATTTAGCAGCGAGCTGAGACTTCAGTTCTGAAATCATACCTTTCCCTTTACCAATGAATAACATATCATCAACATACAATGCAATGAATAAGAAATGATCACCATCAGATTTATAATAAACATAGTGATCTAATTTAGAACGTTCAAATCCCAAACTCAACACATATGTATCAAATTTCTGGTACCACATCCTAGGACTTTGTTTGAGGCCATACAAAGATTTCTTCAATTTACAGACCAAATTACTTTTGCCTTTCACCACATAGTGCTCCGGCTATGTCATATAAATATCTTCCTCCAAATCACCATGAAGGAAAGTAGTTTTCACATCCATTTGCTCAACCTTTAAATCATAAGCAGTAGCAATAGAAAGCAAAAATCTAATGGACGTCATTTTTGCAACAGGAGAAAATATCTCACCGTAATCAACACCCTCAACCTAAGAGTAGCCTTTTGCAACCAACCTTGCTTTATACTTCTCAATGCTTCCATCTGAACCAATCTTTTTCTTGAACACCCATTTACAACCAACAGGTTTTCGTCCTTTAGGCAATGGTACAAGATCCCATGTATCATTCTTTTTCAAAGCTGCCATTTCTTCCTCCATAGCAATCTTCCAGGATTCTGCATCATTCATACCTAATGCCTCTTCTATAGATTTCGGTTCATCCACACTAGTATTCAGAGCAAAAATACATCTCCAATCATTAGGTGAATACCTTTCAGGTGGTTGTCTATGTCTTGTAGACCTTCGAACAAGCTGAGTTGGAGGTTCTTCCTCCTCTTCTGAAGATTCAGAGCTAGACGAGCTCTCCTCAACTTCTTGCCTATCTAGGGGTCTCGATTCAACTCTTTCAGGTGTAGAAGGAAGTTGAATCACATCTTCTTTTTTAGTCTGTTCTGGCTGCAATGTAACAGAAGGAGACTTAATTTCTCTAAAATAACACTTCTACTGTGAATTACCTTTTGTGCAACAGGGTCCCAAAGCTTGTATCCTTTCACACCATAACTATACCCGATGAAGATACATTTCACAGCCTTGTTCTCCAACTTTGTTCGCTTCTCCTTTGGCACATGTGCATATGCCTCGCAACCAAAAACTCTAAGATGTCTCAATGAAGGCTTGTGACCTGACCATGCTTCCATAGGCATTTTATCAACAAGAGCTGATGTAGGAGACCTGTTAATCAGGTAGCAAGCAGTGGCAACAGCTTCAGCCCAAAACTTTTGTTCGAGACCAGCACCACTCAACATACTCCTAGCCTTCTCCATCAGTGTCCTGTTCATTCTTTCTGCAACTCCATTCTGCTGTGGAGAATACGGAGTTGTCTTCTGCCTGTTAATTCCACAGTCTTTACAGAATCTATCAAAATCATTAGAGCAAAACTCACCGCCATTATCAGTTCTCAAACATTTTATTTTCTTTCCAGTCTGCAACTCAACCATTGCTTTAAATTCTTTAAAACGACTAAAAACTTTAGATTTACTCTTTAGAAAATAAACCCATGTCCTTCTACTAAAATCATCAATAAATGAAACATAATATGTGGATTTTCCAATCAAAGAGACATCTACTGGACCAAACACATCAGAATGGATAAGATCCAAAACACCACAAGTTTTATGAGAACTCGAGTAAAACTGAACGCGGTTTTGTTTTCCATAAATGCAATGCTCACAGAAATCAAAGTCAAGATTACAGTCATTCAAACCTTCAACAAGGTTTTTATTTTTCAAGGTCCTTAGACCCTTTTCTCTAATGTGGCCAAGTCTCTGGTGCCATAACATAGTCTTCTCTGTAGGTAACTTTGCTTCAGACGAAAGAGCACCCTTAGGTACCCAAAAACTATTTCCATCTGCTGAAGGTGAAACCTTCAAATCTTCCAGTGAAGTATCTGCAGATTTACTTTTTACAGAAGTGCTATTACACTCAACAGTGTATGCTTCAAGCTTATACAAAGTGCCAAACCTGACACCTCTAGCAACTACCATAGCACCCTTAATCATCTTACATCCTGCTTCAGAAAAGACTACCTGCACACCCGCATCTATCAGTTTGCTCACAGATAATAGGTTTCATTTTAATCCAGGGATATGCAGCACACCATTAATCCTTTTTATTCTACCATCAGAAAACCTGATTCTAACTTTACCTCGACCAACAATGTCTAGAGGTGAATCATCACCCAAGTACACCTTACCTCCATTAAATCCTTCATATTCAGAAAACCAATCTCTATTGGAAGTCATATGAAAAGATGCACCTGAGTTAATTAGCCAGGCATCATTACCTGCATGAGTCACCAAAGCCGCAATAAATGCATCGCCATCTTCCTTGTCAGACTCAGAATCAGAATCAAACTTTTTCTTTTTCTTCTTCTTCTTTTCTTCTTTGCAGTCCTTACGGATGTGACCCGGTTTACCGCAGTTCCAGCAAATGACTCTGGACTTTCCAGGAGATTTCGATCTCCCTTTGGATTTGGACTTGTCGCGCTTCTCATTCTTCTTGCCTTTCTCCTTAGGTCTTCCACGAACGGTTAGGGCTTCCTTTGAACTGATGGATACCTTCCTTTGCATCTCTTCACCGAGTAGGGCACCCACCACGTCTTTAGATTTCAAAACAACAGAAGTACTACCGATAGCCATAACAAGAGAATCCCACGAATCAGGCAAAGAACAAAGCAAGATCTGACATTTCTCCTCCTCGTCCATCTTAACACCGACGGATACTAATTGAGCCACCAACATATTAAATGCTTCCAGGTGGTCTGCAATTCATCCACCCTCTTCCATCTTCAAGGAATACAATTTCTTTCTTAAGAAAATTTGATTCAATAAAGATTTCGCTTGATACATCTCACCAAGCTTAGTCCATAGCTTCTTTGCAGAGTTCTCTTCATGGACATTGATTAGAACAGAGTCTGCCAGGCACAGTCTAATTAGACCCTTGGCTTTTTGGTCCATAACATCATACTGAGCTGTCGCAGTAGGATCTGAGGGCCTTTGGACATTCGCATCAACAGCATCCCAAAGATCTCGATCTATTAGCAGATCTTCCATCTTCAACTTCCACATCTCAAAATTACTTCCATTAAATTTCTCCACCTCTATTCTCCCTGACGAACTCGCCATCTGAATATTCCTGCAACAAGATCAAAAAGTGTCTTCTGCACAAGCTCCCACTCAAATCTGGATTAGTTCAAAAAACCCAACTGCCCACAATTGAAACCAAAGGTGATCAGACTCTGATACCACTTGTAAGGAAGTTAAGTAGCGGAAACAACTTCCTACACTAACCTTGAGAGGAGGGTAATGCAAAACTTTTTTAGATCATTACAATAGTTACAGTAAATAGAAATAGATATAATAGCATTCATACCACAACACAATGATTTACATGGGGAAAACCCTTTCGAGAGAAAAACCCCACACTCCAAAAGCAGCTCAATATTTTATTCAGCAATCAAAAATAGATTACAACATACTTGCAAAGCAAGCTCTTCGCAGGAGTACCACTAATCAGAGATTCAGAGGCAACTCAATAGCCATAAGACTCTCTTACACACAACCTCTATCTCACACACCTCATAAATAGGAGATACAATACAAGAAACCGTCAAACGGTATTACAAAACCATGGGCTAAAACCACCCAATAAGGTGTAGCCAACCTTATCTCCCTTCTAGATGCCCTATGACATGTTAAAGCACACATCAACATGTGTTGCTCCCTTTTACAGCTCATTTATGTATCCGATACAAATTATTTTTCCTATTTCAGGAGTACAAACTTCCGGAGGCCATAACTTGAGAACCGGGTGTCCGATTGACGAACCGTTTGAAGCGCCGGAAAGCTTGCGAAGTGCTCTATCACCTCGTAACTCACTGCGCCAGTTACGGCCACTTTTCAGGGTGTTTTAGAGCCTCTAAATCCCCCAAAATTAAGTTTAAACATTTTATCGCACCCCTCCAAGATGAAAACTTTAATATCTTCAAAACTAGCTGTGACCTTGTGATGCAACTTTACCGAAATGCTTATCTAGCCAACCAGAAGCTTCGGGGAGAGTTTCGCACCATTTCATGCTCAAATGAAAACTTACTATAAATAGTAACCTCACATAAATGCAAGGTTGAGACACCATTTTTCCCAACAACAATCCATCCATGTAGCTGCATGGAAGTTGCAACCCCTCCCCACCATATTATGTTTCCCCCCTAACTCCCCCTCCCACTGCCTCTGATCCTGGGCATGAAGGTTGAAGATCCTCCTCTAGTTTAGAGGCAACTTTTCTTCTTGTCGAGATCGTGTTTCCTTTCCTAGTGGGGAAATGCTTTAGTGTCAAATTTTTATAGAGCAAATAAAGAAATGTTTTAGTGTCAAATTTTGTACAGGTTCTTGAAGGAATTATATGTAAATTTTCTTTTGTGACAGAGATAACATTTTGTTTAAAATAAAACAAAATTTTGACCTTTTTCTCTCCATTGCATGATTCTATCATTTTTAAACAAAATCAATCAAGGTTTTATTTCATTTAGTGTATTATTATGATGTATGTAGCTTTTTGTTTATGGTTCGGCCCAAGGGGTCAATTAAATCGCTTAAATGGAGTTGCAGAATGATAGGACTTATGCAAGGATTTTAGATAAGTAGTTTTGGGTTAGGGATACAAATGGGATATATTGTAAGGCACTATCATCTCAGATTTTATGTTATTAGATCAAATTTTGTCACATTTTTCAGGTTTATGATTGATATCTTTCAGGTGCCCAATGGAGTAAGGCACTAATCAATGCTTGTAACTGGTTTTGTTTATCAGCCTTGTTTTTCTTTCAACTGATGAATCTCTTAAATATTAGAATATCATTTGTTAAGTTTTATGTTTCTTCTAAAAATTTGTCCCATCCTTCTCATACACCATCTTAAGGTTGAGGATCACTAAAGGACTTGCCATCCTTGAGCATTCTCCCTTTCTGTTGAGTCTTTTTATGAGATAATTTGCTTTATTTTCAATAGATTCCTGAGTATCATTGCAAAGAGCAGGAAGTTCACTGAAGGGATCACCCTCCCGGGTCCTGTAGAGCTCGAAGTGTAGAAGGATTTTATGTCCTTGTTAAAGTTGGTCCAAGCCTAACGAATATTGATAGTTGGAGGAGGCTCTCCATAGCTATTTGGAGGAATCAACTTGGTCTCTGCCCAATGGAAGTGTAAACTCGTCCATTTTTGGGAACCAACAAGTTCCTCCAAAACTTCAATAACACATCAATACAGAGCTTCACTAATCACCGCATAATCAAAATCATATCCTTCGCCAATGATCTCACACATATCTCATAACTCATCACAATTTTTATAGACATCAACTTAGTCGGCTCATAACCTGGGAACAATTTCCTAGGTTCAATAAATCTAGACAAACTTACATTACACACATTACTTATGTCGGTCGTCGACATAACAAACCAAAAATAAAATAAAATTGTACCAGTTTACCTATCTTAGTGACTTTATCACTACCGGTTTAGTATTCTTCCAGATAGTATGCTCTATACATCAAATATTGATCATCTTGTTGAATATGCTAATGCACTTTGGAATATAGCACCAAATACATGTCTCCATCACACCTGTAGAACTGCATCATCTAGCTCTTCATCAATTGCCTATATCAGTTGCTTGAATGCAACTTTGTTGATGTTTACCAGTTGAGGACCTATTTGTCGGTTCACTATTAAACTGTCTTTTCTACCGGTTATGCTTTACTGGTTGGCTTACAAGACCTATGTGACTATAAAAACATAGTTTCCATCAATGAGAACATAAAACAAGTCACCAATCAACTCTTTACATCAAAAATTCATCAGCAAGCCAACAGAAATATCTGCATTCAGATTACCCAATCAATATTGTCAAAATCGGGGATCCCCCGAGAGGGTTTTCTATTTGGAACTTTATTTGTGATAGCAGGAGTATCATCTCAAAATACTCAACTTGGGAAGTGCATAATGGGAAATGGGCCTCCTTTTGGGAGGATTCTTGGGATGGACATCCTAAACTTTGTGAGAATCCTAATCTTCAGGAGATACGAAACGAGTTGTCCATAGTCTAGGGTAAGGAAATCTTTAAATATGGGAAGGTGGTCAGGATTGAAGGTGCAGATAGATGGCAGTGGAACTCATTGAATGAGATTGTTTCTCACTAAGAGAAAAAAATCTATTAGCTGAGATCCTCTAGAGTAGACCTATCCCTGTTTTAGAATATTTTGACAAATTGAGGTGGTGTGCATTAGCAGATGGAGAATACAAAGTAAACCTGGGATACAGGATCATGGATGAAGCAGGTTTGATTAATAACTGGCCCATCAAATTATTATGGGTAAGGGATGTACCACCCAAGATAAGAGTGTTTGCATGGTTAGCCACCCAAAAAAGGATTCTCACTTATGACAGATTAGCAAAACTGGAATTCAATGGGCCAAGAAGATGCATGTTATGTAAAAATAGTGATGAGAATGTCGATCACCTACTTTGTTGATGTCCCTATGCGAGTTTTTTGCTAGAAGCAAGTGATGATAAAGTTTAACCGGCAAACTCTGGAGTCCTTCAGCCTTCAAAACTAATTTATGGCATGGCCTAGCAGGGTATATAAGGGAATGTTCAGTAACATCTAGATAGTATCCCCTTCCATCATCGTGTGGGAGCTTTGGAAGGAGAGGAATTATAAGATCTTGAAAAAATTATCAATGTCGAGGGAGGCCCTAATGGGAAAGATAGAAAAATCCATTACTGAAGTAGTAAATGAGGTGGCCAAAAGAAACATTAAGCGTTCCAATATCTTCTCAAATTTAGATAATGAGATGATGAAGAGGTTCCCGAGGTTATAAGTTTCAATAGGATATAACAACGAAATTCTAGACAATGCAAAGGAAATTAGAAAGAACATTGTGTGCCTGGCTCCAAAGAAGGGTTGGGTCAAAGCCAAAATTTTGATGGTGCCTCGTAGGGAAATCTAGGTTTGTTTGCAATTGCTTGTGTGTTGAGAAATGAGAATGGTATGACTATTGGGAAAGTTGGAGAACATATCAAGACGACCACTAACAATGAGGCCAAGATACTGGCTACCCTGAGAGCTTTGGAGATGGGAGAGCAGTTGGGGATCAAGCAGTTGCCTCTGGAGGGAGATTCTCTCTTGATGATTAATGCTATTAGGAATAATGAGACTCCTAGATGGAAGCTCCAATGTGTTGAATATTGGCTGATATATTGTCATTGATTTCAACATATGTGGAGATTGTTGATGAGGAGATTATTGGAAGGTTTTTTGTGTATTCCAGTGTTGCAGTTTGATTGGATAAGTTGGTTTAGCATGTGTATTGCAGATGAGTTGATGTAGTTCAAAGGGTTTTTGGTATGTTGTTTGTATATGGTTCATTCCCATTTGCAGGGGTTTGCATGATGATTTGATCGAGTTATGTGATCCAGTATCACTCAAGTATTGAGGATGTTATGTAGTTGTTCGTGTTATTCAATATTCTAGTTTGTACTTCGTATTTCTCTAAAATTGCTATACCTTTGGTTGCGGATGTGTGGAATTTTTTTTGGACATTGATGTTTGTCCTCAATTAGTTTGGTTCATGATTTAGATATCCACAAGTAAATCTTTCAAGTTGATAGCTAGTTATGTTGATGTTCTTGAGCTTCGATAGAGAAATGATAATGATTCTGATGGTCTAAGTTGTTGCGGTTGTTGTGATGCAATTCACGCTGCTTGTGAATGTCTTTTGATCATATTTTATGTGTATTCATGGTCCACATTGATTATTGTGTGTGTTATTGAATATTTTCCTTCTCCATTGATGTTCTTCATGTTATGCGATATTCTTGGTGGTTGTAGCGTGTTGCGGATGATAGAGGCGTAATTGTTGGAGGTCTTGCATGTTTGTGGTATTGATTTGGGTCTAGACTATGTCTTAGCCGATATTGTTTTGGTCAGCATGAATTTTTGTAGTGTGTGAGGATATTATTTTGTAATTTGCATTGAGGGTTTAGCCGACCTTGAAATACAAGTTGAAGGGTTTGTATAAATATATGTAATAATCATGTAAGATGTATGTTTACAAGTATCTCCATTGTATATGAGAGTAGATGATCGAGTTGGATGTGCAAACAAGTGATTTGATCTTTCAGAAGTGTGGTTAAGAGAAGTGTTGCAAAGAAGATTGTGTGATTAACTGGAACTGTACTCAAGCATATGTAGATGCTATTTTCATAGTTCATATGATTTGGATGATGTTTGAATGTTTTGTAAGTCAGTGAGACTTCCTGTAAGGCAGTGAGCCTTCCCTTAAGCTTGTAGCCTTTCTGGGTTTCTTATTTTGAGCAATGAGCTTTAGGCAATGTGCTTGAATGTATGTGCATTCCCATTGTAATATTCACATTTACTCCTAACAAGGTATTATCTCATTGTGGGTAGGTTCCCACCGTGGTTTTTCCCTTAATCAGGTTTTCCACATCAAAAATATTGGTGTTATGTGTGTTATTAATGTGGTGTTGTTTCATACTTTAATTGTTTATCATCATATCTTTTTGTGGTTTAAGTTATTGAAGTTTTGGTGCAAACTAATTCACCCCCTCCCCCTCTCAGTTTGTTGCATTGTTTCCGGCAATTGGTATCAAAGCTATATCCTTAAGAAGAAACTTGACCACTTGAGGAGATCTGGGATGACAACCTTTGCTTCCAAGAAGGATAGTCTGATATTTTATGGAATGAACTACACTCTCTAGAAAAGTTGGATGCAAGGACATTTGAGATGCATTGAAGTTGAGTGTTGGAAGATCACTAAGAATGTCTATAATATCCCTCAGAATGGTCCTTCTACTCTGGATGAGCTAAAGGAAGCAGAATTCAATATTAGAGCCAAGGAAGTAATTTTGAGTGTCTTGTTAGATTCTGAAATGACTAATGTGAAAGATCTTGAAACTGCTCATGAGATTTGGATAAAGTTAGAGACCTTGCATGAAGGTGAGAGTCATGTGAAATTTTCTAAGTTTCAAATCTTGAAAGGAAAGTATGAGAACCTGGAGATGGGTGAAGATGAGAATATTACTTCTTTTATGCAAAAAGTGAATGATCATGTGTGCAAAATCATATGTGTCGGTGGAGTCCTTGAAGAGTCTAAGATTGTTGCTAAAGTGTTGAGATCCCTGCCTCCTTATTACAAACATAAAGGTGTTGCTATTGATGAGATTCAGACTGTGACAAATGTGATAAGTTGGTTGGAAAACTTGCTGCTTTTGAACTAAGTGAGGCTGGAGACCCTCTTCCTAAGATTGAATCTGCATTCAAAGCTACTATTTCTGGGAAGCAGAGATATGGTCTCAGAGAAAGTTCTACAAGAGTAAAAAGATATGAGAAAGAGATGAAAGAGATGGAAGATGAAGAAAGAAAGTTTGAGGAGCTTGAAGCACTTATTGTCAGAAGATTGCCTAAATGATGCAGTCATAGGTTAGGAGGGACCTCAAAGAGATCAATCCGGTTCGGTCAGCAAGAGTAAACACAACAGAAACACAAGGAGATGATGGAGACAATCCAGAAAAAAATGAATTATATCATGAAAAACTGATTACAGTCAACCAGTAACAACCGGGTTACAGAAACCAAATCTTAAGATCTAGCTTCTATGTTTGGTCTACTAGCTTATATCTTCCATCTAAATTATAATGCTTAATTACAATGATATATACGATCCAAGGGATTCGGTCGGCCCAAAAAGGGATCAAATGTCGAAGAATGAGACCTAACCAGTAAAACCAACAAAGTCGACCTCCGCCAAAGAAATTCCTTCGAAAAATCCAAAGGATGAAGTGTAGATCAAAGGAAATGTCATTCACATGCCAAGGAACATCGGAATCAATACTCAGGGCTCTGCAAGCTATGAAAGGGATCCGGTAGATCACAAATGCAAATAGGTCCAGGCAACCGGTACTAGAAAACTATCTCAGAAACTGGTAGCGATAATTTGCTGGAAAATCATCCAAATGCTCCTCGGTTTGGAATTAAGGTAGATGATCAAGTCCTTAAGAAAAATCCAACTCCTCAAGATCCGGTGAGCCAATGCTAGAAAATGCAAAATGAAATGCTGAAACTACAAAATATAAAGCAAAACAGAAAGGAAATAGTTTTGGTTGATGCACGATTGCCAAGAACCAGGGATTCTCTTGCATCAGACATCCAGGGTTGTTGAAAAAAGTGAGCCTCTCACTTTTCTAGGGTTAGAGGAAAACCAAGGTGGTCTACCTCTGCCTGAGAAATCCAAGATGAATCTTCAACTGGTCTGTCCTTCCACTTTACAAGATACTCTTTATACTAACTGCTTCGGGTACTACGCCCAATCCTATTGTCCAAATTGTCTTCAATCTAATCCAATTCCTTCTAGGGCAACTATTTTTCTAAGTCTGCAATAATATCCTCACTGAATTTTGGTTCATGATACTGATGTAGATCTGCAATGTTGAATATAGGTTAAATACTCAAACTATCTGGTAACTCCACTTCATATGCATTTCTGAAACTGAACTTTCTCAAAATCTTGCAAGGTCCAAACTTCCTCATCTGCAACTTGTTATAAGTTCCAACCGGGAATCTTTTTTTTCTCAAATACACCATCACTTCATCACCAACTTCAAATTCCTTATGTCTCCTCTTCTCATCTGCTTTCTCCTTATACTTGTTGTGCATGTCCTCCAAATGCTTCTTAACTTGAATATGCAAAGATGTCATGTGGTCTGCAAAGTCTTCTGCTTCTAAATTTCTCCAATCTTCAGTATTGATATCTCTTAATTCCAATGTACCTCTAGGGTGTGCTCCAGCAACAATCTCAAAAGGTGTCCTTCTGGTACTCTTGTTTACTAAATTATCATAGGCAAATTTTGTTTGTGCAAGAATCAAATCCCAACTTCTGTTTATGTCTCCAACTAAACATCTTAACAAATTTCTCGAGCTTCGGTTAACTACTAGTTCTGTCTATCCATCAGTCTGTGGGTGAAAAGTAGAACTAAACTTGAAAGTTGTCTTCATCTTCTTCCAAAGTGTTCTCCAAAAATAACCAATAAATTTAGTATCTCTATCTGCAACTATGCACTTAGGTAATCCATGCAATCTCACTACTTCCTTGAAAAATAGGTCTTCTATATGTACGGCATCTAATGTTTTCTCACAAGGTATGAAATGAGCCATCTTAGAGAATCCATCCACTACCTACACCTATCTATTCAACTCTTCATTCTCTATCAATGTCATTTGGTGTGCATCTTTGTTAGGCAAACTAGCTCTGGGAATCAGGTCCATGCAATGATTGATACTTCTCATAGGTGGTAATCCATCAGGCACATTATCAGATATGATGTCTTCATACTCTATCAGCAACTCTTTTATCTCTTCCGGTTGTTCTTCTTCATGCTCTGAATTCTTAGTCTTTTTAGGAACTAAGGCAAAACACGCATTCTCATGTCTCATTCATATAGACTTCACTCCATCCACCAAATAGATTCTATCATTCATATAGACTTCACTCTTCAAAGGCTCCTCCAAGTGCAACAAGGTTTGCTTCATCCCATTAGCCACAATAGTGTATATATTATTTATCCCATCATGTATTGCCTGTCTATCAAACTGCCAAGGTCTACCCAATAAAATATGACAAATATACATAGGCATAATATCACACAAGACTTCATCATGATAATTCCCAATTTTCAATTTCACTAAACATTTCTCACTTACCAACAACTTATGTTCATCCTGAATCTATGTTATCTGATAAGTCTTAGGGTTTTTCAATCTTTCCAAATTCAACTCAGTCACCATCTCTTCTGAAACAAGGTTATCTGAACTACCACTATGAATAACAACTTTACAACACTTAACAGATACCTTACATCTAGTATTGAACAAATTCTTCCTTTGAAAGGGCTCCTCATCTTCTCCTATATGACACAAAGCTCTCCTCATTATTAACAGTTCTTCATCTTTCAGTTTATTAGCTGATCCGGTGGGGCTTTCTTCCACCACTGTTGTTCTCCTGGCATTCTTTGTCTTCTTACATTCGAAAGCATGATGCCCTTCTCCTCCACACTTATAGAAAGTTCCTCTTAACACTCTCTTGTCTTGTCTTCTATCATCTTTTTCTAAAATTCTCATTCTGGTAGCCATCTGGTTCTCTCCTTTGGTAGAAATATCTATCATCCTTCTGGTATGAATTACCTTCTTTGCTTACTTCATTATCCTTGTTCTAATCTATACAAGTTCCTCTTCCTCTGGTATATCCTCTTCCTCCTATAAATCTTCCTCTGAAAAACCTTCCACCTCTACCTCTTTGTCTCTCCTAATTTCTTTTGTTCAGCTTCTCTTCTGCTTTCAGGGCATACTAGTAAGCCTCTTCAACACTCTACAATTTGATCAAACTGAGTTCATCTTGTATAGACATCCACAATCCATTCAAATATATTGCAACTTGTTCAACTTCATCATCAACATGTTCGGATCTGATATTCAACTTGTAAAATGCTTCGGTGTACTCCTTCACACTAGATTCCTTTTGCTTCAAATTATGCAACTTCTGGAATAGATTCACTTGATAATTAGCTGGCATAAATTTTGATTTCAACTTAGCAACCATTTGATCCCATGTCTTGATCTTCTCTTTACCTCTTCTCTATCTATCAACCTACAAATGCTCCCACCAAAGAGATGCATGACCTTTCAACCGGGTATAGGCATATGTCACCTTCCTTTCCACTGCAATGTTCTCAAAATCAAAATATTTCTCCATCTCAGAGATCCAATCCATCAATTCATCTGAATCCAACTTTCCATTATATTCTGATGGAATAAAATTAGGTTTAGTATTCACCCTACGCAAAACCCTCAAAAATCTCTCTTCATTTGGATCAATCATCGATGGGTTTACTTGTTTTGTCGGAGCTTTTTCTCCTTCATCTTCACTCACATCTTCAATATGTCAACCTCTTCTCTGGGCTATCTCAATGGATTCCAATTGGGCTACAATTCCTTGCAACATTTCTATCATAACAGGGTCTGCATTCCCACGTGCTCCACCATTCCTATTTCATCTTTGCGCCATCTTTACGCCAATCCTCTACAGCTATAGGTCAGATCCACAATCCATCGCCCTACAACAAAATTCTTTGGACAACACAATCTCTGGAATGAAACTTGCTCTGATACCACTTAGTGTAGTCATTGGTTAGGAGGGACCTCAAAGAGATCAATCCGGACTAGTCAGCAAGAGTAAACACAATGGAAACACAAGGACATGATATAGGCAATGCAGAACAGAATGAATTATATCATAAAAAAATTATTACAATAAACCAGTAACAACTGGGTTACAGAAACCAGCTCATTGCCTTGCTAAAACATGCTCAATTACAAAACAGGTCACAATCAGGACCTCAAATCTTAAGATCTAGCTTCTATGTTTGGTCTACTAACTTCTATCTTCCATCTGAATTCTAATGCTTAATTATAATGATATATATGATCCAAGGGATCCGATCAACCCAAAAAGGGATCAAATACCGAAGAACAAGACCTAATGTGTAAAACCAACAAAGTTGGCCTCCACCAAAGAAATTTTTTTGGAAAATCCAAAGGATGAAGTGTAGATCAAAGGGAAGGTTGGCCACACGCCAGGGAACATTGGAATCAACGCCCAGGGCTCCACAAGCTACGGAAGGGATCTGGTAGATCACAAATGCAAATAGGTCCAGGCAACCAATACTAGAAAACTGTCTCCAAAACCGGTAGCAATAACTTTCCAGAAAAATGATCCAAATGCTCCACAGTTTGGGAATAAGGTAGATGATCAAGTCATTAAGAAAAATTCAACTCCTCAAGATCTAGTGAGCCAATGCTAGAAAATACATAATGAAATGTTGAAACCACAAAACAAAAAATAAAACAGAAAGGAAATATTTTTGGTTGATGCAAGATTGCCTAGAACTAGGGATGCTCCTACATCATTAAAGGTGTGAGTAAGTATGAAGGTAAGTTACCTCTTAAAAAAAAATCATGTAATAAGATAGGACATTTTGCATCAAGGTGTCCAAAAAGAGATAGAAATCCTAAGAAGCCATTTAAGTTGTATAAGCCTAAATATCAGAAGAAGTACTATTATGTTGTTGATTAAGGTGTGACAAATGATGAATTGGATAAGGCTAATTCAGGAGATAAATTTGTGTTCATTACTATCAAGGAAGATGATCCTATAACTATAGATTCTACAAGCTGCACTAATGAAGAGAAATCTTTAGCTGCTAAATTTGAGGAGAAAGATGAATGGGTAATTGACAGTGGTTGCTCTAATCATATGACAGGTGATAAGAGTAAATTTATGAACTTGAAAAGGTATGATGGTGGTATAGTAAGATTTGGTGATAACAAAGCTTGTGTAATCTATGGTAGAGGTTCTATTTCTCTTGATGGTAAGCATAATATGGATGATGTGTTGTATCTTGGAGGTGTAAAGAATAATCTTTTGAGTGTTGATCAAATGGTTGATAAGGGATATACCTGCAATTTAAGAATGGTGAATGTGAGATCTTGAGTAGCTTTGAAACTGAGATTGCATCAGACACAAAGACTAAAGGTAATATCTTTCACTTGAATGTTGGTGGTAAAATTTGTCTGATTGCTCAGATTGATGAAAGTTTCTTATGACATAAAAGGATTTGCCATGTAAATTTTGATTGCATGGTTAAGATGAGTTCTACTTAGGTAGTAAGAGATCTACCGAAGTTGATAGCCTTCTAATCTAATATGTAAGGAATGTCAATTAGGGAAGCAGACAAGAGTTACTTATATGAGAAAAAAATATAATTCTAATGGATTGTTGGATCTTGTGCATATTGATCTATGTGATCCTTCTAGAGTGAGAAGCTTATAGAGTGACAGGTATTTCATGTTGTTGATTGATGACTTTTCAAGAATGATGTGGGTTACTTTCTTAAGGGAGAATTCTAAAGCGCTGGAGAAGTTCAAGATTTTCAAAGCTAGAGTTAAAATTGAGACTAGAATGAAGTTGAAGTGTCTAAGATCTGATAGAGGTGGAGAATTCACTTCGGGTGAGTTGAATACATACTATGAAGAGCATGGAGCTAAGAGACAGTTATCTACTCCTAGGACACCACAGTAGAATGCTGTTGTGGAGAGGAAGAATATAATAGTTCAAGAAGCTGCTAGAACCATGATGATTGAAGTATTTTGGAGAGAAGTTGTGAGTACTTTAATATACACTCTTAACCGAGTAAATGTCAAAGGTGATACTGGTAAGACTCCTTATGAGTTATAGTTTGGTCAATGCCCCTACTGTTAGATATTTCAAAAAAATTAGTAGTAAATGCTATATCAAAAGAGTTGAATATCTTGAAAAGTTTGATGCTAGATGTCATGAAGGAATCTTTCTTGGTTATTCTACTAAAAGTAAGACTTATCAATGTTACAATAAAATATTGTGAAAGATGGTTAAAAGTGACAATGTGAAGGTTGATGAAGGAAATATAAGTCAGATTAGATCTCGGGGATATGATTCTAATGATTAGGATGCCAATTCAGATAAAGGAAAGCTACTGGATCCATAAGTCAAGTTCAAGTTGATCCAAAAAAGACAGAGAATCAAGGAGAAGTTGCAGATGTTGATGTAGAAGAAAGAGCTCAAGAACCTGAAATTGAAGAAAATCCTAAAACTCTTAGGTATGTAAGGTTGAATCATTCAGAAAATTAGATTATTGGTGACAAGAATAAAGGTGTCATGACTAGGAGAAGACTTGTTGAAGAAATTTGGTTGATTTCTAAGATTAAGCCTAAGAATGTTGATGAAGATTGCAAAGATGAAAATTGGATTAAAGCTATGGAAGAAGAATTGAATCAGATTGAGAAAAATAATACATGGATTCTTGTTCCTAGACCTAAGGATAAAAATGTAATTGGAAATAAATGGGTATTCTATAACAAGTTGAATGAACGGGGTGAAGTTGTCTTAAATAAAGCTAGACTTGTTTGTAAAGGTTATTCACAGATGGAAGGAACTGACTATGAGGAGACTTTTGCTCGGGTGGCTAGAATTGAAAATGTTAGATTATTTCTTGCCTATGTTGCTCACAAAGATTTAAAGGTTTATCGTATGGATGTCAAATCAGGATTTCAACTGACAGATGAAAAGAACATGATTTGTCGGTTGAAGAAATAATTGTATGGATTGAAGCAAGCCCCTAGAGCCTGGTATGCCAGATTGGATAAGTATTTGATGAAGCTTGGATTCAACAAAGGTTCTTGTTGGTTCCCAAAACCACAAAATTGAAATCCTAGAGCTTTGCTAAATCTCTTACTAATTTCTCAATCATCCTTGGCCAACGAACAGGAATGGTCAAAGACCAAATTCCTCTTCACTTTAGGCTCCACTAGACCTAGGTGGGTACACCTCAATCTCCAAAGCACAAAGAGATTTCTTTATAGTAAATTTAAACTTACCTGATTAGCTATTTACAAGAATGGCAAAATGTTTCTTGCAACTATGCTTTATTATGTGCTTTTAACTTGCTTTGATCTGAAAACCTTAATATAATTGATAATGAACAAAAACTTATAAAAGAATGTTGTTGGAACCTTGAGTGATTATGGAAGAACAATACTAGTAGAAGTAAGAAGAATGTCTCTCTAGTGAGGACCTTGTGCACACCAAATTTACTCACAGAAAACTAATAATAGACCAGTGCCTTATCTGACAATTTACATGTTACTTAATGGACGGGTATTTGTAATCTTTGGAAACAGTTTGAAAAACTCATAAGTATGTAAGACTATCATTGTAGTGGTTTCAATTATTTCCACTAAAACAACAAAACCAATTATGTTTCCTACATAACAACAAGTGATGGCACACTGCAACAAACCTTATTTTAGATTTATCCAAAGAACTTTAACTCATCAACATCATATAACATAAAATGATCTAAAGATAAAAACAGAAAATCTTGTATATACACATTTTTGGAATAAAGGGTATACAAAAGCTTCAGACTCACAGGTACTTTATGATATACTTGCTTGCACAAAATGACTTCTCATTTCTATAGACCTATTTTACACAACACTACTAGTCCCAATAGAATATCTGAAAGATAGTAGTTTTTTCTATATTATTATTTCCTATCTCCTCCTTAGAATACAAAATGACTCCCTATATACATGTGACTAAAAATACACAAATGAAAGGACACACCCTTTCATTTGTACAAACTTAAATTAACAAAAACCTAACTAACTCCCTAATTGCTATAACCAAAACACATTACAATGACACAGACTAGTTCTTCCCATCCAGCCTTTGACCGCACTTTTGGGTATGCCAAAGATATCCTTCATCTTTATAGGTGCAGGCATTGAAGATGATGTCTCTGACTGCTACTTCTGTTGTAACAAAATTTTCAACATGTTCCCCTATTTAATTCATATCCAAAGTATTTGCACGGGCAATGTTAAGGGCTGCACTAAGTAGGGATCTGCAGTCGAAAATCCACTGGTCTTTATCCTTTATTACCCCTATATCATCCACCACACTTGGGAATCCATGATTACCAATCCCCTGACACTCCTCATATTCAATTTTCAACTATGATGTGAATCTCTCATGAGTGCCAATCAATTTTTTGACCTTGTTGATCTTTTTGTCACTCTGTGCCTTATCCTGCAGTAACATGTTTAACCTATCAAAAATCCTCCAGTTTGATACTGTATTATCCATGTTTCTTTGGTAAACAGTCCATAATTCCTCTAGTATTTTTTGTAGATTCTCAAATCTTTTAGATAGTAAGACACACAATGTGTTTGTCCTTATGTTTTGCATTCTCTCCCTCAACTTCTTGTTTTCTTTGTGCAATTCTTCACACTTGTTTTTCAGTTTTGATTCATCTACTATCTGGGGTACAGGCTGGCCTCTGCTTCTTAAGAGTTCTATATACAATGAATTGTATTTTCCTATTTCTCTTACCAACATCTTCATATGTGCTTTATTTAATTTTGAAATGTTAATTCCCATATCCATTGTGACCATGGGATCTACTTCACCAACCTTTAACTTCATCATGTGACTGAAATCCTTATCAACATCTATAATCTTTGGCCTCTTATTTGGAGGATAAAGGACCCATAAAAGCATGGCCTCATCATCTGGATCATATCTTGATCCAATAAAAATATTGTTCACGCCTTGAAAATCTAACTTGGAATCCTTTTTATCTGAATGCAATAAGCTATCAAAAATGAAAGATGCACTAAGGTCCCAGCCTAGGAAAAGAATTATTCCTGCCTCTATAAGAAGTTGCCTTCCCCTTTGAGGAGTCATGCCTTTAGTTTTCTAAGCATCTCCGCCTCATTTTCTAGGGTCACATCTGGCATCACTTCTCTTATCCTCTTTCCTTTGAAATGATACAAGAAAGACTTAAACTCCTTTGATTTAATGAATTCATCATCAGACACAAAATTAGTATGCTCTTCTAGCCTAATATCCATATTGGCTTTCATCCTCGCAACAATTTGGTCTTGTGCTTTAGGTTCCTCCTCCTTTTTAGGCATTCTGAATCTCAAGACAGCCTCATTCTCGCCTGATTCACTTTCAGCTTCTTCTTCTTGTTCCATTTCCTGCAGTCTTTGTCTCTTTTCTTCCAATTTCTGGTTCAAATCCTAAAATATTTTCATAGCTTCTTCATATTCCTTGTTTCTGAAGTTGTCCAAGGCTTCAACTTGCTCATGAAAATAGTCACCCAGATTCTGTCCTTTTCTGCTCTTGTGTATATAGCCCTCTGGGTCATAGTTTTGTGTACTTGTGTGCTCATAAAGATTATAATCTTCTATTAACCTCCTATCAATAATTTCATACACCTTTGTGGATACAATGGTGAAGTCACCAAAATGCAGAGTCCCTGGTAGAAAAAACTTGCTTGTGGGCACCCCCAAAATGGTGTGCATTAGAGACACTCATTTGTCTCACAATCTCCAAGTAAGCAATTCTGTCAGACGCAGGCTTTGGTAGCACATAAAGAGCACCTTTTAATTCAAAAGCCCTAACATATGTTAAGTCCTGACATACATACCAATCACCCTAGTTATGATTCACAATTGTATCCTAATGCTCATGGGGTCTAAGAAATCATTTTATTTCTTCTAAAAATGATCCATTGAAAGAAAACCCAAAAGTTTTGTATAATGGTTGAACAAAAAACTCTTCAAATTTGACATAATGAGATCTCATGAACCGATAATCCCATAGTGACACCCACAATTGAGTTGGTTGCTCCTGCCCATCTTTACCATGAACATTTAATTTCAAATATACAGGCCACAAACCGTTGTGTCATCCATAAAACAAGATAATATGCATTAATAATGAATAAAACTTAAAAGATTTGTCAGGGTTATTATGTAGGCTTAAGAAACCCTCATGCATCTTCTCGAAAATATAGTATCATAATCAAATTGTCTCGGCTCATGCATTTGTGTGTCTACAGCAAGTACTAATGGTCCTATTCGAGCCACATTTGGAACCTCAACTCCTCCCACTTGACCGTATGCCATATATGTATACTGCAAATACTGCTTGAAAATGTTGATATCAAACGGGGGCCCATCTTCATCTGTCAACTTTCCTTTCTCAGCCTTATGTATGGCCAAATTCCACCCATTATATACAGTGTCCATATTCGTATATTTCATCTTCGTATATTCTTCTTCTAGTTTCTCAAAAGACAGAGGCACATCAGATTCGAAACCAAGACCAAAAACCTCATGAATGGTGGCCACTAAAAGGTGGATGAATACATCACCACTTGGCAATTGAATACATCTTTTTCATGGCATTATAATCCCTAGCCAGTGTTTTCATCAATTGAATATTTACAAAGACATTAGGGACCACAAGTTTACCTAATCCAGTTGTCCATGGGTTTGAGATTGGGGTCGGCTTGCTTCTTCATGAATAATGATACAAGAAAAACTCGTGACCTTCCAGACATCACCAGTTTCCTTGAAATCGTCTTCTAGCTGGTCACGGATAGGCAAATTAGCCTTAGATCTTTGGGATTTAGCTCCTGGTGAGCTTATTTGTTCAATCATATCTTGATTTAACTTTCATTTATGCGCACCTTCTCCACCTTTAGACTTCTTTGAAGCACTCTCTGAAACCTCAGTGACCTTCCTTTTGCCCTTGGAACTAGAACCCTCCATATTTGAATCCTTCAAGCTTTCTGAAATTCAAATTTTTGCAGTTTAGTTCCACTTCAATCTCTCTGTTCGCTTCAATCTGCTATGAAAATTCCCTAAACCAACTTCTATATATAGATTTAATACATCAGGGGAATTTACTCAATTTAAATGGTGTTGTGATTTGCCTCGTGCAAGCATAGACCTATTCGCTCCCTATATTAATAATGGCGGGTGGATTTGTTAAGATTGGGCTTTGCAATGGCTAGTCATCATAACTCCTCCTGATGATTCAATCATTTGGTGCCACCCATCCTTTTGATCGGAATAGGTCTCCTCGATCACTTCGTTGGGCATCGGTGTAGGTCATTTTCTCTTATTCCTATGATTATAGCTTCTCTGATGGCTCCACCTCCTAGCTAGGCTTTACCTTTACCTTTATATCTCATCGGTGTATGTCATTCCAATATACCCTCCTTCTATCCCTCTGTGGCATTCTACCCATCGGGTATCGATATAACTCCAAACATGCTCCACCACAGTTTAAGTTATCCCAATGAGTCCTCCTTTGTATCCCGCATGTCGTTTGTTACATCGGGTCACCTTATCAGGTATCGGATGAACTTATTTTATGTTTCTCCGATGACCCGATGTCATCGCCTTCTCACATGTGTATCCTTTTACTCCTCCAGTCTATCGGCATATGTTTCCCCGATGAGATCTCCTTGTTTGCACCTATATTTGCTTTCTCATCGCTTATCAGTGTAACAAAAGATTTATCCTCCCGATGTGGTGATGATATCCTGATGACTTCATTTTTTATCGGTGTAACTCATCCTGATCAAGTCTCCTTCTTCATGCCCATCTTGTCTTCCTCATCAGGTATCGACATAACCTAAAATACCTCTCACCGATGGTTTGAGTTACCCCGATGACTTGGTATTTTCCTCCTTTTGGTATCGCCTTATTGAACTAAGACATATCGATGACACCGCCTTCGCCACCTAGCCCATCGGGTATCGGGATAGCATATGATGACACTTTTCGATGACCCGATGGCATTGCCACTGTCTACTTTGCATTCTCCTTCATCAATGTAGGTTATATCAATAGCCTCATCGGCTATCGGCACAATGCTTTTCTCATGCCCCTAATAGTGAATGTTATGTCGATGAAACCCTCCTTTTGAACTTCCTTTTGGTTCTCCTTTGGAGTGGTCAATCTGAGTCACACCGATAGGCTCTTTTATTGTTTCAGCTAGTCAGTCTTGTTGGGGTAACTTACATTGATAGCTCAAATTTGATAATTATGCTAATTAAGCTCTTCTTCATATATTGTTTATACTTCCAATCCCCCATGGAAACTTCATATGTGCTAATAAGTGACAGAGTCTATCACATAGGCCCAAAGAATATCCTTATAAGGATCCCAATACTGTCATGATGAAATTTCCTCATGTAGTCCATATTCAGTGCCAACCATTAACATGCCCCAGGGGTACTTGTCCAATTTGAAAATAGGTTTCAGTAGGATCTTTCTGATGATGCAACATATCTCCTGCACATGCAATCCAGTAATAAATGCTCTTATGATGAAAATATACATATAAAACATCAAACAAATAGCACAAAATATTTTCCAAAAATATGTCCTAACAATGTTGTTGACAGTAATCTTTATTTCAAAATTGATCAGAATAATATCTTAATTATTGAAATTTTTAATTGATGACATTATTTTTTGAGGAAATGATTCTCTATGTAAGAAATTTGTGAAAGAGATGCAGAATGAATTTGAGATGTCTATGATTGGTGAAATGAAATTCTTTCTGGGATTGCAAATTACTCAGTTTGATAAAGGTATTTTCATATCTCAGTCTAAGTATGTGAAGGAATTGTTGAAGAAATTTGGTTTTGAGGATTCTAAACATGTCGGTACACCTATGGTGACCGAATGTAAGCTGATAAAGGATGATGACTCTCCGAAAGCTAATCAGATGAGATATAGATCTATGATTGGTGGTTTGTTGTATTTGACTCAAACTAGCCCTGATATAATGAATGGTGTGCATCATGTTTCTATATTTCAAGCTAATCCTAAGGAGTCACATGTTACTGCTATAAAAATGATATTCAAATACTTGAAAGGAATAGTTGATTTTGGTTTGTGGTATTCTAAGAATGGTGACTTCACTTTGAGTGCTTTTACAGATGTTGATTGGGTAGGTGATCTTAATGACTGGAAGAGCGCTACTGGTGGTGCATTGTTTTTGGGAAAGAAGTTGGTTTCTTGGGCAAGTAAGAAGCAGAATGTTATTTCTTTATCTACTATAGAAGCTGAATACATTGTTGTTGCTAGCAATTGTACTCAAGTAATTTGGATAAAGCAGATGTTGAAGGATATAGGAGTTATTTATGATGAGCCTATTGCTATATATTGTGACAGTTCAAGTGCTATCAATATTTCAAATAATCCGATGTTGCATTCCAAGACAAAGCATATATCAATCAAGTTTCATTTCTTGAGAGAGAAGGTGAATGAGAAAGAAGTCAGATAGGAGTATGTAACTACAAAGGAACAGATTGCAGATATCTTTACGAAGCCTTTGCCTAAAGATACTTTTGAGTATCTCAGAGAGAAATTAGGGGTGATTGCCCCTCCTGATGAGAATTAAGGTGCATAGATTTGCATTAGTTCGGTGAACTTCACAAAGATATTTTATGCTCCAGATTGATGAGTGTGGCTACTACTCAGGGGGAGTAGTCAATGTCCGTGTTGGTAGTTCAGATGTTCAGATTTTTGGGGAGAGAAACCTAATTCCTGAGCCTTTGTCACTAATGTCAAAGGGGGAGAGGAGGATGAGAAAAACCCTGAAGTATTTTGAGAGCTGATCCTTGTGATTTTGAGGAAGATTGTTATGAGTTGATTTCTTTCTTTGCATTGATTTTTTTTTCACATTCATATGTTGACATCAATGCCAAAGGGGGAGATTGTGCCAAAGGGGGAGATTGTAGAATATTGGCTGATATGTTATCATTGATTTGTTATCATTGATGTCAACATATGTGGAGATTGTTGATGAGGAGATTATTGGAAATTTTTTTGTGTATTCAAGTATTGCAGTTTGATTAGATGAGTTGATGCAGTTTAAATGGTTTTTGGTATGTTGTTTGTAGATGGTTCATTCCCATTTGTAGAGGTCCATGTGAGGATTTGATCGAGTTATGTGATCCGGTATTGAGGATGTTATGCAGTTGTTCATGTTATTTGGTATTCTGGTTTGTGCTCTGTATTGCTCTGGAATTGCTATACCTTTGGTTGTAGATATGTGGAATGTGTTTTGGATGTTGATGTGTGTCCTCAGTTAGCTTGGTTCATAATTTGGATATCCACAAGTGAATCTTTCAGGTTGACAATTAGTTATGTTGATGTTCTTGAGCTCCAGTAGAGAAATGATGATGATTCTGGTGATCCAAGTTGTTGCAGTTGTTGTGATGCAATTCACATTTCTTGTGAATGTCTTTTGATCGTGTTCTATGCGTATTGGTGGTTCGCATTGATTATTGTGCACGTTATTGAATATTTTCCTTATCCAGTGATGTTCTTCGTGTTATGTGATATTCTTGGTGGTTGTAGCGTGTTGTGGATGATTGAGGCGTAATTGTTGGAGGTGTTGTGTGTTTGTCACGTTGGAGCGTGTGAGGATATTATTTTGTAATTTGTATTGAGGGTTTAGCCAACCTTGAAATACAAGTTGAAGGGTTTCTATAAATATATGTAATAATCATGTAAGATGTATGTTTGTGAGTGGCTGCGTTGTATATGTGAGTAGATGATCGAGTTGGATGTGCGAACAAGTGATTTGATCTTCCAAAAGTGTGGAGAAGAGAAGTGTTGCAAAGCAGACTATGTGCTTAACCAGAACTATACTCAAGCATATGGAGATGTTATTTTCATAGTTCATATGATCTGGATTGTAGTCTGAATGTTTTGTAAGTTAGTGAGACTTCCTGTAAGGCATTGAGACTTCCTGTAAGGCAGTGAGCCTTCCCTTAAGGTTGTAGTTGTTGGAATCAATGAACACTAAGAGGGGGGGTGAATCAGTGGTTTATAAATAGAAAACTTATCAAGCTAATTTTTTAACCACTATATGCATGAGAAAGTAATTGAAGTGTAGAAACATAAAATGGACAACCACGTAACCATATCACCAAAAAATTTACGTGGAAACCCATAAAAGGAAAAACCAAGATTAATATACTATGTCTAGTAGTAGAACAATATTACAAAAAGGGGAATGCACTTGCATTCAGGCACACTGCCTAGAGCTCACTACTCAATTCCAAAAGGGCTACAACCCAGAGGAAGGCTCACTGCCTTACAGGCTAATACAAAAATGATTACAATGTTAACTGAACTAAAGTGTAGCATCTAACTATGCCAAAATACAGTTCCGGTTATGCTCTGATTGTCTCCTGCAACTGATCTATCATTCTGCTCTGTCACATATCGAAGTAATAAAATCATCACCAAACATACAAATTCGCTCACACAGACTTCCTTCGCTTATCACACACCCCAAAATGATTAACAAAGTCAATCTTATATATCTGCATCACCAAAAGGAATCAATATCCATGTCGGCTTTCAAAAATTGCATAACACACAACATGAAATGTGTTTCACCAAGTCGGCTCCATCCAATCATAAATCCCAAAAGTGGACCAAAAAAACATGCTAAAATGCTTCCCATAAGTCAGCCCAATCATCTCAAACATGAAACTAATCACCGAAATTATCTCAAGAAATCCGCAACATATGTTACTCCAAAATAGCTCTGCCCTAACTAAATTCCTGGATACTGGAGCTCTAAACTTGTACACAATTCAACACCAAATATTAGGATCATGAGATAATTTGTCTTGAACCTTGAACCAACTGCCTTGATCACCACAACCCAAAATACATCACCAAAATTAAGATGTGCACCATGATCTCATGCTCTACCAATAACTGTGTTCCCTCTTCTAGACTTATGCCTTATGAGAAAAATGACTTTCGGTAAACCAATTCTATGTACATCGGATGTGATCTGCAAACTAATTTGCCATCAATGACAACCCCTGAACAACTATCATGTATCAATCATCACCAGAACAATGTCTCTTGCCAAAAATCTCCCCCTTTGGCATTGATGGCAACACTGTGAAAAATGAATTGTACACTCAATACTTCAAGATTTACAAATTTAAAAATTTACAAAGAATATACAAGCTCCCCCTAAGAATTTACACCATTTTTCACTCAACTCTCTCCCCCTTTGATAGCAATGCCAAAGATAAATGATCCGCCAAAATTGATATACAAAGGTATGTATAGTTGTTCACAAAAATTTGAAGATGTCTGTAAAAATTGTCCTAAGGGATAGCAAATGTTTATCCTGTGCTTTCCTCAAGCTCTCCAAAATGTCAATCATCTCGCTGAAAAGATAAGCAAGTGTTTCAGCTCCTCTTCTATCTATTGGAACATTGAAGTCCAGAGCATCCTTAGCATCTTGCATACAAAAAATTAAAGAATCTATTCGGGGAGTGATAAGACTCCTTAGCTCAGACACTCTACCCAAAACTCTATCATTTTCATGGTTTAGACTCTTGATTTTATTCAGTATACTCAAAACTTGGGGTTCAAAATTTCTAGCCGGAGCAGATTGTGGTGTGTATGTCTATGATATACTTGCTAGCTGACCTTCACATTCCCTTATTTTCTTGTCAATATCTATAGTGAATTTGAACAAAATCATACATGACTTGTATATCCAACCACCTCCATCTAATGCATCTTGAATACTCTTCATAGCAGTAACTAAGGTTGCCATATCATCTTCGATCATCTTCAAAAATGTTTTCAACCTCATAGCATTAAACTGATTCAAAACTTCAATATTTGCTACCTTCTCCAAAGATTCAAAATGAGAACCAATAACACTTAACAAACCCTTGAGCTTACCGGAGGGATCAGATGTATCTAGTTTGAAAGATGGCATAATCTTCTCCAACATATCCCCTGCCAATGATATTAATTCCTTGTCTGCACAATGGGACTTAAGCAAGTCCTCATTGGCTTTGGCTTGAGCTAGAGTTGTCAATTTAAGTGCTTGAATGGGAGATAAGGTACTCAAGTCAATCATGCCTTGACTAAAATCATTTGAATCAATAGCAACTTGTTTCCCTTTATCAGAACCAATGTCTCTTGCCACTGTTGTCAGAGCCTAACCTTCCTTCTCCTCTCCTTTCTCCTTATCTGCATTTTTTGCACCTTTCTCACTATCACCCTTATCCTTCTCCACATTTAATCTCCTTAGCTTCTTTTTCTGACACAACTTCTATAATAGGACGTTCATGTATAGGATCACCAAAGGTATCATTTGCATCATCAGCATTATCAACTAGAGTTTGATCATTAGTTTGTCCTTCTAGAGTGGCTTTCTCAGGTGATTGATCCTTTTGCTTATCGAGGACAGTTGTATTTACTTCTGGAATATATGTGTCTTGAGTTGGTTCTTCTGGATTCACATCAACCCTCTAATCTATCAAAAATTGTCTTAAAATTATTTTGGTTTCCTTTATCACCTCATCTTTCTTCCCTACCATAAGCTTATTCACCCTCTACTTGCTTCAGAATCTATCCTTGGCAAGTTTCAATAATCTAGTGACTTCATCTCTAGAAATAACTAAAGATAGATTTACTAGTACATATTATTTTATTTTGTCATCTTCTAAGCTAGTTGTATGCCTTCTTGCATCCAAAATGTCATATAGGCCTTTAGGAATCATAGATGCAAGTTCTAACAATGCCTTACTATAGACATCTATATATTCTACAATTGCTTCTTCAACTACCCTTTGTTCCTTACCATCAAAATTTTCATAGTATGTAGATACATTATTCAGATTCCCATCCTTAATAATCTCATCAATTAACTCCTTCAAAGTCAATGGGGGCACTATTCCAAATGTTCCTTCAATATTACCAGATTTCAGAGTGGCATCAATCTTAGATTTCTGCTTCTTTCTCGCTCCGTCCTTACCAGATGATTCAGGTTCTACCCTTGACTTCTTTGTTTGTTGAACTCCATCAGATTGTGGCTTCTTCACCACTCTAGCATATGTGGTTGTATTTTTCACCTCTCTAACTACTTCATCAGATTATGTCTCTATGTCCTCAGCAGTGGCAGTAACATATACTCTTTGAGGTTTCTCCTTCTTCCTCTTCTTCGTCCCATCGATTGATGATGTAGATTGTGATTTGGGTGGAGGAATGGGCTTCTCCACACAGGAAGTACGTGCAGACTGAGACTTTTTTGGCTTGGCCTACTTCAGAGGGGTGGAAACAAGATTAGTCTTCTTGGCCTTTTCCATATCTTCCTCCTTCAGAATGTTTTGCTCTCTTGCCCTTTGCACAACCTCCTTTGTTATACCCATTTGTCTGCTAGATCCTCTACCTCTTTCCTTAATTTCCTCTTCCTAGCAGGTCCAGTGAGCTTCTTCTGCAAATCAAGGTCTTTTTCTTGACAATAATTGAACCTATCCTCCTTATCATCGACCGGTTGACTCAACAAATGTTGAGCATATGCATCAAGTGTGGTGGCATCCACCTCATTGTTGGCATTTGCATGAAGATTGTATTAATGATATGTTATGTTGTCATTGATGTCAATTAACCGGTAATGATGTTGTTGATATTGTTGTAATATTGGTACTGTAACTGGTAGGAAGAATGTGTGGAGTGAATTGGTAACCGATGTAAACCCTATCTATTGATGTAACTGGTAAACCCTACCTGTTGTTTTTTATAAACCCTAACCGATTAAGTTTGGTGAATTGGTTATATTGGTTTATGTTCTGATGATGAGCGGTAATGATTATGACACATATGATTATTGTATGAAGACAATTTGAAGAGATTTTGGCAACTTGATGTAACATTTTTTGTCTAGGGAATGAGCAAATGTATTGCATCTAATGCAAAGTGCATGATAAGTTACTAAGTTTGATGAAGCGGTGATCAAGGAGCGGTCAAGTTTTTCTTGATTAACGTGCAGAGATTGCTATGTAATCCAATGGTCATACTTGAACCAGTTTATTTGTAATCTCTATGAGAATTAGGTTTTTGTTGTGTTACCGACCTGATTGATTTGTTTATAAGGTCGATGAAGTTGTTTAGTTTAAAGAGTTGGCAAAGAGTTAGCAAAGATCAGTTGAGTGTGTGGTTGCCAAACCGGATGATGTATTTGCAGTTTGAGTAAAGGCAGATAGGAGCATGAAATGGATCTGATCAAGAAAGTGTAGTGCTATTCAGACATATCAGAAAACTCTTGTTGTTTTCTAACAATTGCAGCAAAATTGAAATCCCCTAACCGGGTAAGCTCTAACAAATTTGGTGTTATTCAAATCCTCTAACAAGGTGATCCATTAGCTTGGATTTTTAGTACTCTACTGAGGTTACTCCTTACAGGGTATTGCTTCTAACAAGGCATTCTAGTCAATCCCTTAACCGGGTGATTCCTAACAGGATCAGTTCTTAACAGGTTTTTTGTAAAGCTTTAATAGGCTAGGTTCCTAATAGGGCGAACTTCAGAAGAGTTCAGATAGTTATCTTGTGGGTCTCATCTCACCGTGGTTTTTACCTATTTGGGTTTCCACATCAAAAATATTTGTGTCAAGTGGTGAATGTTTTTGTGGTTATCTTTCTTATAGTTGATTTACTTAACTACTTAACTACTTTGATAAGTCATGATAACCAAAAGTATTGAGAAATGAAGAAGTTGTTTACTGTTAATTTGTTGTAACAGTCAACCGATTTATCTTATGAGTTTTTATCTTGACAATGGTATTACATTGATAGTCTTAAGTTTACTTTGAGAGATTGATTTTTGAGATTGGTGAAGTTTGTATCAGTTTTTCTATCTACTGATTAACCTCACCCCCCCCCCTCTTAGTAGTTGACCAGATACTTATTCTTTCATCATACCATCAATTGGTATCAGAGCTTATCAGGTCCTCTAAGGTCTTAGTCTAACAGCTTGAGGTAAAGATCTTACACGTCATGATGAAGAAGGAAGGTTTGAAGTTTAATAGAGAGAAGTACAGGATATGGGGTGACAGAATGAAAATTTATATCAAGAGTCTAGGAAGCCAGTATTGGGAACATGTCGATACTAAATATGTTGTACCAACTGGGATGTTGACTGAAGATTAGAAGAAAGAGCAACAACAAAATCATCAAGCATTGGAGGCTATTATCAGTTATTTTCCTGATGCAAAGTATGTGGATGTTCATGGTCTAGAGACTGCATATGAGGTATGGAAAAAACTTGAAGAGGTTTATAGAGGTGATGAACATGTCAAGATTTCTAAAGAAGAGAGTCTAAGAGGCAAGTTTGATGACATGTAGATAGATGAAGGTGAGAATATTCAGCAATATGGTCAAAGGATAAAGGAGATAGTCGATGAAATTGAGAGTGTAGGAGGTAAAGTGGAAGATTCCATAGTAATCAGAAAGGTATTGAGAACACTGGTACCGATCTATGTTATTTGAGTTGTAGTTATTCAGGAGTTGAATTCCATTGACAAAACTAAGGTAACTCTTGACTCCATCATTGGCAAGCTTACTGCTTTTGAATTAAATGGTTATGATGGTAGTGTACAGAAATCTAAGTCTGCATTTAGAGCTTTTGTTTCTAACCCATCTGTGAGGAAAAGTAGAGATGCTAGTCACATTTATGAATCTAGATCCAGCAGAGAAGTTGATGATGAAGACATTTTAGTTGATCTTGAAGCACTGTTGGCCAAGTGGTTGCCTAGAGGTACAGGTAAATATAGAGGTAAATTACCTTTGAAATATTTTGCATGCAACAAGATTGGACACATTGTTGCTAACTGTCCTAATGGTGATAATGAGCACAAATGAGAGAAATTCAAGAAGTACAAGGGTAAAGGCAAAAGAGATTGTCTTATTGTTGTTGATGGTGGTATCACTGATGAGGAATCTGATGGTGATGCTAATGAAGACATTGTGTTTGTAGCTACTAAAGAAGAGATATCAGGCTAGAAGGCATTAGTATCCGGGATGGATAACTCTAATGATTGGATCATTGATAGTGGTTGTTCACATCACATGACCGGTGATCGGAGAAAATTTATTTCTTTGAAGGAATTTGATGGTGGAGTTGTAAGATTTGGTAATGACTCACCCTGCATGGTTAAAGGTAAAGGAACTATTTCTCTTAATGGAAAGAGCAGTGCAGATGATGTCTACTGGGTTGAAGGTTTAAAGCACAATCTTTTGAGTGTAGCACAACTCAATGATAGAGGATACCCATTGGAGTTTTAAAATGGTATGTGCAAAATCTATGACAACAAAGGTGAGCTGATTGCAACCGGGAAGCAAACTAAAGGTAACTTGTTTCACCTTAATCCTAAAGTCAGCAACTATTTAATTGCAAAGATAGATGATAGTTGGCTTTGGCATAGGAGATTTTGTCATATAAACTTCGATAACATTGTTAAAGTGAGTAAGTCCAAGACAGTGAGAGGCTTGCCTCAGTTAGACAAACCACTTAATGCTCTATGCAAAGAATGTTAGTTGGGAAAGATGACATCCTCAACTTTCAAGAGAAAATATTTTTCAGCAGAACATTTGTTAGATTTGGTTCATACAGATCTTTGTGGACCAATAAGGATAAAAAGTTTTCAAGGTGACAGATATTTTATGATCTTCACTGATGATTGCTCAAGGATGATCTGGGTCACATTCTTGAAGGATAAGACTGACACTTTTGGTAAATTCAAGGCATTCAGGGCCTTAGCTGAGAAGGAGAGCGGTAAGAAGATAAAGTGTCTAAGGACAAATCAAGGCGGTGAATTTACTTCTGAGGAATTCACTAGGTAATGTGAAGAAAATGGTATCAAACGGCATGCATCTTTTTGCACTGAGAACACCACAGCAGAATGGTATCGCAGAGAGAAACAACCAGTTAGTTGTTGAAGCTGCTAGGATGATGTTGATACAAGGAAGTGTAGCGAAAACTTTCTGGAGAGAAGTTGTCAGCACAGTTGTCTACACTATGAACCGGATTCTTGTAAAGAGAGGTAAGGACAAGACTCCTTATGAATATTGGTATGGAATATCACCTGATGTTAGTTATTTCAAGACATTTGGAAGCAAATGTTTTATTAAGAGAGGTCATTATATTAGCAAATTTGAGGCTAAAAGTGATGAAGGTATATTTCTTGTCTAATCCACCAAGAGTAAGGCCTACAAGTATTTTAACAACCGGACACAGAGAATTATTAAGAGTGATGATGTTTGAGTGGATGAAAATCCTAAAGTCTCAGAGGAAACCAGTTTGGAGAAAAAGGATGAAGATCCTTGCATTCTATTTTTGGAACCAAAAACTATGAAATCTGAAACCAGCAAAGTAAATATTAATGTACCAGTTCAACCAGAACAGATAAATTCAGAAGAAGATGATGATAATGAAGAAGCTGAACCTGAAGATAATGATTATGTTATTCCAAGGTATGTGAGACTGAATCACAACCCTGAACAGATTATTGGGGATAAGGATGTTGGAGTACTAACTAGAAGAAGAATCAGAGAGAATTCTTGCATGATCTCCACTATTGAACCAAGAACTGCTAAGGAAGCATTTGGTGATGATCATTGAGTTAAAGCTATGGAGGAGGACTTAGATCAAATGAGAAGAACAACACATGGACCCTAGTACCCCGGCCAGTAAATAAAAATGTGATAGGTACTAAGTGGGTATTTAGGAACAAGTTGAATGAAGATGGTGTTGTAGTTTGCAACAAGGCTAGGTTGGTTTGCAAAGGTTATGCACAAGAAGAAGGAAAAGACTATGGTGATACTTTTGCACCAGTGGCAAGACTGGAAGCTATCAGAACTTTAATTGCATTTTCAGCACACAAGAAATTCAAGGTATACCAGATTGATGTTAAGTCAGCATTATTGAATGGGATACTAGAAGAAGAAGTATACATTGAGCAGCCAGATGGTTATGCTTTGACTGATAAGAAAGACATGGAATGTTGATTGCATAAGGCTTTATAGAGATTAAAGCATGCACCAAGAGCATGGTATGAAAGGCTTCATACACATCTGATGAAGATAGGCTTTCTGAGAACCAGTGATGATAGTAACATATATCTCAAATTTGAAGGAGATAAAATACTAGTCAGTGAAGTATTTGTTGATGATATCATATTTCGAGGTAATGATGACATGAACAACAGTTTTGCAAATGAAATGAAAAATGAGTTTGAAATGTCTTTAGTGGGAGAAATAAAAAATTTCATAGGCTTGCAAATACAGCAAATGAATAATGCTATTTTCATCACACAGTCTAAGTATGTGAAAGAGGTCTTGAAGACATTTGGCGTGAGTGACTGTATGTAATGCCCCGCCAAGAAACCCTGAAGGGATAAAGCTAAAACACAAGAATAGAGTGCAAATAAATTTTTTTTAAATTAAACACAACACAATGATACTATGAGATATCATAAGTTCAAAAAACACAGCGGAAGACTCAAATAACACCTGAAGAGTTTCCCAGTGTGATTACTTAATTCAACACTTAACTCAACTCACGCTAATTAATCCAACTAAGTTGATTAACTTAATGACAAGATAATACTTAAACAAAGGATAATTTCTTTGAACAAGGGTAAATTCTTTCAGAAGATAAAAATATAGATAACATGATAAGGTTCATCCATTGAGGTTAAAAGTAGAGATAACATGATTAAGTTTATCCAATAAAATTTAACCATACATTACGTTCAAACTTTTCATTAAAATATAAGTCATGCATCTAATTTCATTACATACTTTAATTTCATCATAAACTAATGAATATTATTCCATGCATACTTAATTGCATTATCATTAACTGATTACATTCCATTATACAAATCCACATTCTTTCATGATCCAAATTACTGCATATAAAAGAAGACTACATACATGCATTTAAGATTAACTTCATATAATCCACATTATACATTCTAACATAATGTCATCCATACATGCTAAATTAAAAAGGAAACATAAGAATATAAACACCACATAACACCAAAATGATATCTGAGTTCACCCCTAGTGGGCTACATCTCTAGGTCTACTCAACTGCAAGACCCCTCTAATAAAAAAATAATAGGGTGAAGAATACAAAAGTTTCACATAATTTACATCCTGCCATCAAGGCATACATAACCAATAATACACACGACCACATCAGTCCAATAAATAAATGAATGATCCCTGAATAGGAAAAGGATCCAACTGAACATAATAAGAAGCAAATACAAAGATCAACTAGAGCATCCGTGAAACTAAGTCTTCGCAACCCATCATAAACAACCCATGGTCTAACATGACTATCAAGTTCTCACGAGGGCATAAACAACAGGGTGACTCCACAACAGTGCTCCTATCAAAGACAACACAACAACACACTAGCGAACATAAGGGACAAGTGTCATCACATAACCTGGTATGGCTACCATGGCAGGTCTTCATAGGTTCCTGCCCCATCCACTGGGTTATCCTGGCAACCTATTCCGAACCTCCGACCCATCCAAGCCTCATGTGGACCCACACATCCTTTTGTGAAGACAAGGTTGTTGGTTTACCATTGCAGACCTTCTCACTACATGTCGAGTCTGTAATAGCCCCCATCCCATGTGTGAGGCGCAATTATCTTACTTAGGGTTTTCAATAACTAAACTCTCTAATATGCTATTAGGTTATCACTTATTTAGAGACGCTTTCAATAGGTTACCCAGCAACCACTTTGGGCGCGGCCCCCCATCGAAAGCCACTTTCCTAATTGACACTAGACTATACTCAAACAATCTCCTAAACCAAGGAATACACAAGGTCAAGTAAACAGAGTTCAATACGGTAGGAATACCCACTTAGTAAAACAAGACTTCATACGAGGTGCACTGACTGACGGTACTCTAACTAGAGACCTGACCAGCTATGGTCAACCACGAATCAACATTCGACACCCGAATAAAGGACATGACCGGATACAACACCATCACAAGAAAACAGTCAAAACTCGAGATCAAAGACATAAGCAGGTTCCCAAATCATCATACGACAATATTCAACAAACCAAAATCACGGACTTTCCATTTCTTAAGAAAATGTGAATACAAAAAATTAAACATGCATAGGCATAGATCGGAAAAGACAATCTCCTTCCTTATTGTTTAAACCTTAAATTCGGTCCAATTTTCTAATGGATCCAAGTTTTATTGCAATATGTCTACCTTGTCTAGGTACAGGTTGTTCTTGGTTTACTAACTCACTAAAGTTCAATTGCATCATACAATAATTTAAGTACTTCATCATGAGTTTTCAAACCAAAATCACATGATAATAATTATAATTTATGCAGTATACACAATGATATAAAATCAATTATAATCGCATAAAAATATGATATTCATTTTCAAAAATAAAACATCATTTTCATCCTTGGTCGAACGCAATAATCTAATCTCATCTCTTGCAACACAAATATACACTTTCCAAAAATGGAAATATACATATAAAGAAACAAAAGAAATAGATAAACATTTCCCAATAAAATAAGATTCCCTTGCATACATATAGAAAAATACAAAATTAAATATTAATTAATGTATATAATTATTAATCCGCAATTAATAAAATATATACTAATTAATAATTAATAATGAAATTATAAATTATATATATATATATATTAACCTCAATTAATAATATATATTAAATAATAATTAATTAAAAAAAAAACTATTTTTAAAACTTTTTAATAAAATAAAATTTATTAACCATAAAACAAACTTTTAACAATAAAAAAAAAAACTTATATATATATATATATATATATATATATATATATATATATATATATATATATATATATATATATATTAAATAACTCTTGGGAAACCCATGGGCCCCACGACGTGGGAACCACGTGGTTCCCTTTCCTTTTGGGAAGGGCTATGGGGACCATGCCATGGCCTCCACGCCATGGTTCTCCCCATGTCTAGGGGAAGCCACGGCTCTCCCCAGCAATGGGTCGAGGAGATGGTTCCCCCCCAAAGCCCCAAAAAAATATCGTTTATTTTAATATTTTTTTTTTTTGTTTAATTTATTAAAATTAATAAAAACGGTACTGAGTCTTTGGGCATTCTCAGACCCAAAAATTTATATCTCCCTTTTTTTTTTAACATTAGACAACACTCAGAATTTTTTATGAGAACAAACTTTGGAAGTATTTTCTAGAATTTACCAAAAGATTAACATATATATATTTTTAAAATCTAAACACCAGAAAGCCCCAAATACTGAGACTAGTAGAATTTCAATCATTCTTCCACCTCCAATCCACCAAGCACAACAAGGATCTCATTTAAAACTGAATATGAATACCATATCATTGGGATTTCAACAAAATCTTATTGTAAACAGCCAATCCAATTTTTATATGATTTTAAAATTAAAAAAACAATCTGAGCAACTCCAATTAAATCTGGAGGTTTGGACAGAAAACAAGGAGGGTTTGAGTTGGAGCTTAAACTATAACTCTTTCATTTTCCCCAAATAAATGATATTTTTAACCTTCTCAACTAGATGTCTACAAAATCCAAAACAATATTCTTTTAAACAAGAACCAATGAAATAAACTAGAGACCTACCTGATTCAGCAATCCTGGAAGAGATTTGATGAAGAGCCCAACCTGCAAGCTCAAGAAATCCTTCCTTCCCCAAAAATGCCCAATTTTCTCCATCCAAAAATATTTTTCCAAAAATACTCTCCAAAATTAATCCTCTCAAATATTTTTCAAAACCTAGGTTAAATGGAAGATTGTTGACCAAAATTTCTTTTTTTTTATTTTAAATATTTTATTTTAAATAAAATCCAAAAATCATTCTTTTCAACAAATCAACTATACTAAACTTGCTTTTCTAATTAAAATTGATTTTCTTAAATAATTGAAATTAACCTTTCTATTTCCAAAATGCCAAAGAGGTTAAATTATTTTTGTTTTGAATAAATTTAATCTTTCCTTTCAAAAAGCATAACTGAAAATATTCATCATTAAAATTAACCATTTAAATCGGACTTGCTATAAAAAGGAATTGAGAAATTCTAATTAACAATTAATCGCATAAAGGGAACTTATTTAATTTACTCCCTAAAATACTAATGCGTAAACACACATTAAATCAAATTAAATACTAATTTTAACCACACACAAAACATGCAACCCAAGAAAGTCAAACAAACAGATGACCTGCATACCCAACCAAAGGGGATACTGACAGACAACTGACGACGCTCACTAGAGCACGACTAGGGTCAAACGAGGGTCTTACGACCACCTAATCCAATTCTCTAAGGACCAAAGAGGTGCACTCAAACCTACGAATCCAGGTGGAGACGAACCTCATACCTATGTGGTACTGTACCTGCAATCTCCTGCAACCAAGAGTTTTATATATATATATATATATATAGAAAGTGTTAGCCCGAGATTAATAACACGAATCAGGAGAACAAATAAACTTACATAAGATTTGGTGCGAAAACCACATTAACAGGTACGCACAATAATCATAACATCTGACTATAATATTATAACATGGTAAACTAACCAAGGTCAAATTGAGATCAGAATCTGATTAGGGCAGGGGTACTACATTCTCCCCCCTAGGTTCTGACTTACTCCTGGAAGTCGTAAGGCTAGATGGAAAGCATGCAGCATGCATTAGCCCTTAAACTCATTTAACAAATATAAAATTGCACATCTAAATCTTTTCACAAAAAAAATGAAACATTATTGCTAAATCATCTACGAATGTCATTATACATTGGTAAGTTAAATCTAAATCCATGCATTTCTTATAACATTCTAGGAACTATCAATAATCATAACAGAGAAACAAGAGTTTCCTTCTTTTCATTACACCAAATTAAAGCATTAAAAGAAGTAAGCAACAATTACCATACTCATCTACCAAATATGACAAGAAAACATGCCATTGTGATCAATTTATTTTACCAATCCATCATCTTTATAAAATTTATTGCATAGAACTAGCTTCAAAGTTCACATTCTACAACCAAGTTAACTTTCATGAAATAAGAGAAACATATATAACTCAATTGTTTACACCTGCCAGGCATATAAAAATCTTTCCAATGACTATGTCCCATAACATAGTGACAAATATACTGAAAGTGTTAGCCCGAGATTAATAACACGAATCAGTAGAACAAATAAACTTACATAAGATTTGATGTGAAAATCACATTAACAGGTATGCACAATAATCATAACATCTGACTATAACATTATAACATGGTAAACTAACCAAGGTCAAACCGAGATTAGAATCTGATTAGGGCAGGGGTACTACATTCTCCCCCCTAGGTTCTTACTTACTCCTGGAAGTTGTAAGGCTAGATGGAAAGCATGCAGCATGCATTAGCCCTGAAACTCATTTAACAAATCTCAAATTGCACATCTAAATATTTTCACAAAAAAATGAAACATTATTGCTAAATCATCTATGAATGTCATTATACATCGGTAAGTTACATCTAAATCCATACATTTCTTATAACATTCTAGGAACTATCAATAATCATAACAGAGAAACAAGAGTTTCCTTCTTTTCATTACACCAAATTAAAGCATTAAAAGAAATAAGCAACAATTACCATACTCATCTACCAAATATGACAAGAAAACATGTCATTGTGATCAATTTATTTTACCAATCCATCATCTTTATAAAATTTATCGCACAGAACTAGCTTCAAAATTCACATTCTACAACCAAGTTAACTCTCATGAAATAAGAGAAACATATATAACTCAATTGTTTAAACCTACCAGGCATATAAAAATCTTTCCAATGACTATGTCCCATAACATAGTGACAAGATAACAAATTTTACTCCATGATTACACATAATAATCATCCACATAACTGGAATGCACAAGTAAAAAGGCCACATGTGAGCATGTCTAATGCTCGGTCATAGATAATATGCACGATCAGCATCTTTATGCTTGATCTCAGAACAAATAACATGATCATAAATATCCAATATCTCACTCAAGGGCTTGATGGTGCTAGGGCACACCATAGTGGTGCTACCCTCCATACAAGACCTTCGTGAACATCCCTTGTTGTGTAAGGTGGTTAGCCTCCAAGAGATAGTCACCACACATAGGTAGGTAGTGGATCCTAGCTGCCTCACATACCCCCATCTTCAAGGTTCGCAATGTCTACTTCCTCGTACATTCAACCAAGACCATCTCATACATCCTTGGAGAGGAATTCACATTTCAACACAAGACCAACATACGAAAACAATAAGGATAAACCGGTTTAGCCACCAAAGTACAGATGAATAAAGGTAATAAACCATCAATTTCAATAGTAAGGCAAGAAAATAATCCAAAATTTTCAACACCAAATCAAGTAAGCAAAATATCGCAAGATCGTGGCTAAACCTTCAAATTCAAAGTAGAACAAATTGCTGGTCCACAAAGGAATAAATAAGAATATCACAATTGCACATAACATCACTATGTGACTAGCATCTAGCCACCAATAAGGAAGGAAAAATAGTCTAGCTATTGCAGTAGCTCATCATGTGGTGCGGCCTAGTCTCACATCCACACAGCATGACAGTGTACACCTCGACATCACCCTCATCATGTCGTTACGTGACATGGCAATACTCCAAGCGGAGAAGAAACGCAATGGACATATCCCGCATGGTAGTGTACCTCGCGGAAAAAGGCACACATAGGTCACGCCCCACATAGCGATGTATCTCTCGAGATACTCATCGTAAGCTAGCAGTATACATGGCTAAGGTCCACCCACATGTCTACCAACACCTACTAACCAGCAGCTCATGTAGATAAACCTACCTTTCATGAAGACAAGGAAAAGGATCCTCCAAAATACACCATCACTATGCTCAAGAATTGCCATCAAAATGCTCAAATAAAAGAGGGGAATAGGCTGGCACACATAAACCTTATAAATTGGTTCATCAAAAAGGTAAAGTATTGAGTACACCATAAATACAGTTTCATTAGATAACTATATTTTTCCTCAAAATAGAGAAGCTAAAGTTGCTTCACACCGACATTACTCATACGTCGATCCATACTATTCAAGGAATGGTGACTTCCAATACTACCCCTTAACATACTGAATTACCAACAACCTGAGGTTTGGTACTCAGTAGGGTAACAAATAAGAAATATCACATAAATAGTATGGTTTCCCATACTCATAAGTAAACATATCCTCCATGGTTGATTACTTCACCATCCCATGGGCACATATAGCAAGCATGGGTTTCTTAAAATACATAAAGAAAGCACCAGTACTGGTTTAGTCACATTTACGAGGAGTACTTTTCAGTACACTATCATCTACTCAGGGAAGGTTTTAATTATGCTTCCCAAATGAATAACTGAACAAAATTTATTCTAGATACAAGTACTGAAATTCTTAACAATTCAAAATTACATAAGGAAGTAACGTCATTCCTATATCTTTCACTAATTCCACTAAGCATTCATATTCACATTACTAGACACGCAAATTTACTTTCTGAAGCATAAGACTTCCATCTTTCAATATGAAGCCAAAATACAAAAATACAATTTCACATGCTTTATAAATATTCTATTTAAATCAATGCATCTTTTAGTAGCATTCTAAAAAAATTTATAATCTAGGTAAAGAGAAGGGAAAGAGAGTTTGATAGACAAACTATTTCATACATAGACACAAGATCACACTACATGCTAACATTTCTCACTATAAGTCTATCATTTTAATTGAACAGTTTTCATTTCACTACCGTTTTAGAAGAATGTCAATCGGCCTAACATGACATTTCATTATTATGGTTGCAACAGAATGTCCTAGTTTTCCAAACAACAGAGATCAAGACAGGCAATTTTTTCGATAATGCAAGACCTCTTGCAAACACTCACTATTCTTAGTTCAATACGAAACATATCATAATTTGCAACCTTTCATTGAAAATAAAAGTACGATAAGAAGGTAAAAGAGGAGCTATCAACTAAATAATACATAATTATGCATGCATATCAAACAAGCCTTTCATTTTCACTTTCTAATCATAATAAATCGAATATATATATCCAAAAGCAAGTTCAATATAGCATTGATAAAATAGATCCTCAATTGAATCGGTATAATGACATACATAAAACAATATTTCATGGAACACATCAACACACTCTTAGCTACTATAACATGTTCCCTTTTTATATATCTTTTACAAACAAGGTAGTTTCACATAACAACTATTCGCACACTAATGCACATTACTTAAGATAGAGTTTAATTATGTTACTCCTGCAATACCCATGGAGAATTCTTAAATGTAAACATACAATTTTCTCCCAATAACCAATATGAACTTTCAAACCCATAGCCCTTTTATTATCTAAAAAAAACATAGAAGCGTCATAAGGTTCACACAAGGGTTCAAGAAGTCACAACCTTTCTCTTGGAATAAGAAAACTCACATAAGAGATAAATACACATATAACAAATATTTTAATTTCTAGAGAGAAAAATGAGGAAGGGTGATAATCATTTCATTTGCTACAAGATAAGCATTCAACATTTACCATACAAGTCCTTCAAGTGGACAACACTAAGCTAGATCATAATCTTAAAACAAGCACATTGTGTACTTTTAGATTCAAAACAAGCACTGACCAACCCGACGGATTAGTCAAAAGAGCACAACAATCAATAAGGAAGGTACATACGACTCTCTTTCAGAATAAGAGTAATTATAGACCAAGGTATCAATAAGCAAACAAATCACAGATAATCACTCAAAAACATCAACATCAAGAAGGTGAAAACAAGGTGTGAACACACACGTTACACACACAATTAAGGTCTTCTCAAAAGATTACGCAAAAGAACAGAACACGAGTCCTTAAGATCTTCAAGATCATATGTCTCAATCACATGCATACAAAAGAGGACAAGCACACAACATAAGGTCGATACACTTCACAATAACTAAGGGCACAAGCGACACCAGAGATCCCAGTGTTTGCAACATGGGCTCTGATACCAAATGTAATGCCCCGCCAGGAAACCCTGAAGGGATAAAGCTAAAACACAAGAATAGAGTGCAGATAATTTTTTTTAAATTAAACACAACACAATGATACTATGAGATATCATAAGTTCAGAATACACAGCGGAAGACTCAAATAACACCTAAAGAGTTTCCCAGCATGATTACTTAATTCAACACTTAACTCAACCCACGCTAATTAATCCAATTAAGTTGATTAACTTAATGACAAGATAATACTTAAACAAAGTATAATTTCTTTGAACAAGGGTAAATTCTTTCGGAAGATAAAAATATAGATAACATGATAAGGTTCATCCATTGAGGTTAAAAGTAGAGATAGCATGATTAAGTTCATCCAATAAAATTTAACCATACATTATGTTCAAACTTTTCATTAAAACATAAGTCATGCATCTAATTTCATTACATACTTTAATTTCATCATAAACTTATGAATACTATTCCATGCATACTTAATTGCATTATCAACAACTGATTACATTCCATTATACAAATCCACATTCTTTCATGATCCAAATTACTGCATTTAAATAAGAAGACTACATACATGCATTTAAGATTAACTTCATCTAATCCACATTATACATTATAACATAATGCCATCCATACATGCTAAATTAAAAAGGAAACATAAGAACATAAACACCACATAGCACCAAAATGATATCGGAGTTCACCCCTAGTGGGCTACATCTCTGGGTTTGCTCAACTACAAGACCCCTCTGATAAAAAAATAATAGGGTGAAGAATACAAAAGGTTCACATCATTTACATCCTGCCATCAAGGCATACGTACATAACCAATAATACACATGACCACATCGGTCCAATAAATACATGAATGATCCCTGAATAGGAAAAGGATCCAACTAAACATAATAAGAAGCAAATACAAAGATCAACTGGAGCATCCAAAGAAACTAAGTCTTTGCAACCCATCATAAGCAACCCATGGTCTAACATGAATATCAGGTTCTCACAAGGGCATAAACAAAAGGACGACTCCACAACAGTGCTCCTATCAAAGATAACACACTAGCGAACATAAGGGACAAGTGTCATCACATAACCCGGTATGGCTACCATGGCAGGTCTTCGTAGGTTCCGGCCCCATCCACGGGGTTATCCTAGCAACCTATTCCGAACGTCTGGCCCATCCAAGCCTCATGTGGACAAACACATCCTTTTGTGAAGACAAGGTTGTTGGTTTGCCATTTCAGACCTTCTCACTACATGCATATAGAAAAATACAAAATTAAATGTTAATTAATGTATATAATTATTAATCTGCAATTAATAAAATATATACTAAGTAATAATTAATAATTAAATTATAAATTAAATATTAATTAATATATATATATATATTAATATAATAATTAATAATTTTTTTTAAAAACTATTTTTAAAACTTTTTAATAAAATAAAATTTATTAACCATAAAACAAACTTTTAACAATAAAAAAAGAAACTTATATATTTTTATTTTTTGTTTTAAAATAACTCTTGGGAAACCCACGGGCCCCACCACATGGGAACCACGTGGTTCCCTTTCCCATTGGGAAGGGTTGTGGGGACCATGCCATGGCCTCCACGCCATGGCTCTCCCCATGGCTTGGGGAAGCCACAACTCTCCCCAGCCATGGGTCGAGGCCATGGTCTCCCCCCAAAGCCCTAAAAAAATATCGTTTATTTTACTATATTTTTTTTTGTTTATTTTATTAAAATTAATAAAAACAGTACCCAATCGCTGGGCATTCTCAGACCCAGAAATTTATATCTCTCTTTTTTTTTAACATAAGACAACACTCAGAATTTTTTTCTGAGAACAAACTCTGGAAGTATTTTCCAGAATTTAACAAAAGATTAACATATATATATATATTTTAAATGTAAACACCAAAAAGCCCCAAATACTGAGACTAGTAGAATTTCAATCATTCTTCCACCTCCAGTCTACCAAGCACAACAAGGATCTCATTTAAAACTGAATTTGAATAGCATATCATTGGGATTTCAACAAAATCTTATTGTAAACAACCAATCCAATTTTTATATGATTTAAAAAAAAAAAAACCAATCTGAGAAACTCCAATTAAATCGGGAGGTTTGGACAGAAAACAAGGAGGGTTTGAGTTGGAGCTTAAACTATAACTCTTTCATTCTCCCCAAATAAATAAGATTTTTAACCTTCTCAACCAGATTTCTACAAAATCCAAAACAATATTCTTTTAAACAAGAACCAATGAAATAAACCAAAGACCTACCTGATTCAGCAATCCTAGAAGAGATTTGATGAAGAGCCCAACCTGCAAGCTCAAGAAATCCTTCCTTCCCCAAAAATGCCCAATTTTCTCCATCCAAAAATATTTTTCCAAAAATACTCTCCAAAAATAATCCTCTCAAATATTTTTCAAAACCTAGGTTAAATGGAAGATTGTTGACCAAAATTCCTTTTTTTTATTTAAAATATTTTCTTTTAAATAAAATCCAAAAATCATTCTTTTCAACAAATCGACTATACTAAACTTGCTTTTCTAATTAAAATTGATTTTCTTAAATAATTGAAATTAACCTTTCTATTTACAAAATGCCAAAGAGGTTAAATTATTTCTATTTCGAATAAATTTAATCTTTCCTTTCAAAAAGCATAACTGAAAATATTCATCATTAAAATTAACCATTTAAATCGGACTTGCTATAAATAGGAACTGAGCAATGCTAATTAACGATTAATCGCATAAAAGTAAGCTATTTAATTTACTCCCTAAAATACTAATGCTTAAACACACATTAAATCAAATCAAATACTCAATTTAACCACACACAAAACACGCAACCCAAGAAAATCAAACAAACAGATAACCTGCATACCCAACCAAAGGGGATACTGACGGACAACTGACGACGCTCACCGGAGCACGACTAGGGTCTTACGACCACCTAATCCAATTCTTTAAGGATCTAAGAGGTACACTCAAACTTGCGAATCCAGGTGGAGACGAACCTTGTACCTATGTGGTACGGTACCTGCAATCTCTTGCAACCAAGAGTTATATATATATATATATATATATATATATATATATATATATACTGAAAGTGTTAGCCCGATATTAATAACACGAATCAGGAGAACAAGTAAACGTACATAAGATTTGATGCGAAAATCACATTAACAGGTATGCACAATAATCATAACATCTGACTATAACATTATAACATGGTAAACTAACCAAGGTCAAACCAAGATTAGAATCTGATTAGGGTAGGGGTACTATACTGTAAACTAGTTGGGACACCTATGGTTATAGGTTGTAAGCTGTCTAAGGAAGATGAGTCCAAATCTGTTGATGAGAAGGAAGACAGGTCAATGATTGGAAAATTGCACTATGTAGTTCATAGCAGACTGGACATAGCTCATGCAGTTGGCATAGTTGCTAGATTCCACAAGAATCCTAAGGACACACATCTGATAGCAACCAAAATAATTTTTAGATACTTGAAAGGTAGTGTTGATTATGGGTTATGGTATCCATATGGAGGAAATTTTGACTTGAAGGTGTACACAGATGCAGATTGGGTAGGAAATGTTGATGACCGGAAAAGCACAACCGGTGGAGCATTTTTTCTTGGAGGAAGACTTGTTTCATGGAGTATTAAGAAGCAAAGTTGTACTTCACAATCTACTGTTGAAGCTGACTATGTTGCAGCTTACATGAATTGTACACAGGTTATATGGATGAGGCACATTTTGGAAGGTTTTAAGATGAAGATTTCAGAACCTGTAAATATTTTATGTGATAATAAAAGTGCCATAAATATTTCCAAGAACTCTATTTTGCACGCACGAACCAAGCATGTTGAATTGAAGTATCATTTCTTGAGGGAAAGAGTATAGAGTAGAGATGTGATCTTGGAGAATGTTTCTACCAAGGAGCAGCTTGCAGATATTTGTATTAAACTTCTGTCTGAGACTACTTTTGAGTATCTTAGAAGTCAACTAGGGGTTATCCCTCTTCATGAAGTCAGTTAAGCATGATGTAGATTACATCAGTCCTAGAGTTACTTGCAAAATTTTACAGAAGGATTGGTGTAGAAGTGGATTTATTCCACAGGGGGAGTATCAAATTGCAGATTGTTGATGATGCACAGTGAAATTTGACATTACATGTTTTATTTCAATTTGGCATTGTTGTCAAAGGGGGAGAAGAATTATGTGATTATGGGAAGAAGAACCAGCGACAAGATGAAGACATGGAGAGCATGGTGAATACTTGGTAATGTAAACCATTATTCCTATTCACAATCACGCAGCAATCAATGGTATTGATATTTGTATTGCCATCAATGCCAAAGGGGGTGATTGTTGGCATTTGCATGAAGATTGCATTAATGATATGTTATGTTGTCATTGATGTCAATTAACTGGTAATGATGTTGTTTATATTATTGTAATATTGTTACTGTAACTAGTAGGAAGAATTTGTGGAGTGAACCGGTAACCGGTGTAAACCCTATCTATTGATGTAACCAATAAACCCTACCTATTGTTTTTGATAAATCCTAACCGATTAAGTTTGGTGAATTGGTTATATTGGTTTATATTTTTTATATTAAAAAGAAGCCAAAATGCAAGGGGGCTTACCCATAGGAACATTAAGAAGATCAGTGGCAAGACCACTGACCGCATATAAACAGAAGAGTTACAGCCTTTCGCCTCTATCAAAAACAACTATCATTCTATGAGAGTTTATCAGAGTTAAAGTAGTAATAAGTAGAGTTTTAGATATTTTCCACATAGGGAAATAAACATGGAAAATTAAACAAAAGCATAGGCTAAACCTATCCGCCCATAGGCTACCAACCATAAACAAAAAACCAGTATCCCTCCGCATTCAGAGCATTACTTCTTTTTTCCATGGCTCCTCTTGGGGAGGAGTTTTCTTGCCCATTCCTTAGTGAGAAATTTGAACAGGGCCTTGTAGTGTTCGTCATCCTTGCCTTTACCTTTGGACACACTTTCCTACATGAGGCACAGAGTGGTAGCTGAGCAGCGCATAACATTCAGCGCAAATTTAGGACTCCGCCACCTCCAATATGCTGGTGATATCTTGCACATTAACCAAAAGGGCCTACATCTTTTTCTCGAGCTCCATTAGGTTGTTTTCCTCCTCCTCTTTTATGCTACTCGCCTCCTCAACAACCATCATTTTATCCAATCTGAAAGTCGGGGAGGCGAAATTTGCAGGCTTCGGACTCTTCGAAGAGGTGGGGCTTTCAGAAGCCTAGGTGGAGCTGACAGAGTGAGGGGTCAGGTTAAGGTGAAGTGAGACCACATTACCAGTTGGGATGGAATTATCAGTGTCATGCAAAGAGGAGGGGTCTCTCGGGGATTTTTCCAAGGGTTTAGAGGCAAGCCTGCTAGAGCAACGGGGGGTATTGGCCTCATCAATAATATCCATGTCAGAATTGATCTCCTGGATTCTGACTTTCTTAGGAGTTCTGACCTCCTCAGGGGAGTGTTTTTTAGTTTTCTTGTTGCAAGAGACAATTTCCGAGAGCCGAGGGGGGCTAGTGTCATTTTTAGCAGCAGGGTAAGTCAAAGGGCTAGTATTAGTCACATTTTGGATAGAGATGGAGCGGGGCAGGCAGAGGGAAAGGTGGAAGTTGTACAAACAAAGAATCAAGCCTTGCTGGAGGATTGGGAAATCCTTCCCTTTTTTCTTAGCTTTAGCAATGTCCTTAATATTAGCATCTAGGGAATGCAGCATGAAAAGCATAATAGAAATAAAGTCTTTGTTTCTCAAATGGTTAAAGAAAGGGAGATGGTAGTAATAGAAGATGCCATACCTTCCCTCCAGTGTGAAATAATTCATCACAACATAACAGACCTCATCCCACGGGGGAGGGAGCTCCTCCCTATTGAATCTACCAACCCTCTTAACAGGGTTTTCACCCTCGCGGAAGAACTGGTTCAAGCTAGTGGTATCCGCAATACGGCTCTACTTTTTCCATTTTCTTCCCACCATAGAAAGACCTATCGCCTGGGCTATGACCTCTTCATTGATTTCAAATGAGATTCCTCCTATGGTCACTCTTTTGTCTTCCTAGGAAGTCACAAATTGTTTGGAGAGTCTTTCATCGTTACCCTTCCTACTTTCCATGAACTAATCAATATCATCCTCCAAACAAATGAACCACACCGCCGATTTTGCTCTGAAATCATCCACTTTATTGGGTTCTAATCTAAGCCTGTCCCCCCCCCCCCCCCAATTCTTAGTTCCTCCAGCTTAACAAAGTGAATATGAGTCCTTCCAGCAAAAATACAGAGCCGAAGCAGAATTAAGGTAGAGTTGAAATAAAATTTGTGCCGAACACGAGATAAGAGGACGTAATTGTTGGTATTTTGGTATGGTTTTGTCATTGATGTCAACACCTACTAAACCTTATCAACTCTAGCACTTTGGAGAATCGGCAACATTCATCGGCAACCAAATGACTCATGCACAGTCACCGGTATCTGGTACACCGGCAGGATATAATGTTCACAGACACTTGGAAATGGCATGGAAAACACTTGGTTATGTCGAAGACATCGATTGGACACTTTGTCTCAGAGATTTGTTTATTGGCATATTCGTATTAGCATATTTGTTGTTACCGGCAAATAGGTCCAGGTTATACACCGGCAGGATTATCTTTTCCAGATCAGCATGGCACACTATGGAGATGTTTTATTATTGTTGTAAATGCATCAAGCTGACATGTTGTATTGGTTATTACATCGGATATTGTTTTAATTGTAAATTGATTTTATTGTAATATCCTTTAGAGCCGACCTACTAAAATTGGTCCTAGGTTATGATATAAATGTAAGATCTTATTTGTAAGATCGAATGTCGAATGCGAAAAATAATTGTGTGAAGGTATATGCAAGAATAAGCAGAGCTATACACATAGACATCATTTGAAGGTGAAGCAAGGTTTTTGTGAAAGCATATCAAAACTACACCGGTACTGAATCCAGCATATGAAGATATTATTTTGAGTAGTACATCCTTATTGGATTTAACCATCCAATTGTAGTCAGTGTGACTCATATTTTGTGTTTGAGCAATGAACTCTAGGCGCTTGGCCTTTCTACATGTGTAGACCCCATTTGTATACACTTACTATCTGCAGTAGTATCATCTAATTGTGGGTAAGGTTTCCCACTGTGGTTTTTCTCCTTATAGGTTTTCCACGTACAAATATTGGTGTTATGTGTTGTGGATGACTTTGTCCTTTTGTTTCATGCATTAATCTTTACTGGTATTGCAATTAACTGATAAAACTGTCAACCAGTATAAAAGACTGGTTTACCGGTATTAAGCATTAAGTTGGTTAAGTTGTTTTTTGTTTGAATTTATTTGACAACTGATTCACCCCCCCTCTCAGTTGTCTCTGGGACCTAACAATTGGTATCAGAGCTTAGTCCTCTTTTGCAGAAGTTTAACAGCTTGAGGAGATCCAATGTCTACTAACTATTTCAGAAAGGACATTCCTAAACTTGATGGAACCAACTATGGCATATGGAAGATCAGAATGGAGACACATCTGAATTGCATTATAAAGGACATCTGGGAAGTTACAAAGAATGTCTATATTGATCCTACTCCTAGTCAGCCTAATCCACCTACCTTGGGAAAAGTTGAAGAAAATGATTGCAAAGCAAGAGAAGCACTTTTGAGCACATTAACAGATCAAAAAATCGTGGGATTATCAGATAGATCCACTGCTAAAGCTATTTGGAATCATTTGGAAACACTGAAAGAAGGAGATTCCACAGTCAAAATTGCAAAACTTGAAAGCTTCTGGGTCAGGTATGAAAATCTAAAAAAGGAAGAAGATGAAAGGATTTCTGCTTTTATGGAAACAGTTAATGAAATTGTTTTGGGTATTAAATGTTGTGGAGGAACCTTAAGTGAAGATGAAATTGTTTCAAAAGTTTTAAGAGGATTTCCATCGGCATATAAAATGAAAGTTACTGTTATAAATGAGTTGAGAACAATGCCTAATACATCAGTAACTAGGGATACATTGATTGGAAAACTCTCAGCTTTTGAAATTGAGGAATTTGGTCTTATTGCTACTATAAAGACATATTTAACTTTTAAGGCATCAACATCATCTGCACCATCATCTGACAAATCTGATTGGAAAGCCTTTTATGCAAGAGAACTTGAGGAAAGCAGGAGAGAAAGTGAAGAACTTGAAGAACTTGAAGCACTATTTGCAAGAAAAATGCCTAAAGGTCTAGTAGGAAGTAAGTATGAAGGTAAAGCACCCTTTAAATGCTTTAACTGTAATAAGATTGGTCATATGGCTTCTAGATGCCATGATAGACATGCTAGACTAAGAGAAGAAGCTAGAAGAATATACAAGCCTAACCCTAAATATCAAAGATACAGATTTAAGAAGAATAAAGACAAATCTTGTTATCTTGTTGATGAAGGAGTGACTGATGATTCTGATGAGGATCCGGCAGACAATGGATGGGTTTTTGTTGCTATAATAGAAGACCAACCGGCACCTACCAGTCAACCGGTAGAGCAAGCCCTGGCAACTAAAGTTGAAGTAAAGGATGAATGGATCATTGATTCAGGATGCTCACATCATATGACTGGAAATAAAAGTAAATTCTTGAACTTTCAAGAATATAATGGAGGCTTAGTGAGATTTGGAGATGATAAAGCTTGTCTGATCAAAGGTAAAGGTACAATATCTCTTGATGGTAAGCATAATACTGACAATTTTTACTATGTTGAAGGTTTAAAGCATAATCTTTTGAGTGTTGGTAAATTAGTTGAAAAAGGATTTCAGTTACAATTCAAAAATGGAAAATGCAAAATCATGAATAGAACTGGTTTGGAAATTGCAATCGGTAATCAAACTAGAGGTAATATCTTTCATTTGAATAATAGTGAAAAGAAATGCTTGATTGCACATATTGATGAAAGTTGGCTATGGCATAAGAGACTCTGTCATGTAAACTTTGATTGCATGGTAAAAATCAGTACTATTAAGGCAGTTAGAGATTTACCTAAAATTGTCAAACCTCACAATACAGTTGTGTGGGAAAAAAAGTGACACTAAGCAAACATGCCCTAATCTCACTTTCAACCACACACTTGTGGAATACGAAAGAGCCTAGAGGTATCACACAATTGGCTACTTCTTCTTGTGGAAGAGAGAGCCATGGGCTACCTATTAGGATTTCTATTCCTTTGTTGCAATTGAAAGATGAAATGATGCAAGTTCAATCCCTAACCCCAAAGTGCAAGTATGAACTAATAACAAGATTGCAGAATTGAACTTAAACAATGGAAAGCTGTAAACACAAGGACAAGACAAGAATGCAAATGCGTACCCGGAGTTAAAATCTGACTGAAAATGTTCGGGACAGGGGCGCGGGCGCCACTGTCCTGATTCTGCCCCTGAAACTGCTCCGGAAACTGTTGTTTTGCACTCTGGAAAAGCTGTCAAAAATGCTGAAAATGTTGTCTGTCAGGAGGACCAGGGCGCCCAGCGCCCCTGTCCCAGGGACCAGGGCACCCAGCGCCCCTATCCTGGCAGGACCAGGGCCCCCCATGCCCCTGTCCTGGTCTTTTGCTCTACAATTTGGTGTGGAGTGCTATCTTGACCTGCTTTTCTCGGATCCGTCACCTGCGGCGTCGTCCGAGTCCCGAAACCTGCACTTATATCTGAAAAGGGTATGGGTGGCTATATAGGGTTTTGCCTTAGTCAAACCCCCGCTTCAGTGATTTCCACCTCCACGAATAGCCAAGTTGTATTGTAAAATGTATTGTGTGTGCAGACCTAGTGTGTGTGCAAGGTCCTTAAATGCAAGAAAGCAAACTAGAGCAACCTAGAAAGTAAACCCTAATTGCTTGTAAATGATAATGTAAATGCTCTAAATCAAGATGCAAAGTAATCTAAAGCATGAATAAAGGATATATTGAAGCTTATGCAAAGACATGAAAACAACATGAAATCATGCCCAACCCTCAAGGGAGGAGTACAAGCCAATCTTCAGTCGGTAATCTCCTATTGTTCTTCAATGTCTTCCAAGCCCTAAATGGATGAATGAAATTGATAAATGCTTGATAGAAGGATGTTGAATGTTGTTGAAGTCTTCAAAGATCTGCTCTTTCGCTGCATAGAAGGTCCCTCAAAGCCAAAAATCCGATCCTTTCAAATGAAGAAAGAGAGCTCTTATATATGAAACCCTAGGTCTTAATTCCAACTTTAGGCCGACCTAGAGATTGAATATCCCACCAATTTCTTGGGGTTAAGCTTTATTTTATGATTGGATCGTGCTCCTAAAATTTCGGGAAAAATGTCCGGGACCATGTGCACGCCGGGTGCCATGGTCCCGACAACTTTTCACCAAATTTTCAGGGCCATCGGATATGATGATTTTAGAGCGAATCCCGAAGTTACAGCGGATTTCGAGATGTTTTGACCCCCGAAATCAAGCCCCCAAGTTCAAAATAGGACCTAATTAGGGTTTTTGCTTAAATGATGTATTGGAGGAATAAAATGAAAGGGGCACACTTTAATGAAAGGGCCCAACGTTATGATGTAGGAGATGATAAAATAGGACCTTAGACTTAATTAATTTGATTAATTAAGTGCTAAAGGGGAAATGCAATGCAAAATGCAAAATGCGCCAAGGCGGGTGCTAAACTAGGTGTGAAATTGTACCACCCTAGCAAGTGCGTACAATTTACGACGCTACAACAGTATGTAAGGAATGTCAATTTGGAAAACAAGTTAGAGCTACTTTTAAAAGTATTCCAGAAAAATCAAATAATGTTCTTGACTTAATCCATACTGATTTATGTGGTCCAGCTAGAACTAAAAGTTTGCAAGGTGATAGATATTTAATGCTAATCATTGATGACTACTCTAGAATGTGTTGGGTTACTTTTCTTAGAGAAAAATCAGAAGCACTTGGAAAGTTCAAACTGTTCAAAGCAATGGTAAAAAATGAAACCGGTAAGAAAATCAAATGTCTGAGATCAGATCGAGGAGGATAATTTACATCTAAGGAATTTAATACATTATGTGAAGTGAATGGAATCAGAAGATAGCTATCAGCACCCCGGACACCACATCAGAATGGAATTGATGAAAGGAAAAACAGAACTATCTTGGATGCAGCAAGAAGTATGTTATCAAAAACAAATCTACCAAATGTGTATTGGAGAGAGGCAGTAAGTACAGCGGTCTATACATTCAACAAATTTCACATCAAAGGTGAAACCGGTAAGACCCCTCATTAACTATGGTTTGGTATTACTCCTACTCTTAAATATTTCAGAATATTTGGAAGTAAATGCTATATTAGAAGAGATGAGCATATTGGCAAATTTGATCCTAGAATTGATGAAAGAATATTTCTTGGTTATTCATCTAAGAGCAAGGCATATAGATGTTTTAACAAAAGATTGCAGAAAATTGTTGAAAGTGCAAATGTGAAGATTGATGAACAATTCAAAGGAACTTCAAGGTATATAGACTCTAAACTGGCAGTAGAGACTCTAACAAATGAACCTACATTGAACCCACTGGTACAGAATGAAGATCTAGTTACACCGGTATCATCTGAAAATTCCACAATAACTAAGGAATAACAGCAAATGAAGACACCCCGATATGTGAGACTAAATCACTCTAAAGATCATATAATTGGAAACAAGTATAAAGGAGTTATGACAAGAGGAGGAAGATTGGCAAATGAAGAGGTATGTCTTATTTCTCAAATTGAACCATCATCAATTAATGAGGCATGTGAAGATAAACACTGGATTAAAGCTATGGAAGAAGAATTAGAGCAAATTGAGAAGAATAACACTTAGACATTAGTTCCCCGACCTAAAGACAAAAATGTGATTGGAACAAAGTGGGTATTCAGAAATAAAGCAAGACTAGTGTGTAAGGGATATTCTCGGAAATAAGGAATTGATTATAATGAAACCTTTGCACCGGTAGCCAAAATTGAGGCAATCAGATTATTCTTAGCTTTTGCAGCACACAGGAACTACAAAGTATATCAAATGGACATTAAATGTGCATTTCTGAATGGGGATCTTGAAGAAGAAATTTACATTGAACAACTTGATGGATTTTGTTTGACAGATAACAAAGCTATGGTTTGCAGGTTAAGGAAAGCTTTGTATGGGTTGAAGCAAGCTCCAAGAGCTTGATATGCAAGATTGGATAAGTATCTTTTGAAGATTGGTTTTTCTAAAGGTAATGCTGACAGCAACTTATATTATAAAGTGACAAATGATGACATCTTGGTTATAGAATTTTTTGTTGATGATATAATCTTTGGAGGAGAAGATGGATTATGTAAAGAATTTTCTGTTGAAATGCAATAAGAATTTGAAATGTCTATGATTGGAGAAATAAATAAAAAATTAGGATTGCAGATTTCACAGACTGATAAAGGTATATTCTTGAGTCAATCCAAGTACTTGAAGGAATTATTAAAGAAATTTGGGATGGAGAACTCTAAACCGGTAAGCACACCTATGACTACAAATGATAAATTATCACAAAGGGATGAATCTACACCTATTAATCCGACTAGATACAAATCTATGATAGGAGGTTTACTATATTTGACACAAACAAGACCTGATATCATGAATGCAATATTTATTGTTTCAATATTTCAGAATAATCCTAGAGAAAATCATGAATCAGCAATAAAAAGGATTTTCCGGTACTTGCAAGGCACAACAAATCTTGGATTATGGTATCCTAGAGATGAAAACTTTGAATTATGTGCATACACAGATGTAAATTGGGTAGGAGATATGGATGATAGAAAAAGCACCACCGACGGAGCATTTTTTCTTGGAAGCAGATTAATTTTTTGGTTGAGTAAGAAACAAAGTTGTATATCTTTATCAATAGCTGAATCAGAATATGTTACAGCAACAACTAACTTTACACAAGTATTATGGCTTAAGCAAATGTTGAAAGATATAAGGGTAAAATGCAAGGAACCTATTACTATCTATTGTGATAACACTGCAGCAATTGATATATCTAAGAATCCGATATTACATTCTAAAACCAAGCATGTTTCTATCAAACTGAATTTTCTAAGGGAAAATGTTGAAGCAAAAGAAATAAAACTGGTTTATGTGAATACTAAAGAATAGATTGCAGATATTTTCACTAAACCTCTGCCTAAGGAAACTTTTGAATATCTTAGAGATTAGCTTGGGGTCATACCCCCACTGGTAGAGACTTGGGAAGTTGATGTTTGTCATCAGCCGATAGAATTAACAGAGAAATCTTTTACTCCGGCTTTGATGAGGAAGCTACTTCTCAGGAGGAGTAGTTGGTATACTGAATTGGTTGGTATTTTGTATCTGAAAATGTTTTTTACTTTGGCATTTGATGTCAAAGGGGGAGAGATTGGTATGGAAAAACACAAGGAAAACACCTGTCACTCTCAGGGGGAGAGATTGTTACTTTGGGAGAGATTATTTATATCTTAATTTTGATTTCTGGTTATGATCTCTTTTGGGAGATTGTTGGCTTTTGTTGGCTTTTGGTATTTGGCATTTTTGTTTTGGTACTTTGATGGTTTTTCCATCTTGTGTTGCCATCAATGCCAAAGGGGGAGATTGTTGGTATTTTGGTATGGTTTTGTCATTGACGTCAACACCTACTAAACCTTATCAACTCTGGCACTTTGGAGAATCAGCAACATTCACTGGCAAGCAAATGACTCATGCACAGTCACCGGTATCTGGTACACCAGTAGGATATAATGTTCACAAACACTTGGAATGGCATGGAAAACACTTGGTTATGTCGAAGACATCGTTTGGACACTTTGTCTCGAAGATTTGTTTATTAGCATATTCGTATTAGAATATTTGTTGTTACCAGGAAATTGGTCCAGGTTATACACTGGCAGGATTATCTTTTCCAGATCAACACGACACACTATGGAAATGTTTTATTATTGTTGTAAATGCATCAAGATGACATGTTGTATCAATTATTACATCGGATATTTTTTTAATTGTAAATTGATTTTATTGTAATATCCTTTAGAGCCGACCTACTAAAATTGGTCCTAGGTTATGATATAAATGTAAGATCGAATGTGGAATGCGAAAAACAATTGTGTGAAGGTATATGCAAGAATAAGTAGAGCTATACACACAGACATTATTTGAAGGTGAAGCAATTTTTTGTGAAAGCATATCAGAACTACACCGGTACTAAATCCAGCATATGAAGATGTTATTTTGAGCAGTACATCCTTATTGGATTTAACCATCCAATTGTAGTCAGTGTGACTCCTATTTTGTGTTTGAGTAGTGAGCTCTAAGCGCTTGGCCTTTCTGCATGTGCAAACCCCATTTGTATACACTTACTATCTGCAGTAGTATCATTTGATTGTGGGTAAGGTTTCCCACCGTGGTTTTTCCCCTTACAGGGTTTCCACGTACAAATATTGGTGTTATTTGTTGTGGGTGACTTTGTTCGTTTGTTTCATACATTAATATTTACCGGTATTGCAATTAACTGATTAAACTATCAACTGCTATAAAAAACTGGTTTACCGGTATTAAGCATTAAGTTGGTTAAGTTGTTTTTGGTTTGAATTTATTTGACAACTGATTCACCCCCCCCCCCCCCTCTCAGTTGTCTCTGGGACCTAATAGTAATAATCGGGATGATTATTATCTCTTATGTTTGATTAGATATCAAAATTAGGAAATGTACTAGGAATGTGCGGACCTTCAATCAAGCTAGTGTGATGACCTTTCCCTTCCTTCGCCTTTATCATCGCCAGTTGGCTTCATCTCGGTAATAATTAGGGAATAATCATTCCCGATATTTGTACTGTCATCATAAATCCATCCCTTGTGAGAGTGGTGACTAAGCCTGCCATGGATACGTGGTCATCCAAGTTCATAATGGGCGGGATTCCCATCCCAACTTAAAATTTGAAAGTTGGTTTCCTTCATCTTTGGGTGGATAAAATGGTTCCATCTTGGACAAAGGCTTTTCCCTCTCCAAGATCCCCTTGGTGGTGACCAGCAGCAGACTAGGGTCCCTCCAACATCGTAAGCCATTTTGCAGCCTTCCCATCACTGCCATAGAATCGACAGCTTCATTTCCTTCTCTAAAGATATGTCGGATGGTGAATCCATCTAGGTTGACCAGAAGGATCCTGACATCACTCAAAATGTGCTCCACTCTCCAATCAGTATTAGATCTCCCTTTCACTGCTTCCACAATAATCTGAGAGTCTCCTTCAATTTCTAGTTGTTTAATTCCTATGGAGTTAGCAAATTTCAGCCCCCATAGGAGGGCCATTCCCTCTTCTTGGGTGATAGTATTGTTCTTTAGGTTGCTCGCGTAGGCTGCCACAGTGTTCCCCAAATGGTCGCAGATGATTCCACCCCCCGCTTGACAGGTATTTTGGGCTAAACCATCAAAGTTCAGCTTATACTAGTGTAATTATGGGGTTGACCATTTGGTCATCTTCCTTTTGTTATTGGCACTGTTGTTGAAGATTTCAAAACCTGGGGGGGAGCTTCCATCTTTCAGCAATTTTCTTCTCCATCCAATTAGGAGGGTTAGGAGGGATATTCCATTTTGTCACCACAATGTTTTCAGAAATCATCTTAAAGCAAATGTGGGCAATACTATCAGGAGCAGTTTCAGTATCCCTTAAGATTTTGTTGTTTCTTTCTCTCCATAAAGCCCAGCAGATGTGCGGCGGTATTTGTCTCCATAATTGAATGATGAGGGGTTGATGGGAGGGGGGATTCCATCCAAAACAAACTATTTAATGTCATTCTAGAAGACCCAATAGAGACCACATTTCTAGAGAGTGTTAATCCACAAATATTCAGCAAAGGGGCAGAGGACAAACAAGTGGTCAATAGTTTCCTCGTTAGCTTTACATAGGCTACATTTGTTGGGGAGATGGAACCCCCTCTTTTTCAGGTTATCCAAAGTGAGGGTTTTACCATGCATTAGTGACCACCAGAAGAAATTAATTTTAGGGATTAACTGAGGGTTCCATATTTTCTTCCAGCACTCGACATCCACAGGGGGTCTCAGGAGTTGTCTGTAAGAAGATTTGACCGAGAAAGTACCCGATTGGGTCTCTTTCTAGAAGAAGTTGTCTTCATGAGAGGCCAAAGGGATTCTAGTTTCCAACATAGTGTTCTGAAGGTCTTGAGCAATGGGAACTAGGTTAGGCCTGTTGCTAAAGACCTGGACAATTTTCTTCCATCCTCCCCTTCCAGGTTCTATATAATCAACTATGTAAACCCCTAAGAGTCCCTTTAGGTGGTGCTTAAGTTGGTGGAAATGAGTGTTAGCCAAGGGCCTATCCTTCGCCCAAACATCTTCCCAGAATCTCACCTTCCTACCATTTCCAAGTTGCCATTTCAATCCTTCTCTTACAACCAATCTGCTTTTCAGGATGTTATTCCATAACTTGGAGCCTTGGGGGAGGTCGACCGCACACAAATTGTAATATAATTGCTTTCGGTTGAGGTACTTTGCTCTAATAATGCTACACCATTCCACCTCACCTTTAGTTAGGGTCCAACCAATTTTTGCTATTAGCGCCTTATTCAAGGCATTTATCTTTCTTATAACCAGACCTCCCATAGATCTGGGTAAGCACACACTATCCCAATTGACCAAAGCAATGCGCTTTTTCTCCTCTAGGCCCGTCCATAAGAAGGTTCTTTGGATTTTCTCAAGTTTTTCCCACATGGCACCTGATATTTTGTACATGGACAAGAAATACACAAGAATCCCCTATAGGGAAGTTGCGAGGAGTTGGAGCTTCCCCGCACTACTAAGGAACTTCCCTTTCCATTCGGCAAGTTTTTTTTGCATCCGTTCAAGGATAGTGTTCCAGAAAGAGGGAGTGACTTCCTTAACCGTAAGAGGGAGACCAAGGTAAGTCTCGGGGAGAGCTATAGATTTGTAACTAAGGATATAGAGAATTCTGAGCTAGAGGTCATTAGGAGTGTTGAAGAAGAAGAGGTTACTCTTCTCATAATTAATGCATTGACCCGAGGCCTTGGCATAAGCAGTCAGTAGGTTTTTCCACTGTTTAGCCTCCATAACAGAAGACTTGCCAAAAAGAAAAGTGTCATCCACAAATTGTTGGATATTAGAGGGGGGGAGCATGGAAGCAGCTTTGAATCCTTGAAGTCTTCCATTGGTAACTAGGTCCGCCGCATTTCTGCTCAAGACTTCAGCAATGATGATAAAAAGGTAAGGGGACAAGGGGTCACCTTGTTGGATAGCTTTTTCTGCTTTGAAGCAACCCCTAGGAGTCTCATTAATCAAAACAGAGAATTGGACCATGGTAACACATATCCAAATCATATCCACCACCTTTTGGTTGAAACCTAGCTTTAAGAGAGATTTGAAGAGAAAATTCCAATTAACTTTGTCATATACTTTTGAGATATCCAGTTTGAAAGCCATACCTAGTATTTTGCTCCTATCCATGGAGTGGATTATTTCATGAGTGGCAATGGCAGCATCCAAAATTTGGCGACCCGGAACAAAGCCTTTCTAGGACGAGTTGATAAATTTCACCAAGAGGGGTTTAATTATGTTCACAAGGACCTTGGAGATTATCTTGTATATAGTATTGCATAGACTTATGGGGCGGAAATCCTGCATGCAACTAGGATTTGCAGTCTTAGGGACAAGAACAATGTAAGTGTTGTTGATTTTCTTCAGCAATTTCCCAGTCTTAAACAAATCATGTACAGCTTTGGTGACATCATAGCTAACAATGTCCCAGTAATCCTGAAAGAACGTCGGAGGGAAACCATCCAGACCCGGGGCCTTATAAGCCCCCATAGCAAAAATAGCCAAGTGGACTTCTTCCGCAGAGATAGGGGCAGTTAGTTGACAGTTATCCTCCTCCTCAATAACAGTCGGAAGCTTACTCACAAGGTTATCTTGTAGAGATGCATCCCTTCCTCCAGCCCCCGTGTATAACCTTGTGAAAAAATCAGAAGCACATTGTCCAATTAGGGAATCTCCAGTGATCTCCTAGTCAGAATCATCCTTGATACTTTTGATATTGTTCCTTCTCTTGTGAATGCAAGTTGATCTATGGAAGAAGGCGGAATTTTTGTCCCCTTCCTTCAGCCACTGAATTCTGGATCGTTGCTTCCAGTACACTTCCTCCTTAGAGAGGATATCCTTCCAGTTCTTATGGCAATCCTCTTCCTCCATCAACATGGGTTCCAGGGGGTTACCAGTAGCCATTATGTTTTGAAGTTGTTCCAGTCTGGAGCCCAGATCCTTCTTTTTTTTGAAAATATCCCCGAAGGTAGTCCTATTCCAGCCTTTGACTTCCTTGCTAATGAGCTTTAGTTTCTCCACAATTCTAAACATGGTTGTCCCTTGGACCGAGGTAGCCCACCAATTCCTAACCAAATCTCTGAAGTCAAGGTGAGAAGCCCACATAATCTCATAGTGAAAAGGAAGGGGGGGGGGGCTGGTAGGGTCTATCCTTCCAATGGAAAAGAAGGGGGTTATGATCAGAAGCAGTCCTTGGGAGCATTTTTAAGGAGTTATGGCTAATGTCCCAGTCAGTGGAAACTAGGAATCTATCCAGTCTACCTTGAATTAGATGTTTGCCTTTCCTATTGTTTGACCATGTGAAAGGAGCGCCCTGGAGGTCAATATCCATAAGGCTAGAAACGTTGATGAAGTTGGCCAGATCTCTGATACTGTCAGTAAAATCTGCAAGACCTCCACACTTCTCAAAGGGGTAGAGGGGAGAATTAAAGTCTCCCGCAAGCATATAATGGGCCTTCTAGTTAGCCAATATGAGATCATAAATTTCCTCCCATACAAGTCGTCTTCCTATCTTGGAGTTGGGGGCATAAATGTTGAACATCTGCCAACAGTATTCACCATGTTGGAGAGTAACCGCTAGGAAGTTTTGGGAGCTGGTGAAAAACTTACCTTTAATATTAATGGGGTCCCATAGGGTGGTGATACCCCTAGACGCCCCCAAAGCATCAACATACAGGAAGGTCACCCCCAGCCAAATTTTACCCGCAATGGTAGCAAAAGTTTGGTGGGACATTTTGACTTCCTGCAGAAGGCAAATATCAATTTTCATCTCCAAAATGAGTTGTTTTATAGTGAACTGCTTTTGGGGACTGTTCAGACCCCTTATGTTCCAGGAGAGGAACTTCATTTCTTACTTTTGTTGATTCCACCAAGGGTCAGTTGCCTACCTTTTGCAATATCCCTGGCCATAACTTTGTGTCTCAGGACCCTTTCCGAGGGTCTGCCAACTTTATTTTCAGTACCCCCCACATCCGCTTTCTTGGCTTTGGCTTTCTTCTTCTGGGTTATCCATTCTTTATTACCTGCCCGAGGAGATTGCGGAGGTGAAGGTTTCACAGGAGGGAATGTTGTCAAGGAGTTCCCTGGTAGAGCGAGCCTTTCCTCCATACCAGAGGAGAAAGGTGGGGTTGAGGTAAAAAGCTTAACCTCAGCCACAGGAGACATAACTTCATCCGAAATGGAAGCTTGAAAGGATGAGGGGATGGGGGTAGCAGAGGGCATGAGGGGGATGCCATTTGACAACAAACCTCGGGATGAAAGGGGTTTAGGGGAGAGGTTGAGATTCAACACTGGTGGGATTTCACCTTCTTCTAGGGGAATGATAGGATTAACAATCTTAACAGGGTCCACAAGGGATTTTAAGATTGCAAGGATCCTGTATGTGTGGGGGTAGTCCTCGGGGATTTCATTTGCACTGGTCAGCTCCAGGGGAGAAAATGATGAGGGAGCATTTGGGTTGATGGGCTCAGCCCAGATAGCCTTTTCTTTGAGCTTGGGCTCAATAGTCACTGGGGACTTACACTCAGTGTAGGTATGGCCTTGTTTATTACACTTATAGCAAAAGAGGGTAGCATTTTCATAGATAATAGCCTGGGACCATTTTCCCCATTTTGATTTTAGAGACACAAAATTAGGGAGAGCCTTGTTAATCATAACATTGACACAAAAGTGAGCATAAACCAACCTGGATTTATTGAGAGTGATCGAGTCTGCTGCAACACAGCTGCCAAACGAGTTCCCTATCTAGCGGAAGATTCGCTCATCCTAGAACTTCAGTGGGAGGCCAGGAAGCCTAACCCAAACAGCAGCCATGCGGTTGAGTTCGGCTAAGGGGTCGAATCCCGGCTTCCTTTTAGCCAGAGTTATAAAATTTTGGCCATAGCCTAGGAAGCCGACAGGGCATAGATCAGATCTTCCTCAGTATTGAACTTGAATAGGAAGAGTCCCCCCAGCATTGTTGAGATGTCCACGCTACCTTTTATCTTCCATCGAGATTTTGCCCATTGCCTGATCATGTCAATAAATGGTTGGAATGAAAAGAATCAACCAAAGATGGCTAGGTGAAGGGAGGAGATGATTTTGTCCATGAGATTGTCTGGGAGCTTGATCTCAGTTCCTTCCTCCGTTTGGGTAAATTTGGCCAAAGTTGCTTCTAAGGTCAAATTTGTGGACCCAAGGAGGGTGTTCTTCCAACTAGACTTAGGATCCTTCTTTCCATTCTCCAAACCCCCCTATCCGGCAGAAGTTTCTGGTCCCGGATGTGGTATATTCTTCCCTTCACCATCCAGGCCAGAGTCAGTCAGAACCGGCGTGGTGGGAAGGGTGTCAAACTTGGCATTTTCTTCCATATGACCCACTAACCATGGGGTCCCCACAGTCAGAACAGCAGCATGTGATCCGACCGTGTTATCGGGTATGGGGTCCAGTTGCAGGGGGGAAGGACCTCCCCAGAAGGGGCAGTCATCCAGGGGAATAGATTCAAACGTGACAAAGGCGGGAGAGTTGCAGAGCTGAAGGTGGGATTTTTTAATCCATATGTTTTATATTCTAATGATAAGCGGTAATTATTCTAACACATATGATTATTGTATGAAGACAATTTGAAGAGATTTTGGCAAGTTGATGTAACGGTTTTTGTCTAGGGAATGAGAAAATGTATTGCATCTAATGCAAAGCACATGATGAATTACTAAGTTCGATGAAGTGGTGATCAAGGAGCAATCAAGGTTTTCTTGATTGACGTGTAGAGATTGCTATGTAATCCAATGGTCATATTTGAACCGATTTGTTTGTAATCTCTATGAGAATTAGGTTTTTGTTGTGTTACCGACCTGATTGATTTATTTATAAGGTCGATGAAGTTGTTTAGTTTAAAGAGTTAGCAAAGATCAGTTAAGTGTGTGGTTGCCGAACCGGATGATGTATCTGCAGTTTGAGTAAAGGCAGATAGGAGCATGAAATGGATCTGATCAAGCAAGTGTAGTGTTATTCAAACAGATTAGCAAACTCCTATTATTTTCTAACAATTACAGCAGAATTGAAATCCCCTAACCGGGTAAGCTCTAACAAGCTTGGTGTTATCAAATCCTCTAACAAGTTGATCCATTAGCTTGGATTTTCAAATCCTCTACCAAGGTTACTCCTTATAGGGTATTGCTTCTAACAAGGCATTCTAGTCAATCCCTTAACCAGGTGATTCCTAATAGGATCAGTTCTTAATAGGACTTTTGTAAAGCTTTAACATGATAGGCTCCTAACAGAGCAAACTTCAGAAGACTTCATATAGTTATCTTGTGAGTCTCTTCTCAACGTGGTTTTTACCTATTTGGTTTTCCACATCAAAAATATTTGTGTCAAGTGGTGAATGTTTTTGTGGTTATGTTTCTTATAGTTGATTTACTTAACTACTTAACTACTTTGATAAGTCGTGATAAGAGAAAGTATTGAGAAATGAAGAATTTGTTTACTGTTAATTTGTTGTAACAGTCAACTGGTTTATCTTATGAGTTTTTATCTTTAGAGTGGTATTACATTGATAGTTCTAAGTTTGCTTTGAGAGATTGAATTTTGAGATTGGTGAGGTTTGTATCAGTTTTTCTATCTACTGATTCACCCCCCCCCTCTTAGTAGTTGACCGGATACTTATTCTTTCATTATACCATCACCCATACCCCATGGGCATGATCCAAACAGTTCTTGGCTCAACTGCCTCCATGTGGTATTGGTCCTTATCAACCATAAAACAGATAGTTTTCTCATACTTCTCTATAATTTATTTAGGGATCCTTTCCCTACTATGTATTTGAAAGGATTTGAAGTATTCCCACAAGGCGGATTTATGAGCAATAGTGTCACCTATACCCTACAATCTTTCCTTTATCTGAACCACCACCGGTTTATCATGTCCTCACTGAATCTTCCCAATAATAGGGATTTCATTCGAGAAAGGCAATGTCAGACAAACAATCAAGGAACCCAACTTAAATACATTCTTCTTGTCCTTCTTGATCTTCTTTAGGTTGCTTAATAACTCACTAAGAAACACTGAGCAAAGATCATACTTCTTGCCTTCCTTCAGAATCTCATAAGCTGCAAATATGGTCGTGTCAGATATAGAATTTTGCCTACTAGATTGATATACCTTATATCTAGTCAGCATCGAGGAAACTATAACATCGTGATCTATAATATCATTGATAGTCATCGACCGGATATCAAACTGAGATCCGTTAATCTTTGTTAACGTTGTATTTTGTATTTTCCTCAATCCCAGGACCTCACTGGTTGCACTGAAACAAGTAACTGCTTCAATGGCTTGCTTGGTGATCTTATGAGGTCAGTTTAGCCACATGAATTCATCATGGATTCGGCTCAAAATGTAACAGACCCATTCGGGTTCATCGAACACTAGGAAGTGAATAAATTGAATGAAACCCTTGTCATGCAGTAACTTGAATTTTGGCTTCAAATTTCCCAGACTATCCATCATGTTCTTGGTGTAAAGTGAGAGAATGTCTTCATTCCCAAGCTTCTAAATGTGGCAATGGATATATGCCCTAATATCATCATTGTGAAGTACACCATATAGGACAGAAGAAAATGCACCTTCTGGATCATCCTCAGTGGATTTGAATGGGTGAATTTTGAACACGGGCCTAGATCTCTCAGAAAATTTGACCACCAATAGAGTCACACTACCAAATGTAGATGCAAATGCCATTTCGAAATACGAATATGAAAAGATATCTTTGCAAATGGAAAATACCTTTTGTTTCTCAACCGAGTGCAAGAAATTGTTGATTAATTGCTTCAAGATCAGATTTAGTTGTTAAGATTCCTTCGCTCTGCTGCTCTGCTCTTCTCTCTCATTCGCATTGTGAAGAATGAGCTATTAAAATTCCTTTTTATCCACCAAAAACCTAAATTTAAGTTGTAATAAATGCACAACCCTAATGACTTCTGGATACATTGTTTTTCATGAATTCATTCATCGGATTATCAAACTACCACGAGATCTTTCGGATAACATCACGACAACTAATCTCCATCATCTGCAACCATCCTTGACCAGTTATAGATCTCCAAAAGGGCATTTTAAAGATCTGCATGATAGTCTCCCCCCTAAGGCCAAAATGCCTTAGTTACCGGATGAGGTTCCTACACCGGAATCAGGTGTGGAGCCATTTTGAATAGTAGAATCTTCTTTCTTTACCCACATCTTCGTATGTTGATCTCTGATCTCTTCCACCTTAGCTTTGCCCTTTTCATTTGATTTATTCTTGTCTACCGGAGCATTCCTTCTTCTGTAGTATCTTGCAATATGACCAGGTTTGTTGCATGCATGACAAACAACACTTATTTGCATAGGCCTGAAGTTCATTTGATTTGATCTCATCCTGCATTGGTTAGAAATGTTCCCAAACATACCACAAGCATAGAATCTCTTATTCTAAATATTGTTTATCACTGATCTACACATGTTTGACTTGTGACCAAAATTGTTGCATATGAAACATTGACCAGTAAAGGTAGGACCATTGTTCGTCATATTATTCATCATTCCATTATTCATCCTACTTCTTCATTGACTTGCCATATGACCAAATTTACCATAAACAAAACATTTACCATTGAATTTATAGGAATTAGGTTGTCTTACCGGAGGTTTCTTGTTCTTTTGTTGATGATTGCTTTGACCAGAACCGAAGGATTCTCCTTTCTCAAATCCAAGTCCTCACATATATTTCCCATGTCTCTGACTTTCTAGCATCTCATCCAATCGGGCTGAACTAGCTTTGAATTTTTCTTTGTATTCATTAGGAGTAGTCAACTCATCTCTCAGAATTATGATCTATCTTTCAAGTTCTTGTCCATCATTCTTTGTTTGCACCAGTTCAAACTTCAATTGATCATTCTCATATGTCAATCTACAACATTCATCAAATTTGTTCTTCAATGATTGAGTCAAGGTTTCTTCATTCTTCTTCTGGTCTTCAATCTCCTGAGTCAGCTTCATGACAATAGATTTCATTTCATTCTTCAAAACTGCATTCTCCCTATCCAGCTTCTCACATTCAATTGTCTTGTCTTATAGGGATTGATTGTCAATGCTTTGTTCTTTCTCCTTCAGCTTATCCATCAATGCCTTTATCTTCTCTCTTGAATTTCTTACTTGATCTTTCAATGTCTCAATGAAATCTTCAGCTACATTCAGGTTTCTTTTCAGGGAACTTACTTCTTTTCTTGATGCATCAAGATCTTCAAGTGCCATACTAAGTTGTCTCTACAAATGGGAGTCCATTGATTCAATCTTCTGGATCTTCCTCAAGCTATTAGGCTTCTTCCAAGGCATTAAGATCTAATACCAATTGTTGGTCAATGAACACTAAGAGAGGGGGGTGAATCGGTGTTTTATAATTAGCAAACTTATCAAGTTGATTCTTTAACCACCTGATGCCTGAGAAAGTAATCAAATTGCAGAAACATAAAATGGACAACCAAAACACCAAGATTTTTATGTGGAAACCTAGAAAGAGAAAAAGCATGATGGGATTGAGTAGCCACAATATTATTATACTATGGCCAGTAGTAGAACAATATTACAAAAAGGGGAATGCACTTGCATTTAGGCACACTGCCTAGAGCTCACTAATCAATTACAAAAGGGCTACAGCCCGGCGGAAGGCTCACTGCCTTACAGGCTAATATAAAAATGATGACAATGTTAACTGAACTAAAGTGTAGCATCTAACTATGCCAAAATACAGTTTCGGTTAGGCTCTAATTGTCTCCTGCAACTGATCTATCATTCTGCTATGTCATATATCGAAGCAATAAAATATTCACCAAACTTACAAATTCGCTCACACAGACTTCCTTCGCTTATCACACGCCCCAAAATTATTAACCAAGTCAATCTTATATATCTACACAACCAAAAATAATCGATATCCATGTTGGCTTCCAAAAACTGCATAACACGCAACATGAAACGTGTTTCACCAAGTCGGCTCAATCCGATCATAAATCCAAATGCGGACCAAAACAAGATGGTAAAATGCTTCCCATGTCGGCCCAATCATCTCAAACATGAAACTAATCACCAGAATCATCCCAACAAATCCACAACACACGTTACTCCAAAATAGCTCTATCCTAACCGAATTACCAAATACTGGAGCTCTAAACTTGTACACAATTCAACACCGAATATCAGGATCATGAGATAATTTGTCTCGAACCTCAAACCAATTGCCTTGATCACCGCAACCCAAAATACATCACCAAAATTAATATGTGCACCATGATATCATCCTCTACCGGAAATTGTGTTCCACCTTCTAGACTTATGCCTTATGAGAAAAATGACTTCCGGTAAACCAATTCTATGTACACCAGATGTGATCTGCGATCTAAGTTGCCATCAATGACAACCCCTAAACAACTATCATGAACCAATCATCACCAAAACAGTGTCTCTTGTCAACAGTAGCCTTTTTGGGTTTCTTATTTTGAGCAGTGAGCTCTAGGCAGTGTGCCTGAATGCATGTGCATTCCCATTGTAATAGTCACATTTACTCCTAACAGGGTATTATCTCATTGTGGGCAGGTTCCCACCGTGGTTTTTCCCTTAACCAGGTTTTTGACGTCAAAAACCTTGGTGTTATGTGTGCTATTGATGTGGTGTTTTTTTCATACTTTAATTGTTAATCATCAAATCTGTTTTGTGGTTTAAGCTGTTGAAGTTTTGGTGCGAACTGATTCACCCCCCTCCCTCATAGTTTGTTGCATTGTTGTTAGCACAACGATGGTTGGAACCAATCTCGGGGCTTTTGGAAAGGTATAGAGAATTCAAACTAATTCATATCTACCGAGAAGGTAACATTGAAGTAGATGTCTTAGCCAAATTGGCAGCCAATAAGAATGAATGTCTCGATATCCACTAGGAGATGATGTCATCAAACGGCCCCATACTAGAGTTTTAAAAATTGAGGATGAATTTGCAAAAGGATTGCGGGTATGACAGATGATAGGAGGATAATAATGTGATAGAATTGATGGGTCAGTCAAGTGTGTGAGATAGTTAGTACATGAATTGATAGAGGCAGATTTGTATGTAATGGTCGTAAAGGGAACCTATGGATTTATGTCAGATATGGGTACGGGCTATGGTTGGACGTTATGCAGCTGTCATAAGGATGGATTTCATGGGAACTTGTGGGAGTCTTGAGGATCTTGAGAGATCACGACATGAGGCATTAATTCTTGATAATGGAAAGACATCATTATTTGGTGCAGTCTTTTTCGGTTTTGAGATTATATACGGGGGCAGTTGGAATGGTTATTCACTCTTGGCATTTGTATCTTTCCTTTTCCAGCGATTGAGAGGATGGACACACCCATTTTTCTTGAGGCTACAAAACAACAAATGGCGTTTCTGGGGGGCATCTCAGATAAACTTCTACTACATGTGCTAGAATCTGGGCACACATTGGTCTGGAATTTTTGCAAGCAAGATACAAGTACAGAGTGAATTCTGATATCTCCACGATGTTCTTGGTTGTGGGAGTTCAGTTGGGGATTTGCAAACCGTGCATCAAGAAGGTCTACCAAATGCTATTTCGGCATTCCTTCCTAGGTGGTATTAATGATGTGTTGGACAACATCGATGAGCAACAGAAGGTGCCCTTGGCTCACTTTTTCTACTGAAGCAAAGATATGGCAGTAAAAAAAAATTTTGTGTAGACTCTTGAGATGGAAAAGTTTAAAGCTACCTACCATGTTCGGAATCGAAGCCTTGTGTTTCTTTTGTTTGTTACTAAAAGTTTGGCTTGGCCAAAATCTTTTGATTTGGGGAGGTATGTGAGAGTGGAAGGCTTGGTTGGGAGATGGGACATTGGGGGTGTGAATGGGGAGGAGGAGGAGGGAAACTATTGGGGTCTAGGTGATGGTGAGCTCTAGGTTTCACAGGACAGCCAAGATATAGAATAAATAGTTGCAGGCCCTAATCATACGACGTGCGGGTTGGAGTGTCTGGTTGTTGCAAATGCCATAGCAGCCAGAAGAATGAGGGAAGTAGAGGAAAGTACATCCTCCGAGGAGGAGGGCCTCTGAGATGAAAGGGGGTTCTAGTATTTTTTTCTTGTTATCATTTTTTTGTGTTTTCTCTTTGTATATTGGGAATACAGGTTATAGGTGTATCAGAGTGGGAACTCTATTGGATTGTCTCAGTGGTTTGTGTTTCTGGTTTAGTATGCCTCTGTCTGAGGTTCGTCTATGTTGATAAAGTTTTTTGAGGTAGGGGGTTGGGTGATCGAGTCTATTTGCAATTTTGACATCTCTTTTTTGGAGGAAAACGGACCATAGTCACCTCATGTATGTATCAATTTTTAAGTAATATAGGTGTTGGCAAATCCAGCTATTTAATGATTAAAAAATAAGATTTTGGTGTAGTTCACAGTTGTAACACTGAACTGCAATTGTAGTAGGAATCTTTGATAAAGCATGTAGTTTGAAGTTACAAATCCGAACTACACATGTGGTGTGTGCAAAAAACAAACATGTAGATCGAACTTATACAAAATTAGGGTTTAACTCCGACAATGCAAAAAGAAAATAAACACTAACTCCTAAAATGACAATTTGTCAATGTTTTAGATTGACAAATTGAGGCTCAAATAGGGACAATTTCTCAAGAGCCTAACTACACACGAGGGGGTTTGACAAGAACCTCAACATGCATTCTTAGAGGGTGTGAGCTACAAAATGGGAAAATTTCATTAAGTTTATCCCATGATTTGAGCAAGCCGAAATTGAGGATAATTGACACACTTAAAATAAGGGCCCAAATAGAAATGTGGTGAAGCTTTAAAGTAAGATAGGACTCATATTTTTGAATTGGGGATTAATTCAAGGTAAGAATAGGTCCCAAAATGCTTAGAGGAGTAAAATGAGTGTTAGGAGAGTGTGAAATTGGACTCATAATTAAAGGAGTACAGTTAATGGCACTACAACAATAATTATGAAAATAATATTTTTGGTTGTTATAAGATTTATTTTAGGCTTGGGATGTCCTTGGGTCACTTTTAATGAAAGAATATAGAGTAATCTCTCTAAGGTACAATAGGCTTCACTCCCAACCCTCATGAAAACCCTAATGCTTTTATGAGTGGTGTTCTCATTATGGCTTGAGGGACATGAGTTTATTGCAAGTGTTTTTTATGCAAGGGCATCCCCTTTCCTTTCATGGTTTTTTGGTGTTTTGTTTTCTTTCAGTTTTTGTTTTGGTTGAGTTTTATTTATATTTTGTTCCTATCACAATTTCTTCTTGTTCTTGTCACAAGTTTGATTGTGTTGGTTCATGTTCCTACTCTTGTCTTAACCGTGACAAGAAGTTGTGTTTGCAACTGAGTTCAATGACCCAAGTAACGACCAACAGTTGCACACATCGGTAGTCAGTTATGGGAGCACCCGGTGGCAGTCGATTACCTCATCCATGTTGGCATTCGTTAACCAACCAAAAGAAAATTCCCTCTATAAGAAAGTATTTTGTTGATGAGTCAGGGGTTGCTCAATCTGGGAAAAGCATTGGTCGATTCACACATAGCAGAGTGGTCCATTGGTCGTGGAGACAAGAACCGATTGAAGCATAGAATAAACCAACTGGAGTGAATGGTCAATCAGCCAATTAGGGAAGAAGGCCATAGCAGCCTGTAGAAGGTTTTGTGTTCATGTGTTTTTGTATTGCAAAGAAACTGACACCCCTAAGGGGTTGAATAACTCTTAGTTTGTTTTTAACATTGTGTAAGCAGAATGTTTATATTGGAACTAAGTTTTGTTTCCTGTCATATTTGGGAACAGAATGTTATGTAAATGATTCTCTAGTTCAAACATTGTGTAGTTGATTCAGGGGTTAACTATTGAACTTCCTATCATAATTGCCATGTCTAATTACTTGTGATTTCTTGTGTTTGTTCTATTCATTTAGTGATCAGAAAGGTGTGTCATCATAGTGGTATGAGATCCTAAAAGAGATGATCTATAGTTGAGTTGGCAGAATGCCTCCAAAGAGAATGGGCAAAGGAGGAGCTCGAGGAAGAGGCAGAAGGGAACATGGAGAGGGATTTCCCGAGATGTTGCAGCATCTGATTGCATGAATGGATGCCTTAAGAAGGGCACAGAGAAGAGGAACCCCTGATGATGATGTTAGTGATAATGAAGAGGAAGAATAATAACAGGAAGAGAATGAGGAAGCACATGAAGAACCTGAAAAGTTCAAGGAGAAACTATTGAGGACAATATTGAATGTGGGTTCCAAACCCAAAATAGAGGTTCCTACATATTCGAGAAGCCTCAATGGTGAATATTTAATTGACTAGATCAATGACTTAAATAAGTACTTCAAGTATGAGGGAGTGGCGGAGGAAAGGAGAGTGAAATTCGCCCGCACTAGATTGAAGGGCCACGTTGCTATGTGGTGGGACTTTGTCCAATCTGAGAGAAGAAGGAAGAATAGGGAAAAGATTAGTATGTGGGAACAAATGGTTGCAAAATTGAAGGCCAAGTTCCTTCTTGGAGACTATCAAACAAATCTTTTCAAAAGATTACAAAATTTGAAACAAATAGACATGACAATCAAATATTACACTGAAAATTTTATAAGTTGGTGATTTGGGATGGCCACAGTGAGGAAGATATGAAGAAAATAGCTAGATAGCTGAATGGTCTGAATTATAGTTTGCAAGACGAATCTTATTTCCCCTAAAAGCCTTGAAGAGTCTTATCAACTTTCCTTAAAGGTAGAGGATAAATTCCAGCGAAAGCAAAGTCAGCAAGAGAAGAAGAGAGGAAAGGGTTTTAGAGGAAGGGGACATCAATTTGGTAGAGGACAACAACACCACCAAGGAGAAGAGGTTAGAAGTAGTAGTGGGACAACCAACAATGATAGAGGAGGTTACCAAAACAAGCATGGAAGAGGTGGATCACAAGGTAGAGGAAGAGGGTTCGCTAGAAAATGCTTCAAGTGCAACCAAATTGGGCACAAGAGTCGGGAATGTTTTGAGTCCTCTCAAGGAGCACATATGAAGTTTAAAAGGAGTAATTAGATTATCCATGTTGATCAAGAAAGTGTGGGGTCACTTGTTCACCACAAGGAGGAACCAGAATCAGGGGAGTCATTATTGTTGAAGAGGGTATTATTGAAGCCCCAAAAAGAAAACCGAGAACCCATTCAAAGGAGAGCCTTATTCAAAACCAAGTGTAATTCCAAAAGTAAATGTTGTAGATTGATTATTGATAGTGGTAATATGGATAAAATTGTTGTAGAAGAGATGGTAGACAAGTTAGACCTTAAAAGGATCAAGCATCCATCTCCTTATAAAATGTCATGATTACAAAAAGGACATCAATTGTTAGTAAATGAGCAAGATTATGTTGATTTTCATATTAGAAGTTATAAAGATAATGTGTTATGTGATATAATGCCCATGGATGTGTACCATTTATTGCTTGGAAGACCGTGGCAATTTGATAAGAAAACGGTGCATAATGGAAGGGAGAACACCTATACAATTGAGAAAGATGGAGTGAAACATACTTTGATGCCTATGAAGGAGAAAGAAGCGGACAACAGAAATAATAGTAGTAGTAAGGTAATGTTGGTAAGTGGTAAGGAATTCATCCATGAAATGAAGAATGAAGAAGTAGGATTTGTTTTGGTTCTTAAACCTAGGCATGTGTTTACTACCATGAAACTTGATGATTTGCCTCCTGAAGTGCAAGGTGTTTTGAATTAACATTTGGAAATTGTTGTTTCTAATTTGCGTAGTGATTTTCCACCTATGAGAAGCATTAGCCACCATATGGATTTGATTCTAGGAGCTAGCCTTCAAAACAAGGTAGCCTATAGGTTGATACCTATGGAAAATGAAGAGATAAGGAAGCAAGTGGAGGACCTTTTGAATATGGGATTGATAAGAGAAAGCCTAAGTCCTTGTGTAGTTACCACAGTACTTGTGCCAAAGAAAGGAGGGAAATGGCGTATGTGCACTGGTTCAAGGGCTATAAATAAAATTACTAATAGATATAGGTTTCTCGTTCCTAGAATTGAAGATTTAATGGACTATTTAAGTGGTTCTAGGTATTTTTCTAAGATAGACTTGAAAAGTGGCTACCACCAAATAAGAATCAAACAGGGTGATGAATGGAAGACAGCCTTTAAGACTAGTGATAGTTTGTATGAATGGTTGGTTATGCCTTTTGGATTGTCTAATGCACCCAACACTTTTATGAGATTGATGAATGAGTTTTTGAAACCATTCCTTGGTATATTTTTAATTGTATATTTGGATGACATTTTGGTGTTTAGCAGGTCTAAAGAAGAGCATCTAGAGAATTTGAGACGGGTATTGAGGAGGCTACATGAGGAGAAGTTGCAAATAAATCTCAAGAAGTGTGTCTTTTGTAGGTTGAACTGATTTAATTAGGCTTTGTGGTGTCCAAGGATGGACTAAAGATGGATAAGGAAAAGGTACAAGCCATACTTGATTGGCCCACACCAAAAAGTGTAATGGAGGTAAGGAGTTTTCATGGGTTAGCAAGTTTTTTATAGAAAATTTATAAGAAATTTCAATCATGTTGTTGCTCCTATTCTTGAAACCATTAAGGTGAATAAGAGACATTTTGAATGGACTAGGGAGGATGAAGAAAGTTTTAAATTTCTTAAATAAAGGGTAAGTGAGCAGCCCGTTCTTGCTTTTCCTGATTTTGACAAAGTGTCTCAAGTAGAGTGTGATGCTAGTGGATTGGCTATTGGGGCAATCTTAAGTCAAGAAGGTAAACCAGTAGCATACTTTAGTGAGAAACTAAATGTGGCCAAAAGGAAGTATTCTTCTTATAATTTGAAATTTTATGCTTTGGTTCGGTCCTTAAAGAAAAAGCAACATTATTTGCTTCCAAAATAATTCATTATGTATACAAATAATCATGCTCTACAATTTATAAATAGACAACACAAGTTGAATCAAAGACATGCCAAGTGGGTTGAGTATCTTCAAAGTTTTAACTTTGTTTTGAAACATAAAAGTGGGCAAATAAATATAGAGTTGTTGATGGTTTGAGTAGGAAGAATTTGTTGCTTTGTGAAATACAAGCTAACAGTGTGGGTTTTGGAAGTTTGAAAGAATTGTATGCAAAGGATGTAGATTTTAAAGAGGCATTTGAAGCTTGCGGCGATCCAATTGCCAGGAATAAAAATCCATGGGTGGACTTCATGATTCAAGAAGATTTGTTGTTCAAGGGGAATAAGTTATGTGTTCCTAAAGGGTCCATGAGAGACAATTTGTTTAAGGAAAAACATTGTGGTAGTCTTGTTGGTCACTTTGGTCAGGATAAGACACATTGCAATTGAGAACTCATTATTATTGGCCAAAGATGCAAGCGGATGTGAAAAAGTATGTGGAAAGGTGCATCATTTGTCAACATGCCAAAAGGGGAAGCCAAAATATTGGACTATATCAACCACTTCCAGTTCCAACTCGGCCTTGGGACTCAGTGAGTATGGACTTTGTGTTGGGTTTGCCTCGCACACAAAGGGGCAATGATTCTATTTTTGTTGTGGTATGTAATGCCCCGCCAGGAACCCTAAAGGAAACAACACAACTAGGCAACTAAAGGGTGAAATAAAAAAAATTTAAAGACTAAGTGCACTAACTATAACAATTGCACGTTTAATAACACAACGGAAGACTAACACATGATTTCCTAAGGGTTACCAACGAAGATTAATTGTAGATTATATTAACACCATGGTTAATCCAATTGTCCATTTAATTAGATAAAGTAAATGTTTAAGTTCAAAACTACACATACATCTAAATTCCATAATGAAAGAAATCAAAGTATTCCAATGCATTCAATTTATCCATAAATCATTTATACATAAGATCCAAGCAACTGAATTAACATACATTCCACTGACATAATATTACAATATCCATAAATACATGGCTTCCAATAATACCACGGATTACAAAGTTACAATATCAAGGTTACATAAAAGTTGATACAATGACCACAAGGTCTCAACTGAACAATGATCCCGAACAAGAGCTGGTACATGAACCACGAACAAAGAACATCAGCGAAGCCTTTCCTCACCTGAAGATACAATCCAGAACATCCGATGGGAAGTGGCACTACCACCCGACGATGTGATTCTGAAATGGAACCACCCCACCGTGCTAGGAGATAGTAGAAAACCCTCAAGCAAGCAAAGTAAGACAAGTACGAAAGGACTACAAGACTCAGCAAACATCTATGTAACTCAACTCACAAAACACAAATGACTCTAAGGAGAGAGTGTCATCGCATGTCTTACGGTGGATACCATGGTACAGCCTCCATAGGTCTTGGCCCCCATCCTAGGTTTCTCCTGGAAACCTCTCCCGAGCCTCCAAGTCTCATGCAGACCCTACCAATCCTTTCGTGAAGACAAGGTGGTAAGTTTGTCATTCCAGGCCTTCTCGTTGCATTATGAGCCCTATACTAGCACTACACCTATGCACGAGGTACATTATCTTAATTAATATTTATCTCACTCCCCCCCAATATATTATTAGGTTATCACTTTTTAACTGACTTTCGACGGGTTATCCTGTCATCCACTTCGGGCACAGCCCCCACTCGAAAGCCACTCTCTCATAGGACACTAACAGGAAAGGTCTCTCTACGAGAACTCTATGGCGAAACAGACAGTCATAATTAATCCTGACAAACCACAAGTGAAGGATACACAATCACTAACCCAAGATTGACCATTTGGACAAAACACACAATGACTCACATCAACGGGGTTATACAACAACACCTGACCAAGGAGATTTATCAACATATGACATAATGACAACTCAACCAGAATAGCAACGAAATTAAGCTTGATTGCAAACACCATTTACACAAGATCCTAATACAGACAATTTTTTCTTTAAACAGCCAAAAGCATAAATAACTTGCAATTAAAGATTTTCCAGAAAATAAGAAAATACAACTATATTAATACAAAGAAATCAATTTTGTCATTTGTCCAATAAAGTTAAATAAAATCACATAAAAATTAACCCCCTAATTATATGTTCATGATTAATTTACAAATAAACCCGATTAGATTATATCAATAATCTAAATTAAATTCCAAATTAAAAATTATATATATATATATATATATATATATATATATATATATATATATATATATATATATATATATATATATATATATATATATATCACATTAAAACATATAATAAAAAGATGGTTTAATTTGAAATATCTTTCATTTCCAAAATAACATAATTAAAACCACAGAAAATACTATATACATATATATATATATAATATTTTTTTTTTTTATTTTTTTATCACTTTTTTTTTTTTTTTTTTTTTTAATTAATTTTTATTTTAATTAATTTTTTTTATTATTATTATTTTTAATTAATTTTTTTTTTTAATACAACAACATAAAAATAATTTTCCAATTCCAATAAAATTCACTTCCACAAAATTTTATTTAATGTAATTTTTTTTTAAATAATTAAATAAACTATTTTTTTTCCAAAATTAAATAACCCAATAAATTTAATTAATGATTAAATTTATTTCTATAATAACTAATTATATCACAGAGATACACAAATATTAAAAAGGACTACCATAGCCAAATATCGAAACAAAAATCAAACAAAAAGGAATGATTTCTCTGGTAAATCCCATTCCTCCCAAATCTTGCAATTTCCATGCACAATAAAAATCTTGGCGAAATTTGTCATAATAATTTTTCCTAGTTTTCTTAAAATTTAATCTACAAACACCCAGGAAATCACTTCTTTCCATAAACTAGAAATTAACTTTAGGAATGGACTTTAGCCAAGAACAAGAAATAATCAAACAGGATTTTAAATTTGACAAACATCTTAACACACACATCATTCAGAAAAATAAAAGAAATAAAATATTTTCTTTAAAACAAGCAATCAAACAAAGCCACCAAACCTAGTATAGCTTTCTTGGAAGAAATTTGTAGAAGAGAACCAATCCTTCAACAAGCTTCCAAATAAATTTCTCTTCACCTAAATCTCTGACCTGTTTTCTGTCTCCCTAAAATAAAGACATATTCCCCTATTTAAACTAAAATTCTAGGTTCAATAGTTTTTTCTCAAAAACCTAAATTTAGAATAAAAGTAATTTTATTTTCTTTCTAATTTTATAACAAAAAATAAGCTAACATGCAATAATTAAAAATCATTATTCTTTCTTTTTTTTTCTCATGCAAATTAATTAATTTTCTAAATAAAGAATTAAAACAATACTTTAATTCTAATTAATTCTTTATTTATTTATTTATTTATTTATTTATTTATTTATTTATTTATTTATTTATTTATTTATTTATCCTTTTATTTATTTATTTATTTAAAATTTTAGGAAACAATAAATATAATTAATCTAATTTATTTTTCCACTAAAATTTCAATAAAATATATTTCTAATATCATGCAGCTTGCAACTTAATTTAATTATTTCTTTTAATTAACTAAATTTATAATCTCAATGCATAAACAATTCAACTATGAGACAATTTCATAAACTTGATTAATTAATTAATTCAAATTTACAAAAACACACAACTGAGCAAATCAAAGCAAAGACTCATAAGAAGATCAAGCGACAAAATACGAAGGCTGAACTAACTGACAGGATGACCAATTGACGACACTCACACGAGTATAACTGAGTAAAATAGGGTCAACTACTATCTCCTCCACTTCCATCAGAAAATATAAGGCACACTCAGACTTGTGAAGCCAGGTGGAGACGATACCCCGTACCTACCCGATACTTGTATCTGCAATATCCTGCATCACCGAACCACACGTGCATATATACAATATAGAAAACACGGTATACACACCGATGAAGGAAAATCACGACATTCCATGCCTCACCGAAATGAGTGAAGGAAAATCGTCCCCTTGCATCCAATACACTTGCAGACACACAACATAGAATTCCACATTGCATAAATAAAGTAAAATGTCAGTACATAGCAATAATCCATAAAATGCCATAAATCACAAGTACTGAAATACTGCAAATAAATTATGCATCTCATATCCAGATAAAGCATGAAATAATGTCATAAAAATCTGAATAACACATCATGGTAATGTATCCACTGAAAACAAACAATAATAAACTATGAGTCTAAAGAGTTCAAACGAGTAGGGGTACTACATGGTAGATAGATTTCCTAAAATGGTGCATTTCATACCCTGCAAGAAAACTAGTGATGCCACTAACATTGCAAATTTGTTCTTTAAAGAAGTAGTGAGATTTCATGGAATTCCCAAAAGTATCATTTCTGATAGGGATACTAAGTTTGTGGGTCATTTTGGGAGGACCCTATGGAAGAAATTGGGCACAAATCTGAGTTTTATTTCTGCTTACCACCCCCAAACGAATGGTCAAACAGAGCTTGTTAATCGAAGCCTTGGTAATATGTTGAGATGTCTTGTTGAAAAAACACCGAGTACTTGGGATCTAGATCTGGCTCAAGATGGGTTTGCATTTAATGATTCTCCTAATCGCAATACTAGATTTAGTCCATTCTATGTTGTATATGGTATGCATCCAAGGGGAGTGTTTGAATTGAGAGATCTTGTTGATATGAACAAGCGTAGTGCAGCAAGTGAAGAGTTTGCTAAACTCATACATGATCTACATGAAGAGGTCAAGATGAACATTGAATCTAGTAATCAGCAGTATAAATAGCATGTTGACAAGAAACGAAGGGAACTTCATTTTCAGATTGGAGACCTTGTCTTCGCTCATCTTCGTAAAGAGAGGTTTCCTACTAGTGTTTACAATAAACTTCAGATGAAGAAAGTAGGTCCTTGTAAAGTTCCCAAAAAATTCTCTGTTGATGCATATGAAATAGCTCTGCCTTCAAATTTGAGCATCTCCCCTATTTTTAATGTAGCAGATCTTTATCCATATAGAGGAGATGGATAGGAAGATGTAGTTGAGACAGAGATACTATTCAGTCTAGAACAACAAGGAACTACTTCCACTCCATCAAAAATAGAATGCATTCTTTATAAACAATTGTTGAAGAAGACAGGGCAAAAAGTATTTCAAATATTTGTTTAAGTGGCAGCCTCGTCTCATGGAGGATTCTTCTTGGCTCACTAAACCAGAGATCATTCAGCTAGGTCATACTATTTCAAATCTCATGAGTAGGAGCTCATGATTCTTTCTCTGCCTGAGGTGTTTGATGCAGGGACATCCCCTTTCCTTGGTTTTTTGGTGTTTTGTTTTCTTTCAATTCTCGTTTTGGTTTTGTTTTTTTTTTGTTTTATTCCTATCGCAATTTCTTCATGTTCCTGTCACAAGTTTGTTTGTGTTGGTTCATGTTCTGGCTCTTGTCTTAACCGTGACAAGAAGTTGTGTTTGCAACTGAGTTCAATGACCTGAGTAACAATTGGCATTTGCACACGTTGGCAGTCAGTTACCTTGGCCATGTTGGTAGCCATTAATCAACCAAAAGAAACTTCCCTCTATAAGAATGGAGTTTGTTGATGAGTTGGGGGTTGGTCAGTCTAGGACAAGCATTGGTCGATTCACACAAAGCAGAGTGGTTTGTTGGTCATGGAGACAAGAACCAATCAAAGCATAGAATAAACTAACTAGAGTTAATGGTCAATCGGCCAATTAGGGAAGAAGGCCATAGCAGCCTGTAAAAGGTTTTATGTTCATGCATTTTTATATTGCAAACAGACTAACACCCCTGAGGGGTCGAATAACTCTTAGTTTGTTTTGAACATTGTGTAAGGAGAAAGTTTTTGTTCATCGTTCTCTATATGGAACTAAGTTTTGTTTCCTATCACATTTGGGAACAGAATGTTATGTAAATGATTCTCAGGTTCAAACATTGTGTAGTTGATTCACGGGTTAATTATAGAACTTCCTATCATTATTGCTCTGTCTAATTACTTGTGAGTTCTTGTGTGTGTTCTATTGATTTAGTGATCAGCAAGGTGTACCATCAAGTTTTGGTGTTGGGTTTGTTGTAGATGGAATCAATTGTTGGTACTAACACAACTCAATGTAATCATGGTGTGATATCTAATCCTTTGAAATGCCTTTAGAAGATTTGGGATCTAAGGTTTTGGATGCACAAAAGCATTATGCCCAAATTATTTAAATATGCAAATTTAAATATCACTTGCAATTTTTTCTACAGCTTCATTCTTGGGTTTCATAACATTAGTTAATCCTTTCATAATCATTTGATACCCACGTTCCCAAGGGTTTTTTGTCATTACTTGTGAACTAATGATTGACTAAAATAAAAATTTGCTTAAAGTCTATGATCTTAGGGGAAGGTAGTCTAATTGATGAAGCCATGGTACTCGAATTTTAATCCCATTTTAGAAAATATTGTCTAAAATTTATGTATGGTGTGTTTATCTTATCTTCCATTATAGTTTTGGGTCAATTTTAGTTTAGGATCTGTGGACAATACTCTCAATTATTTTTTTATTCGTTTCTTAAAAAATAATAGCTTGACATATCTTACCTTTTTCTCTCATTCAAGTTGAAATTGATGTCTCCAAGGGCTTAAAGTGGAGGATCAAATTTGGAAATAATTAAGTTAGATTATCAAAAGTTGGTGTTTGGTGTTATAGATAGTTCTCCTTGAGAAAAGTCCAATTCTCGTTGTCATGATACATGGTGGAAAGATATAAATCATTCTAATTCATTAGTTCGAGGGAAGTCAAGATGTCTCTAAAGTCTCTACCTTTGGTTGGGGTGCATCCTCCTTTATATGCTCCCACTTCTTTAACCCTTCCTTCTCTTGAATTTGCTAAAGTATACCTCCAAAGGATTATTCTGCTAAGACGGGCTTAGAGGTTCCTAATTGACTTTCAGGTCTCTCTTTGGCCTTCCCTTTTTGGGTTTCTTTTCAACCTCCTTAGTTGCATTCCAAGAAGCATGCTTTAGTAGCATTGACTACCTCTTCTTGAACCTCCCCCTTAGATTATCAAGAAATATGTCCTCTTCTACATCTTCCTTGTGGCTTGTGGCTTTTGATTCCTCTTATGGGCCTGTCAATTGTTAACAAGTTCTTGATGTCTTGGGTGGGTATAATTGTGATTAGGATGTCTAGACAATATATTGTATAAAAAAATCTAGAAAGAAGGAATATTTTCAATTAGTTTTAAGATCTTTTAAGACTCAACGTTATGTCCTTGGGCTTTTTTTTCCTACAACACCTTTATTTGGATTGATCATGAAGGCCTCTTGTATGTCATTTATGTGACTCTATTCTCTCATACTTATTTTTTAGGTTGGGGCTTAATAATAGATTCCTAGAATTTATCTAAAAATATATTACTCAAATGATAATGACCTAATACATAAGATTCATTTTCCATAATAAATAACTAAATAAAAAATAATCTGCCCCATTATCCTAAAACTAAATAATCTAATATTCAAATGTCATCATAATTTAAAATATCAAGGTCATTTAAAGTGGGTATTGCACTAAATGATTCAATAATGAATTTTAAAAAAATTTCATTTATACAATATTTCAACGCACATATAAATACATTTCACACTAAATTGATCAAAATAAAAATTAATAAGACAAAAATTGTCATAAATCAAGACAAAAATTTGAATTTGAAAATTTAAAAGTCAAATTTATATCCAAAATGTAAACTAGATCCACACCTAAAAATTGTTCTTGGAAAGAAATAAACAATTAATGATTGAAACTTATTCACGTCTTTAAAAAAAAGTGATCTTATAAAGAAATAAACAATTAACTATCGAAATTCATCCACACCTAAAGAATTGAATTGATCTTGTCTAAGGAAAACTGATCGAATTGATCTTGTCACGGAATAAACAATTAACTGATCGAAATTCATCTCTCGGAATATGAAAGATAAGATCAAAGTAACCACCAACATTGACAGATACATACCACTTATATCGATCGTACCAACCAAAATAATCCAAAAAGGGAAAAAAACATTAGGTACCCTTACAATATTTTAAAGAGCAGTTATGGTAAACTCACATATAATACAGCCTTTGAACAAGTCACCGTTGAATGGAAAAGCCCCTGGTTTCATGCATCAAATTCCAGAACATGGGTTAAGTCCAATTGACAGCGATTTGAACCAAAAAAAATTAAAAAAGATGTCTGCCTTTACCTTTCCACCATAATACGTTTGCCTTGGAAGGTTTTCTGTTAATCCTTTTTTTCTTAAATGATTACGTAATTTGCTTGGTTTATTCGATGAGCCAATTTAGTTCATGATGGAGTTGTTGAAAGTATATAATATATCCACTTATACTTAGCTGTTGTCATGGTAACGCCTACTCCAAACAAACTCGTGATAACACATATTCTACTTACCAACTACGCCTATTCTTTAATAATTTGACTCTTTCTTAAAGTATATCCCTTATGATAAGCATTGTGAAGAAAATAGTCTATAAATGGTCTGTACCGGTGCGATTTGTGGGATTTGAGAAACACAATTTCTCAATTGGAATTTCTTTGCTGATCAGCTATCTATGATGAAGTTTGAGAAATGGCTGGTTCAGAGGATGGTTTTCATCTTCACTTTGCTGGTGATTGTGAATGGCCAGACTGATACCTGTACTGGGAACTCTCAAGTCTTTTCAAGCTTGAATGCTTCTGCTTTACCATTTGATAAATCGGCCCTGCATTGCAGTTCTGTTTGGAGTAGTTACAATTATGTCTTAAGGGTATGTCTACTTTCAGCATTATGTTTTTTAATTTTCTTCTTGTTAATGGATAATAGTTTGGAGTACCATGTCAATGGAAATGTTTTAAGGTTTAATGGGTCGTCTGTATATGGCAATCCACTTAGAATATCGATAATCTTTTTTATAGAGGATTTTATATTGTCATAAAATTACATTGTTATTTGGTATGGGAGTACAAGTTTATGTTGATATTTTTGATTAAGAGTGAAGAATGGAGGGGTATCCATTCGGTCAAAGTCACCTATCACGTTTGGTACGGGAGCATGAGTCTATGTTGATGTTTTTGTAACTGAGAGTCAAAAATTGAGGGGGGTATCCATTCCGTCAAAGTCACCCACGAAATAATCTCAACCTGATCCCTTATATCATACCTTTGGAGGTTTGACCTTGATAAATGGAGTAATCGAAGAACATACCATTTTCCCATCAATTATACTCAACCAATTAAACCACAACCTTTTGATAACATCAACCATTTGATTATATGGAAAAAGATGTAAAATTCATAATAGATTTATATTGTTTAAGAGATAATTAAGAAATGAATCACTGTGCTGGTCGTTGTGAATGGCCAGTCTGATACCTGTACTGGGAACTCACAAGTCTTTTCAAGCTTGAATGCTTCTGCTTTACCATTTGGTAAATCGGTCCTGCATTGCAGTCCTGTTTGGAGTAGTTGCAATTATGTCTTAAGCGTATGTCTACTTTCAGCATTATGTTTTTTAATTTTCTTCTTGTTAATGAATAATAGTTTGCAGTGCCATGCCAATGGAAATGTTTTAAGGTTTAATGGATTGCCTGTATATGGCAAACCACTTGAATATCAGCAATCTTTTTATGAAAAAGATTTTATATTGTTCATAAAATTATTTTGTTATTTGGTATGGAAGTGTAAGTTTATGTTGATATTTTTAAATTTTTTTGATTTGAGTGAAGGGATTGAAAGGGTATTCATTCAGTAAAAGTCATCCATGATGTTTGGTACGGGAGCACGAGTCTATGTTGATGAATTTTTTACTGACAGTCAAGGATTGAGGGGCGTATCCATTCCGTCAGAATCACCCATGAGATAATCTCAGCCTCATTCCTTATATCATACTTTTGGGGGTTTGAACTTGGTGGATAGAGTAATCCAGAAACATACCATTACCCCCATCAATTGTACTCAACCAATTAAACCACAACCACCCTTTGATAACATCAACAATTTAATTATGTTAAAAAAAACTGTAAAATTCATAATAGATTTATATTGTGTAAGAGGCAATTAAGAAATGAATGACAGTTTTGTCAAATTTTAGTACTAGGCTACTAATTTGATGAAGGTAAAGTTAAATTTATAGGTTCCAACCTGTTCAGCAGGCCTACTTGGGAATATGGGAACCGCTTAGGATCAAACTTGGATTATATATAGATGATAATGCCAATCCACCTATTACCTTGAGGTAATACTCCCTATTTTTCATGAATTAGATTGGAGCGAATCTTACCAATCCATCTAAGGATTCCCCTGTTCCTCCAACTAAGCTTCTAGTATGCATAGCCTTGAGAATCCCACACCTCGAGGTGGTACCCTTGTTTCTTCTGACCAAGTTTTGACTTTGGAGTATGGGACTTCTTTTTTTTCCCTCAATTTGAGTTAGTGAGGCCAAGTGCTCAATCTCTATCTCAGAGTCTGAGACTGATTAGAATACCAGAGCTCAAGGTTGTTCTGTGGAGATTTTCTTCGAAAGCAGAATGTATACCGGTTGCCCAAGGCTAGGGATTTCCCAGGCAACTTGGAGATTAGGACAAGGCAGTACTTGCTCTTCTATCTGTTGTATGGCAGGGGAAAACTATTTTTGGAATGATATTATGATTCATCCCAGATGTCATGTATCAATTAGAAAGGACCTTATTTAGAGGGAAGATGGGGCAGAATTATTTAAGATAATCCTGTAAAGGCAACTTGTATTGTGTTGTAGATCTTGATTTGCACTACTAAATACCATCATTTCATTAGAGTGATAAAATTCAATGTAATAGATCCTCTTCTGCTGGGTATGACTTTCTGCATTCCATTCCTGATTAGATCGTAACTCCAGTATTCCAAAGAGTGAGTCAAAGTCCTTATTCCTCTTAGAGAATTACCCACCTAAGGGTAAATTGTTCTGATTTTTGGGAAGTGAAAATAGGTGTAATAGATTTCTTTTGGTGATATTGTTCTAAATTGGTTTTCTATCATCTATCAACTGCTTTGTCTTCAGATTTATATGCTCTTTTCTATATAAAATTGTCATTTTAGCATTAAAATGTTAAACTGTAGTTAATTCATGCATAACGATTCTTTCAAAGCTCTTCTGTGAAAACATTCTCCAGCAGGGTATTCAAAGCCAGAGGCCACCCGATTCCTGTGACTTAGAATTACACCTTATCACAGGAAGGATTGACCCAGCTAATTGAATGGTAAAATCCAATAATCCCACCTCTGCATACCCAGCAATATTAATTGAACTACTCAGGCAGCCTTTGTCTCAAATCTGAAGTTTGGAGAAGTAATTGTATTAGGACAGATAATTGCCCAACAATTTTGGTGTAATAGCAGATCAAATGCTTGACTGATTCATGCGCTTGGACTTCTACCTGCACCACCTCAATTAATTATGCCCATTCATTAATGCATCTTCAAAGTCTGCTGACGAGGGCTATCCATCGACTTGATGAATGGTGTGTTTGCGTAGTTTTTCCCTGTTGTTTGTGTAGGCTAGGTTTTGTGTTAAAGGCTAATAGCAAACAGGTGATTTCTCACTATACTTTCCCTGTCCTTATTTAATTTTGTCTGCTGTGGGATGGTGCTCTGTAATTTTGCGCTTTTTCATCTATCACAATTAATATTTTCTAATCGTTACAAATGTTGCAGAATTCAGTCTTTGTCATGAATGGAAAAATTGTTCTTGTACTGAAATTGGCAATAGATTTCTATGCATATTTTTATTTCTGCTTCAGTTGTGTGAATTGTGAACCAAATGCCCTATTTTATTGCAGTATTCACAGAACAGCACAAATATATGGAGCTTCGTACTCTCTGCAACAAACAGGCAAAGCTGGATCGGAATAGGGTTTTCAAGCAGTGGTTCCATGGTGGGGTCTAGTGCAATCGTGGGTTGGGTAGACCAAAGTGGTTCTGGAGCAGTTAAACAGTATTATCTTGGAGGCCAATCAACACAGGCAGTTAATCCAGATCAGGGGAACTTGAACATAGTTAATAACTACACAACTCTTATTGTTGAAGGATCTACTATTTACTTGGCCTTCCAACTACAATTCAGTACACCACTTACAGTGGCAAATATACTGTATGCTGTTGGACCTCAAAATAGTTTCCCAGATTCTAATTACAGATTGACCGAACATCAGGCAAAAGTTGCAACTGTATTTGACTTCTCCACAGGTACTCTGGACTGCTCATCAAATTTGCTTTGGGGTTTAAGAAATTTTGGTTTACAGATCTAATTATACCACATTGTTTCAGGCACAGAATTTTTTTAAAGAGATGTGTATCATATTACTCAAAGAAACTGAAAAAATTCATGAATCTTACCTCAGGGTTACATGAAAGGTCTCTTCACAGAAAGGCCACCATAGCTAATATAAGAGAGTCCTCCCTAGGGCTTTACTCAACATCCATGTTTATATCCATGCATTGGGCTTATAAGTAACCCCAATTCTTGTATGAACAATCTTTAGTTCCCCCGTAATGATCGAGACACGTCTTGTTGAAACATATTCCATAAATGGTGTTTTTTCTAAAGCTCTTGTCAAGTGTTCTGAAAGTATTAAAACTACTTAATAATTTATCAGCATTTTTTTTATATTTTTTTGATACCTTCAAATTAAAGTTAATATAGGTGAGAAAAAAATTACTCAAAATTATGAAGTTGAGTTCACATAGTTTTTCATTGTAATTGTGATATTTATTTTTTATGGAGTAATTTTGGTCATTTATAATATAATTTATTTCTTCTTTTTATTTTGTTTTGTAGGTGCATCATCACAATCAAGCTCTACAGACAACCTTAGAAAAAGTCATGGAGTTCTAGGTCTTATAGGTTGGGGTATTCTTCTTCCTCTAGGTGTCATCATAGCTCGACATTTTCGACAATGGGATCCAGCTTGGTTCTATCTACATATTGGATTTCAAATGGCTGGATTCATCCTTGGCATTGCGGGAATATCTTTGGGATTTAAACTATCTAACCGCTTGAGTACTGATGTTGATACCCACAAAGCTATTGGAATAATTATGCTCGCAATAGGAGCCCTTCAGGTTTGTCTCTCCCCTATTTGATTTTCATCCATTTTAATTATTTGATTCTACAAGTATTCTTATTATGGGAGCATTATATGCATGTGTACATACACATACACACACATAGGCTTGTATGCATGCCCTTTTGAGCTATTCACACTAAGAGGAGGGAGCTTTGAGTGTTTGTTGGGAGACCAAGGCACTCCTACTTTTAGGGACATGAAATCTTCCTAGTTGTGAACCTTGATTTTGCTTTTGTAGTGTCCTATTTTGAGGACTTCAACATAATATTTAGTCATTTTTAATTTTGTGGGTCTAAAAGACCAATCACTTAGTTGACCTTGACTTTATCATGGGATTGAATTGACGAGTTGACTTGTATGATAATTGTCCTTCCATCCACACATGATTTATTTCTTGAACAAATGTTGTACTAGTACGATTATAAATCAACCATGTAGTAGCACATAAGACCTATAAGATAGAATTTGACCTACCATATTGTCCTAAATGTGTGTTTCACTTCATGTCAGGTTAATTTCTTTTACAAGAACTATGAAATAAATTAGAACATAACAAAATACAAAATTGAGAATACTTTTACCAAATGTTATACTAGTATGATTATAAATCAACCATGTAGTAGCACATAAGACATATAAGATAGAATTCGACCTACCATATTTTCCTAAATGTGTGTTTCACTTTAGTGTCAGGTTAATTATTTCTTTTACATGAACTATGAAATAAATTAGAATATAACAAAATTTAAAATTGAGAATACTTTTACCTAATTGACAACAAGTACAAGAGATAGAAACTAAAATTGGAAATAGAATTAAGCTATGGAAAATTTTGAGAAATGGAACAAAAGCACCTACAAAATATTTAGATCTAGGTGAAAAAAAGAATCAAGGGGCAAAAAATAAGGTCATAGAAAATTTCGATCTCATTGTGAGAAGTTTTGAAAATCTAATGTTGATGGTTGATAAAATTTTATTTCATTGTCTAGCATGCATTGACATTGTTGCCACCCTTGGATACTATTGCTTGAAAATTTTTGGGACCAGTGACCTTCCTAGGCACTAATGTCTTAGTACCAAAAGGTCTTCAATTTTTTCAATTGGTCACCAAAAAATTCTAATAGCTTTCCTACTTGCAAATTCCATATGTTGCACTTTAGAATCAAAATACTTTTAGTAGAATTTGGGGAGAAGATGAAAAGGGTGTGTTATTTGGTAGAATACCCTAGTTATTACTCCTAAGACGACATTTTTAGCCTCAATAGTAACACTATGGGAAGATATAAGTGTGTGAAACCTGGTGAAAGTGTTAATGGTGGTGTGTTCAAAGATTGGGATTCCTAAAACACAACCTCTATGGATAATTATAGGCTATGTTGGTGTGTGAGTGATAGAGAGTAGTTGAAGGAGATCATAAAAATAAGGAAAAGGAGCCCTCATATGAAAGGAAATAGACTATAAATTTGCAATGTAAGTGTTTGAATAGAGGGGTGTAGGATAGTGTTTCACTATAGAATGGGAAACGAGAAATCTATGGATTCAAGGATGAAATGAGAGGATCATATGAGAGAAATTATGGAGGAGAGAAATCATAAGAAAATTATGCTTTTACTGTCTCTACTTAGACTCCCAATCTACAATCTTCAAAGATGTTTGTTTCCCTACATGAAAAATGGAGTTCTCTTGGTCACCTAGAAGTGTTTGAATACTTGTGTGAGAATCTGGGTGCTTTAGAATATTTTTCTTTTTCTAAACTAACAGAAGAAGGATAAAAACTAATTTTATAGGCATTTCTTAGTAAGGTAGTCATTGAAAATGTAGTAAGGATGAAAGTTAAAACAGTTTTTCAATTTCAAAACTTAAATTTGAACATAAACATGAGAACTATATTATTCTTAGTTTTTTGACACAAGAATAAAACCAATACCCATATCCTAAGTTATTCAAGTGTTCAAACTTTCAAGGATAACTAAGAAGGGGTTCCTCGGGTTGATTATCCATGTTTCATATTTTTGTGATCATTGAAAGGCTAGAAAAAATATTAAGTGAAGCAAAAACATGACTAGGAGATTGTACACCAAAATTATCTACAAATTTAATTAGCATTGGCCTAGAGTCCTTGAGCTCCAATATTAGCTTCAAGATTCTTGGAGTTACCTCCATGAGGTCAATATAGATATCTATTTACCCCTATGCTAGGGGTTTTTCATTATAGGTTTTTATTTTGTCTATGACCATGATGTCATGCTTTAATGTCAAACTTTTGTCTAGGGTCAACATTCTCACATTCATAGCTATAATATCCATTGTTTAACATTGACATTGAATCTTTAATTTTATGCATGTTTGAGTTGGGATGTGCAAGATCCTACTACAATTGTAGAGTCTTGCTATGAAGCTATTGGTTTAATGCATTGGGTAGTTATTTGACATCTAATTTAGCTGCTTCGATATTTTATGATGCAGCATTTGTTAATATCTTTGTGGATTTTGACATATCTAAGGATCTCCCTATAACTATTTTTCTTTAGGTGGTAGACCGCCTAGAGATTCAGCATTTGAACTATGAGGGTTTACCTTTCTATTATCAACATTTGGGCACTTGGTTGTAGATTTTCTTCCTTCTAAACATAAGGTTATTGGTGTAGCTTCATGATGGAATGATGCTCTCCCCCACCAATGTATGGCTAATGTTTCTCTTAGTGGTTCTCCCTCTACCATGTTGTTTTCGCACTACTTGGAAGTTCCTTTGGATCTATCCATGCCTACTCCTTTAGATTATAGGTTGTTTACTTCTACTAGACAGGTGGTTTATTATTTACTAGTCTCAAAAGCCCCATTTTTATAGCTACTAGAGATCGCTACCCTAGAAAGAAATACTCAAGACTCTCATTGTCATATGGAGTCTCTTGTTGATATGATGGATGTAGACTCCCCTCCTATGAAATCATATCACATTGGTGAGAGGTACATTGATCCTCGTATAGTTGCCAAACTCTTTGTTGTGAATGACAATGTCTCTTTGACCTTAGTGCATAAGAGGAAGAAAGGTCATTTAAAAAATATTTTGAAACCTCACAATTTGTTATTTCACTCTTAGCATAGAGGTCTAAGGGTGTCAAATCTAGTTTGAAAATTATGTAGTCTTGGTCCTATTTGGTCTTACAACATTGTTATCTTGTAGTGTTCCCACAATTGAATCATGTAGTGTTTGATGTGGATGTCCATTTATTAAATCACGTAGATATTATTAATGGTCTATGATATTAGTGTTTGATTATTACAGAACCTTTATCAAATGCTAGATTTTGTTGTTATGTATATTTTGATTTTTATAAAAGACTTTTAAAATATAATAAATCTTATAATACATTTGAATCAAATTGTTATTTCTTTTATAATTTATTTTTGTGTTTAACAAATAATATTGTTATTTATTATTTATATCATTTATGATAATAAAATTTTGTTGCAATTTCAGGTAGCTGCATTATTTATAAGGCCGCAAAAAGATTCAAAAATTCGAAAATATTGGAATTGGTACCATCATTGGTTTGGGCGGATTCTCCTTATTTTGGGTATTGCAAATATATTTTATGGAATTGATTTGGCAAATGCCGGAAGTTCATGGAACATTGGTTATGGCATTGCACTCGGACTTCTTGCTCTATCAATTTTACTTCTTGAGATAAAATTGTTTCTTTCAACTCCTCAAAAAACTACAAAGATTCCTCCTTCAACCTCGCCAACCTTTGACAATCATATATAAGTTTTTGTATAACACAATTCTATTTTGTAGAATACAGGAAAATAGTTAAACATTTCTATAACAGTTTTAGATGATTATTTAAATTTATCAGACATTTATTCTTTTGTATACATATTTTTAAAAGGAGTGAGAAACTTGTGTATCTATATTTGGATTTATTTTTTATATTTCATATATAATGAAACGATATCATGCTCATTAAACATAGTGGAAAATTTAGTGAAATGTAATCATGCTCATTAAAAATATAGGAAATTGAAATTGAAATTATACACATTATGATTCACTCTTAATTAATACATTCAAATATTTTATTATTTATTGTATAAATTGATTGTTTTTAGTCATATTTAATTATACATAACTGCATTTCATTTTGGAAAAGATTTCATTGTTATTAATCTAATTATTTTTAAAATGTATATATTGATTAAAATTATAAATGATTTTATTTTTATTTATTTAAGAATTATTTTATTTGCATAAGCTATATGGGAAAAAGGATGGATGAGTTTAAGGGGCTCTTCTATATCTTAGAAATGTACTTCAAAATAACTCTTAAATAGTTAAAATAAATATTATGTATTTCAGTTTTTTTTTTGTTAAATTAGTTATTTGTATTTATCAATTATCTTCAACAAAGTAATTGTTTGTACATTGTAATTGTAGATGCTAAAGTATATTTATCTTGATATATATATATATATATATATATATATATATATATATATATAAGACACGAAAAAATATATAAAATATAAATATATTTTTTAAAAATAAAATTAAAAATTAAAACATAATCAATATTGTATGTGGTTTTTGGATTTGATTGTGTAAAAAAAAAGTAAACATCAACGTTTCAAATCACACTCCATGATCTTACAACTCCTTGAGCTCTCTACATCCTGATGATGAATCAAGCAATGTGATTTGAAAAATTGATGTTTGAAAAAAAATTACACAATCAAATCCATAAACTACATTCAATATTTGAATAGATTGTGGATAGCTAATAGCTCTAAACATAATCAATTCTATATTTAAAAAAAAATAAAAAAATAAAATAATTGTTTTTTATTACGTGAAAAATAGATTTTGAAGGGACTCGAAACCCTTTACAAATCAAACATGGGATAGAACTCGACCTCTCAACAAAGAGGAGAGAGCCACAACCAAAAAATAGAGTCTGCCCCGAAAGACAGCAGGCAACCCAACCAAAGACAGGGCCAGAAAAACCAACCCAAACAACAAACTACAAGGGCCCTCAAGATTTACAACTGGCCTTGTGCGAATGAAGAGTCATATCAAAAGAAGGCTTGGACATCTTTAAATGCTTCCCCTCTATAGTAATCCATCCTTCTTCAACTTTAACTGCCGCAATAGACCAATCTGAAGAACCTAGCACCGATCTATCTGGAATGGAAAAAAGAGCAGCAATAGAGGGAGCAGCAACCGTCGTAGACACACGACCACATCCAGCAGATGGGGCAAAAGTTGTATCAACACGCGATGAAGCAGCCGGCAGGGTAAGAGACAGCAAACCATTTTCAGCAGAAGAGACAGCAACATCTTGTATCACAGCATCTTTAATCACAGAAACATCCTTTGTGGCATCCGAAGAATCTTTCATTGCCATTAAAGAAACCGAACTAGCCATAGTAGAAGCCCAAGCATCCAGCGACTCTGTAGAAGAGTCCAAAGATTTCTTTATCGTGTAATGTTGGTATGAGGCCCCCGACCACCATGAAGCCACGAGATTTTTCTTCTCAAGCCCACAATTCCCATCTGCATGGCCAGTTTTAAAGCATCTACGACACTTGAAAGGAATACCTTCGTAATCCAAAGTTTGGAACCAGCTGCCAAAACAGGAATTAATGACAATCTCAGCTGGTAGTCCCTTAGACACATCTAGCTCCACGAGAATGCGAGCAAAAGTAGTATAATACAACCCAAAGGATTCATTATCCACCATAATGAAACTCCCAATAGCATCACGAATTTCCTCAAAGAGAGAATCGGCCCACAAATGGAGAGGAAGGTAAGGAAGCCGAAACCAAACCAGAATTTTGTTGAACTTCTCAGAAAGGGGGTTAAAATCAGAGTGCCAAGGTTTGGCCAAAAGCGACATATTATCTTTCTCATAGAAAAAAATTTCACATAGAATTTTTCTTCTATCCTTAGCATTCTCAAATTTAGCAACAAAAAAACCTTTAGCCATAGGGTATATGTGAACTGTACCAGAAATGAGAGGGTCCCAGTGATGAGAGATCCATTTATGCAACTCTGGGAGGCTGGGCCAAATACCCTTGAATATACAGATGGCACTATGCTTCGTAAAAACCTTCACCTTGTTCTCTATTTCCCTATCGGAGTCCTTATTCACATTGATAGAGGCGGCATAGGAGACAAGGATAAACCCCCTGCCTCCCCCTCTGCGTGAATTTGAGGCAGGAATCCGCTACACCTGAGCAGAGCCGAGGCGATGGCCCTCAGTAGCCACCAACACCTAGGAGAGACTTGCACGACCAAGAGCATTGGTGGCTACCAAGTCCGAGTCACCATCGAGGAGAGCAAATGTAGGGGAGCGGGCAGGAGCAGCAGGCAGGAGAAATTTTGAATCCATTTCTCAGTTGGGAGAATTGTTAATTGCTTGAGGACAAGCAATTTTCAAAAATAAAATAATTGTTATATTACAAAAAGTATATATATATAATGTTTAAATAAACTAATAATAATAGAATATATGCAAAGTTCTATATAATATATAATTTTTGAAGTTTTAAACAATAACATATATATTGCATATATACTTTACATTTTATATTTAACAATTTATATATTTAATAATACTTAGAAATACTAAAAGTTGTTTTGTTTATAAAAGATTACATATAGAGATGTTTGGATTATTCTATATACTTTTATGTTATTATATAATTAGTTTTTGAAGGGGTGAACGCTCTTGACTTGGAGCTATGAATCGATGAGGTCACCCACTATATAAGCATTCAACAATAATACCCCAATGGAGTTTGAACCTTGATCACAGGAACAACATCATTACTTAACCATCACACTATGTCAATATTTTTTATTAAGAAAGTACCAAGAACACGGATTTTTACCTCTAATGAGGCTAGACAAGTGAAAAGGGAAAAAACCTGTCAAACTGACAACTACCCAAACCCACCTCAAGGAAGGGGGGAGACACTCAAGCCATGACAAGTAGGGGTTTGGAGGAGGACTTCCCCTTCCGCCTCTGGCAAACCACAATCCAAGCGATACTGTCATTAGGACGATCAAGAGAGAGGTCTAGGGCGAGGACCTTGTAGGGTTACAATCAGTAGTGCTAACAGAGTGCTATAGAACAACAACAATCTATTACAGAACAACAATAGGTTGTTGCAGAGGGACATCATCAGGAGTAGAAACAATAGCAGCATCAACAGGAGAAGAAAGGAGCAGCAAAACAGGAGCAACTGGAGTTGAATCCACATGGACGAAAGAGGCCACAATCGTGGCATCAACTATGTCAATGTTTTTTATTACGTGAAAAACAGGTTTTGAAGGGACCTGAAACCCTTTACAAATCAAACAAGGGATAGAACTTGACCACTCAACAAAGAGGAGAGAGCCACAACCAAAAAACAGAGTCTGCCCCAAAAGACAGCAGGCAACCCAACCAAATTCCACTTAATGCTTGGTAAATCACAGCCGCATATTCTCCAATACTAATGATGTTATTGGTGGACCGCTCAGGAAGCCACCACTCCGTAGCTTCAGTCAAGTTTCTGAAGGGCGCCATGTCTCCATTGAACACCGCGCACCGGAACACTTCCCATGCGTTCCCCCCAAACACCTTCAGTCCCTCGCGCTCCTCTAGCCACACTTCCTACTAGGCCAACTCATGCCTGGTATCACTATCCATAGAACCACCATTGTCCTCATCAGATTCCTCAGGGGCATCCTCTGGTTCCAAGGACGGGGAATCCTCAACCTGGAAATATATCTTTAATATGCTCACTTTGGTTCCCTCATCTAGGCTTAGGATGTCATTAGCCACATTGTCCGCGATGAATGGTTTCACAAAGCCATCAAAAAGTTCCACTGCACGTTCCCCTAATTCTATGACATCGATCAAGGGCATAAGAACCACCTCCAGAATAGTAGCATCACACCAGTATCATTCGAAATTGAGACCGATGACAATTAATCCCCGGATAGCATCATATACGAAGTCTTCAGTGACAAATAGATTTCTTAGTTGAGTTCCCAATGCATTGCTACAATTGACACAGCTAACATCTCCGAAATAAGCCATTCGCTACCACGACACAGACAACACTATGTAACATATCCATTGGCAAGTATTTATGGAAAGGAGCATGTACCAGATCCCAATTATCATCATTCTACCAAAATCCACCACATTCTAAATCTGAACTGAAGCAATCTCATAGTGAAGATGTGTCCCAAACTGCATCCAGTACTTCCTAAGTGCACAGGCCAAGACATATCCATGTGATGTACCAATCTGTCGTCAATTTTAGATATCGAGATCACAGCGTAGACACCATGCCTCTTTTAATCAGATTTGTACTCGTCTACATGTTACAGAGGCATATATCACTGCCACCTATAACCCAAGATCAGGTGCAAATCAAATTAAAGTTGGTTTGTTATCCAATACCTTGTCACGGGGAAACACAATAGTCCTTCAAGCATTGTCTTGTGATATCATTGGCAGCCAAGACATGACTGAAAGAGACAAGACCATCATTCCTCTCAATCCCAAGGTTTTCCAAAAAGTCTGCTACTTGATTGCCCTCTCTATACACATGAGTTATTTCATAGCTATTGATTGATTTGAGGTGATCGAATATTATTGGCAACCACTTTTTGAGTTTCCAGTTATGAAAGTTTGACTTAATAACCCCATTTATAATAATATGCGTCTCCTTCGATGGTGACATGAGTGATCTTTTGCTGAATACAGAGTCATAAACCTGCCTCTAGAGCTCGGATCTCAGTTTCATTGTTTGTTGCAAATCCAATCCCTTCATACAGTCCACTAATAATATTACCACATTCATCTCGGATTATGGCACCAATACCGGATTCCCCAGGGTTCCCTCTACTAGCTCCATCAAAATTGAGTTTTGTCCAATCTTTAGGAGGGGCCTTCCATCTGACTGAGTTTCTATCGACAGACTTCAAAGGGGGGGCAAAATTATCTAATCTTTTAAGAGACCAATGCTTTTCCATTTGGTTGTCCCAGTTATTGTATATTTTAGGGCCGTCGTTTAGTATCTTACCATTTATCACATCCTCGATTGCACCTTTATTTTGTCTATCAACATAATATTTGACAGTGATGTTTCTTTGAAAATTCTTCTATTTCTTTCCTTCCAAATGTGCCAAACAATCATAGATGGACCAATCATCCATAGATCACTCCATCTTGCCTTTGTCTGATTGGCCAGGAAAGCAAGAAGTCCAAGAGCATTTCATTCTTAGCCGTAGTCCAATTTATTTGGGCGAGGAACTAGTTCCAACAAATTTCTGCCACTGGACAACTGAAGAGTAAGTGGTTGGCAGTCTCTTCGTCTGCACAATACATCACACATTGATTGGGACTCGAGATGCCTATAGTTTTAAGTCTATCACCAGTGAGGATTCTACCATGTAGTGCAATCCACAGAATGCCCCAGCTTTTGGCAATATTTTATTACTCCAACATAGTTTATGAGGCCACGCATCACAGGTACCCCTTTGTCTTTGTATTTCATATCCAAGTTTGACAATATACTCCCTGGACTTTGAGGCGCACCAAAATATGCTATCTTCTTCTCTAGAGGCTGGTATTTTCCTATCTTTTATAACTTCCCAAAGTTTCGCACACAATACTAGGTTACCAATATTGATTCTTTTCCATTTTCTCAGACCACTTGTGCCCTCATGAGTTTCCATATAATTGCATACATGTCGCCCAATGCAATCCTTGACTAGATTTATCCACTCCTTATCTTCAAATGTTTCAGAGAAGATGGAAATTATTTCCATGAATCTCTCCAAAACATTGTGGATCTGCCATGAAATATGCTCAGTGATAATGTGTCTGCAATCCCATAGGAAGTTCCATGTAGCCGAGCCCCGACCCGAATTGGCCACTGTGAGAATTCGGTTGGGGTCGTTCGAGTCCAGATATTTCTTTCGAAACAATCTAACCCAGAGTTTTTGAGGTTCTTTACACATTTTTCAGGAGAGCTTAGCACCAAGGGCAGAATTTTGAAGCTCCATTCTCCTTAAGTCGACTCCCCCATCTTCCTTAATTAAGCACAGTGCGCCCCAGTTGATAAGTGGTATTTTCCTGTTGTCTTTGGCACCATCCCAAATAATTTTCTTGAGCAGATTGTTCAGACTTTTTCTAGCAATGAACGACATTTTGAAGCAGGACATACTGTATATTGGAATGGCAGATAAAACTGATTTAATCATGGTTATTCTGCCCCCGTGGGACAACCACCTATTCTTCCAATTCTCTGATTTTACCTAGCATGTGTTTATAACATCATCCCAAATTTGGGATTGTCTACATCCTTTGTCAATCTGAATCCCCAAGTATTTGATCGAGAGCTCGGCAACTTTTATATTCAAGTGTTGTGCAATTCTCATCTAAACCATCTTATTAGTATTAAAGAAGAGCAATTGAGACTTCTCTCTATTCATAACTTGTCCCGATGCCATTGTATATTCCTCCAGTGTGTTCTTGATACCCATTGCTTCCCGGATGGAGTATAGAATGCACTTTATGGTCATGCTTAAAAAAAAATTATGAAATATAAGTATTAAGCTTCAATGGACTAGAAACTTACATTTTCTCTATTATGTTTCAATTATGTATCTATGGCCTTGAACTTGTTTATATGGCTCTAAATATACTATATGACCTTGATCTTTACATTTTGATTCTGCATATTATTATTCACCTCTGATATCTAAAAACATTGGAATGTCATTATAAATTGTGTTAGGTAAGGGAAGTCATATGGTTTCTCAAGTTACACCTTAGTCAAACCTCTTGATTGATTCAATGAGTTGGAATAAGTTTGAAGGATTTCCAAGTGAAAATAAAAATTCCTATGTTTAATTCTATGATTATAAATGTTTATGTTGTATTATTAGATGTAATAATCTGCCTATGAGATGATGAGTGGATCTTGTTGGATGTCTAAAATGAACTAGGGATTTTCCCCTTTATGCAATACTCTAGCCAATGGACAATGAGTAGTTTGGAGGCAAGTTTGCTAGGGCTCATGATTATATTTGATGTAAGAAATTGGAGTTCAATCCCACATACAATTCCAAACCAAGTTCAAGACCACACTTATAATCTTAAAGCAAGACTAGAAACAAATATATTTGAGAGTAGGATCCAAATTGGTTGGGAACAAAGACTAAAAATCAAATAAAATACAAGATAAATACTAACTCTTACACAAAATGCATCATTTGAAAATATATATTTTTATTGGAACAAGAGATCAAATATACAAAATGAATTGGAAAAGAGTTGGAGGCACTTTCACCATTATCAATAAAAATGCCCCAATACTCAAAAAAATATGCATCATTTTAAATTATATCTAATGAACTACCCTAAAATAATTGCACTTACTATATGTTATGTAATCCACTATTCATGTGTAAGTAATGGAAATAGTACTCATTATAGTCAACATTTTTCTCTAAAGATAAATTTATGTGAACATGAAGATCACATTATAAATTAAAAAGGTGTCAATCAAATGGATAAATTGTGTTTCAAAGGAATAAAAAACGGTTATTAAAATAAATCATTTATTACATATATTTAATTTTTTTGGACTATAATATTATTATGTTTAAGTTTAGTATTATTAAGTTTGAAGTTAAATATCTCTCTCAGCATAATTATTTTTTGGGGAACAATATTAATTTTATCAATACAAAATGTAGTGCTCAATATTAGCAAAAACCTTATCTTTTTTATAACATGTGATGTTATATGTGTATGGTTGCATCTTTTTTATTAAGAAAGCAAAAAAACAAGGGTGTTGACCCTTAATACAACAACTTGTAGGCAGTAAAGAGAGATTACAAACCAAGGGTGTGAACCCCGAACAAACCAAGGTTAGACAAGCCAATCAGAAAACCTATCCAACCTACAACAGCCCAAAACCTATCTAAAGGATGGGGAGAAGCATCCAGGCCTTGGCAAAGAGGGATTTGGGGGAGGGGGAAGACTTCCCCTTCCGCCTGTGACAAACCACAGTCTAGGCAATATTGACCATCAAAGGAAGGATCGAGCAGGGAGGACCTCGCAGAGTTTCTGTCATCAACAGCATTAGACTAATGTAACGGAACAACGTCAAGAGAAGGTTTGGTAGGATTAGATCGTAGCTACAAAACAAGAGTAGCAGGGGTGGAAGCCTCAAGAACAGAGGAGGCCACTATAGTAGAAGCGAGAGGGTCAATAGAAGCTTCAACAGTAGAGAGAGGTACAACTTCATCTCGGGAGGAGACATCATCCTCCTGAGAGGAGCCAATAGAATCGGAATCCAAGCCATTGACAGTCAAATGATTTGTAGTAGCATCCTTCCACCAAGCAGAAGTACCTTTGTGATGTGCAAGAGAACAATATGAAGCTAGATGAGCTATTGAGAAGCATTTCTGGCAGCAAAAGGGGAGGCCCTCATAATCCAACGATTGAATCCATGGCCTATCCCCAACCATAAGAAAGACATCCCTAGGGAGAGGCGAAGAGATTTCAACATCGATTAAAATGCGAGCAAAAGGAAAAGTACCCCATAGAAGACATGGCATCATCAACCTTTAAGAAACAGCCAATAAATTTACCAATGGCCTTATAACAAGAATGCTACCAAAAATGGAGGGGAAGATTAGGAAGGCGAACCTATACCAAATGCACATTAAGTGGTTCAGTAAGGGAATTAAACAAAGTTGTCCAAGGATTGACAAAGAGAGAGAGTGAGTGAGTGAACTCCCCAGGCCCACAACTTGCCCAACACCAAGTCTTTATCCAAGGAAGAAGCAAAGGAAGAAATGAAAAATCCTTTAACACAAGGAAAAATCTCAATGCTATGAGCAACCAAAGGCTTCTAGGAGTCACTCACCCAACAATTGAGGTCTGGTAGAGAAGACCAAAACCCAGCAAATCTGCACACCAATGCACAACGTTGGTAGAAACCAATATTATCCACAAACCACCATTATCCACAAACCGCCATAGGGAAGGACTTGGCACATGTAAGAAGACAAATCCCCTTAGGAGGACGAGAAATAGATATGGCCACGCAAGCAAAACTTTACGAACCAGCAAAAGGAGGTATGGGAGGGACCCTAGCATCAACAGCACTAGAAGCATCCACACCCCCAACATCAACACCAACAGCAGCAAAGCGACCCACCGAACCAGCATCCACGACGGCACCAACACTCACAGGAGGGGGGAGGTGATCCATCCTCTACAAAAGCTAGCAAGGCAAGCCCAGCAGCAGCGGCAGTAGAGGCTTTCAAAATTTCTTGGGCGGGAGAGCCATTAAGGGCAGAGTGGGCCATTTCCTGCATTATTCACTAATTTTGTATGGCTGCATGTTGTATGAGTATGTATGTTATTTATTTGGTAATAGATACCAAATTTAAATCTCATATCAATTGAATAATTTTTATGGTTTTTATATTGGTCCTTGGTGGATGATGTGTTATATATGAAAATGAAGCCCTTATTTTTGACATCATCGATTGGAACTAGTTAAACCCCAAATTTAATTTATGAGAAAATAATGCTAATATAAAAAATATACATGTGATATTAGAAAATAAATTACATCTATCAATAAACTATTTATCTGATTGTGATTAAGCTTGGAAGCATGTTCCCCAATCTTGTTTTAGGGGTGTAACTATTTTTTTATATATGTAGCTATTTTATTTTGAAAAACAAAAAATCATGAAATTCAGCTCTTAAGATTACTTGTCAATTAAAAAGTTATCTTTATCCTAGAAAAATTTGAGTGGAGGATTGTATGGTTGGGTTAGGGGGAAAATAGTTTGAATTATTCTTTGTAAGGTTTAACGTTGTAAGATAATAAATAATAAATGCATTTCAAATAAAGATCTTAAGACAATTAATTAAAATAATAAAAGTCTAGGATTTAGAGTTAAGAATGGGAAGGGAAAATACCAAATTAAATTATAAAACTAGAATAAGTAAATTTAATACTTAGTTGCATGTTTGATTTTGGAATATGTTCTGATTAATTAAGAAAAACAGGTTTTCAGGACCCGAAACCTTTAACATAGGAAATTAAGATAAGTCATCAAAGAGTCCAGAGCATAAAAACCGCTTACAAAATGACTGGCAATAAAGCCAGCATACCAAAAAGACAACAAAGGAAAGAAACAACAAAGAAACTAGGAAGGCACTACACAGTTATAGTCTTCAAAAGGTCCTCCGCCTTTTTCACCAACTGGTCATAGGTGGCCGCAACAGCTTTGAGATCATCCAGATCCTTATTAGGCTTTTTTTCTTTCTTTTTACCTCTGGTTTTAGTTCTAGGTCCTTGAGCATCTCATGTGCCTTCAGTGTCAGGGTCAATATCTTGGGTATCCTTCTCCTCGTCCAATTTGTTGATGAGAGTTTTAGTATTGCCAGCAGAAACCTTCAGGATGTCTAAACTTTTCTCTGCAATACTCTTGAGGCAATCCTCAATTTTGCTGACTTTACTGACATTGCCCGATATAATTTGATCCATAGCATCAGCAAGAGTTTTCCTCTCCAGCAGGTCTTTCTCTATTTTCTCAAATCTGGGGTTGAAGGAGTTTCTTATATTTTCATCTTTTGCAATAGTATTTTTCAGGTCCTCAATATAATCAGCCATAGTCTTCCCTTCTCCAGTGTTGATAGTTTCCAGAATCTGAATTATGTGGCTGAGCTTCTTGTTGTCATCCACAGCTTTCTTGCAACTAGTTATTAACCACTCCATGGTGTCCATAAAGCCTTTCATACCCTTAGGAGGAGGCTTCGGGGGAAGATCAATCTTACCGGAGTTGTCCTGTTCCTTTTTTGGAGTATCACCAATAGTAGTTGTGTCGTCAACCCAATCAACCTCTCCAATGATCACCTTCTCCAGTTTTTGTTCAGCTTTCGAAATCTTTTCCTTCTTATGAGCCTCCAGCTCCTTCACATTGTCCACCTTTCTCTTATGCTTGTTTCTAGTTTGAGTATGGACTTTAGTTTTCTTTTTCAGAGGACCCAGGGGTTTCTCCTTCTCTGAGTCTTCAGAGACCTCCGAGGAGGAGGAGGAGGAGCTAATCTAGAGGATTTTGCCTTTAGGTTTTTTTCCCTTTGAGGAAGAAGGTCTAGTTTTCATATATTTCCTCTTCTTACCAATTTCAAATTCCAAGTCATCCAAACTCTCCTCAGAGTCACTCGTTGGGTCACTGTCGGAACCCTCATCCACAAAAAATAGAGTCTGACCCATCCTCCTCAGACTCAATAGAGGGCTGCGGGCGGGTAATCTGATTAGCCTTGAGATGGTCATAAATAAGAACCATTAAGCCTTGATGCATGGCAGTGTCCCCCATTGGGTTCTCTTTATAGGCCTTAATGGTGGCATTCATAGAGCATAATAGAAAATAAGGAAAGTTAACCTTCTCATTATGCCTAAAATGATTCAACAAAACAAAATGGTAGTCGTATACTTTAGTAAATCTACCATCCAATGTAATATAGCGCATTATAACAAAGAGGACCTCCCGCCAAGGTTTAACAAAAACCCTAGGGGGATAGTAAGTTTTACTTCACTTCACCAGGCATTTTTTCTCCTTGTCGGTTTCAGGATATCTATCAATGGCCTCCTTACTCACTTTTTTGTCTCTATAGAAGTTGCTTCCTTCCCTTTGGAGACCCGTGGCTTGGGCGATAAGATCTTCATCTATGACAACAAACTGGTCTCCCATTTTCAACGTGCCCTTTTTCCAGTTTTTGTAGAAGAAACTGGTGACCGTGCCATCCCATCCATGGATTCTCTCCATAAATTTAGAAAACCCACCCGTCTGCAAAATATTCCAGACCTCCTCCTTCTGCTTCCATTCCTTGCAACTACTAGGTTCGTATCGACGTTTGTTTCCGCCCATGTTTTCATTGTACAGAGCAGAAAAATGAAACTTGCAGAGAGTTTTAGACAGAAAGTTTCTCAGAGCTACCAAATTTACCCAGAAAATGTGGGAAGTGATAGAATGAGTATTATAATTGTAGTCACATAAATCTGTCCACTTAATTAAATGAATACTTAGTATTTATTTGATTATTTAACCATCAATTAATAATTAATTAAATTAATATATTTAATTAATTCATCTTAACCCTCTTCTCCTATTAATTAAATAAATTATTCAATTTATTTGATTTAATTCACTTAACCAAATTCAGACCATTAATTAAATAAATAAATCATATTTATTTAATTAAATATTCTCTCACATTTAAATAAATTAATATTTATTTAAATCCCCCAAAATCCCACCTCTCACATTTAAATAAATTAACATTTATTTAAATCACCTTTATCCTCCACCCACTTGCATTTTCCTACAAATGCAAGTTGCACAATTATTTTAAATAAATCATTTATTTAAATCACCTTTATCCTCCACCCACTTGTATTTTCCTACAAATACAAGTTGCACAATTATTTTAAATAAATAATTTATTTAAATCACCTTTATCCTCCACCCACTTGTATTTTCCTACAAATACAAGTTGCACAATTATTTTAAATAAATAATTTATTTAAATCACCTTTATCCTCCACCCACTTGTATTTTCCTACAAAAGCAAGTTGCACAACTATTTTAAATAAATTATTTATTTAAAATCCTATTTATCCTCACCCACTTGAAACCTTTAATGGTTTCCCTTAAAGTAGTCAAACTTGATGGCTTTAAAGTCTTCAAACTTGATGGCTTCCTTCTATAGTCTTCTTAAGACTTTAATGGTTTTCCTTAAAGTCTTCAAGCCTTTAATGGTTTCCCTCAAAGTCTTCAAGCATTTTAAATGCTTTATCTTCATTTTTCTCATTTAAATAAATTAATATTTATTTGAATATTTATCCAAATGCAACTTACACCATTTAATTGAAATAAATGATTTTATTTTAATTGAAAATACCAAAATTTCTCCCACTTGCATTTTCCTACAAAATCCACTTGTATGCCTAAACCCCTTCTAGATTCTTCTAAACCCTTCCTAATTAGCCTAAATTCATCCCTTAAATATTGTCACATTCCTAAGCAAATTGGAGTCACTTCTCAAAGACTCCAAAGTCTTTGAAAAGCAATTAATGCTTTGTGTGTTCAACAAATTAACCCTCAAAGTCTTGGATAACCTTTGAAAGCTTCCAACCTTCAACCACTAAATGGCTCAAAGTCTTTGATAACCATTGAAGGCTTTCAACCTTCAACCACTTAATCCCCAAAGTCTCCAATAACCATTAATGGTTAATTCAACCCTCCCACATGGTTAAAACATTTGTTTTGACTCAACCTCTACCCAACCCAAAGGTCTCATCAGGCCATTAATGCTTTGACCATGATTATCTCTTAAACATTTGCACAAAGGTTTATCCTTGGATTAACTCTTAATCCAATGGGTAATCTTAATTTAGACTTGACCCTTACCTTCTAGATAACCATGAGGTCTTCTCAGGCCTTTAATGCCTCCAACCTCTTCTCTCAACCCAATCCTATGTTGAAACTTGTCACCATTTTATTGGTGCCAATTGTGCACATGGATCCCCAACTTTCAATCCTAACCCTTGTTAAGATTGCTCAATCTTAACCCTTCATTTCCCTATTTCTTCTATAAATAGAACCCTTCTCCTCAAGCAAAAGGAGAAGCATTTTAGAGTATTGTTGTTATACTGGCATTAGCATAGAGCTTTTTCATAGCATCACTATCTACTCTAGCATAGTATTTAGCTTTTCATTTCATATTTGAAGCTTAGTATTAAATCTCAATCCTCCATAAGCATCCATAGTGCAAAAAGCTGCTGAGAGCTACACTCATTTGGGACTTGGAGAGGAGAGGAACAAGGGAGGAGCAACTATGAGCATCTTGATTAGCTATTTCATTTTATGTTTATATGTTTTCTATTTCATGCTTAATATCTCTCTTGATATGCCTGTTTAGGATAATCTTTTGTTGCTAACACTAATGTTTGTTTCTTGTGCTCTTGTGTGTGTTGCCATCAAACAGATTTTCTAATCCTTTTTGCAGAGCATCATTTGGTGAACCCGACGTGAATCCAAACACCAAAAAGATCAATTTTTTTTTTTTTTTTAACCAATAACATGTTTGAATGTTGAAAATGTCACACAGGTTGCGATTTTGACACTGTTTTGGTGCGTTTGGCATTATTTTAGCGCTATTCCCCCTGTTTCAGTGCTTTTCCCTTCTCTGTCTTTCCCTTTCTTTTAATACGTTTGTGTTAAATAGTGCCTCTGTTCAAACGCAAACTAGCGCTATTGTAACAAAACGTTGTACAAATCACCTTGTAACCAACAAAAAAAAAAAAAATTAGGCTTGTAGAAGCCCACCAAATAGGCGGATTTTACTAACTATTTTTCTCTTTTGTGCAGATTTAAATTAGATTAAAAAGTATATTTATATTTTTTTACTAACTTGTTTTTTGAAGTTGGTTTTAAAAATGAATTCACTTTTTATTTTGGTTTAAAATTAACTTCACATTTCAACTTTGGGCTTTTAAAAAAAAGAATCACCTATTTGTTTGGGGCTCTTAAAAAGAATTTCATTGTTCCAAGGTAAAAAGAACCACAAACTTATACAAAAACAACTTTATTTTTTTTGCAAGTTAGGAAACAAACTTCGTTTTGGTGCTTAAAATAAACAAGGCAAAATTTATTTCTTGCATCAAAATAAAACTCACAATCCACACTTCCATTTTTGGTGCAAATAAAATTCACAATCAACTTGTCTCATTTTTAAAGCAATTTTACTTCATGCAAACGTGTTTTTCATTAAGTTGACCAGGATTTTCAAATTCTAGTTTACTCCAACAATTGCCTTTGAAAATTAAAAAGAACACCATGATTGTTGGAGCAACATCTCCAAATAGATAGAAAATCATTGCGATGACAAATTAAAAGGAACAAGTGAATTTTGTGTTTGGCACACTTGTGCAAAAGAGTTGGTCGAGTGGTCCTACCTCTAACACACACTATCCTCTCCCTTGGCTCTCGTGGTCCTAGGTGCAAGAGAAAAGTGTTAGTAACGCTCAAATTTTATCTTTTTAAGAGAGGCCTGCCAAGGGATCGATACTCTTGGGAACGACCTCGAGCGGTAAATCCTTCGAGCCGCTATAGAAATCAGGTGAGAGCGAAAGCTGTAGCCTTGGGTATAGCTGTTCCTACAGTGTAACTGGCCGAAAGGACAAATGGGCCCCACCACCAGTTACAAGGCTCTTAAGTGAGTCACTGCAGAATGAACTTATGTCCAAAGCCATCGAACATGACTAAACACCTTTAAGTAGTAGCCCACCTGTTCTATTGATTGAGGATATTTGAGGTATAATTTAGTGCAAGAGCATAGATGGTTTTGCTCCCAAGATACTCACCATACATATTTCCTTGAGTAGAAACATAGCTTTTTGAAAAGTCACTTGTGGCTTGATAAAAGTGGTGACTCCCCCATCATAGGGATCATCTATTTGTTATGCTCGTGCAAGACTTAGTATATCACATCCTTACCTGCCACGGCGGGATTCATAAGGTATGTAGTACCAAAGTCGAAGAAATATCAAGATGTGGGCTAAATTTATCACAACTGGCCATTTGACCTTAGGGATAAAAAGTGTTTGAAGTGTGTTCGTTTTACAGACCTAGTGCGAATTGAGCCGACTTCAGGCTTTGGAAATACACCTTAAAATACATCTAAAGGAAGGGTCAAAAACAAGTCCAAGAATTGGGTTGATCTAGACCCATACTCATTTGTGCCTTTGAGGCTACAATCTTGTGTTTGTGTGCTTGCTTTGTTTTCTTGTCAAAGAAAAATCAGAAAATCAATCCCAAAAACAAAGTATTCATTCAACATCTGTCAACACAACCAAAAATACCAAAAACAAAGTGCAAACAAACAAAGAGTCAAAAATTTATGACCATTCTTCACATCTTGCGAAAGAAGAAGTGTCATCAGAGTATCACCTTGAAAAGGAGACCACTAAGCTCAAAGGCTTTAATCAAAAGGAGGAAATTCTTCTATATCAATCGACAAATCTTTGTCTCCCATAGAGTCTTTCTACATCGCATGCGTCTATACCTTCAAGGTAAAACAAACGAGTTTGATTCAGAATCATTGAACCGCAGAGCTTTTATGCAATATAGAGCTCTGAGTTATCACAAAAATCAAGGAGGAAAGATTAATCCCAATTTCTTCCCAAACATCTGTATCACCTACAACACAGCTCGAGAAATGCCACCAACGCCTGAAAGGGAAGAAGTAGAGTTTGTTCCATTTGTAACACAAAGTTTTTATTAAAGTTGAAAACAAAACATCCATCATCTCATTCATACATCATTTTTCCATCATCAATTCATCCCAAAACTCTCAAAACATTAAGAGGTTCTTGTCCCAAGATTCCTTTTTTAGATATTGCTTGAAATCAAACACATCACATCACTTTTAGATTGTTTCTACATCTAGGATAAGCTCATCCTAAGAGACACATCTACGCAGGTTAAAACTAGTTCATGAGTGAATCCTCTCATTGCTAGGTAGTCAAAATCTGTAACACATCTCAGATTTCTCTACACCTTATCACATCCAAACTCATCAAAACAAACAAGCAATTCAAAGAAAGAATTCTGGTTACATTTACCTTTAGAGTGCTAGAGATCTACAATCCACTAATCATCCATCTTTCATTGAACAACTCATCATCATCTTCAATCAACTTCAACACAAACTTGCAAACAAAATGGCTCAAACCCGATCGCGATCAAGGCAACGAGAAATAGAAATTGAGGAAGAAGAGGACAACCTCAATGAATTTCAAGAAGCACTTGGAGGAAATGTAAATGATGAAAACCCAAGTAGTCCCACTCCTTCAACAATCGAAAGGGTTCAGCATAACCCTCACTTTAATAGATTATTTGATGAAATTCTCAGGAGCAATGCGGATGCTCACTTCTTAAGACTTGCTCAAGAAGGAGCCAAACTCCCCTCAGACTTTGATCTTGCCCAATTAAGACAAGCATCAGAAAGACAAAGTCACCATGAGGAGGAAAGGCGTAGAGATCCCATCAGATATAACATCCCTCGAGGTAACCCACCACCTCCTCCTCCAAATGAAATGGAGATGTTGCGGCAACAAGTCGCGAATCTCGCCCAACAACTTCATAGTGGTGTTAAGACCAATCAATTTTCACTTAACGACATCTGTCCCTATCCGTTTGATAGGAATCTTTATATGCCACCCTTTCCACGCGGGTTTGAAACACCCAAATTTGAAAAATATAGAGGAAAGGGGGATCCCCGTGATCATGTCCGAGAATTTCATTCTGCTTGTCTTGAAGTAGCTTATGAGGACACATACCTAATGCGCCTTTTTCCCCAAAGCTTGGGAGGAACAACCACATCATGGTTTTCCCAACTTCCAGGTGGCATTAGAACATTTGAGGAACTCATCCAGAAGTTCCTATCTCATTACTCTTATAATATTGAACGCGACATCACCATGGCTGATCTATGCAACACCAAACAAAAACCAGGTGAATTATTCTCAGTATTCCTGCAACGATGGCGCCAAATGTCTAGCAGACGTTCTCTTCAGTTACCTGAACGAGAACTAGTGGAAATTTTCATTTCCAACTTAAACGAAGAAATGGAATTTCACCTGGATGTCAAAGATACCGATTCTTTTAACGATATGATCACCAAAGGTATAAAGTGTGAACGGGCACTCATCAAAAAAGGACTCATCAAAATCTTTAATGAACCCAAAGATGGTCCTCGCCCGCGCTTCAATAGTGATAAACCAAACTTCTGGAACAAGAATAAGAATATCGTCAACGATGGGGTTGTGGATGCTCGGACTGTCCAAAATGCACAACCTGTGGTTCGGTTTGCAGGACAAAATCCTCCACCTCAAAATAACACAAATGTTCCTCTTAATCAAGGTCGCATCACATCTCATGATGAACCAAGACCTCGTCCACAAAAACAAAAACGCACATACACTCCCTTAGGGGAACCCATTGAAACAGTGTTGCGACAACTCCTCTCTCAAAATTTGGTCACTCTACCTAAGCTATCAAACTATGAGCCTCAAGTCAAACCAGCATGGTGGAAAGATACTGAACACTGTGAGTTCCATCAAGGAAGAGGACACAAGACAAGTAATTGTCACCGATTGAAAGATCTCATTCAAGATCTTATTGATCGAGGAGAAATTGAGATTGAAGGACATGACCCAAAAACAACCAATAATGATCATCAGATGTTCAAGAATCCACTTCCATCACAAGATCAAAGGGGTCCTTCCACTTCCAGACGAGGTCCTGATACCACTGATTATACACAGGCTGCGTATAATTACACTGTCAATCACCTGTATGATGCCAGTGAACAAATTGCAACTATCACCTTCAAAAATCCCACCTCAAATTGCAATGTTGTTATGCGTCGCGGCAAAGTTACCATCAAGGCAGCTCCACAAGGCACCACCTCCATCCCAAAGCAGTACAATCTTGTGGAACAATTAGACAAAACACCTGCGCTTATATCCATTTTAGAGCTATTACGCTTGTCACCATCTCATAAAACTATCTTGGATCACGCACTCCAAGAGGCGTCAGTCCCTGCAAACCTAAACACGGACCAATTTCAAGCCATGGTTGGAACTCTAAAGTCATCACCTTGTCTCACTTTTTCCGAAAGTGACAACTCTTCCTTCCAACAACCTCATAACGCTTCGCTACACATTGAAGGATTTGTCAACCAACACAGGATCAAGCGAGTCTTGATAGATAATGGAGCAGGCCTAAACATTTGCACACTTCAGTTGGTCACAGCATTGGGATACGCAATAGAATCAGTGGATCCTCGTAAGAAGATCACCATCAAAGCCTATGATGATGCAGAGCGTTCATCCAAAGGAGCTGTGGTACTACCAATCCGAGTGGGCCCTGTGGTAAAGCATATCATTTGTCAGGTTCTGGACCTTCCTCTGCCATATAATCTATTATTAGGGAGACCTTGGATACATGCCATGCAAGCTGTTCCATCTACCTACCATCAATGTATCAAGTTCCCACATAACGGGGTCGAGATCACAATCCTGGGCGATGCAAATCCCTTTGCATTTTGCCATAATATCAGCCATCAACCAGAGATTACCGTTCCTAATAATAGAGAAGCCATTTCCTCCACATCATATATAAATCCCGCCTCTCTTGCCAGTTCAAACACCCCTATGCCCAAGCAAGAAAAGCTAAAGATGAAAGTAGCAGAGGAAGGTCCTGGAGAATATAACTTGAGTCAGCTCTTTTGTGTGGGACAAATGCCCACTTCTCCTAGAACACATGGTAAACCACAGCAGTTGCTCCAGCAACCACTAATCACGCCAGCATGTGCCTTAACGCCTTTCATCCTTGGAAAGAGTCAAGAGGAAGAAACACAAGATGAGGACCTAGCGGACTGGATCTATAAAGATCCCATCACCACTGACAAACCGCAAGTTACACTTCCTATGGAACAATATGGCAAAGGCCTCCTCATTATGCAAAGAATGGGATATGATGGTCAGAGTGCTTTGGGATACTGCAAACAAGGACGACATGAACCTCTGCTACCAGAATTCAAGCCCAAAGGTAATACAGGCCTAGGCTTTGAAAAAGAAGTCCTTCCTAAACTCAGATTCAAAGGAAAACCCAGCACACCATTTTGCCCACCTACTACAAAGAGGACACCTTTCATAATCAAAGCACCATCAAACACTATCCCCACTGCCCCATCAAGGCTCACAAACCCACCACAACCATCTACAATACCAATCATCCCACCAAACGAACCAGTAATCCCATCAATAACACCAATAGCAGCAGCAACTGTATCAGAACCCGCAGCAACATCTATGGCACCAGTAGTTCCAGCAGAAACCACTGAGTCACCATTACCAATACTTCCAGTAACAAATCCTTTAAACCCCATCACGGTTCCTGCAGCACCGATCACCACAAAGATACATAAACCAATCACACCTGCCGTATTTAACTCAAAAGATATCCCAGTATGGTATAGCAATCGAATGCTGGAAAGTGATTCAGAGACCGACTCACATGAGTGGGAATTTGATTCTGTGCAACTTAACACTTCAGATGAGGAAGACACGTCACCACCTCCACCAGGCAAAGACATCCCTGTTTACGGAGAAGCACAGGTAAAGACCACTTGGGTACCTGAGCTAGAAACATCTTCCACAGACCCTACGTCTCATCCTACGCCTGATTCTGACAGGGAGAGTACCATCAATGACCTTCACCACACTGTCTTAACCCTCACTGATACTTCTAACGAACTTAACTTAATCGATGAATTAATGCCCATTATCCACCCTGAACTCATTGAATGGAACCAACCAAATCCCCCATGTCTTGACCTCTTCCAGAATGATGAGGCTATCATTGACTTTTTGGAATTAAGGGATAATCTACCAAGCGGGGATCACAAAGCTGGATTCGCCATTGAACTTAATAGCGCAGCATACTTCGGGGCGGATGCCAAACCCTTCAGCTGCAAAAATATAACATTAAAACATGGATCTTCCAGTGAAAACCACACTGTGGCACTGTTTGATCCAACAAAAGTAAAAAGAAAGAGCGTATCCAACGGTGAAAACCTCTCTGAGGCACTTGAGGATGAAGGGTTTGACATTCTCCTTGCTAGTACACAACAGGAACGATCGACGATTCTCATTGAGGAGACTAAAGAATACAATGTGGGGACTCCTGAAAACCCTCATATCATACATCTGGCATCTCTTCTCACTCCAGAGGAACAGCCTCAATTTATAGAGTTCTTCCAACAGCGTCAGATCAACTTTGCATGGTCATATGCAGACATGCCTGGGCTTGATCCTGATTTAGTCATGCATCATCTCACAGTAGCAAAAGGAGCCAAACCTGTCAAGCAGAAGCTTCGTAAGATGCATCCTCAGATTGCCGTGCTAGTCAAAACAGAACTCAAGAAACTCCTGGATGTTGGTTTCATTAGACCAATTGATTATGCAGAATGGATCTCCAATATTGTGCCTGTCGGCAAACCAAAAGGGGGCATCCGCATTTGTACTAACTTCAGAGATCTAAATAAGGCATGTCCTAAGGATGACTTTCCCCTACCAAATATCGACATCATAGTGGATCTAACAGCAGGACATGCGATGCTTTCACTCATGGATGGATTTTCAGGATACAATCAAATAAAGATCGCACCAGAGGACCAACATAAGACAGCCTTCACATGTCCATGGGGCACATACTGCTGGAATGTAATGCCTTTTGGTCTAAAGAATGCAGGAGCGACCTATCAAAGAGCAATGACCACCATCTTCCATGACATGATGCATACTATAATGGAAGATTATGTGGATGATTTACTAGCAAAATCACTTACTAGAGAAGGACATCTTCACATCTTAGATAAAATCTTTGATAGACTGGAACAATACCATGTTCGACTCAACCCAAAGAAATGTGTCTTCGGAGTGACCTCCGGGAAGCTTCTAGGATACATTGTCTCAAGCAAAGGCATTGAGGTCGATCCAGCAAAGGTTAAGGCAATCATGGACATGCCACCTCCAAAGAATATCAGTCAGCTAAGAACACTACAAGGACGGCTTCAATCCATCCGCAGATTCATTGCACAATTGGCTGATAAGTGTCACCCATTCACACACCTGCTACACAAGAACATACGCTTCCAATGGGATGACAGATGCCAGCAAGCATTTCAGGCACTTAAAGACTATCTCATGAATCCACCCTTGTTGACGCCACCAGATCCAAGTAGACCGTTGTTACTTTATATCTCAGCAACAAGTACAGCACTGGGTGTGCTACTGGCACAACATAATGAAGAAGGTAAAGAGTGTGTTGTTTACTACATCTCTCGCACACTGGTTTGCTATGAACTCAATTACACACCTATTGAACGAGCTTGCCTAGCAGTAATCCTGGCAGCCACTAAATTGCGGCACTATCTGTTAACACACAAGGTACAACTCATCGCAAAAATTGATCCACTCAAGTATTTACTCAGCAAAGCAGCATTGACAGGTCGCTTAGCCAAATGGGTGATGATTCTAAGTGAATTTGATATTGAGTATGTGGACCGTAAGGCTATCAAAGGGCAAGTTATTGCAGATCAGTTGGCCGATGCACCACTCATAGGCGATCATCCTCTCATTTCCAATTTTCCAGATGAAGAGATATTCATGATCACAGAAGCACAGCCATGGAAATTATACTTTGATGGTTCATACACTAGGCACGGCTCGGGGGCAGGCATTCTGTTTATCACACCTCAAGGTGATAGCATCCCGAAGTCTTACAGGCTCACATTTCCATGCACAAACAACATAGCAGAGTATGAGGCTTTGATCACAGGACTCAGATTAGCCATACAATGGAAATTACAAGAACTACAAGTATATGGCGACTCGCAACTGGTCATTCGACAAGCAACAGATGAATATCAGACCAAAGATGATAAACTCATGCCATATAAGCAAATGGTGGACAATCTAAAGACATCATTTACTACTATCACTTTTGAGCAGATACCAAGAGATCAGAATCGAGCTGCTGACGCTATGGCTACTATCGCATCTCTCCTAGATCTTCCACAGAATTCAACACGCTACGAGTTCTTGGTAGAACAGCTTTGGATTCCCGCTTATGATATCCCCGAATCCGAAATGATATGTCGCCTTGTCGGTTCTGAATCCCCATGGTATGGTGAGTTCTACACCTATCTTCGCGATCATACCCTTCCTCCCAACCAATCGAATAACCAACGAAAAACCTTCATTCGCCAAACTGCTCGATATACCATTATTGCCGAAACCCTATACCGACGCAGTCTTGATGGTACTCTCCTTCGATGTCTAGAACAAGGTGAGATAACAAAGGCTTTGGAAGAGGTACATGAAGGAATTTGCGGGACTCACTCGAGTGGTCCATCACTAGCCAAGAAGATCATGCGAGCTGGATACTATTGGCCATCTATGGAAAAGGATTCCTACTACTTTGTCAGGAAGTGCAAAAAATGTCAAGTTCATGGCGACCTAATACATGCACCAGCTCAAGAACTACAACCAATCACAACACCGTGGCCTTTTTGTCAATGGGGCCTTGACCTTGTGGGTAAAATCCATCCATCTTCATCCAATGGCCATAAATTCATTATTACCGCCACCGAATATTTCACCAAGTGGATCGAAGCTGTTCCACTTACCCAAGTCACCGGCAAGCAGATCGCCTCATTCATCCTCAATTACATCATCTGCCGGTATGGTGTGCCCATGTCCATTGTCACAGATAACGGTCTTCCTTTCAAAAATCAGGATGTTCGTGAGCTTTGTGAGAAATTTCATATCCAACACCGCTTTTCCACTCCCTATTACCCACAAGGCAATGGTCAGGCCGAAGCATCCAATAAAAACATATTGAGGATCCTAAAGAAGACAGTCAATGATGCCGGCCGTGATTGGCATGTTCAATTGAATCCAGCGCTATGGGCATATCGAACTAGCATTCGGACCCCTACAGGTGCAACTCCTTATTCATTGGTCTATGGTGCCGAAGCTATCTTACCTATTGAGGTTGAGATACCATCATTACGAGTTTCCTTGCACAATCTCATCGATGATGAAGCATACAGAGTCTCACGCCTTCAGGACTTAGAGTTACTTGATGAGAAGCGACAAGCTGCATACAATCACCTCAAAGCCTATCAGCAGCGCATGAGTAGAAGCTACAATCACCGAGTTAGATCTCGTACATTTGAGGTAGGTGATCTTGTTCTTCGAGAAAATCCTCGCAACCAACCAAACAGAGAACATCAAGGCAAGTTTGAATCAAACTGGTTGGGCCCATATGTTGTCACTGTTGTATTCGGGTCCGGGGCATATCAGTTGGCTACTTCAGAAGGAGAACCGCTTGCAGATCCAATCAATAGCATGTACCTCAAAAGATTTTATACCTAAGGTGTACAGAGCATCAGGCTCCCCTACATATCAGAAAAATACCAAAAACATTCAGAAAATGTCTTGAAGAAAATACAAAAACATTCAAAAAAGTAAAGAAAAATCATGCATCCAAATGGTGAACAACCACTCCGGTGGCACCTTGGGTAAGTACGATGGCGAAAACCTGGCAAACAGGCGCCACTCGTAAAGGCTATGGCTCCATTGTCTTTCAGGCTTGTTGCGATCACATTCATACATACACACATCCATCCATCTAACCATGGCTTGTTATTTTATCTGTAATCCAAGAAAGTACTTCATGCGTCTAGCATCCCGCTTTTTCATAAATCATGTCCAACTTGGGGGCAATGCCCTTACAATCTAGATGATGGAAGTGGATTCTACATTACTGGTGATTCATTGGCAAAAACATTCAAAAATGTCTCGCAAAATACAAAAACATTCAAAAATGTCTCGCAAAATACAAAAACATTCAAAAATGTCTCGCAAAATCCAAAAACATTCAAAAATGACTCACAAAATCCAAAAACATTCAAAAACTATTACACAAAATCCAAAAACATCGAAAAACCCATCGAAAATCACACAAAAACATGGCAACACCTTGTACATATTCATTCAAGCAGATGCAAAACCAACATTAACACAGTACTCACACAATGACCACTTATCACTCGACCAACACAAACAACATCAACACTCAAAACTGTCTTCAACAAGGATGCATCCTTCCTTACAAAAACAAAGACAAGATGACGTTTTCTTTGACAAGAAAATTATGTTAGGTTGTCAAATACTTGGTTGATTTGTGAGTAATTCATTTGTTTATCTGTATCGGGATCTTTCAGCATTGTTTTGTATCGTTTGCGCATTATTTCCGATGAAGTTCTGGGGCATGTACTAATGGTGTCTACGTGGGAAGTTCACTAAGCTATGTGATCATAGGCAAAAATATAGTCATAGATCACTACGGCTTGCTGACTACAGCGTATACCTCGACCATATGAGCATGAACCATTACCAAGGATCCTTATTCTTTATTCTTTATGTATATACTGTTTGTTTGCAGGTACAATGATCTTCCTTTGGTTCCTCCTACCTCGTCCAAACTGGATAAAGGTTTTATTTCTTTGTACGGTATGCACTTGTCTCAGGATATGATCAGCCTAAGATCAAGGAGGACGATCCAAGTCATGCATGAATGGAGATAATCCTTGTCTGTTCCGCAAGCAATACTCAGGTCAACTTGATCCATTATATCAAGTTGCTTGTATTAACTTGCTATATCAAATCCATGTAAGAAATACTCTGGTCATCTTGAATCTTTATGTCAAGTTGCTTGTATTTTCTTACAACATTTTAAAGCTCAATGATGAAAAATAAAGCACTATGGATCGTCATTTCATCTCATCTGTATATATTGCATTTCATTGCATTCCACCCATCCATACATTCATAAATAGCTGCATATCATTCATACATAGTAATCACAATGGATACTCTATTTTTCCTCTTCTTCCATAGGAATGTAATAGGTCCTCCATTTCTTCTATCTAACATTGAACCCCCCCCACCCTCCCCATCTCGATAATCACCATCACATACCCTACATCATGTCCCAATCAACCTAATCAAGCCACGTTCATCACCATCCATCTCTAATAGGAGGGATTGTGTTTCCCATCCTCATTCATCCACAAAATTAAGCCAGTTACTCTGTCTACACAGATACATCGACTCCCACACACCTAGACTATCAACAGATACTCTGATCACGTATCTTCGGGTCTCAACAGGTAATCGATTATGGTAATCCTAGACTACATCAGGCATTTATCACAATGACCTAGTCTCAACGGGGCTGCCATGATTCCCCACAACCATCCATCACACGCACATACTATCAATTGATCAACCAATCAAACACAATCCAACGAACAATTACATCAATTGTCTACGTCTCAACGAGTATTTTGCTTCATATACCTTGACTTCATCGGGCAATTACATCAATTGTCTAAGTCACCATCAGGTCACTTTGATTCACTTACTCAGACTTTATCATGTCCAAGCGACCAACTGACATCAACTGTCATGCTTTGACTTGACCGGGGCAATTCAACCGATTGCACCAGATTGTCCAACCAATTTTGATCAATTGTATAGCATCAATCCAAACCCCACACTACATCTGCTATGTATCTCTTGCATGACCTCAGGGTACTCGCTGGCTTGTTGTTTCTTCATATTCACTCCATTTTCTCCCATTCTTTCATCATTAGTTCTAATTTCTTCTATTCTACCTCCCCTCCACTTTTCATTCTTTTTCGAGAGATCGCCCGATTTTTCAAAAAAAAATTCGGCCCATCTCTCGAGGGGGCATACCACCCATTAAATTTACATTTTATGGGGCATTTCTTCACACCTATTTTTCTTTCTTTGAAACGACGCGATAAACCGCACCGTCTCAAAGAGGGGCAAATGTAGTCACATAAATCTGTCCACTTAATTAAATGAATACTTAGTATTTATTTGATTATTTAACCATCAATTAATAATTAATTAAATTAATATATTTAATTAATTCATCTTAACCCTCTTCTCCTATTAATTAAATAAATTATTCAATTTATTTGATTTAATTCACTTAACCAAATTCAGACCATTAATTAAATAAATAAATCATATTTATTTAATTAAATATTCTCTCACATTTAAATAAATTAATATTTATTTAAATCCCCCAAAATCCCACCTCTCACATTTAAATAAATTAACATTTATTTAAATCACCTTTATCCTCCACCCACTTGCATTTTCCTACAAATGCAAGTTGCACAATTATTTTAAATAAATCATTTATTTAAATCACCTTTATCCTCCACCCACTTGTATTTTCCTACAAATACAAGTTGCACAATTATTTTAAATAAATAATTTATTTAAATCACCTTTATCCTCCACCCACTTGTATTTTCCTACAAATACAAGTTGCACAATTATTTTAAATAAATAATTTATTTAAATCACCTTTATCCTCCACCCACTTGTATTTTCCTACAAAAGCAAGTTGCACAACTATTTTAAATAAATTATTTATTTAAAATCCTATTTATCCTCACCCACTTGAAACCTTTAATGGTTTCCCTTAAAGTAGTCAAACTTGATGGCTTTAAAGTCTTCAAACTTGATGGCTTCCTTCTATAGTCTTCTTAAGACTTTAATGGTTTTCCTTAAAGTCTTCAAGCCTTTAATGGTTTCCCTCAAAGTCTTCAAGCATTTTAAATGCTTTATCTTCATTTTTCTCATTTAAATAAATTAATATTTATTTGAATATTTATCCAAATGCAACTTACACCATTTAATTGAAATAAATGATTTTATTTTAATTGAAAATACCAAAATTTCTCCCACTTGCATTTTCCTACAAAATCCACTTGTATGCCTAAACCCCTTCTAGATTCTTCTAAACCCTTCCTAATTAGCCTAAATTCATCCCTTAAATATTGTCACATTCCTAAGCAAATTGGAGTCACTTCTCAAAGACTCCAAAGTCTTTGAAAAGCAATTAATGCTTTGTGTGTTCAACAAATTAACCCTCAAAGTCTTGGATAACCTTTGAAAGCTTCCAACCTTCAACCACTAAATGGCTCAAAGTCTTTGATAACCATTGAAGGCTTTCAACCTTCAACCACTTAATCCCCAAAGTCTCCAATAACCATTAATGGTTAATTCAACCCTCCCACATGGTTAAAACATTTGTTTTGACTCAACCTCTACCCAACCCAAAGGTCTCATCAGGCCATTAATGCTTTGACCATGATTATCTCTTAAACATTTGCACAAAGGTTTATCCTTGGATTAACTCTTAATCCAATGGGTAATCTTAATTTAGACTTGACCCTTACCTTCTAGATAACCATGAGGTCTTCTCAGGCCTTTAATGCCTCCAACCTCTTCTCTCAACCCAATCCTATGTTGAAACTTGTCACCATTTTATTGGTGCCAATTGTGCACATGGATCCCCAACTTTCAATCCTAACCCTTGTTAAGATTGCTCAATCTTAACCCTTCATTTCCCTATTTCTTCTATAAATAGAACCCTTCTCCTCAAGCAAAAGGAGAAGCATTTTAGAGTATTGTTGTTATACTGGCATTAGCATAGAGCTTTTTCATAGCATCACTATCTACTCTAGCATAGTATTTAGCTTTTCATTTCATATTTGAAGCTTAGTATTAAATCTCAATCCTCCATAAGCATCCATAGTGCAAAAAGCTGCTGAGAGCTACACTCATTTGGGACTTGGAGAGGAGAGGAACAAGGGAGGAGCAACTATGAGCATCTTGATTAGCTATTTCATTTTATGTTTATATGTTTTCTATTTCATGCTTAATATCTCTCTTGATATGCCTGTTTAGGATAATCTTTTGTTGCTAACACTAATGTTTGTTTCTTGTGCTCTTGTGTGTGTTGCCATCAAACAGATTTTCTAATCCTTTTTGCAGAGCATCATTTGGTGAACCCGACGTGAATCCAAACACCAAAAAGATCAATTTTTTTTTTTTTTTTAACCAATAACATGTTTGAATGTTGAAAATGTCACACAGGTTGCGATTTTGACACTGTTTTGGTGCGTTTGGCATTATTTTAGCGCTATTCCCCCTGTTTCAGTGCTTTTCCCTTCTCTGTCTTTCCCTTTCTTTTAATACGTTTGTGTTAAATAGTGCCTCTGTTCAAACGCAAACTAGCGCTATTGTAACAAAACGTTGTACAAATCACCTTGTAACCAACAAAAAAAAAAAAAATTAGGCTTGTAGAAGCCCACCAAATAGGCGGATTTTACTAACTATTTTTCTCTTTTGTGCAGATTTAAATTAGATTAAAAAGTATATTTATATTTTTTTACTAACTTGTTTTTTGAAGTTGGTTTTAAAAATGAATTCACTTTTTATTTTGGTTTAAAATTAACTTCACATTTCAACTTTGGGCTTTTAAAAAAAAGAATCACCTATTTGTTTGGGGCTCTTAAAAAGAATTTCATTGTTCCAAGGTAAAAAGAACCACAAACTTATACAAAAACAACTTTATTTTTTTTGCAAGTTAGGAAACAAACTTCGTTTTGGTGCTTAAAATAAACAAGGCAAAATTTATTTCTTGCATCAAAATAAAACTCACAATCCACACTTCCATTTTTGGTGCAAATAAAATTCACAATCAACTTGTCTCATTTTTAAAGCAATTTTACTTCATGCAAACGTGTTTTTCATTAAGTTGACCAGGATTTTCAAATTCTAGTTTACTCCAACAATTGCCTTTGAAAATTAAAAAGAACACCATGATTGTTGGAGCAACATCTCCAAATAGATAGAAAATCATTGCGATGACAAATTAAAAGGAACAAGTGAATTTTGTGTTTGGCACACTTGTGCAAAAGAGTTGGTCGAGTGGTCCTACCTCTAACACACACTATCCTCTCCCTTGGCTCTCGTGGTCCTAGGTGCAAGAGAAAAGTGTTAGTAACGCTCAAATTTTATCTTTTTAAGAGAGGCCTGCCAAGGGATCGATACTCTTGGGAACGACCTCGAGCGGTAAATCCTTCGAGCCGCTATAGAAATCAGGTGAGAGCGAAAGCTGTAGCCTTGGGTATAGCTGTTCCTACAGTGTAACTGGCCGAAAGGACAAATGGGCCCCACCACCAGTTACAAGGCTCTTAAGTGAGTCACTGCAGAATGAACTTATGTCCAAAGTCATCGAACATGACTAAACACCTTTAAGTAGTAGCCCACCTGTTCTATTGATTGAGGATATTTGAGGTATAATTTAGTGCAAGAGCATAGATGGTTTTGCTCCCAAGATACTCACCATACATATTTCCTTGAGTAGAAACATAGCTTTTTGAAAAGTCACTTGTGGCTTGATAAAAGTGGTGACTCCCCCATCATAGGGATCATCTATTTGTTATGCTCGTGCAAGACTTAGTATATCACATCCTTACCTGCCACGGCGGGATTCATAAGGTATGTAGTACCAAAGTCGAAGAAATATCAAGATGTGGGCTAAATTTATCACAACTGGCCATTTGACCTTAGGGATAAAAAGTGTTTGAAGTGTGTTCGTTTTACAGACCTAGTGCGAATTGAGCCGACTTCAGGCTTTGGAAATACACCTTAAAATACATCTAAAGGAAGGGTCAAAAACAAGTCCAAGAATTGGGTTGATCTAGACCCATACTCATTTGTGCCTTTGAGGCTACAATCTTGTGTTTGTGTGCTTGCTTTGTTTTCTTGTCAAAGAAAAATCAGAAAATCAATCCCAAAAACAAAGTATTCATTCAACATCTGTCAACACAACCAAAAATACCAAAAACAAAGTGCAAACAAACAAAGAGTCAAAAATTTATGACCATTCTTCACATCTTGCGAAAGAAGAAGTGTCATCAGAGTATCACCTTGAAAAGGAGACCACTAAGCTCAAAGGCTTTAATCAAAAGGAGGAAATTCTTCTATATCAATCGACAAATCTTTGTCTCCCATAGAGTCTTTCTACATCGCATGCGTCTATACCTTCAAGGTAAAACAAACGAGTTTGATTCAGAATCATTGAACCGCAGAGCTTTTATGCAATATAGAGCTCTGAGTTATCACAAAAATCAAGGAGGAAAGATTAATCCCAATTTCTTCCCAAACATCTGTATCACCTACAACACAGCTCGAGAAATGCCACCAACGCCTGAAAGGGAAGAAGTAGAGTTTGTTCCATTTGTAACACAAAGTTTTTATTAAAGTTGAAAACAAAACATCCATCATCTCATTCATACATCATTTTTCCATCATCAATTCATCCCAAAACTCTCAAAACATTAAGAGGTTCTTGTCCCAAGATTCCTTTTTTAGATATTGCTTGAAATCAAACACATCACATCACTTTTAGATTGTTTCTACATCTAGGATAAGCTCATCCTAAGAGACACATCTACGCAGGTTAAAACTAGTTCATGAGTGAATCCTCTCATTGCTAGGTAGTCAAAATCTGTAACACATCTCAGATTTCTCTACACCTTATCACATCCAAACTCATCAAAACAAACAAGCAATTCAAAGAAAGAATTCTGGTTACATTTACCTTTAGAGTGCTAGAGATCTACAATCCACTAATCATCCATCTTTCATTGAACAACTCATCATCATCTTCAATCAACTTCAACACAAACTTGCAAACAAAATGGCTCAAACCCGATCGCGATCAAGGCAACGAGAAATAGAAATTGAGGAAGAAGAGGACAACCTCAATGAATTTCAAGAAGCACTTGGAGGAAATGTAAATGATGAAAACCCAAGTAGTCCCACTCCTTCAACAATCGAAAGGGTTCAGCATAACCCTCACTTTAATAGATTATTTGATGAAATTCTCAGGAGCAATGCGGATGCTCACTTCTTAAGACTTGCTCAAGAAGGAGCCAAACTCCCCTCAGACTTTGATCTTGCCCAATTAAGACAAGCATCAGAAAGACAAAGTCACCATGAGGAGGAAAGGCGTAGAGATCCCATCAGATATAACATCCCTCGAGGTAACCCACCACCTCCTCCTCCAAATGAAATGGAGATGTTGCGGCAACAAGTCGCGAATCTCGCCCAACAACTTCATAGTGGTGTTAAGACCAATCAATTTTCACTTAACGACATCTGTCCCTATCCGTTTGATAGGAATCTTTATATGCCACCCTTTCCACGCGGGTTTGAAACACCCAAATTTGAAAAATATAGAGGAAAGGGGGATCCCCGTGATCATGTCCGAGAATTTCATTCTGCTTGTCTTGAAGTAGCTTATGAGGACACATACCTAATGCGCCTTTTTCCCCAAAGCTTGGGAGGAACAACCACATCATGGTTTTCCCAACTTCCAGGTGGCATTAGAACATTTGAGGAACTCATCCAGAAGTTCCTATCTCATTACTCTTATAATATTGAACGCGACATCACCATGGCTGATCTATGCAACACCAAACAAAAACCAGGTGAATTATTCTCAGTATTCCTGCAACGATGGCGCCAAATGTCTAGCAGACGTTCTCTTCAGTTACCTGAACGAGAACTAGTGGAAATTTTCATTTCCAACTTAAACGAAGAAATGGAATTTCACCTGGATGTCAAAGATACCGATTCTTTTAACGATATGATCACCAAAGGTATAAAGTGTGAACGGGCACTCATCAAAAAAGGACTCATCAAAATCTTTAATGAACCCAAAGATGGTCCTCGCCCGCGCTTCAATAGTGATAAACCAAACTTCTGGAACAAGAATAAGAATATCGTCAACGATGGGGTTGTGGATGCTCGGACTGTCCAAAATGCACAACCTGTGGTTCGGTTTGCAGGACAAAATCCTCCACCTCAAAATAACACAAATGTTCCTCTTAATCAAGGTCGCATCACATCTCATGATGAACCAAGACCTCGTCCACAAAAACAAAAACGCACATACACTCCCTTAGGGGAACCCATTGAAACAGTGTTGCGACAACTCCTCTCTCAAAATTTGGTCACTCTACCTAAGCTATCAAACTATGAGCCTCAAGTCAAACCAGCATGGTGGAAAGATACTGAACACTGTGAGTTCCATCAAGGAAGAGGACACAAGACAAGTAATTGTCACCGATTGAAAGATCTCATTCAAGATCTTATTGATCGAGGAGAAATTGAGATTGAAGGACATGACCCAAAAACAACCAATAATGATCATCAGATGTTCAAGAATCCACTTCCATCACAAGATCAAAGGGGTCCTTCCACTTCCAGACGAGGTCCTGATACCACTGATTATACACAGGCTGCGTATAATTACACTGTCAATCACCTGTATGATGCCAGTGAACAAATTGCAACTATCACCTTCAAAAATCCCACCTCAAATTGCAATGTTGTTATGCGTCGCGGCAAAGTTACCATCAAGGCAGCTCCACAAGGCACCACCTCCATCCCAAAGCAGTACAATCTTGTGGAACAATTAGACAAAACACCTGCGCTTATATCCATTTTAGAGCTATTACGCTTGTCACCATCTCATAAAACTATCTTGGATCACGCACTCCAAGAGGCGTCAGTCCCTGCAAACCTAAACACGGACCAATTTCAAGCCATGGTTGGAACTCTAAAGTCATCACCTTGTCTCACTTTTTCCGAAAGTGACAACTCTTCCTTCCAACAACCTCATAACGCTTCGCTACACATTGAAGGATTTGTCAACCAACACAGGATCAAGCGAGTCTTGATAGATAATGGAGCAGGCCTAAACATTTGCACACTTCAGTTGGTCACAGCATTGGGATACGCAATAGAATCAGTGGATCCTCGTAAGAAGATCACCATCAAAGCCTATGATGATGCAGAGCGTTCATCCAAAGGAGCTGTGGTACTACCAATCCGAGTGGGCCCTGTGGTAAAGCATATCATTTGTCAGGTTCTGGACCTTCCTCTGCCATATAATCTATTATTAGGGAGACCTTGGATACATGCCATGCAAGCTGTTCCATCTACCTACCATCAATGTATCAAGTTCCCACATAACGGGGTCGAGATCACAATCCTGGGCGATGCAAATCCCTTTGCATTTTGCCATAATATCAGCCATCAACCAGAGATTACCGTTCCTAATAATAGAGAAGCCATTTCCTCCACATCATATATAAATCCCGCCTCTCTTGCCAGTTCAAACACCCCTATGCCCAAGCAAGAAAAGCTAAAGATGAAAGTAGCAGAGGAAGGTCCTGGAGAATATAACTTGAGTCAGCTCTTTTGTGTGGGACAAATGCCCACTTCTCCTAGAACACATGGTAAACCACAGCAGTTGCTCCAGCAACCACTAATCACGCCAGCATGTGCCTTAACGCCTTTCATCCTTGGAAAGAGTCAAGAGGAAGAAACACAAGATGAGGACCTAGCGGACTGGATCTATAAAGATCCCATCACCACTGACAAACCGCAAGTTACACTTCCTATGGAACAATATGGCAAAGGCCTCCTCATTATGCAAAGAATGGGATATGATGGTCAGAGTGCTTTGGGATACTGCAAACAAGGACGACATGAACCTCTGCTACCAGAATTCAAGCCCAAAGGTAATACAGGCCTAGGCTTTGAAAAAGAAGTCCTTCCTAAACTCAGATTCAAAGGAAAACCCAGCACACCATTTTGCCCACCTACTACAAAGAGGACACCTTTCATAATCAAAGCACCATCAAACACTATCCCCACTGCCCCATCAAGGCTCACAAACCCACCACAACCATCTACAATACCAATCATCCCACCAAACGAACCAGTAATCCCATCAATAACACCAATAGCAGCAGCAACTGTATCAGAACCCGCAGCAACATCTATGGCACCAGTAGTTCCAGCAGAAACCACTGAGTCACCATTACCAATACTTCCAGTAACAAATCCTTTAAACCCCATCACGGTTCCTGCAGCACCGATCACCACAAAGATACATAAACCAATCACACCTGCCGTATTTAACTCAAAAGATATCCCAGTATGGTATAGCAATCGAATGCTGGAAAGTGATTCAGAGACCGACTCACATGAGTGGGAATTTGATTCTGTGCAACTTAACACTTCAGATGAGGAAGACACGTCACCACCTCCACCAGGCAAAGACATCCCTGTTTACGGAGAAGCACAGGTAAAGACCACTTGGGTACCTGAGCTAGAAACATCTTCCACAGACCCTACGTCTCATCCTACGCCTGATTCTGACAGGGAGAGTACCATCAATGACCTTCACCACACTGTCTTAACCCTCACTGATACTTCTAACGAACTTAACTTAATCGATGAATTAATGCCCATTATCCACCCTGAACTCATTGAATGGAACCAACCAAATCCCCCATGTCTTGACCTCTTCCAGAATGATGAGGCTATCATTGACTTTTTGGAATTAAGGGATAATCTACCAAGCGGGGATCACAAAGCTGGATTCGCCATTGAACTTAATAGCGCAGCATACTTCGGGGCGGATGCCAAACCCTTCAGCTGCAAAAATATAACATTAAAACATGGATCTTCCAGTGAAAACCACACTGTGGCACTGTTTGATCCAACAAAAGTAAAAAGAAAGAGCGTATCCAACGGTGAAAACCTCTCTGAGGCACTTGAGGATGAAGGGTTTGACATTCTCCTTGCTAGTACACAACAGGAACGATCGACGATTCTCATTGAGGAGACTAAAGAATACAATGTGGGGACTCCTGAAAACCCTCATATCATACATCTGGCATCTCTTCTCACTCCAGAGGAACAGCCTCAATTTATAGAGTTCTTCCAACAGCGTCAGATCAACTTTGCATGGTCATATGCAGACATGCCTGGGCTTGATCCTGATTTAGTCATGCATCATCTCACAGTAGCAAAAGGAGCCAAACCTGTCAAGCAGAAGCTTCGTAAGATGCATCCTCAGATTGCCGTGCTAGTCAAAACAGAACTCAAGAAACTCCTGGATGTTGGTTTCATTAGACCAATTGATTATGCAGAATGGATCTCCAATATTGTGCCTGTCGGCAAACCAAAAGGGGGCATCCGCATTTGTACTAACTTCAGAGATCTAAATAAGGCATGTCCTAAGGATGACTTTCCCCTACCAAATATCGACATCATAGTGGATCTAACAGCAGGACATGCGATGCTTTCACTCATGGATGGATTTTCAGGATACAATCAAATAAAGATCGCACCAGAGGACCAACATAAGACAGCCTTCACATGTCCATGGGGCACATACTGCTGGAATGTAATGCCTTTTGGTCTAAAGAATGCAGGAGCGACCTATCAAAGAGCAATGACCACCATCTTCCATGACATGATGCATACTATAATGGAAGATTATGTGGATGATTTACTAGCAAAATCACTTACTAGAGAAGGACATCTTCACATCTTAGATAAAATCTTTGATAGACTGGAACAATACCATGTTCGACTCAACCCAAAGAAATGTGTCTTCGGAGTGACCTCCGGGAAGCTTCTAGGATACATTGTCTCAAGCAAAGGCATTGAGGTCGATCCAGCAAAGGTTAAGGCAATCATGGACATGCCACCTCCAAAGAATATCAGTCAGCTAAGAACACTACAAGGACGGCTTCAATCCATCCGCAGATTCATTGCACAATTGGCTGATAAGTGTCACCCATTCACACACCTGCTACACAAGAACATACGCTTCCAATGGGATGACAGATGCCAGCAAGCATTTCAGGCACTTAAAGACTATCTCATGAATCCACCCTTGTTGACGCCACCAGATCCAAGTAGACCGTTGTTACTTTATATCTCAGCAACAAGTACAGCACTGGGTGTGCTACTGGCACAACATAATGAAGAAGGTAAAGAGTGTGTTGTTTACTACATCTCTCGCACACTGGTTTGCTATGAACTCAATTACACACCTATTGAACGAGCTTGCCTAGCAGTAATCCTGGCAGCCACTAAATTGCGGCACTATCTGTTAACACACAAGGTACAACTCATCGCAAAAATTGATCCACTCAAGTATTTACTCAGCAAAGCAGCATTGACAGGTCGCTTAGCCAAATGGGTGATGATTCTAAGTGAATTTGATATTGAGTATGTGGACCGTAAGGCTATCAAAGGGCAAGTTATTGCAGATCAGTTGGCCGATGCACCACTCATAGGCGATCATCCTCTCATTTCCAATTTTCCAGATGAAGAGATATTCATGATCACAGAAGCACAGCCATGGAAATTATACTTTGATGGTTCATACACTAGGCACGGCTCGGGGGCAGGCATTCTGTTTATCACACCTCAAGGTGATAGCATCCCGAAGTCTTACAGGCTCACATTTCCATGCACAAACAACATAGCAGAGTATGAGGCTTTGATCACAGGACTCAGATTAGCCATACAATGGAAATTACAAGAACTACAAGTATATGGCGACTCGCAACTGGTCATTCGACAAGCAACAGATGAATATCAGACCAAAGATGATAAACTCATGCCATATAAGCAAATGGTGGACAATCTAAAGACATCATTTACTACTATCACTTTTGAGCAGATACCAAGAGATCAGAATCGAGCTGCTGACGCTATGGCTACTATCGCATCTCTCCTAGATCTTCCACAGAATTCAACACGCTACGAGTTCTTGGTAGAACAGCTTTGGATTCCCGCTTATGATATCCCCGAATCCGAAATGATATGTCGCCTTGTCGGTTCTGAATCCCCATGGTATGGTGAGTTCTACACCTATCTTCGCGATCATACCCTTCCTCCCAACCAATCGAATAACCAACGAAAAACCTTCATTCGCCAAACTGCTCGATATACCATTATTGCCGAAACCCTATACCGACGCAGTCTTGATGGTACTCTCCTTCGATGTCTAGAACAAGGTGAGATAACAAAGGCTTTGGAAGAGGTACATGAAGGAATTTGCGGGACTCACTCGAGTGGTCCATCACTAGCCAAGAAGATCATGCGAGCTGGATACTATTGGCCATCTATGGAAAAGGATTCCTACTACTTTGTCAGGAAGTGCAAAAAATGTCAAGTTCATGGCGACCTAATACATGCACCAGCTCAAGAACTACAACCAATCACAACACCGTGGCCTTTTTGTCAATGGGGCCTTGACCTTGTGGGTAAAATCCATCCATCTTCATCCAATGGCCATAAATTCATTATTACCGCCACCGAATATTTCACCAAGTGGATCGAAGCTGTTCCACTTACCCAAGTCACCGGCAAGCAGATCGCCTCATTCATCCTCAATTACATCATCTGCCGGTATGGTGTGCCCATGTCCATTGTCACAGATAACGGTCTTCCTTTCAAAAATCAGGATGTTCGTGAGCTTTGTGAGAAATTTCATATCCAACACCGCTTTTCCACTCCCTATTACCCACAAGGCAATGGTCAGGCCGAAGCATCCAATAAAAACATATTGAGGATCCTAAAGAAGACAGTCAATGATGCCGGCCGTGATTGGCATGTTCAATTGAATCCAGCGCTATGGGCATATCGAACTAGCATTCGGACCCCTACAGGTGCAACTCCTTATTCATTGGTCTATGGTGCCGAAGCTATCTTACCTATTGAGGTTGAGATACCATCATTACGAGTTTCCTTGCACAATCTCATCGATGATGAAGCATACAGAGTCTCACGCCTTCAGGACTTAGAGTTACTTGATGAGAAGCGACAAGCTGCATACAATCACCTCAAAGCCTATCAGCAGCGCATGAGTAGAAGCTACAATCACCGAGTTAGATCTCGTACATTTGAGGTAGGTGATCTTGTTCTTCGAGAAAATCCTCGCAACCAACCAAACAGAGAACATCAAGGCAAGTTTGAATCAAACTGGTTGGGCCCATATGTTGTCACTGTTGTATTCGGGTCCGGGGCATATCAGTTGGCTACTTCAGAAGGAGAACCGCTTGCAGATCCAATCAATAGCATGTACCTCAAAAGATTTTATACCTAAGGTGTACAGAGCATCAGGCTCCCCTACATATCAGAAAAATACCAAAAACATTCAGAAAATGTCTTGAAGAAAATACAAAAACATTCAAAAAAGTAAAGAAAAATCATGCATCCAAATGGTGAACAACCACTCCGGTGGCACCTTGGGTAAGTACGATGGCGAAAACCTGGCAAACAGGCGCCACTCGTAAAGGCTATGGCTCCATTGTCTTTCAGGCTTGTTGCGATCACATTCATACATACACACATCCATCCATCTAACCATGGCTTGTTATTTTATCTGTAATCCAAGAAAGTACTTCATGCGTCTAGCATCCCGCTTTTTCATAAATCATGTCCAACTTGGGGGCAATGCCCTTACAATCTAGATGATGGAAGTGGATTCTACATTACTGGTGATTCATTGGCAAAAACATTCAAAAATGTCTCGCAAAATACAAAAACATTCAAAAATGTCTCGCAAAATACAAAAACATTCAAAAATGTCTCGCAAAATCCAAAAACATTCAAAAATGACTCACAAAATCCAAAAACATTCAAAAACTATTACACAAAATCCAAAAACATCGAAAAACCCATCGAAAATCACACAAAAACATGGCAACACCTTGTACATATTCATTCAAGCAGATGCAAAACCAACATTAACACAGTACTCACACAATGACCACTTATCACTCGACCAACACAAACAACATCAACACTCAAAACTGTCTTCAACAAGGATGCATCCTTCCTTACAAAAACAAAGACAAGATGACGTTTTCTTTGACAAGAAAATTATGTTAGGTTGTCAAATACTTGGTTGATTTGTGAGTAATTCATTTGTTTATCTGTATCGGGATCTTTCAGCATTGTTTTGTATCGTTTGCGCATTATTTCCGATGAAGTTCTGGGGCATGTACTAATGGTGTCTACGTGGGAAGTTCACTAAGCTATGTGATCATAGGCAAAAATATAGTCATAGATCACTACGGCTTGCTGACTACAGCGTATACCTCGACCATATGAGCATGAACCATTACCAAGGATCCTTATTCTTTATTCTTTATGTATATACTGTTTGTTTGCAGGTACAATGATCTTCCTTTGGTTCCTCCTACCTCGTCCAAACTGGATAAAGGTTTTATTTCTTTGTACGGTATGCACTTGTCTCAGGATATGATCAGCCTAAGATCAAGGAGGACGATCCAAGTCATGCATGAATGGAGATAATCCTTGTCTGTTCCGCAAGCAATACTCAGGTCAACTTGATCCATTATATCAAGTTGCTTGTATTAACTTGCTATATCAAATCCATGTAAGAAATACTCTGGTCATCTTGAATCTTTATGTCAAGTTGCTTGTATTTTCTTACAACATTTTAAAGCTCAATGATGAAAAATAAAGCACTATGGATCGTCATTTCATCTCATCTGTATATATTGCATTTCATTGCATTCCACCCATCCATACATTCATAAATAGCTGCATATCATTCATACATAGTAATCACAATGGATACTCTATTTTTCCTCTTCTTCCATAGGAATGTAATAGGTCCTCCATTTCTTCTATCTAACATTGAACCCCCCCCACCCTCCCCATCTCGATAATCACCATCACATACCCTACATCATGTCCCAATCAACCTAATCAAGCCACGTTCATCACCATCCATCTCTAATAGGAGGGATTGTGTTTCCCATCCTCATTCATCCACAAAATTAAGCCAGTTACTCTGTCTACACAGATACATCGACTCCCACACACCTAGACTATCAACAGATACTCTGATCACGTATCTTCGGGTCTCAACAGGTAATCGATTATGGTAATCCTAGACTACATCAGGCATTTATCACAATGACCTAGTCTCAACGGGGCTGCCATGATTCCCCACAACCATCCATCACACGCACATACTATCAATTGATCAACCAATCAAACACAATCCAACGAACAATTACATCAATTGTCTACGTCTCAACGAGTATTTTGCTTCATATACCTTGACTTCATCGGGCAATTACATCAATTGTCTAAGTCACCATCAGGTCACTTTGATTCACTTACTCAGACTTTATCATGTCCAAGCGACCAACTGACATCAACTGTCATGCTTTGACTTGACCGGGGCAATTCAACCGATTGCACCAGATTGTCCAACCAATTTTGATCAATTGTATAGCATCAATCCAAACCCCACACTACATCTGCTATGTATCTCTTGCATGACCTCAGGGTACTCGCTGGCTTGTTGTTTCTTCATATTCACTCCATTTTCTCCCATTCTTTCATCATTAGTTCTAATTTCTTCTATTCTACCTCCCCTCCACTTTTCATTCTTTTTCGAGAGATCGCCCGATTTTTCAAAAAAAAATTCGGCCCATCTCTCGAGGGGGCATACCACCCATTAAATTTACATTTTATGGGGCATTTCTTCACACCTATTTTTCTTTCTTTGAAACGACGCGATAAACCGCACCGTCTCAAAGAGGGGCAAATGTAGTCACATAAATCTGTCCACTTAATTAAATGAATACTTAGTATTTATTTGATTATTTAACCATCAATTAATAATTAATTAAATTAATATATTTAATTAATTCATCTTAACCCTCTTCTCCTATTAATTAAATAAATTATTCAATTTATTTGATTTAATTCACTTAACCAAATTCAGACCATTAATTAAATAAATAAATCATATTTATTTAATTAAATATTCTCTCACATTTAAATAAATTAATATTTATTTAAATCCCCCAAAATCCCACCTCTCACATTTAAATAAATTAACATTTATTTAAATCACCTTTATCCTCCACCCACTTGCATTTTCCTACAAATGCAAGTTGCACAATTATTTTAAATAAATCATTTATTTAAATCACCTTTATCCTCCACCCACTTGTATTTTCCTACAAATACAAGTTGCACAATTATTTTAAATAAATAATTTATTTAAATCACCTTTATCCTCCACCCACTTGTATTTTCCTACAAATACAAGTTGCACAATTATTTTAAATAAATAATTTATTTAAATCACCTTTATCCTCCACCCACTTGTATTTTCCTACAAAAGCAAGTTGCACAACTATTTTAAATAAATTATTTATTTAAAATCCTATTTATCCTCACCCACTTGAAACCTTTAATGGTTTCCCTTAAAGTAGTCAAACTTGATGGCTTTAAAGTCTTCAAACTTGATGGCTTCCTTCTATAGTCTTCTTAAGACTTTAATGGTTTTCCTTAAAGTCTTCAAGCCTTTAATGGTTTCCCTCAAAGTCTTCAAGCATTTTAAATGCTTTATCTTCATTTTTCTCATTTAAATAAATTAATATTTATTTGAATATTTATCCAAATGCAACTTACACCATTTAATTGAAATAAATGATTTTATTTTAATTGAAAATACCAAAATTTCTCCCACTTGCATTTTCCTACAAAATCCACTTGTATGCCTAAACCCCTTCTAGATTCTTCTAAACCCTTCCTAATTAGCCTAAATTCATCCCTTAAATATTGTCACATTCCTAAGCAAATTGGAGTCACTTCTCAAAGACTCCAAAGTCTTTGAAAAGCAATTAATGCTTTGTGTGTTCAACAAATTAACCCTCAAAGTCTTGGATAACCTTTGAAAGCTTCCAACCTTCAACCACTAAATGGCTCAAAGTCTTTGATAACCATTGAAGGCTTTCAACCTTCAACCACTTAATCCCCAAAGTCTCCAATAACCATTAATGGTTAATTCAACCCTCCCACATGGTTAAAACATTTGTTTTGACTCAACCTCTACCCAACCCAAAGGTCTCATCAGGCCATTAATGCTTTGACCATGATTATCTCTTAAACATTTGCACAAAGGTTTATCCTTGGATTAACTCTTAATCCAATGGGTAATCTTAATTTAGACTTGACCCTTACCTTCTAGATAACCATGAGGTCTTCTCAGGCCTTTAATGCCTCCAACCTCTTCTCTCAACCCAATCCTATGTTGAAACTTGTCACCATTTTATTGGTGCCAATTGTGCACATGGATCCCCAACTTTCAATCCTAACCCTTGTTAAGATTGCTCAATCTTAACCCTTCATTTCCCTATTTCTTCTATAAATAGAACCCTTCTCCTCAAGCAAAAGGAGAAGCATTTTAGAGTATTGTTGTTATACTGGCATTAGCATAGAGCTTTTTCATAGCATCACTATCTACTCTAGCATAGTATTTAGCTTTTCATTTCATATTTGAAGCTTAGTATTAAATCTCAATCCTCCATAAGCATCCATAGTGCAAAAAGCTGCTGAGAGCTACACTCATTTGGGACTTGGAGAGGAGAGGAACAAGGGAGGAGCAACTATGAGCATCTTGATTAGCTATTTCATTTTATGTTTATATGCTTTCTATTTCATGCTTAATATCTCTCTTGATATGCCTGTTTAGGATAATCTTTTGTTGCTAACACTAACGTTTGTTTCTTGTGCTCTTGTGTGTGTTGCCATCAAACAGATTTTCTAATCCTTTTTGCAGAGCATCATTTGGTGAACCCGACGTGAATCCAAACACCAAAAAGATCAATTTTTTTTTTTTTTTTAACCAATAACATGTTTGAATGTTGAAAATGTCACACAGGTTGCGATTTTGACACTGTTTTGGTGCGTTTGGCATTATTTTAGCGCTATTCCCCCTGTTTCAGTGCTTTTCCCTTCTCTGTCTTTCCCTTTCTTTTAATACGTTTGTGTTAAATAGTGCCTCTGTTCAAACGCAAACTAGCGCTATTGTAACAAAACGTTGTACAAATCACCTTGTAACCAACAAAAAAAAAAAAAATTAGGCTTGTAGAAGCCCACCAAATAGGCGGATTTTACTAACTATTTTTCTCTTTTGTGCAGATTTAAATTAGATTAAAAAGTATATTTATATTTTTTTACTAACTTGTTTTTTGAAGTTGGTTTTAAAAATGAATTCACTTTTTATTTTGGTTTAAAATTAACTTCACATTTCAACTTTGGGCTTTTAAAAAAAAGAATCACCTATTTGTTTGGGGCTCTTAAAAAGAATTTCATTGTTCCAAGGTAAAAAGAACCACAAACTTATACAAAAACAACTTTATTTTTTTTGCAAGTTAGGAAACAAACTTCGTTTTGGTGCTTAAAATAAACAAGGCAAAATTTATTTCTTGCATCAAAATAAAACTCACAATCCACACTTCCATTTTTGGTGCAAATAAAATTCACAATCAACTTGTCTCATTTTTAAAGCAATTTTACTTCATGCAAACGTGTTTTTCATTAAGTTGACCAGGATTTTCAAATTCTAGTTTACTCCAACAATTGCCTTTGAAAATTAAAAAGAACACCATGATTGTTGGAGCAACATCTCCAAATAGATAGAAAATCATTGCGATGACAAATTAAAAGGAACAAGTGAATTTTGTGTTTGGCACACTTGTGCAAAAGAGTTGGTCGAGTGGTCCTACCTCTAACACACACTATCCTCTCCCTTGGCTCTCGTGGTCCTAGGTGCAAGAGAAAAGTGTTAGTAACGCTCAAATTTTATCTTTTTAAGAGAGGCCTGCCAAGGGATCGATACTCTTGGGAACGACCTCGAGCGGTAAATCCTTCGAGCCGCTATAGAAATCAGGTGAGAGCGAAAGCTGTAGCCTTGGGTATAGCTGTTCCTACAGTGTAACTGGCCGAAAGGACAAATGGGCCCCACCACCAGTTACAAGGCTCTTAAGTGAGTCACTGCAGAATGAACTTATGTCCAAAGCCATCGAACATGACTAAACACCTTTAAGTAGTAGCCCACCTGTTCTATTGATTGAGGATATTTGAGGTATAATTTAGTGCAAGAGCATAGATGGTTTTGCTCCCAAGATACTCACCATACATATTTCCTTGAGTAGAAACATAGCTTTTTGAAAAGTCACTTGTGGCTTGATAAAAGTGGTGACTCCCCCATCATAGGGATCATCTATTTGTTATGCTCGTGCAAGACTTAGTATATCACATCCTTACCTGCCACGGCGGGATTCATAAGGTATGTAGTACCAAAGTCGAAGAAATATCAAGATGTGGGCTAAATTTATCACAACTGGCCATTTGACCTTAGGGATAAAAAGTGTTTGAAGTGTGTTCGTTTTACAGACCTAGTGCGAATTGAGCCGACTTCAGGCTTTGGAAATACACCTTAAAATACATCTAAAGGAAGGGTCAAAAACAAGTCCAAGAATTGGGTTGATCTAGACCCATACTCATTTGTGCCTTTGAGGCTACAATCTTGTGTTTGTGTGCTTGCTTTGTTTTCTTGTCAAAGAAAAATCAGAAAATCAATCCCAAAAACAAAGTATTCATTCAACATCTGTCAACACAACCAAAAATACCAAAAACAAAGTGCAAACAAACAAAGAGTCAAAAATTTATGACCATTCTTCACATCTTGCGAAAGAAGAAGTGTCATCAGAGTATCACCTTGAAAAGGAGACCACTAAGCTCAAAGGCTTTAATCAAAAGGAGGAAATTCTTCTATATCAATCGACAAATCTTTGTCTCCCATAGAGTCTTTCTACATCGCATGCGTCTATACCTTCAAGGTAAAACAAACGAGTTTGATTCAGAATCATTGAACCGCAGAGCTTTTATGCAATATAGAGCTCTGAGTTATCACAAAAATCAAGGAGGAAAGATTAATCCCAATTTCTTCCCAAACATCTGTATCACCTACAACACAGCTCGAGAAATGCCACCAACGCCTGAAAGGGAAGAAGTAGAGTTTGTTCCATTTGTAACACAAAGTTTTTATTAAAGTTGAAAACAAAACATCCATCATCTCATTCATACATCATTTTTCCATCATCAATTCATCCCAAAACTCTCAAAACATTAAGAGGTTCTTGTCCCAAGATTCCTTTTTTAGATATTGCTTGAAATCAAACACATCACATCACTTTTAGATTGTTTCTACATCTAGGATAAGCTCATCCTAAGAGACACATCTACGCAGGTTAAAACTAGTTCATGAGTGAATCCTCTCATTGCTAGGTAGTCAAAATCTGTAACACATCTCAGATTTCTCTACACCTTATCACATCCAAACTCATCAAAACAAACAAGCAATTCAAAGAAAGAATTCTGGTTACATTTACCTTTAGAGTGCTAGAGATCTACAATCCACTAATCATCCATCTTTCATTGAACAACTCATCATCATCTTCAATCAACTTCAACACAAACTTGCAAACAAAATGGCTCAAACCCGATCGCGATCAAGGCAACGAGAAATAGAAATTGAGGAAGAAGAGGACAACCTCAATGAATTTCAAGAAGCACTTGGAGGAAATGTAAATGATGAAAACCCAAGTAGTCCCACTCCTTCAACAATCGAAAGGGTTCAGCATAACCCTCACTTTAATAGATTATTTGATGAAATTCTCAGGAGCAATGCGGATGCTCACTTCTTAAGACTTGCTCAAGAAGGAGCCAAACTCCCCTCAGACTTTGATCTTGCCCAATTAAGACAAGCATCAGAAAGACAAAGTCACCATGAGGAGGAAAGGCGTAGAGATCCCATCAGATATAACATCCCTCGAGGTAACCCACCACCTCCTCCTCCAAATGAAATGGAGATGTTGCGGCAACAAGTCGCGAATCTCGCCCAACAACTTCATAGTGGTGTTAAGACCAATCAATTTTCACTTAACGACATCTGTCCCTATCCGTTTGATAGGAATCTTTATATGCCACCCTTTCCACGCGGGTTTGAAACACCCAAATTTGAAAAATATAGAGGAAAGGGGGATCCCCGTGATCATGTCCGAGAATTTCATTCTGCTTGTCTTGAAGTAGCTTATGAGGACACATACCTAATGCGCCTTTTTCCCCAAAGCTTGGGAGGAACAACCACATCATGGTTTTCCCAACTTCCAGGTGGCATTAGAACATTTGAGGAACTCATCCAGAAGTTCCTATCTCATTACTCTTATAATATTGAACGCGACATCACCATGGCTGATCTATGCAACACCAAACAAAAACCAGGTGAATTATTCTCAGTATTCCTGCAACGATGGCGCCAAATGTCTAGCAGACGTTCTCTTCAGTTACCTGAACGAGAACTAGTGGAAATTTTCATTTCCAACTTAAACGAAGAAATGGAATTTCACCTGGATGTCAAAGATACCGATTCTAGCAAGTAAAATGGCAGCACGCGGCGCTACTTACAACAAGTCAGCAAGTCGGGATTAAAGGTTAAAAGGCGGGTCCCATAGGTGAGTCAGATCGCAGAAGGGTATGTGACCTGGAAAATATAGGTGTCATGAATTGATCGGAGCCCAATGCTTTCTCTTGGCAAATGAAAAAACAACATGTCAGCTCTAGAGGTGATTGGACGCCAGGTGTTCAAAGTTGAGTCAAAGGGCCCACCCCTCACGGAGTCTATTCAGATGGTTAAGTACCAAGCAACTAGAAAATGATCTGACGGCTTGCGCTTTTTCGCAAGGACAAGATGCTCGTGCTTTTTACCCTGCGAAATAGCGAAAGTAAATGAGGATCGTCCATGTGTCATGATAGATGGTAATGTGTCCATGAACACGTGGTCTTAAAAGGAAGTCGTGGGCCCGCCAAGGTGGAACCGGCGGTATAAAAGAAAGACACGCGGTCGACGTTGAGTTAAATGCAAAAAGCCTTGCAAAGCCAGTGGTCGGGTGCCATGTGGTAGCACATAGTCAACAAAGAGGCTGGACCCAATGCGGAGCCAAGGCTGTTAGTGTAACTGTCGATCAATTCTGATTTGATCGAACGGTTTGCGCTATTTCGCAAAATGAAATGGTTCGTGGTTTAAAACCAACGAAACGGCAAAATGATGTGGCATTCCAATCGGATGGTCTGGCTAGTCCTGAGGGTGAGTAAGCTGATGGCATGTGGTAGAAAGTGCAACAGTCAGCGAAGTGGGTCTGATAGTTTCAAAGAAGGTGGGTCCCAGAGAAGATAGATACCGCGAGATAAAGGCATCTTGACAAATACAAGTGGTGAACATAGAGAGGAACTCGATATTTCCTCTTAGCAAATCAAAGATTGACATATCAGTTTGAAAGATGACTGGATGACGGGTGTGCAAAGTCGAGTCAGAGGGCCCACATTTGCAGGTAAACGTTTAGAGTATAAAAACCGATCAATTCTCATTTGATCGGACGACCTGCGTTGTTTCGCGAAGGTGAAGTGCTCGCGTGTTAACCCCCGCGAAATGGTGAAAAGGTTTTTCGTTCTTAAAGGCAAAGTGAGCATGAAGTATAAAGGGCGATCAAGTATGGTTTGATCTAACGGCTGGCGCTATTTCGTGCTTGTAAGATGCCTAAAGGATATGCTCAGCGAAATAGCGAAAACCCACTAGCTATTAGGTGAAGGCACAGTTAGTGAAAAGGTCAATTGTCCAAGTAAAGGTTAAAGGTCGTGCAGTTCAGGTCCCATCCAACGCTTGGCGTAGTTTCATGAAAGTAAAGTGCTCACTTAATAACACTCGCGAAATGGTGAAATGAAATAAGGCTTAGTGAAAAGGGTGGAAGTATTAAGCTAGTGTAAAGACCGATCAATTCTCATCTGATCGGACGGCCCGCGTTGTTTCGCAAAGTAGAGTTGCCAAGAAATTAATTTCTGTGAAATAGCGAAAAGGAAAAAATGCATGGGCGTTGTGACCCATTGGAGCGAAAAATTCGAATTCTTTCATGAATTCAATTCTGAAAGGACAGCCAAGCATGTGGAATCAATGTCGGAATTAAGAGCCCAGCCGCCATACATGATCTCGTATCAATTGAAATAAGATATCATTCTGAAGAGCGCTTGCAAAGAAACAGTTGCAGAGCAGACTTCTTCAATTGCAGAGCTAATTCCTTCGAGTACAAGCAGGTTTCTCTATACTCTTGTTCAGCCATCTTTCTTTTAATTGTGTATGTCTTACTGAGATTCTAATTTGTCATAGAACAATTGAAAGAAATTGTTGAATCACTTGCTTAAGTTTCTAAAAGAGATGGCACCTAAAAGGGAATTCTCAGGAAAAGTCAATTATCACGAGAGGGCAATTTGTGATGATTTCCTTCAACAATTAACGTTGTCAACTAATGTGGCTTCCAAAATGAAAGAGTTGGTGCCAAAAGCTTCTTGCCTGAAAATAGGAGAGGGTTTATATGAAAGGGAATTGGTTAAGAGACCCTCAAGTATGGATGTCTGGGTTAGGGTTATTCAAGGTTGGGTTCAGTATGAGAAATTCTCCAGCCCCTCGGAACAATATATGGGAATTAGATGTTGGAAAGTTGGTGGTTCCAGGGGTTTTCTTTGACGCAGACCTTCTGACTCAGATTGCACATAGCTACGACCCAATTTCAAGAAGTGTAAAGGATATCAGCAGGAAGACCCTCATTGAAATTAACAATGAAGAATTTAGGAATGCCTTTGGGTTGAGTGAATACACTAATCTTCTGGAGCCTATTGATTTTAAATCATTAGCTCAGGTGTATAATGTGCAAAGAAATCACCTAAGAAATGGGCCTCTTAAAGAATTTTTTTTGAAGATAGGCGGGTTAACTGTTGTGGGACCTAATACTAAAGAGCCCTTCTCTCTAAATTTGTTTACCCTTAGGGCTAAAGGATTATACTGGTCACTCTGCCAAATCCTAGGGGAAGATGCTGAAGTGAGTATGCCCACTCACTACATGTTGATGGTTGCTCAGATTTTGAATCCTTCTGTGGCAATAACTTTTGATTACGTTTCTTTTATAACTGATGCTATCCATAATGGATTGATAGGGATCAGGAACGGGAAAGTAGATAGGCCCTTCGGGTGGTACTCCCTTCTTATGCATTTGTTTTTATTCAAGGGTGGTGACTATTTTGCAAGTGGGATGGACCTTATAAAAGAAAAGGATGGGGAAAAGATGCCAGTGCAATTATGGAGCACTATTCTGTCATGGGACAGAGAGGATGCAAGCTTCCTAAGGTTTGATAAATATTTTGCATCAAAAATCAGGACCCTTATCTGTTTGGAAAACCCAAGAGTCCCTAAGGTACTTTTGGAATTCATTAGGCCACAAAAGTTTGCAGAGGACATAAAAATTGTCCACAATTGGGGTGATATCTATCTATACCCTATTTCAACAATTTTTCAGAATATATGGTTTCACAGGTACCCCATTTTTGTTACCTTATCAAGTCCCTCTTAAAGTGGGAATTGCAGAGATACTCAGGCAAATTGGTGTTGTACAAGAGGCAGAGTTGACAGGTAGAGGCAAAGAGACAATTTTCCCTACAATCACCATGGCACACCAATTTGTAATAACCAAAGGAGGTTGGAAATGTTTTGGAGATTTCCTCCAACCATATCATTTATCAACTGCAGTCTCTTGGTGTGTTGACCCCGAAGATTTCTTCAATCGTATGTTTAGGAAGAGGGTTGTATCCAAGGCCAAACCCCATCAATTTCAGTTCCCTGAGGACCTTATCAGGAATGAATTTGATTTGGATGAACAAGAGCTAAGAAAGGAAAAGTGGATAGCCTATAAGAAGGCCTTAGACTTGGTGCATCAACTTGACATAAGTTATGACCCTTTGTCAAGCTTTCACCCCTTTGCAGAGAAGATGAAGTTTTTAATTCTTAGTTTTGAGGAGGTGATGCAAACACTAAAAGAAAAAAGGGAGGTTGTAATCAAGAATAACCCTGAGAAAGCAAGGTTGATCTTGAATAGGTCTGTATCTGCTAGGCCGATCCCTCCGAGTAATTATATGCTGCATAAGAAGTCTAATTATAGTGTACTTATGCCTGCTTCAGGCGATCCCTCTACCTCTAAAGGTAAAAGGAAGATACACGATGTCATTGATATCCCTAGTAGCCCAAAGAGACAAAGAGTGGGAAAAGAGATACAACCTGAAGAACCTATGTATTCCCCATCACAATCACCTATCCATATAGGAGATGAACAAGCAGCAGCTGAGCAATTATTGCAATTAGGTAGTCTAGGGGAGATTGCCTACACCTATGATGAAGTAGATGAAGGAATGCCAGAAGAGTCCTTAGCTACTGAAATGAATATCACCACTAATGAATTCAAAGGCCAAGAATGGGACCCTGAGATCAAGCGAGCTAGTGAAGATTTCTTGGTTGATGACAAGTTCATCACATCAGAAGCATTCATGCAATTTGTGTGGAAGCAAAGCATTGATAGATATAATGAAAGGTGTGAGAAAAGGAAGGGTGAGCAGCCTCATAAAGACCCAGCTACAGTTGAGGAAGAAATAAAGCAAGAAATGGTTGAAGAATTTAAGACCATCACTCCTCAACAAGGAAGAGACATGGTGGCGAAGGCTGGGGTACTTATCCTCCCCGAATGGGATATAGCAGATGCTCTAGTCTTGGAAGCAGTAAGAAAGGAGACTAAACCTATGGAGGGAGTCACTTTCAATAAAGAGAATGTTGCATTAGTTATGTGGTCTCTAAAAAGAGATGAAAACAAGAAGAAAAGGGACACCTCAATGTCAAGTTACCTTGGGGGGATGATGGTGAAGAGGGTGCAGACTACTGGGGTAGTGGAAGCTGCCAGCACTGTATTAGAAACTACAAAATTTAGTGTTGCAGTGGCAGAAAGGGAAGCTAAGGAAAAGGCAAATCTTGAAGCTAAATTGGAGACAATTTTGAAAGCCTACACTAATGCTCAAAAAGAGGTAAGGAACAAAGATAGCATCATTGCTAAGCTGCAGAGCCAGTTGACTGGACAATACCATCAAGGTGAGTCTTCAACACTGATGATCTCCTCTTCTCCTACCAGACCTCCACCTACCAGCCCTATCATTGAGTTCCCACCGTCTCCAGCACCTTCTAGCTCTCAAATGATTGAGATTACTCCTCAAGAGTTAAAGAATCTAAAACAGGCCCAAACCATGTATGCAAAGAAATATGAGGATAAAGTGAAGGCCACTGTAACTAGTTTTGCAGACACCGTGAATGCCTCCTTGCTATACAATAATGTAAGTAAAATTTTGGTTATATGGAATGAGCTCAGGGGAGACAAGGCCATACTGACACCTATTTTTGACAAATGGAGGCCCAGGGAGCAAGATTTGGAGTTTATGTGTGTATCTTGTGATGAAGCAAAGGCCAATCCTATCATTAGATCCACTTCTAACATCACTAAAGATTTAGTACAATTAGCAGCAGGGGTGGATAATGTTGATAGGAAAGTTAATTTGTGCAAAAAGGAGTATACTGATCAAGTTTTTGAGTTGCTCCCAAGAGTTTTTGCTAGCCCAGATCAATTAAAGGACAAACAACTGTGGCTTAAGGAGATAGAAGCCAAATTGTCAGCAAGAATTAAAGGAATTATTGATCTAGATGATGCTTCTTTCTTTGTTATAACAATACAAGAGATAGAGAAAATTAAGGCACGTTATAGTTTTCTCAATTCAGAAGTCAACAAATTGAGAAACTCCTGGAAAAGGTTGACCAAAGCCAAGGCTAAAGTGATTAATTTTTCATGGCCAACTGATGATGTGTACAATGAGTGGACAACAAAATATGTCACTCATGATCCGGAACAGTTGGAGAGCACCCCTGAAAAGGTAGAAGAAGTTACAACCGAACAGCCTGTTGAAGAAGTTGTAGAGACCGAAAAGAACTTGTAACTGTTTTTGTGAAAAGCTTTGTAACTTCTTTGTTTTTTGAAAGAAATGATTGTAACAAACTCTCCTCGAAAATTCCGAAGCTTTGTGCATCCATGTTGTTATAAATGGATACCAGGACTAGAGGAAAGGGGATCGCAAAGAATTGTAAGAAAACGCTGCAGAAATTTATCTGAGTTTTTCTAATAAGTCTAATGGAGAATATTCAAAAACTTCTTGTAATATTTTTTTGAACTTAATATCAATATACAGACCATCGATTTTGAGTGAAGCTTTGTATCATCTTCAAGTGTGTTTACAATTTGTTTACTGTTTACATTCTGAATAATCTAGGGTTATTTTGTTTGAATGGGATTGCAAGGCAATTTTCAGTAGAAGTGTTCGCTAGCTTTTCTCTTTAGGAGGGAAATTAAAGATGTGGGGGTCACTCATACCAGTAAACTCTTTGGAAGAGATTTTGAATCTTGATGATCATAGCTTAATTTGGAATGCATAAATTCTTATAGGTGTCAGGCATATACAAGGATTAATAGAAACCAAGCCAACGGGATGCGTAAAGATATTTTGTTTGAGGAGTATTATCTGAGTTTAGATGACTCTGTGACCTTGGATAGGGCACTGGTATTGATTGAAGTTGTTTATTGCATGTTTTGTTGATCGAAATGTTGAATTTAAGTATAATTTCCATTCTTTTATTTTCAGTTAATTTCAAGGTGAATAGATCCACTGGTTTTCTGGACTGGTTTGTTGTGGGTTTATGTTTGAAAGTGTGAATTCAATTCACAAAGGTATACCCACCTGGGCTCTGAGTAAGTCCGAAGTGTAGAAGGTTCAATCAAACCTTGACATATGTTGTCTTGAGAATTTCCTCATCTTTGATGTCTCTTCTGCACCGAGTTCAATCATATTATTTTAAGGATGTTAAAAAGAATCAGATTTTGAAGACAACAGTAATAACTCAGAGTACTCCATTTAGTACGTTTCATTACTATTTTTTTCATCAAAAATATTTGGAGTGCTACTATATCTGTCATTAAAAATGATTAGTCTGACATCCTCAAGGAGTCCTTGTTCTCTAGTCCACTTAATCATTTCATCTTTATTGACCGCCGCGTTGGCTTCCCAGTCAGCAAACCTGTTGGCTTCACGATAGATATGAGATATATAACTTTTTTCAAAAGTGCTAATAAGGTCTCTAGCGGCTTTTATAATATTATTGATAGACCATGAGGGCTTAGAGGTCCCCTTGAGACATTTAATGATATTGTTTGAATCCCCTTCAATCCATATGAAGGGGCAATTCCATCTTTTAGCAAGGAGAATTCCTTGGAGAGCTACGATTGCTTCTACTTTGTGGTTTGTTTGACTCCCTATTGGGACAGCAATCATTTCCTTGCATATTCCTTTATCATCTCTAAGAATAGCTCCACAACCCACAGGGCCCGGATTACCTTTTGCAGCACAATCAAAATTGACTTTGAACCAACCATGAAGGGGAGATTGCCATCTTTCTTCAAGTCTTTTGTTTTGCTTGGGGTCAGAGCTTCCAGCATTCTTCAAATTCCAAAAACTTAAAATGTTAGATTCCAGGGGGTTGGTTGAAAAACATAGACCCCCAATGATCCCAATATTCTCCACAATCGCCCATTGTATTTTCTAGAACACAATATCCTGATTGAAGGAAGTGTCCTTGAAGATACGATTGTTTCTTTCTTTCCATAATCCCCACAGAATGTGAGGAAGTGATAGCTGCCACAGAGATCTCAAAAAGGAGTTAGACCAATGGATATTCCAGGAGTAGAACAAGTCACTGATAGTTTTAGGAAACACCCAATCAATGCTAAAACTTTTAAGAAATCTATCCCAAACCGAGGCAGAAAAGAAATAGTGGATGGCTAGGTGGTCCACTGACTCTTCCTCCTTAAGACACAGAGCACATCTATTAGGAAAGGCAAAACCTCTACCCTTAAGGTTATCTAGGGTCAAGATTTTATTTTGAAGAATAGTCCAATAGAAAAAGTTGATTTTGGTGGTCAGGCCCTTAATCCAAGCTTTAGACTAGAAAGGATTATCAAGAGGGGTGGGGGAGAGACCACCATACATTGAAGAAACAGTAATGATACCTTTGGGTTCATATTTCCAAATGAGGGAGTCTTCCTCTTTGTTCAACCAGACCGAAGACAGGTGGATCTTGAGCTTTATGAGGCTTGGGTGGATACTTTCAATGTTTTATCATTTATTTCCAGACCAATACCCTTCAACTCAGGTGCCAAAAATTCTAATATAGGAGGGAGCATGAGGGGCCCATTCAAGGAAATCGGTCAAGGGTTTATCAAAAAGCCAGGGGTCTTCCCAGAATTTAACTCTCCTACCATTTCTAATTTTCCATATAACTCCTTTAGTAATGCTTTCTCTGCACTTAGAGGCATGGTTCCATATATGGGACCCATTAATACTGATTTCCGAATTGATAAAAGAAGAAAGAGAAGAGGATAGAAGAGAGTACTTACTTCGCCAGATTTTACACCATTCAGTATCTGAATGGAACATTCTCCAGACCTGCTTGGATAGGAGAGCTTCATTTAAGGTCTGGATTCTTCTTAGGCCCAGACCTCCTTTAATTTTCGGTCTACATGATGAATACTAAGAGGGGGGGTGAATTAGTATGCCAAAAATTATTGTACTTAAACACTTTACTAGTCTAGCAGTAAACCGGTAAAATAGTTTAGCAAACAAACTGGTTAGCACACATGCAAACCAAATAGAAAATAATGCATTCACCCACAGAAGCACAATCACCATAACACAAAAGATTTTGACGTGGAAACCCAAATGGGAAAAACCACGGTGAGATGAAACTCACAAGTAACTATCTACAGAATAGGAACCAGACCGGTTAAGGTCAGATTGGTTAAGGTCATACAATGTTCTTTACCAGAACAGATCCTGTTAGGAATCTCAATCTCTATTTGGAGATAAGTCCGATTAAAGACTACCTTGCTAGAGGATTTTAGATCCACAGATGTGAACCACCTTGTTAGAGGATTTACAAAAGGCTTTTTGGGCCTACCCGGTTAAGGGCTTCAGACTTGTCGAAGATGTGAGTAATCAACAAGTGAGTGATCTAGCAAATAGCACAGATTGCTTGGTTAGATCCTTGATAGCTTGTTCCTAATGCATTCCAGCTCTTCAACACATTCATACTCTACCTTTTCTCACAGACATGAACTTATCTTCTATAATCTCACTTACAAAAACTCATCAACCACCTTAAACCCTAGCAACAACCTAAAACCCTAGACATGATGTCCTTTTAAAGGATTCTGATTTCATGTCGGTCCAATAGGATTACAATACAATTTCCTAGGTTCAATGCATCTAGACATAATTGGTAACACGACACAAAAAGCACCGCCAGAGTGTCGGCACCGCAAAACAATCGATGGATGGTAACTCATCGCAAAATGTTAGTTGGTAACTCATCATAGAGTATTACCAATTCAAACAAAATACCGGTTGCCAGTTTAACAAAATAAAGACTGGGAAATATGAGTTGTGCTGCTTTGTTCCTTTGTACCGCTTGAGATCCTCAAACCGCTTGGGGTCTTCATACCGCTTCAGACCGGTAAACACTTTCTGCAAAACACCGATAGTCTAAAGACTATAATACATCATACCAGTTGGAACAAAAAGCGGTTGAGCTTTAACTCATACATACAAAAAGTGATCTCAAATCAAGTGTGTGTCCATCAATGACAATCACAGCATCAATCATCAAAAATGCCAACACTACATACCTGATCCCAAGCCACATGAGACATTCTTTTCTTGTCCTCAACCCCTGACCATAGAAATTTTCTTTGAATTTTCTCAATTGCATTAGCATACTTAATTGGAATTCTAAAAAGGCTTAGGGCATAGATTGATATGCTTTGAAGAGATGCTTTTAGAAGTTGAATCTTTCCAACTTGACTCAAAAGGGCTCCTTTCCAACCAGCTATTTTTTTAATGAAATTTATCCACAAGTGAGCTCCAAAAAGGATCAGGAGGTGCAATGCCCATGAGGAGGCCAAGATAGGTCGCAGGAAGATCAACAATCCTACATTCCAGGATTCTGTTGATTCTTTGTTGTCTTCTCTCTGGAGTATTGATGAAAAAAACTTCACTTTTGACCCAATTAATGAGCTGACCAAAAGCTGAGGCAAACTTACAAAGAGTATTCTTCAGGGTTCTAGCTTTAGAGATACTTGATTCCCCCATAATAATAGTATCATCCACAAACTGTTGATGGGAGAAAATAAGGTCAGCAGAAGAAGGTTGGAGTCCCTTAAAAGATCCTTGCATAACCATATTTTCCATGGACCTACCAAAACATTCTGCCATAATGATAAAGAGGATAGGGGAAATGAGATCCCCTTGACTTAGACCTCTAGAAGCTTGGAAGAAGGGGGAAGGGGAACCATTAACAAGAACAGCAAAAGAGGCTGAAGTATAAGCTGGTTGAAAAGGTCAACACATTTAGAGGAAAAACCATAAGCAATAAGTACCTTCACAAGAAAAGGCCAGTCAACCCGGTCGTAGGCCTTGGAGAGATCAAGCTTAAGGATGAGACCCTGATTCTTGGCCCTAACAAGAGAATGAATATTCTCATGGATAGTTATAATGGAGTCAAGAATTTGTCTACCAGGGACAAAGCCATTTTGTTGATGATTAATCAAAGAAGGAATGACAGTCAGATTTCTGGTGGTAAGGACCTTGGAAATAATCTTATAAAAAGAGTTGCATAAACTGATTGGTCTAAACTTGTCCATAGAGTCTACACCTTGGATTTTGGGAATGAGAGCAATGAAAGTATCATTGATTTCTTTCAAAGGTCTTCTAGCCCATAAAAATTCATTGACCCCATTGGAGACATCTTTCCCGACGATGTCCCATAAATCTTGGAAAAAGAACATGGGGAAACCGTCTGGACCGGGACCTTTGTTACCATCAAAGGAAAAAATAGCATTTTTAATTTCCAAGATCGAAGGAATGGAAGAAAGGGAAACATTCATCTGATCATCAATGAGACAGGGAATATTTTGAAGGAAAGAAGATTGAGCATCAGCATCCAAACTGTGATCCCTCCTAAGAAGATCTGAAAAGTACCTTTTAGCTTCATTCCTTATTTCTTCCTCCTTGACCAACTCCCCATTATCCACTATAAGTTTGGTTATCCTATTAGCTGCTTTGTGCTTGATAGTCGACATATGAAGAAATATTGTATTCCTATCTCCTTCCTTTAGCCATATACATCTTGATCTCTGCTTCCAGAAAGTTTCCTCTTTAGCAATGATTTCATGGTATTTTTTAAGAGTCTCATTTTCATCAGCAATGGACACGGTACTGAAACCATCCTTCTGAATTTGGGCCTATATTTTTTTAAGGTCATCTTGAACTTTACCTTTAGCCTCAAAGATATTTCAAAAGCTGGATTTATTCCAGAGTCTTATGTTGTCCTTTACACTTTTAAGTTTCTTTACAACTCTGTATATAGCAGTTCCCTCAACTTGGATACTCCACCATTTCTGAATATTACGGGTGATATCTGGGTGATGAGTCCACATTTTTTCAAATGTGAAAGGAAAGTGTCTCCTTCTTTTAATAGGGTCAGCAATGAAGGTGATAGGAAAATGATTTGACCCAACCCAGATGTGGGCAGACATAGAATAGAAATAATATCTGTACCAATCATCAAAGATGAGAGTCCTGTCAAGGCGAACTTGGATAAGATCATTGCCTGTTCTCCTATTAGTCCGCGTGTAATTACAACCCTGTATCTCCACATCATTGGGGGCCTGAGTGTTAATAAAGTCCATTAGGACCAGTCTACTTTCCAACTAAGAGGGGCTTCCTCCAAATTTTTCCTCCTCTCTCAAAGGACTATTAAAATCTCCCATGACCAGCCAGCTAATATTTTTGAAGCTATCCCTAACTTTTGTAAGTTTTTTCCATAAGGAATTTCTAGCTTTCAAAGTATTGAGAGCATAAATGTTAATGAGGACCCATGAAGTTCCATCTTTTAAATACTCAAATCTAATGCAAGAGAAAAAAATTTCCTGAATAAGAACATGGTCTTTGACACTGTTAAGGTTCCAAATGGTAGCTATGCCTCCTGAAGCACCTTCCGAACAACCACCACTAATATTACCATTTTTGAAAAACTTCAAAGATTCAACTTTTTCTCTACTCATTTTAGTCTCTTGAATAAGAAAAACATCAGGTTTACTATCCCTTATCATATTCCTAATGATATCATGTTTATGAGGATTATTAAGTCTCCTAATATTCCAAGAGATAATCTTCATAGTTACTTACCAATTCCTAACTCCTTAAGAGTCTTCTGGGTCCCATCTGCAATGTTCTTACTGGCCTCCTTGTCTCTAACTTTATGGTTAGAGGGTCGATCTGGGGAAGAGGAGATATACCCAACATCAACTTGAGCTATTATTGATGAATACCAAGAGGGGGGGGTGAATTAGTATGCCAAAAATCTTTGCACTAAAACACTTACACAGTCTAGAGATAAACCGATAAAGCAGTCTGACAATCAAACCGATTATCACACATATAAACCAAAATGCGAATAAACCATTCACCCACAAAAGCAATACAACCATAACACAAGATATTTGACGTGGAAACCCAACTGGGAAAAACCACGGTGAGATGGAACTCACAAGTCACTATCTGCAGAACAGAAACCAGACCAGTTAAGGTCAGACCGGTTAAGGTCTTACAATGTTCTTCACCAGAACAGATCCTGTTAAGAATCTCAATCTCTGTTAGGAGATAAGTCCGATTAAAGACTACCTTGTTAGAGGATTTTAGATTCACATGTGTGAACCACCTTGTTAGAGGATTTTACAAAGGCTTTGAGGCCTACCCGGTTAAGGGCTACAAACTTGTCAAAGATGTGAGTAATCAACAAGTGTTTGATCTATCTACTAGCACAAACTGCTTGGTTAGATCCAGTATGCTCACAGCTAATGCATTCCAGCATTACTTCAGTCTTCTCTATCTCACTCTGAGTTACAACTCGATCTCCTCTCATAAGATCGCTCTACTCTTTCACCTTAAACCCTAGCTCAACATAAACCCTATTCGCAGCTCTTTCAACAACTTTTAAAACCCTAGACATGATGTCCTTTTAAAGGAATCTGATTTCATGTCGGTCCAATAGGATTACATTACAATTTCCTAGGTTCAGTGAATCTAGACATACTCAGTAACACGACACAAGAATCACCGTCAATGTGTCGGCACCGTCAAACAATCAGTGGATTGGTAACTCATCACAAAATGTCGGTTGGTAACTCATCACAGAGTGTTACCGGTTCATACAAAACGCCGATTGTCGGTTTGACAAAAATGCTGGTTGTCAGTTTGACAAAAATGAAGACTGGTAAGAATGTGTTGTGCCGCTTTGCTTCCTTGTACCGCTTGTGATCTGCGAATCGCTTGGGGTCGACATGCCACTTCAAACCGGGAAAACACATTCTGCAAAATCACTACTAGTCTAAAGACAAGAGTACAACATACCGGTTGAGCATGAGCTCATACATATAAAGGGGATCTCAATACAAGTGTGTGTCCATCAATGACAATCACAACATAAACATCAAAAATGCCAACAATTATGTTGGATTTCCTTAGTTGAGAAGCCGAGGGAGTGGTTCCTTTCTCATTCCTGTATTTTGGTATTTTCCAGTCAGCTTCTTTCTCTAGAGCCACTTTCGGATTATTGAGGATTCTAGAAATTTCCTCTTCATTACCCCAGTTAGGGATTCTAGAACCATTTAGATTACTGTTTACAGTTTTTGAATTTTGGTCTGAATCCAAAAGGTTCATACCCAGTATTGCACATTTTTGGGCTTCTTGCATTTTATAAATTGTCATGAGCGGTGAAGAGTCAGCCTTTTCTTCTTGGGAGCCACGGATATCCCCTTCCTCAGGTTGATCTTCTATCTTTTGTGTTTCCTTACCCGCATAAGTATCAACTACCACTTCAGCTGTATCATTTGAAGATTCGGTCTGTTCTTTTAGTTCCTCTGTTCGGATCTGCTCTGTAGCAGAGATATTTACTTTGGTAGCCTCATCTTTCAATACTTCCTAGGTTGGAGGATTGGAAACAGAGGTTGAGGACACTTCCTTATTTTCCCCCAAAGGTTTAAAACAATTATAGTCTGCTTCCTTATTCTCTGAGTTTTTAACTTGCCATACCCAGGAGCCTTTTTACTTTCAACTTGGGGTTTAGTCTGCTTGGGCTCTACCTTCGGCTTGATTGGACAGGATTTTGCCCAGTGACCTACTTTTTTGCAATGGAAGCAGGCAAAAGGGATAGATTCATATTCAATTTGTTGTTTCTATGTTCCTAACTTTGACACTAGAACTATCTGTTCCGGCATATTTGCATCATGGGTTATCCCTACACAAAACCTAGCATGAGTGAGTCTCCTTTTTAAGCTGTGACTGGGTCTATAGAGAGGAGTTCACCAAAGGAGCTTGCAATTCCTGAGAAGATGCTTTTTGCCCAATATTCGAGAGGCAAACCTGCTAACTTCACCCATACTGGGACTTGTGCCAAAAGAGAGTCGTTCATGTTCATATTCGGGTGCCATTTCCGAAGAACCAAAGTTGTCTTTCCTACCATCCAGGGACTTCCACAAAGTATCCTTAATTTATCTTCTTCACATGAAAAAGTAAAAGACAGGAGACCTTTAGGCAAAGTCAAGATTTCAACATTACCCTTCAGAGCCCATTTTCATTTGACATAAGTCCTAACAACTTCGATGTTAGGACGTGAACCCATAAATTTGCCTACCAGGGAGTTCGACATATTGTTTATATTATGATCCAAAACCAGATCAAGAATAGAGATAGCGAACTTTCCACCGGAAGGATCAGAAATATTCTTGACAGGAGGTACAGAGGATTTACCAGATGGTTTTGTTCCAAAAAGGGATGACCATTTCCTAGGTTCTTTTCCGGTCTCCAAGGTCTCTTCATGTGGGTGGGGCCCCTTGCTGGACCCCTCCCCCCAAAACCCGGAACCCTCTTTCATCTCTGGCAGAGTACCGCCAGTCTGCAAAATGTCAACAACCTTTGGAATGTCCAGAGGCTTGTCCTTCTCTCCCATGGGGCCAGCTCCTTCGTTCTAGCCACTCCCACCATTGGAACCAGGGTTCCCGCCTTGCAGAGAATTTGAATTTTGAATTCTCCCATTGCCGCTTCCAACTCCTCCAAGCTCTCCCATTGCTACCAGACCTTCTATGTTAATTGCAGAATGAATTTGATTATGGAATATGTTATTGAAGGTGTCAAGAATTGATTTGTCATTCTACTATAATTTTAGGGCTTGATGAAATGAATGTCTCAAATTTTGTAGAATGACTTATCCCTCGTGTGGTTTAGATCACCTATGAAAATAATCTCCATGCCTAGATATATGATTTAGTGCACGAGACTAGGCTTTGAGTCAAAAATGAATTGGCAAGGAATAGCTGCTTATTAAAAATTTGCTAGAACTCAATGTACCTATATTTAAAGTGGGATGATTTCTATAGACAGCATATGGGAACTTGCTAGGTAAGGGTTATGTTCTCCTCAATCAAGCTCCTAGACAAACTAATTCAATGACAAACATATCATATTGAAGACAATTACACAAGCATAGAGTATGTTTAGGCTAATGCTAAAAGTTGGTGGTGTAATCAATACATTTTATGATCTCTCATGTGAAAGCTCTCATAATGATTCCTATGATATGTCAAATGAATGAAGAATTTCCTTGAATAGAATAACATGGCACGTAAACATGTAGTATATTAGTTCATAATGGCTAATAAAAAAAAGTCAAGGATTTAAATTTAAATTTTAAATTTTAAAAGTGTGAGGTTTAAATCCACAACAATAAAAATGGCCTAGATCAATTTTGTACTCATGGATTTATTCCAAAGTGGTGAATGGGAGATCAAGGAACTAAAACTATTTCCTATGGATGAGCGATGATGTGGTCATGTTGTGATAATTCATGAGTTTCACACAAGAATATATCACTTATAGACATTGTATTGCATAAAGGATGCCATAATTGAAGTGGGCATGAAACACAAAAAAAAAGATATATGATTTTAACCATTATATTTTTTCCTAACTTTGATGTGGATTCAAATTACTATGAAGATGCATGTCAAAATAAATTAAGCAAACAATATACAAGAAGTAGATCTTTTTAAACACTCAAATGATATAGATATGAGTGATAATTCTTGTACTCTCCCCACAAAGAGTGATCCATTAGAAAATCACAAAACAAAAAAGCATGCAATGAGTAAATTTTATCACACATTTAAAATAGGAATTAACTATATATGCTTGAAAGCTCTCTAAATATAATGAAATTAAAAAGGGGAAAGATAAAAATCTTGATCTAAACCAAAAAAAAAAAAAAAAAAAATTGTCAAAACTCTAACTTGACACTAAAAGGTTACTCTAACTACGAAAAAAATTATAATAGCATACAAAGGAATAAAATTTTCTTCAATATGGGAATGTTATTAGTCTCTCATTAGAAAATATTACTCACAAAAGGAATGTGACATATATGCCCCCTTCCCTCATTTAAGGGCTAATAAAAACAAATTACAAAAAATGTCAAGGTTTACTTCAAGAAATGTACAGAAGTGAGAATTCATAAATGGAATCCAAGTAAACTAAAGTTTGGTGGTGCATCTTCTTTATTTTTTAGTTGCAAAAACTAATAATAAAGTGGACTGGGGAGCTCTGTTAGTATATTTGGAAGCATCATAAAATAAAATAAAATCTAATAATATAACTTGATTCTATGGTAATTAATGCTAAGGAAATGGAGATGTGGAAAATCATGTCATGAATTCATTTATATAACAAGTCCAACCATAAACAAAATGAATCCAAAGCACTTCAATAACATATCAAAGAGATTAGCAAAGAAGTTGGTTAGTTAACCAAGCACTGGGGGAATATGCAAGGGTTAAACATGGGGTTTAGGATGGTCAAAAGCCTATGTGGGTTTTGCTTGTAAAAGGGAGAAGGCATTGAAGGTCTTGTAAGAGTCTTAATGGTTGAGAACTGACTCTTTAATCCCATGATTTAGGAGTGTGCAAACAATTAGGAGGTGATTTCTAGACTAATGATAGGGGAGGGTTAGTGTACAACTTGCATTTTCTAGAAGTGAGTGAAGGGATTTAAATTAAATTAAATTAAATAATTATTTAATTAAATTTATGTGTAAGAGGATAAAGGGATTTAAATAAATATTAATTTATTTAAATGTGAGAGAGGGGGTTTTTAGGATATGATGAATTAATTAAACAAATGTTTTATTTATTTAATTAATAGTCAAGACATGGTTAAATGAATTAAATCAAACAAATTGAATAATTTATTTAATTAATAGAAAAACATAGCTAGGATGAATTAATTAAATAATTTAATTAATAGATGAACAATGGTTAAATAATCAAATAAAATACCAAATATCTATTTAATTAAGTGGACAGAAATGGGTGCCTACGGTAACAATAAATACCCTCCAAAAAGAATTGTCTCCTAATTGAAAGCTCAATCAATTTATGAAAGTGAAAAGATTGAGAAGAAAATTGTGAAAATTAATTTTCTTTATTGTAAACATCATCAATAGATACAGAAAAAGAACCTATAACTACATTCTATAATCTTCTAATTTTTGGAGAAACTTACATTGACACCTTTATAATCCAACTCTAGTTCTTTATATTTCTTGGATAGGCTTGCATGAACACCTTTCTTATAAACCTCTCAATTCAAATCTATATGGTTAATTATAGGACATGGGTGTAAGGAGATAGATGTTTATTCTTGTTGGCACTCATCCTTCGAGGAAATGAAAAGAAGCTCATTTTTGGACAGTCTTTTTATTTGCATTTATTGTGAAAAATATTTGTGATGTCACAAGATGAAAATTTGAGTATAATCATATCATTCATTCTTACTGCCTGCGACCAACAACAGTCCAGGCAATACTTTCATTTGAAACATCAAATGAAGGATCAAGTTGGGGGGTCCCCACATCAAAATAGCCCACAACATACCCAGCACCAAGTCGCAATCATTGGAAGAAGCAAAGGAAGCAATGAAAAAACCCCTAGCACATGAGTAAAGCTCAATGTTGCCAACAACTAAAGGCTTCCAAGAATCACTCACCCAATGATAGAGGTCAGGGAGAGAAGGCCATAACTCAATAAATCTACACACCAACCCTGTAATGTCCCCACTTCCTGAGTGATCTACCAGGATGGAGATTCACCTGTCATTCATCTCCACGGGTGAATTTAGTGGTTGGAGATGAGTTGCTTACCAAATGAAGTTCTATGCTTAGTCATTTTTATGACTTTGGTAAGTGAATAAAATAACTTTATAATTTAAAGTTATAAAAATTACTTTATTCTAAAATTAGAAAAAATAATTGTTATAAGAAGTTATTAAACAACTTTATGTTTTCACCATGGCACATTTTCCAAAGTTGTTTATTAACCAAAAGTGGCCCCACTTTAATGACTTAACAACCCTCATGGTTGATCGAACTTATTAGAGGAATGGAGATTGTAAAGGAATCTTTGAAAGATGCCAAAAGAGGTCAAATTAGGGTTGAGGATGAATATAGATGTTGGGAGATGTTTGGAGATTCATTATGTTTATTTTATTTTGTGAATTTATCCATCTATAGCAAGTTTGCACGGTTTGCAGAGGTCTGAGATTGGATTGGGGGGTGGCAATCTCCAATTTGCAGGTGTTTGGACGGAAACCCATACATCTCTAGTTGGGCGGCATCAATTGGAGCCTCATAATTGGCCATTCAAGGTCATAATTCAGGGGCTTATTGCTTGTGACAGGGGTATATTGGCATTATTCACGGATATGGCCCACTTTAAGGGTTATTACAAGATAATAGTTGCATTTATGGCAGTCGTACCACCTAAGGAAGCCTCTAGCTTCCAATAAATAAACTGAGGGGTTTTGGCTCCTCCATTTGTGTGTGAATTCATTGTTGGGTATAAATAAGTGGTCATAGTTGGTTTGGTGTGAAGGAAATATCAGATTTGGGCAGTAACAGCAAATCATTGAGGAAAAGAGACATAATTTGGGGATTTTGCCTGGCAATTATTTGGAATTCCAACTGGGTCTGAATAATTCTTCAATATTAGTTTATGGTAATTATCCTAGAGTTAAATAAAGTCATTTGCAACCATTAGTAGCAGCTGGAGGTGCTTGGTTCAGTCACTGCTTCATTCCAGGCTCAAATTCCACCCTCAAACCCCACTCCTGGTAGGCCTTGAACAACTTAATTCTATCAAAAATCCTCTTTATTATTTATGTGTACTTGTTGTGATTAATAATCAAAAGTCTGGAAACTATTATCAGTTCTATATTTATTGTATTGCATTTATTATTTTCCATGTATTGTCAAAAATCTAAAAAGCTACAAAAAAAATGAAAATACGATAAACTTCCAAAAACACTTTTTGTTGGTCAAAGAATTTGAATTTGTAAACAATAGATAAAATTTCTAGTGAGGGATGTAGAAGCCAATATTATCAAACACATCTTGACCACAAACCACCACAGAGAAGTCATGGCACAAAAAAGAGAACAAGGTTTCCCCTTGGTAGAAAGAGCGGCAGAAAATTTGGCCACACAAGCAAAGCTCCGCCCGCCAGTAGTAACAGAAGGTCCAAGAGGAAGGACCCCAACACCAAAGGAAGCCCTACCGCCAGCAACCAACCCACCCAAACCCAACCTAGAGGCAACGACAGCAGGCCGCGGAGAACAAGGGGCAAAAACATCCCCCAATGGAGCAGAATCCTGTTGAGCGGGAGGGTCGTTGGAAGGCGCAGGCGGGAGCTTTTTTAAACCGTTGGAAGGCGCCAGTGGAGGGGTCGAAAGGTCCAAAGACGCTGAGTAGACAACATCCACCAACAGGGCATGAGGAGCGACACCTATAGATCACGCAGCGGTAGAGGAAGAAACGACTCTAATTGAACGTAGGGCGGGAGAGACGTTAGACGACTCCATTCGACTGTCCACTTCAAATATTAAAATAATAAAATATTAGATGGCTCCATTCGATGCCTTTCAATGTTACCCCAGCGAAGGTAAATAATAAAATAATGACAACCATAAGTCTCAAGAGATTATAAGATTAAGGAAGATAAGGATCATAATCATGTAATAAAAAATATAAGAATGTTAAAAATCATAATCATATAAAAGGATCATAAACTTGTAATCACCATAAGATATGAGAGCAATAATCATATGAAAATATGTAATGTCATAAACATATAAACATGAGAAGTATGTGAGTACATAACATGATATGCATAGAAGAATAATGTTATTAGTATATGCAATTATTAAAGATCATATAATCTATGTATGTAAACACAATAAGCATGAGAGCTAACCATCATAATGTGTGACATGAATAACAAATATGTAATACAAGAGTTGAAAGAAGCACATAACAACACCAAGTGGAGGAAACAAGGCACAAGGCATAATGTAAGAGGTGAAATAAGAATGGAAGACGCACAACATGGCATAGACAAGGGACAAAGAGTAAGGAGGTACAAGGTAAATACAACAAGAAGCAAGAAGAATTACAACATATGTCATAAGCAAAATACTAATGTAGAAATGATACTTATGACGAAAAAACGACATGATGAGCACAAAATATATTTAAACTCCACTTGTATTAAATGAAAATAAAATAGAAAATGTAGTAAGAGAGAAATATATCCAATAATGTCTATCAAGCCCTTCTTTAATATGCTCTAAAAACATATCACTAAAACTAACACCCCCATGATCATTAGAGAAGTGTGCCACCATGAACAAAAGTGTGATGTAAAGTCATCAACTGTGATGAATGTTTAATAACTAACTTTGATGTTAAATTATGCAGTTGCTTATTTTCTTCATAGATAACCTCAACATATAGTGTGTTTGATCCACAAAATCAATAGGCTTGCTAACATTAGGACGATCCTCACCGTGCAGATCTATAGGATTCTCTTCATTTTGTATCATTGATTTTGTGGCTAAAATCTTAAACTTTATGCTTATCCATGCAATGATAAATATAAATTTTAACATTGTGGTGTAAATCGTGTTATGTCCTTTGGCTTAACCAAAGATGGATTAATAAGATTCTATTCTAAATGTTGTTCCAATACAATATGTAATGGTACTTCCAATGTAATGAATTCTCTAAATCTCATTGATTTGATATATGCATTATGGTCATCATTAAGTACATTCTCATTACACCAATTATTCAAATGTGACAATGATGTTAACTAACGAATATGAAAGGAAGTACTTGAAATACACTAAAATAAAAGAGGATATTTCTTTAAACTTGTTCATGTAAATCACTTGTCCTTTGATGGGTGGAAATAATCCATGAAAAAATATGTTGAAGTTCATCATCCCACAATGTAAACTCAAATGAGCAGTCAAAACTCGAAATCTGAAACTAAGTTAGAAGACCCAGTAGTTGAGCACCCTAACTTTGCGCTTCTCAATGTCCTTTGTGAAAATTTTTAATCACTCACATTTTTTTGCAACTGACTTGGCAAGTTCCCTACTTATAACTAAGGTTTAGGTCCACGTCATCAAATATGATACCACATCAACATGCTTTTTGCCAAAGTGTCCAAAAAGGACCAAAAATAAAAGAGTAAGACGTATACTTGTGCATTGATGTGGCATCACATGATTGTTGTTTTTTAGTGCTTAGAGATACATTTCATTCAATTATGGGTAGTCATCATCACAATAACAACTTTGAAGTCTCAACTATTGTTGCAATGTTATCAAAAATATTGGATATTAAATCGTGTGGACATACAAATGTTGTCACAGCCATTGGAACATGCTCAACTACTAGATCATTTTCCCTATAATCATTAGCACTTATTTTTCTTGCTTGCATTGTAATACTTGAATTATAAATGTCTTAAGCTCAATATTGTAATTGAAATATTTATGATAGCATTAGCCAAATCCTTGAAGTGATAGTACCATGTAAATATACGTCAAAAGCGATAATACCATGTAAATATATGTCACACGCGATAATTTTGCAAAAAGTGAAGGTTTTTATTTGAAAGCCCTTATATGAAGGAATGAGTCATGTTTACCTTCATTCTTTATCAAACAAGATGCCACAAATACAATTCGTGAAGAGCCCCCAGACCCGTGATTGTCTTCGAGACATTAGATCAACCTTTAAAAAGTTTTTTAAAAGTTATGATCAAAAGAAGAAGAAAACATCCCTTCAAAGTGGGCCTTGAACTAAAGAGATCCTAAAACAGCCAACCAAATATAAAAAGGAAAAAAAAACCTAGCCCATTTGTGTCCTATGATCTTGCGTATTATACTTCATATTTTTGCAATTTAGTTTGCAAACCAATAAGAGGAAAAACTGAAAAGAGAGGAAGGAGTAAGAAGGAAAAAGTACAACCTATCATTCACTAAATCACCAAATATATCAATGCTTCAATTCATCTGCATATCGATATTTCAATTCATCTGTCTTGTAAGCTTTCTTTAGCGTGTTTCATGCTTGTAACAAGTTTTTTTTTCATACTCTTCTGTTTTTTATTGTAAAAATAATTATCATGTCCCAGATTATAAATTCATATCTCACTAATTTCACCTTTCTACTTTAACTTTCACTTTGTACATCAACACACTACTACTCTATATGGTCAATTGCAATGATATATTGGGTAATGAAAACAAATAAGAAATTAATACAATATAACACTTGAACCAGCACAAATGAGCACTGTCAGCTCACAATGGCTAGCGAAAAAAGTTCCACGAGTTCAAATTTTTATTTTGAATTTTTAAAATGTAATGTTTGGATATACTATCAATAGATTCTTGATCTACTAATGAGGTTGAATGAAGTTGAATGATTTTGAATGAACCCTCCAAAGATCAAATCTTGCTGAATGCAAGGCTCAAACGCCATATGAGATTAGACAATATTAGACCACAATCTTGCCACAAACTTTGGTGGAATGGATGGCCCTTGGTCCTTGGTTCTCACAGAGGCTTCGACTTAGACTCGTGCTCGTGTTGGATTGCTATAACCAAATATGTGGGTTGATATAGAACCCTCCAACAAAACAAAAAACTAAAACAAAAAAGGCTTAAATCTCTACAAGCGGAAAAATGCCTTGTCACATTCTACACATACAAATCTAATCCAAGATATCAAATAGATCTTAGGACCAGAACTTCCCAAGATAAGTGATGATGGGACCAGTTTGAAATAAAGTCTATGGACCAATTTTCACAAAGAATAAACCACATATAGACTTTTTATTGAATAAAGAACACTAACTAAAGCGCTACTGAACTGTACAAATCTCAGACTTCTGAATATCATGGAACCCTTACTAAACGTAAAATATCAATTGTTATGCAATTACATTTACAAGCAGCTTTACTTAAATTGAAAAGCAGTTACAGAAAGTATGATAATCCAATTGATCAAAAACAAAGTGGCACTTAAATCATGGATCTGAATTTAAAAGGCGCTGAAAAAATCAGTAAGATGACCATGATAAGATGCACACCAGTAGAGTTCATAGCACAGAATACAGTTGTACACTTGCATTCTTTACATGTGATGGTCGTAATATTATTTCCCCATATTTGGCTTTTTATGAATAGTAGATTAAAACAAAGGTTACAGAAATATAGCCTCACATACAATATCCAACTAACACTTGCATCAAAACGAGACCAATTCAGTTGTGCAGACAGATCTCATATGAGACCTGGGATGAACATATTCTGCCTTGTACGAAAATTGCTTTGTACCTACAAATATTGCCTAGAGTTATTATTAGTCCAAAAGCTACATCTGACTATAGCTAGGGAGTAACAGATTTGACAAAGATTATGCTGCATTCCTTACAAATAGGAGATTTTCAGTATCGATCATGCCGGTCATAACGCCTGTGTTAAAATCCAAACAACTAGTCAGCATAAATATAAATATACAGGCAATAACATGTATACCTGGGATTCACAAATTATAAAACGGAAGGATGGAATTTAATTGAGATTGAAGGAAGCTAAAGCTTGGGAGTAAGTCAGCATCTTCTTAAAGAAAAAGTTGGAACATATATTATCATGGGAAAGACAAATAAAGAGAATTAAATAGCTATCTAATTAAGTCACTAGGAATAATGAAATGTTTGTAGCAACCAAGCTACCTGTGGCGGTCACTCCTGTCCCTTTCACGGTCTCTAGAATGTTCAACTATTCGTTCTCTTGAGCGAGACCGTGACCTGTATATATAACAACCTCAAAATTCAAAATTCCTCTTATGAAGAAACTTAATCTTATGAGATAAATTTAGGAATCAAATTTGACACGGATAAAGCATTAAAAAGGACACCTTGTCAATGTCAATAGAACCTCTACAAAACTAAAACAAGAAATTTTCTCACGGACACATTAAAACTACCTCTTACGACTACGAGAATCATAACTTCTGGCATGCTCTGACTCCCTCTCATGACCCCGATCTCGTTCTCTGCTTCTGATATCACGATCCCTGTCTCTCACCCTTTCTCGATCTCGATCTCTGCTTCCAACACTATCCCGTCCACGATCACGGTCATCTCTGTCCCTATCTCGATCCCTGCTCGATGCTCTATCTCTATCTCTACTGGATCTGTCTCTGTCTCTGCTGGATGGCCTCTCTCTATCTCTACTAGTTGCCCTATCTCTCAACCTAACAAACAAATTTAGTTTGTTGAAACACCAAAAACCTTCAAATGAGCTTGCTTATTCAGGGAAACTTGAAACAGGAATATTAACAAATATTGAACACATGTAACATATATACAATCAATAAAAGAACATGTGACGAGTACCTTCCATCATCTTCCGGTCGATCATGTCTATGGCCTTTTATTCTCTCCTCCTGCAAAAATTAAAAAGAATGAAGAAATTCAACTAAAACATGGATTTGATAACTTTTGTAAACAGATGAAGAGGGCACTCATACTCTTGCACTAAATAGTAAATATCCCTTTTATAATTCTAAATTTCTAACAATAGACAAATGTCAGCAATAGAAATAAAACTCACAACACAACAAACAGGTATAAGCTTACAATGGAGCAAGCTTCAACACATCCTAACCAAATAATGGGCTAGGAAATGCCACCGACCAAATAATAGAATTGTGACAGAGTACTTTTTAAAATCATATATAAGCACGGTATCAATGAGAGAAAGCTTCAACATGTCAACCAAACACAGGTAAAATGGGCTAGGAAACATCACTGACCAAATAATGGACTTGTGACTGGGTACTTTTTTAACTTACATATGAGCACAGATCACATCTCACTTAAAAATGAGTTGTGTGTTAAAAACGGTAAGCTTTCATTGTGCTTTTCACTGTTATTTAAAATAATTTCTTTGAATAGTAAATGCCAATATGGGGCAAGAGTCCCTGATTTCATGCAGAAGGGACTTATATTAGGAATTTAGGACAAAACTACTTGCATAAAACTCCTGGATTGGTAGTCCAACACGGTTCAAAGCAATAAGCTATTACAGTATCTGAATATTCTCACAACAAACCTAAACAAAGTAGGATAGAATCTGAAAATCTTTTGCTCTTCATAAGATCCAAGATTTAAAGGTTTCTCCTAACCAAATCCTAAACGGTCAGTTGACAAGAATGAGGCAAATATCCCATCTTACAGGATCCTGCAAGGTACAAAATGGAACAAATCTTTTAGGTATTTCATTGAAAAGGAAAAGATTATTTGTGAAAGCAGAAGAATAAATGAGATATACATGTTATACTTCAAATCAAAGTGAGGCAACAACAACCCCAGAGCTGTCATTATAGCAAAACGGATAACTTCAATACTAACTACACATGCAAGTAAATTATATCCACCTCTTGTGTGTGGATCAGTTACAAAAATGAGGCATATATCCTTCATTCTAACTTATTGCAAGAGGCAACATTGAAAGCAACTTCTTTATGCGATCCAACAAATTTTTAAAAAAAATGTTTGTGAAAGCAAAGGGATAAATGAGATATACCTACACACATCCAATCAAGGTCAGGTAAAGACAACTCTAGAGCTGTTTATCTTTCAATATTATTATTAATAATTCAGAATCTTAAATATATACGTATTAAAGAGTAAGTGTTACAAGAAGACTCAGCAAATCCCAAAGCAAGCCGGTCAAAACAAGGCCCAAGGACTCCAACCCGGATATCTCGCAAATCTAGTCAAACTCTCCAAGTCTGCCAAACTCTCCAAGTATGCAAATCTAGGAATCCATGAGTTCCAACACGTCGATTCAACCAGATCTAAGAAAGACAAGATAAAAAAAGAATAAAAATTTGAAAATACTTAAACACGTAAAAGCATGAAAGTCGAGCATTTTTGAAGGGTTTGAAGGACTTTTGGAAGATAGTTAAAAGTGAAATAGTAACATAGTTCCATGGAGTTTCTTGACAGGGAGACAGGTTATGGGGACGGGAGACCAAGGGCCTGAGTTTGGAGATGGCAAGGGGACGGCACAAATATATATAGCACTTGAAAAATTAGTTATAGAAAGATGTATAAATAACAAATATAAGAATTGTAAATGAAACTTTGGCATTCTATGTAAAGTTTAAAGTTTAAACTAACAAACATTAAAAACATGGCATTGATTAAATTGAAATTTGAACATTAACAATAGCGGGCAGAGTTTTCAAATTTTGGGAGCAAATCAAAAATAAGTATAAAAATTACAAATGAAACTTTGGCATACTAAGTGAAGTTTAAACTAATAAACATAAAAAACAAGACAATGATTGCATTAAAAATAACAATGGTGGGTGGAGATTTGGGGTCAAGTGGCAGCACCCCTCGCAAGGTCTGGGGATAAGCACAAATAAGGCCTCCAAAACCTCACAAACCTTCATTACGAATGTCATTTTCACAAATTTAACACCTTTTTTGTTTTCAATTGGAGTTTCTAACTTTAAGCCATGAGAGACTCCTAGACATCCTCAAGATGGTCAAGGAACTCCTGGGAGTCCTCGAGATGGCCCACCATCCCCAATGTCTCAGCGGCATGTCTGTGGCGATGGCAGTGCGATGGGGTGGTGCTCCCCCAAGTCCCAACATCCCAAAAAGAGTGATTTTTGTGTGGGACACATCCCCATGGAACAAGGAATAATTATGAAACATGGCATGCGTCATGACAGTTTGCGTGGTCCCAAAGACTTTAATTTGGCCCCAGAAGGGGCATTGCCCTTAAACCCCCACGGGAGGGGATACTCCCAAGTCCTTCCTCTAGTTTTAAAAAAACAAAAAAATGAAGAACTTTTTGGGTCATGTTGCATGAAAGAGCAACATTTTTTTTGACTTTTTCTCAATTAAATTCCTAGTAATTAAATTACATTAATACTTGTAGTTTGCTAAGTCAAATCCTGTTCTAAGTACTGCTCCTAAGGCTGTGGCATAATTTGTAGACTTGTCTGAGATACAAACGCATAACTCCCCGTAGAGCTAGCAATATCAGGCTGAGGATACAAGCTCCTTTCTACCATAGTTCATATTGTGATTTTTGTTTTGGATGCCATTGATATCATATTCCATGAGTTTTGTACAGTTTAACATTTGACAATATTTATATATCTAGAAATGTTGTTTTCTTCAGCTAAAATTTGCATTTACTCGTGAGTAAAATATACTTGTGTATGTGATCAAATTAGCTTCTATTTGAATAATTTATTCTCTTTAAAGTTTATTTATTGAAGTATGTATGATACAAGTTTAAATTGCTTTAAAATCTCTAAAGTTCATGGTTTTTCCAATTTGTTGAGTCTTTACTGGGTTGTTGTGTTGAGTCCGAGTTCCAAGTCAAAAATCAGCCAAGTCCAAGTCTTGTAACTATGAAAATAAATCAAACATCTTAAATATATGATGTAAAACACCAAAAGGAATCAACCACAAGGCATCTATATTAAAATTGTAAGATACGAAGTTTTGTCTATTGGGGTTTTAATAGTTTTCTTTTTCTAAATTTTATTTTCTAATTATTATTTCATTTAGATCATATTTTACCATCCTCAATATTCTTAATTCTAAAATAATTCATTCGAACTTTTGAAGGAACTTCAGCACTTCAACCATTTATTGGATTCTTTTCTTAAATTTTTAACTCAGAAGTATTTAATTGTAACTAGCCTATGTGGATCAAAGTTACTTTATGTTTGTAATTGTTAGGCACATCGTTTCCCAAAAAAAAATTAATTAGTTCAGGTCAAATCTCTTAGCTTGGACTTTTGAATCCAATTATTTACCGGCCTTTGGCTGCTTTATTTTGAGAGTTTTGGATGGCACTATGCCATTAATTGGGGGTGAATAATTTATCCACCTCCCCCCATCTTAATTTCTTCAGTTCCATGAGGTGATCGAAACATTTATTCACCTCAAGAAAGTGCCATAACAAACCTCAACCCCCGGCTTCTACTGCAGAAAACCTCTCAGCATAATTAAAATGAAAAGCAATGGTAAATACATAGTTGGAAAACTCAGTGAGTACTCGCCAAATTTATAGTCTGACAAGTTTTTGGCGAGTTTTTTCATAAATCTCAGCAAGCCTGTGTGCCATTAACTTGGTGAGTCTCTACCCAAAAAAAAAATCATTTTTTTAGCATTGTTATAAACAAAAATATGCCAAATACCTGATCTTTGTAAGAAATTTAACAGACTAGAATCAACAACTTTGACAACTTTATCACAATCATAATATCATTGATCAATGATGAAGTATCATACTATCAGTATCAAAGATACAAATGCCATTATTATTATATACAATACAGCCTTCAACTATGCACAAGAAAGGTAGAGGACAAATCAGAGGATATCATTGATTTGGATGACACAGATCCTTATAGCAATTGGACAAGGCAAGATGAGGAGACCCCATTGTTTATTGCAAATGATTTTTTTAATTTTGAGATGCAGGCAATGGAAGATGTAGCTGCATCAAAAAGTAGCTACTACATTGTCATTGGATACCATTGATGAGGCAACCGAGTCATTGCCATCTAGCAGCAGGATGGAGGTCGAGTCAGAGCCACAAACATGGCCTTGAATGTTAAGCAAGGAGCTGCAACGGAGTGCAAGGATCAGAAGCTTTTGTAACGTCCCCGCTTTGAAATAGAATTTTATAATAAATATTAAATAATAATAATAAAATTAAGAATATTATAAATAAAAATATAAATATAAAAGAATATAATTAAATATAATTAAAATTTAATTCAGCTAATGAATGGTCAAAAGACATAAAATGAAAAGTTGCTACTCCCTCAAACATGAGACATAAAAGGGGGAAGAGAACCTCATTTGATGGGAGATAATTTGGGAATCAGAAGTGCAGATCTGATTTAAATAAGAAGTGCAGATCTGATTGTGAAAGGTTGTGTCCCTTTCAAAGGGCAGAAATAATAAAGATTTGCACTCTTTCAAAGGGTGCTAATGGTGAAAGGGTGTCTCTTGCCAAAGGGCATGCATGATGAAGAGGTGGAACCTCCCCCTCACATTGAGAGATATCACGGAAAGGAATCAAAAGCCTCCAATGAAAGCACCATCAATCAGATCAGATCAGAACTGTTATTAAGTTACAGGCAGTAACATCCTTGTTCTTGGTGGTATGCATGGGGATTATGGAAAAGAAAGGAAGAGGCATACACAACAGAGATTATTGAATCAGAATATCATCAAGCACTCACTCAGATCAAAGGATCGAAAGAGGGAAGAAGATAAGATTTGGACATTAATAATTAATGGAATAAACAGTAGACTCAAACACATAGTGGGAACTGTGGTATGTGTTCCCTATATATGGCACATTGCATACTATTTATCTAAATGCTACTGATTAAATGATGCATAGTGGCTATGACCGTTTTGCATAGTATAATAAATATACATCTGAATATGTTTGTAAATACAGTAGCAATATTTATATAGAATTAGTCCATGTGAGGCATATGCACTTGAAGAAGTGGTCCAATCTGCTTGTGGCATCTTGTGGGAAAAAGATAGAGGAGTAATCCAGTGGTGACGAGGGGCTCACAAGTGGTCATAAGAACCCTTGGAGTCAAGGAACCAGTTACACTCTCTATGCCAGACTCACAAGATGATGATGTGGACTTGGAAGGTACAGCAACATGGGCTGCCAAGTTTAACAAGGAGGTTAGAAGCAACCATTCCTTGGACTTGGTAGATAACGGACCCAAGCAACCCTTTCATGTCTTGGTGTATAAGTAATGGGCTTGGAAAGGACAGCAACATGGGCTGCCAAGTCTAGCAAGGAGGTTAGAAGCAGCCATTCCTTAGACTTGGTAGACAACGGACCCAAGCAACCCTTTCATGTCTCGTATACCCACTCTTTCTGTTGTTACCTTAGAATATATTAGGACTGGTTAAGAATGGATATGCTTGTAGGTGTTTGCCTTTCCTTGTGGATGCAGGTTATCTTTAAAAGCCTCCACTCCTCTAATACAAGGTAAGTCTCAAGCCCTATTTCTGATTTATAAATTTATGAATTATTGATTGCAGTAGGATATTAGATTCAAGGATAATTACATTGAGTACTGTGATAAATATTTGTTTCCAATATACTATTAGCAAGTTGAGAATGGAAATTGTCTCCTAATCAAGCAAATTAATTTGAGTCATAAGTGTATTGAAATTAGGTAATTGTTGTTAAAAAGGCCTATATCTAGTAGGGGATATTACAGCTTTTGCCAAGTTTTCTCTAGATCATTAGAAGAGGAAAATGTAAAATGTCGTAATATGCAATTTATAAATTGCTGTGATAATTTTTGAAGGCAATCATCTTAAATTCATAATACATGATGATGCAATTTTGTACTCTATTTGTATCAAGATTCCACATGATGATGCAATTTTGTACTCTATTTGTATTCAAATGAATCAAATTTAATAGAACACACTTTTGTACTCATTGGATACATTGTCATTAAATTTTGCCAAAAAAATGTTTTTTTTTAATTTATGTAATATTTTAAGTTGTCAAGTTGTTTGCTGGATTTTTCCGCACCTTTGTCGAATCGTTAATTTTGGGTCTCCAAGTATTTACCAAGTAGGTAAACATATAATAGCAAAATAGATATCTTTCACACAAACTACACATCCAATTGTGTTAAATCCATCTCATGTACATGAAGAAGATGCAAATCTTTGGTGCCATACATAATATCTATTATTAGAAGTAACCTACTAGCTTTTAAGGAGATTAAACTTGGTGTTTTGTAACTAAGAAATTGTCAATTGAAATTTAATCCATAACCTAAATACACACCTTAAGATCATCCAGCTTCTCCCGAATTTGCATATATCCCAAGTGGAGTTTGCCTCCAAAATGATCAGCCAACCGACGGTCACTGAAAAAACAACAGCAATCAACAAATTAAATATATTTTATTATAAGAATGCAAAAGCCCCAACTAGGCAAAACAGTTATGGGGAGGTGGACTGTTTGCTGCCCCTAAAAGTTTAATGAGATTAATCTTCAAACATAAAACAAAAGACACGCACTTTCTCAAAGCTGCAAAAGTTTTTCGTCGAAAAACTGGGCCCAAAGCCTGCTGGTAACAAGGAGGCATAAGCCTTGTCAAAAGTTTGAAGTCCTCCAAATATCCCAAATACCATCCTTCCAAGTTAGATCCCAATGTTAAGCTACGAGACATAGGAAGCAAGAACTCTTACCTGTCATAAACACTCAAGAAAGCTCCACAAATGTCACATACACGAAGCTTCTGATCAGTCTGCAAAACAGATAATGTGTATGAGAAAAATATGGTTACATAAATCATCTTGCAATTTGAGATAACTGATAAGCCTTTATTTAATGCAAGCAGTTTTCCAGATTTGACTGTCACCAACTCGTGCTCTTTTACACTTGTATTCTAATTCCCCAAGCCATGCAAAAAAATTCATGGTATTGCTAATAGTTAAAGGAAACCAATAAAAAGCAGTGTTTCTCTTTGAGTTTTGATGACAAGGTTCTAGGAATGGCAAAAAACTTTCCAAAATTTGGCAACGGTGGGTACAGCTATTAAATTAATAATATTTAAATATTTAGAATTCATATAGATAAATAAGAATACAAATGCTTCAAAGAAGCTGAAAATTTAAAAAGCGTATGCACAATGCTGAATTTGTAATGACATCCCATTGACCCATAATCCATTTGATAATCATAATGACAATTATTTGTAAATTTTATTCATGTTAATGAAAATTACAAAAGCACAAACGAGCTGAGAACCACGACTGACAAACATCAAAATGAGAAAATGTCAATGCCAAAATAAGATATGCAATTTGGCCAACAAACTTAGAAATCAAAGTCACCATTGAATGGAAATCTTGGAAACTGCCAGACTCAACTAAGTGCTACAACATGACTCCAACCAATCTTAGATGCACATCTTGGTCTTCATCAACCCACTGCAACTCCTCAAGTGCCTTGTTTATAGGGTTTGCTTGTACTCAAAGTGTCTTGCAATCAATGAGATGCAATGCATTGTGTACAACAACAAACATTCCACTCTCTTAGAGATAAAGTTGTTCCTCGTTAAAGAGTGGTTAAGTTATATGTGCACCAACTCCTCTCAAATTCTCAACAACAAAGGAACTAGTATCTATGAGACGAAGTGAACAAAAAGTGTATGTAGCAATCCTTGAGGGCTCACATAGTGAACAAAGTGTGCCTACCAATCATCGATAAACTATACTAGCCATAAAGTTCAATAAATTTGTTCCACTTGATTTTATTTAATGCAACTTCCTCTGCATCAAATTTGGATTATTGTCAATGATGTCAAAGAGCAAATCAGTGTCGTAATGGACGGAGGATTAGCGTGTGCCAAATTTATGGCACTATGATCAAGATTTTGTTGATCAAAAAGAGGCAATTTAATTATCAAATTGAACAAGTAACTAATTTGGGACGACCCCCTCATTGGAGCAATTTAATCATTAAGTAGGATTAAATAGATTTTTAATTTATTTGTTGGGTCCCCAAGAGGGACGACCCACTTGAGGCTAGCACCTACTTTGGGCAAGGTAAAATAAAACAATAAAAAATTACATGCTTGCTGCCAATCTTGTTGAAGAGGTGTAACTTTTGATGAAGGGGAGCATATTGGAGAGTATAAATAAGAGACCTTTGAGGGTTTTTTTCATCAAGTAGTTCATGAATATTTTTGTATATGAAGAGCAGAAATAAGAGGATATTCAAGAAGATTTGTAAGAAGATTTTGAGCAGATCTATGCGATCTATTTGATCTCATTTTGTGAAATACATTGGAGCAAACTTGTGCAAGGCTATTGAAAGGCATTTCTTGAATCAGTTTCAAGAAGTTCGCATATACCTATCATATTGCAATTTGAAGGTTGGTGCCTTCTATTCTAATAGATCGGGAGGTTGGTGCCTCTCATTGAAAGAGATTGGTGGCTTTTGCTGGATTGGTGTCCAGTTGTAGGGTATTGGTGTCTCTTGAATTATTGTAAAGAAGATTTCATTTTTCTGAGGCTGGATTTGGATGATAGATCCAAGCAGCTATTTGCTGTGGTTTTCTCCCAAAGGGGTTTCAACGTAAAATCTTGTCTCTTATTTGTTTGGATGCTTTTAATTATTTCATTGTGGTTGCTAAAGTGTTAAATAAGTGAAAAGTTGGTGTTTCTTCATAAACATTTTCTTGTGGAACTCCATGAGTCCATTCCACACCTCATGATCATCAAGGGGAACAATTTAGCAAGCCTCGATGAGCACCATTTTGCATTCCATGCACATGTAACCATTTAAGAGGTGTTCAACTGGACTGCATATGGAATCTCTCTCACAAATAGTTTAATGCCCACCTATATTATCTCTTACCTCATCCTGATGGTGTAAGTAAGTGTTTGTGCCTCATTATGCTGCTTGGTTGAGATTTGTTACTAATATCATACTTGTCAATGACATTATCTTTATATTGCCATCAAGGTGCATTGATTATACACCACAATTTTGTTTAGATTTTCATATGAACAAATCCACAATGTTTCAACTTCATTGTTTTCACTTTAATATGTGATTATGTATGTAAATATCCATCAAGTTCAACATTTTTATTATTTATCATGTATTTGTTTATTTGAATCATGCTAGGTTTTGATGAGTTTCAATAGGTGTAGTTTTGAAATGGATATTCTATCATTAGTTGTCATATATTATGCTTTGGCTATCTTGTATTGTGCAGATACAGTTGATGTTTTATAGAGAGTGCAGATGCAAATTTTCCTTATGGTGGTTTAATTGGAGACAATCAACTTGTGTAAAAGTGATGGGTTTTTTATTTTGTCTCACTAAAGTTCAAGCTATGAGATGCACCTTGTCTTATTAAACTTTTTCCCCAAAGTGAAAATAAAGTTATGAAAGCATTAAAAGGAGATAGGAAAATAAAAGATAAAGTGATCCTTCGATTAAAATGGAAATTAATGAAGAATATTTATAAAAAACCTTCTAAAAGAGAGGAATTATTATATTTATTAAATAATAATTAAAAGCAACCTTTGTGAAAAGGTGTGATGGTTTGAAAAAAACATCCCGTAAGGCTTATGTAAAGCATTTATGTGAGACTTGGAAAGGGTATGGAGAAAGCTCAAGGAAGAATAAAGTGGTTTGGTGGGGCTATGGGCATTGGAGATGGAGAAGGGGCACATGTGAGTGTCCAACTTTGTGTACAAAATACACAAAAGATTGTCCTGGCTAGGGTTTTGTGCGAGTAGGCACACCTTATAGTTATCATGCAAGTAGGCACAAACTCGGTTTTTTACACAATTCTCCAAAGTGTGCCATATCAAAAGCCAAGACCACTGACATCTTGCTGGAGTGAGAGTGACTTTTCCAAGTCTTGTGATTCGTATAAGTATTGAACTTATTATTATTCACAAATATTTTTAATTATAAATGAGACGGTTTATTTAATTAAATTATTTTAAAATGCTATTTGTTCTATTTTAATCATATCCATATTGTTGAACACCAAATTATATATCAATGATGATTTTCTTAATGTTCTTAAGTCTTAAGTTAGTTGATGATGATAAATAAGCATTCTGATGCATTTATATTTGAATTATAGATATACTTTACCATATTTAAAATTAGGTATTAACAATAATAAATCTGCTGCCATATAAAATAAACTCTGATATATTAGAGCTCCAATTCTATACACTAGAGAAAAGTACCATTACACCTTGTGTGGCCCTATGAACCTAAATCTGAATAGATCGATACTATATTCTTGAGTCGTATAGAAACTTGTACAATGTGTTTACATGTTTTTTATAGCTTGTTTGACTCTTATGATTATTTACATTTGATCGTTTTCCATATTTCATTGTCTGCTTACAAAACGAATTTAAGCTAGTAGTGGATAGAGTTTATACTTTTGTGTACCTTATAACATATTTAATATTGTTGAGTGGAAAAAGAGAATATATGATTTCATTGGAAAATTGATTTATTATTGTGCAAATGTATTTTATACGTCTCCCTATGTTTATAGAATTATACAAAGAATTGATTATTAGAAAGAAGAATTAGAATTGTTAATATTTATCAAATGGCTTTGATCATTTTATTTAAAATGAAAAAATGCAAAAGTTCACTTTGAAAATTAAAAAGCTTTATTTGAAAAGAAAAAGGGAGATGGGTGGATAAAAATGAAAAAGAATGACAATTTGAAAAGGCATTCTGTCATTGCCTCTTTGCTTGCATTTTGCTCTCCATAGTTTTCTTGTGTGCTTGGATTGAGAAATTGCTTGCATAATTGCTTAATTGGATTGTTGGCCTAGATTTAGTGGACAATCACTTGCTTGGTTTGGAAAGTAGATCATCTTCAATGTAACTCTCTACATTCTTGTTTGTGCATTAGATAAAAGGTAAGAGTTTCATCTCCATGAATTTAAATTTAATTTCTTTATTCATTTACCATGCCCACCTTAAGTGGGATGCATATGACATTTCATTTCATAGGAACAAATGAATTGGTGGATTGTTAAATTGAGTGACATAAATTTCACAATCCTAATTGTATTATTTTTAATATTTTTCATTTTACACTAGAGCTATGGTGATTTTTTTGGAAAATCATTATGTAATCCAAAAAGAGTTTGTTTAAGACACTTTGATTCAAGAGGATATTCTTGGAAAATGGGATTTTAATTGTTTGAAAATTTAAAGGGCTTGAAATTTTAGAATTGAAATTTTGAGATATTTGAAAAAGCTTGTCTCTTGAAAAATACAAATTTAAATTTCACATTCGCTGTGATTCGTATTATGGAAACAAGATGGGAAATCATATTGGCCTATGTGTACCACATTTGGACCTCGATATTTATGCCATTTATTTTTGTGTCATTGATTATGTGGTCTTAAGATGTGAGGGTGAGGGCTCTAGTTTAGGATAGAGTAGGCTCTCACACCGAGCAACGAGAGGTTAAGATGAGGCATTAATTTTTTTTAAATGGGAATTAGACAACTAAACATTAACAAGAATTATCCATGACAAACTTTTGTACGCCCAAGGGGATACATAAGAGGACCGTGAAGAACATTGGACCAGTCTTACATTCTATAGCAACAATGATTAAGGATCCCCATGAGATGGAGTTATACTCCTCAACCTCCCTGTGGTTCTTAAGACCCATGATGACACTCCATCATTAAACCTTATGTTAGCCCTCTCCTCCATCGTTAAACCTTATGTTAGCCCTCTCCTCCATATGTTGGATTGTATATCCAATGTGTGCATGTGATCCCATAGTATATGCTTTGATTGGTGTGTTATTCCAAACTTTCTTTGTGTTTGCATTCTTGTATTATGTGTTCAATATCATGTACTTGCTTAAGTTGGTCTTCTGCAATATCGATAGTGGTTGATGTGTGTGTTGGAAGTATAGTTCATTGTCTCCAAAAACAAAGGGGTGAGCTAAGGGTTCCATATGATTGAGTGGTGTTGAACCACCATTGGGGATCAGTTTTTTTCTAAGAAGCTTAGAGTGCATACAAAAGAAATTTCATCCTTTAGTGCTGTATCTTTTCATGTTTATGCAAATTGATGAAATGTATAATCTAGGGCATTGGAATCCTCATTAGCAGAATTATAGTTGTTATTTTGAGCTCATTTGAGTTGGAATACAATTCTACCACATAAATGGCAAGACATATATCTTTACTTTTGGCACATCTCAACATAGGTGTCAAACATGAATGGCATTTTTGTATCTTTTTCCTCATGTTTAGACATGATGCAAAAACAATTAAAAAACCTAGTTTCATATTCCTAACTAGCTTATCATTCTTGTCGCATGTATGCCCCCCATGCGATTAGGTGATTAGATGTTGGGGGTTTAGAGAGTTGATGAAGTATTTGTTAATGCTCTACCTTCAATTTTGGTGGTGCTTTGAGATACTTGTGAGTCACGGCAGTTTTGGTGTTGGTAGTCATGCCTGATGTCACGTCTAACTAACCTAGAGTGAGTTAAGTGCACCATTGGGTTCCCTCATCTCTCTAACTCTCTTACCACATGATCCATAACTCTAGATGTTGACCCACATCCTAGTAGATGTGTGCTCTTTAGTGTGAATTTTGAGATATTGGGCAAGCAGCATATTATGAGGTTAAACTCCTAGAACTTGTCCAATTATCTCTATGTTCATACTCCATTAAAGAACTGAACTCAATGCCAGAAAACCCTTAGAAAAGTCTGTATTTTTTATCTGGGAAATTAATTCTAATGAATGCCTAACCACAATTGGAGGACTACATTGGAACTGCACAAGTGTCTTGAAAGTGTCCTAATGTCCCAAAAAATGAGCTAGTGTCCTAAAGTGCATTATAGTTTAGACCCTTGGATAGCAAGCATTTCTTGCACTTTTTCTTGAAAAATTCCTAACGAAGAATCATTCCTAGGTGTTTGTTTTGTGTGCTTGGAATCTTAGCATGTGTGGTCAATTGGGTGCTTTGCAAGATATTAATCTCCTCATACCAAACATTTGGTGTGTGTCAGAAAATCTTAATGTCACAATGACCTTATGGATGTTTGTTCTTCGTGTTGGAGGTTGTTGGATATGTCATCATAATATCTTAATCATTTCATATCTATTGTGAGTGTGGATGGTTGTCAAAGTAAGACAATCCCTAACTCATAGAGTTGTTGTGGCAACACTGTCACATGTTTAGTGAAGTGTTTTGCTTATGCCATCATGCTTGATGCATTGGTGATGGGTATCATATGTGTTGACGAGCTTTGTCACTACACCTTGTGTTTGTGAGTGTGCAATGCAACATGCAGCAAAAAAATTTGTTCATCCAAATTTTATTCGTTAATATCTTGAGCAAAAACTTGGGGCATTACAAATAGTGGCCTTCATCTAGCCAAGCATGTTATGAATGCACTCATAGATCTCCCCAATGCTAGGATTGTCAAAAACAATGATGACCACAATCTTCTTCACCCTCTTCCCCTACTCTATCTTGAACTTTCGCACACATTTATCCAAGTATGTGTCATGAACACAAGTTGGAAGTGCTATTCCAACTCAAGCATACTTTGATATAGAATGAAATACGAAACAAATTAGGTCTCAACTAGTTCAATAGTTCCTTCCTTGAAAAGGTTCAAGACAATGCTAATGAGGTGTGGTAGTTGCAAATGAGCATTTGTACCTCAACCTTGTTGACCCACTTGACTCTCAATCTTGTTGAGTGCATTGTTCATGTCAAACACACAATGGGTCTAGAAGATATGCATGTATGTGGATTCAACTGATTTCATGATGTCTTATATACATGATATATTAGTAAACCCCTGTGTTGCATGGAGACGCATTTCCAACCCTCTAGGACACGTCTCTGGTATGGAGACACGTCTCACGTGCCCAAGACGTGGCTTAAGACGTCTATGTGTGTAGGAGAAGCAACCAAAAAATCTCCCACCAATCTCCCGCAATCTCCAACGAACGCAACAAAAAAAACCTAAAAAGCGCTTTTTCGTTAAAAAAAAAACGCAACCCAAAAAACCTTAAAAAACACAGTAAGAAGAAAAAGGGCAACACGACTAACAAAAATAAACAAAAAAAGCTACGCGACCACAGGAAGAGGGAATAAATGCCACACGTGACGCCGCCATAGGAAAGGAAAAATTTTAAAATGTAGACCTGCATGCCACATGCGACGCCGCCACAAAAAGAAAGAAGAGCAGACGACCAAGCAAGGGAAGAGCAGACAACCAAGCAAGGGAAGGGCAGACAAAGTAACCTGGAAGCATGAGAATCTTCAGCCTACCGCCCTACTATTTTGCTGCAACAAGATTCTTCAGCAACCTTTCATCTTACACCGGTGATTTTGCAAAAAAAAAAAATTCAGATTAGCAATATGAAAAGACCCCTGACCTTTTTGACCTCAAATTTTCAGTTTATATCATTTGGCATTTTGTCAAACAATTGGCATGTAATCTTTTGAAGTCTGATTTTTTCTGAGTTTCAATGTGATTTTTCTGATTTGCTTGAAATGATAAAGCATAACACAGAATAAAAATAAATGCAGAAATATGTATATGAATGTAACCAAACTACAGCTGGTAATGTAACCAAGACTCCCACGTCCACTTCCAGTAACTCCCAAATCAGTACAACACCTTCCTCCAACTGGTACCGCCACCTTAGAATCACTTCCCAGTTCTGTACAGCCCTGAAATTGGAAGTTTCAGCAAGTCGCCCCCTTTAGTTGCTGCAACAGACTGGTACATCCCTTCTCTTGTGCAAACACAGGCCTGTACAGCTCTGTGCCTAACTAATACAGCCCATCTAGTTAGTACGGCTCACCAAAATGAGTACGGCCAGCAAGAGAGATTCTACAGTGAAAAAACCCAGCTCTCACCTTATGAAGTTGTTCTTCCAAACCCAAAATCCAAAATATTCATACATAAATCTGATTTTGAATTGAAATTTGCAAAATCACTGTAGCGAATACTGTAGCAGCATCACTGTAGCGCGGTACTGTAGCGAGTTTTTTTTTCTTTTCTTTTTTGGCTGCCACAAATGCCCTTAAATCTGCTCTAACAATCTTCTCCAAATCTACCCTTCTCTATTTGAAAATACTAAGACTTTCTAAGCCCAATGTGTTACCTGAATGAAAACACTAATAATCCTTGTGACTGTGTCTTGCAACGGCAAGAAGAATGTCATTCATGAGGGATTTCGTCCTCACAAACCCTTGAAGATAAACTCTCCAATTAATTCACAAATTATCCATTCAACCAAGCATCTTGAAAGAGCTCTCAAAACTTCTATTTATTCACTCTCCAAGGAAGTCGACCCAGCTCACAAGCAATGTGGCATAATAGAAATCACTTTTTATTTTAATATTATAATCTCCTCATTAGGGCACCCATGTACCTTTAAAAGAAAGGGGACATTTAATAGTTCTAACACTTAAATTTATGGTCCCTTTATGGTCCCACTAAAGTTATTAAATAATGATAAAGTTAAATATTTTAAATTTTAACTTCAGAACTTAAACTTTATCGTTAAATAATGAATATCTCCAATTAGAAGTAAATTACCCAGTAGGTATTCAACTATCATCACCGACATTGTTGCCATTCAAGAATGTAATGAAAATGCCCTAGCCAGCTGACTTACTAGAAATAGTAAGTTCCCAAAAATTGCATCAAATCAACTGGGATTGGCCTGCTGGAAATGCCTAGGCCAAATAACCTCTGGATCCTTTCAACGTCCAAGTTAGCACATGGGACCATGGAGAAATAGGCTAAAGACAACATCATACAACGTGTGCTAGAGAGGGGACATTAAACAATATTTTTAGATTATTAACTAATAAATTTTAGTTTGCAAAAAAAATAATTTTCAGATTATTAAGTTATTGACAGTATTAGCAATATTTTAAGTTTTTTTATTTTAATAATTAATAAATTAATAATTTAATACTATATTAAAATTTCTTTAAAATTAGATTATTAGAAGTATTAAAATTTAAAATCTGTAATTGTAATACTAATACAGAATATTGTAGCCTGTATACAAAGGTTGCACTGAATAGTCACATAGTGAATAGTGAAACTGAATACGAATTATAGTGAAGTTGGAGAAATTTGGCAAATAAAATCAAAAATGCAGATTGCATTTCAATTATTGTCTTACAGTACGATAGTATGTTGTCTTACTCTATGACAGATAAAATTATTTAGTCTTACAGTAATGATAGTTTTATTTAGTGAATAAATTTAATGTCAAATCTGATTTCATTTTTTTTATTTTTCCATGTAGAATGTCGAATGGAGGAAAGCAAGGCTTGTACCCACCATGGAAGTATGTTGACTGAGTTTTCAGGGCTGAAAGGAACAGATGGAACAGCCACTATCCATTGTAAACTTTGTCCAATGCATTGGAAAGGCACCTACACAAGGGTGAGGGCTCAATTCCTTCACCTACCAGGAAACAGTGTTGAAGGGTGTTCAAATGAGTCAGAAAGATATGATGTTGTGAGCAAACAAGAAAGGGCTGATGGTAAAGTTTCTATTTGAAGCTATGATGCTTCAACAACAGGGGCAATTATTGCAGTTCAAAGTTATAATAGAGACTCAGAGGTGGATATGACTTCTAGAGATGGAACAAGTGAACATGCTTGCAAAAGATCACACATTGGTAGCTCAAACCCCATTGGAAGATTGTTTGATGTGCAAGGTCGAGAAGCAGTTGATGCAGCGATTGCACGATTCTTCTATGCAAATGGAATACCATTTAATGTTGCTCGCTCACCTTTCTATGGAGAGATGGTCCAAGCGATCAACAATGCACCACTTGGATATACAAAGCTTTGCACTACTCTAGTCAATAAAGAAAAATCTCAATTGGAGGAACAAACTACACCATTGAAAAGAGTGTGGGCTACAGAAAGAAGTAGTATTGCACTGAATGGGTGGACGGATACTAGGAATCATCCACTACTTAATATCATGGTAACATGCAACAAAACGCGTTATTTTTTGAAGGCAATAGATTGTTCAATGGAAGAAAAAAATGCAGAATTTCTTCATAACCAGCTATGTGACAGCATTGAGGAGGTGGAGGCATCACATGTAGTCCAAGTTGTTACTAATGCTACCCCTGTTTGTAAAGCAGCAAGCATATTGGTGCAAAAAAGGTACAGACAGATATTTTGGAACTTCTCAAATACATGTTTTGCATCTTACTTCATTCTTCTTGACCGCCTTTGTGAAGTCAAAGGAGCTTTGTGTTCCACGGTTGTTAGTGATGCATGGGCAGCTTGGAAGCAATCTACTTCAAATATTACAGTTGAGGTGAGAGGTATGGTCCTTGATGAGCATTTTTGGGCTGATATTAAGTTTGTCGTGGACTTTATTAAGCCCATATGTGAGGTGATCAGATTTGCAGATTCAGACAAGGCATGTTTGGGAGAGGTTTATGAAGCAATAGATTCCATGTGTGAAATAACAGATGCAAAAGATATTTCTCTATATCCTTTGATAGAGGAAAAGTTACATGGAAGATGAAACAAACTTAACACACCTCTTCATTGTGCTACTTATACACATAATCCTAAATGGTATGATATAGAAGTGACCAAAAAGAGGGCTCCACATCAGGATAGAGAGGTAATGACGGAATTTTGGGCAACAATTAAAAAGATTTACGGCCAAGGTGAGGATTCTTCAATTTTGAGGACTCAATGGAATAAGTTTTCCTGTAGGGGAGGTGATTTTGGTTCCGTAGAAGCTATATATGATATGAAAGTAAAGAAAGACCCTATAGAGTGGTGTTGGAACCATGGAAGTGAAGCCCCTAAATTGCAATCATTTGCAATACGATTGCTCTCACATGTAGCCATCTCTTCATCTTGTGAGAGAAATTGGAGTACTTATGGGTTCATTCATTCACTAAAGAGGAACTGATTAGGATCAAGGAAAGCAGAGAACCTAGTGTACATTCATAGCTCACTTTGTCTTCTCTCTCGTGTAGATCCTGGATACAATGAGGATCCTTCAGCGAAATGGGATCAAATTTCACCTAATGGAGAAGTTGCAACCATCCTGGATGAAGTGGTTGAAGCAGATGGACTAACTGATTTACCCCTTGTTATTCTACCAGACAAGGAACCTAAAAAATGAGAGTGATGACTTTCTAGAGAGCCTCATAGCTGAGGACCTTGATATGGGTGATCATGGCATAGAAGAGTAGATGATAGATATAAGATTTCTGATTTTTGTTTCCAGTTTTTTGTTTGTGTATCAGCTTGCTGGTTATCAAGCTATTTTCAATATGTAATCAGTTTGAAACTTTGACACAATGATTTTTGACATTTGATTTGACTCATTTCACATTTGTGTACTTAAACTTCAAAGTTAATGTTAATTCTTGTTTTGAAAGTTCACTGTCATTATATTCTCAGGTGTTCTATAAATTATTAAATTATATTAAAAAAAAATGGCGTCTCCAAGTATCCCCGTCTCCTATTTTGAAAAAATAGCCATACAAGTACCGGTACCAATCGCTAGCGTCTCAAAGTACCCCCATACCCATATGCAACCTTGGTAAACACCTACACTACATTTGGAGGACCAACCTCCTCAAAAATGCCATCTCCTGGATCTCAAACTAAAACCCAATATCCTTACACTTTACCAAATTCAATTGTCCTAATGTTGGTGAGTGGGTGATGACTAATCTATGATCGATTGTACTTATGCTGCAACCATGTATCCATGTGGCCTTCATCTTCTACATCAATAAGTCAAACCTTGAAAAAACTTTTTCCACTATCATTGGTATTGCCTAGAGGCATGCAAGTGGCACCAACTTTGCCTAACTTGGTGGCCATAGCCTCCTTGTAATAAAAATATTGAAGAACGTGTAAAAGAATACCATAAGCAAAAAAAATTACCAATGGTCTCATATGTCTCCTCCTTAGCCTACAGATGGAACATATCAATAATCGCATTTGCTAATACTAAACCTATGGCCTTTCACTTCTTCCATTCCACCCCACCTCAAATGTCAAAACTACAAATCTATCTTCCTGTGTAGAAACCCTAGAGGAAGTAATGGATGGTACAATGATGTCCCCTTGGTATGATCTATCATCTCAGCCCTCTCTTCAAGTGTCTAACTAGTACAAGGGCCAACCCTATTAACAAGTATATGTAAGAAGTGTGTGTTAACACTAATTCAACCACCTTCATCACCCAAATAATAAAGTCATCATTGTTACTCAATCAACTCATATTAATATTAGAAATATATACAACAATATAAACTACAAAACAACAAACCTTTTAATATATTGTAGCACATTTCATGTGCAAAAAAAAAAAAAAAACTTTTTACACATTCTAAGTACAAGAAATAAGAAACAGTTATGCTTTTAAACATAAAAGAATTTTTAGGAAAAGAATTCAACATAAAGAACAGAAAAGTAAAATAAAAACAACATATGCAATCACAAGAGCAAAAATCATTTAAAATTGTTTGCAAACATTGTGATTAAACTAAGTTCAATCATGTCGTGACCTTTTCACACATCATCCCATTGAGAATGGGGATCCTCCTTGTTTCTTGCTTTCTAGGGTTTTTGTTAGAGCCTTGTGACCTCTCGGCACCAATTTTGTCAGTTTTGAATGGTCTGGGTTTTGAAAGTCACAAGTCAGTTTGTGCGAACCATGGTCAAAACAGAGTCTAGACACCATCAGGGTGCCTAGAAAGTCTGAAGGATGAAGATTGCAATTGATTTGGGTCAATTTGGACAACTTTCTATTTTTGGAAAGTTTTGTTTTTTCCTGTTTTTTAGGAGGTTTCGTTTTTGGCACTTTAAGCACGATCCCCGCAATGGCTGTTTTTAGAAAGTTTTCCTATTTTTTAGGGATGCTTGTTTTTTCTATTTTTGGGAAAGGGATCTAGGGTTTGTACTGTTAGCTCCAAGTTACATTGAAAATGATCGAGAATTCCACTCAAAATGCAAATTTTGTTCGAAAAAGCTAAGTTCCTCGATTTTAGGGATCCAAAGGAATTTAGAGGATAAATGGTGTATGAATTTCAAATTTCAAGAAGATCCAAGTTGAAATGCATAAGTTATGAAGATTTTGAATTTAGTTCTCATGGAGATCAAGTCTCTTCAAGTCCGCCCTCATGATGTATGCAAGGGGAAGAGATCTCTCCAAGTCCGCCTTGACTTGGTGCAAGGAAGTCATGAAGTCCGCCTTGAAGGGGACTTGATTTAGTCAAAGAAGCAAGGAAGTCCGCTCATGATATGGTGCACAAAGCCAATGAACTCCGCCCTTGATTGAGTATAAGGTGCATGAGTCTCTTGAACCCTACCCATGGAGAAGGTGCATAAGTTTCATCAAGTCCGCCATGTTAGAAAGGTTCTCAACTCCCCTCAAGTCTGCCTTGTGAAGTGCAAGGATAGAAGAGCAAAAGTATGTCTAAGTCCACCTTAAAGATGGCATGAAGAGGGATGAAATCAACTAAGTCCACCCTAGGGAGAGGATATGTAGTGCGAGAGTATGTCTAAGTCCGCCCAAGAGGTGAAGGAAGCAGCAAACATGATGAGCATGGAATCAACCAAGTCTGCCCTCCTACAAGTCCAAGTGCATGAGATAAAGGAAGTCCACCTAGGACTAATCAACAAAGTGCAACAAGTTAAGGAAGTCCACCCAACACAACAAGTTGAGGTACATGACTTCAATGAAGTCCGCCTAAAAACATGAGAGATGGTGCACAACTTCAACCAAGTCCGCCCTACATCACTTGCAAATGAAAACAAAGTCAATGAAGTCCGCCTAGATGCAAAGGAATGAGATTCATCAAGTTCGCCTTCATGAGAAACTTGCTAAATTGGGAGTTAGAGAATATTCTCATGGTGATCAACAAGATATTTTGTCCAAGTTCGAACTAGAGGCAATTTTAGAAAGTTTTTCAAAATGAAAGATTGAAGATTAAGTTCGATTCATAGACTGAAAATCAAATTAGAAACTTTCTTTTGGACTGAGACTCACCATTCGAACTTGCTAAGAGGATTCCAACTCAACTGAAACTCAAGTTAGGAACTTTCTTTTGCAAATTGAAAGACTAAAAGACATTTAGAAACAAATCAAAGAAGATTTTTGTGTTTCTATTTAAGAAATTTGAACTTTAGAGAACAAGTGGAGTAGGTTCTGAGGAAGTTTTGTGCAGGTTTGAAGGCTTCCAGCAAGATTTCAAAGGTTTATACACAGTTTAGAGAAGGGTTTTGACTGTTCTAGAAGAGCAATTTCACGACATTTTGAAGATCAACCTCTGATTTTTCATCACAAATGGAATTTCTCCCTTCTTTCTTATTCTTTTTGAAGGTGAAATTTGGTCATGGGCAGATTATCAGATTTCCTAACCTGATTTTTCAAGTTTTTTCTAAAGAAAGAATCAATATAATGCACTCTCCCTCTATTCTTTCTTATTTTCTGCCCCATAAACCAGTGTTAGTGCACACATAATTGAATTTCTTGGACTTAGTTTTTATTCTCAGTTCAAAAATAAAAAATCAGAAATGAAAGTTCCCAAGTTTGGTCATATTCAAGGGTTTTTCTAAGGTTTTTCAAGAATATCTAAGCATTGAAGCCCCTTTTAAATGCTAAGTGTTGAAAAAAAAGAGTAAAAATCATAATACAATGCTAAAACTCCAAATCCCCACTTAAAATACATATTCTAACTTAATTTTGTTTAATCCTTGCAAATTTGGATGACCTTGGGAGTTGGACCATCACGCAAAGTCCAGATGAAGTTTGTAGTACCCCTCCTCGATCAGACTCTTTTTGTATGCTTTTGATTGACTTCAGTGGAACATTATTGTACATTGATTCAGATTTGATGCGATGTTATTTCATGCTTTATCTGGATTTGTGGTGTATGATTTTATGCAGTATCTCAGTGCTTATGATTAATGTTATTTTATGGATCCTTATCATGGACTGACACTCTTACCTTATATGTGTGATGCGTTATTTATATGTTGCGTGTTGGCAAGTGTATTGGGATGCAAGGGGATGATTTTCCTTCACTCACTCCGGTGAGACAGGGAACGTCACAATTCTCCTTCATCAGCGTGCGTGTCGTGTCTGTTTATATACATATATATTTGTTTGTATGCACGTGTGGATTCTTTGGTGCAAGACATTGCAGGTACTAGTACCGGGTAGGTACGGGGTATCGACTCCACCTGACTTCACAAGTCTGAGCGTGCCTTATATGTCCGATGGGAGTGGAGGAGATAGTTGTTGGACCCTAACTTGACCCACAGTTACACTCGTGTGAGTGTTGTCAGTCGGTTGTCTTTCCCGTCTGGCCAGTATGCGAGTCATAGTGCTTTGATTTGGTCATTTGTGAGTCGTCATTTGATCATCCTTCGTTGTGTGTGTTTCCGTTTATTTAAATGGTTATTTAATTGAGTAGATGATGCTATTTTTATGTTGGCGTAATTAGTTAATTATTATGCCCTTGAGATTATTGATTTAATTAAACTAATGAGTTGCTAGCATTAAATGGCTAAATTGGCTTATTTTATTGTGTAAAGTTGCATTAATATATTTTGTGGAAGGAAATAAATAATTGCCTAGCCATTTATGTTTTAAATGCTTATGTTGAAAGGAAGTATTGTGAAAAAAAGAAAGGAAATGAAATAGAAAATATAAATAAAAGCTTTCCTTTTTACCTTTTTGACTTTTGTATTTTGTTTGTTAGAAAAGAATTGTTTTTTGGAAAAAGGAGTAAATCTGATTGCTTTTTACTTTTTAAATAATTTAATCTGATTGGTTGGAAAACTTTTAACCTAAAAAGTTTAGGTTGAAATTATTTTCCCATAATTTCCTAGAAATTCACGGGAATGAGGAGGCAGAAAATTTGAAAGAGAAATTTGGAAAACCATTCTGAAAGAGGAGCTGGAATTTGATTTGGTTTGCAAGGACTGGGATTCTTCCATCATTTTGCTTGCTAGTTTGCTTCAAGGTTGGATAATCTCTTCTTGTTTGAAATTTAAAATTTGAATATGTCAGTTGCTTCTTGTGTGTTGAAAAAAAAGCAAATCTCTTTGTAGATTCTTGTGGAATGATTGGAATGGAAGAAAGAGTGCCTGTTATTGTTGATTTTGTGAAACTTATATCATATGTTTGCTTATAGGAAAGAAATGGTTCATTTCTCTATTTGTTGTATGTTTTTGTTCTTAAAAATCAACTTCTTGAATTACCTCTTCTATTGGGAACAGAAAGAATTAGATTTAGATTGTTGTGTGCTTTCTAGTATCTAATTGTCCAAGATTTGGGGTTTATGTTGGCAAAAATTGGTTATTGCCTTTTGCTAAGATGCAAGGAATTCTTCTTGTGTATGGAAGTAAGGAAATTTATCTTAACCCTTCTTCCTGTGTATGGAAGTAAGGAAATTTATCTTAACCCTTCTCCTACCTGTTGAATTCTTCTATTGTTGCCTAAATCGTTATTTATCGGGTTCTTGTGTGATTTTATTTCACCATTTACCTTATTGGTAAATACCCCTTTGTAATTTGGATTTTGGCACTGTGTGTGTGTGTGTGTGTCGTGAAATGAACAGGGGATGAATCGTTTTCATGTTAAATCGATTCTGTATCATATTGATTTTAAATGCTATAGAAGTATGAAATTTTATTGATTTTGACCTTACCTTACCCACGCAACGGGCTAGTCCCACCACGCGGGTCGGTAGTGTTTGCTACCCGCAAGTAGCAGTGCTACCAGTCGGCAGTACTGCTACGCGTAGCAACACTACCGGTGGGTAGGACTGCTACCGATCGGCAGTACTGCCACGTGGTAGCAGCCCTACCGGTCGGTAGCAGCTGCTACCGGCGATAGCAGCACTATCAGTCGGTAGGCCTGCTACCGATCGGCAGCAGTACTACCGACAAGTAGTGCCTACTACCGATCGGCAGCAGTACTACCGGCAGGTAGTGACTGCTGCCTCGGCAGCAGCACTACCGCGGGTAGGCCTTGGCCCCCGCGTGACCTTGTACCCTTCGCGGTGCAACCTTTTTTGTACCGTAGATTTAATTTGTATAAATGAAATATTTTTAAAGTTGTTTTTTTTTAATGTTAAATAAAAATAGTAATTTTCAAAGTGATTTTTATTATGTGGTTTAACAAATTTATTTATGGAAATCAAGGCATGTATTAGTAATTCAAATTGGTAAAATTGGATATATTCTGGAAATGGATTAAAATGCCTATTAGGAATTCATGTTTTATTCGGTTGAATATTTAATGTGGAATTAATTTTTGATGGAATATTGAATTGGAAATTGAATAGATGTGAATGTCGTAAAAGAGTGTTTTATTTAATTTTCAATCAATGAAGATGCAAGTGCTTATGATGCTGGTTTTCTCAAAGATTGTCCGAGTGCGGACTTAGTGAAATTAGCTTTCCTTGCAAAGAGTTATAATTGAGTTATTTCTCGTCTTTGGTTCAGTCGTCTTGTGGTGGCGTATTTGGTACCTTTGACCAAGTGATATATGATGACTTCGTTGTCTTGACCATGTAGTGTCTTTGCTTTATGGTTAACCAAGAGTCAGTATGTCCTTGTTTTGACCACTTGTTTTTGGATAGTGGTGTTATGGTTGTTTGCTTCGCCATAGGGTCCTCATAGAGTGACCATGTTTGCTTAGTGTCCTTTGAGAGAGTGGCTTTCGAGTGGGGGCCGCGCTCAAAGTGGTTGGCAGGATAACCCATCGAAAGTCAGATAATAAGTGATAATCTTATTAATTGATTAGGTGGGTAGTTCATAACATTAAATAAGATATTGTACCTCGCGCATAGGTGAATGCTTGTACAGGGCTCATAATGTAGTGAGAAGGCCTAGAATGGCAAACCGACCACCTTGTCTTCACGAAAGGCTGGAAGGGTCCGCATGAGACTTAGTTGGAGCCGGAGGTTTGGGAAAGGTTACCAAGATAACCCAGGATGGGGGTCGAGACCTATGGAGGCCGACCATGGTAACCATCATAAGTTATGCGATGACACTCTCTCTTTAGGTTCACTTGTGTTTTGTGATGTCAAGTCACTTGTGTATTTGTGATGTTGAGTCACCAGGATATTGTGGAGTCGTATTGTGTTGTCATGGAGTCGGCCATGTCATGCTTTTGCTTGCTTGAGGGTCTTCTGCTATCTCCTAGCACGGTGGGGTGATTCCAGTTTGGGATTACATGGTCGGGTGGTAGTGCCACTTCCCATTGGATGTTCTTGTTCGTACCTTCCTGTGAGGATTGGCTTCGCAGGTGTTTCTGTGATTCGTGGCTCATGCTTTATCTCGTGTTTGGAGATTATTGTTATTTAGAGACCTATGTGGTCATTGTATCATGATCTTATGTAACCTTGTAATTGGTTAAGTTGAAACTTTATATGTATATTGAGAGCCATGTATTGAAAGAGCAATGTAATCCTTTGGGATGTAATTTATCAATTTCCTTTATGATATGTGTAAATGCTTATTGAAGAGAGATTATATTGTATCCTTTCAATCTTTCAATGGTGTAACCTATTATTGCATATGGCTTAATATGTTCTATGAGTTTTGATGGATTATTGGATTAACCTTAATTGTAGAATTTAACTTTTGGTTTTAATTCTTCGTTGGTAACCCTTAAGGAATTCTGGTGTAAGTCTTCCGTTTGTGTTATTATCATGCATGTTGTGTTTTATGCACTTAATATGTTTATACTTTAAAAAAAAAATGTTTCACCCTTGTTGTGGGTTTTCCTTTGGGGTTCCTAGCAGGGCATTACAAAGTTCCAGGTTGATGAGGATTCCCCTCTAAAATCGAAGATGAACTCCAAATGGAAGCAGGTTGGAGATACCAAGCTTGGGCACATCAATCTTCGAGAGTTCGAGAAGAGGATGCACGGCACGGATACACAGTTACCCACTCCAATTGCATGGAAAATGATGCGAAATGGGATAGTGCATGCTGCTAGTTTCCTTCCAACAGTTCAGTGTATTGAATTGATTGCAAAATGTTTCAAACATTATAACCTAAAGAATAGAGAAATAGTTGATCCTGATGGCAGAGTGCTTGCAAATATTGGTGAAGTAGCAATCAGAGAGGCCTTCCGCATCCCTGAATACCACAACACGGTCTATATGACTAGGGATGAAGCAACCCAACTATACAAGGATAATACGGAGGAGTATGAGGCTAACATCAACCATTCATGGTTGGAGAAGCCTAGAAAAAGTGTTTCAAAGATGCCTAAGACCCTTCTCAGGCCTTATTTCAAAGAGGACTATGGAGACCTCATTGTCTTATTAAACAAAGTTATGGGCAGCCAGCTAGGTGCTCCTTTCAAACCATGGATATACTATTTTATCCATGAGGTGCCTTCTGGTGTTAAGATGATAAATTGGGCAAAGATCATAAGTGACAATTTAGATGATCAATTGAGAAACCTGGAGAAGAATGGGACGTTTTATATGAGTTCCTATTTGATCTACTCCTTAGCCAGAACATACAGATATAGAGACCTTGTGTGTAGAGGAGTTGTTGGAAATAAAGAGAACTAATTCGTCGTCTATGATTATTATCCACAATTAAACCTGGAGGAGAAGATTCATTTAAAAAGGGTCAATGATGCATTCCTAAACCCTAAACCTGTTGACCTCGAGGACTATTGGGCTAGTGTCGCTGATAACTTCAAGATAAGAAAGAGATTATGGTCTAGAATCCCATTGAACTTGATCAGGGCATCCAAGGTATTCCGAGTGGCTGACCAAATTGAAAAAGATGAATTCGAGCAACCACATTTTGCTAATTTGAGAAACGAGCCCCTTGCTCTAGTTGATTGGACAGATTTTGAAAGATCTAATGTGGCATGTGATCGAACACTCCAAATGGTGGGCAGCTCAGAAAACAAAGGAACTCAAAGCAAGGAACGTTCCCTTCACCTATGATCTCATGGGGATTGATGAGTCCATGTTTTGAATCACTGTGTAACGTCCAGCGGTCCAAGGAATCCAAAAAGTGTTGGATCGAGGAAGAGGAAGGAGCCCACTAAGAACTCAATAAGGGCAAAAGGAAAGAAGATTACTAGAGAGGTAGATGTGAGCAGACGACAGAAGTCAAATGAAGGTCATTCAACTATAAGTGTTTCATCCATTGCTCCAGTTAGAATTTTGATTGATGAGCAAGAGTTAGATAGTGAAATGGGAAGCAAAGAGATGAAGGTTCCTTCTCCCATATTGAGGAAATCATTGGGGAACTAGTTCAGGAACCAATTCACGAGCCCATTTTCACTAAGGTTGTAGAAGTTGAGAACCTCGAACCTTAGACCAAATTCCTAGATGGCATAATCTCTACGCCTAATGGAATTGAAGATAATTTTGATGAAAGTGGTGTGGAACAGTCAACCATCCCTGATTGGTTGAAGGAGAGGATCAAAGCCAAGGTTCCTGAGAAAGTTCACCAAGTAGATAACACATCAGCACTATTGGCTGAATTGAATAAACCAAGTGAAAAGAAAGCACCCAAGCCAGCCAAGAAGTTTTATTTGATTCAAAGAAACAGTGCAGGATTCAAATCAGTTTAGGTAGCAGTACCGAAAATAGGCAAAACTCGGGAAGATATCACTCCTGAGGAATATGAGGTCCACTACCATAAGTCTGGGTAAGACCACTAAGATCCAAGAGGTCCAAAAATTTGATGATTCCTGCAATACCATGAAGGAGAGGTTAAACAAAGAAGTGGAGAAGAGAAAGAAGTTAGAGGCTGAGAATGAGCAATGGAAGAAATATGTCCAGCACCTAACAAACCCTATTGATCGGGAGGAGGTACCAGTTACTCTGCCCATACCTCTTCCACAAGAATCAATGAAAGATTATGAAGACATGAAGGCCACTTTCAGAGAAGGCAAAGGATGGACTTCTGATTCCTCGGAGCGTGCTGACATACTTGTTGAGAACCTAGTATCCGCATATGACTCCACCTCTTCCTTATTGAGCACAATCCAAGACATAGCTAAAGCTTGGGAGGATATTGAAGATATATAGAACAGAATAATCCCATGCTTGAAGACCATCAGAGGGCTTTCCCAACAAGATCTAGTAGATGGAAAGGTTATTCAGCCTGGTGACATATATGACTTAAGCACTTGGTTCTTTGCTTTGACAACCAGAGTGGAATCTTTAAAGAAATCAGAGGCAAGTGTTTGGAGATAGAAAAGACTATCAAAGGTATTCAGGACAAGGTCTTCCTCGTGGTAGCCGAGATATTGCAGCAAGATGAAGTGCCAGAGAAACATTTAAGTGCAGAGAATCTGAGGGCCAAAATTCAAGGAAACTTCTTCAAAGTATTAGGGCCGATTCTCAAGGATGATCTCACCAGGATTTCGAGCTTCTTGCTCATTGATGAGAACTCCCTAGCACAGACAGTTGATTAGGAGAACACTCTCGCCACATGTACCGATGACATGGACATGGTTGATTACCAAATTGGCAGCTTGCCACATGTCACCATGGAGGAAGTTTGACCACTTGCGTCTAGATACATTGAATTTGTAGCTTCCAGAAAGGAAACCAGACACCCATTTCACTAAAATTAGCAGTTGTGCCACTTGTCTTGTTTTCTCTTTATCAAATTAATAGAGTTTTAGGAAACCCTAATTAGGGTTTCGATCTTTCAATCTGGGCCCTTGATCACTATTCGATCTCGGCCATTCAAAACTTTTTGTGCGACTATGTAAGGTTTCCTCCTCTCATTTGGAGAGTGTGAGGTTTTTGAAATATTGTTGCGAGAGGTCATTTTTTGGATAATATATTGCTTGTGTGCTTTTTAGGCTTTGTAATCTCTCTTATCTGAATTGATTGGCAAGGTTTTCAATTTCTTCAACACTATAGATTAGAATTTACTTTATGTTGTTAGATGAATGCAAGATTTGATAAGTATTGATCCGTGGTGTATCTCCGCTCATACTTTTGATGAACAAATGATTTTTGTTCATTGTGTATAGTTAGTCTAAGCTTTCCTTTGTGTATGCTTAACTTCCGATCATAAGCACATCCCTTGAAGATTGCATCCACTTTGTGTAGTTGTCCTAAGCGTGGCGAAGCAAAGCATGGTTACTGAGTTCACCTAGTCAATACCATCTCTTGAATTCTTAGGAGTAGAATGGATCTTCTAAACCCTTGTCATTTTGTCCTTTTTTTTGAAAGTCTAAGCCCAAAACTCCTATTAAAAAAAAGAGAAGAGCATCAATTGTTAAATTTGTCTAAGTCCTAAGATTGTGAACAATCCAAGCATAAGTCCCTTTGTGTATTACCAGCATATCGCAACGCCCATTGAGCTTATCCACACGTCAAGACCTGACAAAAGAAACCTTGGAATTGTCATATGATCTTCTCGCAATCTTAGCATACGCAGTGATTTTGTTCAAGAGAGGATAGAGTGTCTTTGGACATTTTATTCTGAGTTTGGTGAATGATAAAACACACACCAACAAATCAGAAGCACAATGTATCATTCCACTTACTGTTTAAATCTGTTTGTACATTTTAAACAAACAATGGCAGAAAAATTACCAAGAAGCACTTGTTATAAACATGAAAGATGACAAAGAAAAGCTGAAAAGACGGATTGAATCACTGACATATCTGGTTATTCAGTGAATGGACTTCTTCCTTCTTACTCCTAAATTTTCCAAAACATCCCCAAACAGAGGGACATGTCAATACCCCCAAGGATGCCTCCTCAAAGAACCCTAACCACAATGCTATGGACAAAGGCATTGTTCATGTTTGTCATGCCTTATTGTTGATGGGGGCTTTACTAAATCCATAAGAAATGCAAATTACACACTTATCCTTGATATTTTTGGATTTTACATCCAAGAATGCATTGTAACGAAAATCCTTTTCACAAGTGAGAAACTGACAAAATAACAAGCAAAGATGACAATACTAAATAGTTTCCAAAGCTGGTAGGGAAAGTATTGATTACAGCAGCTCTAAAAGTGTAACTTTCACAGCCTAAATTCCCTATATGCTTCCCAAAAAGACTCGCATTTCAAACTCTCATCTATAACCTTTTAGTCATATCTGAAAATAAACGGAATATAGAATATTAGAAAAAGGTGATATAAACATCATTTGACCCCTGTGGAAAACATGTTAAAATTATTTATTGCATAATAACTTAAAGGCGAAGAAACAAACTTACAATGCGAACATCAAGGGAGGTGTACTTTGAAGAATCTGTTGTTGGTTCCTGCCTTGCACCAAGCTACCCCAAAAATCATGGATTAGTGAAATAAAATTTACCATTTAAGCAAACATTAAATTCTGGATCATTCAACAAAATGGAAAGAATATAAATCTTTACAAACCAAAATGATTATGTTATTAAAAGAAAATTGGCATCTTTAACAAAAATGTTACCTTCAAAATATATAAGCATAACTGTAGCTAATAAAAAATTTCAACACTGGGGAGCAACTGAAACACATACCTAAAGGGCAAAACAATAAGAAGCACAATTTTTTTTAAACCTGAAAATGTCATGCAGAAAAATACCTTCTTAAGAGCTTCTGCCTCCTCCATAGCCTTTTGTGCTTCATCAACCATTCCTAATTCGCCTATAAAACAGCAAAATGATAATAATGAGATATATCAATAAATGCAGTCAACTAAACCTATACAAAGATGTTGAAATTAAATATGAAAACTTTTCTTTTGCATGATGTTATTAAGCACTTCAAACATATGGCATGGATAAGGTGCAAAACATGAATCAAAAAGCAGAAAAAAATAAGCAAATATCAAAAAGGTGCAAAATCCACAATCACTTTACATAATGCATTATTCACAATCTGCATTCTCAGGGTGTGCCATTTTATATATTTTGCAAACAGTAAGCCAATTAGAAAACACTTTCTTAAAACTGGATAGGTCATTTTGATTGGTGGAAAACATTGTAACATTCTAAATTATTTGGGTCTGTGGCACACAGATACAACATTTTATTTTTATTTTTTTTGTGGGCGAGGGGAGCAAGATGGTTTGGTGGGACAGGGATAGCAGAGATGTGGAGAATGTTGGGGTTGCTTTTCCTATGATTTCATCTGTGTAGAAAATTTCCACTAGCCATAGGTGATTCTGTTCAAAGCAGCTGTGATAATTTTCTGTTGTGAGCAATTTGTGGGAGTGTTTCTGTAATCAGCAGCTTGTTCCAAGACTGGTCGTTAATAAAGCAACCAGGCATGACTTTTAAAGAAAAGTTAGTGTATGACTTTGTTTCAGACAAAAAAAGAGAAGAAAATAAATGAAATGCGTACGCTTGCAGGATTACAGGAAGACTGGGAATGCTATTCTTGTCATAAACATTATTTGTTGGATAGGATAGTGTGGCTAACATGGGTTAGCGTATGGGTGTAGAACCTCATAATTAAGCTCTTTCTTCCATTGTGACAGCTTGCTAATGTAACTTGTGTTGATTGTAACTAGGGATATAGGGGTTCGGATTGCCTTAAGGCAACATCCGAACCCCATTTTAGGACCGGGTCCTATCCTAGGGTAACGTGACCCTATCCTATTCACAATGCCACGCTATGCTAAATACACGCCATTTAGCATTGGAGCCAAAAAAAAACCAAGGAGGCCGACTTACATTTCAAAGAATAAAGGATGCATATAAATAAATGACAATTTGCAAGTCAATCAATCATCAAGTTCAATAATATACAAGGCGATTTAGCTCTGCTGTGCGAAGTCTTAAGAAGGGTGCGAACTTAAGGAAGATTGCAAACTTATTCAGCTTGGTGCGAAATTGTCCAAGAGGACATAGTGAATCTTGATGCAAGCCTTTGAAGCATACAAGGGACAGATCTGATATGTGAAGATCAGATTCAAGCTAAGTATTGTACTTATATTTAGAGGAGAATATATAATCTGACCTGTGGGTCTTTCATGCTGGGTTTTTCCTCCTTGGAGGTTTTCCCAGGGTATGCTTGTTTGTCTGCTGTTCTATTTCTGATTTATGTTGGCTTATTAAATACTGCAAATCTGATTACAATCTAGGGCACAATTAATCTATGTTAGCGTATGGGTGTAGAACCTCATAATTAAGCTCTTTCTTCCATTGTGACAGCTTGCTAATGTAACTTGCATATTATTCAATTCTCAAACCTAGATGTAGAGAAAATTAGTATTGTGCAAACAGCACATAAGTATTAGATAGCATCTCTGAATGCATACTTCAAGTTTAAAACATATGCTGATGAAATAAAAGAAAAATGGGCTGAATACACATAGATTCAAGGCACAGTGAAATTTAAAGGGTATGTTTCCCATTATAACAAATAGCGTTTCCCATTATGAACTAATGCCTGACACCGCAGTGCATCTTAGAATCATCATACCAAGCTCCTCTGCTTTCTTCAGCTTCTCAATTATCATTTCCTGTGTCCGTGCATCAGGAGGTAGAGGCAATGGTGCAATTGGTGGAGCATTCTGAATTGGTTGAGGCATCAAAGCTCTGTCCTTATTAAATGCCTCTAAAAGCAACATTGCCTGTTAATAAACATATAGCACAGTAGTAAAAAGGGAAGTTAATGACATTATATATTGACATATACAAGATAGGATGCAATATAATGAGGTATATACATATTACACATCTTTCATTAAATGAAAAAATAAAATAATACAAAAGTTCTTACTTGTTTATCAGCTCGCTTAGCTCTAAGTTCTTCAACTTGCTCCATAACCCTGATCTTATTATCACTTTTTCCTTCCAATTCTGCAGCAAAGGGACCATATCCTCTTGTAAGCAAATAAATCCTCATTAATATTTAACTAGATCATACCTCATGCAATGTCAGAGTGTTTTTCTTCACAGAAGGTAGGATTAATTGATAACTTATTTCAAAATATCAAGCACACCAGAGAGCTGATAAACTTGTGCAAACTTGAGTCATTGTTATGAATTTTACAGAATTTTGGGGCTTTCAAACTATCAGTTTGTATTTACAAAAACTGAAGAAATATTTTTCTTTCTTTTCTCAATATTTTCAAACACATAAGAACTATATTTACTAACTACAGAAGACTTCTCTGGAAAGTAGTCTGATAATAATATCATCTTAATATTGGATGATTATATCTAATTCTACATATTTAACAATGTCAACTATAAAATGAACTTAGAAAAAGACATCAGAGCATCAGTTTTGAAACTCCCAGATCTTTTCTGGGATGTGAAAAAATGGATTTGGGTTGGGAAGGATAAAGAACAAATGGGAATGCATTAAAATGAATTAAGTGGAAACAAAAAAATGAATAAAAACGGAATCAAGAAAGTTCAAATTCCAAATATTGTCAAATTTGTTGACCAGGGTGTTTAGGACTCCATTACAGAAAAGAGCAGCAAATGTACATCCATTTGAGTCTTGTGATTCCTTGTATAGCCTCTCTGATCCCCAGTAAACAAAATCCAATAAGAGCCTTTAAAGACCCCATGTTACATAGAATTATAGTAACAAATGCATAAATTGACAAAATATTTCAATTAATACTCACACTATAGGCATATAGTTTATGTGCAGTTAGGGTTAATAAATGTCTATATCATAAAAAACCATGGAACCTGTTCCAGACCTTCCTACAAACTCTAATGCTATTTCTGCTACAGCCAACAAGGGCAGGTCTTCAAGTACCATTGCAGATGATAGGGATGTCTTGGTGCTGGCTCTGGAGGATTCTATGGCTGGCTTGCATCTAGCAGCTGCAAAGACCATGTCTGTTGCTGATTGGTTCCATGAAACAGAACGGAAGGATGCTTTGGCTGGGCTTTGCAATGATGGTGCTCCAATTATGCATGGTTGCATGAGGTCACATTTGCGTGACAAGTTCCATGTACCTCCAAGTGCAATGCAGGGATTGCATAAGAAAAGTTATGTTGATAAATGCATTAGTTTGGTTGTTGTGAGTGCTGTTGGCTATGTTCATGTCCATCATATTTGAAAAGGTCTGGTTTGGATATTCTGAGACCAAAATAAATCAGAAAAGGTCTCTGGTTTGGATTTATTGTGACATTCTGAGACTTGGAAACTTGGGGAAACAGAACGGAAGGATGCTTTGGCTGGGCTTTGCAATGATGGTGCTCCAATTATGCATGGTTGCATGAGGTCACATTTGCATGCCAAGTTCCATGTACCTCCAAGTGCAATGCAGGGATTGCATAAGAAAAGTTATGTTGATAAATGTATTAGTTTGGTTGTTGTGGGTGCTGTTGGCTATGTTCATGTCCATCATATTTGAAAAGGTCTGGTTTGGATATTCTGAGACCAAAATAAATCAGAAAAGGTCTCTGGTTTGGATTTATTGTGACATTCTGAGACTTGGAAACTTGGGGAAACATCCCCCCACAGCACCACCACTTCCGCTACCTCTACCAGGGACACCACCGGGTTGCTTGCTATATGGCACATGCCATTACATACTGATTGCAACCTTTCACTTTGTGAAAACTAGTTAGCCTTTCATGGGTCACTCACAGAGATGTTACATTGCAGATTTTGCCTTATAGAATTCAGATCACCTCTACTTTTATATCAGCACCGCCCGCCCACCACCGCTCCACTAATGTCCCCTCGCTGTCCCCTCAACGTCCCCAGATTCAGGCCCTTTGTCCCTTGGTCCCCGAAACCCATCCTCCCGTCAAGAAACTCAGTGGAACATTGATTAGAACAAACGTAATGATATAATTTAATCCCCAGCTAAGATTTCATAATTATTGTGTTAAATTATTCATCATTATGGATCAACAGAATTCTCAAGCCTGTGCAGCAAATCTTTTGCTTTTTCTCTCTTTATGTGATAGTTGTTTCATTACAAGTGATTTCTGAGAGCTATAGGGTTGAAGAATCAAATCTAACATGGAATTGGATCCCATCTACAATTTTTTGTCCATTTCTTGAAAGATTTGGCCTTGAGTGTTCAAGCGATGCATCTTTGAGCAAAACGAACCTACCATTGCATCTAGAACGTCCAAAAACCCTAAAATCACTTGTTAAAACACTCAAACAAAGTTTGAAAAAATCGAGGCAAAAAATAGAGTTGAAAATTCGAATCGAAAACTTTGTGTGATCATGCACATCCGTTCAGTCATATGACATACATGATGTTTGCCGCTGCCACCATAAAACCTGTCATCTTGTACGTTTAAAATATAAAAAATATATTATTTTTATTCAAAGAATGGGGTTTTTTTTGCTACAGGCTCCATGTGGCCACACCAGTGGATGTTCCTACCAACAGGTAGCAAAACCACCTCAGCTACATCAAAAACCAACATTAAAAACCAAAGACAGTTTTGTAATTTGCAATGATAGTTTTTTACGTTTCTACAGTTTTCTCAAAACACTAGCTTTCGCAATTTGGGAGAATATTCTAACCAAGGGAATATACCAATGATTGTGTTTGCTGATGTCACAATGACATCAATAGTGTCCATCTAGCCCAACCCTACCTTTTTTGCCCCAAAAGAGAATTTTTTTACATAACTTGACCATACAATGTTGAAAATTAGCAAACAAGATATCCTTGAAATGTTGGTTCTGAGCACTATACAATGGTGCTAGTATATTTCTCGAATTTTGCTGCAGGTACATTTTATCACATGTCGAAGTCAGACTTTTTTTATCACATGTCGAAGTCAAATCTTTTTTGGCTCCTGAGATCATAATTTTTTTCTTGGATCTCTGGTTTTTACAATTCTTGTGGTGTTGGAATGGTATTGCAGAACTCTTCACAGCTATCCATGCATTTTTTCCAATTTTTGCCCCAAGTATCCTTTATTAAATTTGCCATTATTTCACATTCTAGTTGATTACTTGAACACTTTGCCACCTAGAAAAGTTTTATTTGCATGCACTGACCTCATTTCAACTAACCCATATGTAATTTTACCATGTGGTCATATTTGGGCATTTTAAATATCCATTCAATACACATCCTTCATTTGTAAATGCACTAAAATAAAGTCACATAATGTACATATATTTTGGGGATCTTGCACATTATGTTGTTCCCTTTTTTATACTCGTACTACTTTATGAAGTGCCATGAGAGGTTTGTTGTGTAGGTTTTGTTATTTGCAACAACAACATTGATGCGAATGTGCCTTGTTTTGCACACCCTTTTTTCAATTGCCAGTATTTTATTATGCATGTTCTAATGTTATTTCTTCTCCTTGTTGCACAACATTGTGACACAATTTCAATGGACCTGTCATGCCTCTCTCTTGTCTGCATTATCGAGAGATATCATACTGTTAGTGCTAATACTTCCTTAGTTTGCATTTACAGTCAGCTATGTATCAAATTTGTGCTCCTATATACTAGGCAGATGCAACAAATGGTTACCCATGCATTTCAATGAGATAGAACACATACCATAAAGACACTCTTACATTTTTGTTTGTGGAGGCCACCTTCCATCCTCAGTTGATTAATATTCTTGAAACTATTAGCATCTGTATTTTTGATTTGCAATATACTTTGCATTGGTTGAGTAGCGTCCTTGGGGTCACTCATGCAAATTGATGTGCTATACGTATCTTGGAGGCTTCTTAATCATTCATATGTTTCTTGTATTAGAAGTTGCCCTTGAGGGGTCATCTTCAATCCTCCTTCCTTCCTTCACTTTTTTGGGGATAAATATGTGGCATCTAACACTTAAGGTCAAGGTTTAGATCAATCATTGCATACTCAAATAATTTTAAATTATATCGTCACTGCATGAGGCATCAATCACAAGAAGCTAACTAGTCATGTTTCAAATATGAAATATCTTTAGTTGTTTAAATTATTGTTTCTTACCAGTATGCACTAGCTCTTGGTAGGTCAAGTTTGACAAATCTTCAGTAGGTTTTCACTGAATTGATAATTATAATTAAGCTTTGAATTTTCCAGGTGTTTTATCTACTTGGTGAAATCCTGACCTACAATCTTGGTAAGCTGGTATGAGAGGTAGCTAGTGACAAATTGTGGAATTGCCTTCATACACACGAGTAGATTGTCATTACATTTATGTTGCTCAATTCCTCTTTAATTCTCTTGTAGGATCTCTTAGCATTACCTTTTCTCATATCCTGGTTGAGATTGATTTATTGTAAGATTTAACTGAAATTGGGCTTCAAGTGCAAGATCACAAACAGAAATAGCAGTTCGATTATGAGAAGTTCATTTTTCAATGCCATAATGGTTATGGCCTTGGTCATATGTCAGCAGAATGTGATGCAGGAGAGTCTAGGCTCACAGGGGATCTTGCATTGCCCAAAACATGGAAGTTTGATTTTGGTTTTGTTCTATTTTTGGTGTGCAGTTTTCAGGTCAGCTTGTCTTTTCACGCTTCTGCTTCAGCCTTCTTCAGTTGTGATAGTTCATTGGTGGGGCCCACACATTTAGTTGGCTTATAAAATGGTACCCATGTGTACATATGGCATGCTGTTCTGGCAATTTATTCTTAGTTGGCTGCCATGGCAATTCCTTGTTTAGCAGATTTGAATGTGATTGGCTGTTCTCAATTTTAATATACTCTTGGCTGGGTCAGAATCTGAAAATGACCCCACACTACCTTGTTGGGTCTCTTGTGGGACATGGCAGTTGCATTGTCATTTGTTTTATTCGTTGAGCTATTCTAATACTTAGGGACCCCACTCTTTTGGCTTGGCCTGATCTAAAGTTTACAATTGGGGTTTTCTTTGAATATTAAAGTCGGTGGGGAATAAAAGAGGGACCTGCCACACCTCCCTATGGCCTTGAAACTCCTACGGCTTATTCTTATAGGAGTGCACTCAAATTAATGGCGGTGTTTTTCTATTTTATTTTCTGATTCTGCATTATGTCTGCTGGGGCCCACAACCTTGCCCCTTTATTTAGCATGCAATTCGTTGTATGGCAGCAGAAACTCAATTGATTTTATCTATACCCACAAACTCAGTAAATGCTTTTCTTTTCTGTTGCATTGTTACTGGCTGCTTTCTCTATTCCTGGTCATGCTGACAACAGTTCATTGCTTGGCATTTATAAGGATATCCTGACAGTATTTATGCTAGAATTTGTGGAAGTTATATGCTCCTCCTCTATTTCCAATAGATTCTTGATTCAGGCCAGCAGCAGTTATATATACGGCTCATCCATTAAAGGGTCATGATCGTGCCTTGGTGGCTGCCAACAGCAAATGATTATCCTCTCATCATGGGTGTCGAAAGTTAGATATAAGGAAACATATGTGGGAGAGCTGTACCAAAGAGAAGATAAGAGTAAATTCATAGCATATTTTCCTCATTGAACAGGAGAAGAGTTGAAAATATAATCTAATAAGAATAGAGGAAAGACAGAAAAATATAATTGCAGGTATAGAGGGATGTGATAGGAGAAAGTTGTAATAGATTGCTACAGCGGTGTCTCCTTGGAAGGCTGATATGAAAGGCTGGCACTATATGTGTAAGGATGAGTATTAATATAAAAGATCCCTGTTCCTGAACTATCGGCCTGTAAGGCAGCATGTAATTTCTGATTTGAATAATGAGGAAATTTGTATGACTTCCATAAAGCATTTATGAAATGGCCGTTAGTTCTTGTCTGATTTGTGAACTAGCTGTAATGCTAGGATTAGCTGCCATCCATTGGATCCTGTGACTGCACCAGACAGTTCCAGATAAAAAGCCTAAAGCTAATCGTCCAACTTTTTGGTGAAGGGAAGTAAAAGCCCAATGCTTAACTTTCTTATGGTGCTTGGAAACCCTCTGCGGCTGCTGAGACTCATGCTAATGTTCCTTTTATTTATCAATCCCTTGTAATTCCACAGAATATGGCTCCTCAGGATCTAGATATGGGGCGGCCTTTGGCACCTTCAGCTTAGCAGGAATCTGCTTTGCCTATTACTCTTGTCACCTTTTTGTCCCCTCTTCCTGCTGTCATGCCCCCTACTCTGAAAACTTTTAGTTTCTGGAGAGCTTGTCAAGGAAAGGATGGTATAGACAACTATGTCTTATCAAAATCTGTTGATGAGAAAGAAGGTTCTACTCAAAGAGTTTTAAGATCACAAAAGAAACTTAGGATGGAGACTGATATTTTTAATCATTTCTAGTTGGTATGTCACAATATGAATCCGATTGAATCCTTTATATATCTTTTTGGGTTGATTTTGGCTTTGAGGCCTGATTATAATTGCTTTGTCTTTGGAAGTGAGCCCCTATAGAAACTACATCTCAACTATGAAAAAAATGCATATGTTATGTCATGTACTTATTAAATTCTGGACCACTATTGGTGAACATAGGCATTTAGGATGGGCAAGACTTTGCAACACTGTCATTTGGCATTGAAATATTTATGATGGCATGTTATAGGCAATGAGATAGTGCATCTGACAATAATCTGGTAGTACATCTATATATTTAGATCAAAGAAACGGGACTCGGACTCGGCGAGGCCGACTCAACTCGGGACTTGGACTTGGGAGTCAAAACTCAGCTGGACTCGTCAAAGTGAAAAACTCAAGAAATTTAGAGATTTTTAAAGATTTAAAACTTGTTTCATGCACCCTTTATTAAATACACCTTAAAGACACAATAACATCATCAAATAGAAGCTAATTTGATTGCATACACAAGTATACATCAATCACATAAGCATAAACGCAAATTGTAGCTGAAGGAAATAACAAACATGGATATATAAATATTGTCAAATGTATACAATATTACAAAACTCATGGAAATAAAAAATCCATGTCATCATATGATCAAATGAGATGCAAACTCTTCCTTTCCAACTCTTGATGCACCAAATGAAAGTATATGTCGTTAGTTGTTATATGGAATTGGAGCCTAATCAGACTTGGAGGTTAAAATTTTCCTACTTTTATCGACGCAATTTCCCCCCTAATTTTATGGCGGGGGCTTGGGGGCAATGCTCCTTGTGGTCACGATACAGGGCGGGGTCGAGGGGCAGCGCCCCGCAAGGCCAAAAGACTTTTATTATTTTATAAAGGAGTCGGGTGTTATTTTTCTATTGTTTCTCCTCACAACTCACCTTTCTCCTCCTATTTTGCCAAATGAATGAAATGAAGTTCACTTTTAGGCTCAAAGCATAATATAAACCAAAAAAAATCAATTTGAAACATATTAGAAGTGTTTATTTTAACTTAAAGTTACATGCCGCCAGCCAAGTTTGGGAGTCAGGACTCACCAAACTCGGCGATTTTTTGACCCAGACTCGTCCGAGCCCACTAGACTCAACGAGCATGACTCGACTCAGAAATCGCCCAAACTTGGCGATTTTGGGCGATTCCCGTTTCTCTTTTAGTCTTCAGATGTCTTAAGGCCTATTCTTTGATCCAGATTAGATATATTGATGGAAACCAAAAACAGAAAGAAAAACTGAAAGGGCATAGCTTATAACAAACAAAATAAGGACTGAAGAAAGAAATTTTATGCTGTTCTGAGATTATCACATGAACATCTATTGGAAGACTTGTCCTGCCTTCTGGTTTGGTAAAATATCTTGAACATGCTTTGATATAATTCGAAGAATGTAGCTCCTCACTGTCATGTCCCCTTCTATTACCAACATATTATTATTAAAAAATAAAAAAGTTTTTTTCAACCCTATATTAAATTAAAAATATAAATAAAATATAATATAAAAATGTGAATTAACATTAATTTTCAAACTTGGCACCCAGAATTTGGGTACTAGGGGACCAAAACGAGAAGGTACAAATGCAAGCTTTGGATCATATTTAAGGCATCTAGTTGGTTTTTGGCAATTGATCTATTTCAAATAAAAAAATTTCTAACATGCAAGAGAGGATAAAACCCCTTGTCAGCACTTTATAGGGTTAGGATGACAATCTTACCTCTGTCTTGGCAAATCCAAATCAGGGTTTGTAGATTGGACTAATATTTGTGATCTTATTTTTAATTTCAGGAGCACAGGCGCTGAGGGAGATTAACAATGTAATCAAGTGCTGCCTGTGCAAGAGTCCATTATCATTTTGAGGATTATCATTTTTGGAGGGTGCCAAAGAGGCAATTCCATAGGGAGGTAATTGAACACAGATTCAGTTGCAGATTGTTGCTACCTTCATACCACCAAATCTGAGAAAAAAATCACGATTATAAGGTCAAACCACCAAATACTTTATGCATTGAGAGAAATTCACAAAAAGGAGAGCGAGATTACAATAAGGAAAGGCACTGCAATTGTTCACTAATTCAATTTGTCTGTCCCTGATCCAGATTGCTAGAAATTACCAGGCATAGCTTATATTAGACTATATAATTCAGACCCTCCATTCTTTTATCAATTCATCACTCAAGGCAATCCATGGACAGAGGAAGAAGAATATAGCAGCTGCTTTGCATACATATGAGGTCGCTGTTCCAAATCTGGAACTAGGCACAAGAAACCTGCAGTCATTCATTTTAGATCCGGGCATTGTACCGAGGTCTACAGTCACTCGTATTTAGATCTAGGCACTCCTTGCACATCCTAAGAGGCAAACAGGCTATTCATGAGTAAAATCAAACTTCATGTGTGCATGGTTTAGTTCTGATTTGAATACAGTTTGCTGGTAAATGTAAATTTAACATCACAAACCCTTAGGGTTGTATTCAGATCTGCCTATTATATGATTGAATCAAACTTGCCATGTGTTGTAGAAGCAGAAATTATATATGCTTGCTATCAGACTGGATTCAGAGCCTGTGAGTTGTTAATTCTATCATTGATTGTTGGTTTACTAATCTCCGAACATAAGGAACATAACAGAAATTATTCCAGCAAACATAGGTATAATAGTTAGGTTAATAGGAGGGACATCTAACTCAGGATCTGGATGTGAGGTGGCCTTTGCCGCCTTCAGCAGAGTGGGACTCTGCTTTGCCCGTTTTTCCTATCACTTTTCCATCTGTGGTCAGCTTTTTTAAAATGTAGGAATTTTGTCCCCTCTTCCCACTGGTATGCCCTCTTCTCTGAACACTTTGGTTTCTGGAGAAGTTGCCGCAGAAAAGGAGGTTCTAGACAACTGTCTTATTGTAATGCCTTGATGAAAAAGGTTTCTTCTCAGATGGTCTTATGATCAAAAAAGAAACTTAAGATGGACAGCAGGCATGATATTGTTTAATCATTTCCAGTATTTGGTGATATGAATCTGAATTATATCTGATTGGATACTTTATATGCCTTTTTGGGATTTAAAGTCTGGTAGTAATCATTTTTTAATCCTCAGGGGTAGACCTCTCATAGAACCCACATCTAAGCTATCAAAAAAAATGCCTATACTATGCCATGCATACCCTAAAGATATAGACCAATAATAGCAAACATGAGCATTTAGGACAAGCAAGACTCTCTGCAATACTAAAGCAAAGTCATCATTTGGCATTGAAATCTATGATGGCATGTGATAAGAAATGAGGTACCACATCACAAAATAATCTAGCCGTACATCTGTGGATAGAGCTGTCAATAAAATCTATAATCTGATCCAGATTAGATATCTTTATAGGAAACATCAAGAAGGAAGAATGGAGAGGATATAGCTTATAAGAAACAGAATTAGGGCAGAAAACAGAAATCTTATGCTGTTATGGAATGATCACATCTAATGGGAGACTTGTCCGTCCTTCTGGTTTGATAAAATATCTCGAATATGTTTCTTGTAGAGTGGAATGTATGTTATATGTATATATACATATATGTGTGTGTGTGTGTGTATATATATATGTCTCTACCAGACTTGTCCTATCTTCTTGTAACAGTTCTAGGCATAAAAAAGAAACTAGTGCAGCATAAGAGAAAATAATTTCAGCAAGACAAACCATTCTTCAATTTGAAAGAATATTTATTCAGTTATAATATGCGACTGTCATGTCCCATTTTTTCCATAAGATTCTGGATTGACTCATAAACCCATTTTTCATTTCTCATGGGCATAGGGAAAGTAACTTAGGGAAGTACAAGTGTTTACATTGGGCGTCATGATTATGGGGCCACTGGTGTTATCTAATAAGCCAATCATTTTAATAATGGCATCGGCCAAGGATTTTGTGCAGATGTGTTTTGGAGAGAAAGGAAAAGAATTTCAAAACTACATATTTAATCATGACAGGGTACGAGAGGAGTCATGCTTGTTTATCAATTCATATCACTTGAATAGATTGGGCATCTTGTTCGCCTATCATTGGAGATTGGAGAACAGAAACCCCCTGAATTCCATAGCTGGTCAGTGGATGGAAATCGCTAAACCAGCCACGGTAGTCTTCTACAAGAATTGTATTTGGGCTTCACTAATTTGTTGTTCAGGCACCTTCTACAGAACCTGTTTGTCTGAGATTTAAGCAGCTCTTTTAGTACCTAGGAATTGTAATTCTATTGCTATAGATCTGCCATATTTCTGATTATAATATTGCTGCAGTTGTGCTTGAAAGTTTTGAGAAACTGAATCATCTGTAAGTGAAATTTTCGCTATAATAAGAGGATTAACAGTTATTGTGAATTGATGTGTTGTCATTCATTTAATAGGGGTTTATCATTTATTTCTGTATATGCTGTAAAGTACAATATCTGTTTTAGTAGATCTGATTTGAAATAAGATTTAAACACTTGTTTCCTGTGGAGTTAAATCAGTTGGAAATATACAACATCCCTAATTGGGATATTACAGCAACTTCCACTGTATATTAACTTCTTATGTACTATTGGTGTGTTGCTCTGAACAATGGGTTTTACTTATTGTCTGGCAGAGACCTTTGGACTAAGAAATTTATATGTATAAATCACACATGATGGTTTAAGAACAACCAATTGATGGAATCAGTTATAGGCTTACAGCAATTAACTATGTTCCAAATGCAGTAACCATATTAAGACATTAAATCCACTAAAAATTCCTCGGCACATTTGGCAGATTTTATCACGACATTAATCCCATCACAATATCTTCACACAAGGTTTCTATAGATTTTTTAAGGCTTTATAGATCCATATTACAATGCTTTCTCACTCAAGACCACTATAAACCTTCACAAATTATAGTTCCTATTGTAAGTAACAGACAGTGTGCTTTACATTTAAGCTATCACATTAAATTAGCAGAAGTCTCAGAGGCCTTGCGACTTCAAAAAAAAAATTCTCTCTAAACTCCACTAGGCCTGCAATTTTATTTCATTTTTTGGAAATACAAAACTCAGAAAAGAGTCAAACAATCAAGCCCTATATTTTAGCAATGTTGTCACTTTTCCTAGCATTAATTGCAGTTGAGATTCTTAGCCACACAAATGCATTCAAACGGTTACCACATTCTGAACACTTTCCAAAATGTACAAAAACATGCATTAGAGCATTCAAGCCTCCAGTTAAAGGCAATAGTCTCATTAATTATTACATATCCCTAATCAGTTTAGTTTGTATTCATTTCATCTCCACACCAAATAGTATCTTCTTTGGAAGATAACCAACCTGCTTAGTGCAAGTTGGGCAACACAAGCATTAAATATGCAGTGAGCAGGTAAGGACAAAAACTGTGATGACAGAGTGACAAATGAATGGAGATAGCAAAGCAAATATTCTAAATAACGTCACTATACAGATCATTGTTTTTTATCATTTTGACACCATAAATTAATTTACCAGAACTTGCTATTTTTTAGGTTAAATTGTGTGCTATCTTCCAGGAAATACAACAAGGTTCATTCTTCTTCATGTCTAAGTGTGTCATATACTGAATGCTGTTCATAAAAGTAGGAAAACTGCATCAAGTAATTCAGATTTCGATTAAAGTCTCAAAGATAATATTCCCTTTGGCATTTTATATCTGCTCAATTAGAGAACTAAGCATTCATTTCTTCTCCAGATAATAAACTTCAAAAGAATATCAGCTTTTGCAGATAACCTATCTTCTATGTGCAAGTTGTCCACCACGAGCATTATAAATAGTTGAGCAGGTCAAGACCAAAGATGTGGTCATAGACACACAAGAATAAGGAGAACTACCATGAGAGTTAAACAACAGAAAATAGACAAGAAACAAATGAGAGAAGATAACTAACCAAAATCCTCAAGATAAGTCCGATAGAGATAGAATTGTTAGTCAACATATCTAAAGGAGAATAGAAACAAAATATTCTACCACAAGGATAAAACAAATGATATTCAAATCAAAAGGGATATTCAAATCAAAAGGGTGTATTCTTGTTGTACTGATGATCATGACTACATTGTGTCATGTTAAAAAGGTTAAGCAGCAAAAAATCAAAGCATTTTTTTATGTCAAACCTAATACCATGGAGCTTATGAAGCAGGATGTTAACACATCAGATACACTCAGAAAACTTGGGAAGAAGGAAAAAAGTGTAAAAATTTATTTTGTAATGCTTATTTAACAGATGTTGACAAATATTGATATAATATAAAGAAGAAAGTATGATCATATCAAAATACATGGGAAAACCGACAATACAATTAAGCTGAAACACTTTAATCTTGTTAATATTCTTTAGGCAGCAGATTTCGTTAGCAACTCATTTGAAATTTTAATTCTCTCTAGTTCCTCTACTTGAACATGCTTAACAACGTAAAATAATCTTTAGTCCATAACAACTTACATGCCAGACATGAGATGGTTAATGATTTCTCATAAACTGCACAAACAACCAAAAAATATATCACACGGCATCAACAATGCACACATCTGAAATAACAACATGAATTTTCTAAGAATATATCTCAAGTTGATGCTGTTAAATATTTAAATGGCAATGAAAACTGAAATATCAGAAATAATCAAGTTAAATGAATAACCACCAGCAATAAACATTGGTTGCTGATGTGAGTGCACTTTTTCTGTGAGCTACTCCAATTTTAATTGAGTGAAACCCAGTTTTTAAATTGATAAGTAGATATAGAAAAATATAAATTCATACTAAGTTACCGGTACGTCTAGGTTTTTACCTGAATCCGGGTGCGATTCGAATCAGATTCGGATTCGAACTGTGATCCCTGTGGAATCGAACAGGGTTCCTGCATTTGCCCTCTGAAACGTATCCGCGTTTTCATCCATGAATCCCAATGTATTTGGAATGACGTGGCGTTTTTTTTTCGACTCTGTGGCGTTTTTGATGAGTCAATGTCGAATGTGGATTTCGAGATTTTTTTTTTCCACTTTTTAGAAAGAAAACATGTTTACCCTAAATCAAAATACATGGGTTTCTCTTCGATTTTTTTTGTGCAGCCGAGAAGAACAGATGCAAGCATAGACAACGCAGCAAGGCGACGCACAACAAGGGCATACGAGGGCAGGTGACGAACGACGAGTCAAATGAGGGCAGATTAGCCTCCTCCCAACGAAGATTCACTCTTCCATCCATTTGAATAGCCTCCTCCCAACGAAGATTCACTCTTCCATCCATTCGAATAGCCTCCTCCCGACGGAGATTAAACCAAATGTGTGTTCGACGGAAGACTTTTCTTATTCTCCTATAAGGCTATAATTACTCTATATAAGTTTTAACTTTAATTTTAGGTTTTTAATTTATTAAAATTTTATTAAATTTAATATCGTTTATTATTATTGTTAACATTAAGAAGCTTAAAATTATTTTAATGAATTCTATTGTTTATTAAATTTAAACTTAAATTAGTTATATTAAATTATATTAATTAATATTAAATTAAATATTATTTAATATTTATTGTTAATTTTATTATTTATATTATTATCATACATGTGTTATTTTATGAATGACCTATTAAGTAGTATTTATAATTTTATATTAATAGGTTTTGAAAAATAGTGATAGGAATATAGTTTTACTTTTATTTTGTTAATATTTATTATTAATATTTAACATGTTTAAAAACTAAATAATATCAAATAACTTTATATTAATATGGTATTACGATAACAGTTCATAAACTTATAAATTTAATATAATATAGATTTATATTACTATGACATTAAAGTTTTAGGTATTAAATCTGTATATATTTATGATTTCATATGCTTATTAAAGAGACGTACCCAAAACGTACCCAACCCCCTCCAAAAAAATTGATGTATCCGCGTACCGAAACTACATACCCATACCCGTATCCATACCCGATTCGGTAACTTAGAATTCATATCATGAAATGAAAATATGGAAAAGTTCAGCACAATGCATATATAACCACAGGCTTAGTTTTGACAAAGCAACAAAAGGCTTAAAAAGAAACTAGTGTTAGAGTCTCGAGTCTTACCCAAATCATCTGCTTCTTTCAACTTCTCCTTTATTTGCTTTGAGAATTCAACTACCTCTGGTGACTGCAAAGTATATCAGGATCCAAGGCTATGATCTCATCCTACCATCTTCAAAACCCCACAATGCAAAAAACACAAAACAAAAAGTGATAAGAAAAATCAAATTTATACTAAGGGAAAAGACCATCTACCTGCGTAACTTCAGATACGGCAATTGCAATTGCAGCCTTGGCATCATCATCTTCAAGACGCTTCAAAGCTCTTTGAATCTTTCTATCACACTCAACAATAAGTCTCTCAATTACATCTTCTAACTCCCTGTCATAATTATCTTTGCCTTTTGCCTTTGCTTCTTGGTATCTTCCAATCATTAAGGAAATAAAATTGCAATCACAAACTAACTACTTACCCTACCTTGATAGGAACAATGTATTCTTTATTAGGACAACATATGACTAAAAGTAGACAATTATGATGATGTGAGATTTTTCTAATACTCTTGCTATAAACCCCAGTTAAAATGATGCATTTCACCAATCATTTTTTATTTTTCTGATTGCAAGATAGTCTCTCGATGCCTGTAAAAATATAAGCACTCTATTTTTTGGGAAATTCATTAAATTGATAGACGAGATTTATGCTTTAGGTCATTTTCCAAGTAATGATGCCTAGAGGCTAGAAGTACAGTGGATTTTCTCTATTGAAAGTAAACCAGGAGCAAATTGTCTGCCAGCATGAGAGCCTGAAACAATGGGTTATGTATCTTCCTACAAATCAAAAGTTACATACCAAAATGAAATGACTGGTAGTGACACGCTACCAAAGGGAAGTGCTTTAAACAAAATACTTAAAGAATCCTTTAATTTTTCTAAGTAGTTTATTCTACTTGCCTCAGATTTTTGAGAGGACAAAATGGCAAATTAAAATTAACCGATTCCACAATGAAGGGAAGACAAATAGACTCATGTGTATCTATACATTAAAATTAGATATATAACAAAAGAGAGAGATTTTTATATGTCATATTTTCGTTGTGTGCAGATCAAATAATAATGCCCTATCAACAATGTCTATTTTGAAGTGGAAATTTATAAACTAATGTTAGGCAGGATAAATACAATAACATGGATCAAAATCAATGACCAGTAAAACAGCCTCACATTTGCAGACAAACATTGAAAGATAAACAACCAATGTTTGGAAAACCAATCGCTTGCAAGCTGAGAAAACAAAATTACAGCATCCTGATATTTGCACTGCCTCAGAAATGTTCTTGACAATAAGAACTTCAAGCATCTTATTCTTTGTTGTGATCATCTAAATTTAATTTTAAATATTTTTAGGACAATTAAAAACAATGCAAAAAAATATATAACATTTATGAAATAGAAATCAGCTGCTTCTGGAATAGACTGTGTGTAATTTTTTGCATCAACATCTATTCCGGAAGCAGCTGATTTCTATCTCATGGATTTGGAAACCTAATGTCTGTTATTTATGAAATAGATTGAATACTCCAAGACAGGATAAATATGTGATCTACCACATTAAAAGGATACTCTTTTCGTAGTTGCAACGAATGTACTTTTGGACAATTACCTAAATCCATTTTCTGCACATAAAAGAAAAAAGCTTATTATTAATCAAACAACATTCTTTACAAATGTTTCACCTTGATAATAAAATACAGATGCAAACAGTTAATCACTCTGCCACCATTCTGCAACCAGTTTTAAAAACAAACAAGCAAACAGGTACATAGTAATTCAAACTTAATGTCAGATCAAATCCATGATTCCAATTAAAAAACTATTTCGAACACATTTAGTTTTAACTTTGAAATTGATTCTTGTGAAAAATCATTTTGGAGCACAAGTATTTCTTTTCATAAAACTTGAAAAGATTTACAGTTACTTTTGCTCTATATTACTATCTCTTTTATCCCTTCAGAGAGTTTGCAAATGTTTGCCTCAACTGAGAAATCACTCGAGTTGAATTTTAACAAACCATTAACACTCAATCTTTGACAAGCATTGTCAAACAGCTGATAACGTACAATTTTATCTCATTTGAATTATTGTACAGTTTCTGTTGTATAGATAGCCCATACAATAAAAGGAAACAATTTTTCACAATGAATGTAAGCATTTAAATTATTAAGTTTTGAACAACACAAAATAAAGAATTGAGACTTCAATTTTGATTTAGGTTCTGACAATTTAAATTGCTCCAACAAATGAAACAGGAAACGGCTCCTATCACACGGGAACTCATACCTCTCCTCTTACACGGGATCTCATACCTACCCTCTTGTCCTGTTGATATTTTTCTTTTCAAATTTTGCTCCTAACATTCTGAGGGAAGTTCAAGGCATCTCATCCTTATACAAGCACATGTGAAAATGCCTTATTTAAAAAAGAAGAATTTGTTTGGTGGCACAGTTCAGTGTTTCACTTTCTCCTACCTAGATGTGAATTATGGCGGTATTTATGGGAGGGAAATTTATTCTTCGCAAGTCACGTGAATTGCAGCCAACTCAACTAGCTCACCCCTTAAACTTAACCTTATATTAATATAGGTAACACATTCAAAATACCCTATCTAACCAATCAGTCTCACACGACTTGAACCCAACCCATTTCTTCCTTGAAACTTCACTATTATTAAAGAAGGCAGACCTAAATACCCTATCTAATCAATCGCCAAATTCAGCAAGCAACTCTGAACGCAAAGCCTTAGACAACAAAATAAACGGGACTATAATGCAAACGCTGTTAGATATCCTCCCTTAGACTTCGAAGAAAACGGACTTAATTCCTTAAACATAAATGAAACATCGACAAACCAAACAGGCCCTAGCATAAAAACAAAATTAATTATGACGGATATGCTCAGTGAACAATATTAATTCTTCAAACTCAAGAAGAAACAGAACAGGTGAACATGAACAATGCCGATGTTAATCAAAAGCAAATAGATTTTAGGGATTTATGCTATAGTTATCTGCGGAGGCAGAGCATGGATTTAACAAAATTAGAAAGAATAAAACAGTGAAGTTTAAAACCCTGTCCCCTCTCCAGATGCAAGACGTGCTAAGTTTTTCACTGAATTAAACAGATAGTTGAACAGAGCTTGAAAAACAATTAGGGTATCAAAAACCGTTACCGTTAGCTGGAAGAGGTCGTGCGGACAAAGGCCGACGAGAAAAAGTCTACAGACATCTCGATCGTAATACTTGCGATTGACTTCCTTAACATCGCCGTTACGATTGGCGCCCATTAAGGCGTCCAGCTGCTTCCTCAATGCATCCATTTTTTTTCGTCAAACCAAGAAAATGCAAACCCTCTGTGAGCGGATGCTTAGGGTTTCACCTCTGGAGCTCCCACAACCAAAACCATATGAGAAACACTTTCCTGCTTCCACAGAAAAGCCTTGGACGACTAACCAACGTCTCTTAACACTCCTCTCCTTTATTTTGCTCTTTCACGGGTATGTGCGAAAATTCGTGAACGAAGAGAATAATACTATTGTTGTTGATTTCTGGGTCTCTATGCTAATTCTCTGGATAAAACTTCAATTTTTATCTCCCTCTAACCACAAACTTCATTTTACAAAATTAACATACTTTTCCCAAGGGATATATTTTATTCTTGTTATTAGTAAAACTTTTGGTAATGTGTGTAATTGAAAAAAAAAGGGTATGTTTTTTTGGTTCATTCTCATTGAGCTTTTCCATGTTATAGAGAAAGTCTTTAATTTGTTTTTTCTAAAATGTCTATGTAATGTTTTTTTCTAAAACAATTTCATTAATCGTTTTGTTTAATGATTCAGTGATATATATGTTGAGCAAGTCATTTGCTCTTTTTCACTATAAAAAATAACAAAAAAAAATTAAAAATAATGTTTATGTATTGCATTTTTTGCTTTAAATATTTCTAAATATTTTTTAAGTTGGATGTATTGATTTTTGAAATAAAATTTGTGGTCGATTAAGAGGAGAAGGCTCTACAAAAATGACGGTGCATAAACCTAGGGTTTACCCCAACGCAAGGGTCATCAAGGTTGTGGAGGAGGTTATACAACCTCCTCCACCATATAAGCAGCTCACTCCTCTCCTGCTTTTTCTCTCTGTAATTAATGCTTGTTCGTATTTGGTGTGTGTTGTTCTTAGTTCACACGTAAGGAATCATTAATGCAACTATATGGATGGCAATTCGATTTTTGAGGCAATTAATTCGCCTAGCCATGTCATTGAAAATGATGGTGCCCTTGTGAACGATACCATTTCCTTTAAATTTGCATTGATTGAAACCCTATTTGCCATTCCTAACTCTATGAAATTCAACATGAATTTTACTACCCTATCTGAAAGTAATGGCGAATTAGGAGGAGGAGGAGGTAAGCAGGCTATCCCTATTGTTTCTAGCTTTAGTGTTGTTCTAAATCATGAAATGATTAACGCTCTTAATAATGAAAAAACTTGGTTCAAAAGTTTTATTGTGTTTCTTGTGGTCGTGATGCTACTAAGTGCCTGACTCACAAATTTCTTGATGAATGGCTTTAAAATGTTTGGATTAAGAAACTAGGGTTTCATTTTTCTTTTTGTACAATGATTCAAAAAGGGTTGTTTATTATTTTTTTCAATGATGCTAAATCTCAAGCGGATGTGATTAAGAAACAATACTAGTCCATTGGAAGTCGCACATTTAGGGCCCTCAAGTGGTCGTCTAATGTTGTGTCTAATGACATTTTGGCCCTCTCCTGTCCTAGATGGATTGTAAGGTAAGCAAAGTGCAGAAACACTTTCCATAATGTCAATTTCTTAGAGGAGAGAAGCAAGGATTACTTTTAATTTCAAACTACAATATCAAGATACACAATGCAGGAAAACAAAGCAACATGAAAAATTCACAATCACAAAGAGTACACCAGAATTCACATGGGAAAACCCTTACGGGTGAAAAACCCACACACCAAAGCAATATCTCTTGTATTACAGTAAAAATAGTTTACATACAAGTTATAGATTTCATGCTCTGATCTGGTCTCTATTCAGGCAGCAATACATATGATTACATTCACAATCGGTCTCTAATTCAGCATCAAATAGAATCACCAATCAATCACCATCAACAACTGACCAACCGCTTTTCCAAAAGTTTATATCTCCTACATAGAAATTGGTTCGATTAATTTCCCATGGCTTCCAATTGTCTGATTCTCAAGCTATCAAACAGACACGGAGAACTCATAGCAAATTGTCAACACTCTAGCTTTGATGAATCATCGATATCCAACTCAGCAAGTCAAAAGGAGTCATATTGTGGTCCCACTAAGTCTCAACAGTTATTGGCAAGAGTTCCTCACTTCAGAAATGACTTAGACTTTTCTTATTGAAAAGTAATATTACACTGAAACCCTCTTTGTCGCCAAGACTCGGTAATATTATATCGATATTAGATATTGGCTTTTCGGTATAAACTATGGCTTTGGCTTGAAAAGTCTTGTCGAAACCTTAAGTCACACCGAAAACAATAGTGCATCGTCGAGACTCAACAATGTCTCTACGACATGTTCTTATCGACAAAGGCATATAACTTCGGCTAGCTACTAAAGACATCTTACCAAACCCTTAAGTCACACCAAAAAATCCATTTTCGCCAAGACCGAACACTTGCTACATTGAAAACATCTTTATCGGCAAACGGAAGAACCTTCGATGAACTCCTTTGGATGACTTACCGAAACCCCAAGCTACACTGAAATCTTCATTTTCACCAAGATAGAACAACACTATACCAAAATGGTCTTATCACCAAGTAAAGGAACTTCGGCTACGAGCTCGAAAAGTCTTAGCAAACTCAAATGTCACCCCAAAATTTCTGACGTTGCCAAGACCCAACACGTGTCATAGCGATATCGATATGAAGTATAACTTTTGCGAATTGCTTAAAGAGACTTGTCGAACACAAATGTTACACCGAAGTCTATGTTCGCCCGGACCACTCCAAGGTCTCACCGAAACAAAAGCTCATTGGAGAAAGAAAGTGACTTCGGCCAGCTGCTTGGGAAGTCTTGCCAAACTCCAAGGTTACCCCGAAATCCTTCTATGCTCGACTTCGCCAAGACACTGCAAGAGTCACACTAAACTTTCTAAAACTAGTCTTCTATGAGAGGTTTCAACCAGCAGGTTTGAGGCACACTTCCTCAACATGGATTATGGCCAAGAACCTCCCTCCTCTGTTGTGGATTTTTATTCCCCAGTTGTTGGAATCCACAGGGAAAGTGCTTGAGGTGGATAATACTTATTATTTAGTTTTGCATATGGATGTTAGAGTGTTAATCTCAATCAACCCAAGCAAAGATCTTCCCAAGTTTGTTGAAATCAATTTCGATGAAGAACCCATGGTCTATTTAGTTGAAACCCTTAGCGGGATTAATGCTTGTTTTCTTTGTAGACATGAGGGCCATATTTAAGGAATTACCCTATTCATGAAACGCAAGCCTTATGCTAAATCTAATGGCACCTCTAGTGGTGGTATTCCTAAGCAATCTATTGGAGAGTCTACCCTATCTTAACTGACTCTACTTGAGGGTACTTCAAATGAAGTTTGCAGGCCTATCTTGGAGTGTCTCAATTCTTTGAAAGAGGCAGTGAGGGTTGTGGTTACTGCTCCGCCTGCTAACCTCCCCACCCTTGACGATTCTTTAAAGATTAAGAATTTAATGTTGACCCCCCACCGCATTTTGCTATCTTTGTTTCATTATCCCAATTAAAGGATACCAAGAAGGATTCCTTTGACCAGTTTATTCATCTCATGGCCCACAAGTCCAAGAGGAAAAATGCCCAGCAACTTGCTCTAGATAAGCTTAGGAAGGCCAAGGATTAAACAATGGAGGTTTCACAACATCCTAATGAGTCGCCTCTAGTTGACCCTATGCTCCAATGGATGATGATTCTCAATCTCTGATGTTAGTGGTTAGCGTGACTAAAAAGGATAACCGCAGCTTCTGTCTAATCTATATTTGGGGATATCAAAGAGAGGAGGCACTCTAGTATGAAGCTGAGTGAGTCAAATGGTTTGACTATCCCTAATGGGAGAGCCACATCCCTGAAGCTCTCGAACAATTTCAATATTCTCATGGAATCTTAGATTGAGAAGCCTTGAGATGGTGAATTTGGTAGTTGCTCCTCCCCCATTGGTGACACTCAAGCTACCCCCTCTACACAACTTTGTAGTAGTATGACTCCTATCAATGATAGTCATAATTCTAGAGTTGACAAGGATAATGAAATCTTTGATATTATTAATGCCAATCCTCTTATTAGGAATAAGGCCTCTAATGAGGGTCATGACCTAGCCATAGTACCTTATGATAAATCCAAAGCGAGTCTTAGTGTTGACTGCAGATAAGGATCTGTAAGTTGTAAGACACAACACTTCAATAAATCATTGCATGCATGGTTAGACAGATATAATCATGAGTATAAAAATCATAACAAATCGACCTATTGCCTTCTAAAAGATGCGAGTATAGACTTGCTCTCATATTTGTCTAAGAAATACCAGTGACTATGCTACACCAAGACGAAGGATTTAATCTATATGAACATAAGATTAAGCTAAATTGATGCAAGATTAAGCTAGATATGCAAGATTGAGCTAAATGAATGAATAATAAGCTAGATGAATTCAAGCAATCATGATTAAACTATATATGCAAAAAGCTAAACTAAGATGCAACAATCTCAAAGCACAATATCTTCAATGACTCTAGAGCAAAAACTGCATAATAACAATAAATCTCCAAGGTGTTTTTGAATGAGAGATGAAAGTTGAATTTATAGAGACTCAAAAGAGAGACCAATGGTCAAGATCGATTAACAATGAGCGGTTGAGATTCCTCAAGAGAAAGCACAATTCAAGATAATTGAAATAATTGAGAGATCAGATTAAGTTAACCTTGAGATAGATTCCAATTATAGCTTGATTGAATGCATTCAGATTATAAGTCTGAGTTTGCATTGGAGATAAAAGTAGTTGATTCCATCCACTTGAGATAAAAATAGTCAATTTCATGCACATTTCTTTAATTTGCTCAAGATTTTTATTTAGAAAAAGCCTTTTCAATGCAACTTAACCTCTTTCCTCAACAAAAGCTTTGAGTTTTAATTTTAGAGAAAATGATTAATTCAATTTAATTGTGTTTCTAATTTCTCAAGTTATCTCAATTTTAGAAAAAGAAATATCTTAAGTTCGATTTCTTCTCTCAATTTAATTCTTTTGTTTTGTTTTCAATTTAACTCTTTCTTTTGCAGATTAATTCCTCTTTTTGTGATAAATCTCTTTTTGTAAATTAATTCTTCTTCTTTTTTAAATTAATTCCTTTTTTTTTGTGATTTAAATGGCAAATTATATATTAATTAAACATGCTAGGATATTTAATTAAATAAATATGATAACTGATTAAAATGATTTCCTTGGAATGATTAATAAAAATAAATAAATATTTAATTAATATAGAGTGATTTATTGCCATGTAATATTAATGATTGAAGAATTAATTAATTAGGTGCTCAAGGTTGATTTAATTGTCTTTGGTTAGGACCTTGGTGATGTTGTCGAGAATAGGGGCTCATGGTTTAGGTGACCATTTTTAGGGTATTACATTTACCCCTCTTTGAATTAATGTGCGGGCAACGCGTTGGTCCAAAGAATAGTTAATGTCAAATAGATATCAGTTCTAAACTTGATGGATCACAAACTGATGAAGAGCGAGATGTTTAGCTTGATTTGAAGTGATGAAACTGAACAGATTGATTAAAGAGATATCGATCCTGAACTTGATTGAACAAGAATCGACAAAGAGCGAGATATCGTTCTTGAACTTGATTGATCAAGAAGCAAGCACCGATATAGAACTTGATTGAACTAGATTGAGCGAGAGACACAACCGATTCCAAACTTGATTGAACAAGAATCGACTGAGCAAAGCAATAAAACCAATTCCGAACTTGATTGAACAAGAATCAACTAGCAAGAGAAAATGTCCAGCTTGATTTGATGTGATGAAACTGAACACCGATCTAAAGATTGATTTAGATAAGGACAAAATTTGATATGGCCTTAGAGATTGCTTTATTTGACATCGAAGAATCTCAACTTGATATGACGTGATTTAGTTAAGATGCCCCTAGTAACTCTGTGTGTGAAAAGTGGATAAGTATTTGCAAGTTGTAAAACACAACACTTCAATTAAGTCATTGCATGCATGGTTAGATAGATATAATCATGAATATGAAAACCATAACAAATCGACCTATTTCCTTCTTAAAGATGCGAGTATAGACTTGCTCTTGGATTTGTATAAGCAATACCGGTGACTAGACTACACCAAGATGAAGGATTTAATCTATATGAGCACAAGAATAAGCTAAATGTATGCAATATTAAGCTAGATATGAAAAATTAAGCTAGATGAATGAATATTAAGCTATATGAATTCAAGCAATAATGATTAAACTAAGTATGCAAAGAGCTAAACTAAGATGCAATAATCTCAAAGCACAATATCTTCAATGACTCCAGAGCAAAAACTGCATAATAACAATAAATCTCCAGGGTGTTTTGAATGAGGGATGAAGGCTAAATTTATAGAGATTCAAAAGAGAGACTAACGATCAAGATTGATTAGCAATGAGCGGTTAAGATTCCTCAAGAAAAAGCACAATTCAGGATAATTGAAATAATCGAGAGATCAGATTAAGTTAATCTTGAGATAGATTCCAATTATAGCTTGATTGAATGCATTCAAATTATAAGTCTGAGTTTGCATTGGAGATAAAATTTAGTTGATTCCATGCACTTGAGATAAAAATAGGTGATTCCATGCACTTTCCTTTAATTTGCTCAAGATTTTTTTTTAAAAAAGGGTCTTTTCAATGCAACTAGACCTCTTTCCTCAAAAGCTTTGAGTTTTAATTTTAGAGAAAATGATTAATTCAATTTAATTTCTTTTCTTATTTTTCAGGTCATCTCAATTTTTAAAAAAAAGAAATATCTTAAGTTTGATTTCTTCTCTCAATTTAATTATTTTCTTTTGTTTTCAATTTAACTCTTTCTTTCGCAGATTAATTCCTCTTTTTGTGATAAATCTCTTTTTGTAAAATAATTCCTTTTTTATGATTAAATGGCAAATTTATTTATTAATTAAATATGCTAGGATATTTAATTAAATAAATAGGATAATTGATCAAAATTATTTACTTGGAATGATTTAATTGGTTAAATAAAAATTTAATTAATATAGAGTGATTAACTTGCCATGTAACATTAATGATTGAGAATTAATTAATTAAGTGCTCGAGGTTGATTTAATTGCCTTTGGTTAGGACCTTGGTGATGTTGTCAAGATTAGGGGCACATGGTTTAGGTGACCATTTTTAGGGTACTACATTTGCCCCTTCTTTGAATTAATATGCGAGCAACACATTGGTTCAAAGAATAGTTGATGTCAAATAGAAATCAGTTCTGAACTTGATGGATCACAAACTGATGAAGAGCGAGATGTTCAGCTTGATTTGAAGTGATGAAACTGAATAGATTGATTAAAGTGATACCGATCCTAAACTTGATTGAACTAGGACCGATAAAGAGAGAGATACCGTTCTTGAACTTGATTGATCAAGAAACGAGCATTGATCTAGAACTTGATTGAACTAGATTGAGCGAGAGAAGCATCTAATTCTGAACTTGATTGAATAAGATTTGATTGAGCGAAAGATAAAACCGATTCCAAACTTGATTGAACAAGAACCGATTAGCAAGAGAAAGTGTCAAGATTGATTTTGATGTGATGAAACTGAACATCGATTTAAAGATCGATTCAGATAAGGAAAAAAAATTAATATGCCCCTGGAGATTGCTTTATTTGACATCGAAGAATCTCAACTTGATACGACGTGATTTAGTTAAGATGCCCCTAGTAACAAAGTTTAATTGATTTTCTTTGTTTGAAAATATTTTTTGCTCGACTTTAGATGATGATTTGAAAAAATTTCTCAACTTTTGATGATGATAATCACTGAAAAGGTGTATGAGTATGCCCCCTCGGGAGGAAATTCGAAAGATATCGAGGGTACAACGATTTTAGGCAATTTTTAGTGATGATAATTATTTGAGCACAAAGATTCATGTTGAAGATTAAAAAGAGAATCGGAAATGAATTGAGAATTTTGAGATTTAAAATTGAGTGCAAAATGATTTGAAATTGACTTGAGGATGAAAGTGCTAAGAGGTCAACGTCGTGAAATTTTGACTAGAGAATTGATGTCAAATTTCGATTTCGATCCCGAAAATGGACTTAGGACAGTTGATGTAGCTTAGGGTACAAGTTTTACGTCCATCAAAGCAAGTTTAAAAATTAGGGTTTGGGTTATATAAGGGGTTCAATGTGTCATTTTCAATTCATTGTTACCTCTCAAAGTTAAAATTTGAAAAACCCTCCTGTGAAGAAAAATGACAATTCTGATTCAGGAGCATCGATTCGAGCACCAAAGATGACATAATCGACCACAGAACTACGACCCAGCAATAAGTGATCAATCTTTAGCTTGTGCGTTTCTTAATTTTTTAATTTTTTTGTTGAATTTTTGCATTTTTTATTTCATTCAAAGTTGTTGTCATCGTTTTATCATGTGATTCGTGACCATTTATCGTACGAGTATCTGTCATTTTTTGTTTAGTTGTATGGACATATAGGGTTTGTCATCTGGTGTTATCCCATGAATCATTTGATAGTGTTCTTATAAGACCATTTAGTCATGCTAGAGGATATAGTTTGTCATATGAGAATGTTTACTCATGCGGGGTGTAATATTTGCTTGTATGAGTTTCTGCTTGTCAATGGAAACTCGTATTAAAAAACAAGCATTTTTTAGAATATAAACAACAATTTTTTATTTTGAATGTTGTATATTTGGATTCGTGAGCATGTTTAACATATTTTTAGAGGAAATTTGATCACGTGCTGATAATTTGTATGTTCAATTTTGCAGATTCGGTTGCCGGATATTCAGTTTTAGTGTACATTCTTGTGGACGATGAGGCTTGTTCATGAGTTATCAGATGTAGAGAGAGCTCATATTGGTTGTGTGGATTAGGATACCTATTACAAATGCTTGATATCCGTGTGAATCACGGTATGCTAACTGCTTTAGTCGAGCGTTTTCATTTGGAGCATAACACCTTTCATTTACCAGTTGGAGAGATGACCATCACGTTGGAGGATATATATAGGATTTTGAGGATTTTGTTCACTGGAGACAAGGTTGATTATGATTCTACTCAACGACCAGGTGTTTTGGCATTGAGATGGATATTCCATGACGAGACTATTCTCGAACACGCTATTACGTGGGATGATTTGATGAGCAGATATGGCGCACAGTACCCTCTGGCTTGCATTTTGGCAGGTATGATTGGTTGTTTTGTGATGCATGATAGAGGACAACGTGGATTTCTATGTGGTTGGGGCAGAATGCTTGAGAGGTTGCTGACTCATCCCATGAGATTAGGGTGGGGATCATGTTTACTTGCTCATATGTATCATGAGATGCACGAGATTGTGTATTGGGAGGGGAAGAGCATGGCAGCAAGTGTTTTAGTTTTATAGATATGGGCATGGGAGCACATCCCAGTATGCAGACCTATTGTAGATGATTCGCGGGAGGCGCACTAGCCTATTGTATGTCGTTATTCAGGTTATGTTACTCAGCACCACCTGGGCAAGATTGACTATTGGAGGAGGCAGTTGGATGACTTGATTGTTGTAGTATGGAGACCGTATAGGGGTCTAGAGCTATGGTACGATTGGAGAGCTCAGACGAAGGACATGTTCATGAATCAACCTCTCATTCGTAGATTAGTATCTATCATTGAGCAATTTGTAGTATCTAGGGTGATGAGACAATATGGGAGACCGCAAAGTATATCCCAGGAGTTCACAACCTATGCTCGATATGGGGAGGAGGAGAGACGAGGATGGGCACTGAGACTGTCATATGCGCTGAGCATGCAGGAGTTAGCGGGTTTATAGCCGCAGAGATAGGATTACTTAGAGGATGTAGCAGACACAGGAGCATTGCCCTAGTATAGAGATTGGTTTCAGAGATATCCTTTTCCTCGATTTACAGATTCGGGAGAGCATGCACCTCTTATAGAGGAGGTTGAGGATGATGCACCAGCACAGGCACAGGTACCAGGTCAGGTACAGGGATGAGGGCAGGTACAGGGACATAGAGCAGATGTACCTAGGCGGGCAGGAGGTGATCCTAGTGCTAGTAGCAGCAGGGTACCAACGGGACTTAGACAGCGACGGAGAGGGGAGGGTGGATCCTTAGGACCTGTTGGGGTTGAGGCTAGTAGTGCTAGGGCAGCAAAGGTTGGAGATGAGGAGGAGAGAGTGGCTCCTAGGTAGGTTAGGTAGCAAAGAGATGAGCAGGGAGGTGGAGAGGGAGATGTTGGGAGAGAGCAGGGAGTACCAAATGTAGTACGATCTTTGAGATCGAGGTTGACAGGTTTGCAGTCACAGTTGATAGTGGCGCAGACATAGCTTGCAGAGTGAGACCGACATCTTGCAGAGGTCAGAGCAGAGTGTGATGCTCTTCAGCGAGAGGTTTTGCATCAGACGAGTCAATCAGCCTATTATATCGTAGCTTATAGTGTAGCGGTCCCAGTAGTGCAACAGGTTGTTCTATATTCTCAGTATATGGTTCAATCTGAGGGAGCTATGGCACCCAGACATGACGTCAGTCAGTAGGCAGCACCTCCTCCACCTAGCGATCAGGGAGAGGCAAAGAGCTAGACTTGTTATATCTCCTAGATTTTGTTATATATCTCATTTTTGTAGCCCATACGATTCTTGCTCTGATGAGATTTTGTATATGACAGTTGATATCATTTGTACTCTGAGACACTGAGATTATGATGATATATACAAGCTCTTGATTTGATTTCATTGTATTTGTGTTGATTGATTATGAGATGTCTTTCTATATCATTTATTCTATATGTATGCATATCTTTTCAATATGGATGTATGTAATGCAGATGAATATTAATGTTTTTTTTATATATATCTTTTCTATATGCAAATAAATGATGAAAATGAGTAACTAATAATGCAAACGTTTATTTTTCATGCAATAATATGAATGTAAATAAGTATATAATGAAATGTATGGATCTATGTAAGATGCTCATGTATGCAGATAACATCTCAATACACAAGTACTCGATCGGAGAAATGATGATAAAAAAGATACCACTTAGTTGAGAAATCACAACTGCTTCAGACTCTCATTCAATAGATAAAGAGCTCATTGTTATCATGCCGAAATCACTCAAAATCCATAAAATTTAGAATGAATGCAACCTAAACGTAGTCACTAGATTTGGTATGCTTAATTTTCATCACTGAGTGTTTTACAAATACAACAAGCAAAACAGAGTCCCTTCTTTTTCGTATGCAATATTAATTAGCTTGTCCGCAATGACCCTTTTTTCATTCATATCCTTGGACAAATTACGCATGCATCTGTATTGCACATTAAAGAAATTCCCTCAAAATAGACAAAGAAGTGACTCCAACCTCCTCGTAGCATACAAATAAGGCGAGGCGAGGTATGTGTGGCGATTTCACTTTGATGTGAAGGCACTTATCACAAACACCCAGTTGATTAGATGTTTCTAGATCATCGGATTCATTCCTACAAGCAGAAAACAAAGAAAAGTATTATGCCCCCAATCCTTGCTCCTTTCAGTCAAGATAGACTTCCTCGAGTTACTCAAAGGGAATAATAATCAAAAACCAATTTAAAAAGATAACATGCAAATAAAATTTCAATCATATATCAAATAGTTTAAAGATTGTTTTCAGTAGTCTTGTTTTGCCTGTTTACTCAGTGATAAAACTCTTCAGTAGTTTGGAGACAGGTGATTGACTCAGATTGGATGACCTGATACTACTGACACAAAGATGACTTGGTTGATATTGCTTAGGACATATAAATTGATCAGTCGATTACCCTAAGACTAGGACATTGATCGGTTTCAAGCCATGAGGGTTCCAAAAGAACCAGGATGTCACAAAAGTGACTAAAAGATATGTACAAGTGAAGAAAAAGATGCAGGAAAGCGGGAATGAAAAACGGGAAATGCCAAGTTTGCGTTGATAGATGGAGCGCTTGAGTACAAGAGGTGCCTGTTTACCAGGTTTTCACCTGCTTGGCAAAGATCCTTTCTCTTTTTTTACCAAGGTGCCTATTTACCAGGTTTTCACCAAGGCATTTGATTTTTTATTTTTTTTATTTTTTATTTTTTTTATTTTTTTGAACTTTGTGATTTTTTAGCTATATAGTTTGCTCAAGTAGAGAATACTAAGTGAAGAATTTCTTCAAGTGGATGGTTTTGATCGGTTCGCGAAGTTGTTCTCCTTTTGGTGTTGAGAGTTGATAGGCATTAGAGCCAAAGACTGTAGTAATGATGTAGGGACCCAACTAGTTGGGTTCAAGCTTCCCTTTGTTGTCTCGAAACTATTGATTTTTAGGATTTTCTCTCAAAACAAGGTCACAAGCCTGAAATTCTCTTTGTCGAGCTTTATTGTTATAACATCTAGACATTCTCTTTTGGTAGGCTCTCAAATGATCAAACGCCATTTGTCGTCGTTCATCCAACAACTCAAGTTCTTGCAGTCTAGATATTTTGTAGTCTTCTTCAGTAACAAGACCTTGAAAAGAAACTCTTAAAGAAGATATTTCCACCTCAACAGGCAAGACTGCTTCAGACCCATACACCAAAGAAAAAGGTGTAGCCCCAATAGGTGTTCTGACACTTGTTCTATAAGTCCATAGTGCGGGATTGAGCTGCAGATGCTAATCCTTTCCAGATTTATTTACTGTTTTGTGTAAGATAGTTAGCAATTTTTTGTTAGATGCTTCAGCTTGTCCATTACCTTGAGGGTAGTATATGGATGACCAGTGCTATTTGATTTTGAACTTTTCATAGAGCTCATCTAGATCTTTGTTTTTGAACTGCCCTCCATTGTTAGTCACAATCGAAGAAGGTATCCCATATCTGCAAATGATATAGTTAAGGATGAATAGAGCTACTTGTTTACCGGTTGCTTTGATTAGCGGAACCGCTTCAACCCACTTAGTGAAGTACTCAATGGCAGTTATAATAAACTTGTTTAAATTAGATGATGCAGGATATATTTGGCCAATGAGGTCAAATGCCCATTATTGAAAAGGTCAATGTGTGATGAAAGGTATGAGATCCCTTGCTGGAGCATGTATGAGGTTCCCATGTAGCTGACATTTCTCACAAGTTTTAGCAATTTTTATAGCATCTATCTCCATGTTTGGCTAGTAGTAGCCAACCCTTAGCAGTTTTTGAGCTAAAGTAAGATCGTTTGAATGAGAACCACAAATACCTTCATGGACTTCGGATAATGCACGTTGGGACTCTTCAGTTTCTAGACACCTAAGCAAAGTACTATCCAAACTTCACCTATATAAATCGTTAGCGATGATGACATACCATGAAGCATTTCGAATAAGGTTTATTTTCTCATTATGGGTAAGATTAATAGGAATAATTTGGTCATGCAAGTAAGAGTAAATGTGGCTATAGCGAGATGAATCATGTCCAATAATATAACAGACCATCTGGGACTCATGAGAATCATAAGCAGGATAATGTAACTCTTTCACCAGGAATTCAAAGCGGAACTCGAATTCTTGTAGCTGTGGTATAGACGCCAAGGTAGCCATAGCATCAGCTGCTCTGTTTGCTGATCTGGGAATCTGTTGAAATGATACAAATGTAAAGTATTTCTTGAGATCATCAACCATTCTCTTATAAGGCATCATTTTCTCATCCCGAGTTTGATATATATCATTGATTTGGTTGATAATCAGCTGAGAGTCTTCATAGATGTATAACTCAACAACCTTCCATTCGATAGCCAGTTTGATACCATTTACCAAAGCTTCATATTCTGCAATATTGTTTATGCATGGAAAGATAATTTTGTAAGCCTTTGGGATTGAATATCTTTTGAGGAGTGATAAAAAGTATTCCAGCACCAGAACCATGTTGAGTGAAAGACCCATCAAAGAACATTTTCCATGATCGCCGAGCAAGGTGCATGACGGATTCATCCAGAAATTCTATGTGCAAAGGTTGATTGTCTTCAAGTGGAGCATCAACAAGTTGATCTGCAATGACCTGTCCCTTGATAACTTTGCATTTTATATATTCAATATCAAATTCTGTAAGAACAATGACCCATTTAGCCAATCTTCCTATAAGTGTTGCTTTGCTGAGAAGGTATTTGAGCAGATCAATCTTAGCCACTAGCTTAATAGAATGTGCTAGCATGTAGTTTCTTAATTTTTGTGATGAAAAGACCAATGCCAAACAAAATTTCTCTATGATAGTATAGTTCATCTCATAGGACACCAAGGTCCTGCTGATATAATATATAGCTCTTTCCTTTTTATTCTCATCCTGTTGTGCCAAGAGTGCCCCCCATGATGTATTTGTAGCTAATATGTAGAGAATCAAGGGCTTGCCTTGAATTGGTGGCATCAATATAGGTGGATTAGAAAGATATTCCTTGTTTTGTTTTAGATGTTGTTCACAACCTTCATTCCAGTTGTATTTGACTCCTTTTCGTAATGCCTTTATGAATGGTTGAGCCTTATCTGCTAACTGAGAAATAAAGCATCTTATTGATTGGAGGCATCCTTGTAAAATTCTCAATTGATTGACATTCTTTGGAGGTGGCATTTCCATGATAGCCTTAAATTTTATGGATCCACTTCAATTCCTTTCGTTGAAACAATATATCCTAGGAGCTTACCAGATGTAACCCCAAATGCACATTTCTTGGGATTTAATCTGAGTTTGAATTTTTCCATCCTGTCTAATATTGGACCTAGTTTTGATAGATGTGTTGATCTTTTGGGTACCTGCAAGAAGTTGTGTCCACTTTTTGGCCAAAAAGTGGAAGTTTTTTCCCATTTTTTCAATTTAATCCTGTTTGACCTAAAGATTTGAGGCACCTAAAGAATGAATCTTGAAAAAAAAATTGTACTAGAAAATGTAGTGCTCGAAGTCTACTTTCCAATTATGTAATTTTTTTTAATACCCAGATCTTAAAAATGAAGTTTGAATAGGCATTACTAAAACCTATAGTTTAAAAGTCACTTTTCAGGACCATACCATGGCCATTTACGACAAGCATAATTTGACCTAAATGAAATTATTTTTATAAATCCTTTTGGGAAAAGATCTATAACTTACTCACCTTTGATGAGAATATTTTTTAATAATTTTTTTCTGCATATTTTTTTTTTGTTAATTTTTTATTGGGCATAATCATTGTTTTGAAAAATTCTTGTGTATGGCAAGCATAATTTGACCTAAACTTAACATTTTTTTATTTTTTTTAAACTCTATAGAATTGTCTGTAGTTTGATGCCGAATAATTTTTTCTTCAAAAAACTTAGAGACAAAAAAGTTATCAAAAAACTAAAAAACCATGTTATTTCGCATTTATGGACCTCTTTCATTAGTAATTATTTTTAAAATAAAAATATTGATCCATTTTTTTAAAAATTACATATTTTGAATCTAGACAGTCTAAACTATAATGGGTTTTCATTGTTTCTGAAATTTTGGTGTTCAAATATATTTTTGAAGTCATTATTTTATATGAAGATTGATTTGACCTTCAAGTTGCAGGTCAAACCAGGTCCAAGCCAAAGGGTCGTCTCTCCAAGCCATTTCCCAAGCCAAAATTGAAGCTACAACCGAACCAAAGTTTCAAATTTTTAGAAACGAGATCTCGTTTACGAAACGGGATCCCGTTTCATTTTTTAAAATAATTAAAAACACATTTAGCAAATGGGATCCTGTTTCAAAAACAAAATGGGATCCCATTTCCTTTTTTTTTTTTTTTTTTTTTTTAAATAAACTATATATACATTTATTTTTTCTTTTTTTTTAAATTTTTTTTTAAAAACAAACTATATATACATGAAATATAACATTTAAGTTTAAGTCACATTTCCCTTTGCCTTTTTCCTTTCTTATACTTTAAGTTATATTTCATGTATATATTGGCAGGATGTTTGAGAGTGGTTTCAGATCTCTAGGAGTTATAATACAGGTTCTAGATTTTAAAAGATCTTATAATTGTGACGTAATAGGACCTATAATGTCATAATACAACCTATTATGTCATAATAGGTCCCATTATGACATTATAGGTCCTATTGTGTCATAATAGGTCCTATTGTGACATAATACAACCTATTAAGTCATAATAGGTCCTATTGTGACATAATACGACATATTAAGTCATAATAGGTCCTATTGTGACATAATACGATCTATTAAGTCAGAATAGGTCCTATTGTGACATAATACGACCTATTAAGTCATAATTGGTCCTATTATGTCATACGACCCCTCAAAAGAACCTATTATGACATTATACCTCTTACTAGGATCTATTGTGACTTAAGACCCCTTAGTAGGACCTATTATGTCATAATAGGTCCTATAATGTCATAAGACCCCTTAAGAGGACATGTCATGTCATAATAGGTCCTATTATGTCATAAGACCCCTTAAGAGAGCGTATTATGACATTATACCCCTTAGTAGGATCTATTGAAAGATATTATGTCATAATAGGACTGATTGTGACATAATAGGACCTATGATGACATAATAGGTCATATTATGTCATCATAGATCCTATTATGACATCATAGGTCATATTATGTCATAAAAGCCCTTAAGAGGACCTATTATGACTTTATACCCCTTCGTAGGACTTGTTAAGGGGTATTATGTCATTAAAGGACCTTTTGTGACATAATAGGACCTATAATGTCATAATGTGACTTATTATGTCATAATAGGTCTCATTGTGACATAATAGGACCTATAATGTCATAATGTGACTTATTATGTCATAATAGGTCTCATTGTGACATAATAGGTCCTTTTGAGTCATAATAGGTCCTATTATGTCATAAGACCCCTTAAGGGGACCTATTATGACACTATACCTCTTACTAGGACCCATTATGACATAAGACCCCATAGTAGGACCTATTATGACATAATATAATCGATTATCACATAATAGGACTTATTATGTCATACATGTCCTATAATGTCATAAGACCCCTTAAGAGAACCCGTCATGTCATAATTGGTCCTATTATGTCATAAGACCCCTTAAGAGGACCCATTATAACATTATGCCCCTTAGTAGGACCTGTTAAAGGGTATATGTCATAAAAGGAATAGGATCTATGATGATGTAATAGGTCTTATTATGTCATCGTAGGTCCTATTATGACATCATAAGTCATATTATGTCATAAAACCCCTTAAGAGGACCTATTATGACTTTATACCCCTTACTAGGACATTTGAAGGGGTATTATGTCACAATAGGACCTATTGCGACATAATATGACCTATTATGTCATAATAGGTCTCATTGTGACATAATAGGTCTTTTTGTGTCATAATAGGTCATTTTGTGTCATAATAGGTCCTATTATGTCATAAGACCCCTTAAGAGGACCTATTATGACACTATACCTCTTACTAGGACCTATTATGACATAAGACCCTTGCGTAGGACCTATTATGACATAATAGGATCAATTATCACATAATAGGACCTATTATGTCATATAGGTCCTATAATGTCATAAGACCCCTTAAGAGAACCTGTCATGTCATAATTGGTCCTATTATGTCATAAGACCCCTTAAGAGGACCTATTATGACACTATACCTCTTACTAGGACCTATTATGACATAAGACCCTTGCGTAGGACCTATTATGACATAATAGGATCGATTATCACATAATAGGACGTATTATGTCATATAGGTCCTATAATGTCATAAGACCCCTTAAGAGAACCTGTCATGTCATAATTGGTCCTATTATGTCATAAGACCCCTTAAGAGGACCTATTATAACATTATGCCCCTTAGTAGGACCTGTTAAAGGGTATTATGTCATAAAAAGACCAATAATGACATAATAGGATCTATGTTGATGTAATAGGTCCTATTATGTCATCGTAGGTCCTATTATGACATCATAGGTCATATTATGTCATAAAACCCCTTAAGAAGACCTATTATGACTTTATACGTCTTACTAGGACATGTTAAGGGGTATAATGTCATAATAGGACCTATAATGTCATAATACGACCTATTATGTCATAAGACCCCTTAAGAGGATCTATTATGACATAAGACCCCTTAGTAGGACCTATTATCACACATGTAGAGAAAGATAAGTTGGTTGGAAGAGAGAGATGGTACGTTTAGAGAGAATTGAGGGGTATTATGTCATAACAGGACGTATTGTGACATAATAGGACCTATAATGTCATAATACGATCTATTATATCATAATAGGTCCTGTTGTGACATGATAGGTCTTGTTGTGACATAATAGGTCATGTTATGTCATAATAGGTCCTATTGTGACATAATACGACCTATTATGTCATAATAGGTCCTATTGTGTCATAATAGGTCCTATTATGTCATAAGACCCCTCAAGAAGACCTATTATTGCATTATACCTCTTACTAGGACCTATTATAACATAAGACCCCTTAGTAGGACCTATTATGACATAATAAGATCGATTATCACATAATATGACCTATTATGTCATAATAGGTCCTATTATGTCATAATGGGTCCTATTATGTCATAATTGGACCTATTGTGTCATAATAGGTCCTATTATGTCATAATAGGACCTATTATGTCATAAGACCCCTTAAGAGGACCTATTATGACATTATACCTCTTACTAGGACCTATTATGACATAAGTCGGGCCTTAGTAGAACATATTATGACATAATAGGTCATATAATGTCATAAGACCCCTTAAGAGAACCTGTCATGTCATAATAGGTCCTATTATGTCACAAGACCCCTTAAGAGGACCTATTATGACATTATACCCTTTAGTATGACCCGTTGAAGGGTATTATGTCATAATAAGACTAATAATGACATAATAGGGTCTATGATGATGTAATAGGTCCTATTATGTCATAATAGGTCCTATTATGTCATCATATGTCATATTATGTCATAAAACCCCTTAAGAGGACCTATTATGACTTTATACCCCTTACCAGGACTTGTTAAAGGGTATTATGCCATAACAAGACCTATTGTGACATAATAGAACCTATAATGTCATAATATGACCTATTATGTCTTAATGGGTCCCATTGTGACATAATAGGTTCTATTATGACATAATACAATCTATTATGTCATAATACGACCTATTATGTCATAAGACCCTTTGAGAGGACCTATTATGATATTATAACTCTTACTAGAACCTATTATGACATAAGACCCCTTATTAGGGCTTATTATGACATATGTAGAGAAAGATAAGTTGGTTGGGAGAGAGAGATAGTACTTTTAGAGAGAGTTAAGGGGTATTATGTCATAACAGAACCTATTGTAACATAATAGGACCTATAATGTCATAATACGACCTATAATGTCATAATATGACATATTATGTCATAATAAGTCACATTGTGACATAATAGGTCCTATTGTGACATAATACGACCTATTATGTCATAATAGGTCCTATTATGTCATAATAGGTCCTATTATGTCATAATAGGTCCTGTTATGTCATAATACCTCTTAAGAGGACCTATTATGACATAAGACCCCTTAGTAGGATCTATTATGACATAATAGGTTCGATTATCACATAATAGGTTCGATTATCACATAATAGGACCTATTATGACATAATAGGTCCTATATTGTCATAAGACCCCTTAAGAGGACCTACTATAACATTATACCCCTTAGTAGGACATGTTAAAGGGTATTATGTCATAATAAGACTATAGTGACATAATAAGATTACGATGATGTAATAGGTCCTATTATGACATCATAGGTCATATTATGTCATAAAACCCCTTAAGAGGACCTATTATAACTTTATACCCCTTACTAGGACTTGTTAAGGGGTATTATGTCATAATAGGACCTATAATGTCACAATGCGACCTATTATGCCATAATAGGTCCTATTGTGACATAATAGGTCCCATTGTGACATAATAGGTCCTTAAGAGGACCTATCAAGACATTATACCTCTTACCAAAACCTATTATGACATAAGACCCCTTAGTAGGACCTATTATGACATATGTAGAGAAAGATACGTTGGTTGGGAGAAAGAGATGGTACGTTAAGAGAGAGTTATATATGTATATATAGAGAAATATAGGTAGGTAGGGGGTAAGGAGAGGTGTATAGAGAGAGCAAAGATAAAGAGTAAAGGGTTAAGGATGCGAGAGAGATGTAGAGACATAGTTTTAGATTTTGGGAGAGAGGGGACAAAGTGAGATAGTAAGGGAAAAAAAAGACAAAGAGAAATGTGACTTATATATAAATTTTATATTTCATGTATATATAGTGTGTATTTTAAAAAAAAAAAATTAAAAAAATAATAATAAAAAAAAGGAAACGGGATCCCGTTTCTTAGATCTAGGCTCAAGATCCCGAAGCTAAACGAGATCTCGTTTCAAATTTTATCTCGGGTTCCCGACATGAAACAAGATCCCATTTCATTTCTCATGCGCTCTGTGAGAGTTGCCATTTTTGTCTAAGTGTAAAACTTCCACACTAAGTGGACACAACTTTGTGCACTTACCCTTTTCATGGATTTAACTAGAGTGTCATCAACATAATCCTCCATGTTTTTGTGCATCATATCATGAAAAATTGTTGTTATAGCTCTTTGATAAGTAGCGTGTGCATTCTTTAAACCAAAGGGCATTACATTCCAGTAGAACGTTTCCCATGCACAGAGAAAATGTTGTTTTCTCTTGATCCTCAGATGCAATCTTGATCTGATTGTACCTAGAAAATCCATCCATTAAAGAGTACATTTCATAGCCAACAATCATGTCCATGATCATGTCTATGTTGGGTAGTGGAAAATCATCTTTCAGACAGGCTTTGTTTAAATATCTGAAATCAGTGCAAACACGTATTGACTTGTCAGGTTTAGAAACAGGCACAATATTAGATATCCATTCGGCATAATCAATTGCTCTGATGAATCCAACTTTCAGCAATTTTTCTAGCTCAACCTTAACAAGTAATGCAACATGAGGATGCATTTTTGGAGTTTTTGCTTAACAGGTTTAACTCCAAGAGTGATAGAAAGATGATGCATTATGAGGTTAGGATCCAAACCTGGCATATCAACATATGTCCATGCAAAATTGATCTTCTTTTCTGTGAAGAAATCAACAAATTCTTTTAGTTCTTCGGCTGACAAGGATTGAGCTACATGTATGGTGTGCTGAGCTTCTTCTGTTCCAATGTTTACTGTTCGTGTAGGTTCAATTAGCACTGATGATCGCTCTTAAAAGTGATCAGGCAAAATGTCAAGTATCTCTCCTTCAGGCGCCTCAGAGAGGTTTTCACCGTTAGGTACGTCCTTTATTTTTACTATTTTTTATTCTGATACCACCACAGTGTGGTTTTCACCATCAGAACTCTTATTTTTCTTTTTTTGATTTTTGCGACTAAAATACTTGACATTTGTTGTTGTCATATTCTCACTTTATTCACTGAAGAGTCCATTGGTTCAACTGCATTAAGATAATAGGCTAATGTATAGTCATTGGAAAAGGTAGGTATATTCAAAGGTTGATCTTGGAGAGTACAATCAATAAGCTCAGGATGTACCAGGGATATAGATTTAACAGGTTCAAGGGAATTCATAGTATTATCATCACAACTTCGGACTAACAAGTCGAGTTCTAGAAGACTACCTTGCGTAAGCGTCTCGAGACCAGGAAGAGTTAGAACATGATTATTGAAGTTTACGTTAGTATTTAGGGAACCTAACCCAACAGACTTACCACTAGCACCATCTTTTACTTCGGACTAGACTACATATCGTGGTTTGACAATAACAGGGTCAGCAAACAGAATGTCAAAATTCATGACTGAGTAGTCATAGTTGGGTGTCGAATATGTATTGTCATAAATAGAGCTTATGTCAGAGTGATCAAAGTCATAAGATGAAATTTTTGACTCTTCTTCAAGTGGCTTAGTGAAAGTATGTATAGTATCAATATGTACATATTTGATGTTGCAAGTTCCTTCATGATTTGGTTCAATGATCACTTGTATTTGACATACCTGTTGACATAACCTTGATGTTTTTGTTAGTCTTTGTTGTCTTTTCCATGCAACTTCCTTTGGACTAATGACTGGCCCTTTTCTTGTAGCCTCCAATTCTTCTTTTGTAGTTCCATACCTGATTGGATCTATCTCGTTAGAGGGAGATATAGCAGGTGAAGAATTTTCTTATGTTCTTTCTTCTTTTAGCTGTTGTTCATAGTCTTCTTGTCTTTTTAGTCTGATTTCCTCTATTTGCTTTTGTAGCTTCAAGTGTATTATCTCTTGTGCTTCATCTATGATATCACTAGGTTCCTCAGGAGTTTCTTTAGTAGATGTATCTTAGAGAGGATCTGGACCCCATTCATACTCATTCGAGCCAGTTTCTGACTTATCTATTTGGATTCTACCTGTGTACATGACCAGAATGTTCAGTTGTGCAAACAACTCTTTAATTCCTTCGATCTCTCCTCTCATATCTTATGGGATTTCTACTCCTTGTAGTGTTATTGCTGATACAATTGAAACTTGATTACCACATGCTTCTTCTCTCTTGTTTGCCAATTCTTCTTGTTCATTTTCATACTCTTCCTGAGTTTGCTGAGTATTTACTTCCTATGATGTTGAAGGTGGTATCTTTTTCCTCTACTTAGATTGACGATGAGAAGTATGTTTCTGATCTGATGACTCCTTCAAATGGTATCCAAGTCTAGCTTTATCATTTTTAGACTTAGTTTGTAGTTGAATAGGCTCAACAATACCTTCTTGATGCACTTGAATATCCGATGTGGTGATTCATCTTATAGCCTGGACCATATTGTGCAGGGGAGATTTCACAGTGTTGTACTTCTTTGTTTTCACTATCTTCTTTGAAAAGTCATTTGAGAACAACATCCTCTTCTATTTTATCTACAAGTGAAGCAGAGGATTGTACAAAAATACCATCAAATGACATTTGGAGTTGAAGTTTGTGGCTTCACAGCCTATGATGGCTTTCCAGACTATCTTGGTGATGGAGGAAGAGACATTAATGAAAATACAGGTTCTATCTTGTATCTATCCATGCCAATGTCTATGATTTTCAATTTATTTTCTAGGTCTTTCATCAAAGTTTCTGAACTTTCAGCTGTAGAGGCTGCTCTGTTATAAGGAACAAAGGTATCAATACACTATTTTAATGCACTACAAGTGTAACTTGTATCAGCAGGAATACTGAATTCAACTCCATTATAAGGAAATTTCAAACACTGATGATAGGTAGACGATATTGCTTGTATTTCGTGAATCCATGGCCTGCCCAACAAGATGATGTATGAAAGAGGAAGGTCAAGCACATGAAAAATTACATCTCTCTCCATAGGTCCTACCCTGATCGAAAATAGCACTAGACCTTTAGAGGTTCTTTCTTCTTCATCATAAGCTTTGATTGTTATTTTCTTTGTTGGATCAATGACATCTTTAGAAAATCCCAACTATGTTAGTAGATTGTAGGTACAAATATTCAACCCAACGCCTCCATCTATCAAAACATGTTCGACTTGGTGTTTATGGATCATAGCTTTGATGTGCAATGGCTGGTTATGTGGGTGATTTAGTGAATTGTCACCTTCTTTAGAGAAGGTGATGTAATGAGGCGAAGTCAGGTGACCCACCATAGATTGAAACTGATCTACATCTAAATCTTTCGGGACATTAGTAGTTATCAAAGCTTTGTCCAGGATCTCTTTATGAACAAGAGAGATCTTAAGTAGTTCAAAAATGGAGATTTGAGTAGTAGTTCATTTCAATTGTTTGACAATGCTATAACCAGGAGAGGATGATGAAGTCAGCTGCTTAGATTTAGCCGTGATCATATCTGGTTGTCTGTTTGAAGAAGTCAGTAGGTTTGATGTTTTTTGATCAAGAGTTGAGGAACTATCTCCTTTGAGAGTAACCTTTTTTTGAGCGTGGGTTACATCATTTGCAGTTTGTGTTTTATTTTGTTTATCTTTGATTATGATCACGTTACAATACTTAGATTGGGAAGATGCAATCATGTTGATCATATTGTCATTGTTAGTGTAGGTGTAATTGACTTTGGCACTTCCCTTGCATTTTGAGGAATCACCTTGTCCATAAGCAGGTAAGGGATCTTTAAAATATTTGTGCTCAACATTAGTCATGTGATTTCAAACAACAATTTTGCTAGCATCGATGAGGTATTGAATCTCATGTTTGAGTTTCATGCAGTTGTTTGTTGTATGACCCTTGTTTCGATGGTATTCATAGTATTCATTTTCCCTCCACCATTTGGATTTAACTTCTGGATCATATGGTCTAGAGTTGTTCGGCAATGTTATCAGATCATTTGACAATAAGTTTTAAGAGATGATTCATATGATTCTTCCAAAGGAGTGAAATCATGTTTAGGCTTTGTAAGCCAAGGTTTCTCCTCAAACCACTCTTTTGATTTCTTCAGAGGGTTTTCCACTGCAGTTTCAGCTGCTTTGAGTGCTTGTATGCCGCTAGCCATATTAAATATTGTGGGTTTTGATTTTGTTTTAACTGTGCCTACCACTCCATCATTAACAACGTTTTTGTTATTATCTTTGTCATATTTCTAGTATTTGTTCTTTTCTTTGGAGCTAGAGCCTTGTTGTGTTTCTTTCCAAGGTGATATATCTCCTTTCTTTATAAGCACATCTTCCACTCTGAGGGCAGTATCTACCATTTTGTTAAATGAAGGGTATACTTGCATTTGGATATTGTATTTCAATTCAGGGATCAAGTTATTGACAAAAATGTCCATCTTCTCAGAATCTGGAATAGGCCATGAATATCTAGAGAACATCTTTCTCCAATGTTGAAGAAAAGTGAGAAAAGGTTCTCCTATTTTCTGTTTGGTATTACAAAGCTCGATCATAGTGACTGGATGACGAATGTTATAGGAGTATTGTTGGAGAATTAATTCGACTAATTCCTCAAAAAATTTAATTCCTATAGGTAGGCTCGAAAACCATTCCATAGCTTGTCCTCCTAAACTCCTTAGGAAAAGGCGCATAAGATATGTTTGTTCGTGCAAGAACTCCATATATAAAGCACAAAATTCTCTGACATGGTCTTGAGGATCTGCATTACCATCATATTTGTCAAACTTAGGAATCTCCACTCTTGAAGGAAATGGAGTCATGTAAATATTTTTGGCAAATGGGAATGGACAGATTATGTCTAAAGAATATTGCTTTGATGATTTATCCTTGTTTTTCATTTCTATAATTTCAGTATGTAGTGCTTGTAATTGTTTGTTTACCAACGCTAAGGGTGTTTCTTCCTCTTTGGTGACAAGGGTTTCAATGTTATAATCAGTAGGAAGTTTAGCGCCTTGTTTTGCTAGTTCTAGAAAATAATCCTCTTTTTCTCTAGCCATGATAATCTTCATCATTTTTCGGAAATCTTTATCCTTTTGACAACTATTTATAACAACTTCTATAGGTTCACAAGCTTTAGACTCACTAGATGAGGAATCACTGTCATTAGCATGGGTGTTGATATTGTCATAAGTATCGTGTTTAGTAGCTTGTCTTTCTTGCCTTTCTTCAGACATGATGGAAGATAAAGGTTGATCAAATATTGGTAAATTTGACAATGAAGGCTTATTAAAGACAAGGTCTCCTACGAAGAATGAATTATCTTGTAATGAAAAGGATGATCATTTACCTTTGGTATCTTTCTTGTGAGAACTTCTGGTTTGAATAGGCATTTATAACTGATGTGACCGAGAGCTAGATGTGATGCAGAAGTCAAGATCAAATTAAAGCTAGTTGTTCATTTAATGTAGTGATTGTGAGAAGTAACTAAGATTTAGTTTGATTTCAGGAATGATCTATCCTGTTTAAGACGTGATCTAAGTAACTTAGTTTGATTTGAGAGAAGTGACTAAGACTCAGTCTGGTTTCAGGAACGATCTATCCCGTATAAGACGCAATCTAAGTAACTTAAGTTTGATAAGTAGTTGATTGAACTAGCTGAAAGATGATCGACAAAATCGTGCAGCACAATGACAGGGGTACACTATCAAGATTGTTTATGCTCAGAATTATGATGACCAAATTGTTCGTTGTAGACTGATTTGTTGGCATTCTACACTCTTATGAGAATAGTTGATGTTGTCATTGATGGAAACCAACTGGCAATCATCTGGCAACCCACCGATAGTTACCGACACTGACAATAGACTTCTGCATACACTGGTAGACACTTCACCGGCAACGGCAACAATGCATACCGACACTCAAGCCGACATGGAATAAACTTTTATTTATTGTTTTGTAATGTAATTATCTCTTGTAAAAGTCGACATGGCATATTATAAAAGACTCGTATATGTATGAGATCTTATAGGTCATTTTGATATGAGAGAGAGAGAGAGAGGATAGATGATATTTTGTATAAGGTGATATAGTTGACAGCGAAGGTTTTGGTTATAGACCGAGCTTAAACCGGTACTGAACTTGGCATAGCTGATGCTGATTTGAAGCATACATTGTATTGGATTTTGATAATCCATTTTGTAAGTCAGTGAGACTTCTATTTTGTAGTTGAGCAGTGAGCTCTAGGCTACTAGCCTTCCTGCATGTGTAGGCCCCTCATTGTAAGTAATATTTATTCATTGGCCAATGAGTGAATATTGTGCGTCACAAATCCCACTGAGGTTTTTCCCATACCGGGTTTCCTTGTTGAATATCTTGTGTTATGGCGTGTTCTCTATGTTGTTTCTGTTATTCTTATTTGTTGCATTAATTCTTATTTATCGGTATACTGTTTTGGGATACAAAGTTCTTAATAAGTTTAAATATTCTGTGAACCGGTTAGACACTGATTCACCCCCCCTCTCAGTGTCTTTGGGACTATCATTGATTCTAACATGATTAGGCAATTGGACTGTTTAGATAAGTATGACGATTCTGGAAAAGTGTGTAGACATACAAGTTTCTATACTGACAAAATCGGGAATCCGTATGATAGAGTTTTCAGACCCAAATGATAATTTAACAGTTCCCAGACGATAAATACAGTTTCTCGTATGAGTTGCTGCCTAAACTCGTACGACGATTTAATGACCTCTAGATGACAATTTGATGAGTATGATAATTATTCGTACGCCAATATATTAAAGGCCAAATGATAATTTTCCAGTAACAAAATGACAATTTTGTATACTCGAATGACAATTCTGACAGGGCCAGACGATAAACTGACATGACCAATTAAGACTCATATGACAATAGGTATATAGCCAGATGATAATTCAGTAGAATCGTACGACAATATATTAGATAGAGATGAGATTCTGGCACAGACAGAGTTTTGACGATTGACAGAGACCAGTTTTTTGCTAGGACTGAGTTTTGACGTCTGACAGAAACTAGTATTTGACACGGACAAAGTTTTGATCACTGAGTTGTTGACGTTGTTGATTTGTTTTCTCCAGTTTCAATATTTCAGTTTTAGTTTCAAGGATGAAAACACAGAAAATATGCAAGATGTATAATGACTTCAACACAACATGCTAACCCTACGAAAGTTGGCTTGGAGAAGAAAACCTTTGTTTGTAGACTCAGGTACACACCCAATAGCTAATCAGAATATAGTCATTGAGTCTCACGCAATAGATTCTCAATGCCGTATTAACTGACTCCAAATGCTAATGGGGGCACGAAATGGAAAGTATCTTGGGAGAGTTACTATCTCTCTTGCACAAAGATTATCCCCCTTTCAGAGGTGAATCGAGTAGCCTCTATCTTATAGTTCTTAGTCATAAATTTCGTTCAAAATTACCCCTTGAAGTCACACAAGCATAATTGAGGCCTATAGCCTGACTAGGTACTGAAATAAGTTGTAGTCATGTAAACGTGATTGAGACCACGAGGCCCTACACAATGTTCGATATGAGAGATCTCAAAGAGAAAACTCAAATAATCCCATCCTCTAAGACTTTAATCACCTGAGGCCTATTTATTATAGTGAGTTGGAATGCTCAGGTCCAACTGTACTCACTTGGGTTGTTCTCACAGGGTGATTACTTTTTCCCACAGTGACAGGCCCGCTAAAGGTACACAAATCTCAAATTTAAAAAAAGCTTCAAGGGTCTAGATTTTTGATTGTCTGTGCAGACAAGAGCATACTCTCCTACCTCTTAGATTTTTCTTAAAACATAAATGACAGATTTGTTCATTAACTAGATAGCAATTTAAGTGCATAAAAATGAATTTAAATAATACAAGATGTTCACTTGAATCTCCCCAGGCAACCTGCAAAAACAATGAATCAGTAGTCATATTATTTTTGTGCAACAGGTGTGTTCTTCAACAAGCGATATGCAAAAACTGATTAGGCTGTCAAAATCTCTCAGACAACAGGCCAGGGTTAGCATTAGTATCATCAAAATTCAATAAGAAAAACCCTAAGAATGCAGTCTGTTTTTAATACAAAAATCTAAAATACCGTACGAGTATTCTCACTGTGTCGTACGATAATTCACAATGGACCATACAATACCTGCAATTTGTCATTCGGGCCTCTGTGAAAACTCGTACAGGTTTTTGTAGAAACTGTACAGAAAAAAAAAAAAAAAACCATTTTTTTTTTTTGAATAAAAAAAGTAAGCTAATTTGCGAGGCCAAAAGATGTAGTCTTCGAGCCCCATGGTGGGTGCCAAAAATGTGTGTGTAAAAAGTGGATAAGTATCTGGAAGCTGTAAGACACAACACTTCAATTAAGTCATTGCATGCATGGTTAGACAGATATAATCATGAATATGAAAACCATAATAAACCGACCTATTGCCTTCTAAAAGATGCGAGTATAGACTTGCTCTCAGATTTGTACAAGCAATAACAATGACTAGACTACACCAAGACGAAGGATTTAATCTATATGAACACAAGAATAAGCTAAATGTATGCAAGATTAAGCTAGATATGCAAAATTAAGCTAGATAAATGAATATTAAGCTATATGAATTCAAGCAATAATGATTAAACTAAGTATGCAAAAAGCTAAACTAAGATGCAATAATCTCAAAGCACAATATCTTCAATGACTCCAGAGCAAAAACTGCATAATAACAATAAATCTCCAGGATGTTTTGAATGAGAGATGAAGGCTAAATTTATAGAGATTCAAAAGAGAGACCAACGGTCAAGATTGATTAGCAATGAGCAGTTAAGATTCCTCAAGAAAAAGCACAATTCAGGATAATTGAAATAATTGAGAGATCAAATTAAGTTAATCTTGAGATAGATTCCAATTATAGCTTGATTGAATGCATTCAAATTATAAGTCCGAGTTTTCATTGGAGATAAAATTTAGTTGATTCCATGCACTTGAGATAAAAATAGGTGATTCCATGCACTTTCCTTTAATTTTCTCAAGATTTTTATTTAGAAAAGGGCCTTTTCAATGCAACTAGACCTCTTTCCTCAAAAGCTTTGAGTTTTAATTTTAGAGAAAATGATTAATTCAATTTAATTGTTTTTCTGATTTTCAGGTCATCTCAATTTAAAAAAAAGAAATATCTTAAGTTTGATTTCTTCTCTCGATTTAATTATTTTCTTTTGTTTTCAATTTAACTCTTTCTTTTGTAGATTAATTCCTCTTTTGTGATAAATCTCTTTTTGTAAATTAATTCCTTTTTTTATGATTAAATGGCAAATTTATTTATTAATTAAATATGCTAGGATATTTAATTAAATAAATAGGATAAACGATCAAAATGATTTACTTGAAATGATTTAATTAATTAAATAAATATTTAATTAATATAGAGTGATTAACTTTCCATGTAACATTAATGATTGAGAATTAATTAATTAAGTGCTCAAGGTTGATTTAATTGCCTTTGGTTAGGACCTTGGTGATGTTGTCGAGATTAGGGGCCCATGGTTTAGGTGACCATTTTTAGGGTATTATAGTAACAAGGTTTAGTTGATTTAATTTGATAGAAAACATTTTTGCTTGACTTTAGATGAAGATTTGAAAAAAATTCTCGACTTTGAATAATGATAATCACTGAAAAGATGTCATGAGTATGCCCCCTAAGGGGGAAATCGAAAGATAGCGAGGGTACAACGATTGTAGGCAATTTTGAAAAGATAAAATAGATGTAGTGATGATAATTTGAGCACGAAGATTGATCTTGAATATTTAAAATCAGAATTGATTTGAAATTAGAGTTGAATTAAGCGCAAAATGATTCAAAAATTGATTTGAGGATGAAAGTGCTTAGTGGTCAATGTTGTGAAATTTTGACTGGATAATTGATGTCAGATTTTGATTTCGATCCTAAAAATGGACTCAGGACAGTCGATTTAGTCAAGGGTACAAATTTTATGTCCATCGGAGCAAGTTTGAAAATTAGGGTTTGGGCTATATAAGGGGTTCAATGTGTCATTGTCAATTCATTTTTACCTCTCAAAGTGAAAATTTGAAAAACCTCATGCGAAGAAAAATGACAATTCCGATTCAAGAGCATCGATTCGAGCGCCAGAGACGTCATAATCGACTACAAAACTATGCCCCAATAGTAAGTGATCGATCTTTAGCCTTTGCATTTCTCATTTTATGAATTTTTGTTGAATTTTTGCATTTTTAATTTCATTTGAAGTCGTTTATGTCATTTTATCGTGTGGTTTATTACTATTTGTCGTATGAGTTTTTGTCGCTTTGTATTTCATTGTATGGGCATATTGGGTTTGTCATTTGGTAGTCACCCTTCTTTCGTACGAGAATGTGTTTAAGTGACCATTTAGTCATGTGACATGTTATAAATTTTCGTTTGGGTTTGTTCACTCGTTCGGCTCGTCGTGTTTGCTCATACGAGTTGTTGCTTGTCTGTGGAAACTCGTATGAAAAACAACTAGTTTTTAAGGTTCAAATAGCAATTTTTGATTTTGAATGTTGCATATTTGGATTCTTTAGCATGTTTATCACATTCTTCGCACAAATTTGATCACGTACTCGCGATTTGTATGTTCAATTTTGTAGATTCAGTTGCTAGATATTCAATTTCAGTGTACATACCCGCCGACAATGAGGCTAGTGCGTGATTTATCAGACGCACAAAGAGGTCATATTGGGTTGTGCGGATTCAGATACTTGTTGCAGATACTTGATATTCATGTGAATCATGGTAAGTTGACCACTTTAGTTGAGTATTTTCATTCTGAGCATAACACCTTTCATTTACCGGTTGGAGAGATGACCATCACGCCAGAGGATATATATAGGATTTTGAGGATTTTGTTTGCTGGATATAAGGTGGATTATGATTCTACTCCATGACCGGGTATTTTGGCTCTAAGACAAATATTCCATGACGAGACTATCCTTGATCGCTCTATCACTTGGGATGATTTGATGAGTAGATATGGTGCACAGTACCCTCTGGCTTGTGTGTTGGCTGGTATGATTGGTTGTTTTGTGATGCCTGATAGAGGACAACATGGATTTCTATGTGATTGGGGCAGAATGCCTAAGAGGTTGTTGACTCATCTAGTGACATTAGGGTGGGGATCATGCTTACTTGCTCATATGTACCATGAGATGCATAAGATTGTCTATTGGGAGGGGAAGAGCACGGTTGCAAGTGTCTTAGTTTTGTAGATATGGGCGTGGGAGCATATCCCAGTATGCAGACCTATTGTAGATGATTCGTGGGAGGCGCACCAGCCTATTGTATGTTGTTACTCAGATTATGTTACACAGTCCCACCTAGGAAAGACTGACTATTGGAGGCAGTTGGATGATTTGATTGTTGTAATATGGAGACCGTATAAGGGTCTAGAGCTATGGGATGATTGGAGAGCACAGAGGAAGCATATATTTATGACTCAATCTCTCATTGGCAGATTAGCGTCTATTATTGAGCGATTTGTAGTATCTAGGGTGATGAGATAGTATGGGAGACCACATAGTATATCCCAGGAGTTCACAACTTTTGCTAGATACATGGAGGAGGAGAGACGAGGATGGGCACCAAGACTGTCATATACATTGAGCATGTAGGAGTTAATGGGTGTATAGCCATAGAGATGGGATTATTTAGAGGATGTGCCAGACGTGGGGGTATTACCCCAGTATAGAGATTGGTTTCAGAGACATCCTCTTCCTCGGTTTATAGATCTGGGAGAGCATGCACCTCTTATAGAGGAGATTGAGGAGGATGCACCAGCACAGGCACAGGTACTAGGTCAAGTACAGGGATGAGGGCAGGTACATGGATAGAGAGTGGATGTACCTAGATGGACAAGAGGTGATCCTAGTGCTAGTAGCAGTAGGGTAGCAGTGGGAGGCCGACAACAACAGAGAGGGGAGGGTGGATCCTTAGGAGTTGTTGGGGTTGAGGCTGGAGGTTCTAAGGTAGCATAGGTTGGTGGTGAGGAGGAGAGAGCTGCTCCTAGGAAGGTTATGCAATGGAGGGATGAGCAGAGAAGCGGAGAGGGGGATGTTGGGAGAGAGCAAGCAGTACCAGACGTAGTACGGTCTTTGAGGGAGAGGTTGATAGGTTTGCATTCATAGTTGACAGTGGCACACACGCAACTTGCAAAGAAAGATTGACAACTTGTAGGAGTGAGAGCAGAGCGAGATGCTCTTCAATGAGAGGTTTTGCATCAGACGATCCGTGCAACTTATTACGTTGCAGCTTATAGTGTAGCAGTCCTAGTAGCGCAACAAGTTGTTATGTATTCTTAGTATATGGCTCAATTTGAGGGAGCTAGGGCACCCAGATAGGATATAGGTCAACAAGCACCACCTTCTCCAAGAGATAGACTTCTACTGCTGCATTAAAAGCATTGGCATGTTCTTCATTTATTGACGTAAACTCTCTGTGATGCCACCATAACCAACAAAGGTGTAAAAAGTTGTTTGCAATGCATGGATTTTTAGGATTGTCCTTTGAGAAAACATAATTAAAGTATGGAAGCAGGATCTACCAGCTCCTGAGGGAATCTTGATGAAAAATAACTGTAAAATATTTGGGCAAGATTATATGCAAAAACTCATGCTTCCTGATGGGTTTATGTACAAAAATAAGCACGAATTAAGTGGTAAAGGGGCTTCTAGAAACAAGAGGGACAGAGAGGCAGTGGAAGTGAAAACTTTTGGTGTTGTGTCTGCTCCATCTCAGAATGGGAATGGTGAAGGTGTTGTAAGAGGAGCTGAGAAGGGTGTTGGAAGAAGTGGGGGTGTTTACATTCCCCCATTTAAGCTGGCTCAAATGATGAAAGATGTGGAAGACAAGAGCAGTGTGGAATACCAACGCATGACATGGGATGCCCTTCAGAAGAGTATCAATGGGTTAGTAAACAAGGTAAATGCATCTAACATCAAGAACATCATTCCAAAGTTGTTTGCAGAGAATCTCATCCGTGGGAGGGGTCTATTTTGTATATCTTGTATGAAATCCCAAATGGCATCCCCTGGATTTACAGATGTTTTTGCTGTGTTGGTTATTGTGGTAAATACAAAATTTCCTAAAGTTGGCAATCTTCTTTTGCGAAGAATTATTTTGCAGCTTAAGAGGGCATACAAACGCAATGACAAGCACATGTTGATAGCAGCAGCTAAATTCATAGCTCATTTAGGGAATCAACAAGTTGCACATGAGATCATTGCCTTGGAACTTCTCACCCTTTTACTAGAGAACCCCACAGATGATAGTGTAGAGGTTGCTGTTGGGTTCATGAAAGAATGTGGTTCTTTGTTGCAAGACCTTTCACCCAAAGGTCTCTATGGGATTTTTGAAAGATTTAGAGGTATTCTCCATGAGGGGGAAATTGACAAACGAGTACAGTTTTTAATTGAAGGCCTTTTTGCAATTCGCAAAGCTAAGTTCGAGGGTCATCTAGCTGTGCGTCCAAATCAACTAACACATGAAGTTTTCCTAGAAGATGAACTTGATCAAGAAGTTAATTTGGATGTTTTCAAGCCAGATCCTGATTTCTTAGAGCATGAGGCAACCTATGAAAAATTGAAGAAAGATATCCTTGGAGATGCTTCTTCAGATGAAGCAGAAGGGGAGAATGATTCAGGTGATGATTTAGATGATGATGATGATGATGAAGAAGAAGGTGAGGAAGCACTGAGAATATCGGATGAGACAGAGACAAACTTGGTCAATTTAAGACGTTCAACTTATTTGACAATCATGTCAAGTGTTGATTTTGAGGAAGCTGGTCATAAGCTACTAAAGATCAAGCTTGAACCTGGTCAAGAGAGAACATACCTTCGTTATTATGGTCTTCTTGGGCAAAGATTTTGTATGATCAATAAAATTTATGAGAAGTTTTTTGATTAGTGTTTTGTACAACAGTATTCTATGATACACAGTCTGGAAACAAATAAACTACGTAATGTTGCAAAGTTTTTGGCCCACTTACTTGGCCAGATGCTCTTCCATGGCATTGTCTTGCTTATATACGTCTGATAGAGGAAGATACTACTTCCTCTTTCCGTATTTTTATAAATATTCTCTTGCAAGAGCTAGCAGAGTAGCTTGGTATATTGTTGCTTAATGAAAGGTTGAATGATCCAACAATGCAGGAGTCTTTTGATTCAATTTCTCCAAAGGACAATCCAAAAAATTCATAGTTTGCTATCAATTTCTTTACTTCTATTGGTCTTGGTGGTATCACTGAGAGTTTACGTGAGTATTTGAAGAATATGCCAAGGCTTGTAATGCAGCAGCAAAAGTCTATTCCTAAGTTAGATGAATCTACCTCTAATGACGATTCTTCTAGTTCATCAGGTTTGTCAGATTCTGATACATTAGACTCAGATTCTGAGAGTGAAACTGACAGTGAGAGCAGTAAGGAGTCACCAAGAAAGAAAAATAATTCAAAGCATGACAATGAGTATGAAAAAACAAGAAGAAAGAAAAGGGCGAGGGCATCTGACTTGGAGGATGGAAGTGACAGTGAAAAAATCAGAAGGAAAAAGAAAAGGAATTAAAAATCTTTCTAGTTAGTTATTCAAGGCTCCAGTAGACACCGTTTTCCTGGACTATGACAAACAAAAGAATCACTCCCAAGTGCTTTGGTTTTATAACAGATGATTATAAGATGCTACAATGTTGTCTTATGTATTTTAATAGCCACGAGTTTTAGAGTTCTGTACTTGACAGGTAATGGATAAACAATGTTAGGAGGAGAAAATATTGAAGGCCAAGTGCAGATTGTGATAATACTAGATCAATGAATCTTGTTATTTATTGAGTATTTTTTGTTTTCCATGTTGTGTGATGTACCATAAGCAAACTAGAAATCTAAATTCAATAATATGCTTTGTTCAATGACTATTTTCTTGCCTGTGAAGAAAGACCATGTCAGACAATATCAACGAACAACAAAATAAGGAGACAATTGCTAGATTGTGGTCTAAATTGAAAAGAAAAGGTGATGGAAAATGTTATTGTCCATGCAAAATTTGTAAGGGGTTAAAGACTAGAAGACTTATAATCAAAACAAAGAAGAAACATTGTAGGCTGCATGGTCACATTGAAGGTGGACATGATTATCATCCATTGGTAATTTTTTCATTATATCGTTTTGACAATTTATATACATAATAAATCACGTGATGATGAGATCATGATTACGGTTTATTTATGTTTATCAATTTTATATAGGTCGAGCACCCCGGAACACATGGTATGGATCAACACAACCCTGAGAATATGGTTTTAGAAGTGGATGAACATGGAGGTGTGAATATCGAAGCTCAAGATAATGATCCCATGGAAGATGATGATCATGAGCTAGAAAACACAATTGAAGATGATGGTACAAATACATTAATCCATGACTCATTTAGTACTCGCGCAACTGATCATGATGATGAAGATGACCTTGATGTTGTTCATGATGTCCCTCTACTTGAGTAGATTATAGCCTCAGGTTTACCACTGTACTATTTTGGTGAATATATATAATATAATCAGTTGTTTTTCCTTTGCATATGTGAACTTTTAGTAGTGGGGAAAGAAGGAGGAAACAAAGACTGTTCCAGATTCTCTTCTATCACAGTCGTGCAAATGTTGCATTTGAGGGTAATTTCCTTCCTCGTTTCCTCTCACATCAGGTATGTATCTATTTCATATCTGACTGAAATGCAGAGGTTAATCGTGTATCACTAATTGACTGTGGAAATATTACTCATTAAAAGAAAAAGTAAAATGAATTGAAAAGAATCTTGCTCTGATAGCTATGAACATACTATCATGCCTAACTGCGATTATTTTGTCTTGCATAGCCGTGTAAATTCTGCCTTGAGTAGCCGCTGTATAACTATTGCATGTTCATGATCTTTCTTGTTAAGATAAATTGTAGAGCCTAAATGATTTACTCATTTATTATCAAGTCTTGAACTTAAGGAAGATAAATTTATTCACAGATATAAATCATGACAATATTCTGTTACTTTTCATCGAATACACTGTCTTACCTTATTCATAAGAAAATTGAATACTGCATTCATATCTTGTGCATAGTATGGTTGAGTAGCAACCTCAGCGCATTCACTATAGAATATGATTGCTAGCCCACGAGGGCATAATAGCCTAGTATTGCAGCTATTCTATGTTTATTTATTTTCCACTCATAACTCATAGTTCAACTGAATATGGTTCATCTTGGAATGAATGCACATCGGTTGTAATCAGATTATAACCAGTCTCCATGGTTGCAAGACCTGAAGAAGGATTATTATCATCAATTAGATGCATACTTTTGGGAATATACAAAGACAAAAAATATATTAGAACTGTATTTTTGTTGATTCATAATATGATGTGTTAATTTAGCTAAATAAGGGAACCAATGTTGTATTAGGTTTAATTCCATGATGACAGTTGAAGCTTGTTAGAGATAGGGGATTTGTAGCAGTTGGCTTATAGGGTTATGTCACAATCCCATGAAGGTCCTTGTAAACCGTTAATGTCAGTAGACATGAGACTGTTATGTAACGAATTGGATCAGCTAAACCTAGAAGTTCTGTAACCAATGAATCAACTAACTCAAGTGTATGTTAATTATCTTATGATGGTCATTTATAACCATTATTCTTAGTAGACATTAAGCAGTTCGCTAGATAGTTGGTTAGTAAACCAGTGAGTTAGTTGGCTCAAGTGTATGCTATTTATCATATGATGGTCATTAATAACCATTATTGTTAGTACACATTAAGTAGATGGCTTGTTTAGATGGTTGGTAACTAGTGAGTTTGTTGAGCTCAAGAATTGGATGTACAAGTCGAGCAAGGGAGGTGAACACTAACAACGCATTGGTGCTTACAATGTTAAAACCTTGGCCAAGATGGTGATGCTTTATCTAAGTGATTGTTCGATCACATGAACTAGATACACCTACTAGTCAGATGGTCATAGTAGTTAGGGGTTACCTATAGTGTGTGACTGACTAGTTGCGTGTAGGTTTTGAACACCAAGATCAGATGGCTAGATGTAAAAGAGATCCAATCCTTAGAATGCACCCTCATGAAGGGTTGGGTCTCTTCCAATTGGAAGGGGCATGGGAGACTGGAAAGTCTACGATTTAATGGAGAAGCCCTTGATGATGCTCTCCCTATTCCAAACTATGTCGAGGATTGATACAAAAATTTTCAGTTGGAAAGTTAAATGAATTGTAACCTCTGAACCTTTATCTCTTCCCTAAAAAATGAAACTTTCCATTTAAATTCCTTTCTCATATTGATTAGCTTAATAATATTTGTTCAATGTTTTTTATCATTAAAAGATTACCTTCCTTTTAGATAAATTAGTTAGATTCTTATTATGTTGAAGAACATTTAGTTAGTTTTCTCCTTCAACTGAAGTAGTTATGTTTTATTTTGAAATGCTCAATTTTTTATCTTAATAGTTCTCACAATTTATTTTCTTTAAGTATAGAATTAAAGGAATATTACATATGGTATCAAAGCAACCAAGTTCGACATTGAACCTTAGGCTTTCCACCTATAAACAAAACTATATACATATGCAGGTGCACCATGGTTGAGATAATATGCAAGCGCACTATATACAAAACTATATTTGCAAGTAAATCTTTTATTCAAATCCACAATATGAAACACAAAGTTTTACTGGAAGAACACAAGTAACCTTATCTCCTTTAGATAATATCACAAGCAACTGCCTACAGAAAGATGCAGTAATCCACAAAATATACACAAAGGAAAGATGACTGATTATATTATGTATGTTCGCAAAATTGTACAATAGTAAGCTTGAGGCTATATTCTACTTCTTCTCTAATGATCCTTATTGTTACAAAAGTTCCCTCATTTATATGAGGGTATACATTGTCACCAAGCATCGTGACTTTTCAGCACATGACTATTAATTAGCACTTTTGTTAACAAACTGGAAGATAAACAAGTTTAGCATTCGTATGTGTTCAACGTACTTATCATCTTTATACATTAGAACGTCATTGTTTAGTGTCCTCATGTCGCTTTCTGTCTGGAAATGATTGGATAGAATATGGTTAACACAAAGTGACAATTCTTTGTCCCGATCCAACTCTGCTACTGCTCGATTCTTCTCATCACTGAACACTTGTTTCCACTGTTCCAACGATACTAACTCACCATTACTGTAAAAAGAGGGCACCCTAGGGGTATTCCCATCGTCCAGCCTCTGAAGCTCTTTCCTTAATTGATTTGCCAATTCATCATGGGACTTCAAGTAAGCCTCGACTTCAATTTTCTCACCTGGATTCATCAGACTGTTGTCATTCATCATGCCTTCCAATTGAGACCTGAGCCTTTCATACTCTTTCAAAGCTTTGACTGTTCCAGTGTATGTCTTCCAATAGATTTCTGAAACCTACACCATACTTTTGAATCTATGCTCAATGACCTCGAGAACTAACTTATCCATCTTTTGTTGTTCCTTTTTTACTTGCCGAGATGTCTTTTTGGCCCTGTTCCTCCAATACATAGCGTCTGTCAAGGCATCCATGGCATCTCCGTCAACACTGTATGTCATCCCTGTTTGACTGGTACCTGTATCAATCTGAAGCAATCTTGCTTGCAACCTCTATTTTTCTTCATCGGTTTTCTCATATAGGCTTTTGTATGTAGAATTTTCTCAGAACAGAAATTCTATTTGATCTTGGTTCAGTTTAGCGACATCCAAATTTAGTTTGGCAGTTGTTCTAGGGTCAGTCTTTCCAACCTGCTGCACCATTAAATGTCCAAAAGCTTCTTCTGTATCAACCAATATAGGTCTTTTATCTTTGGGATAGATAGCCCACTGTAGAAGAGCCTTCTGATCTGGATCATATCCTGATCCTCTAAAGAGTTTATCAATCTCTTTTGGCATCATTTGCTTACTTGGGTCCTGTTTCTTGAGGAATCCATCAAACAACAAGGCAGAGTTCATATCCCATCCAGAGTATAATAGCACACCAGCTTCCTAAAGCAACTGTCTTCCCTTCTCATGTGTCATTTCTCTCATCACAAGATCCATCTCCTGTTGTAACTTTTGAAGTTGTTGCTCTTCTTCACTATTTCTCATGTTATTCCTAATTTGAGATCCTTTATGTTGATAGAGGAATGCGGTGAACTCCTTGGAAGCAATGAAGTCACTATCAACAATGAAATCCTCATGCTCCAGGAATATGATGTCAGCCACTTCTCGGACATTCAGTTGTCCTATTGCCAAGTCTATCGGTGTATCCTCTACATAACCAGGGGGTAATCCTCTCGAGGAGTGAATGGAATGATGCCAGATGTGGAAGCATGAGACATATGAGCCAAAGGCTCTGTATTCCTAATAGTATCAATGTAATCCCTAAAAACATGAGGCGGGACTCCCTCAAGTATTTCCAATTCATGCTCCATAAGTTTGTTGGCCAGCTCCAAGGGGTCTTCAATCTTTTGTAGCACGTTCTCATCCATTTTCCTTCTAAAAAGCTTCCATTTATAAGCCTGCATTGCTTTCTCAAACTTTATTCGCTTCACTCTGGCCTCTTCTCTGCCAATGTTCTTAATGAGGTCATCCAGTAGGTAGGATTTATGCTCTCCAGCCTTCAGCTTTTGTGATGACTGGGCTATCCTTATGTATCCTTCATGATCAAAATTGGGTCTTGGATCCCCCATAGCCATGCCATAATAATCCAATTTTGTCTGCAGCAGGCCATAACTCTTTGAACTTTTCACAATAAAATATGAAAATACTAACAACCCAGGTACAATTGATTGTTTCCCATGGCTTGTCAGATGTTCTGTACTCACTATTGACAGTTGCCTCACAATTTCCAGACAAGCCACTCTGTTAGGGACTGTAAGTGGTAATAAGTATGGTCTCCCTTTGAACCCGTATACCCTGACTTGTGTGCAGTCTGAAAAACAATACCAATCTCCCCAATTGTGTTCAATTGAGGGATCTTCAGCAAAATCTTTTGGTCTTAGGAATATTTGAACCTCTGGTGCAAGGGCATGATCGCACGGGCATCCCAATAGTCTATATAATGGCTTGACAAAGAACTCCTCAAAATTCCAATATTGATTATTCACATACCTCTGGTGCCATGAAGAAACCCATAGTTGCACTGGTTTTCTCATCCCATCATTGTCATATGTCCTGACACATAACTCTTCTGGCCATAACCCTTCATCTTGGCCCACATACAATAGCATATGCATAAGTAAGGAATAATGCTTGAAATGAACATTGATGACATCCCCCTTTAACTTTTCTAACCCATGATTCAAAACCTCAACCAAATAAGAAAAAAAATCAAAGAAGCGGGGGTCCTTATACTACAAATCAGCACAAATGACCATGGCTGCAATATCCATCAAAGGATGGGCTTTTATCCCTAGCACTTGGGAAAAATAGTAATAGGTATACTTGAAATATGGATGGAAAGAGTTGACATCATAGGGAGCTTTGTCATCCTGACCTAGTGGCACTAAGGACCCTACATTCCTAGGTCTATGTATAGGGAGTCTCCATGTTTTGTAAATGTGCTCTAGGTTAAAATATTCACTTGTTAACTTCTTGAGGTCAATCAATTCTTCAAATCCCCAATCCAACTTGAACACGGTGTCAATAATGTCCTTTGTGATTGCAAGAATTGGCTCACCCATGTAGTTATATATGGTCCTGGTTTTAGGGTCATAATTGTTTGCCAATGCCTTCATGAGCTCCACATTCATGAATACATTAGCCACAACTAACCTTCCTAAGTTCAATCGCCATAAATTGTTGATAGGTTGAGGGGCAAATCTTTTGTTGTACCCATATATGAATAATTAATACCCTCTCAATTTTGTCCATATATCTCCAAGATCCTCGAACCGGTCCTCCAAGCCTTCCTCATCAGCTCTAATAGATTCTTGGACCTCAAACTGGATGATGGCCACTGGTCAATCAGGTCCTAGGCCAAAGAACGTCCTTCCCTTTTCTGTCTTTTAGGTTTTTCTTTTGCAGCGATAGGTTCTTTTCCCTTTCCGGTCTTATTAGTTTTAGATGATGATTCCATTTGAATTTTAAAAAAGAGGTCTGTGTGCAAACATCTTACTTGGAATTACTAAGCTTTATCTATGAATCCGCCCAATTCCTTCTTTCAGTTCGTCGCCTATGAATTCCTTAATGTTGTGTCCTTTGATGTTGATCCACTACTTTGGCATATTTAATCAGTTAGTAATGGCAGTTTGGACAACGGTCACTCGGGCACACGTTTGAATTTAATGGTGATGTGACCTTCCCTGGGATTTGTTTTTGATTTTCGTGGCAATCAATAATCATTTCGATGAGGATATGTCTTTCGATCATTTGTTTCTTTAGTCCATCGATCTCTTTGTTTCTATTGACAATACTTTTGTTTTGAATATTACTTCGATCAAGTATTTTTTCCCTTCATCGAAATACTATATTCGGTCAGTATGGCTGTCTCCTCATCAAAACATATCTGATATCCATCAGGTCTTATGTCGAAGGAACCTTGGGCTTCGGCATTCTCCTTTATTTTTCCATCGAAATACTTCTTTCATCGATATCACTATGCCCCGTCGATGAATGAGTCTATTATCTCATCGAAGCTTTTCTTTATTTTCCCTTATCATTCTTCACCGATAAAGTTACATCGACAAAACCACTCATATCGAGAACATGCCTTTTAACCTCCTCGAAACCTATATCCTCATCGATATCTTTTAGCGATGTAGCTTCCTTTTGTCCGATCGATATTATTCTTTCAATGAAAACGCTCCTTTCAGTGGGTCCTTTTTATGTTGCACCGATAGTATTATTTCCTCGAAAACTTTTCCCGTCGATGAAGACCCTCTCTGCTTTCTTCGATATCTTTTGTTAATGAAGTTATTATCTTTGATGAGTCCTTTCTGGAATTCATCGACGTTTCCTTCCTTCGATGGCTCTTTTATATCGATGAGACATCGTTGGGTCTCATCAATACCTTTTGAATTCGGATCAATATTATTCTTTCGATGAAAACGCTCCTTTCGGTGGGTCCTTTTTATGTTGCACCAATAGTATTATTTCCTCGAGAACTTTTCCCGTCGATGAAGACCCTCTCTGCTTTCTTTGATATCTTTCGTCGATGAAGATATTATCTTCGGTGAGTCCTTTCTGGAATTCACCGGCGTTTCCTTCTTTCGATGGCTCTTTTATATCGATGAGACATCGCTGGGTCTCATCGATACCTTTTGAATTCAGATCGATATTATTCTTTCGATGAAAACGCTCCTTTCAGTGGATCCTTTTTGTGTTGCACTGATAGTATTATTTCCTCAAGAACTTTTCCCGTCGATGAAGACCCTCTTTGCTTTCTTCGATATCTTTTGTTAATGAAGTTATTATCTTCGGTGAGTCCTTTCTGGAATTCATCGTCATTTCCTTCCTTCAATGGCTCTTTTATATCGATGAGACATCACTGGGTCTAATCGATAATAAATTTTTTTTTGATAAAACTTATCATCATCGGAATTACGACGAATACCAAGCTTTCGACTGATGATGTAATCAGCGGACATGGCATCGTCAATAGAGTCCATTGGATTGTCGTATTTCTGACGGGCATGGTATCGTCAACCAATCCAATGCCGAGTTTTCGACGGTTGATTTTGTCGGCACTTCGACGAAAATTCGTCGCAAATCCGACAAACGATCGTCAGAAATCAGCTCTGAATGTACTAGTGATCTTTGTGTAACTGCAGAAGTTCAATACGATATTGTTGTTGATACGAAGTAAGCTTATTGTTGATATTCAAATACCTTCCTGGAAAGACTTTTATTTTCTTGGTTAAGTCCATCATTGAGACCTCATTAATGAAAGGAATTTTTATCTCATGGGGAAACAATGTACGGAGGAGATATGATGTTGTAAGAGATGTACATGCAGTATATTTTGGCAAGAGTGTTTGAAGTATATAGGATGAGCAACTTGCTTCCATATTTTTTAACTCATATTCATTTTGCAAGATTTGAGACAACACTTCTTCATCACCTTAGATTTGCATAATAGGGATTCTATCAATCATCATGAGGGTATACAAAAAGTTCACTTCTTCCTCATATTCTTCTCCTAGTTTGGGCCAAATAAGCTGATCTAATTGTCCATGTCGTTGGGCTGGAGAATACAATATAAGTTTCTTGGTACTATCTCCATTAGAGATAGTCATATCCTCTGACCTACATCCTATATAGTTTTGGCTAGTGGCCAACCAAGGCATCCCTAAGATTATTGGATATCCTCCCAGAGTAGCTATAGGAGATAAGACCATTTAGTCAGCAGGGTACTCCTAGGAGTCCAAAGTAACAACAAGATCTTCTATAATACCATATGGTTTAACAATAGAGATATCACCCAATTGAAGGACAATAGGTGTAGGTCTTATATTGGTGATTTTGAGATGTTGTATATCCTTACTCATGACTGTAGACAACTAAAATTGTCATGTCTAATTAAATAAATATTTTTATTTATTTAATTATTTTAGCCTAATTCATCTATTAATTAAATAAATCTTTATTTATTTAATTAATTCATTTATCCTCTTCTAGCCTTATTTCTCATTTAAATAAATACATTTATTTATTTAAATTATCCTTTTCCTAAATTAAATAAATATCTTATTTATTTAATTGATCTCACTCCTTCTATTAATTAAATAAATCTTTATTTATTTAATTAATTCATTAACCTTTTCTACCCATGACACATGTCATTCATCTCTTAATTCATACACTATCTACCCCTTTCATTATTTTATTATTTCTTTTACCTACCCTCTAATCATAGCCGACCCCCTTTTACACCTCTCAATCTTATCCCTCCATTTCATATAGTGTCTTCTATATAAGGAGATACTTCCTTCATTATCAAACCCTAATCAATCATCCTAAGGACCTGATTATTTGATCAATTGACTACTTGGCATATGCGATCCTACTTGCAACCACATTCCGTTCTTTGTTGAGCTCTTGTGCACATAAAATCTGAGAGAAAATATATCAAGCAAGATCAATGGAGATAGGAAGAATGGAGATCCAAACCCTATTGGACATGTGATGGTATAATCTTTGTGATTTCATTTGATTTGCATTATCTTAGGTAATCTCCATATGTTATGGTGGATCTTTGTTGTTGTTAGGCTAGGGTTTTGTGGTTGAATTCATTTAGTCTTTCAATATCATTATTATTGTTATCCATTTTCACCATAAACAATGACATTAATAGAAATTCCTAGATCAATGAGTGCATTTTGAATTATAATCCCATTAATAGTCACCACTACCACTAGACTACCAGGATCAGAATATTTAGGCACAATTACCTTGCCTAGCATTATATCTACTGGCCAACCCATTATGTGGATTGTTGTTGGATATTTCTTTTTCCCGCTCAGTTTCTTGAGACATGCATCCCTTATTTCCTTTCTATAGATAGGTACATCCTTAATGGCTTGGAATAAGGGTATCTTGATACACACACGTTCTAGTTGATCTAAAAAGTCAAAAGTTGGTTCTATCTTAGGCTCTGTAGTTACCAAACTTTGTGGAAATGGTGGTAGTGGATCTTTTCCTTGGATTGGTTTGGGAGTCCTTGACTGATTTTCTTGAAGAGGGGGATCATTTGAAGTCAAATTGGTATTTGTCTTCTCTCCATCTTCCACAGGAAGCTCGATAATAACAAGAGGGTAGGTGCTGGCAAGGTTTTTCTTGAGTGCAGGTGTATGTTAGTTATGCTTACAAAATATGTAGGATATTGAATATAATATTTGGAATAGGACTATTGTTGTTGTGGCTTGTTATTGGGATTGGGTGCAGGTTGAGCTGGTAATTGAGTATCTTTGGTGCATTGGTATTTGGATTTACAGGGGGCATAATAGCTAGTTGGTTAGGTGGTTCTGGTGGCTATAGTAACCCATTGAATGATTGGACCATTGCTAGCCTCCTCTCCATTTTGGTGGTTGTTGCTAGTTTCTTAATGGTGGTTGCCAATTTCCTGGTGGTGTTTGCCACTGAGGTGGAGGATTAGGATTTTGATAATTTCGCCAAAGATTTTGTTGGTAATTCCATGGTTGTAGTCCATAATTACCAAAATTTGGAGGGTAGGAGGATTTCCATTGATTGTTAGATGCATAATAATTTGAATAAAGACCATTGAAAGATAGAGGATTTGGAGGCATACCTTGTCTCGGAGCCCATGGAATCCTTTGTATAGTGTAGAAGATATGTCCTTCATCATCTTTGATTGGCCTAAATTCTAGTTACACTTGTTTTCTTTCTATACTGGCTACCCTCTTACATTTGCAATATATTTTCTTCTATCTACAATGGGGGCGAAACTCAACCAACATTGCCTCTGAATCATCATGTTTCTATCAGCAAATGCACACTCCAATGAGAAATTGTAGGTGATTGAAGGTATTGTCATTGATGGCAACCTTGCAATCCTATGATACAGGCACCGACACTGGCAGACTCAACATCGACACACAAATCACCGACACCAAAAAGGAAGATTACCGACACCATGGCCGATAGGAATTTTGTTTAAATGTATTTTGTATTTAATTGTAAAATCTTTTGTAAGCCGACTTGGCAGATTGTAACATGACTCATATATGTACGAGATCATTGTAGATCATTTAGAGATGTAGAATATGAAAGGATTAATGCAGACCTAATATGCGAATTGTAAGGCAGATATTGGATAAGGGTTTATGTATGTAGCAGAGCTTAAACTGGTACTGAATCTAGCATAGTAGATGCTAATCTGAAGCAGGACAAGACATTGGATTTGTATAATCCATTTTGTAAGTTAGTGTGACTTCTTTTTGTAATTGAGCAGTGATCTCTAGGCACTTGGGCTTCCTGCATGTGTAGGCCCCTATTGTAAGCAGTAATATTCTCTTATTGGCCAGTAAGCGAATATTGTGGGTCACAAATCCCACCAAGGTTTTTCCCACACCGGGTTTCCTCGTTAAAAATACTGTGTTATGGTGTGTCTCTTATGTTGTGGTTATTGCTCTTATTTACTGCATTATTTTTGGTTTACCGGTACACAGTTTTGATATGCTTTTCATGCTATAAGTTAAGAAAATAATTATACTGGTCAGATACTGATTCACCCCCCCCTCTCAGTATCTTTTGGAATCCTAACAGTTTCTTCTTGGCTTGAAATGTATCCAATTGCGTAAGCATGTTTTTGATGATGTCCTATTTAAAATCCTTTCTAAATGTATTATTTTCATCCTTGAAACTCCATAGGTTGTCTTGTTTATGCCAAGTGTGTAACCTCTAGCCTTTTTTAGAGCATCTCTAGAATAATTTTAACAAGGATGCCTTATATCATTCTAATCAGCTTGGGTAATATCTCATCCTCCCACAAGGTTCAATGCATCCATACAATCATCATTAATCCCCTTTAAGAAGATCAACTTCTAAGATTCTTCACTCAATGCATTATACTTAGATTTATTGAAGCTGAACAAGAATCTTTCAACATAGTCTTCTAATCTCTCATCTTCCCTCTGTGACATCCTGAAATATCATCTCCATACATATCACTACTGTAGCATCATAAATTGTACACCCTTAATTGGTTGGTACAATTCCACGCTTAGGTTAGCACCCACCTTAGTGTGTTTGCATCTTGCATCTCAATTTCCATTTAAGAATTTAATTAATTAATTTAATTAAATGTAATGTCTTCTTTCATCACTCTACACATCATAAAATTGGGCCCTCTACCCTTAGTGTGCCCCTTTTTATTTTACTCTCCCAATTAATCATTTCATCAAATACCCTAATTATGTCTTATTTCGACCTTCAAGGCCCGATTTCACATATTTAGACATCTCAAATTTCCACATACTCCTAGAATTTTCTTTAAAATCACAATCTTACTTTCCCAAAAATTTGATGAAAAGTTGGTTGAACCGTGTGTTCGGATCATGTGGGTACCCGCATGGTCGCGACTTTTTCTCCTTGAATTTTAGGAGCATATTTTGGCAGTATTTTAATATTCAAATACAAGAGATTGGCAAAATATTATTTCTAAGTTGACCTATGACTCAAAACAAAGTTAGGGTCTCCTACATAAAGCCTTCCTTTCCTCACTTGAAGGATCTAAGATCTAGTGATTGAAGGACCCTCTTGTGAAGTGAAAGTGTAGGCTATATGCAATCTAGAACAACAAATCAAGCATTCACCAAGTCTACTGAAATAATTTCAACATGCCTTAGGAGCTTTGAAGACATTGAAGAATAATAGGAGATCACCGACTGATGATTGGCTTGTACCTCTCCTTTATGATTTGGTATGGTTTCGTGTTATTTTCATGTGTTTGTATGAGCTTCATAACATTTAATTTTAAGATTTACATTCATTCTTTAGATTCATTATTGCACTTGTGATTTGAAGCATTTACATTTACATTTACACTCATTTAGGGTTTACTCTCCAAAGCATAGGGTAGAACTCTAGATTTACTTTCTTGTTCATTTAGGATCTTGCATAGACACAAGATTCTTGCAAACACATTTTTAGTACATTATCGGCTATTTGTGGAGGTGGAAATCACCAAAACAAGGGGTTTGACTAAGGCAAAACCTTATATAGCCACCTAGACACCCTTTTTCACGTTGCAGGTGCAGGTACAAGAATTAGGTAGACACACAAATTTTGGGACCAACGGAAGACACATGTACATACATAGCTTTAGAAGCAGATCCTAGTTTCCAGGGACTAGGGCATGTCATCCCAGTCCAGGACTAGGGCATGGTGCCCTAGTCCCCTTCATTTTTTAGTTTCTATGGGTAGTTCATCAGATCAGACCTTCAGGACCTGATTTCCAGAACCATAACAACTTGCAGTATCTGGGACCAAGGCACCCAACACCCTAGTCCTGCATAGTCAGCTTCAAATTTCAGTAATACGTACACATCAAAATTCCCCTCCCTACTCCATACTCAACTTCTCAGTTTTAGTTCTGTTAGTTTCTGTATTTTCAGTTTATACTTGCTTCCTTGTTCATCTCCTAGCATAGTTGATCATTGCATCATATTCTGCACATCTCCTCTTCATTACAACAAAGGAATAGAAACCCTAAGAGATATTCCTTGACCCCCTCTCTCTCTTACAAGAAGTGGTCAAAGTGAAATATCTCCCTAGGCTCTTTCGTATTCCAATGTGTATATGAGAGGGGGATTGGGTCTTAGCTACTTTGTTCCATTTTTATTGTCCACAACTACCTCTACAATGGTCTTTATACTTCTCAAGGAATTTCTCCTTCATTACATCCCAACTAGTTATGGTATCGATACCTAGACTCATTAACCATCTCAAAGAAAATTTCTTTAATATGGAAGGAAATGACTTAAGCTTATGAGCATCAATAGTGTAGTCATAGATTCTACATAGGATATCAAACTCAAACAAGAAGGTGTCTGGGTCTTTTGTAACCAAATCATAGATTTTGGAAAAGATAGAAGTTGTAATATTCTTAAGGTTAGGAAGTTGGTTTTGGTTAGGAATAGGAAACTCAAAAGTGGGTTGATCATTATTGTTAGCTTGGGTAGTGATATTTTCTTAATAGACAATGATAGGCAGAGGATTTTCAAGGGGTTTCTCAACTCGTGGTACTTGAGGAGGTGGTTCAAATTGTCCCAAATCTTATAAAATGTCAACAAAAGGATTTATTTCATATGCATCAAAAGGGTCAAGTTCTTGGTCAACTGAGTGATTTTTAGGATTAGGTTCGTGAGGAAGGAATCTCCCATAAAAATCCCTTCTCCTTCTTCTATGCGTACAATTTTTAACTCAATTCCAGTGTGCCTACCCAAAATTAATATGGTGATATAGCTTATTCCTATCTATTCCTTCAGCTTGTGAAAACAAAGGTTTTACTTCTATGAAAATGCAACAAAATTCTCTAACTCCCCACAAACTCTTAACTTGACACCATCCCCAACAACGATGCTGAAAATGTAGGACTTCAAATAATGAGTAGATAACTGGGCATACCACCTCAACTTAGAGACCAAATTTCTTCACTAAGTAGTCATCAATCCGATTACTAAAGCTCATTTATCAATCAAACCAGGGACGTAAAGCTTGAAATGGGACAACACTGTTTGAGCACTAAGAGTTTCTCAAACTATTCCATCCTAATCCTAGTGAGAGGAGATTTTGAAGAAAATAACAAGAAAGGAAATAACAAAAAGCAAATCAAACTAATAAACATAAACTACCTCCTATTAAGTAAGTGTTGCGAAAACATGTCTTAGAATAATAAAACTCTAACCAGTAGAAGAATCTATTCTATTTTTTCTTATCTATATGAAAAATCATAGAATAGAGTTTCCATTCCTATAGAAATAGTAAATTATTTAAAGCTATACTACAAACAAAATTAGAAACAACTAAAAATTGAAAATGGAATCCTCACCAAGTGGGCCCCTGGTGCAGGAGCACCTAGTTTTGAGTGCAATTTCTTCATTTTTGTGTGTTTGTTCATAGTTTGGTTTGGGATGGTGAATAAGAGTCTTCTATTAGGTCCTCATATGTTTTTTAAATGCTTTGGTAGGTTGAATGTCCATAGGACAATGCATTTGCTCAATTTTGGCTTGTAAGTCCTTGTAAGCCTAAAATGGCATAATCTTGCATTTTGATGTAAAATGTCTTGAATAGCCTTGTTTGGCATTGGGAAATGTTAAATTAGTGGTTTTTAGTCATCCTAGAGGGTTTGGAGAAGGAAACAAAGCATGTAAAGCAAAAATGTACTTTTTGGCAAAAGTTGTCAAAATTGCTTGACAACTTTTTGCAACTTTGAGCAACTTTTTGCATTTTTGAGCAAAGGGTTGGTTAGGGAAAAAATGATATATAAATTCCCTGAGCATGAATGCAATAAGGTTGGTGAACGACTGGAGCTGATTGGAATACAAATTGGAGACCATTTTTGAGTTTTTACCTTGTGTTTTCTAAGAATTAAAGCAACAGTTTGTACTTAATGGATTGATTGCTTTGCTATTATTTTCTTATTTATTTGTACATGTTTTTTTAGTTCCCAGGAAGAATCTTGATTAGTTTTTGTGCAGGTTTTAATTGAGTTGTTAATTTTGTAAGCTCTCGGCCTGAGTAGGGGTTTGAGAGGCCCAAACATGGTTCCAACTTGAAGTCCTTTGAGTTCTTCTCAATAACCCTTGGGAATCAAGCCATGGAACCTTTTTATAGTTTATATAGTCTTTATTTTCCTTTGGAGGTCATTGAAAGGCCAATGAGAATCATTTCCTAGGCGAGCTCAATCATAGCCCGATTAGGAAATGAGTGAAATTATGCAAGTGCTTGCAGGGATGAGAAGGGTTGGATGTGCAGAGTGTTTGGCATGATTAAGTGGGGTGTGGTAGAGCATATGTGTGAGTTTTGAGGGGTGGCAGATCAAGGAACACACCAAGCCCTTGGAAAAAGACCAAAATAAGCCTAAAACCACCTAAAACAAGCATTTCTCGAGTTCCGTACCTATATGGTCAGACTGAGATCTCTCATTTCACAAATTGGAAATTAATTCCAAAAGGGTAATCAGATCACCAAAGAGTTTGTGTGGGTCTTTGGGGAAATTGTGAGAAAATCCACAAAAACCGGTTAGGTAGGTCTAATTGGGGCTCTAGGTCTACTAGGCCTAGAAAATAGGGAAAGGAAGGAGCAATGGGGAAATGAATCAAACCCATACTCAAAACTAGTTGATTACCCTTGGAAAACATTATGAACACTTACTACAACCTCTGCAAGCATTTGTTAGGAGTTTGAGAGTGTAAGGTTGGATTTACCTTGTGAATCTCAACCATGTCTGATCAACCAGTGAGCACATCTTGATTGGGAGCACTCCTAGAGAGTTGAGGTGTCTAAATTCATTAGTAGACTAGATGAACAGTGAACATATCCCACTAGGACACCACTTTACTTCCTTTTGACAAAGGATAGAATCTCTTTGAGTACACCTCCCCATTAGCGCCCTTAGATGATTCTTCCTAGCATTTAACTTGAAACTTGAATACTATGCATTCATAATTCACTCATACAGATAACAGAGATAAAAAAATTGTAAGGAAAGAACAATGCGGAAAAATGCTTCCCTAATGTCAATTTGTAGGGGAAACAAGACTAGTGTGTTTTAAAACTTTACAAAATACTAAGATTAGCATATACGAAATAGAGACAATGTCAGAATTCAAACACACACATAGATAAACACCATGAATTTACGTGGGAAACCCTTTCGGGAAAAAATCCACCACCGACAACAAGAGCACTTTATTCTCAGCAAAGAATCTTTACAATAAAGTCTGTTATCACAACATAGATGTTCACTCTAATCACTTTGGCTACACACCATAGTATACAACTTATAATCAGAACAACCACCTTGTTCGAGTTTCCTCTTGGCTTCATATACATTTCCATGTCGACCGTTCAATTGTCAGTTTGCACCAATCAATTAGACATCTAACTGTCTGCGTCGGTCTATATTTGTGAGAAAACAACTATCCCACATGCATCTAGGAATCGAACCGGTTTGTATTCGAATACACTGGCCTAGACGAGTCAACTCCATCGAGTATCAACGCAACTTCAAAACTACATCTCCAATGGCTGATGAAAGACTCGATCGCTGAAGGTGATTCCATCGGGTCATCGACAAGATGAACTATCCTCAATCCCGATCGTCCGATCTGCTCGATCTCTCTTCATATGCTCCACCACGTGGCACCCTCTGATTTGCTTCGAGGTCCCTGCCCTACCACCTCAACATGGCCTTACTAACCACTCAGAATGAAGATTTTCTTTGTCGGGTCCCACCTTGGTCACCAAGTCACATTGGATAAATCTCGTGCATCTTTCCATGGTGGTATAGCGACAATCGTCCAATCATTCTGGACTTGCTCACCCGTTAAACTATCTGAGTTGCTCTTTATACCAGGCCCCACCATGGTCGCCAAGTCGTAGGAAATAACATATGTGCATATTTCCATAGCAGTAAAACAATGACTATTGGATCAAGATCTAAACTGCACGCCTTTTATCCTTTCGTCCATCCGATAACCGATGCTATCCTAATGACCAAAAAATTACTTCGTCGGGTATCGACATAACACGGAACAAGTCTACCCGATAGCCGATAGCGCTTCGATGACCCAAGGAGGATTCATCGGGTATCGTCATAGCATCGAACAAGTCTATCCGATAGCCGATAGCACTCCCGACGACCGAAGACGACTTCGTTGGGTCATTGGGATGACTTCAAACCTGCTACTCCAAGCTCCGATATGTCGAATTCATCAGGAAAAGTTATATCGATAGAGTTCACAGATTTCCTTCACATTGTTTCATCAGCCAGAGTTAACTCGATCAGTATGAACAAGGGTCAAGTGAATTAGAGGCACATCTCCAACAAAAATCATATTCTTTATTTTCAATACTTAGTTCAACAAAAATGTTGGCAACAAGGAAACAAGCTGAGAGGGGAGGGGTGAATCGGTTTGCTCACAAATTCTACACAACTCAAACTTAAATTCACAATTGATTCAACTCAAACTTAAATTCACAATTTATTATTAACAATGAAAGCATAAACCATCACCACATCAATAACACATATAACACCAAGATTTTTGACGTGGAAAACTTGATTAAGGGAAAAACCACGGTGGGAACCTACCCACAATGAGATAATACCCTGTTAGGAGTAAATGAAGTGTTACAATGGGGAATGCACATGCATTTAGAAACACTGCCTAGAGCTCACTGCTCATCAAATCACAAAACAAGAAGGGTTACAACCCCGAGGAAGACTCACTGTCTTACTGTTGACTCTTAATTTTGCCTTAAATGCTAACAACCTTATGGGAAATTTAGTGATGGGGGACCTTATGCGTGAAATTCATTGAATGTCCTTCAGGTTTGAGAAGTCGGCTCTTCATACAATTGGGGGGAGAAAAGGGGAAGAATAAAACTTAAAACAAACGATCTACACTACTTAGGCGATACACCATAATATTTTGGAAAACCATTAGCAACATATAAAACCCAGATACATGCGGCTTTAAAGCTCATTCAATAATCTACATGCTTAGAACCATTTGAGAGAGTAATTCAACAAAACTCATTCAACATAAAATGACATTCACCAATCATCCAATAGATAACAAGTCTCAAAACATAGTTTAATCCATGGAGTCTCACAATAAATATCATAGAAGTTATCGAATTTGAAAACATCACAGAAGTCAGTATATTAAGCTTCAAATAAAACAATCACAAAGGCCATAGGTACAATCTAACATGTTTATCATTCACCAAATTTAATTAACAGAAAGGCCTCTTTAATGAGTCAAAGTCTAAAAAATCTCTCTAAAGTCTAAACCCCCTAAAAGCAGGAAAAATAAAGCATATATAGAGTCCCCGACTCTTAACCAACAGTACACAACATCAACAACATCCTAGCAACCGCTTCTGATAGGAAACTCACAATGTGGCACTCCATGACATGTTACCCAATGAAACGACCTTCAAAGTTGTTATCCCAACCACATCATGGCGACCCCTGCACCTACCCAACAAGAAAATCACGATGCAAACTGCATTTTGGTTCACGAACCACCAAGGTAGACATGCAGCGACTCGAGGGAGACCCGAAGTCAAGCGTGAAAAGAGAGCCAGATCGTGCAATGAGGGGACACCAAGTGTCACCACCTTTACACGATGGATGGTGGGGCCGAGAAGCATACACCAAGAAAAAGACTTGAGCCACGCGACAGCTCTGTGTTCTCTCAACTTTGAGTCAGAAAGTGAGCGACTTAGGAAAACATCGAGACACCACTTGGCATGCATGCTGACGAATGGGAAAATGAGCCAAAAATCAAAAGAAGTCACTGCCACTTGACCAAAATGCCACCTTCGAGAAATCCCAAAATAATATTAAAATTTCCTAGTGACTAAATTGGGAATTCTGCCTGGGAATGCTAGAAGCCAAAATTGTTGGTTCGGAGACCAGACTTCATGCCAAAATGGGGAAAAGCAGATCGAAGACCTGTTGCAATGGAAACAATTCATCCTCAGAGGGTAGCACCTGTGCTTCCAGATTCTGGTAGTGTTGGTCTAAACAGATTACTTCATTAAATGGCAAGTTCATTGGTTCATCATGGACCATTTTCAAGAGTGTGTAGAGTTGGGCTAGGGTATGTAAGAGACACTCAACTTCCTCCACTGAAATAGGATTGCTCAGGTGCTGCAAGAAGGTCCGATCTTGTTGTAATTGCTCTATTTGGCTCATCACTTGTTCAATCCATATGGTGCAAGGCACCTAACACTCCAAGCATGCAAATTTTTTTTCTTCTAAGTTTTGTGTGTTGTCTTTTATGGCGTAATAATGGACCAACCATTTGGGACTCAGTAGAGCCATGGTTGAGTTGTCCAAGTTTTTGATTGTGTCATTTGTGTTCAGGATGCTATCAACCTAGGAAGTTGTAATGCTAAGGTTGATCACAGGATTAGTACTCTGGATCATTGTCAACATGTAATAGGGGTCTATTGTTTTGAGTTTAGGACTTCTAGGATTCTTGAGGGCCTTCAGGAGCCTTGGAATGCACTAGAATGAAAATTTGCATCTCAGGTGTCAAAAAGATGTAAAAGTTGTTGAGCAACATTTTGCAAAAGTTGCATTTTTGGATGATTGGCATTGCAAAGTTGGTTAAAAAAGCTAAACCATCAGCATATAAGCCAAAATATACTTCATTGTATGGGTTGGAGAATCTGGAATGCAAGAAAAAGTTTGTGTTTTCAAGTAATCTTGGGTTTTCACCATTTTTGACAGTTTTTCCTTATTTTCATTGCTTTGTACAGTCCAGTATGGACTTGTCAGAGAAATATAATTGCCGGGCATGAGTGATTGTTGAGTGTACTTTCCAGCAAGGTAGATTAGTAAGTTTGTTTGTGTTTGGTTGCAGAGATCTCATTCATTCTCTGAAATTAGTTGTAAAACCCTTTCAAGGTAGGGTTGAAATAAAGTGGAATTATAGGTTAGGGTTTGTACATATGATTAGAGTAGGTTTTTTTTTTTCTTGTAGGCCTTTGTGGAGGAGCAACCATGAAGCCCTAGGCTCACTGCTAGGAGTTGGTGAGTTAGGACAACAGAAGATGTGCAATTTTTGAGCACATGTGGATTGATGGAAGAGGAATGGACCCATGGTTATAAATGCTTCTGAGTTCCCTTGAAGAATCCCTAATTAAATTTTGGCAGGTGTTTTGACTGGTGAAGGGCTTTAAGGCCATCTTTCCAAGTCACCCACGTAGGCTTAAACCCTTGAAAATAGTGCAGTATTGGAAACCCCATGTGTACGGATAACCCAGATGCAATTTTCCAATATTGTCTGAAAATTTGAAAAGGGTACTCAAATATACAATTTTTTGTGGCCTTGTGTGGAAATTTTTTAAACGAATCCTTGAAAACTGCCATCGGAGGGCTAATTGAATTAGGCCTATTTGAGCCTGGTGGAGTCAAAGAGAGGCTAGGAAACCTTAACGATGGGTTTGAAGATGCCCAAATACCTTAAAGATCTCAAAGACATAATTTAAATACATTTAGAACACAAAGAACCAAATAGTGTATTGTGATCCTTTGCAGGGGTGGTTGGAGCCTGAGAAGTGGTGTTGGGGATTGATGTGAAAGCCTTAACAGGAGGTGTTGATTGACTAAGATTAGTGGCTATACCTTAGAGGAAATACAAAATGGATCAGACCTTGGAGGTCTAGATAGAAAAACCCCTACCAAGTGCCATTGGATGGGCTTGAGGATTTAGAGGGTTGAGTAGGCAAGTAAACCAAGAAGTTGATTGGAACAAGCTCCAAGACTCTCTGCATCAGAGTGGTATCAGAGCCATTCTTTGAAAGATTTGGTGTATATCAAATTGTGAAGAATCAGAAGCAAGTTCAATGCCTCCAAAGGCAATGACTCTAGAAGCCATCCAACAAATGGTGGCAGAAATGATAGAAGGATGCAGAAGGAAGTAAAGGAACCGTAGATGTTAAGAAGGAGAAGGGGAAGGTTAAGACAAAATGGGGAGATGAGACAGATGAAGAAGTGGAAGATGGAGGAACAAGAAATAGTAGCAATGCCTCAAGACCAAAAGCTATTCTTGGATGCAGTCAAATCCATCTTCAAGGATAATTTGGATGGATTACCCACTTATGGAGGAAATATCAATGGAGAAGAGTTGATAGATTGGATAGAGGCCCTAAATAATCACTTTGAGTATAAGGAGGTAGAAGAGGAGAAAAGAGTAAATGTGGCCAAATCAAGATTGAGAGGATCAACATTAGTTTGGTGGAATATGATGCAAGAAGAAAGGGTACAAGAAGGTAAGAAGAAGATAACTTCATGGGAGCGTATGAAGATAAGGCTTAAGGCTCAACTCCTACTAGGGGATTATGAAGTTCAAATCCACAAGAGACTGCAAAATCTGAAATAAAGGGAACTATATGTCAATGCATACACTGAGGAATTCCAAAAACTCTGTTTGAGGGCTAGGAAGCATGAGAAATGAAGTGGAGAAATTGGCCAGGTACATGAATGGCCTTAGACAAAACATACAAGATGAGATAAGTATCCTCACACTAGACACTATTCACAAGTGTTTTATGTTGGCATTAAGGGCATAGGAGAAGATAAAGAGGAGAAGTACGAAAAATTAGAAACATAGAGGTGGTAATAACTTCAAAGGTAGAGGAACCTTTGGTAGAGGGCACAATACATCAAGAAATGAAGAGTATCAAAGCAAAGAAGGTAGTGGCGATTCACAAAGAGGAACATTTAGAGGATCCTTTAGAGGAAGAAGCAATTTTAGGGGCAAGTTTGGAAGCTCAAGAAGAGGAAATACAGTCTTCACTAGTAGGTGCTATCACTGCAATCAAGTTGGACATACCATGAGTAGGTGCCTGGGGAAAGCCTCAAGTTCAACAAGCTCATACATGGGTGAAAGAAGGACTCAATTGGTGCAAGAGGAGGACACTCAAAGTGAGACCTCTCCAATCAGCAAGGCAGGGCCAGTGACAGATGGGAAAAACTTAATGATGAGGAAAACAATGCTCAAAATACCCCAAGCTCAAGAGCCATCACAAAGGGAAAGTTTGTTTAGGACCACTTGTAAGTCACATGGGAAAATTTATAAGGTGATTGTCGATTTAGGTTCCACAGAGAATATCATCTCAGTAGAAATGGTGGATAAACTCAAACTAAAAAGGTTACCTCATCTCACTCCCTACAAGGTATCATGGCTCAACCGGGGTCAACATGTCTTAGTTGATGAACAAGCATGGGTGGAATTTGAAATTGGTGAGTATAAAGACAAACTACTATGTGACATATTGCCTATGGATGCTTGTCATTTTATGTTGGGCCATCCATGGCAATATGATGTGAGAGCCAATCATGATGGAGAAAAGAACAACTATCTCATCACCAAGAATGACAAGAGATATCAGATGGATCCATTACCTGATCCAAAAGAGGAAAATCAAATAGGATCAAGTGTGATGTTGATGAGAGGTAAATAGTTTCTCAAAGTATTAAGGCAAGAAGGTCATCAGGGCCATGCTATAGTGTTGAAGCCTAAAGATGAAGCTAAAGCAAATCCAATGAGTGAAGTGCCTCAAGAAGTGCAAGGTTTACTAAAATAATATGAAGAAGTTGTAGGAGATGATATGCCTGATTCTTTTCCTCCAATGAGAGATGTGAATCATCAAATAGACTTGATACCAGGGGCAAATATGCCTAACAAAGCGGCTTATAAAATGACACCTAGTCAAAATGAAGAGATCGCCAAACAAGTGCAAGAACTCTTGGACAAGGGGTTCATTAAAAAGAGCTTGACTCCATGTGATGTTCCTACTGTATTAGTGCCTAAAAAAAGGAGGAAAATGGAGGATGTGCACTGACTCAAGAGCAATCAATAAGATTGCTATAAGGTACTGGTTTCCCATGCCAAGGATTGAGGACCTATTGGACAATCTAGGTGGAGCAAGCTACTTCACAAAGGTGGACTTGAAGTCTGGTTATCATCAGATAAGAATTAGACTTGGTGATGAATGGAAGACAAACTTTAGAACTAATGCAGGCCTATATGAGTGGTTGGTGATTCCATTTGGTCTCACCAATGCACCTAGTACCTTCCAAAGGCTCATGAATGAAGTCTTAGTTGAGTTTATTGGTAGATTTGTTATTGTGTATCTTGATGAAATTTTGATCTTTAGCAGGTCCAAGGAGGAACACCTTAAGCATGTGGAGATGGTCTTGAAGAAGTTGAAGGAGGCTCAACTCAAAATCAACCTTGAAAAATGTGAGTTCTTGAAAACAGAGCTAGTTTACCTTGGTTTTGTTATTTCTCAAGGATGTTTAAAGATTGATCCAAGTAAGGTAGAAGCAATACTTAATTGGCCTACACCTATAGGAATAAGTGATGTTAGAAGTTTTCCTAGAATGGAATCTTTTTATTGGAAGTTTGTGAGAAACTTTAGCCATGTTTGTGCTCCTATACTCGACACCATCAAATGAGGGGTTAAATGTCATTTTAAGTGGACAGAGGAAGCCAATAAGGGATTTCAATTGTCAAAGGATAAGATAGCAGAGCTGCCAACCCTTAGATTGCTTGATTTCAATCAGTTGTTTACAATAGAATGTGATGCTAGCCAAAGGGCAATAGGGGTAGTTTTAAGCCAAGAGGGTCATCCCATACCCTTCTTCTCAAAGAAGTTAAATGAAGCTAAGCAAAGGTACTCCACATATGAATTGGATTTGTATGCAATAGTACAAGCATTGAAGAAGTGGCATCATTACTTGCTTCCCAAAGAATCTATAGTTTTCACTAACAACCATGCCCTTAATTTCCTCAATGGGCAAGAGAAGTTGAACCAGAGACACCTAAAGTGGGTTGAATACCTACAATCCTACACCTTCACTATTAAGCACAAAAAGGGCACATCAAACAAGGTAGCTGATGCACTAAGTAGGAGAGTCATGATTATGCAGGAGATACAATTGCAAAGCGTGGGTTTGAGTGAGTTAAAGGACCTCTACAAGGATGATAAGGATTTTGCAGAGATATATAGTGTTTGTTCTGATTTCTCTAACACCTCTCATGTCTTATTCAGAATATATGATACAAGAGGGTTTTATATTCAAAGGACATCTTCTTTGCATACCCCAATGTTCTATGAGATAAAACATTATTCAAGAAAAGCATCAAGGAGGCCTAGGAGGTCATTTTGGCATAGATAAGAGTTTGGAGAAGGTGGGTAGGTTTTAATATTGGCCAAAGTTGCAATCAGAAGTGAGAAGGTTTGTAGAGCAATGTACAATTTTCCAAAGAGCAAAAGGATCATCAAGTAATGCAGGACTATATCAACCCTTGGTCATACCTCAAAGGCCTTGGGAATGTTTGAGCATGGATTTTGTGTTAGGCTTGCCAAGAACTCCAAGGGGATTTAATAGTGTGTATGTGGTGGTAGATAGGTTTAGAAAAATGACACATTTCATACCTTGTAGGCCTCTTCTTCAAAGAGATAGTCAGAATTCATGGTCTTCCAATTAGCATTGTTAGTGACAGAGATGTGAAGTTCCTAAGCCACTTTTGGAGGACACTTTGGAGAAAGTTGGGCACCAAGTTATCCTTTTCATCTACCTATCATCCTCAATCAGATGGTCAGATAGAGGTAGTCAACAGATCATTGGGTAACTTGATAAGATGTCTTACAAAATAACATGGGCAAACTTGGGATTTAGTACTCGGTCAGGCAGAATATGCATACAATGACTTAGTGAACCGAAGCACAGGTAAAAGTCCCTTTGAGATAGTGTATGGATTTCATCCTAGGGGCATATTATAGCTCAGAGATCTTAGTTCTGTGAAACCTAAGAGTGCACAAGGTGAGAAATTTGCATAAGGTATTAAAGAAGTGCATGATAAGGTAAGGCGGTCCTTACAACAAAAATCTAAGCAGTATAAGGTGCATGCTGATAAAACAAGAAGTAATGTGCAATTTAAAGTTGGAGACTTAGTGTTAGCATACCTAAGGAAGGATAGACTTCCAAAAGGGAAGCCTACCAAGCTAATGATGAAGAAGATTGGACCTCTCAAGGTGGTGTACACATATGGACAAAATGCATATAAAGTTGAACTCCCTCCTACCTTGGGTATTTATCCCATCTTTAACGTATGTGATCTCTATCCATACAAGGGAGAGTGGTGCAGGAGCACCTAGGTCTCATTTTCATCTCAGGTTTGATAGCAATTTTGGTTTTTATTAGTTTTAAGTTGGAAAGTTGTCTAAGATGTTTTTGAAGTTGTTCTAGGTTGTTTGGATGAGTTTTGAACTCATTGTGTGGTTTTGGTTTCTTGTTTTCATCATTTTGCTCAAAGTTGCCAGTTTGGAGTTGCCTGGCAAAATGATGGAAAAGTGAGTTTTTAGTGTGGTTTTTATTTTGGAAGTGCTTAGACATGTCTTATGCTTGGTTTGTAGGTGTGAGTAGTGCTCTTAGTTGATTGTAGGTCTTTGAGATCAACCTTGCATCTTCTAGGCACCAAAAGTTGTCATTTAGTCATCAAAATGTCAAATTTAAGTGCTCTTGGACATGTACCAGTTTGTACAGGAGGCTTACCAACTGAGAGAGGTATTTAATCTCTTGTTTGAACTATTGTAAGGGTTGTTCATTCTAAATTATTAGGCATTTTGAGAATTTGCACTAAAAGTTCCTTGTTTTTCACTATGTTTTGACTCCAAGTGAGCAGCAGTCCGTACGCCTGCTATACTTGTCCATGCTGTTTTGGCATTTTCATGTTCTCTCATGTTTACTAAAGATTTTCCCTTGGTGGCATTTAATTTCATCAAGTTTTGAATTTTGTGCAAAAATATTTGGTTTTGACAGTTTCACTGCCTTGTCTAGGAAATTGGCAAGGATGCTTGACCAACTTGGATTCTTGAGGCCCTAAATGCTCATGGCTTCCCAAGAACCAGTTGGTCAACTTGTAAGATATGTACATACTTGTTTTGATTTCAAAAGTGCAGGTGTAGGGAGTTTTTTAGCCATGGAGCCCTAGGCAAGTGTGCCATTTGGCTAGGGTCTTGAAGTAGTTTGATGCTTTGCTCTTCCATAGCAAATACATTTATCAGATGGACAGACTTACTTTGATGTTTAAGGTTGTATGTCAAGGAAAAGAGGCTTTCTAAGCCATAATGAGGATGATTGCATTTTTAGTTTGTGAAAATGATGTAAAAAACAGTGAGTCACTGTTTTAGAGTTGATTTTCTATTCACTTGCTTACTCTCCACCACATGTTGGGGTTTGTTAAGCCTTGTACCTCCTTCTAATTGCTTGCAAACAAGAACAAGGAGTGATTTTTGGTATTTTCCATGGGTTGGAAAGTTTCCAAGATCAATTGATGATCTTTGAGGCAAAATTGTAATGCCTAGTTGGCTGCCACAGTCAACTATGACCGATTTTTACATTTTTGTTGAAGTTGTACATGAAATTCTCCTCTCCAAGTGGCAGGTATGAAGGACATCAAGCATAAAAAGGCAGAGCATTGCTAAGAAAGCACAAAAAATATCTTCAAATAAGAGTTTTGACAATGTAAAGTGCAGGTCCAAAGTGAAAAATAGTGAAAAGAGAAAAGTGCAGTCATAAATGACTTGACAGTGAACAAATCTTTGTTTGTAATTGCCTAATGGCTTTTGTGCAGGGCTAATGTGATATTTGTGTGTCTTTAATGATGGAAATTTTCTCATGTTTTGAAATTTAATTGCTACATGTTCTCATTTTTTGAAATGTAATTGCTTTTCATACTAAAGATGTGCTTGTAGACAACAATAATGGGAAAGTTGTCAACGTTGCATATGCCTTATGAGCAACTTTTGTAAATCTTATTTCCTAACCTTTGGAAGGTGTAAAACCTGCCTTTTCATGGCCTATTTAGCAAGTAACATGGTAGAACCAAGTTTTTATGGTCCATATTGAAGGTCTCCAACTTGTTAGTCATTATTTGCCACCAAAACCCTTGCAAACCCTCTTTCTTGCACCCATTTTTGGGACAGTCATGGAGAAGGCTTAAGGGACCCTAAAACTCAAAAAATATTCAAGAACTCCCAAAAGGGTATCCATATATGTGATTCTTTTAGTCAGGAAGTCCATCGTTGGAGCAGGATGAGCACAAAACCCCAAAAGGAGGGCTAATTCCTTGTAGCCCATTTTAGGCCTCAAAATTGGTTTTTTGTCAAATCGGGTACACAAATGGAGGATGTAAAGCATAAAGTTCATCAATACCAGTTGAAACAAGTTGTCCTTACATGCATCTAACACTTTTTGGTAGGAAAGACTCCAAAACTTAGTTTGCAGCGCTTGTGAAGGCTTCTACACTCCAAAACATAGAAGACCAAAAGACACCCAAGGAAACAAAACTTGACTCAAGCTTGTAATTCACTAAAAGGAGACCTTGTGTAGTTAGAGAGCAGGTCAAGGACAGAGTAATGAATACCAATTGGGTGATTAAGGAGTTAGATTACCAAACCAAAGAGATTATGGAGTTGAAGCCCTTAAGCAACCAAGAAGTTTTGTCTTAGGGAGGTGGAACAAGGAGAGTTGCTAGGTTGTCTATAAACCTTTTGGCACTCTGATTTCAGTAACAAAACCTTGAAACTAGCAAGGACATATCATCTAGCAAACACCGAAACCTATTGTGCAATTCCCTTGCATCTACTCCCTATCATAGTGGTATCAGAGCACAATTACACTTGGGATGAAGTAGCAATTTGGCAACCATGGTGACAAATGCAGAATTAACAATGAAAGTGGAAGACCAGGAAGAAGAAAATAGGTTACTCAGAGTGAAGCTAGACCTCCTAGAGTAGAAGTTGGGTGAAGTAGAAGTGAAGGCAGATGAAGCCAACAATAAGATAGAGGGAACATAAGGTAGGTGTAAGCTATTAGCTATAGAGGATGAAACCCCTATACCAGACCCTGTGATAGAGAATGAACCCTTTTTGAAAGCCTTGAAGGCTATGAGTGGGAGAACACTAGAAGGAGTCCCACTATTCAGTGGTAAAATGGACCCAGAAGTGGTCATGGAGTGGATTGAGGGGCTTGAGAACCATTTTGAATGTGATGGTGTGACAGAGGCCCAAAAAGTGAAGGTGGCTAAATCTAGGTTGAGAGGAGCCGCCTTAACATGGTGGAAGTTCATCCAGGACGAACGTGAGAAAGAGGGAAAAAATCCCATAGCAACTTGGAAGGGAATGTTGTCCAAAATCAGAGAGACTTACATTCCAGAGGACTATGAAATACAGCTTCATAGGAAAAGGCAAAACCTTAGGCAAAAAGAGTTAGATGTCAATACCTACACCGAGGAGTTTTAGAAGCTATGCCTTAGGTCAAAGATCCAAGAGGATGAAAATGTCAAGGTTGCTAGGTATCTCAATGGCTTGAGATGGAACATACAGGAAGAGTTAAGTTTGGTGTGCCCTACAATAGTCCATAAGTGCTATCAACTTGCACTCAAGGTAGAGGAAAGGAGTAGGAAGAAGCAAGAGCAACATAACAGAGGTAGAGGAAGAGGCATAGATGGTCAAGGCCATAGAGGCAGTTTTGGGGGAAGACACATAGATCAAATGTCCCAAGGAGAATCTAAGCTTATAGAGCAAAGAGGGGATTCTCAGAGCAAGCCCAATTATAGGGGTAGGGGATCAAGCAACCCATGAAGGGGTAGATCTAGTGGCCCAGGTAGAGGGTCTTACTTCTCCACAATGAAATGCTATAACTGTCAGAAATTGGGTCATCCTGCTTATAGGTGTCCAGAAAAGCCTAGTTCTTCCCATGGAGGTGAAAAGAGAGTGAACTATGTTCAGGAGGAAGAAAGTAGTACAAGAACTCCAGCAATGCACCTAGCACCCGAAGATGGTGAGAGTCTAATGATGAGGAGAGTATTGATGCAAGAACCTCACAAGTGTGAAGTGTCTCAGAGAAGAGCATTGTTCAGGATATAGTGAAAAATCTTGGGCAAGGTATGTAAGGTGGTTATAGATTCAGGTTCCATAGATAACATTATCTCAGAGGAGGCAGTTAGCAAATTGAGCCTACCTAGAATGAAGCACAGGGAACCCTACAAGGTAACCTGGTTAAACAAGGGGCAACATGTCCTAGTTAATGAACAAGCATGGGTAGACTTCAACATAGGTGAATACAAGGATAGGATACTATGTGACATCCTTCCTATGGATGCTTGCCATCTACTATTGGGTAGACCTTGGCAATTTGACATAAGGGCACACCATGATGGTGAAAAAAAACACATATTCCTTTCAAAAGAATGGCATTGTCTACAAAATTCAATCCCTTAGAGAAGAGATAGAGAACAACAAACCACAGGCACCTAAAGTGTTATTAGTCAATGAAAAAGAGTTCATCCAAACCATGAAAGAGGGAGATGGGATTGTTTATGCACTTGTAGTGAAACCTAAGGAGGAGAAGAAAGAAAAACAAGTTGAGATCCCACAAGAAGTGCAACAAATTCTTGATAACTTTAAGGGCATCATCAGTGATGGACAACCAGCAATATTACCCCCTCCCAAAGCCATTAGTCATCAAATTGACTTTATACCAGGAGCTTCTTTGCCAAACAAAGCAGCATATAAGATGACTCCTGAACAAAACAAAGAGGTAGCTAGACAGATTCAAGAGTTATTGGATCAAGGAATAATAAGAAAGATTATAAGTCCTTGTGCCGTACCCACTGTGTTAGCACCTAAGAAAGGGGGAACATGGAGACTATGTACAGACTCCAGAGCCATTAACAAAATCACAATAAGGTACAGATTCCCTATTCCCAGGATAAAAGATTTGATGGATTGTTTAGGGGGTGCAAGGTATTTCACAAAAATAGACTTAAAGAGTGGTTACCTTCAGATAAGAATAAAAGAGGGTGATGAGTGGAAAATTTCTTTCAAAACAAATGAGGGTCTTTATGAATGGTTGGTTATGCCTTTTGGACTCTCTAATGCTCCCAGTACCTTTATGAGGTTAATGAATGAAGCATTGCAGGATTTTCTGAGTAAGTTTGTGGTAGTCTACTTAGATGATATTCTCATTTTTAGTAAGACTAAAGAGGAGCATTTGAAACACTTAGCTATTGTTTTGCAAAGATTATCTGATGAGTAGTTAACCATAAATCTTGAGAAATGTGATTTTATGTAGCAAGAGCTAGTCTATCTTGGTTTTGTTGTGTCCAGTGGAGATCTTAAGATGGATCAATCTAAAGTTGCAGCCATAACAAGTTGGCCAACCCCACAATCAACCAGTGAAGTTAGGAGTTTTCATGGTCTAGCCCAATTTTACAGAAAGTTTATTAGAGGGTTCAGTGAGATTTGTGCACCCATGTTAGATACAATAAAGGGTGGTCATAAGGTCAAGTTTCAATGGACAAAAGCAGCCAATAAGGGGTTTGAGTTACTCAAAACTAGAGTTGCTACACAGCCAGTGTTAATCCTTCCTAGCTTTGATAAGCTCTTTACTATAGAATGTGATGCCAGTCATCTTGCAGGAGGTGCAGTCTTGAGTTAGGATAACAAACCAATTGCTTTCTTTAGTGAAAAATTGAATGATGCAAAGAAAAAGTATTCATCTTATGATTTAGAGTTATATGCATTGGTGTAGGCACTCAGGAAGTGGAGGCATTACTTGCTTCTTAAAGAGTTTGTTGTGTATACAAACAACCAGGTAGTCAGTTTCTTGAATTCTCAGGATAAACTCAACCATAGGCATGTGAAATGGGTAGAATACCTACAAGCATATACCTTTACTCTTAAGCACAAGAAAGGCCAATGTAACAAAGTGGTTGATGCTTTAAGTAGGAGATTGTTGACTATTCAGGAGATCCAAGTTAAGAGTATTGGTATTGATTGCTTTCAAGATTTGTATCCTAATGATGATGATTTTGCTGCTGCTTATAAAGTTTGTCTTGCTTTTGAGAATCATTTCCATAGTGAGTATGCTGACTATACATTGCAGAATGGTTTGTTATTCAGGGGAGGATAGCTATGTGTTCCTAAAGGTTCCATGAGAGAGAACCTTATCCAAGAGAAACACAATGGGTGTTTGAGTGGCCATTTTGGTCTCAACAAGACCTTAGAGTTGGTTCAACGCTTCTATTACCGGCCTAAGATGCAAAGAGATGTCCGGAGGTACATTGAATAGTGTATGGTATGTCAGAAGGCCAAAGGTAATAGCACTAATGCTGGTTTATATCAGCCACTTCCCATTCCTTCTAGGCCATGGGAGTGCATCAGCATGGATTTTGTTGTAGGTTTACCAAAGACAAAAGTAGGGTATGACAGTATCTTTGTGGTTGTTGACAGATTTATTAAAATGGCTCACTTTATACCTTGCAAAACTACTAATGATGCTAGTCATATTGCTTTCCTTTTCTTTAAAGAAGTTGTCAGAATACATGGTTTGCCATCTAGCATTGTATGAGATAGAGATGTTAAGTTTTTGGGTCATTTTTGGAAGACTTTGTGGAAGAAATTGGGTACTAACTTGTCTTTTGGCTTAGCTTACCATCCATAGATAGATGTCCAAACAAAAGTGGTGAATAGAACATTGGGTAATCTACTCAGATGTCTCACCAAGGAGTGTGGCCAAAGCTGGGATCAACTCATCCCACAAGCAGAGTTTGCCTATAATGACAGTGTAAACAGATCCACTGGTAAGAGTCCATTTCAGATTGTTTATGGTATGCATCCAAGAGGTGTTTTTGAGTTACATGATGTGACTAACTTGCAACATGTTAGTGGGACAACAGAGGATATGGCACAATCTCTAAAGAGATACATGAACAGGTTAAGCAGTCTTTGCAAGACACCACAACAAGAGTCAAGGAAAGGGTGGATGCTTTCAAGAGGGATGTCCAATTCTCAGTTGGAGATTTTGTGATGGTGCATCTCAACAAGTCTAGATTGCAAAAGGGAGTTCCTACCAAGTTACAGATGAGAAGAATTGGACCTTGTAGGATTTTGGCTAAGTATGGCCCAAATGCTTATAAGATTGATTTACCTGCTGATGTTTCCTTGTCTCCTATCTTTAATGTTGTAGATTTGGTACCTTTCAAGGGGCAGCCTCCAGAAGAGACTCAGAGAGCTTCAGACATTTCACATTCCCTTTCTGATCTATCTCTCCCCTCTTCTTCTTCTCCCATTCCTCAACAGGTACTTGATTCCAGAATCATCAAGAAGACTAGAAAACATGACTACCTTGAACATTTGATCAAGTAGAAAGATCAACTAGCTTCTGAAGCCACTTAGATACTTGAAAGTGACTTCCGCAAGGCTGGTATTCCTCTCTCTTTTCTGCCCAAAAGGAGTCACATGACTTCTTTGTCACTAGGGGAGTATGGTGCAGTAGCACCTAGGTCTCATTTTCATCTCAGGTTTGATAGTAATTTTGGTTTTTATTAGTTTTAAGTTGTAAAGTTGTCTAAGATGTTTTTGAAGTTGTTCTAGGTTGTTTGGATGAGTTTTGAACTCATTGTGTGGTTTTGGTTTCTTGTTTTCATCTTTTTGCTCAAAGTTGCCAGTTTGGAGTTGCCCGACAAAATGATGGAAAAGTGAGTTTTTAGTGTGGTTTTTGTTTTGAAAGTGCTTAGACATGTCTTATGCTTGGTTTGTAGGTGTGAGTAGTGCTCTTAGTTGATTGTAGGTCTTTGAGATCAACCTTGCATTTTTTAGGCACCAAAAGTTGTCATTTAGGCATCAAAATGTCAAATTTAAGTGCTCTTGGACATGTACCAGTTTGTACAGGAGGCTAACCAACTGGGAGAGGTATTTAATCTCCTTTTTGAACTATTTTAAGGGTTGTTCATTCGAAATTATTAGGCATTTTGAGAATTTGCTCTAAAAGTTCCTTGTTTTTCACTATGTTCTGACTCCAAGTGAGCAGCAGTCTGTACGCCTGCAGTACTTGTCCATATTGTTTTGGCATTTTCATGTTCTCTCATGTTTCCTAAAGCTTTTCCCTTGGTGGCATTTAATTTCATCAAGTTTTGAATTTTGTGCAAAAATATTTGGTTTTGACAGTTTCACTGCCTTGTCTAGGAAATTGGCAAGGATGCTTGACCAACTTGGCTTCTTGAGGCCCTAAATGCTCATGGCTTCCCAAGAACTAGTTGTTCAACTTGTAAGATATGTACATACTTGTTTTGATTTCAAAAGTGCAGGTGTAGGGAGTTTGGTGGCCATGGAGCCCTAGGCAAGTGTGCCATTTGGCTAGGGTCTTGAAGTAGTTTGATGCTTTGCTCTTCCATAGCAAATACATTTATCAGATGGACAGACTTGCTTTGATGTTTAAGGTTGTATGTCAAGGAAAAGAGGCTTTCTAAGCCATAATGAGGATGATTGCATTTTCAGTTTGTGAAAATGATGTAAAAAACAGTGAGTCACTGTTTTAGAGTTGATTTTCTATTCACTTGCTTACTCTCCACCACATGTTGGGGTTTGTTAAGCCTTGTACCTCCTTCTAATTGCTTTCAAACAAGAACAAGGAGTGATTTTTGGTATTGTCCATGGGTTGGAAAGTTTCCAAGATCAATTGATGATCTTTGAGGCAAAATTGTAATGCCTAGTTGGCTGCCACAGTCAACTATGACCGATTTTTACATTTTTGTTGAAGTTGTACATGAAATTCTCCTCTCCAAGTGGTAGGTATGAAGGAAATCACGCATAAAAAGGTAGAGAATTTCTAAGAAAGCACAAAACAGATCTTCAAATAAGAGTTTTGACAATGTAAAGTGCAGGTCCAAAGTGAAAAACAGTGAAAAGAGAAAAGTGCAGTCATAAATGACTTGACAGTGAACAAATCTTTGTTTGTAATTGCCTAATGGTTTTTGTGCAGGGCTAATGTGATATTTGTGTGTCTTTAATGATGGACATGTTCTCATGTTTTGAAATGTAATTTCTTTTCATACTAAAGATGTGCTTGTAGACAACAATAATGGGAAAGTTGTCAACGTTGCATATGCCTTATGAGCAACTTTTGTAAATCTTATTTCCTAACCTTTGGAAGGTGTAAAACCTGTCTTTTCATGGCCTATTTAGCAAGTAACATGGTAGAACCAAGTTTTTATGGTCCATATTGAAGGTCTCCAACTTGTTAGTCATTATTTTCCACCAAAACCCTTGCAAACCCTCTTTCTTGCACCCATTTTTGGGACAATCCTGGAGAAGGCTTAAGGGACCCTAAAACTCAATAAATATTCAAGAACTCCCAAAAGGGTATCCATATATGTGATGATTTTAGTTAGGAAGTCCATCGTTGGAGCAGGGTGAGCACAAAACCCCAAAAGGAGGGCTAATTCCTTGTAGCCCATTTTAGGCCTCAAAATTGGTTTTTTGTCAAATCGGGTACACAAATGGAGGATGTAAAGCATAAAGTTCATCAATACCAGTTGAAACAAGTTGTCCTTACATTCATCTAACACTTTTTGGTAGGAAAGACTCCAAAACTTAGTTTGCAGCACGTTTTGGTCTTCTACACTCCAAAACGTAGAAGACCAAAAGACACCCAAGGAAACAAAACTTGACTCAAGCTTGTAATTCACTAAAAGGAGACCTTGTGTAGTTAGAGAGCAGGATAGGGATAGAGGAATGAATGCCAATTAGGTGAGTAAGGAGTTAGATTACCAAACCAGAGAGATTATGGACTTGAAGCCCTTAAGCAACCAAGAAGTTTTGTCTTAGGGAGGTAGAACAAGGAGAGTTGCTAGGTTGTCTATAAACCTTTTGGCACTCTGATTTCAGTAACAAAACCTTGAAACTAGAAAGGACCTATCATATAGCAAACACCAAAACCTATTGAGCAATTCCCTTGCATCTACTCCTTATCAGAGAGTCACCAACAAATTAGTTGGACATATCATCACAGGTTAATGAGGATTGGGTGAAGGATTTTCCACCTAGCCAACTGGTCAAGTTGGAAAGTATCTTGGACACCAAGGTAGTAAAGAAGAAAAGGAAAAGAGTTTACAAGCATTATATTGTGAAATGTGAAGGGTTACCTGATTCAGATGTTATGTGGATATCAGAATCAGATATACTTCAGCATGGAGTGGAGATTGCAGACCTCTTAACTCAAGGGACTTGAGTTCTTTATCCTAGGGAGTATGGTGTAGGGAAACTAACACTCCAAGCATGAAATTTTGTTTTATTCTAAGTTTTGTATGTTGTATTTTATGGTTTAATAATGTACCAACCATTTTGGACTCAGTAGAGCCATGGTTGAGTTGTCCAAGTTTTTGATTGTGTCATTTGTATTCAGGATGCTATCAACCTAGGAAGTTTTAATGCTAAGGTTGATCACAGGAGTAGTACTTTGGATCATTGTCAACATTTAATAGGGGTTATTTTTTTGTTTTTAGGAATTATAGGATGCTTGAGGGCCTTCAGAAGCCTTGGAATGCACTAGAATAAAAAGTTGCATCTAAGGTGTCAAAAAGATGTAAAAGTTGTTGAGCAACATTTTCCAAATTTTTGCAAAAGTTGCATTTTTTGATGATTGGCATTGCAAATTTGGTTCAACCAAATAAAAAATTAGAATATAAGCCAAAATATACTTCATTTTATGGGTTAGAGAATCTAGAATGCAAGAACAAGTTTGTGTTTTCAAGTAATGTTGATTTTTCACCGTTTTTGACAGTTTTTCCTTATTTTCATTGCTTTGTACGGTCCCGTATGGACTTGTCAGAGAAATATAATTGCAGGGCATGAGTGATTGTTGAGTGTACTTTCCAACAAGGTAGATTAGTAAGTTTTTTTGTGTTTGGTTGCAAAGATCTCATTCATTATTTGAAATTAGTTGTAAAACCCTTTCAAGGTAGGGTTTAAGAGCGAAATGGCTCTAACCTGACCATGCATTGATGGAACCTATTAAAATAAAGTGGAATTATAGGTTAGGGTCTGTACATATGATTAGAGTAGGTTTTTTTTGTCTTGTAGGCCTTTGTGGAGGAGCAACCATGAAGCCCTAGGCTCACCGCTAGGAGTTGGTGAGTTAGGACAACAAAAGATGTGCAAATTCTGAACACATGTGGATTAATGGAAGAGGAATGGAACCATGGTTGGAAATACCTCTGAGTTCCCTTAAAGAATCCCTAATTAAATTTGGCAGGTGTTTTGACTATTGAAGGGTTTTAAGGCCATCTTTCCAAGTCACTCGGGTAGGCTTAAACCCTTGAAAATAGTGCAGTATTGGAAACTCCATGTGTACGGATAACCCAGATGCAATTTTCCAATATTGTCTGAAAATTTGAAAAGGGTACTTAAATATAAAAAATTTTTGTGGCCATGTGTGGAAATTTTTAAAACTAAGCCCTAAAAACCGCCAAGGGAGGGCTAATTGAATTAGGCCTATTTGGGCTCGGTGGAGTCAAAGAGAGGCTAGGAAACCTTAAAAATGGGTTTGAAGATGCCCAAATACCTTAAAGACCTCAAAGACATAATGAAAATGCATTTAGAACACAAAGAACCAAATAGTATATTGTGATCCTTTGCACGGGTGGTTGGAGCTTGAGAAGTGGTGTTGGGGATTAAGGTGAAAGCCTCAACAGGAGGTGTTGATTGACTAAGATCAGTGGCTATACCTTGGAGGAAAGAGAAAATGTATCAGACCTTGGAGCTCTAGATAGAAAAACCCCTACCAAGTGCCATTGGATGGGCTTGAGAAGTTAGAGGGTTGAGTAGGCAAGTAAACCAAGAAGGTGATTGGAACAAGCTCCAAGACTCTCTGCATCACCCTAGCAGAAAGCCATCTGTGGTAAAAGGAGAAGGAAGACCCAGGAAAACAAACCTCTCTATGCACTGCTTGATATCTAGAAGCAAAATCTTCAAAGGCTCAAGCGCTGATGACACATGCATGATTACCCTGTGTTAGTTAATGAAAAATTTAGTCTTCCTGATTAATTGCTTGTGGTTTGTAATTCCCTTTTCTCTCAATTCTTCATCTGTAGCGGCATATAGCAACTGAATTAAGATCTAGGCTATGAGGCGCTTAGGACGAATAAAAAGCATAGAGTTGTTAATGAGAGCACCTGCTACGACACAGGGAGATTGCGCTTCTCCTAGGAAACTCAATACGAGTTGTAGAAAAGGGAAATACTGCTTAATTCTCTCCCAATGAGAAACATACAATTCTAGTTAAATTCAAGAGAAATCTTGAATAACCTCCAGAGGGGGAGGAAGGTTTGATAACTGTGAGACTTCCTCATCTTTTGCTCTTATCTCGTCTTGCAGCTCCCTACACTTGTCTTGTTCATGGACCACCTGACTTTCTAGAGCGAGGATCTTGGCATTTCCATCTTGTAAATCTTGTTGAAGTCATGACATGTGATCCCGTTCTTGCTGCAATAAATCCTCCACATCTAGGAATTTATTTTCAGCTTGCTCCACCCTACTCTATTTTTCACACACATATGTTTCAAACCTTGCTCTTTCCTCCTAAAGCGTGACCTGTGTATCACTCAGCTGCCGAGCATATTTTTCTTTTAGGCGGATCTCCTCACATAGCTGTGAATGAATTTGGGTAGCATCTTTTGAAGCTGTTGTATTTCTTTCTCCTTCAAAGCCACATTCCTTGTTGCCTCTTGTCCTTTCAATTGAGAACTCACATTGTTGAGGGTGGATTGCAACTTTTCTTTTTTCGGAGTTGGCCTGGGTTAACAATCCCTACAAGCGGTTGATTTTAGGATTTCTAGCTTTGTCTTCCTTTCTCTATTGGTCCAAGGATTCTCAGAGGCACACATTCTCTACTTGCATTTTCTCCAGATGATGACTCTTTTTGATGAAATCTAAAGACACGACCTTTGAAGTTTCTTCCATCATTTCTACCTTTTCAGATACCGTAGCATTCAAGAGATTGACCCCGACAACATGCAAGGTGTAATCATTGGGTCTCATTTGAGCCTTCGGCTTATCGACCTTTGGGAACATGGTCGCAAAGAAGAGACTATCCTTTTCCTCGCTGAATTGCATCTGTACATGCAGATGGGGTTGGCTTGGCACCATCTTTCTCCTTTCTCTTACCGGTCCTACCAATACACGTAGTCTTGGAATAGGTAAATTGTTGTTGATAAGCATCCGGGTTTACAATAGCTTGGCCTACAAGCGCTGCACTAGGAGGGATTGCAAAGGACAATTGGTAAATAGGGCCACCAAAAGAGATCTAAATGGGATGTGCAAGCGTGGTTGGAGAAAACAACGGGATGAAAGGAGAGGCTCCTGAAGAAAATGGATTAGCGGATGCTGCTGCGACATTTGGGGGAGGAGTGGACTCTCTAAAACCAAGCCTACGCGAGATAGTTACTGCATCAGGCATTTGTGGGGAAAATGATGCAGGAAAAAAATTGGGGGCAGGGAGAAAAATAGAGACCTGCAATAATGCAACTTGAGGGTCGACCGACGCCCCGACGGGTGCTAATGTGAGGGTAGTGGGGATTTGGGCAGGCATAGATGCAACCTAGGACACTACATAAGATACAGATTGAGCAGAGAGAAAGGGAAAAGAAGGGCCTACCTGAGCCATAGATGTCACCGGTCGTTGAGAGACTGAAGGAACCTCAGGGACCCAAGAAGATGAACCCTTCTTGGCAGAACCTAGATATTGCTTTTTACTGGAAGAGAAATCAGGCGCCTGCTTCTTAGCCGATCTTTTGGCAGTTTGGGAATGGGGTCTCCGGATTGAACTAGTGAGAGGAAGAGGAATACTAGACTTAGTCTCTTTCTATTCTACATTTATAACTTCTACCTCCTGCTATTTGGCCACATCAAGGGATGAGTTGCCACATGGGGACTCATCGCCCGTCTCTTCATCTAATTTTTTGTGCTATCACCATTCGGTCTCAAAATGCTCATCAAAAGGAGCGTTCTTGATGTTAGCCCTAGGATGATTCACTTCTTAAGAGTAGATCCATAAATCGTCCCTTTTTCTTAGGCCATGAATCCAAACTCATGGCTTCTAGCATGCTTCGGGGAATGGGCTTCGTTGGATTGTACTTTTGTATGATAGAGAAAAAATTCAACCACGAGGGACGTTTCAAAATAGGAAAATCACTGGGACCCACATATAGATTTGGGTCATTCACTGGCGGGTTGGTGCATCCTTCCCATGAACTCTGCGGTTCATGCTTAACTGCATTTTGTCTCTTAAACAGGTACCCATTTAGGTCATAACTCCACACATCATCAATTACTACCAAGCCAAGTTGCACTAGCTTGGAGGTCAGGATATTTTCAGTAATGCTCCTTCGTACGAGAGTAATGGGGCCAATAGCCTTGTGGTCCTCTGTTATGGAGGTATCATGTTTTCCTACCCCTATAGCTCTGTCAATCTCCACCAACTACCAAAAAATTTCAAGGGCAAGGGTTCTCTCTGTGACATCGGTAGGTAGGCGGAAGGGTTCTTCAGAGAAGCCATGCACCCAGATAAAGGAAAAGTCACTACCCAAAAACCTGTCACAAGAGGGGCACTCATTGTACATCCAATTCATTTGTATCTGGGAAAAGTGAGCAAGAGGCTCTTTGGGGATCAAACTAATATCCTAAAGGATGAGATTCAAGAAATAGTCTGAAAACTGGTAGGCATCATAAGAAGCTAGCAGGATGGGCATCTAGGCCGACACAGGCATTTTGTTTACTGACTCATTATAAGTAGCCAATCACATGAATTGGCTGAAAAAAAGCATCATTCTGGTGCAGGAAAAGGTGAACTAGGAATGAGGCAAACCTGAACCGCCAAAAATGTTGAAATTAAGCTAATTGCTTCACCATTTCTTTGGCTATTAAGATAGAGAAGTCAAAATAAAATGGCCCTTTCTACTTCTGGCATTTGAATAGGAAACTCATCATAGGAGCAGTGATCTCCCGGTGGTCGAGGAGATATCTTTGAGGTCATCATGCCTGAAATCATTGTAGGACAAAGAGAATCTTGGAGACCCAGCTGTTGAACTCTGATTCAGTGCACCGTGACAAAATGAGATGATATCTCTTCTAGTGTCCCAATATTCCTCCATGGAACTCTCACCGAACACCTTCGTGCTGTCAAATATGGGACAACACATCATATCCCTAATAACCTCTGGGGTTATAACTACTCTCAGAAGAGAGCCCTGAATTGAAGAAAAACCAAGCTCAAACCTATTGGCGCACACAACAATGAACTCTGGATAGTACGAAACCATGGGAACCACGAACTGAGGAGCACCACTATTCTAGAATTTGACTACCATAGATTGTGGCTCGTTCTTGTGATTTACCATCTTACTACAAGCGACCTCTCTGAGGTTCTTTGACTTTGTGGGAAGTTTGGGCTCAATGACATTCTCTAAAGAATCTATCACCACCGTCGGGTTGGGGGTGGCCGACTTTGATTTAGCTTTGGTTCTTTGATATTCCGGCTTCGGGGGCACGACATGAGAGGAATACGAGAGCTCCCCAAATAAATCTACCCAGATTTTTCCTTGGAAAGAACCTGAGGAGGTTGCTTCCATCTCCATCTTATGCAAGAAAGCTTCTCTTTCTGACACCTCTGAAGATTTTCGGTACTTGGGGGTGTAAAATAAACAATATGATATGCACTTTTGGAGATCTTCTTCCTTAAATGCGTCACATGCCTAGATTTGGGCAAAATAAGGCATTTATTGACAAGTGCCTGTCCGCACATATGCCATTTTATTTTTTAAGTTGCAATTAATTCTAACAAAGGATAATCGCCGCCATTTGTGTTTCCTGAGAAGACTTCTATTCAGTCCGCCTTTACTTTGAGCCACTTGAGGTGATCTGTTTGTCCAGACAAATCTCCCCATTAAAGAGAGTATCCATAGCCAATGAGGTTCGCATGAGTTATAACAGACCTATGGGTATTCTGACTTAGATGCGATGTACCTATATATACACGTGGTATTTGAGGAAACCACTTCTCTTTTCAAGGTACAGGACAAGGCGTATGCTAAAATGAATAATATGATATGCACTTTTGGATACCTTCTTCATTAAATGCGTTGCATGCCTAGATTTGCATGAAAGAAGGTATTTAACGACAAGAGCTTGTCTGCACGTATGCCACTTCATTTTCCAAGTTGCAATTAATTCTAAAAAAAGATAAGCCCCACCATTTGTGTTTCCTGAGAAGATGCCTGTTCAGTCTGCCATTACTTCGGGCCACTTGCGGCGATCTATTTATTCGAACAAATATCCCCATTAAGGAGATTATCTATAGCCAGCGAGGCTCACACGAGTTATAATAGATGTATGGGTATTCTAACTTAGACACGATGTACCTATATATACGCGTGGAGTTTGAGGATACCACTTCTCTTTTTAAGGTACAGGACAGGGCGTATGCAACCTTCGAGCTAGACTTCGTCTACTTGTGTGAGTTTATGAGAAAAGAGAGTTGCGTCAAAAAATCAGGAGCACTGGCTTTCCACTTCACTCATTACCTGGAGCTGAAAATCCACTATAAATATGTCTATTCAGACATTCTTTTGCACAGTTTCTAGCTCAACGACGAAGTTTCTTGAAAAATAGGTACTCCCGTCAGGCTTACCAGTAGTAAGGCTCAAGTCACTTTTTTAGGAAATATCTTAGACCAAAGGTTACGGGGGATGACACGACACAAAATCCTCTAATAATTGATGCCATCAAATGGGTGTTTGAGGAGGATTTCATTGACAATATGGATAGATACCGTGTCAACATGGATATCTACTCACGTTTTGTGGCTTCATAACTGGATGTCGGGATGACTAGTTATCTAACCTTAGATCTAGCTAAAGCGCTCTTCCCTCTTGAGTATCTAGGTGGTCTGGAGGATGTTGTGGCGTACTACGTTCTTTTTAGAGGTTTACCTCTAGCCTCAGATCTGCAACGTTTCATCACACTCGGTGAGGAGGTGACCTAGTATCCTCTTATAGACAGCCTGAAGACCATGTTGTTGTCATCTCATCACTTCCGAGCAGAGCTTTGTGCGAAGTTCATTTGATAGTGCCTATTCCAATTGGCACCAAGTGGTATAGTGAATTCAAAGACTACATCTTCTTGCAGATCTTGATGCTGCATGTTCTCCCTAACCTGGTGCTTTTGTTGATATTTCAGGAGCTCAATGACGACTCTAGCCACGAGCGGTCAGAGGGAGATGATGCTGAAGATGAAGATGATGACTCTAAATTTCAGATGGATGAGGAGGATGATGAAGACGATCACTGATATATTGCCACCTTGTTTCAAAAGTTTGTCTCTTTATTTCTCAAATATAGGTCGCAGGCCTTCTGCATATATTGCACCAAGATACTTATAATATAATTATTTCCTTTTGCTTTCTCAAGGTGTATCTCGTGGTTCACTTTTTCTCTTTGGGAATGCATGAAGAAACATAATCAAATAAATAAGGCACACTAAAATACATTATCTAAATTATTTTACATTAGGAAATTTGGTTCTAGTGAAAAGGTTTAAGATGAAACCCATTGATAGGGATTCCGAGAGATTCCCCCTGCATATTCTTGAGATCAAAAGCATTAAAACCCTTGCAATTCGTAATGCAAAAGGGTCCCTCCCATAAACCATCAAATTTAGCATGTTGACCGAGCTTGGCTGCCCTCTCATTATACTTCAAATCAAGGTTGCCTTGTTTGAGTCTCGAGTCAGAACTTTTCTTATTATCAAACCACCTCTTGACGGTTTGCTGGTGGTTTTGAAGGGATGAAAATGCCACTTCCGTTGATTCCTCTTGCTCCATAAGCTATTCTAATCTCACCTCCATGGGACCATTTTCAACCACCTTGATAGATTTGAGTAACTGTAAGGCGGGGATCTCCAAAGACACGGGGAATAAGACATCCTTGCCGTAGACCAACTTGTATGGGGAGTTCTTTAGAATCTACTTGGGCATGATCTGGTCTGCCCATAACACACTTCTCAAGTGGTGATGCCACTCCCTTTTGTGCTCAAAGCCCATCCTTTACTGAGTCTTATGAGATTCTTGTTAGTGGATTCAACTAGGCCATTTCCATGTGGATAGTAGTTTGAGGAGGTCTTCTGGTAGATACCTCGACTGAGAGAAAACTGGGTGACTCGTGAGCCTTTGAATGCTCACGCATTGTCCGATATTATGGTCTTTAGCAGACCATACCGACACACTAAATCTTCCAGAAATGATAATATCTCTGCCTCTAATGAATTCTTTAGGGGGACAACTTTAAACCATCTAGTGAAGTAGTCAGTAGCAGTTAGGATCAACTTGTGTCCGACTGAGCTTGGAGGGTTGATCATTCCTATTAAATCGAGACCCCATTAAGAAAAGGGTTCTTCCACCATTATGGGTCTAAGCGACATTGCCGCCTTTCTGCACCTACCACTATAGTACTGACATTATTTGCATTCTCTTACCAGAGTATGCACATCTTTAAACATATAGGGCCAGAAGTACCCAGCATGGGTGATCTTAATGATTGTGGTTTGAATTGAATAGTGGCCTCCTGATAATCCATAATGGAATTCATGTAGAATATTACTAGCTTGGCCTTGGTCCATGCAATAGAGTAGGATTCCGTCGAAATTTCTCTTAAAAAGCACTCCTTCCACTAGGTGGAAGCTGTTGTTCTACATAATGTAGAGTCTATTCTTTTCGGGATGGAGGCCTGTAGGGAAAATTCTAGTCTTCATAAAATGTTTCCGATTCTCCATCCAGCATGCTTCTGTTGGTTTGAAGGTGACCATTACAACCTCCTCTGTAGTAGTGTCGCCCTCTTGAGGGTCAGACTCTTGGGCTATATATTCACACAAGCCTTTTCCACGGATTACCTTGGTTGGTCTGACATCAATGTCATATTCTAGGATTTTGGTAATCCAATTCACTCTCTTCTCTGTAATGTCGCCTTCCATAATATATTCCCTGACTGAAGGGTGGGTGACATATACATTAGTCTTATTATAGGAAATAAAATGCTTGAAATTTTTTAGGCCCTTAAGCTTGCTTTTCAACAAAATTGTATTTAGCCTCATATTCTTTCAGATTTTTGGAATGGAAAGCTATGGGATGATCACCTCTTTTGTCTACATCTTTCTGGGTTAGAACCATGACAATGCTATAATTGCTAGAGAAAACATACATTATAAAATCCTTGGACATATCAGGGTTGGAGAGTATGGGAGATGGCATATTTTATCCACTTGAATGCCTCTTTATCTTCAAGAGTCTATTTAAAATGCATTTCCCTTTTAAGCATTAGAGTGATGGGCCTCACCATCCCAACAAAGTCCGAGATAAAGAGGCTAACAAAGTTAACTTTACCTAGGAAGGACTGAACGCCCTTCTTGTCGACAGAAAGATGAAGCCCCTTTATTGCCTTCACTCAATCTGGATCAATGGAGACTCCTTCTTTTGACACTATGTGCCCCAGTAATTTCCCTTGCAGGACCCCAAAGATGCATTTCTTTGGGTTTAATGAGATGCCAAATTCCAAACACTTCTGGAACACTAGCTTGAGATTATTGAAGTGATCTTCTTTATTCTTTGAAAGCATGGTCAAGTCATCCAAGTAGATGAGGATGATTTTTTTAATGAGTTCCTTGAAATCCAAATCTATAGCTCTCTAAAAAGTGGCGCCGATATTTAACAACCCAAATGACATTTTTTGATAAGCAAATATTCCCCATTTGGTTGTGAAGGTTGTCTTATGTTGATCTTTTGGCTTTACTAATATCTAGTTATAACTTGAGAATCCATCCAACATAAAAAACATCTTTGACCTTGCTACAGTGCTTAACAATAGTTCCATGGGTGGCAAAGGGTAATGGTCTTTTAGAGAGGCTTGGTTCAAGTCCCAGAAGTCTACATAGAGTCAGATATCCCCATTCTTCTTTTTGACTAGCACCAAATTTGATACCCATGTACTATGCTTGATGGGGTAGACAATCTTTGATTCTATCAATTTATTCAATTCCTAAGCCATAAGAAACTCAGTCTTTGGATTAATAAGTCTCTGCTTCTGTTGAACTGGCTTGACCCCATCAACGAGCTCAATGGTGTGCTGAATGATTCTAGAATTGTATCCTTTGAAATCCTCATATGATCATAGTAGCATGCTCACATATTCATCACAATATCAAGCCAATCTCTCTCAGTCTTTTGAGGGAACTTCCTTTTTGACCTTAAGTATTCTCCCATTCCCTCCTATCATTTTAGCGTAGTCACCTTTATTGCCTGTGAGTTTTTGCTTGTCATTTTTGGCATCACCATGGTCAAACTCTCCTGATTTTTGAATGAACAGAGAAATTTTCTCATCACTCTCAAAAATTTGCTAGTGGATGTCATTGTCTGGAAAATCTGGTCGAACGATCACACAGACTGCCTAGGGATTGGTGAGCAAGTCAACAATAGGGTTGAATTGCGACCCAATAGTAGCCATCCAATTAGTGGATGCATTTGTCTTTCGAGGAACCCTCTAGATGTTGAAAGCATCAAAGGTTTTGATCAGATCCCATGTCCTATGATAGTAGGATCTCATACAGACATTCTTGGCACTAGAGATTCCCCGGACCTGGTGTACGATCAGCTCACAATCACCCAAAACTTTCAACTGCTTTATGCCCATCCTTTCTGCCAAACTTAGGCCTTGGATTAGACCTTCATATTCTGCTTCATTGTTGGAGCAAGCAAATTGTAGGTGGAAAGACCTTAGGATCTGTTCACCCGAAGGTGAAGTAAGGAAAATCCCAGTGCCTGAACCTACCTTGCATCTTGCACCATCAAAGTGTAAGGTTCAGAGCGCAGAAGACAACTCTTTTTTGGTTAGCAGATCCTTAGTTTTGGGATGACTTGATCCTCATCAAAAATATAGTAGGTACCAAGACTAGTGGCATGATAGTTGGAATATGTATCAGAATTTATGAATTCATTGAGAAAAAATTTCTACTCTAGTGTAATATCCCCAGTCACCTCTTCATTTTCAAGAAGCTCTACCATTTTTCTCTCTTCATTAGAGATGGAGATATGAGTTGGCTCAAAGTTGAGCATAGCCTGATCCGTTACGTGCTCGGTGTGTAGGGGTTTTGAAATAATTTTGAGCTTAACACCATGTTGGGTTTGAAGGATGAGGTGAGACCAGTCTAAAGATAAGTAACCTCCTATTTTGGCAGTGAAGTCTCGAGAAAGGTAGAGGCCAAAAACATGCGGTATGTCAATAACTACTACTTCTTGAGACATGTTGACACTAGGACACACAAACAATGTCAGCGAAAGGCTTTTAATAAGACCCACAGTTTGAACCTTATTTCCATCTAGTTGCATAACACCCCTATTTAAAGGCTCATATTTAATATTGAAAACCTCAACAATTTCCTTAGGCATGATGGTGGTGTTGGCATTAGAATCTATCATAGAATTGTGTAAAAGTTTATTTCTTACTATGAGGGTCAAATAGAAAGGATTTGGTTAGGCTTACCTTCCACTTGGGATTTAGGAGGTACAACCTCATTTGTGAACACTGTCGATGAGCATGGTTGTTCTACGGGGGGCTGAAATATTTCTTCACTGGCTCACGAAGAACAAGCAACATTCCTGCCAGCAGGTTTCTCCACCTCTGATAGAGATTCTTTCAACTGATTCTTCTGCTTTGGGATACTAAGGAGATCCCATAAGGAGACATTGGTCGGGGCTTTCTTTAGCTGCTCCACCACATCCAACACTGATGGTATTGATGTCCTTGCCTCTCGTGGCTTATAGAGGAGAAATTCCTTTCTCGGATATGTGGTAGCAACTATGGGTTGTTAAGGACGTTTATCTAAGATGAATCTCCCATGCATGCCTACATTCTCTCCCATGAAACATCTTTTTGACTGAAGGTTCTAATTCGACTGCACTTGAGGATCCCCCGAGCTTGATGTGGCTATGCCATTTGTGAGCACGACGTCTTTGTCCTCCATCCAAGAGAATAATGCATGGTCTGAAGCTATCTTCATTTCCTACCCTATTGACATACCTTGCATCTATGCAATGAGAGACACATCGTTCATGCCAGGCGATGCATAAACCGAATCATCCGAAGCCACACCTAGGCTCCGCTGATCTACAGTTTTTTGTTGCAAATTGCCTTTCAGGAAATTTCTTGGGGAGTGGGTGTTGTTACATGGAAAACACCAAGAATTGCTATATTGGGAAATGGAACTATTTGGCCATTTTGCTGACTTGAGGAAGTTCAGTTATTCACATATTGGTTTTGCTAATATGCGGGTCTATTCCCTTGGAAATTTTGTTGGAAAGGAGGTCTAGCAGATGGGATTTGGGACCTTTTCAAATTAACGATTTCATCTGAGAAAGATCCCAACAAAATTTTCATATCCTTGACCTCTACAACTAGAGATAAGGGGCAAGGCAGATTTGCTTGTTGGGATCCGAGGTACACATACATATATTGGGGTGCAGATATGCTAGGCACAACTTGCTCAGGGACTTGATTTGATAACTCAGGAAAAACTAGCATGAGTGGTCGTGGCACAAGCTTTCCAACATTGATTAGATTGTTTTCTGCTCGGACTGCCATATCAAATGCATCCGAGAGATTATTGCCTTAGAGAGATTGGATCATCACAGATATATCTGAATTGAAGGTTTTCAGATAAAAAAAAATGCCATATCCGCAAGTGGATGAGAGGACAACGATATTCTTTGCTAGGTCCTCTAAAATCTCATATTGAATTTTGTCACCGCTTCTTGAGGGGCTCTTTTTATGGTAATCAATTGTTGTATTAGGGACGATCTATCAACCTTGTTGGAAAATCTCTCAAAGAAGCAGTCACCTAGCTGGTCGCAATCGGCTATAGAGTTTGGGCCGAGAGATCTATACCAATCTAAAGATTTCCCTTTGAATGAAGCCACGAGCAATCTTAGAGCTACATTTTGATCTATGGATGATGTAGACATCAACCACATCTTGTAGGTGTTCCCCATGCGTCTTGAGACATTCTCTAGTGAATTTAGGGACAACTTTTACGCGAAAGTGGGAATCAGCCCCCATACTGCAGGTGGAACAAGAGGAATGAGAGGGCTCCCACTATTCCAAGTCATAAAGTTTCTAGGAGGAATCTGAGCTATTATTATGGGAACAACTACACGGAAAATAGGTGGATTATTGGAAGAAGTAGCTGCAAGCGAATGGATGCTTACTAGGGGTGGGAGAAGCAAACTGAGATTTAAAGTTGTTTGGCTCCTGGTAACAGGTCTATGGCTCATAAAATTGCTTAGAATTGTTTAAAATTATGATCCCATTGGTTGTACCAGAAAAAGAACTATTGACTCTTAATTTTGCCTTAAACGCTAACAACCTTATTGGAAATTCAGTGATGGAGGACCTTTTGCGCGAAACTCACTGAATGACCTCCGAGTTTGAGAAGCCGACTCTTCATACAATTGGGGGGAGAAAAGGGGAAGAAGAAATTTTAAAACAAATGATCTACACTACTTAGGCGATACGCCAGAATATTTTGTAAAAGCATTAACAACATATAAAACCCAAATACATTTGGCTTTAAAGCTCATTCAACAATCTACATGCTTAGAACCATTTGAGAGAGTAATTCAACAAAATTTATTCAACATAAAATGACATTCACCATTCATCCAACAGATAACAAGTCTCAAAATACAGTTTAATCCGTGGTCTCACAACAAATATCATAAGAAGTTATTAAATTTGAAAACAACATAGAAGTCAATATATTAAGCTTCAAATAAAACAATCTCAAATGCCATAGGCACAATCTGACATGTCTATCATTCACCAAATTTAATTAACATAAAGGCCTCTTTAATGAGCCAAAGTCTAAAAATATCTCTAAAGTCTGAACCCCCTAAAAGCAGGAAAAAAAAGCATATATAGAGCCCCCAACTCTTAACCAACAATACACAACATCAGCAACATCCTAGCAACCGTTTCTAATAGGAAACTCCTAGTGTGGCACTCCATGAGACGCTACCCAGCGAAATGGCCTTCAAAGTTGTTATTCCAAGTGCATCATGGCGACCCTTGCACCTACCCAATAAGAAAAATCATGATGCAAACCACATTTTGGTTCACGAACCAATATGGAAGACACACGGCGATTCGGGGGAGACCTAAAGTCAAGCGCGAAAAGAGTGTCGGATTGTGCAACGCGGGGACACCAAGTGTCACCACCTTTACATGATGGATGGTGGGGCCGAGAAGCATACACCATGAAAAATACTTGAGCCACGTGGGAACTCCATGTTCTCTCAACTTTGAGCGATAAAAGTGAACAACTCAAGACAACACTGAGACACCACTTGGCATGCATGCTGACGAATGAGAAAATGGGCCAAAAATCAAAAGAAATCACTACCACTTGACAAAAATGCCGCAAACGAGCAACCCCAAAATAATATTAACACTTACAAAAACATTTGGATTACATTTAGAGGATCATGAATTGATGAAGTAGCATCTCCACATGCTTGGATACAGTTCTAGTTAAGCACAACCTGATCTACTCTACTACACACTTCAGAAAGATCAAAACACTTGCTCACACACTTACTCGATTATACACATGTAGATACATCTCAAAAATGAATATTACATATATTTATACAAATCATCAACCTATATTTCAAGGTCGGCTCAATCCTCAACACAAATAACAAGAATATAACCTCACACACTACAACAACACATGCAGACCAAAACAATGTCGGCTAAGACATAGTCTAGACCTAAATCAACACCGCACACAAGAAGAAATTCCAAGAATTACGCCTCAAACATCCGCAACACGTTACAATCACCATGAATGTCACATAACACAAGTAACACCACCAGATCAAGAAAATAATCAATAATGCACACAACGATCAATACAAACCATCAAAATGAATAGAACATGATCTATAAACATCCACATTCAACATGAATCACCACAGAAACAACCACAACAACACCACTTACTAGAATCACCATCATCAATATACTGAACCTCACGAACACATGCTGAACTGACTCTCAAATTGAAAGATTCATTTGCGAACCTCCAAATTATGAACCATATGAATTGAGGACACATATGAACATCCCAAACACTCTACCAATTCCACAAACAAAGATATTGCAATTTCAGTGCAATGTGGAGCAAAAACTAGAAAATTGAATAACATGAACAACTGAATAACCAACCTTAATATCGGACCTCATAACTCGATCAAATCACCATACGGACTAGTGAATATTTAGCTGAATCAACTATAGATACTTATAAAAAACCCATTAAACCACAACAACTCATTTGCAACATACTGATCAAACCAACTCATTTAATCTAACTACAACGTTGGAATACACAGAATAATATGTTGACATCAATGACAAAACATTATTCCAACAAATTTCTCAGCAATATACAACAATATCCCCCTTTGGAATTTATGGCAACATATGAATGTGAAAAAAAATCAATACAAAGAAAGAAATCAACAACCAATAATCTCCCCATAACTCACAATAATCTCCCCCTAAGATTAGTTCATGATATAGCAGTTTTTCACATGCTTCTCTCCCCCTTAGACATCAATGCAAAAGACACATACAACAAAAATATTGATTCTCTCTCTCTCTCTCTCTCTCTCTCTCTCTCTCTCCCTTAGAAACAACTCTCTCTGAAAACTAACAATTTTGAACATCTAAAACACACCACTGACTACTCCCCCTGAGTAGCAGCCTCACTCATCAATCTAGATCATAAGATATCTCTTTGAAGTTCCCCGGATTGATGCAACTCAATGCATCTTAGTTCTCATCAGGAGGGGCAATCCCCCCTAGCTTCTCTCTGAGATAGTTAAATATATCTTTAGGCAAAGGCTTCATGAAGATTTCTTGAATCGGTTCCTTTGTAGATACATACTCCAATTGAACTTCCTTCTTATTCACCTTATCTCTCTCAAGATATGAACTTGTTTGATATATGTTTGGTCTTTGAATGCAACACCAGTTTCTTTGAAATATTAATAACACTTGGATTATCTTAGTATATAGAAGTAGGCTCATAAAAATAACTCCGATATCCTTCAACATCTACTTCATCCAATTACATGAGTACAATTGCTAGCAACACCAATATATTCAACTTCTGCAATAGACAAAGATATAGCATTCTACTTCTTACTCATCCATGAAACCAATCTCTTACCCAAGAAAAATGCACCATCACTACTGCTCTTTTTGTCATCAACATCACCCTCCCAATCGGCATCAGTAAAAGCACTCAAAGTAAAATCATCATCTCTAGGATACCACAAACCAAAATCAGTTGTCCCTTTCAAATATCTGAAAATTCTCTTTACATCAATAACATGAGATTCCTTAAGATCAGCTTGAAATCTAGCAACAAGAAAAACAACATTCATAATATCTGGTCTAGTCTGAGTCAAATACAACAAACCACCAATCATAGATCTATATCTAGCCTGATTTGATTTTGAAGAATCATCATCTTTTGTCAACTTACATCCAATCACCATAGGTGTACCAACAGGCTTTGCATCATCTAAACCAAACTTCTTCAACAATTCCTTCACATACTTAGATTGAGATATAAAAATACCTTTATCCAACTGGGTAATTTACAATCACAAAAAGAATTTCATCTCACCTATCATAGACATATCAAAATCATTCTGCATATCATCAACAAACTTCTTGCATAAAACATCATTTCCACCAAAAATAATATCATCAACAAAGACTTCAACAATTAAGATATTATTATTATAAATCTTGAAGTATAGATCACTCTCAATAGTACCTTTATTGAATTCAAGCTTCATGAAATACTTATCCAATCTGGCATACCAAGCTCTTGGAGCTTTCTTCAATCCATACAATGCTTTCTTCAACCTAGAAACCATATCTTTCTGATTTTTCAATTGAAAATGATCTGGTTGCTCAATGTAGACTTCTTCTTCCAACTCCCCATTATGAAAGGCTGACTTGACATCCATATGATACACTTTAAAATATTTGTAAGCAACATAAGCAAGAAATAATCTAGCAGCTTCAATTCTAGCTACCAGAGCAAAAGTCTCCTCAAAATCAATACCTTCCATCTGAGTATAACCTTTACAAATAAGTCTTTCTTTATTCCTAACAACTTCATCTTTTTCATCCAACTTATTCAAAAACACCCATTTAGTTCCAACTACATTCTTATCCTTAGGTCTGGGAACAAGAATCCATGTGTTATTCTTTTCAATCTGATTCAACTCTTCTTCCATAGCTTTAACCCAATTTTCATCTTTACATGCTTCAACAACATCTTTAAGTTTAATCTTAGAAATCAAGAAACACTCTTTAGTAACTCTTTTCCTAGTCATCACACCTCTATTATTATCACCTATTATCTAATTCTCTGAATGATTTAACCTTACATACTTGGGAGTCTTAGGATTTTCATGATTCTCGGACTCTTGAACTCTTTCTTCTGCACTTGCTTCTCCTTCATTCTCAGGATTTTCTGGAGCAATCTGAACTTGATTATGGGTCTTCACTTGCTTTCCTTTATCTGCATTGACAATTTGATCATCTGAATCATATTTGGAGCATCTGGGCTGATACTCATTTCCTTCATCAACTTTCACATTAGCACTCTCAAAAATCTTCCTCAATCTCTTATTATAACATCGATAGGCCTTGCTCTTAGTAGAATAACCAAGAAAGATTCCTTCATCACATCTAGCATCAAACTTCTCTAGATGTTCATCTCTTCTGATATCACATTTACTTCCAAAAATTCTGAAATATCTAACTGTAGCAACATGATCAAACCATAACTCATAAGGACGCTTACCGGTATCACCTTTGATATACACCTAGTTGAAAGTGTATACAACAATACTCACAACTTCTCTCCAATAGATATACAAAACATTTCCTTCAATCATCATCATTCTACCAGCTTCCTGAATTTTTCCGTTCTTCCTTTCCACAACTCCATTCTACTGAGGGGTCTGTAGAGAAGATAACTATCTCTTCACCTCATGCTCCTCACAAAAAGAATTGAACTCACTAGAAGTAAATTCACCACCTTTGTGAGATCTCAGACACTTCAGCTTCTGTCCAGTCTCAGTCTCAACCATAGCTTTGAAAATCTTGAACTTCTCCAATGCTTCAATCTCCTCCCTCAAGAAGGTAACCCACATCATCCTTGAATAGTTATCAATCAACAACATGAAATACCTGTCACCATGCAAGCTTATTACTCTAGAGGGACCACACAAATCAATATGCACAAGATCCAATATCCGATTAGAAGTATACTATTTTCTTTTGAAACAAACTCTTGTCTACTTCCCTAATTGAAATTCCTTACATACCGGATTAAAGGGATTTATCAACTTAGGCAGATCTCTTACAACTTGAGTGGAACTTATCATAACCATGCAATCATAATTTACATGACACTTCCTTCTATGCCATAACCAAATTTCATCAACCTGAACAATCAAACAACTTTTACCACAAGCATTCAAGTGAAAAATATTACCTTTAGTCTTTGTACCTGATGGAATCTCAGTTCCAGAGCTATTCAAGATCTTACATTTTCTATTCTTGAATTGCAAGTCATATCCCTTATCAACCATATGTCCAACACTCAAAAGATTATGTTTTAGTCCTTCAATATACAAGACATCATCAATGCTATTCTTACCATCAAGAGAAATATAACCTCTACCACAAATTATACTAGCTTTGTCATCTCCAAATCCTACTACACCACCATCATACTTTTCCATACTCACAAAATTACTCTTATCACCTATCATATGATGGGAGAAACCACTATCAATAAACCATTCATCTTTCTCTTCAACTTTAGCAGCCAAATATTTCTCCTCAATAATGCAGCTAGTAGAATCAACAGTCACCAGATCATCTTCCTTGATAGCAATAAACACCCACTCATCTCTTGAATTTCCCTTATCAGACTCATCACCTGTCACACCTTCATCATAATCAAAATAACACGTCTTCTGATATTTAGGCTTATATGGATTAAATGCCTTCTTAGAAACTCTTTCCGGACACCTTGAGAAAAAATGTACTATTTTATTGCATGAAAAACATTTAAGAGGAAACTTCCCTTCATAATTACCGACACCTTTAGGCAATCTTCTAGCAATCATGACTTCAAGCTCTTCAAGCTCTCTTTATTCTTCTTCAAACTCTCTCATCTCCTTCTCATATCTGGATACCCTTGTAGAACATTCTCCTAGATCATATTTCTGCTTCCTGGATATAGTAGCTTTAAATGCAGATTCAGATTTAGAAAGAGATTTACCAAACTCGCTCAACTTAAAAGCAACAAGCTTTCCAATTAGCATGTCTCTAGTCACATCTATCATCGTCTGGATCTCCTCAATAGCAACAACTTTGTGCTTGTAAGCAGGAGGCAAGGATCTCACCACATTAGCTACAATCTCAAATTCTTCCAATGCTCCACCGACACATCTGATGTTCAACACAAGCTCATTCACTTTCTGCATAAAGGAGGTAATGTTCTCATCTTCGCCCATCTTCAACATGTCATACTTTCCTTTCAAGCTCTAAAACTTAGCAACTTTCACATGACTATTGTAGACACCTAAAAATGGTCAACGCTTGCGGAATCGTACTTTAACATTGGCGCATTGCCTTATTTTAGGTTTTTCCATCGCATTAACATTTCTCCAATGATTCACACTTGGTCTTTATCATTTGCGAGCATCGAGTCATTCTTCTGCATTCTTGGGAAGTGATGACCCTTGAACTCTTTCTCATATCAACATCTAAGTAGGACCTCACGGTCTAAATCGTGCTTGCGCAACTACATTTGTTTGGTATCTTGGTGGGCTTAAGGTCTCAATCACGCTTGCATGACACCAAGGAGTAACGCTTAACAAAAATACTTACTAAACACTTTGTATTTAGAGGCCAAAAATCCTTCTAGTTGCTTGAGAAGGACAAGTTCAAATACTTGGAAGAGATACTAAGTTCGCCATGGGGACTGATGCTTGGCTGCCCTGAGAAGTGAGTGCCGTGGAGGGGAGCCCGTGGGGTCAAGCATCTATGTATTCTCCTTGAATCCCATAACAAGTCTACCTCTCAAGTATCTAATGTCCTTGCCTACCATAAGAAATGTGTGAATGAGCATGATTGTCTTGAGTCTAGGTTAAAATATCTTGTCTTCTTTGCTTGTCAAAAGTTGATTTGTGTCTCATTCCAAAAACAAGACAAATTGATTCAAAACAAGGTTAAACACAAGAACATTTCATCCAACAAAGTTCAAAACACCTTCAAACATGGTTGTCAAACATTTTTCAAAATCTTGTCTCAACATTCATGTCACTTAGATTTAGGTGCATCTTAGGTTTGCATTTTGCAAAGTCATTGTCAAGTACCAAGGTTAGGTTTCATCTAGATCATACTCCTTTGCATATCAATAAGGGTCATCCTTTTGCATGTGTCCTCTTGCATTAGAGTAATACCATTGTCATACATTCATATTTGCATACCCTAGGTCTCTTTATTAAGTTTAGGTCATTATCATATCATATTAGGGTTATTTGCATAGTAATTGTCCCTTTGCATATAGTGTCAAAACTAGGTTTTGTCATACTTGAGTAATCCAAATCTTTGATAAACCCTAAGTCATTGTTAGGAAGTCTAGACCTTATCAAACCTTTTCTCTTTTTGTCATCAATGTCATTTGGTCAAACCTAGCATTGGCAATATGTCATAATTCATGACATAGAAGGTGTCATAACCTTCTTCTTTCCACTCAATTGTGCCATTTTTGAAATCAATTGCCTCTAATATCAATTTCATGCTAATCTTGTCTTTTCTCCAATTTATCTATAAATTGGATGATTTTCTTCAATCAAGGCCCCTGATCCCCAACTAATCACTTTGTCGAATCAATCACGCTTTGAGTACTCTTGCGCTAATTGTCAATCTTGCTTTCACATTAGGTTTATGCACTTGAAGGTGAGATCCACAAACAAAAGCTATTTGAAGAAGAAAGAAGGACAATGGAGCCACATGAAGGAGATATTCAGATCTGCATTTGGTTTGCTTACCTTTTAATCTTGAATGTTTTGCTTTCATGTCTTTATTGGATGTAATTAGGATTGATCATTGCATTTGAGCTTTTGTGATTGAGCTATGACTAATATTGAATAGCTTGTGATGATTTCCGATTTCCTATGCTACATTAATTGGTGAACTCGACGTGAACTAACCCCCTAATCATGCTTTTGAGTGCTTTTGTAGGTCAAAAACCCAAGAAACAGGGTAGTGCAGTGTTTTCTGGAAACTTCTGTGCCTGTGTCAAGAATTCTGCGCCTGTATGGTGGAATGGTCAAAAATCCATGACTAGAGCATCATCTACTACGTGGTATGGTGGAATGGTAGAGAAAACCCTTCAAAAAATGCATTATGCCAGGCAAAATGCATTAATCCCACATTGGCTGGCATGGGAAAATTTATGTATTTAAAAGCAAAGGCCCACATAACCATAGTGTCAAAGCCTTGAAGGCTTTTGACACAAGTGCAATCTTGACACCTGGATGGACCCCAAGCATGTGTGCGCGAATCCCGAGGTGAGGAGGCTAGCCGGTGACCAGTGGACCCCATGCGTGTGCATGGTTCCCGAAGCAAATTTTGCAGAGAAATGGCGGGTTAACTGGTGAGCAGGTTCGCAGCAGATGAACGATGTGCGTTGTTTCACGAAGCGAAGATGCACGCCAGTTACCCATCACGAAGCAACGAAATGTTAAAGATCATGTAGGTTCGTTGAAGATCTATGGCTGGCGTTGTTTCGCAAAGCGAAGATGCACGCCAGTTACCCTTCGCGAAATGGCGAAAGGTGATGTGGTAGGTCCGAGTGCCAATCCGGCTGGTGGGTCCGAGTGAGGTGGTGATGACGTGGCATACAAGTGGCTTTCCACAAGGCGGTGATGTGGCAGACACGTGGCTGATAGATGAGGTGTCGTCCCGAGTGGCGAAAGGTGGATTCATGAGCTAATTGTAGGTCGCCACGTTGCAAGATGCAGGGCCAAAAATCAGGCAAAAATCAAAATTAAATATATAGTGCAGACTAGAGTGTAAAAATGAAAAATTTAAATGATGGTCTGCATTCAAAGTTTAATTCGCTCAGAGGGTATTTTTTTCCCGAAGTAGGAAGTAGCATATACCATTGGAAAGCTCTTGAGATGAGGAATCCATTTATTAAGTTTTTTTCAACAAACATAGGATATTTTGAGAGCAGTTTCCATGGGAAGAAAATGAGACATTCTTGCAGTTGAGGAAAGAGGACACTTGGCATGTGGTGATGCATTCTGGTCTTTTCCCTCTCCTTTATATTCCCATTTCTTCTCAATTGTAATGGTTCCAGAATTTTGGAGGAAGTGCTCCAGATTTTCATGGTTTCCAATTCTGAGTTTTCTTCAAGATTGTATAGGGCAATGTCTATTTTCAAGTAACAGAGTTTTAATTCTTGTTGTAGGTGTTATTTGTTGTAGGTTCTTATGTATGTAAGGCATGCATAAATTCACACAAAATTGTCTTTGAGATATATATTTCTTTGTTTCAAATTAAATCCTCAAGGAGGCTGAAATTTGTCATCTCGAGGAGATTGTTGTGATTGTTTGCAGGGATTCTTCAAGGAAGAATTTAAATTCTATAATTAATCATGAATGATGGAGTATATTTTCAAGATCTGATGATTTCGTGAATGAGCTTAGTAATGCATTTATGCAAGGCATTAATGTATGAATATTTAATGATGAAAATGGATTTGCAGTAGAAGTTTTCATTTATAGTTTGATGTATGAATCTGTTGCCCTTGGATAAGGCACTGGTCTTTCAATTCTGGGGATTCTCAGAGATCTTAAATAAAAAAAATCAGAATATCTTTCTTTGTTTTCTGTTTTGTGGAAATATTCCACTATCTCATGCTTCAACTTAGTTGAGATGTCAATGTAGATCCAGCCCATCTGCAGCAACCTCCTAGTTGTTAAGCCTTGTGAGATCTATCTGCTTTATTGATGTTGTCATATGTGGGTAAATGAGTCTAATTCAGTGCATCAAAGGGTGTCCCCCCTAGGTCTAGTAGAACCTAAAGTGCAGGAGGATCAATTAGGGTCCTATGTTATGTTGTCCAAGTCCTGATGTGTTTCATAGGTTGAAATTGGCCATTTCATAGAAGGATTGCAGGTGAACTTGGGTTAACTAGATTTGGTGAACAACAAAAATGATGACTCTACTAGGGAAGTGTTGTAATAACTCATGTTGAATCGAATCCCAAAGTTGTGCTTATCCAATTTGAGGAAAGAGTCATAAAAGTCTTGTAAATCTGAAAGTATTTTCAAATATGTTGTTATCTGCCTGGTAGTGCTGTGTGAAGTTAGGAATGTCTTCTTTTTGTCATAAGAGTCAATCCCTATCCAAGTGTTGAAAATATGCTACCCTTTTACCTTTGTGTAAGTCCAGATCTATTCATGTTCTATAAGTGATTTCATAAATTCTCACAGCAATGAGTGGCGACTTTGAAAGATCTTTGCACCAGTGTGCATTATTGTAAGAAAAAAATTAAAAAGATTTGGTGAAATTGCAACAAAGATTTAGTAGATGCTTGGAGTGTTAAGATTGAAGGTCCCAGTCAAGGAGAAATAAGAAGAGCAACAACATAATTATTTTACAAGGTATTTCTCAAATTTTTTATGAGACAATTCATGTTCCTTATGAGGTGAAAAAGTCACCATAGAAAGGGAAAGAAGTTTGTAGTTTACATGCTTCCTATTTGAAAAGTTTCAGTTAAAGCATGGGTGAAGTATTTTGAATAATAGGGAAGATAGACTCTAGCTGCATTAAAATTTTATTGGTTGAAAATAGTGAATGTATTCAAGCAAGGTTGCAGCTAGTAATGGATTGTTGTAGAAATTTCTCCATTAAAGGTTATGTGCCATTTTGTTTTGTTGGCATACCTGGTTACCCGAATCAGATTCCAAGTGACATTAGGAAGCATTTACCATTGTTTAATGGGGACCAATTACAATCAGCAAGAATGCATGTGCAAAACTTTGTTAATTTAATGAATGACTATGATATTTGTCGTGAGGATATTTGCATGAAGTTGTTTGTGCAAAGCTTCAAAGGGGATGCCAGGATTTGGTTCTCGTTTTTGCAGGAAGCTTCTATTCCCTCATGGGAAGAATTAGTTGCATCTTTTCTTAAGCAATTTGCTGAGAGAATAAACTTTAATGATGCACTAAGGAAGTTGATGGAGATTAGAGTTGAGGAAGGTGAGTTAGTGCCAGCCTTCAATGTCAAATTTTCCAAAGCACTGGCTAAGATCCCATAAGGGTATAAACTAAATGACGAAGTGTCTTTAGTGATTTATTTGGATGCCTTTGGAAGTAAGATGAGTTACAGGTTGAGGGATAAAGAGCCAAAGACATTACATTAGGCATTTGTGGCAACCATGGACATAGAGAAAAATTTAAAATATGGCACATAAAAGACTTGTATCTGTCAGTGTCTACTGTCATAGTGTTTATAATGCTGCAACTAAGTGTGAAGTGAGAAGTAATGTTCAGAGTTTTGGTGTTCATACTTGTGCTGGCAATCACGATAATTTAATTCCCTATGAAAATCAAAGTTATTTGGTGCAAACAATGGTTGATACTCACTTAGATATTGATAATGTCATTTGTGTTGAAGATGAAGTAAGAGTATTTTCAGATTTCACTTCTTCTAATCATGTGGATGATATTTCTAATGTGAAAGTTGTGCACAAAGTTAATTCAGAAAATTGTAATGGTACACATGATTGCAATGAAAATATAACACACATTGATGAACAAATTTTTAAAGAATGCCACATTGAACAACAAAGTGCAATGCAATTCCAAAAGATTGCAGAACTTAGGAAAGCTCTTGAAGTTGTGGACAAGAAGGTTCAAATGTTGGAGAGCCTTAGAGTTATTAATGAAGACCTTCTGCAATATGGTGAAGGGGATTCTTCAGAAAAGGACTGTGAACTGAATGCTTATACATTTGATGAACAACATGCTGATCTAACATATGGTTTTATGACATAAAATTTAAGTGAACATGCTGGATATTCATCAGATGAAGTAAATGGCAGTGATATTCATCTTTATTGTTTGACTGATGACGAGTGTTCTATTGGTGTAAAAGATCAATTGTGGCAAGATAAGTATGACTATCTTGATTTTCAGAATGATGGTCATAGGATGAAATTTTGTGGTTATGAAACATGGAATGTTGAGGATAGTTCCAGCCTAGTTTCAATTTCTTCTTTGTTTGATGAAGATGATTATGATGATAGGGTGGATGGTATCTTAAGCAAATTTTCTAATGTTTTATTTGATGTTGATATAGATATGGACCAACCACTTCACTGTCATAATGTTCATAAGGGGATTCTTCATTTGGTTTCTAACCCTTTGTATGAAGAAATAATTGATCAGCCAGATGTTGTAAATCATGAACCAGTCCATGATACTGATACCGTTCCATGCAATAGTGACATGTGTTAGGATGAAGATGATTGTAATGGGTTGCTTGCTAGTGTGTTTGGACCCCATTTTGAATTTTTTCATGCGAAGATGAGGGAATGTGCAAAGTTTACTTCAAATTATATGCTTGAGCTAGAGGTATGTTCATTTTTTCAAGAGTGGGATATTGAAGATGCTGATTTATTGCACTTAGTAGATGATGAAAAGAATGGATATTTTTCAATAGTTGATCATGAAACTAAGGTTCAAAATTAGGTTCATGATGAGTATGCATATAATGCTGATTGGAAAAGCATGCTGAAAGATGTGTGTCACTATAGAAGCATTTCTCTGATGATCAGTGTTTGCTTCAGATTGTTTAGATTATTAAGTGATGAGAATCGGATTTTTGATAAGGGAAAGAGTTGGTTTCAACTTTGGTGGCTGGAAGCCATTTTATAAATAAGTTGTATTTTTGTACAGTTGCTTTGCTTTGCTTCAGTTGTGTGGTTTTCAATAAAGTGCCCTGCTGTTTGGGTGGAATAAGGACCCTTTGTTTTTGAGAAGAGATGAGAAGTATTCCATTTTTTTTGGTGGTCTAATCTATGATAGATTCTGGATTCTTGTGTTGATCTTGCAATCAACCATCCCCAGTCAGAGCAGCTGTTGGGGCTCATTAAATTTAAGTCAAGTTTTGAGGCCCATTTCAAAATTTTGCTCTGCATTTTTCAGAAAGGCACCTAATCTCGGTTTGAGTGGCCTAGTTTGAAGAAGTATAAAATGGAGCCAGTTGATTGTCAAAGGGTAAGGACTGGGAAATGTGTCCTACACCTTTCATTTGGCCTATGAAATGTTTTGCAACTTTCAATTTTCAGTTTGGATTAGTTTATCAGGTACCCATTTCAAAGGGGTGAGCTGAAAGTGCATGTTAGGTGCAAATGCAGATTTTATTGAGTAGCCTACTTTGAGCTCCTATAAATTTTGCCCTGTTGATCGTCATGGTGAAATTCAAAGTGCACTAAATTCTATGCATAAAAGTGAGTCCACATGCAAAATTTCAAGTCCCTGTGAATCCATTTGCTCAGTTTGGTAAGCTCAATCCATTTGCAGTTTGTACTGTTTGCATAAGTCCTTGTTTCAGGAGCTAGTCAAAGCCTCGCTTTGCACATTTGTAAAAGATGCCCCGGTGAATGTCATGTAAGAATGTTTTTTCTGGGCCATTTTTGGTATAAAAGAAAAGCTATGCTTCAAATTTCAAGCTCCTGCCTATCCATTTGATCAGTTTTCAAAAGGGTTTCTTGAGCCACCTTATTCAGTGTTCCATATTTTCATTGCTACATCAGTTAAAGTGGCTATTTTCATGAGCGCACTATTTGTACCCTATCAACATCCTGGTCGAACTGAGTATTCTAAGTTTTGATCTGTACTTCTATGCCTCAAATTTGAGGGTCTACGAACATCGTTTGATATTTTTAAGAAAGGCATCATGAGTTCCCTGTGCATTGACTTTATCAGGTTCGCAGTGCTGACAAAGTCAGTTGGTCATCTTTGACCATTAATATTTCTTCACTCGGGATTCATCTTGAGAAATGGTTTGGTAGAGTTAATGTTTGTATATCAGAGTACACGCCTATTAGTTTGCAAGGTCCAGAAAGGTGTTTTGACCAATTTGAAAATTACATCTTTGCGATTAAATGTGAAAATGTGGCGTAAGCGCCTGAAAGTTGCAAAACTCCGTTTAATGATCAGAAAATGGTGCCGATCGATTCCAAAGGCATGTTCAAGGTTCCTGAGGTGTTTTCAATGGTTAGTTGCATGAAAACAATTTTTGTTTTAGCCGGACCCACTTTGGGGCCCGACCTGACTTGTAGCTTCATGCATCTTTTTAGGCAAAGTTTTAATTGTTATTTTAAATCATGTGTTTTATGATTTAAGAGATATAGAAGGAGTTAGATAATGTTATAAGAGCAATATGGACATTAATGGTACATTGAAGTAGATGCCTGGCTATTTAATAGTTGAAAGGGCGTAAAACCAATGTTTTTGAATTTTGATAGCATTCTCCCAGGCAAATGGTTGGAAAATGTTAAAATGGCTCAAACCTTCAAAGTAAATGCAATTGGGAGGTGTAAAATCAATACCACGTAACCCTTGGAAGTGTCTTCATTGCTGTTCATGGTGTTTAAAAGGGGATTAAATAAATTTCAGCTAATGCAATTGGCATGTGCCAGCTCCCTCTTCACCATAATGGGGAAGGCTTAAGTTGAAACTCTCAAGCAAATGTAATTTAGCAGATTCACCAGCATTTCCTCCCTGCTGTGGTTTTTAGAAGGCATTTTATATTTCTTAAAACAAATGCAATCTACAGTCTTTGCCAGCTCCTCCCCTGCATTGGAAACAAAGGGCAGTGTAAGGCTTCATAAACTTTCAAGTAATTGCAATTTGGCAGGTGTATCGCTAGAGACTCCCATTTGGCGTGGCATGTAAAAGTGCAAGAGAAACTTTAAAGCTATTCGTTGGCTGGTGTAAAGCTAAAACCCCCCCTCTCCATGTGAAATTCTAGATCTGTAGTGTGGCAATAAAGGGGGCCAATAAACTTTTAGCAAATGCAAATGGCATGTTAAATGCCAGCCATAAACTCTCCTCCCCTATGTGAAAAATGTTGAAAAGGCTGAAGGAAACTTTCAAATGAATTAAAACCTTTGGCAGGTTTAGAGCCAACATTCTCCTCTCATGCATGGCATTGAAAAAGGACAATAGAAATTGTAAAGCAAATGCAGTTGGAAGGTGTGGAGTGAATCCACGACCAGAGCATCATCTGCTGTGTGGTATGTTGGAATGGCAAAGAAAACCCTTCAAAAAATGCACTTTGCCAGGCAAAATGCATTAATCCCACATTGGCTAGGTGTGGGAAAATTTATGTATTTAAAAGCAAAGGCCCACATAACCATAGTGTCAAAGCCTTGAAGGCTTTTGACACAAGTGCAAGCTTGACGCCCGGATGGACCCCACGCGCGTGTTCGCAAATCCTGAGGCGAGGAGGCTAGCCGACGACTAGTGGACCCCATGCGTGTGCACGGTTCTAGAGGCAAATTTTGCAAAGAAATGGTGAGTTAGCTGGTGAGCAGGTTTGTAGCAGATCAATGATGTGCACTGTTTCGTGAAGCAAAAGTGCACACCAGTTACCCATTGTGAAGCAGCAAAATGTTAAAGATCGTGCAGGTTCATTGAAGATCTATGGTTGGCGCTATTTCATGAAGAGAAGATGCATGCCAGTTACCCTTCATGAAATGGCGAAAGGTGATGTGGCAGGTCGGAGTGGCAATCCGACTGGCGGGTCCGAGTGTTTTGGTGACGACGTGACAGACAGGTGGCGATCCACGAGGTGGTGACATGGCAAACACGTGGCTGACATATGAGGTGTCATCCCAGGTGGAAAAAGGTGGATTTAAGAGCAAATCGTAGGTCACCATGTGGCAGGACGTAGGGCCAAAAATCAGGCAAAAATCAAAATTAAATATATAGTGCAGACTATAGTGTAAAAATGAAAAATTTAAATGATGGTCTGCATTCAAAGTTTAATTTGCTCAGAGGGTATTTTTTTCCCGAAATAGAAAGTATCATATACCGTTGGAAAGATCTGAAGATGACGAATCCATTTGTGAAGTTTGGTTCAACAAACATATGATATTTTGAGAGCAGTTTACACAGGAAGAAAAGGAGATTTATTGTAATTGGGGAAAGAGGACACTTGGCATGTGGTGATGCATTCTGGTCTTTTCCCTCTCCTTTATATTTGCATTTATTATCAATTGTAATCGTTCCATAATTTTGGAGGAAGTGCTCCAGATTTTCATGGTTTCCAATTCTGAGTTTTCTTCAAGATTGTACAGGGCAATGTCTGTTTTCAAGTAACGGAGTTTTAATTCTTGCTGTAGGTGTTATTTGTTGCAAGTTCTTATGTATGTAAGGCATGCATAAATTCACACAAATTTGTCTTTGAGATATATATTTCTTTGTTTCAAATTAAATTGTCAAGGAGGCTGAAATTTGTCATCTCGAGGAGATTGTTGTGATTATTTGCAGGGATTCTTCAAGGAAGAATTTAAATTCTATAATTTATCATGGATGATGGAGTATATTTTCAAGATCTGATGATTTTGTGAATGAGCTTAGTAATGCATTTATACAAGGCATTAATGTATGAATATTTAATGATGAAAATGGATTTGCAGTAGAAGTTTTCATTTACAGTTTGATGTATGACTCTGTTGCCCTTGGATAAGGCACCAGTCTTGCAATTCTGGGGATTCTCAGAGATCTTAAATAAAAAAAATCAGAATATCTTTCTTTGTTTTCTATTATGTGGAAATGTTACACTTATCTCATGCTTCAACTTAGTTGAGATGTCAATGTAGATCTAGCCCATCTACAGTAACCTCCTAGTTGTTAAGCTTTGTGAGATCTATCTGCTTTATTGATGTTGTCATATGTGGGTAAATGAGTCTGATTCAGTGCATCAAAGGGTATCCCCCCCTAGGTCTAGTAGAACCTGAAGTGCAGGAGGATCAATTAGGGTCCTATGTTATGTTGTCCAAGTCCTAATGTGTTTCATAGGTTGAAATTGGCCATTTCATAGAAGGATTGCAGGTGAACTTGGGTTAACCAGATTTGGTGAACAATAGGCTCAATTGATGAGGATGCAACAGTTCTTGATGCTTCAATTTATTTCCAAATCAACCAACCAACATACATTCATTGGTGTTTGGGGTCTTTAAAGATATCTCCCAAATGACCACAACTTTATCCAATTGTTTTTCAAACTGAACTGACCGTTGGAGAATCACAACTTACAAAAAGTGCAAAATTGTCATGACAACAAATTGACAATATGACAACTTTTGCATAATTCGACCAATTTAGACTCTAGAATATTATAGTCCCCCAAAATAATTACATTTGATTCTAAAAAATGAAAAATGACTCAAATAGACTTGTTGTCACTTGATCCCTCAATTAAATCCATTGTGACCCTTATTAACTCAATTTTCTCTACTAGACCCTAGATGACAATTTGACCCAGACCCTAGATGACAATTTGACCCAAACATGGACAAACTTGTCACACTTGTAGGACATTGAATTAGAAAAAGGACCCATAAGGTCTTATTAATTCCTTCTAGGCTAATATAAAATCATCTTATTCTTGGTTCATGTCTTCATAGGTAGGTGCTCCTACACCATACTCCCCAGGTGAAATTTGTCTCAAGTTCTCTTAGAGACCAACTGCTGCAAATCACCACCCTGCTTTTTGATATCTTCCTCCAATAGCCAGGTAGCTTCTGAGTCAGGAAGGCCCTACCATTTAACTAAGTGCTCAAAATAGGTCTTGTGCCTTGTTTTATTGGCTTCCCTACTATCCAAAATGCACTCCATCTTAGGTGGCTCCTTAGGTAGTAAGTGCTTTATCCATTCTTCACTTTCCTGAATAGATTCACCTGCACATTCTCCTGTAGTAGGACTCCTATACAATTTTAGATCAGACACATTGAATATAGGTGAAATAGAAATATCATCAAGGAGTTCAATTTTGTAAGCATTAGGACCATATTTAGCCAAAATTTTACAAGGTTCAATTCTTCTCATCATCAACTTGCTATGGCTTCCCTTGGGAAACTTGTCCTTGCTAAGATGAACCATGACCATGTCACCCACTTGGAACTGCACATCTCTCCTTCTCTGATCCACTCTTACTTTTACCTTTTGACTGTTTTGTTGTAAGGTATCTCTAACTTGTTGGTGCACCTCTTTCATAGCCTCTGCAAATTCATTAGCATGTCCACTCCTCTTGTCCAACCCCTGGACATATCTCAATTCAAACAATCCTCTTGGATGACTACCATACACAATCTAAAAAGGACTCAGACCTATACTTCTGTTTGTTGAATCATTATAGGCATACTCTGCCTAAGGTATCACCACATCCCAACTACTGCAATGATCCTTTGTTAAACACCTAAGAAGATTTCCCAATGACCTATTCACAACTTCAGTTTGGTCATCAGTTTGAGGGTGATAGGTTGAGCTAAAAGACAAATTTGTGCCTAATCTTTTCCACAAGGTTCTCAAAAAATGCCCTACAAACTTACTGTCCTGATCAAATACAATACTCAAAGGCAACCCATGGATTCTAACAATCTCTCTAAAAAACAATCCTGCAATATAGCTAGCATCATTTGTGGTTTTACAAGGAATAAAGTGAGCCATCTTGTTGAATCTGTCTACCACAACAAACACACTATCATGACCTGTCTTTGTCTTGGGTAATCCCATCACAAAATCCATACTCAAACTTTCCCATGGTCTACTTGGTATAGGCAAAGGTTGGTACAAACTTGCATTGGTTGCGACCCCCTTTGCTCTCTAACACATAATACAACTCTCTACAAACTTTCTGATATCAATCTGCATCTTAGCCCAAAAGTAAAACCTCCTAACTAGGTCCAAAGTCTTATTTAGCCCAAAGTGACCTCCTAAACCATCACTATTTTTCTCCTTTACTACATTATCCCTCATTGAACATCTAGGGATACATAATTGACATCCCTTGAACAAAAGACCACCCTGCAAGGTGTAGTCAGAAAATTCTCCATGAAAAGCATTTGCAAACTCACTGCATACCTTATACATTTCCTTAAAATCTTGGTCCTCTTCATACAATCCTTTGAGTGCTTCAACGCCCATACTTTGCAACTGCACTTCTTGCACTGTCAACACCCTCCTACTTAGAGCATCTGCAACCTTATTGGCTACCCCTTTCTTGTGCTTGATGATGAAGGTGTATTCTTGAAGACTTTCAACCCATTTCATATGCCTATGACTGAGCTTCTCTTGTCCATTCAAAAAACTAAGAGCATGATTGCCAATATACATAATAAACTCCTTAGGAAGCAAGTAATGCCTCCACTTTTCAGAGCTTGTACCATAGCATACAACTCTAAATCATATGAGGAATACTTCCTCTTTGCTTCATTTATTTTTTTACTAAAAAAGGCCACCGGTCTCCCCTCTTGGCTCAATACTGCTCCTATAGCCAAACCACTTGCATCACATTCAATGGTGAAGACCTTACTGAAATGAGGCAATACTAGGACTGGGTAATTGGCAACTTTTTGTTTCAAACACTCAAAACTCTTATCTTCTTCTTTGGTCCACACAAACTTCACCTTACCACCACCCTTGATGGTTTCTAACATAGGTGCACAAATATCACTGTAATTTCTAATGAATTTCCTATAAAATGTTGCCAAACCATGAAAACTTCTTACCTGTCTGGTTGTCTTAGGTGCAGGCTAGTTCAGAATAGCCTCTACCTTGGAAGAATCCATCTTCAAGTCACCCTTAGAGATGACAAAGCCTAAGTACAACAACTCCTTCTTCATGAAGTCACACTTTTCTAAATTTAACATCAACTTTTGCTCCTCCAGCCGCTTCAAAACTATCTCCAAGTGTTTCAAGTGCTCCTCCTTTCTCTTACTGCACCAATATGTCATCAAGGTAGACTACCACAAATTTCCCTATAAACTCTGCAACACTTCATTCATTAGTCTCATAAAGGTGCTAGGGGCTTTTGAAAGGCCAAAAGGCATCACAAGCCACTCATACAACCCTTCATTGGTTTTAAACATAGTCTTCCATGCATCCCCCTCTCTTATCCTTATCTGATGGTACCCACTCTTGAGGTCAATTTTAGAGAAAAAGGTGGCTCCCCCTAAATAATCCATTAGGTCCTCTATCCTTGGAATAGGAAACCTATATCTGATGGTTATCCTATTGATAGCCCTAGAATCAATACAAAGCCTCCATTTCCCATCCTTCTTTGGGGCTAAAATAGTAGGTACTGCACACGGGCTAAGGCTCTTTCTCACCAACCCTTTATCTAGGAGCTCTTGTATTTGCCTAGCTATCTCTTCATTCTTCTATGGGGTCATTTTATATGCTGCTTTGTTAGGAAGTACTACTCTCGATATGAGGTTAATCTGATGACTAATATCTCAGATAGGTGGCAAGGAATCAGGTATATCTTCCGCAACCACTCCTTTGTACCAGTCTAGCAGTTCCCTCACCGCCTTAGGTCCTATCTCACTCACACCCTTCTTCCTATCTTCCTTGGGCTTCACAATCAAAGAAAAACCTACTCCACCTTCCTCCTTTAGTGTATCAAGGAATTATTTTTCCCCTACCATCATTACACTAGATCCTACATGTTGTGGATCTCCTTCTACCACTAATTGTATCCTAAAGGTCACACCATCCTTTTGGAAAGAGTAAGCATTCTTTTCTCCATCATGATGAGCCTTTCTATCAATCTACCATGGTCTGCCAAGCAAAAGATGGCAAGCATCCATTGGAAGTATGTCACACAAAAGTTTATCCTTATACCCTCCAATACTGAACTCTACCCATGCTTATTCATTGATGAGTATGTGTTGCCCTTTGTTCAACCAACTGACCCTATATGGACAACTATGGGGTATTCTCTCTAAGTTCAACTTGTTTATTGCTTCCAAAGATACAATGTTATCAATAGACCCTGAATCTATGACAACTTTAAAAACCTTACCTTGAATCTTGTAGTTGAATCTAAACAAAGCCTTTCTTTGGGGTGGCTCAGTCTTCACTGGTTCCTTGATCAGTGTCCTCTTGATCATCAGGTTCTCTCCCATCTCTGATGTCAAATTCACTTCAGGAGATGTCACACTCCTTGCATCTTCTTGAGTCAAAGTGGTTCTCCTCTCACCACCATGAGATGTTGAGGCCTTCTCTGGACACTTGTAAGCTGGGTGCCCCATCTAATTGCAGTTATAGAATCTCATACTGGAGAACTTGGATCCTCTCCCCGATCCATTTGTCCCACCTCTTCCATTAGGTCTTCTCCCACAGTAGGATCCTCTGCTACTTGAGTCCCCAAATTCCTCTCCTTGGCTAGAATCACCACTAGACCTTTGGTTAGGACTTCTTATTCAAAAACTGCCTCTACCTCTGAAACTTCTCCCTCCTTTACCTCTATTACCCTGCTAATTTCTTTTTATTTTCTCTCCTTCCCTTAGGGCCAATTGAAAACACTTGTTCATTATCTCTGGTGCCAAGATACTAATCTCATCTTGGATGTTCATCCTTAGGCTATTCAAGTACCTGACCACTTTCTATGGCTCTTCTTCTTGTCTCTTTGATTTGAGACCGAGTTTATGAAACTCCTCTGTATATGAATTAACATCAAGGTCTCTTTTTCTAACATTCTACATTTTTTTGTACATCTGCACTTCATAGTCAATGGGCATGAATTGTGCCTTGACTTTAGCCTTCATCCTTTCCCAGGAGGTTATCATACTTTTTCCCTCCTTAACTCTCTCCCCTTGTACATAGTTCCACCATGTTAGACCATACCCCTTCAACCTTTCTTTTTCCTACTTAACCCCCTTATCTTCAAGGATTTCTTTGTACTCAAAATGACTGGTCAATGCTTCAATCCAGTCTATCACCTCTTTTGCTTCCATACTTACACTATATAAAGGCAACCCATCAATAGTGTCCCTATTGAATAATGTCAAGGCATCTATAAATACCCTTTGATCTGCAGGTATCTCCTCTACCTACTTAGAGGATTCACCATCTTCTTTATCCCCTTCTTCATTAGTTTCACTTCCATCTTCCTTATCCTTAGTCTTTTTCAATTCTTCAAGCTTGGACTCAAGCATCTCTTCAATCAAATTCTTCACCGCATCTTGTGACAAACTCTTAGGAGGCATTCTATCGACCCCTATTTCAATCTCTTCCTCTGACATACACTAAGACCACACCACCCAAGTGATCTTCAAACTCCTTCTTTGATACCAATATGATGAGGAGGCAACAGTTCTTGATGCTTCAATTTCTTTCCAAATCAACCAACCAACATACATCCTTCGATATTTGGGGCCTTTAAAGATCTCCCAAACAAACACAACTTCCTTTAATTGTTTTTTCAAACTGAACTGACTGTTGGAGAATCACAACTTACAAAAAGTGCAAAATTATCTTGACAACAAATTGACAATATGACAACTTTTGCATAATTTGACCAACTTAGACTCTAGACTATCATAATCCCCTATAATGATTACATTTGATTGTAAAACATCAAAAATGAATCAAATATACTTTTGGTCACTTGATCCCTCAATTTAGACCATTGTGACCCTTATTGACTCAATTTTCTCTACCAGACCCTAGATGACAATTTGACCCAAACATAGACAAACTTTTCACACTCCTAGGACATTGAATTACAAAAAGGACCCATAAGGTCTTATTACATTCCTTCTAGGCTAATAGAAAATCATCGTATTCTTGGTTCATGTCTTCATAGGTAGGTGCTCCTGCACCATCAATGCTCAACACAAATAACATGAATATAACCTCACACGCTACAACAACACATGCAGACCAAAACAATATCGGCTAAGACATAGTTTGGATCTAAATCAACACTACACATAAGAATAACCTCCAAAAATTATACCTCGAACATCCACAACACGCTACAATCACCATGAATGTCACATAACACAAAGAACACCACTGAAACAGGAAAATGATCAACAATGCACACAACAATCAATGCAGACCATCAAAATAGATAAAACACAATCTAGAAACATCCACAAGCAATGTGAATCACCATAGAAACAACCACAATAACACCACTTACTAGAATCACCATCATCAATATACTAAACCTCAAGAACACACGCTAAAATGACTGTGAAACTAAAAGATTCACTTGGGAACCTCCAAATCATGAACCATCTAAATTGAGGACACATATGAACGTCCCAAACACTATGCCAAATTTGCAAAGAAAGATACTGCAATTCTGGAGCAATGCGGAGCATAAACTAGAACAGTGAACAACATGAACAACTAAACAACCAACCTCAATACCAAAACTCATAACTTGATCAAATCACCATTTGGACCACTAAAAATTTAGCTGAATCAACTAGAGATACTTATCACAAAACCCACTAAACTGCATCAGCTCATTTGCAACATACTGACCAAACCAACTCATTTAATTTGACTACAACACTGAAATACACAGAAGAATATGTTGACATCAATGACAAAACATTATTCCAGCAAACTTCTCAGCAATATCCAAAAAAAACCAACAAAATTACATATTTTGTCAACTGGCCTTCTTAAGAATAGGCTTGGTGAATTTATAAGAGAGAAAATCTATTATTAACTAACTACCACAATCACTCCACTCCTTAAAATCAGAAGGATGACTTTTATTGAAAGCATAAAAACTAGGAAGAAAAAGGTTGAAGCAGAGTAGGAGTCTGCTCATGACAATTAATCTTCATTATATTCTCCTCCTATATCTACTCTACTAGTGGACATTGTGAGTAAATGAAAGGATAATTGTTCTCTAATTGAATCAAAGAGTGCTCAATTGCCATAATAGCTAGCTAGCTATTTGTAACTATTTTAACTCCTTCTAGGTCTACTGTATTTGATCTCTTCAAGGATCTATTGCGACTTGGCAACTATGTTTAATGCTTCCTGAACAACCTGAGACATCATCAATAGTTGCATTCAAGGGTTAATGTGAAAATATCCTTATTTATTCAAAATCAGTTAAAACATAACATTTATCATATTTCATAATAAAAAACACATTCATTTAGCATTCATGGAATTCACTCAAAAAGGCTTCCAGACATCAAATGATTGCTTAAATTTATAGTTTAAAACAGATGTAAGTCATATAATTCCATGTCTTTTAAAAATATAAATGAGTCTCAAATAGCCTAAAAGGTCTAAATAAAAGATAAAAAATGGAGCTCATTACATCTGATGTTCCAACGTCTCCTGCTGCTCAATGTACATGTTGTGGTTAGTAAGCACTCCATTGTCAACTAGGACCTGTAAATCAAAACTTCTTGTAGCTTCAACCAAGCATCAAAGTTCTTTTCCTATGTTTCTAGATCCTATGAGAGAAGGTCTAGTATTTTGTCAACTTTAGACTTTTCAAATTCTAGATTAGTAATCAGTGTGACTATAGAGCTTTGGAGATGTGTTTCCTAACTTAGCATTCTATCCATCCATTAACCAACTATCCTACTTCGTGAAGTGACCCATTATGCTTTCTTTATCACTTGTTCATCAATCGATGAAGCAACAGGCTCAATTATTTCTGAAGACTTTATTATTTTTGTTAGCACCATAGTGAGTTGTTCCACTTGTGCCTTAAATTCGCCTTTCTTGATCTTTTTTTCATTATATCTTGCCACAAGTGTATCCAAATATGATTGAGCATCTTCTATAGTACCTTCATGATTTTAATTTCCGAGTTCAATCTTATTGATGACATGATATATATACTGAATTTTATCAATGTCTGTGTCTAGAGGAGGCATCGTGATCTCGACATACTTGTTCTTGGACTTATCCACCTTGACTTGAGAAAGAGTCTTGGCCTTCTTTTTAGTTTTAGGCTTTATTGGAACCAACTGGCTAAAGTTGAAGTCATCTAGGGAGATGACTTGTTTCTTCCTCTTAGGAGTGTCTGAGATGACCCAAGGTGGTAAGGAAGAATCATCTTCAGCCACTGCAACCATTGTTTGGGATGGAGTTTCATGTCCTTGTATGACAATGGTTACAATAGGTGGAGTGGAAGTCACAACAATAGGTGAAACCTCTAAAGCGGAAGTATTTGGATTATGTGTCATCTCTGACATGAACTTGTCAAATTCATCAAGCATAGTGGTAGACACTTCAAAAACATTTGGGAAGCAAAAAAACACATTTTCAATGTTGTCCTGTGGAGTATCTAAGGCTGACTCACTGGTGGTAGAAGATGGAGTAGTATGGACAACCACTCTAGTTGCTATTGGAGTACATGAAATGGTAGAAGAAAAAGGTACATACTTAGAAGTAGAAACCAATGTGGGTATAGTAGCTGGAACAAGATTTGTTACCCGTCGAAAAGATCCTTGTGTATCCTCATGCTGAGGAGCTTTAGGAGTTCCTATCAATCATTTTTTATCATATTCTTCTTCTTGTTCCTCACCTAGTATTTCTTCCTTAGGTTGTTCTTCATCAATAGGTTCATCTTCTAATTCTCCTTCTTCTGATTCTTTTTAGTGTTGAGCAACTTGAGTAAAAGACTCACCTTGATCTTTTCCTTTATTCTTTCCCATGGTAAATTTTTATTTACGAGCCCTTCGCAGAGAAGTAGTGTCTTGTATATTCTTAGTTCTAAGCTTCAATTTATTACCAATAGGTCCAGCTGTATCATTCTCTTACCCAATATTGAATGGATTCAATTTAATTCCTTTACGTGACAACCTAATATTGGTGTTTGTGAGGATACTCCAGAATCTGGCTCTTATGGAAGTCACTTCCTCCTAGGACCATTAAATGAGTGACAATGGTGTTTATGAAATCCTTTAATCCACATACATTGCTTCCAAAATATTTGCATAATCCTTCATTCCTTCAAGGATATCTGCAAGATTAAGATTTTAAATTTTCTCTATAGTAAGATGATAGAAGCCAAGTCTTTTGATATCTTCTTTAGTTCTACAATCTATCTAGATATCCTCTATGCGATGCACATGAGTGTATCTCTTCAACTTATTCTTTATTCTCCTATAATCAAAATATTTCTTGGCTTTGAATAATCTCATTGTGACTCTTCTCATTTCTTCATTCATTGACTTGGCTTTGTATCTAGAAGAAATAGAATGTATCCCAAAGGTCAAGGTGAATTTGAAACAAGTCTTGTGAGAACTTGATTGCCATTCATGAACCACAACCATGTGTCAAGATAACTCCATGAGGATGATTTTATCAAAAGGGTACCTCAGAAGCATGAAGGGTTGATCATTAAAACATCCTACCTTGAGGTAGGTGAAAGTAGGAAACTGTAGGAACATACATTCATACTGGTTGACCACATCCCATGCCTCATTTGATACACTTCTTTTGAAGGTCTTTGTCAAGCATACATATATAATGATAGAAGAAAGCGTAATTGACGCTCCTAAAATGATGCAAGCTATTCTTCAGAACTAGTTGAAAGTACTATTCATGGACTGGAACCTGTCTTCTTTCTCCCTTTGTGGATAAACATAGAAAATGCCTCATTGATGTTGCAACATAGACCAATTATGAATTCATATAAAACTTTAGAGTGGTGGGTACCTTGGTGAGCTGATCACATAGTGCATCACTTATTTATTTGCCCCAGTAAATTTTATCTTTGTTTAGCCTAATGACATGAATGTATAGATACATCCACTCATGTTATGTATCAAAGATAAGACAACCCTTTACTCTGCTAAGAAGAGTAACCAAATTATTAAAATCCTCAATGAAATCACTGCGATGAAAGTTCTCAAGCCATCTAGAAATGGTAGGTCTTGGAGTCTTCCATCAATTATCATTCATATTTCTTCAACACTTGTTTGAGAGTTTTTTCATAATAGGCTTCAGATGTCTGCAAGTGTATATCAACATATCTATCAATGTTCAAATATTAGAAGATAGCGTCAAAGATATATCCATCCAACCTGATGATCTCTTTACCATCTACACCTTTGACACTTCTCTAATGATCAAAATGGTTGGCCACTGTAAGCACAAACTCAAGATTTTGTGCAGACATAGGAAAAGCTAAAACCTAGTGAATGCCATTGTTATTGGTAGACTCCATCTTATAGTATTGAGGTGGCTCTTTGGCCCTTTTGAGAAAATTCTCCAAGTCCACATGACCTATTTTAGTATCTTTGATTTTGTCAATCATAGATGATACTAAAGAAGGTTGAAAAATAGGATGTGGATCTTGCTTTTTTGCAGTGTCCCTCCTAGACTAAAATTTTGATTTATGCATCGATAGACATATATGGATTCTTATGTGATTTTTTGATTCAAGTTTATGATTCTATTTCTGTCTCAGATGATATTGATGATGCTAGATAACTTATGTGGGAATATTCTATTTGATGACTTATGTGGATGTTTGATATACCTTAGAATATATTGATGATGGACCTATATTTGATGGTTTATATGTGCTCATTATTTATGATGGATCATATTTCTTTTGGGATTTTGATGAAATATGATTACACTATCCCTACTCTATGGTTGATAACTAAGTTGATTCTTCGATGATTCTAATTGTCTTCTAGTGTCGTCATGATTAGAGACGATGCCATACCACTCATTGTGAGCACAATATGATGTTGGGATTCTCTATCACTTGCCTGATCATTTATGATGTATATATGTTGTATTGTGTTTAGTGGTGGATGCAGGATTGTAGGTATCAGACATCGAATCCACTTGGTCTTACAGGTCTAAGTGTGTCTTTATCCCAATGGAAAGTTGTTGGAGAAGGCATGTTGTTCCCTCTTCATACTCTAGGCTTAAGTTGTCTACCTTGTCAGTTTGTGTCGTGGTGCAAGTCGGTGGTTAGAATTGTCTTGTGGTTGTTAGGACCCTTATTGTGTGGTCTTGTGAGCATGGTTCTTTGATTAAATTAAGATTGATTTTATTGTATAGGTTATTAAGTGGTTAGATTAAGGTATTAACATTATTTGATAATTTATTATTTATTATTTATTTTTTGTATATTGGTTGGTATTATTTATTTATTGGGTTCTAATGTTTTTTTTAAGGAAATCGCTGGTAAACTTTTTAACGTGACCGGCGATGCTGGCATGACACGCCCTCCAGCTCCACGTGAAACTCTTTTGACGCAGAGCTATGAACCGGTGAGGCCACAATCGGGGGACCTCATCCCCACACTTCACTTGTTCAAACCAACGAGCACAATGGCCCAGTGAAGACACAAGGCATGTAAGCACAATGACCCAATAGGGGTTTGAACCTTGGTGGCCGCTTCACCAACGCAGTGTTTTAACCGTGACACTACATGTCCGAAGACAATTCTAATGTTTATTTTATTTTATTCTATTTATTTAATTTAATTGGTTTGATGATTTATTGTTTAATTGATTCTTTATTATCTATTTATTATTTAATTATGATTTATGATTTATTTAATTTAATTTAATTATTGTTAATTAATTAATTAATTAATTATTGTGGAAGTTTATTTATGTAGTTTTATTTGATTTATTATTTATCCCCTGGATATTATATTTATTACCTACCTTATTATCCTATTAGGTTTGATATATTATTAATTTACTGGTGTTTATAATACTATTATTATTAAATATATATTAACCTTTGTTATTATATGATTATTGGATATATTATATAACCTACCTACCTTTTTACCCTATTGGTTGAGTTGTGGGAGGTAAGTAAATACTATTATTAAATATTACTTGTCTCGATATTGTGTATGGTAGGTATATTATATAGTTTTTTAGAATATTTTGATTGGTTGATGACTTTATATAGTTTTGAATTAATTGTTTATTTATTGAGCTTTCTGTGAATGTTGCTGGGTTAGCTTTCGAGAGATTTTTGGCTTGCATTTGGAGATTTGATTTCATCGGAGCTTGGATTTGAATATTAATTGCTTGGATTTTCTCTATCTTAAATTTTCTTGCCATTAATCTGTTTTCCAAGTTGGAGCTTCAACTTTATTCTGCATATTGGTTTCCAGAAAAGCTCTGTATTCACGGTGTCTTCTCAAAGATTGATTTTAGGGATTGTTGGGGATTGGATATTGATATTATGTTGTTTTTATTTGAATGGGCAAGAGATTTTTGGTGATTTCCTTGTACAAGTGTTATGGGATAGATTTATGTGACTGTAATGTTGTATGTTGCTCTATGCTTGCTTGCACTGTGTTTGATGGTATGGATTTTCCTTCTTTTTGGTTTTATGGGAACCATGTTATCCTTTGTTTGGTGTAGTCAGTCATCATTGAATCCTATTTTATGTTTTGGAGTTGTATTCTGAGTTTTGGGCAAGTCTGAGTAAGTTTGTGTAAAGGAGGTGTTCAGAAATGGTGTTGTTTTCGATCACAAGATATAATAGTTTGTATTTGAGAATTGATTTGGATTTATCTTTTCTTCCCACACCTTCTTTAAGTGTTATCTATTCATTTTGTGAGCCCAAGAGAAATTCTAGGTAGTTTCATCAATCGATTTGTTTACTTCTCTAATTTTTGCTCTCTAGTCTCTATGCACTAATGTTTAGCATATATGCACTGATTTTTGGAATGGATGCACTAGGGAATGTACCCTATGCACCAATCTATCTCCCAAATGTGCCATTTTGTTCTTTTGATGCGTTGATCTACTTAGAATTATCAATTTTGTTAGTTTTGCTCATTGTGAATGCTTTTTTTGGATTTTGTGCTTTTACTAGAGGCTCTGTGTGATTGTTTTGGATTCTTAGAGAAGTCATTTGATGTTGTATTTCTCATTTCATTGTTGATTTTTTCTCCGATAAGATGGATAGTGCCTTATCATTGAGGGTATTGCTTATGTTGATTTTCTCTAGCAAGAGGAAAAATGCTTTAGTGCTGAGGAATGGTTATGAGAGCTCCAGTGGGATGATTATGCCTCACTATTATGGGTTGGTATTTATTTGTATTATATTTTGATATCATATATTTTCCTTAGTCCATTGTTGTTTTAATTTGGTGGAGGCTCTTGCCTGCATATGGGAGTATGATTCATAATATGTTTTAGTTTGTAATAGTGATGTTGTGATTGTGTTTTTGTCTTTTGAGAGCCTTCATGATGTTTTTGTGATGTTCTTTGTGGTTTATGTATCACCCTAAGGCCCTGGTCCATGATTAGGGGGGGTGGAATCTTGCATGTGTGGACAGGGGTCATGAGCAATAGATCGTTAGGGTCTATACCAACCAAGGAACCACATGAAGATTTTTCCTTTGTAATTGCAAGTGGTAACTTAAATAAATTGATTAGTGGTTTGGGTAATTAGGATTCACTTAATTAAGATAACAAATTTGAGTTTGTGCCCCAATGAAGAGTCTTAGGGAGGTTGTTTTGGGACCTAATATTGGGAATATCATTGGTGTGGTGAACCGATTTCCCTTGTTTGGCTCCAAGGTTGAGATAGATTCCAAATGAGGATATCATGTGATGACACTCTTCCCTACATGCGTCCATTATCTTTATTATTTGATTGCTGAGTATGCCTCTTGGAGTTTATTGCTTTTGTGTCAACCTCGTGATGTGTTTTGGTTATTGTATTCTTGATTGTTGTCTTGTGGATGTCATGTTGTGTCCCTTGGTTGTTAGGTATCAGCCTAGATCTTGAGTCTGAGTTGGAACCCCATGTCATCTCCTATCACCAGGGGTAGTTCCTATTTGGTCCCACATGGTCGGGTGGTTTGATGCCTTCTTCCATTGGGATGTTCTTCATTATATGCTTTCGTGCGTGGATATGGATTCTATGATTCTTCATTATGCCGATAGTTATGGAGTTGATTTCTATGTATTTGAAATAGTAAATTGTATCATGATGATATTGTAAATGCAAAGAGATTATGTACTATCATACCTTGCATTACTAGGCATTAGGACATGATGATGTAGAGACTATGTTCTTGTAATGGAATAAGATGTTGTATCCATCATATGATTCATGTTGTAGGAATGTTCATTATGAATGAATAAAATTTGAAATGGATAGCTATGTGTATCCTCATTGTAGAAAATGATGTTATGAGATAATCTTGTTATAAGAAATTTTATTTGGGAAGTAAACTAGTACTTGATGTATAGATTTTGCATATGGTCACGTATATGTTTATCTTGAAGAGACATGATGTGATTCCTAGGGAAATGATCTAGTCTTATTGTAGAAGATGGCTAGTTAGATCTATATTAAAAGAATGGAATAATTTATGTTATGGTGAGAACTAAAAGGATAGTGAAACATGTTTGAATATGCATATGATGTTAGTGATTGTCATGGTTAATAAAAAATTAATTGCCTCGAAAATGATTGTATTATGTGCATATGATATGTTAGATGGAGATGTGTTTATGAGTTAAAGTTGTTTAAGTAGTGATGTTGAGATACCCTAGGGAATGAATGAATAGATGAAAGTATGAAATAAGAGGTAGTTTCTATGGCTTTATATGTTTCTATGAATATGGTTGTGTTCATGATATTCGATGCATTCATGTAAATGTTGATCTATGATCTCAAGTAATGATAGTTATTTATGTTGCATTTGTAGTTTATTTTTAAATTTCTCTATGTGTTAGTTAGTTTAGTTATTTTCTCTAGGGTATTTTGGTAGGCATCACATCAGGTATCAGAGCCCATGTTCATACATTGGGTACTCTGGTTTCACATGAACCCATTGTGCATATTAGCAATAGTATGGGGTAGCCTGACAGTTTATCCCTACTTGTTATTTTCTTGCTTTTGTTGTGCTAGCTTTTAGCTCATAAGTTTCTTTTGCATCTTGGTTAGAAAAGATTCCTTCTATAGGTAGAGGTTGTTGTCATGGTGGTCGTATAGGTACTCAACGATATCCTTGTACTATGGTTTCTGAAGAGTCACACGATGAGGAGAAGCAACGGGAGAAACAAGTTGGTAATGTAATTCCATAGTTGGTTATTGTGCTTCAGGATCTTGTTGGTCACTTAGGACCGAGACAGGAGGAGAATTAATATGAGGAGTCTCTCCATTCAGTTCATTAGGAGAGAGCAGTCATGTTCGCCTCATAGGATAATAAATGTTGTTGTGGATCAAGAGGTAGCAACAACTAGTCATATGAGAGATATCTTGAGATCCCGTCCCCTACTTTCATTGGTTCTGACAGTGGCTTGGACGTGGAGATTTGGTTATTGGATTTGGGTAGGTGTTTTGATATGCATCTATATAGAAATAACACCAAGGCTAGGTGTGCGATTATGCATCTTCAGGATTTTTATTTTACTTGGTGGCATACAAAGGAGAAGAAGCTTTGTTTGGACATTGTGATAGTCTCTTGGGAGTTGTTCCTCGAGTGTTTCTGTGCTCATTTCTTGTCAGACCTTTGGAGGCAGTGTAGGGCTGATGAGTTCAAAGATTTGAGGTAGTGGAACATGATAGTTGATCAGTATGAGCGTAAGTTATTTGAAATTAAGCAGTATGCTGGGATAGCAAAGGATGATGTAATGCTTGTGCAAATTTTGTTTAGAGGTCTTAATGACTGTATCAGTGGCAGTGTTTGGGTTTTTGAGCCCAAGTCCATGGAGAAGGAACGTCTAGTGAAGGATAATCTATCTTTGGCATTGGGAGGCACACCAGGAGTGCAGACTATTAGTGCTCTGGCCTCAGGATCAGTTGTGAGAGGTTTTTAGGCACATGTTTCATGTCATGCTAGGAGTCATCCTTTGACTTTCAAGAGTAGATAGCGGTCTTGGAAGAAGTTTATGTGGAGTCAGGGTTTTTCTCATGGTGCTAGATCACAGCCAGATAGAGATCATAGTAGGCAGCGTGATAGACATTCATATCCTTCCCAGCTAGCTCAGAGTTCTCAGTAGCAACCTAGTAGAGGTAGTGTTCAGTAGTCCGATGCACCTTAAATTACCCAAGGATTTAGTAGAGTTTCTTCACTTGTGGACAACAGGGTCACTTTGCATCTCATTACCCTTGGAGATCCATACAAATTTCTGTTCAGAGGCCAGCTATTTTTGAGCCTACAGTAGGTGATGTAGGGACACCCCATTGTCTATTTGTGGCGGTTTATAACTATCAAGATGAGCACAAGGCTACAATTGTTGAGACTACAGGTGAGATGGGTGGTATCTCTTTATCAAATAAATTATTTCATTTCTCCTTCAGTAGTAGAGCGATGCGGGCTTGCTGTGGTAAAGCAAGGTGATAGGTGGCAGCTTGACCTGGCTACGAGGTCCAAGGTGATAGTTGATTCCTTTGTGCATGGTTGTGTGTTATATTTGGGAGTTTGTACCACCTTAATGGATCTTTGTGTTCTCTCTTTGGGTTCCTATGGTGTTGTGCTAGACATGGATTGGATTGAGGCTCATCAGGCTAGATCAATTTCCATGGCAAGAGGGTGCAGTGTCTAGATGATAGTGGAAATAACATGGAGATAGTGGGTATTTAGCAATCCATTTCTCTTCGCATGATTTCTGCTATGCAGTTGAAGCGATGTGCATGATAGGGTTGTAAACTATTTGCAATGAGGGTGAATGAATTGGATGAGGGAGAGAATCGTGATGATCTGTTTTGTCATCATCCCATCCTTGAGTAGTTTTCATATTGCCAAATCATGAAATTGATTTTTTGGATAGATTTGATTCTAGGTGCAAAGCCTATATCTAAGGCTCCTTATCAGATCACTACTCAGGAGTTGAGTGAGTTGAGATTGCAGTTGGAGGAGTTATTGGCTAAGGGATTCATTTACCCCATTGTCTCTCCTGTTAGCAATGGTTAGGAAGGAAGACCAAGAGGGGGGGGTGTGAATCAGTCGTCACTGGAATAACTTAAACACAAAACACAGATATGATAAACTGTAGTAATAAGACAAATAAGCAAATTGAAAGCACAACACACAATACCAGAATTTTGATGTGGAAAAACTAGTTAAGGGAAAAACCATGGTGGGAACCTACCCACAGTAAGATGATACTCTGTAGTAGTATGTAAAAATATTACAATGGGGAATGTAAATGCATTCAGGCACACTACCTAAAGATCACTGCTCAAATGATAATTGCCTGAAAGACTACAACCCTCAGGGAAGTCTCACTGACTTACAATAAGATTCATATTACAATCCGGAAGAAATGAACTGAAAGAATAACATCTCCAAATGCCTGATTACAGTTCTGGTTAAGCACAAATTTCTGCTCTGCAACACCAATCTCTCCTCAAGCTCAACACCAAAGGATAAATCACTTGTTCACACATAAACCTCTTTCTAATAATGAAAACTTCACATCAACACCTAAATTACATGAATATAACACCTATATATACAAATCATCAACCTTGATAACAAGATCGGCTAAACCCTTAACCCTCAATTACAAAATTACATCACACGATACACAGATTGACCACCAGACCAATATAATGGTTTAGATAGCATAACATGGTCCTAAAAAAAATTCCCAAATGCACAACGCCACTAGAAATCATGCCAAGATCAATCGCAACATGCTACACCACCAAGAAAACCATATAGCATGAAAATCATCACTGGTTCATAGAAACCATCAAAATCTTACACAATGATCAATGGGGATCATTAAAATAAATAGGGAATGACTAGGAAACACCAACAAATATGGTAGAATCATCAGGAACAATTGCACCAACACCACTTATCAAATCTTCATCGGTCAACGACTGAAATCTTAAGAACACAACCAATCGGCGATTTCCATGAAGAAAGATAACTTGCGGATCACCAAATCATGATCACACCAAAATATATTAGAGGACATACTGAGCTCTGCAAAACAGTGATAAAAAAAACAAAACAACAAACCAGATCATAAGATCTTCCAAATCTGCAATTACCAGAGCAATACACAGGAATATGTTGACATCAATGACAACAACATATCCTAGCAGCAACAATGACGAACAATATCCAACATCTCCATGGGGTGCACCTATGTTGTTTGTGAAGAAGAAGGATGGATCTCTTAGGTTGTGTATTGATTACATACAACTTAATAAGGTGAGGGTGAAGAACTGATATCCTTTATCAAGAATTAATGACTTGTTTGATTAGATTAAGGATGCAAAGGTCTTATCTAGATAGACCTTAAGTCTAGGTGTCACCAATTGAGGATTCATGAGTCGAATATTCATCGTACAACATTCTGCACTAGATATGGACATTACGAGTTTATAGTGGTGCCTTTTGGTCTCACTAATGCCCCATCAGTTTTCATGAGCTTGATGAATGGAGTTTTTTAGGTGGTATCTCGATAGGTTTGTGCTTGTATTTTTTGGCCAGAACAATGAAGGAAAACTAAGAGGGGGGGTGAATCAGTTTTCTACCGAATCTACTAACTCAGCCACAAATAAAAATCTGATAAACTGTAGCAACAACAAAGATAAGTAGATAGATAACACAACACACAACACCAATATTTTGACATGGAAAAACTAGTCAAGGGACAAACCACAGTGGGAGCCTATCCACAATAAGATGATACTCTGTAGTAGTATGTGTAAATATTACAATGGGGAATGCACCAACATTTAGACACACTTCCTAAAGCTTACAACTCAAGATACAATAACCCAAAAGGCTACAACCCTTAGGGAAGGTTCACTATCTTACAAGGAAGTCTCACTGACTTACAAAATGATCAAACAACAATCCAGAATCAAAGGAAATGCAATAACAACATTTGATAATGCCTAATGATAGTTCCGGTTAAGCTTATATGTCTGCTCTGCAACACAAATCTCTGCTCAATACACCACATTGAAAGATGAGTCCTTTGTTTGCACATACATCACTCTCTGATAATGTAGTAACAACCTTGAAATACTAAATTACATGACTATACCATCTATTTATACAAATCATCAACCTTGATAACAAGGTTGGCTAAACCCTCAACTCATAATTACAAAGTTACATCACATGATACAAAGATCAACCACCATACCAATATAATGATATAGATGATATAACATGGTCCTAAACCAAATCTCCAAATGCTCATCACCACCAAAAATCATGCCAAGATCAACTGCAACACGCTACACCACCAAGAAAACTGCATAACACAAAGAACATCACCGGTTCAACAAAATCACCAAGAATTCTCACAATGGTCAATGCAGATAATCAACATAAATAGGACTCAATTAGGAAAGACTATCAAGCACGTTAGAATTGTTGGAAATATGAAGGAATTGATTATGCGTTGCATTGATGTTTTGTCATTGATGTCAACACTAGCTATTATGATTGGTTACCGACAGACAAATTTTGGTTATCGGTAGAAGAACTAGTGTTACCGGTAGAAGGGACTATTAGTTGGATACTATCGACATTTTTGGATCAATGGAATATGTATGGTTTGATGTTTCTGGAGTATGTTTTGGTCAGTTGGTATTGACTTGATGATCAAATGCTATCATACACTCTAGTAAGCCTATACCGGTAAGGGTTAAAGGTTTTACCGGTAGAGCGTTTACTGAGAATATTTGACATGATACATAAGTGGTGTTGGTGCGGCTTCTAGATGGAATTCAGGATGCAGAAGGTGATCCTTGATCGTGCCTCGACTGATTGGAGATATTTCTTTGACATGCTGGACCCAAATTAGGTCCGGAACCTATCTAGGTTATGGACCGGTATCATGTAACGTGTTCTCTACACGTTACCAGGATGATTTATGGATTGGTTAATATTGTTTTGATCTAAAGCTGACATGGCATATCATTTTAATATGGATGTATGTAATGATCTTACTGTAATATCTTTTAGGTGGCTGACCTAATTGGTTTAGGCCTTAGGGTTTGTATAAATTAATGTAAGATCTCATTGTAGATCATGATCGTGGTCATGGAATGAAAAATCATATGCGAAGGAGATTTGGTCGATCATAGGTGATCAAATTGGGTTAATGTAAGAGGTCAAAGGCCTCTGGTATTGAGCTTAATTGAGACTGTAATCAGGCATGGTAGATGCTATCACTGGAAGTTCATTCTTTTGGATTGTTGTCCAATTATATTGAGGTGGTTATAACCTATATGTAGTCAGTGAGACTCCTTTGTAATGAGCAGTACGCTCTAGGCAGTGTGCCTTCCTGCATGTGCAGGCCCCTTATTGTACCACATACTTTCTGCTGAAGTATTATCTGACTATGGGTAGGAAATATCATAGTTTTTCCTTTTACCTGGTTTTCCACGTACAAATCACGGTGTTATGTGTTATGGTTGCATTGTGTTAATTCTCTATTTTATTCTTAAGTTTTATTGCTTACCGGTATCTATTTTTTCTATTCCGGTATTCAATGTTTATGTTATCCATTTAAAGGTTATAAAGTGGTTTAATTAATATAATCTATTGACAATTGATTCACCTCCCCCCCCCCCACCCCTCTTAGTTGTCCACCGGTTATTCTAACAATTGGTATCAAAGCTTTGGTCCTCTTTTGTAGAAGCTTAACCGCTTGAGGTAGATCCTATGGCAACTAATACTTCAAATCCATTGGCAACTATTTTCAAAAGAGAAATCCCTAAGCTTGATGAAACAAACTATGGGATATGGAAAATTTGAATGGAGACTCATCTTAGATGTATTGGCAAGGATATTTGGGAGATCACTGAGAAATGATATAGACCTTATGATCTGACATCTGACAATCCTACTCGTATAGACTCGGACAAAAATATTGAAAATGATTGCAAAGCTAGAGAAGCCCTCCTGTGTGCACTCACTGATCAAAAAATCATGGGATTGACTGATAAATCATCTACAAAGGTTATGTGGGATAAATTGCAAACTCTGAATGAAGGTGACCCTACTGTCAAAATTGCTAAACTTGATGGTTACCGGGTAAGATATGAGAGCTTGAAGATGGAAGATAATGAAAGAATTGCTATAATTATGAAAAGAGTAAATGAGATTGTCATGGAAATTCAATGTTGTGGAGGATCTCTGAGTGAATATGAAATAGTTTCTAAAGTTTTGAGAGCCCTACCACCGACTTACAAGATGAAGGCTACTGCAATTAATGAATTGAGAACAATGGCAAACACTTCAGTTAACAAAGACATTGTGATTGGGAAATTATGTGCTTTTGAGCTTGAAGAATTTGGATCCTCTAGAGCTACAAAGTCTGAACCTGCTTTTCATGCATCATCATCTACCGACAAAAGTGATTGGAAAGCCTATATGCAAAAGAATTGGAAGATATGAGGGAAGAGGATGAAGAATTTGAGCAAATTGAAGCGTTATTTTCTAGAAGAGTACCTAAAGGACCGACATGAAGTAAGTATGAAGGAAAAACACCTTTTAAATGTTTTGCATGTAATAAGATTGGTCATTTTGCATCTAGATGTCCTGAAAGGAATGCAAGATTTGAAGAAAGAGTTAAGAAATCATTTAAGCCTAATCAGAACAAATATATATTCAAGAAAAACAAACTATTCTACATAGTGGATGAGGAAGGAGTAAGTGATGACTTAGAGGATGAACTGACATGAGACTCTGCTAGTGGATCCGACAATGGAAAGGAATGGGTGTTCTATGCTTTAAAGGACGATGAACCAAAATCGGCTATCAAGAATGAAGAAAAGGCCCTGGAAGCAAAAGTTGAAGACAAGGATGAATGGGTAATTGATAGTAGATGCTCACATCATATGAATGGAGATTAAAAAAAAATTCTATCCCTGCAAGAATACAATGGCAGCCAAGTCAGATTTGGGGATGACAAAGCATGTATGATCAAAGGTAGAGGTATTATTTCTCTGGATGGCAAGCATACTACTGATAATGTCTATTATGTAGAAGGTTTAAAGCATAATATTTTAAGTGTTGGTCAATTGGTGGATACGGGATTCCAACTTTAGTTCAAAGATAGAAAATGCAAAATCATTATAGATGTTGGTTTGGAGATTGCAACTGGTACTCAGACTGGAGGTAATATCTTTCACTTGAACACTGGTAATAAGACATGTTTGCTTTCTCATATTGATGAGAGTTGGTTATGGCATAAGAGGTTGTGTCATGTTAATTTTGATTGTATTGTTAGGATCAGTTCAACAAAGGCAGTTAGAGATATACCTAAGATTATAAAGCCTCATAATCCAGTATGTAAGGAATGTCAACTGGGAAAGCAAGTTAGAACTTATTTTAAGAGAATACATGATAAATCTAATGATGTTCTTGATTTGATTCATATTGACTTATGTGGTCTAGCAAGGACCAGAAGCTTTCAAGGTGATAGGTACTTCATGCTAATAATTGATGATTATTCTAGAATGATGTCAGTGACTTTTCTAAGGGAGAAATCTTAAGCTTTTGAGAAATTCAAGATCTTGAAAGCAAAGGTGGAAACAAAAACTGGAATGAAAATCAAATGTTTGAGATCAGATCAAGGCAGTGAGTTCACATCTCATGAATTTAACAATTTTTGTGAAATAAATGGAATTAGGAGATAATTATCTACACCCCGGACTCCTCAGTAGAATGGAGTAGTGGAAAGGAAGAATATAACCATTTTGGATGGAGCAAGAACCATGATGATGGAAGCCAAATTGCCTCACATCTACTAGAGAGAACTAGTGAGTACAACAGTCTACACATTCAATAGAGTTCATATCAAAGGTGAAACCAGTAAGACTCCTTATGAATTATGGTTTGGACATACACCTACTGTTAAATATTTTAGATTTTTTGGAAGTAAATGTTATATCAAAAGGGATGATTCAATTGGTAAGTTTGATCCTAGATGCGATGAAGGTATATTTCTTGGATATTCAATTCAGAGTAAAGCATATAGATGTTATAACAAAAGATTGTAGAGAATTGTGGAGAGCACAAATGTGAAAGTGGATGAGAAATACAAAGATCAATCTATATCATATGACAGAGAACCGACAGTGGAAATGATCATAACTAAATCGACAATGCCTCAATTGGTACAAGAGACTGAGATAGTTACACCGGTACAATCAGAAAGTTCAACTGTGACTGATGATTAGAACAGTGAACCTGAAGTTCAGAAGACACCAAGGTATGCAAGATTAAATCATTCTGAAGATCAAATCATTGGAGATAGGAACAAGGGAGTTATGACAAGAAGAAGACTGACAAATGAAGAGGTATTTCTTATTTCTCAAATTGAACCGACATCTGTTATTGAATCTTGTAAAGATAAACATTGGTTAAAGGCTATGGAAGATGAATTAGATCAGATAGAGAAGAATAAGACTTGGACTTTAGTTCCCTAGCCTAAAAATAAGAATGTTATTGGAACTAAATGGGTTTTTAAAAATAAACTAAATGAGGATGGTCAAGTTGTAAGAAACAAGGCTAGACTGGTTTGTAAAGGATATTCTCAAATGGAAGGAATTGATTATGGTGAGAAATTTGCACCAATAGCTAAAATTGAAGTTGTTAGACTATTTCTTGCCTATGCAACATACAAGAACTATAAGGTCTATCAAATGGATGTTAAATGTGCATTTTTGAATGGTGAACTAGAGGAAGAAGTATACATTGAGAATCCTGATGGATTTTTACTAACAAATGACAAAGATATAGTTTGCAGGTTAAGGAAAGCATTATATGGATTGAAACAAGCTCCTAGAGCTTGGTATGCAAGGTTGGATAAATATCTTTTCAAGCTTGGTTTTACTAAAGGCAGTGCTGATGGTTATTTATATTAAAAGATCACTGGTGATGATATTCTAATTATTGAAGTATTTGTTGATGATATCATTTTTGGAGGTGAAGATAAATTGTGCATGGAATTCCCTAATAATATGAAGAATGAATTTGAAATGTCTATGATTGGTGAGATAAGATTTTTCTTAGGTTTGCAGATTAATCAAACTGACAAAGGCATTTTTATCTGTCAAACTAAGTATCTAAGGGAATTGTTGAAGAAGTTTGGTATGGATAATTCAAAACCGGTAAGTACTCCTATGGTGACAAGTGAGAAATTATTTATCAAAGACACATCTGCACTGGTAAATTCGACAAGGTATAAGTCTATGATTGGTGGCTTGTTATATCTAACTCAGACTAGACCAAATATTATGAATGCAGTAAGTATTGTTTCAAGATATCAAATTAATCCTAAAGAAAATCATGAATGTGCAGTAAAGAGGATATTCCAGTATTTGCAAGGAACAATAGAATATGGCTTATGGTATTTTAGAGATGATGATTTCACTTTATGTGCATATATAGATTCAGATTGGCCAGGAGATATTGATGACATGAAGAGCACTTTTGGTGGAGCTTTCTTTCTTGGAAAGAAATTGGTTTCATGGATCAAAAAAAAACATTCATGCATTTCTTTATCTACTGCAGAAGCTGAATATGTTGCAGCAACAAATAATTGCACTTAAGTCTTGTGGATGAAGCAAATATTGAAGGATATCAAGGTAAATTGCAGTGAACCAATAGTTATCTATTGTGATAACTTTGTAGATATTGACATATCTAAGAATTTGGTATTTCACTCTAAGACTAAGCGCATTTCAATAAAATATAACTTTTTGAAGGAAAAGGTGGAAGAAAAGGAAGTCAAATTGGTTTATGTGAACACTAAAGAGCAGATTGCATATATATTCACTAAACCACTGTATAAGGAATCATTTGAATATTTGAGAGATAGGTTAGGGGTATCCACCCCTCCGATAGAAACTTAACTGATGGAGTAGAGAATCAGTTTGGTATGCATCATCAACTTTATCCTTTGCTCCAGATTGATGTAGTGGTGCTACTACTCAGGGGGAGTAGTCAGCTTTGAGATTCATAGGATTTTGATATCTATGTCATATCTTTGGCATTGATGTTAAAGGGAGAGAGTTATATGTAAAAAATAATGTCATAATATGTCATATGGGAGAGAGATTCAGATCAGTTTCAGATTGGACTGCACTCCTCAGGGGGAGTTGGATTTTTTAGTTTTTCATTGTTATATCTTCTATGAGAAATGTTTGGCATTTCTTGGCACTTAGATGTTTTCTTTTTCACATCTAGTGTTGCCATCAATACCAAAGGGGGAGATTGTTGGAAATATGAAGGAATTGATTATGCGTTGCATTGATTTTTTGTCATTGATGTCAACACTAGTTGTTATCATTGGTTACCGATAGATAGCTTTTGGTTATTGAGAGAAGAACTAGTGTTACCGACAGAAGGGACTATCAGTTGGATACTATTGACATGTTTGGATAAATGGAATATGTTTGGTTTGATGTTTCTGAAGTATGTTTTGGTCAGTTGGTATTGAATTGATGATCCAATGCTATCATACACTCTAGTAAACCTATACCAGTAAGGGTTTAAGGTTTTGCCAACAGAGCTTTTACTAGGAATCTTTGACAGGATGCATAAGTGGTGTTGGTGCAGCTTCTAGATGGAATTCCAGATGTAGAAGGTGATCCTTGATTGTGCCTTGATTGATTGGAGATATCTCTTTGGTGTGGTGGATCCAAATTAGGTTCGGTACCTATCTAGGTTATGGACCGATATCATGTAACGTGTTCTCTACACATTACCAGGATGATTTATGGATTGGTTAATGATGTTTTGGTCTAAAGCCGACATTGCATATCATTGCAATATGAATGTATGTAATGATCTTTTTTTAATATCTTTTAAGTGGCCGACCTAATTGATTTAGGCCTTAGGGTATGTATAAATTGATGTAAGATCTCATTGTAGATCATGGTCATGGTCATGGAATGAAAAATCATATGCGAAGGAGATTTGGGCGATCATAGGTGATCGAATTGGGTTTATGTAAGAGGTCAAAGGCCTCTGGTATTGATCTTAACCAGGATTGTAATTAGGCATGGTAGTTACTATCACTGGTAGTTCATTCTTCTAGATTGTTGTCCAATTATATTGAGGTGGTTATAACCTCTCTATAGTCAGTGAGACTCCTTTGTAATGAGCAGTATGCTCTAGGTAGTGTGCCTTCCTGCATGTGCATGCCCCTTATTGTACCACATACTTTCTACAGAAGTATTATCTAACTGTTGGTAGGCTTCCCACCGTGGTTTTTCTCTTTACCGGGTTTTCAACGTACAAATCATGGTGTTATGTGGTATGGTTGCATTGTGTTAATTCTCTGTTTCATTCTTAAGTTATATTGCTTACTAGTATCTGTTTCTACTATTCCGGTATTCAATGTTTATGTGCTTCGGTTAAAGGTTATAAAGTGGTTTGATTAATATAATCTATTGACATTTGATTCACCTCCCCCCTCTCAGTTGTCCACCAGTTATTCTAACAAGAATGATTAGTAACAACTGTACCGACACCACTTATCAAATCTTCATCAATCAACATCTAAACCTCAAGGACACAACAACTGTCACAAAGAAAGATAACTTGCAGAGTACCAAATCATGAACCCACTAAAATGATGATACATAAGATCATACCAAACAATCTCCCAAAATCTTAGCTCAAGATCCGATCACACCAGAATATATAAGAGGAAATACTGAACTCTGCAAAGCACTGATTAGAAAAATAAACTACAAACCGGAACATCTGATATAATCAATTAAGCTTTCTGAATCACCAAAAACCAATACAAAAGAATATAATGATACTATAAATAATCCATACACCAAACCATGATTCTAATAAACCAATCTGAAATCATCAGAGTAGGAATATGTTGACATCAATGAATACACCATATCCTAACAGCATCAATGTCCAACAATCTCCCCCTTTGGCATTGATGGCAACATATGAATGTGAAAAACAATCAATGCAAAGAAGGAAAACATCTCCAGCAAAATTCCCCTAAGATCAAGCAGATAAAACCATTTTTTCACATGCTTCTCTCCCACTTTGATAACATTGCCAAAGATCTCAAAATAGAAAACTAGACTCTCCCTCTTAGACACACTGCTTACTCCAGTAAAGTAGCAACACCAACTCATCAATCTGGACAAAGAGATAAGACTGTGAGGTCCACCGGATTGATGCAACTCAATGTATCTGGTTCTCATCAAGAGGGGTAGATACCCCTAACTTATCTCTTCAATAGACTAATGTATACGCAGGCAAAGGCTTAGTAAAAATATCAACAATTTGTTCCTTTGTAGATACATATTCTAGCTTCACTTCCTCTTTATTGACTTTTTCCTTCAAGAAATGATACTTGATTAACACATGTTTAGTCTTTGAATGTTGCATGGGGTTGTTTGACATATTAATAGCACTGGAATTATCACAATATATGACAGTAGGCTCATCATAGATAACTCTGATATCCTTCAACATTTCCTTCATCCAAACTACTTGAGTGTCATTGCTAGCAGTAGCAATGTACTCAACTTCAGCAGTAGATAAGGACACTAAATCTTGTTTCTTACTCACCCAAGAAACCAATTTCTTACCCAAAAAGAAGGCACCACCGAAGGCACTCTTCCAGTCATCAACATCACCAGCCCAATCAACATTAGTGTAAGCACATAACATGAAATCATCATTCCTAGGATACCACAAACCATAATCCATAGTCCCTTTCAAGTATCTGAATATCTTCTTTACAATAGTGACATGACTCTCATTTGGATCAAATTAATATCTATTAGCCATGCACACTACATGCATAATGTCTGGTCTATTTTGAGTAAGATACAATAGTCCACCAACCATATATTTGTATGAAGACTGATTAGCTTTCAGAGATTCATCATTTTTAGACAATTTGCAGCCAGTCACCATAGGAGTTCCAACCAGTTTGGAGTCATCTAATCCAAAATTCTTTAACAATTCCTTCACATACTTAGTTTGAGGTAAATATACCTTTTCGAGTCTATGAAATCTACAAACCTAAGAAAATTTTCATCTCTCCTATCATAGACATCTCAAATTCTTTCTGCATATCACCGACAAACTTCATACTTAAGTTATCATCTCCTCTAAAGATAATGTCATTAACAAAAACTTCAACAATTAAGATGTTATCATTCTCAATCTTGAAATATAGATTACTATCAACGTATTCTTGATTAAATCCCAATTTCATAAAATACTTATCCAATCTATCATACCAGGCTCTAGGGGCTTGTTTCAATCCATAAAGAGCTTTCTTCAGTTTGCATACCATGTCTCCATCATTTGATAATGAAAATCCATCCGGTTGCTCAATGTAGACTTCTTCCTCAAGATCACCATTTAGAAAAGATGACTTGACATCCATCTGATATACCTTGAAATCTTTATAGGCAGCATAGGCAAGCAACAATGTAACAACTTCAAGTTTGGCTATCGGGGCAAATGTCTCCTCATAATCATTTCCTTCCTTCTGTGAATATCCTTTGCATACCAGTCTTGCTTTATTTATGACAACTTCACCGACTTCATTTAATTTGTTCCTAAATACCCATTTAGTACCAATCACATTCTTGTCTTTAGGTCTAGGCACAAGCTCCCATGTGTCGTTATTTTCAATTTGATCTAATTCTTCTTTCATAGCTCTTATCTAATTTTCATCTTTGCAAGCTTCCACAACATCTTTAGGTTTAATTTCAAAATAAAACATACCTCTTTAGCAACTAGCCTTCTTCTAGCCATCACACCTTTATTTTTATCACCAATAATCTGATTTTTAGAATAATTCAATCTTACATACCTCGGGGTCTTCTGGTTATTCTCACTTTCAAGTTCCTACACCTCTCCACTAGCAGCAACAACATCCGGATTAACAATCTCTACTAGATCATTCTACTTTAATTCTTAAGTCTGAATAGGTGTTAGAACAATATGCTGACCATCATCATAACCACATGCTCTGATTTCTTTTCCATGGTTCTCATCAACCTTCACATTCACACTTTCCACTATCTTTCTTAGTCTTTTATTGTAGCACCGATAGGTTTTGCTCTTTGTTGAATATCCCAAGAAAATTCCTTCATCACTTCTTGTATCAAACTTTCCTATATCCTCATCTCTCTTGATATAACACTTGCTACCAAAAATTCTGAAATATCTCACAATAGGAACATGACCAAACCATAGCTCATAAGGAGTCTTACTGGTGTCACCTTTTACATGAACTCGGTTGATTATGTAAATAGTATTGCTAACAAATTCTCTCTAATAGATCGTCAGAATATTCCCTTCAATCAACATAGTCCTTGCAACATCCAAGACATTCATGTTCTTCCTTTCAACAACTCCATTCTACTATGGGGTTCTGGGAGCATATAATTGTCTTCTAATCCCATGCTTCTCACAGAATGAATCAAACTCACCAGAACAAAATTATCCTCCTCTATCAGATCTCAGACATTTCACCTTCAATCCAATCTTAGTCTCAACTTTTGCTTTCAATATCTTGAATTTATCTAATGCTTCTTATTTCTCCTTCAAAAAAGATAACCCACATCATTCTAGAATAATCATCAATTAGCAACATAAAATGTCTGTCACCCTGCACACTTATAATATTTGTAGGTCCACATAGGTCAGTATGCACAAGATCTAGCAATCCATCAGATGTATACTACTTACTCTTGAAAGAAATTCTTGTTTGCTTACCCATTTGACATTCCTTACATACTGGATTAGCAGGCTTAACAATTTTAGGTAGATCTCTAACAGCTTGTTTATAACCGATCTTAATCATTGAATCAAAATTAACATGACACATTCTTCTGCCATAACCAACTCTCATCAATCTGATAAATCAAGCAACTTTTCTCACTAGCATTCAAATGAAAGATATTACCTTCAGTCTTAGTTCTAGATGCAATCTCTATACTAGAGGCATCTAGGATCTTGCATTTACCATTATTGAATTGTAAATCATAACCTTTTTCTACCATCTGTCCAACACTCAAAAGATTATGCTTCAAACCTTCAACATACAAGACATCATTAGTGTTATGCTTACCACCAAATGAAATAGAGCCTCTACCATAGATCACACAGGCTTTGTCATCTCCAAATCTTACTATTCCACCATCATATCTTTCCATATTCACAAATTTTCTTTTATCACCGTTCATATGATGTGAACAACAATTGTCAATCACCCATTCATATTTCTCTTCAAATTTAGCATTCAAATATTTCTCCTCAATAGTGCAACTTGTGGAATCAACATGTATCGGTCCATCTTCTTTGACAACAATAAGAACAACTTCATCTCCTTCTTATTCTTCATCCATTACACCTTCATCAATAGCATAATAACAATTCTTAGAATTCTTATGCTTCCGGTTAGGCATGTAAGGCTTATCATACTTCTCATGCTTCTCATATCTATCATTTCTATCATGCTTATCAAATTTATCACACCTATCATATTTAGACATTCTTTATGGACACCTAGAAGCAAAATGTCCCATCTTATTGCAAGAGAAACTTTTCAAAGGCAATTTTCCATCATACTTACCAACTCCCTTAGGAAATCTTCGCACAATAAATGCTTCAAGCTCTTCCAATTCTCTTTCTTGCTCTTCCATCTCTCTTCTCTCTCTTTCATATCTGGATATTCTACATTCTTCAGGGTCATACTTCTGATTTCCAGATACAGATGCTCTAAATACCATCTTAGACTTTCCATGTGATTCACCAAATGCAACAATCTTCCCAACCAACATATCTCTTATCATAGTAGTCACACTCTGGATCTCATCAATAACATCTACCTTATGTTTGTAAGAAGGAGGCAATGATCTCAACACCTTATCAACAAATTCATCTTCTTAAAGGGTTCCATTGACACATATGATACCTAGGACAAGTTCATTCACCTTAGCCATAAAGGAATTTATATTCTCATCTTCTCCCATCTTCAGCATCCCATACTTCCTTTTCAAAATTTGCAACTTAGAAAATTTGAACAGTTTATCTCCATCATACAAGGTCTCAAGATTCTCCCAAATCTCATGTGCAATCTGAAGTCCCATCACATTAGTCATCTCTAAATCAGTCAAGGTGCTCAATAATGCTTCCTTTGCTCTAATGTTATTTTCAGCTTCCTTGATCTCATAAGGAGTAATCGGTCCATTCTGGGGAACATAATAGGCATTCTTAGTAATCTTCCAGTAATCTTCTCCAAGACATCTCAAGTGCACCTCCATCCGAATCTTCCATATAGCATAGTTACTTCCATCAAATCTCAGACTTTCCTTCTTAAAGATAACACTTCCACTTCCAGTTGCCATCTTGGATCACCTCAAGCGATTAAGCTTCTTCAGAAGGATCTAGCATTGATACCAATTGTTGGCAACAATAATGAACGAAAACTGAAAGGGGAGGGGGGGTGAATCAATTTTATACTGGATCTACTAACTCAACCGCAAATATAAATATGATAAACTGCAACAATAACAAAGATAAGCAAATAAATAGCACAACACAACACCAAGATTTTGACGTGGAAAACCCAATCAAGGGAAAAACCATGGTGGGAACCTACCCACAATAAGATGATACTCTGCAATAGTATGTGTAAATTACAATGAGGAATAGACTAGCATTCAGGCACACTGCCTAGTGCTTACAACTCAATATACAATAACCCAAAAGGCTACAACCCTCAAGGAAGGTTCACTACGATACAAGGAAGTCTCATTGACTTACAAAATGATTGGACAACAATCTAGAATCAAATGAACTGCAATAACAACATTTGCTAATGCTCAATGACAGTTCTGGTTAAGCTCATATGTCTTCTTTACAACACCAATCTCTTCTTAATACACCACACTGAAAGATGAATCCTTTGTTCACACATACATCACTCTCTGATAATGCAAACACAATCTTGAAATACTAAATTACATGACTATACCACCTATTTATACAAATCATCAACCTTGATAACAAGGCTGGCTAAACCAATCACAGCAAGAAGAGGCTAGCAACATGGAGGGCGGTCGGATCCAGTATTCAAATCTGAGCGGGAGTTCTAGATCAGCATCAGGACAACATGCGTAAGATGACACAGAGATTCCTGTAGATGGGGGGGGTTCAGATGGAAAGGACCCTGATGATCCCGTGGTTTTGGGGGACCTAGGGGGAGGACCAACACCATGTGAAGAGCGGTTAATAGATGAGAGCGGGAAAGGGCAGGCTCAAACTTCAGATGACAACTCGGTAGGAGCCCAAGGACAGTAAGCAATTTGTGTCTCAGAGAACATAGTGGAAGGAAAAGATCACCTGGAAAAGGTTCATTCATCAACGGACCCGAAGGGGGGACCTAATGGATAGACATGTAAGTGGTCCTCGCTGTTTGGGGTTAAGACTAAAGGTAAGTCCTCATTGCCTCCTGTTAAAAACTCCTTGAATGTGTCTCAAGGCAAGTTTTCTATCGTTGTTCCAGACCAAATCATAGATCAAAACATTGCCAGAATGGAAAACACTTTGATTGGTAATTTTTTTGGGTCAAGACCTAATATAGAAATAGTTCATAGATTTGTCAAAAGAAAGTGGAACCTGAAAGGTTAGGTTGATGTGGTAGCAATGAATAGAGGCTGTCTATCTTTCTCTTTTTCCTGTGATGAGGATAGAAGAAACATTCTTTGTAGTGGATCTTGGACAATAGGTAAATACATTATGTACATCCAGAAGTGGTACCCTAATGTAGCGAAAGGAAATAATTTTTTGGTCCAAGTCCCGATGTGGGTCAAACTACCTGGGCTCCCAATGGAATTCTAGGAGGAAGACGTTTTTGCAGGTATTGCCAATTCCTTTAGGGAGCTCATCACTATTGACCAGGTCACGACATCCAGAAGAAGACTGATTTACGCTAGGATCTGTGTTGGAGTTAGACCCGACATGAACATGCCAGAGGAAATAGAGATAGAATCGAAACTGGGGAAGTGGAAGAAAAATATTGTTTATGAAACAATCCCCTTCGCTTGTTTCCATTGTAAAAAGGTTGGACACTGGGCTAAAAAATGTCCAAATATGGAGGATAAACCCTTTCCCCAAACTAAGGTCTGGAAAAATGTAGACAAGCCACTAAAAGCCTTGGAATCCAACGATCTTAATCAGGAGAATCAGTCTCAGATAGGACGGGTGGAGGAAGAAATTACCAGTGAAGTGGGTAATGAACTAAAGATTCAGATGCTGGAGAAAAATGTTGAGGACTCAGAGTACAAAGAAAAAGACAACACTCAGCAAGAAGAACCGAAAGAGGACAAGAAAGAGCTAGTCCCAGATAAAGTGAAAAAAAACCCCTCAGACAAAGAGGAAGGAGATAACTTTAACCTTGTTCCAGAATCTCAAGATCAAGATAAAGAAATAGATTGGTTCCAAGAGGCCCAACCTGATACCATTCTGGGCCAAGGGCTATCAGAAATCTCTCTAACCACCCCAGCAAAGGGAAAGCTAGCGTTTTTGAAAGAACAAGATCCAAAATGGGGAGATGAAGAAGACATAAAAAAGACACTGGGGAAGAATGAAACAAAGCAGGAGGATGAAGAAGTAGTAGAGGATAAAAGAAGGAACAAGCAAAAAAAAAAGAATAACAACAACCCAATTAATAGTACGATGACTAGAAACACCAGAAGCAGGCTTGGTGATGTGGGAGCACAATATACTTCTCCAGGAAGACACTCAAATGCCAAGAAAAGATCTTTGGAAACAAGCAAGAACTTAGTAGATGGCACCCAAAGAACCATCTTTGAGGTAGGTATTTCTAAAAATCCATGAAAATCATCTCCTGGAACATTAGGAGACTTAATAGTCCCCACAAGCATAATTTAGTTAAAAATATGATTAGAGATAAAAACCCTGATATTTTTTTGATTCAAGAAACTAAGATGGTTAAAGATAAAGTTGAAAGTTTGAATATGTTCAAAAACGGTGGAGTCAGTGGAGGTAGTTCAAAAGGTGCATCGGGAGGAATTGTTACCTTCTGGAACAAAAACAATGTAGAAGGAGAGGTGTTGATTCAGGACAAAAATCTGGCTTGTATAAGATTTAAGCACATTAAGAATTGTACAACTTGGGTTCTAACTAACATTTACGCCCCTAACACAAAGACTAGTAGAAGTGAGATGTGGAGATATCTAACTGGGCTGAGAAGTAGGTTTGCTGAGGACAGTTGGATAATTATGGGAGATTTCAATACTCCCTTGAAGGAAAATGAGAAAAAGGGAGGGAGCCAAGCTAATCTGGACAACAGACTGGACTTGATGGACTTCATAAACAATAATGCAATTCATGATCTGGAGTTGCAAGGAGTCAAATACACTTGGACCAATAGAAGAAGTGGTGAGAATCTGATCAAGGTTAGACTCAATAGAGCTCTTCTTTCCTTAGATTGGTATAATCTTCATGAATGTTCTTTATCCTCTCACATAAGGGCTAGATCAGATCATTATCCCATAACCTTCACAACTGAAGTAAAGAACAGAAGGAGACATTTCCCTTATAGATTTGAAAAAATGTGGACTAGACACCCAGATCTGGAAAGTAAGATTAAGGAATGGTGGCAAGTCAGTATTGAAGGGAATGCCATGTACAAAGTGGTCAAAAAGCTAAGAATGTTAAAGATAATGTTAAGAAGTGGAATAAGGATTGCTTTGGGAACATCTTTACCTCAAAAGCTACAACCCTCTTAGAGCTCAAGAAAATCCAAGATGAGATACAGATCAATGGTTACACTAATATGTCTAGAAACACTGAAGATGCTATTCTTATGAGATATCATGATATAATAGCTAAAGAGGAAACCTACTGGAAACAAAGATCGAGAAATGTCTGGTTAAAGGAGGGGGACAGGATCACTAAATACTTCCATATGTCCACCTTAAGACATAAGGCCATGAATAGAATTGTTCAGATTAAAGTAAATGGCAGATGTGTTGTTGATGATGACTCCATGAGCAAGGTTGCTATGGATTTTTTCTCTAACTTACTTGCTAAGGATCAGAATTTAGAAATACAGGCACAAAGGGAACTTTTGGATAGCATACCTACCATTTTGGGGGAGGAACAGAACGATCACCTGTCGACTATCCCTTCCCATGAAGAAATTTTGATAGCTATCAAATCCTTTAAAGGCAACAAAGCCCCAAGTCCGGATGGCTTTCCCATGTTTTTCTTCCAAATGTACTGGCATATTATAGGAGATGATGTCACCAGAGCAGTGAAAGAGTTTTTTGGTGCTAGAAAACTGTTAAAAGAAGTTAATGGTACTTTTATTGCTCTCATTCCCAAAAAGATGGGGGCAGACTCTATGGATCTTTTAAGACCTATAAGTCTATGCAACTCTCTCTATAAGATTATCTCTAAGGTCCTAACCTCTAGAATTTTGAAGCTGCTGCCCTCCATCATCTCACCTCAGCAAAGCGGTTTTATCCCGGGAAGACAAATTTTATATTCTATCATCTTTGTTCATGAAAATATCCACTCACTGGCATTCTCTAAAAAATAAGGTTTTTTTTGAAATTGGATCTCTCTAAAGCCTACGATAGAGTGGATTGGGATTTTATGGTGGACGTTCTCTCTGCTTTTGGCTTTAGTCCTAGAAGTGTCAGCCTTATCAGAAAACTTGTTTCTTTGACTTCTTTCTCTTTTTTAATGAATGGCTCCCCCTCTCCTTTCTTTAAAGCCTCAAGAGGTCTCAGGCAGGGGGATCCTCTATCTCCAGTGATCTTCATCATCATGGTGGAATGCTTGGGGAGATGTATTGGTAAGCTGGTTGAGAAAAGGGAGTTTTGTGGTTTGAATCCTTCTTCGACAGATCAAATATGCTCTCATCAACAGTTTGTTGATGATTCTATAATAATGGGAAAAACCACTGTTAAGGACTCTAGAAGACTAAAAAAGGCTTTGGGAAACTATGAAGAGGTCACTGGTTAGCTAATTAATTGGTCTAAAAGCTTTGTTTATTTTATCAATACTCCGGAGAGAAGGAGGATTAAAATTAGTAACATTCTGGGAGGCCAAATTGGTAGTCTGCCTGCTTCTTACTTGGGGCTCCCCTTAGGCCTTGATCCTCCAGACACCTTTTGGGGAGCCTTGGTGGATAAATTCCACAAAAAGCTATCTGGATGGAAGGGAGCTCTCCTTAGTCAAGCAGGTAAGGTCCAACTACTTAAATCCACTCTACAAAGTATCCCCCTCTATGCCATTAGTCTATTCAGGATTCCAACTAAGTATGCTGAGGCCATTGAAAAGATTCAAAGATCCTTCTTATGGACAGGGGTGGAAGAGAAGAAGAGAATGAACTTAATTGCATGGGAGAAGGTCTGTAAGCCTAAGAATAAAGGAGGTCTTGGCCTTAGAAGAACAAGAGACATAAATGATCACCTCATGGCCAAGCAGATTTGGAGAGGATATAGAAATCAAGGAGAGTGGAAAAAAATATGGGACAACAAATACAAAAGCCAATGCCCGAATCTTCAAAGTTTCCTCAAAGCAGAGATCATCCCAATTGGTTCCAATATTTGGAAAAATGTCTCTAGGACTAGAGACTTAATTATCAAAGGTACAAAGTGGAAGTTGGGGAAAGGGAATCTTATTCAGTTTTGGGAGGACCCTTGGCTTCTAGATTCCCCTTTGAATGGAAACCCTGAGTGGAACAAATATCAGAACCAATGCAAGGAAAGATTTGGGAACCAAGGTTGAGGATTACTGGAAAGATGGACAGTGGAAAGACTTATCTCAAGTGGATCAGTCTTTAGGTAGTTTGAACAAAGTTATGAACTCTATGGTGAGGATTGAAGAAGAAGACCAAATAATTTGGAAACTCACAGCTAGTGGTACTTTTTCAGTGACTTCTCTATATCATCAACAGTTCAAGAACATGGAAAGTCCTTGTTGGGCCAAAGCTTGGGTGAAAGGCCTCATCCCCAAAATAAATATTTTCTTTTGGATAGCCCTTCAAGACAAAATTCTCACTATTGAGAATATCAGAAAAAGAGGTATCAACATGCCTAGTTTCTGTATTCTCTGCAAGCAGAATGAGGAGACTATAAATCATATGCTCTTCCATTGTCCCTTCTCTGCTGCTGTTTGGGGAAGCTGTTTGGATCAATTCAATATTAGTTGGAGCTTCCCTAATTCGATTCAGGAAATTTTCAAGTCTTGGCATCACCCTTCAAAAAACAAAACCACAACCTTATTATGGAAAATTGCTTTACCCCACATGTGTTGGGGTCTTTGGAAAGAGAAAAATGATAGAATTTTCAGGGAAAAGACTACTAAGGCTAAAATTGTGTTTGAAAAAATAAGAAGAAGCATAGTGGAAAATCTGAATATCATAGGTGGTTTGGATAATCCTCACACTAAGGAGGATCAATGTATCTATAAAAAGTGGAGACTAAAGGCTCAAGAGAGTGTTCAGAGCAACCCTAGAGAGGGAGTGAGATGGATCAGCCCACCCGGAGGATGGATGAAAATCAATTTTGACGAGGCCTCTAAGCGTAACCCGGGGGTTGCTGGATGTGGAGTGGTCCTAAGGGATGAATGGGGAATATATAAAATCATTAAATGTATTCCCATAGGAAATCAAACCAATCATGTAGCCAAAGCCATGGCGGCCTATCATGGGATGATCCTTGCCAAGGAAGCCAAATGCACTAAAGTTTGGTGTGAAGGAGACTCCTTAAACATTATCAACTATTTAAAAATGAAATTCCCACTGTCTTGGTCTATTAGTAATGCTATTAAAGCTACTAGGAAAATTAGAGAAGAGTTTGACATGTGTGTTTTTACACATGTTTATAGCAAGGCCAACTCTTGTGCTGACTAGGCTACCAACCTGGCCTGCCAATCGGGAGACATCATTACTAATTATGGTGAAATGAAGATTGCAAGTGAAATGAAATCCTTTCTCAATCAAGACCGAAGCTATACAAGGCAACGTGGTACTTTTAATCATTATTTCTAATGACCTTCCCACCTTTTTTGATGCAGGGCTCATTTGAAGATAATGAACTTTTAAATAGGTGTCTTATCATAATTACTTGGCACGGATTCTGGGTGCTCTTATAGAATAACCATAGAAACCAGAGGGGAAGTGATCAAATCGAGAGAAGGCATTGCAAGGAAGGTGCTGGAAAAATGGGAGGTAACAAGAAGAGATTTGAACCTGCTTCCTGCTCGGACTGGAGAAAGAATGAAGAAGTCTGGGATATCCTCTAGCAGGGAGGAATGAATGTTTTCATGGAACGACTAAGTGGGAAAGACCCCATAATTACTTCTTACTTCATCAAGAACTGGAAAAATGGAAAAATTCTGATTGGTTCACAGATGATGAATGTCGACGAAGAGGTTATTGCCGAGGCCACGTGGATGTCTACTAAGGGTATGAAATTTTACAGGGACAGAGGAATATCTGATAAAGCTGCAGACAAGTTTCCAGTTACGGATGGAGAGAGGTGAAAGATGATCAAAATTGACAATTCCTACCACTCCCCAAAGAGAATTTGTAGGCCTTGGAGGTTTGTTCTTTTCGCTTCTATTGAGTACATTACCTTAGACGGTAGGTTTACCAGGGCCTACAGGCATCACTTCGTTCTTCTTAATCATTTTCATCATGGAGAAAGGGTTAGCCTGCCCTATTACCTTGCATGTTCTATGGATCATACTATAAAGGAAATCTAGAAGGATCCTAAAGGTGATCATGCCCTCCACCAGGGGCTTATGGTCTTGGTTTATAAAATGCTAAAGGGGAAGTGCATTGAAAAGCCTATCAAAGGTAAAAATGCTAGAGATGAAACTACAGAAAGTAAGGATAGTGGTTTTAATTTTGACTCAGATACCGAGGGAGAGTCGGAGGAAACTAGAAAGAAAGGGAGGATTAGGGCCAATAAGAGGAGGATTATTGTGGACTCTGATAGGTCAGACTCTGCAACTGAATCCCTTGAGGAAAAATCTGCTAAAAAAGGAAAGGGAAAACCACTGGAAAGAAGGCTCAGAAAAAGAACATTAAAAAGGGGAGAAATTCCGACTTCAATCACGTTCAGGTTGAATTGGAAGAGGAGGCTGAAGAAAACAAGGTGGTTGATAGTCAGGATAAAGAAGGGGAGGGTAACCCGGTGATGGATAATTTGGAGACCGTGAATACCACAAATCTGCATAAGGAGGAAAAAGGGGATAAAAGTGACAATGGTGACAAAGACACTGTTAAGGCCTTCTGTGAGACCATCGCTACTATGGTGAAGGATGTTAACAGTTTGAAAACTAATACATAGGCCATTGCAAGAATTACAGTTGGTGACAAGCCCTTGGAGGAACATGTTAAAGAACTGGTGGCCGTTCTGCATAATGCGCAAGCTATTGAATGTATGGTTGGAAAAATTATGGCAACAGAGAAAAAGGTCAACGAGATGGGAGATCCTAAGGAAATGGAAAACAAAATTTTTGATTTCAGCACTAGAATTTACAAGATGGAGCTCAATGTAAAGAAGATTGCCGACCAAAATTTCCAAATCCTCAAATCCTCGGTGGACAACATGAACATCCTTATTAATAGGTTTGAGAATGATGCAAAAAAGGATGGTGATAAAGAGCAGTCGAACAAGAAAGGGCATGAAAGGAGGACCAGAGCTAACACAAAGAAAAAAGGCGACATCGAAGGTCGTGAGCTAGAGGATCTGAAGACCTCAGCGAACAACATGAAACAAATGGTTGTTCACGCTGAGGAAATTATGAATAGTATTTAGTTTCTGTTGCTGTCCCTGGTTAGGTCTCTTTGCTGTCTTTTTGCTTTCCTTTTGCTGTCTGTTCCGAGATACTTTATTATGTAATACTATGTTAAGTTGATCCCTTTCGGTGGGTTCATGTTGTTTTTTGAAGTGACCAGACACTTTTTTTAGCAGTTCTTTCTCCTGGTTTGTACAAGGTTCGGGTACCTTTCAAATACCTGCTTTTACTTAATCAAAACACGGTTGGCTAAAACCTCAACTCATAATTACAAAGTTACATCACACAATAAAAAGATTGACCACCAAACCAATATAATGATATACATGATATAACATGGTACTAAACCAAATCTCCAAACACTCACCACCGAAAATCACGCCAAGATCAACTGAAACATGGTACACCACCAGGAAAACCGCATAACATGAAGAACATCACCGATTTAGAAAAACAACCAGGAACTCACACAATGATCAATTCAGATCATAAAAACAAATAGTAGTTAATTAGGAAACACCAACAAGCACGTTGGAATCATCAGTAACAACTATACCAACACCACTTATCAAATCTTCATCGATCAACATCTGAACCTTAAGAACGCAACAACTGTCATGAAGAAAGATAACTTATAGAGCACCAAATCACAAACCTATTGAAATGAAGATACACAAGATCATCCTAAACAATCTCCCAGAATATCAGCTCAAGGTTTGATCACACTGAAATATACCAGAGGAAATATTGAACTTTGCAAAGCATTGATAAAAAAAACAAACTGCAAATCAGATAATCAATTAAGCTTTCTAGATCACCAAAACCAATACAAAAGAATATAATGATACTAGAAATACTCCATAAACCAAACCATGATTCCAATAAACCAATCTGCAATCACTGGAGTAGGAATATGTTGACATCAATGACAACAACATATCATAGCAGCAATAATGTCCAACAATATTCTTGGATGATATATTGGTTTATTCATGATCAATGGAGGAGCATGAGGAGCACATGAGGGAGGTTTTTTAGTGTCTTCCCGAGAATCAGTTGTATGCCAATTTGGAAAAGTGCGAGTTCTTCCAGATAGAGGCTAGATATCTTGGCCATGTCATATCATGAGATGGTATTGCAGTGGATCCCTCTAAGATCTAGGCTAGTGTGGATTGGCCAACACCCACTAATGCGGGAAAGGTTCATAGCTTTGTGGGTCTTGTAGGCTATTATCATAGATTTGTTCAGGATTTATCGAGGATTGCTCATCCTATCATTTCTCTTCAGAGGAAAGGGAAGAATTTTGTGTGGTTAGATTAGTGTGAGATATATTTTTGGATCCTCAAGGAGTATTTGAAAATTGCACCTATTATATTAGTGCTAGATCCTTTGGGTGATTTTATGGTGTGCATGGATGCCTCTTTGGAGGGTCTTGGAGAATTTTTGACGTAAGATGGTAGAGTGATAGCATATGAGTCACGCAAGCTCAAATATCATGAGTTGAATTACCTAACTCACCATTTAGAGTTAGTCATAGTGGTGCATGGCTTGGTTAGATGCATACATTTCCTTCTTGGGCATTGGTTTGAGTTGCACAACAATCATCACACTTTGAAATACATTTTCATGTAGCCAAACTTGAATGCTAGGCAACGGTGTTGGATGGAGTTCTTGTGTGAGTATGATTTTGAGGTGAGATACATTCAGGGCAAGGAGAACATGGTAGAAGATGCTTTGAGCCACAGGATGCATGATGTTTCAGTGATGACTCTCAGTGTAGATTTGAGGAGAAGGATTCTTAGTGCCCTCCCTTTAGATGGTTGGTACCAGGAGGTCAGGGCAAACATTTCTTCAGGGATATCTTTGGATGGCAGAAATGTAGGATACTCTTTGGAGTCTGATGGTCTACTTTGACATTTGGGATGTATATATGTTCCACCTTCAAATGGTCTTTGAGCATTGGTCTTATCAGAGGCCCATCGTGCACCTTACTTGACATATCTAGGTGTCAAGAAGATGCACACAAATTAGTGACAACTGTATCATTGGGTAGGCATGAGGATAGGTATAGTGGATTTTTTGTCATGTTTCTTAGAGTGTCAGCGTATGAAGGTAGAGCACCAACATCCAATAGGTTTATTGTAGTCAAACATGGTTCTAGATTGGAAATAGGAAATTATATCTATGGATTTATAGTTGGATTGACTATGTCTTCACATTGATATGATGCTCATGGTCACCGTCGATAGGCTGACCAAGGTGACACACTTCTCTCTGATCAGATCTTCCTACGCAACAACAACAGTGGCTCATGTTTTCATGGAGGAGATAGTGAGGTTGCATGTTATTCCTTGACGGATTATATCAAATTGTGATCTAGTGTCCACTTCAACATTGTGGACTTCCCTTCAACATGATATAGGAGCTCAGGTGAACTTTAGTTCAACATATCATCTTGAGTCAGAGGGCCGAACTGAGAGGGTTAATCAGGTATTGGAAGATATGTTGCAGATGTGTGTCATGGATCAATAGTCTAGATGGGAGGATTATATTTATTTGGTGGAGTTTGCTTATAATAATGGCTATCATAGTTCGATTGGTATGTCCCCTTTTCAGACATTGTATGGTCAACTGTATTAGATACCCTTGAGTTGGGATTGTTTGGAGTACAAAGTGCTTCTTGTTTTAGAGATGTTGAAGGATATGGAGCGACACGTGGCATGTATTAGAGAGCATTTGATAGAAGCACATGACAGGCAAAAGAAATATGCAGATACTCATTGTGTGGATAGGTAGTTTTTCAGTAGGAGACAAGGTGTTTTTGACAGTACATCCACAAAAGAGATATCCATTATGGAAAAGGCTCTAAGTTGGCACCTTGATTTGTTGGACCATTTGAGATTTAAGAGAGGATTGGTCCTATAGCATATCGCCTTGCCTTGCCAGCTAGCTTGTCTCATATCTTAGCAACTCATATTTTGAGTAGCCCATCTACTTAGCAAGAATCAAACCAAGTAGTACTGGTTGGGATTCTACCATGTTATTAGTTCCTGTATACATCTAAAAATGGTTTGAAGATAATTGATTAAATAAGCAATTATTTAATTAATCCCTCCTCCCCAATTTAATTGAATTCACTAAGCAATTTGATTAAATCTCTCATTCATCTACTTATTAATAAATCTAAGGATTTATTTAATAGGTTCATTTCATTTCACTCCTTTAATTAATTAATTCCCCCCATCAAAATCATTTCTTCTAATCCCCTAATTAATTAAAACAAATCAAATCATGAATTGTTGAGATTAATTATCCTTTTCCTATTATTTGAATTTTTAAATTCAAATTCTCCTAACTTCTACCACTCCTAAACCTAACCATTCCTAAATCTAACCCATTCTACCTACCACCTTGTCCCCTTTCATCCAACATCTTCTATAACCTTTGTGACACTTGTCACTAAGTGTTCCCTTTAATCCAACCCCCTTTGCCAACCTCCTCCAATTTAACCATTGATATCTTCAAATCAATCTCAACCGTTGATTCATGCCAACTCACCCCTAGCCTTGGAAAATCCTATAAATAGACCTCATTTTGGAGCTCAAAGGGTCCCAATTTCATATGATTTTTGCATATCATTTGATCCCATCTCATTCGTAGCTTAAGCATTGTTACTATAGGCATCTAGCTTCTAGTTTATCATTTTTTGGCAATGTTATCATGCTCATTTTAGCTTAATTGCATCTTCATTCTAGTTCATTTTCTAGATCAATCATGAATTCATATAGCTTAATCATGCTATTCTTTCTAGATCATGCATTTTCAGCATTTCAAATCCTCCATCTAAGTGTAGTCAAGTCACTAGAATTTGCATACTAAGATCTGAGAGCAAAATTCATACTCACATTTACTAGGAGGCAATAAGTCGATTAGCTATGGTTTTACTTTTCATTGTTTCAATTTACTAACCATTGCTTATAATGATTTATTGAGTGCATTGTGTTTGCAGTTACAGGTACAATTCACAGAGGATTTATAAGCTTTCAATTCACCTTGATAATTTCTAATACACACTCATGCCCCTAAAGCACTTGGGTTTCATCGTGAGGAGCCATCAAAATTAATCTTTACAAAATCAGATTGAGGAGGTTGTCAGGCAACACATGATCGGTCAATTTTGTTTTGATCGCTGGATGATGAAACATTACTACTGGGAATGAAAATCATTTTCCATTTCTTTATTATATTTGTTGCCCATGAAGTGAATAAAGAACTTGAATTGCTATGCCTTTGCACATATGCATTTACTAATTCTGAAATGGAGTTTTCTAAGCCCTCAAGGACTTTCTCAATAGGAGATGTAATTTTCCTAAAAATTATTTTGTTCCTCTCCCACCAAACTGACCACAAGATAGTAGATGGGATAATCTATGAAATACAAGAGAAGAGAGAGGATTTGTATATTAATGGCCATGACTGGAACAAGTCCCAGATTGACCTTGGTAAAGGCATTGAGTATTCCAGTTTATTCATAATGAAAAACTAGCATTTATTAGCAAATGAGCACTTAAGGAACAAATGATCAACATTTTTACTTTCTTGGCCACACAAAACACAAGAGAAGGGTTGTGTAATTTGTAGCTTAGCAAGTTTATCACTTGTTAAAATCTTTTTTTGGAGGGCCAACCATGAAAAACATCCTTCTTTTGGCATGACTGCATTATTCCAACATAAGAAGTATGCTCTTTGATGTTGGTGTTGATTCCCAATATGTTGAAGTTCTTTATATCCATTTTTGAAAGAGTAGGTACCATCTCTGGATGGGGCCCAAATGACTTTGTCCTCCTTGTTTGATAAGATAACTATTCTTTGAGATAATAATTGTTGCACAATTTTGCTTAGACTGTCATCATCAATAAATTTTGAGAAGTCTTTCCAAATCACTTTCCCTAATTGAAGCTCAATTGAAGTTACACAATCTATTAACTTATCCCCCCATTAATGAGTGAGGATCAGGATAATTGGTAGCAATTCTTGCAGTTGAGCTAGAGGCATATACCCATTCGATGAATCCTTCCATAAATGAATTGACTCGCCATTATGGACTTGCCAAGAATTACTACTTCTCAAGATGCCATCATAAAATTCCACATAACTGAGCCTTCCAGATGATTAGAAATTTTAAGGATTCTAAGAGGGTTATATGAGTCCAGATATTTGGTTTGCATGATTTGACACCATTTAGTAACTATTTTCCAAACCAATTTCCCTCCAAAAGATTTATTACACTTGGCCAAATCATGAAGCCCTACCCCTCCTTCCTTCTTCTCATTAGCCATGTTGGTAAGAGAGACTAAAGGAATCATCTTATCTTGTGACATATTACCCTTCCAAAGGAAATTTCTTATAATCTTCTCAATCTAATTGATAATAAATTTAAGAGCTTTCTACACAGATATGTAATAATTAGGTATGGCAGTTAAAACAATTTTTATGGGAAGAATGCATCCTGAAAGAGAGAGCCACCTGACTTTCCAAGCCAAGATTATAGACTTTATTCTCCCAATGACATTTTCCCAATAAGATGCTTTATTTCTCATAATGCAAGGTACATGAAGGGTATCTATGGGGTACGATCCGCACTCCCGAAATCAATGAATGTGGGATTTGGGATACTAAGTTGGTTCTTATTGTAAGTTTTGAGGGATCTTGATCCAACGACGGATTCTCAGAGCAAGCCACTTAAGGCTTTAGTTAAGCTTATCGGTGCAGGGAAGGCCCCCACATACGTTGAATTCACTCAACACTCTAACCGCCTGACCAGTATGTTTATATAGCAGCTCGAAAAACCTGCTCAAGAGTACGCTAGGAGAGATGATATGCCCAATGCATCCCAATTTGAAGTACCTATGTGGGGTGATAAAATCCCCAGTCAAAGATACCTCTCACTACTAAAAATAAAAATTGAGTGTTGTTAACACTTTTGTCAACACAAATATGTAATAATTAGGTATGGCAGTTAAAACAATTTTATGGGAAGAATGCGTCCTGAAAGAGAGAGCCACCTGACTTTCCAAGCCAAGATTCTAGACTTTATTCTCCCAATGATATTTTTCCAATAAGATTCTTTATTTGGGCCCATGAAGAAAGGTATGCCTAAGTATGAGCAAGGAAGCTCTTCTATCTTAAATCCTAGAATTTTTGTGATCTTTCTCCTAACAATAGATTTTGTATTAAAGATGTAAATATTTGATTTTTGAGCATTTCTCTTTTGACCTGATATTGATGTATATGTTTGAATAGTTTGCTTGATTTGATTGGCCTGTGAAATGCTTGCCTTGCCATATAAGAGAGTATCATTTGCAAATAATGTGTGACTTACTGAGATATTTGTCCTTGTAATATAGATACCTTGCCAAACACCACTGTCATTATTAGTCTTGATTAATTTGTAGAATTATTTTTCCATGATAATAAAGAGAAAATGAGATAAAGGATCTCCTTTTCTAACCCCTTGAGTAGTTGAAAAGAACCCTGTTGGCAACCCATTAATGATGACTAAAAAAGATGCTCCTGAGACGCATGATTTGATCCATTTACACCATTTTTCAGAGAACCCAAACTTATGCAATACTTTAGAAATTAAATTCCAATCAACGTTATCATAAGCTTTCATCCTGTCAAGTTTAACAATTAATGAATAAATTTGAGATGCATGGATTGAATGGAGAACTTCATGAGCTACTAGAGCCCCTTCACCTATCTCTCTACTAGGGACAAATCCTCCTTGTTCTGGAATAAGATGTTGAAGTCTCAAATAGATAGCCTTTGTGAGGATTTTATAAATTGTGTTACATCATGAAATAGGTCTAAATTCTGCAAAAGTCTTTAAAACCGAGGTTCTTCTTCTTGATTCTTCAAGTGTAGCCAATAGATCAAAACCTACCACATCCCAACACTTTTGAAAAAAGAGGGTTGTGAATCCATTTGGGCCAGGAGCTTTGTTTGGGGCTAGAGAAAAAACCACTTTATGAACTTCTTGTAAAGTGAATGGATTCATGAGATTATCATTATCTTGATGAGTAATAGAGTGAGGAATGGCATCAAGGAGTTCAAATTCATTTGTAATTGTGTGCTCAAATTTGCAAAAGGTGGGGTTAACAGGGTTTTGAAAAATTTGACACCTTCATCTTGGATATCTTGAGCTTTTGAATGTATTTTTCCTAAGACAACATCATTGATTGAAAAGATACAAGCAGCTATAGACAACTGAAAAATGTTTCATTAATCATACACTAATTATTTGTCTAATTAATTTAGTAATTCTTTAATTTTTTAACTAAGATAATTATTCTTCTAAACTGACTCAATCATCACATTCAGTATTTCTAATTATCGATTTTTTATTCTTTAATTAATTAATCAGTCAACCCTATCTCAGATATTAATTAAATATTATTTATTTAATTAATCATGAATTATTCCTTAGTTAAATAATAATAATTTAATTAACCTCATTTCTAATGTTTAAATAATTTTATTTAAATTATTTAAATTAATTAACTTATTCCTCCAATTCCCCAAATTTGAATTTCACCTCATTTCATCTAATTCTAAATCATCAAATTAACATTTCACCAAATTCTAATTTCAATAAATTTCAATAAATCTCATGTGCATTTCATCATTTGAAAATCAAAATTCAAATCCAAATAAGAATAAAATTGAATTTCAATTCAATCTCCTACAACACATGTTGAAAATCATAACTTATTTATCAAATTAGTTAACTCAGTTAACTCTTTAATCTCCCCCTTTTCACTCCAAATCACCTTTTCTAACTAATCAATCAATTCAGTCATCTCCTCAATCTATCCAGTCCACTGGCTAATCTATTCAGTCCACTTTCCAATCAATCTAGCTGACTAATCAATCTATTGAGTTCACTGATCAATCTAAATCAATGAACTATCAATCAACACTTCAGTTCAATATCTCACCCCACATGTCTTGAAAATCTATAAATACAAGACCTTTTCATCAAATCAATCTAGAATCACAGTCTTCAAAATAATTATCTATATTTTGTAAGTAATTTCAATGCAATATCTAAGAGCCATCCTACAACCGACAATTATGGAGAAGAGCAATGGAAGTCACAATGCTTTTGAAGGGAGTTTTCAATTAGTTTGACTGTTTAATTCTCTTGTTTTGCATTTATTTCATTGGTTTGTGTTGAAGGTTGCTAAATTAGTTAAGGATTTTGTGATTCATCCTTTTAGTCTAATTATCTATGTTCAATCTAACAAATTTTAAGCATGAAAACAATGGTGAACCCAACGTGAAACTGACTTTCTGATATGTTTTCTCGTGATTTGCAGGTGTTGTACGAAACATAAAAATGGAGTTCGCACTTGTTATTACATAAATTCACACTTGTCACAACTAATGCGTGTTTTTCTACAGATTGATTCGCATTTGTAGCTATGTTAATTCACATTTGTCTTAATTAGTTCACATTTGTAAGGGCAGTTCATAATTCTAAATTTCTTTGTCACTTTTGTTTTTCATGCATTTACGATGCAAACCCATAAATTTCTTTCAATTTTAGGATTTTATTTTTATGCATGAGATGTGTCTAACACTATGACATGGAAAGTGACTTTCAAACTCTCAGGTTCCAGAAAGAGGAAAGAATACAAAAGACAAAGGAGAGCACATCAATAGTGGATAAGAGCAGAAAAGAGATTTCAAGATCTTAAAGAAACAACCGCCCTATCTCAATATTATCACATTGAGCACAAGTACTTGGACAAATTTAACGTGTTTGATGACATTGAGATCCTGGAGAATTTGATATTGGATTAAGCTCATGTAAGGATTGATTGACCCTTTATGCTATTTTTTTTTTTAAAATCGTGTTTTAATTCACATTTGTGCAGAAGGCGATTCACACTTGTTTAAAGATTAGTTTTCAATTGTATGCATAGAAATTTGCACTTGTTCAGAAGACAATTCACATTTGTATTGAGATCAGTTCATATTTGTCAGGAGCTAACAAAGCATTTTTGTTCTATCTTTTTATGATTCTCTATCATTAATATGTTTTGTTCATACAAACTGTGAAGTCAAATATGTAACCGAAGGAAAAATTAGGCTTGTGAGCCCACAATATACTAACAATTCTCATGTTTTCTTGCAGGGGTAGCTAGACTTAGTTTAGCTAAACTTTCTTTTGGTGCTCTTAAAAAGAGCAACACAAATTCCATCATTGCTATATCAGTTAAAATGAACACAATGTCTTTTTGGAGCAACATCTCCAAGTAGTATAGACAATTTTGTGATGAAGATTTAAAAAGAAGTTTTGCTCTTTATATTTTCAAGGTGACATGAATATTCTCTCCTCTTAACTGGGTGACCAAAAATCCAGAACCACCTTTTTCATGCTTTCTATCAATTTTGCATTAGGATAAAACCTTTAGAAGGCCTGCCTCCCAAGTAGCCCATAAGGCCAAGTGAGAGGGAACGACGTAAGTGGCAACGACTAAAGCCAAGTAATTCAAGCCACTATAAATAAATGTGTTTGCAATAAAAATTGTAAGCAATGAGTGTTACATGATGTCATAATGGTGTCATGCCTCCCTTAGTGCCTATATATTATGAGAAAATCTGTATAACCTCTACAGATTGGGAGACCTCCTTAATGAAGCAGAAAACACTGCTGATTATGACCACTCAAACGAAACCTTGATTAATATATTTAGGAAATTAGAGGCCAATCCAAGTTAGTAACTAGACACTTATAGTATCACAGTGCAAGGGTGGGGAAGAATCCATCCCCAAGACACTCACCATATTTCTCCCAGGATACCAAGCCAATTGAGGAGAGATCTTGTTTGGTTTAATTTCCGAACAAAGGAAAAAAAATGGGCACACCTTAGGGTGTGACAGGACTATTTGAGTTGACAGAGTATCAAGATGTTGGCTGTGATATTATTTGTGACCTTTTGACCTTAGGAGATTCTGCTTGATGTGCTATTGAATGACCAAAATTTTATCGAAAACAAAAATGAGGTTTTGAAAAAGATCTCAACATCCACAAGGGTTTGAAAAAATCCTTTAAATAGTGCTCTCTTATGGTTATGTCAAGTTGTTTTCCATTTCTTTTCTATTGTGTCTTTGCAACATTTTCCAAAAAATCAAACACCTACAACAAGATCAAGTGTCAGCATCAACATCAAAATAAAAATCAAACATTGCAACATTCAAGAAATAGAGAAAATTGTACTTTCAATGATCTTAGGTCCTAGGCATTTAGTCCACACATAGTCTATTTAGTGTCCTCATATTACACAAAGTCATTTCACAAGTCCTCACTTCATGTAAAAATAGCTCCATTTGCCAAAATTGCATCCATTTAGTCATTGCTTTATCATCATCTAAAGTTCATCTTAATAGGATTCACTTTGGTCGTATATATAACAATAGGCTACATTAGAATCCACATCTACCATCTTAGTTTCAAAGTTAACCCTTGCATAGTTTGCATTCCGGTTCATCACTCAATAGAAGTATTAAGAGCATATCCTTTGCATGGGTCCAAAAGGCGACGATGATTTCCCATTTGAACAACCCAATATTGGGCCAGCCAATGATCAATTAGAAATAATTGATGGTTTGGATAATCTTGCTTGGGAAGTAAGAATTGACCTTCCCCAATATGATGAAGTCGAAGTTGTCATAGATGATGAAATTCAAAAATCTGTCTGACTTGATGCAAAACTAGAAAAAGAGATCAAGGAACAAAGAGAACAGGAAGAATTTTGACAATTTATTGAAAAACTAATGGCAGATAGTCCAATTCCTCATCAGAGTCATCATTAGAGCTATAGGTTGCATACATAGCTAGTCCTTACATAAGTCTTGTATCCATCTTAGTCGACCATTTAAATTTTAGAGTGTCATAGTAGGTCATAGAGATTCAAGATCACTTTAGAACTACATTGATTTCATTAACAACATCAGAAAAAGATAGAATGAATCCAAACAACGACCCCTTGGTCAATCCCACTTGGAATATGGATTTATCCGCAAATCAACAATCACAAGGTAGAAGACTTGCAATTTTACCAAAAAACACCAAAAGGATGCCTTCTATAGATGAAATCCAATATAATCTAACACAAGAGGAATTGGAGGTAGCCCAACAAGATCTAGCACTTCTCATGGTTTTGAATGCACTCATTAATAATGATAGAGATCGATGTCTCACACTTTTAGTTCAAAATGGGGCCAAGTTGCCTCCAGGTGTTGACATCTTGGAAACCATGCTACCGGGGGTAACATTGACCCAAAATGTAACTCAAGCACCCAGTATGGAACAAACTCAAGCAACAACAACTCATGCTCAATCAACAATTGCATCTTCAAGCACTAGTCTCACATCTCAAACCACACCAAGTGTTACAATGTCAAGCATGTTGAATAATTCAACCCAAGCTATAATGACCATGGCTCAAAACACTATTTCTACAAGTACATCTCAACCTATAGTGTTAGTTGCCAGTGGATCCACATATAGTGGTTAAAGTGTGAACCAAGGATCAACAAGAATGAATAGCTCAAGTTAGCCAAATATTGTCAATACACAATTTGCATATTTCACACCAATTCAAAGCACACAATTATATGGTCAGTCAACATTTCAACAAATTCCAAGGTACTCATACACTATTCATTTTGTGGTAAATACTTATAGGGTTAGTGCACATTTAACCCAAACAGAGATCTTGGCTCAAGAAGTAGAGAATCTTCAAAAGAAGATGACCAACATGCAAACAATTAATGACAAGAAGAGCTATAATATGGAGGATCTCCATCCTTATACTTTTGAAAGGACTTTGTACATGCCACCTTTTCCGCCACATTTTGAGACTCCAAGATTCAACAAGTATAGAGGGAAAGGTGATCCCCGAGATCATGTCAGAGAATTATTCACATCATGTATAGAAGTGGCCCATGAAGACACATACTTGATGCACCTATTCCCCAAAAGTCTTGGAGAGACTGCATTAGAATGGTTTTCACATATACCACCTAATATTGCTTCATGGGGTGAGCTGGCTAAGCTATTCATCACAAACTTTTCACACAACATAGACAACCCAGTTACCTTAATGGAATTGCGTGCAACTAGACAAAAGGAATGTGAAGTGTTTGCTACATTATTGCAAAGATGGAGAGCTCTATACCACAAATGTCTCAATCAATTCTCGAAGTTGAGCAAGTAGACATTTTTATTGAGAAATTTTGTTCCTCAAGTGAAATATCCATTACAGATGCAATGTTTAGGCACTTTCAAAGAAATCACAAAAAAAGGCATAAAGTGTGAGAAGGGCTTGTTAGAACAACGAATATTGAAACATCACAAGGATAATGGACCAACCATAAAGACAAGCAATCAAACAATTTTTTGGTCTAAAAACAAGAATGTTACAAATGATGGGGTTGTAGATGCACGTGTTGTTAATAGAGCTCAACCGGTGGTATCACTTCAAGGACTAGTTGATTCTTTCAATAGGAATCAAACTCAAAAAAATAATGCAAATGCCAATGCAGTTCAATCAAGCAATCCAAGACCCCCAAGGATTAATGTACCAAAAAGAAATTTCACATCGTTGGGGGAACCAATTGAGTCAGCTCTCAAGAAGTTGATACAAAATAGTGCCATAACTTTGCCAAAGGCTAGACCCTACGAACCTGGTCCATTCAAGCCTGTTTGGTGGAATGAAAATGATTTTTGTGAATACCACCATTCTAAAAGCCACAAAATAGCAAGTTGTTACAAACTCAAGAACCTGATACAAGACCTTATTGATCAGGGGGATATCACTGTAGATACCAATAAAGGATCAACTAATACATACCACACCATATTCAAAGACCCATTTGTCAAGAATGACAAAGGGAAGGCTTCTAGTTCAAATGCACATAATAACACCACAAACTATACCAATGTTGCATATGATTATGCGATCAACACAATCAGTGCATGAGATGACATAGTGGCCACAATTATAGTGAACCCAAGAAGCAAAGATTGTGTTGTCATCACCCGAAGGTCCAATTTCACATTACAAGGGGTGCCAAGCAATTACAATATGGCTGACCAACTTTAAAGGAATCTAACTCAAATTTCATTATTTGAGTTGCTTCGCATCTCACAGCCCATAAGGTAGTCCTAGACAAGGCATTACATGATTGTGTTGTTGCCAGAGATATAGATGAGAATACATTTCAATCCATGGTTGGAAACTTGGCATCTTCCAAGTTAGCATTCAACGAGTAGGATGTACCAATAGATAGACCCATGGGCAATGATTCCCTACACTTATAATCTCTTATCTACAGAAAGAAAGTTCGAAGAGTGCTCATAGATGGTGGAGTTGGATTGGATATATGCACTTTACACCTGATCAAAGCTTTAGGTTACTCTAAACATCATATTGATCCTACCAAGAGGATCAATATCAAAGCTCATGATGATGAAGAATGCCCCTCCAAGGGTGTAGTAACCTTTCAAGTGCAAGTAGAACTAGTTACCACAGATATCACCTTCCAAGTCTTAGACAGAGAATTGGGTTACAACATGTTACTAGGACGCCCATGGATACATGCCATGCAGGCCGTGGCATCAACTTTTTACCAATTTGATTAAGTTCTCTTACAATGGCATTGAGATCACCATACAGGGTGATCCAAACCCTTTTTAGTACTATAATTACTTAAGGGAAAGTACAGATAATCAAGTACCTATCAACTAGGCAGCTCTGCTCCACATACAAATGGAATCTCTAAAGATTGTAGAAACATCGACATCATCGTCTCGTACACCTACAAAACCTCCTCTTCAAATAAAAGATCAAGGGTGTGGTGAGTACTCATGTTCCAGAATATTGCCAACATGACAGCTATCTCCCAAGTTGTTTGGGAGAAAATTACCAAATCTAACCAACAAAGATAAAGGAAAAGGAATTATCTAGTTTTCTAATTATTGGTCTTTTATCAAATGGGGAGAGCTTAATGAAGAATATCTAGATGAAGATGTCAATGGATGGATATATAAAGAGGAGAATGACACTCCAAACATCAAATTCCCTTTAGAAGAATATGGTAAAGGTTTCAAGATGTTACAATGACATGATTATGATGGAACCACATGCTTGGGGGCACATGCACAAGGCATCATAGAGCCCATATTACCTTTAGAGAATACAAAGAATTGGGGATTAGAATACACTAGCCTAACAATAAAAAGAAGAACAACTCGACCAGATACCCCAATAATAACAAGTGAAGATCATGACCCTGAATCACCAAGACCAAACAATGCATTATAAATGGTCTTTCAACTAGCATCTCATATCAATATAGTGACAAAAATAGGAATTGCACCATCATCAGATACTTCCACACCATCATCACCAACTAGTACATCAATAGAAACATGATAGAACCAACAAGAGATGGTAATTCAATATCACCCCTATCTCTTATTCAAGCACTCAATGAAGCCTCTATCACAGAAGAAGGGCCTGCCAGTCAGGGTACTCTCCCATTCATCATCAATACAACTAAAAATCTTATTTCTCCAATTGAAGAAATTGATGAATATGAATCGAATAGAGAAACATATATACAGAGTATAACTGATGAACATGACTATGAGTTTCTATATCTACACAATTGTGACACATTTTCAGCATTTAGAGCTTATGACAACTAACCAATTATCAATGACTGTGTTGAATATATAGACATACCAAACAATGCACCATCAGTCAAGTATGTTTTTAACAAAAAAATCTGCATGATCTCAACAACATCTCCTCCTATTGAAGAAATAGATCTTTGTCTCATGTATCCTCACCTAATAGACCGGGGGCAAGAAGGACAACCACAATTAGATTGGTTTCAAAATGATGAAGCTATAGCTGAATTCTTGGGTGCAAGGGATGAACTTCCTTATGATGATCATAAAGCTGGATTTTCCATAGATCTAGATATATCTACATACTTTGGAGAAGCAAGGTCCTCTTCCAATACAAATGATGAGAATGAAGAAGAACAAATGGTTCACAACAGATTGGACTCCCTTCCTATAGACAAAGAATAGTCAACATAACTAGTTGAAGAAACCGAAGTGATCAACATCAAAGATGTTGATTTAGTGCATAAGATACACCTTGCAAAATCTTTGAATTTAATGGAAAAAGAATTCATTCATTTTTTTACACAAAGGCCAATCAACTTTGCATGGTATTAATCTGATATGCTAGGTTTATATCCCGAGTTAGTTTTACATCATTTGCCATTACTTCCAGGAGTGAAACCATACAAGCAGAAACTCAGGAATATGCATCCTCACATAGCTCTGTTGGTCAAAATTAATTTACATAAACTATTAGATGTGGGTTTCATTAGACCCATATACTATGCATAATGGATCTCTAATTTAGTTCCAATAACCAAGCATACTAGATGTATCAAAATCTACACCGACTTCAGAGATCTTAACAAGGCCTGCCCAAAGGATTATTTTCCACTACCTAACATAGACATGATAGTGGACTTGAGAACTGGAAATGAAATGCTATCACTCATGGATGGTTTTTCTGGTTATAATCAAATCAAGATTGCACTAGATGACCAACATAAAATAACTTTCACCTATCCATGGGGAACATATTGCTGGAATGTGATGCCATTTGGCCTTAAAAATGCCAATGCTACTTATTAGAGGGCAATGACCATTTTATTTCCCAACATGATACACAAAATCATGGAAGACTATGTAGATGATTTTCTAGCTAGATCCACAATAAGGGATGATCATCTAGACATCTTGGCTAAGATCTTTGGCAGACTTGAGCAATACAATGTTCATCTCAATCCCAAAAAGTGTGTATTTGGAGTAACATCTGGTAAACTCTTGGGATTCATTGTATCAAATCGTGGCATAGAAATAGATCCAAAAAAGGTAAAATCTATACTAGACATGCTGTCATTCGCCACACTCAAGAAATTAAGAAGTCTGCAAGGAAGACTACAATCCATAAGACACTTCATTGCACAATTGGCATACATGTGTCAACAATTTCAATATCTTTTGAAGGAAGGTGTCACATTCAAATGGACAGAACAATGCCAAGAGGCATTTCAAACTTTGAAAGAATATCTTTTGTCCACACTAGTATTGGTTCCACCAGTACATGGGAAACCATTACTCTTGTACATATCTGCAACAAATTTCTCTTTAGGTTCTCTCCTAGAACAACATGATGAACACGGAAAAGAGAGAGCTATCTACTACATTAGTAGAATGCTCATAGGATATGAACTCAACTACACGCTAATAGAACGAGCATGTCTCGTAGTGATCTTTAAATCTTAGAAGCTAAGACACTATATGTTGAGTCATAAAGTCCACCTCATTGCACATTTTGATCCATTCAAGTACTTGTTGAATAGAGAAACATTAATTGAAAGAATTGCAAGTGGGTCATGATATTGAGCTAATTCGACATAGAGTATGTTGACAGTAAGGCCATCAAGGGAAAGATCATAGCAGACTAACTAGTAGAGGCATCCCTACAAGATAGTGATCCAATGGTGGTAGATTTTCCAGATGAATCAGTGTTCATATTTTCAACACCAACAAACTGGAAATTGTATTTTGATGGGTCCTATACAAATCATGGAGCAGGAGAAAGAATTTTCTTCATAACTCCTCAAGGAGATTCCATTCCTAAATGATTCATAATCAGCTTCTCTTGTACCAATAACATAGCTAAATATGAAGCCCTAGTAATAGGACTTTGTACTACCATATAGTGGAAAATCATGGAGTTACAAGTCTATGGAGACTCATAGCTTATCATCAATCAAGTCAATAATGATTACAATAAAAAATATGACAAGATGACACCTTACAAACAATTGGTGGAAGAATACAAGCAACAATCCAACAATATAACAATTGAGTGAATCCTAAGAGCACAAAACAAGGCATATGATGCTATGGCAATAGTAGGCTCTCTCTTGGATATGCCTAACAATGGAACTCACTTTAAGTTCATAGTTTCACAACTCATGATACTAGCATATGAAATACCATCTGCTGAATATGTTTGCATTATAGTGGGACTTGAATCTCCTTGGTACAGAGATGTATATGCATACCTTCATGATCAATATATGCCCCTTGATCTCTCACACAATCAAAGGAAGGCACTTATCTATCAAGATGCAAAACACACCATTATCGCTGATATATTTTATAGAAAAGGCCTAGATGGTACTTTACTCCAATGTCTCAATGTGGAAGAGGCGCAAACAACCTTGAAAGAAGTTCATAATGGGATATGCAAAGCACACTCTTTTGGTTCGATATTAGCAAAAACATTTTTGAGAACCAGGTATTATTGGCCAATAATGGAAAAGGATGCCTACAAGTATGTCCAAAAATGCAGACAATGCCAAATACATGGAAACCTGATCCATGCACCTACTCAAGATCTTCAACCGATTACATCACCATGGCCATTGTCACAATGGGGACCCGATCTTGTTTGGAAGATAAACCCTACTTCCTCCAACAAACATAAGTTCATACTCATAGCTACTAAGTACTTTACCAAATGGGTCGAGGCAATCCCTATGACCTACACAATAGGAAAATATATATCTAAGTTCATCCTGAATTATATCATCTACAGATATGGAGTCCTCATGTGCATTGTTACTGACAATGGGTGACCCTTTAAAAAACAATAAGTGAATGAACTTTGTGATCAATTCCATATTCAACAATGTATGTAACTCCTTATTATCCCCAAAGCAATGGTAAAGCTAAGGCAACAAATAAAACCATATTGAAAAATTTAAAGAAAGTTGTGAATGATGCTGGACGAGACTAGCATCTTCAACTGAATCCATCTCTTTAGGCCTATCAAAATGGTGTCCGCACAACTATTGGTGCTACACGTTACTCTTTAGTATATGGTTTAGAAGCCATTTTGCCTATCGAGGTAGAATTTCCATCACTAAGAGTCTCTATGAAACACATCATATCAAAGGAAAACTACAAAGTTGCCCATTTGCAACAACTTGAATTATTAGATGAAAAATGACAAAGCGCTCTAAATCATTTACAAGGATATCAAAACCAAATGAGATGAAGCTATAACAAAAGAGTAAACCCACACTGCTTCAAAGTATGGGATATCATCATTAAGGAGGACCAAAGGAACCTCATAGAATGCAAAAAACTAGGAAAGTTTGAACCTAATTGGTTAGGTCCTTTTGTCATAACAAGAGTAGTTGGAAATGGTGCTTATCATCTAAAAACAATGGAGGGAGATCCACTCCTAGATCCCATGAAAAACAGGCACCTAAACATATATTACATCTAAGGGCTAGGTTAATTTAGCATTTACTTTCCACATTTGCATATCATTTTCCTTAATGCATTGCATCTCATATAGTTTCTTTCCTAAATGCATCACATTCACAATCTTCATAGCATATAATATTTTCTTGTGCATATAGTTGCATTGATAAAACAAGGTGATTGTCTAAGTCATTCACCTGTCTGCATTGAAAGGAGAGAAGGTGTTCTCATTTCCTAGATACTTATTCATGAAGTCTTTAGGAGGTCTTTAGTCATTTATCTTCAACATCACCTTGTAATTGAACTTTATTCATGGTCGTGTAGAGGTTTCACTATTAAGTCTTTTTACCCATCATCTATCAATTGCTATATATCTCACACATTAATCACATGCTCTAATTCATTACAGATACCTAGTTGGTCATGTGGCTAGTGAAAAATCCAAAATTCTACTTCAGCACCATTGTAATTGTCATACCCAAGTAGGTTTCATTACTTACAAGTCAAGGAAAGAAAAAAGAAAAAAAGAAAAGTGCTATGCCAATACCCACCTCAAGGAAAAATGCAATGATATATAATTAAAATATCACACATACAAGTGCGACAAAAAGCTTGACTATGGGAACATGAAAATAACTCCATTAGGACTATGGATGCCTGTTGGCAATGGAGCAATATTCGAGAGATTACGGTGTATAACCCTGTTAGAGCCCTTAAAGCTTGCTAGAAACGAGGCTCTATCCAGGTCTCTTTGAAGTTAGAATAATCCACGTAGCTAGCCACATAGGATGCAAAGGGCCTGTAATGATTATAAGGGTGGGAATAAACTCAAATGCGCACACATGGGCAAAAGAAGATCGAAGTTTGAAGAATTGATGGAGAAATTTTCCGTGCCTCCATTCATATATTTTGGTTACATAGTGCATTAAGTTGGATGGTCTAAACACTTCTAAGAATGGATTGAATTTCTATCTCTATAATATTCTGCACCTTTAATTCAATTAGTGCATTTCAGAATGAAAGACACACACAATCACTCTTGTTCAAATAAGAAATACATTTGGCAGCTTCATAACATAGCTGTATTTCAAAATTTTATTGTCTCCACCACATTCTATAGATCATCATGTCATAATATGTTTGCATACTGAGGGCATAGCTGAAAAAATACTAAAAATCATAAAAAGTCCTAAAAAAATCCTAAACAATCCTAAAGAAATCCTAAAAAAGTACCAAAAACATTTAGAAAACAACAAAAACTAAAAAATCAAATTCCAACAAAATCAACCAAAAACATCGAAAAAACTCTTCAAAAAATTGCAATAAAATGTCTCGTGAGAAACAAATACCCTAGCAGATATCCAATAAACACTTTGCACGTAGTAAAAAAAAGGATATAACTATCTTATCAAACATCTGCAACCAAACTGATCAAGCCTTATCAATCATCAATATCCATATCATTGTGATCATTATCTTGTCTTAAACAAAAGAGGATACACTTGAAACTAGACAGGTCATTCTTAAATGGGGTCCGCAACTTTATGAAATTAGGCATTATCAACCATCACATCAAACAAATCAAAGCAAAGGCACAATTAGTCAAGTTGTTGAGTTTTGTCTAATTTGTTTTTTATCTTTTATCAATTGGCGAAGATCACGTTTCTATGCTACTCAAGGATGTCCAAAAGTGACCAGAGGAGCTCTGATGAGCATGATCTTTTTATTTGTTTGTTATTTGTGGTGTGAACCAATGAAGTTATAGGGAAATGGCTCTAGTGGGTGTGTGATAGGAGCAATCATCTTGTGAATGCCACACATACCTCAAACCATAGTGTAATTCCCAAAATGGAGGGTTCACTCCTTGTCTACTACGTGTTTGTTTCTTATAATGAGATATCTTTATGTCTTGGTTCGTCATACCATGATGAATAAAGCTCAATTGTTACAACATAAGGCTTAGTGATAAAAGTGTGTTGCACTATGAATAAAGAAAAGAAGATTGTTCATCATCAATCATATCAAATCATTTCATTTCTCATCGTGCTGATTGTATCAATCAAAAACACCATTCCTAGTGGATTGATTTCATTTTTTTCTCATCTTTTCATCATCTCTCATTATCTCTTTCTCATCAATTCTTTCATCCTACTAACATTTCTTCTACGTTAACTGAGTTGAAAGGATAAAACAATAATTTGGCACATTTGAAACAAAAACATTAATTGCATTCATTTAGTTAATTTATTTAATACCATTCATTTTAGATAATTCGTTTCATTATATTCATTTAAATCTCATGTTAATTATATTATCAGGTTAATTACATTCATTTAATTGCATTATTCATTTAGTTGCATTTCATTTGAGTGTGCTATCATTAAAACCACTTTTACAGTTGCATTCAATCATAAAAGATAGTCACATATACTTAAAATACATTACATAACATTACATTCATTTAAGATCATAATATAAAAATCATCAAATAGAACTGCATCATGCATCACATATAAATCACAAATCAAATCATATAGACTGCATAATATAAACATGCATCATCAATAGAACACAAGCATATAGATTTCTGCCCAAAACTACATATCATATAACTCAAAAATGATAATGTTTCAAAGTATACAACAAAGGCCCAATAGCTTGATTAATATCATCAAATAAGTGTCAACTGACATTGCCTCTATCTCTAGAAGAATCCTTCCTATTGGATCTTTCTCTAGGATGTCCTGATGATGCCCTAGGAGGATCCATCACTCCTCCACTGCTAGTCCGTCGACTCATTTCTCTGATAGATCTACACCGAGATCTATAGGATCGATATCTAGGCTCCCTTTGTCCCTTGAGAATGACTATCTTATAAGCCTGTCTATAGTATAAAGCTTGATGGGCAGTATCACAAAATATATCTGCCTACATCCATGCATCTGTCCCTGGACCAAACAACTGATCATAAGCATCCATAGTTAACTATGCCCTTTGCACAACATAGTCTCGCTTAATGATGGCTCAATCCCTCTCCCTAACAATTTGATCCCTCTCACTGGCTAATGCACCATACTCCCTCCGAAACTTCGCCCTATCCTCCCCTCATCTTTTTTGAACCCTGGATAGTGCATCCTCCAAACTCCTAATCCTTACTCTCAGCACCCGTGGATATGTTAGGATAACCGATGAACAACTAAGATGGGGGGGGTGAATAGTTGTTAACAGATTATAACTTTTAATCCACAATACAACCTTAAACAAACCAAGTACCGGTAAAGCACATACATATGCCGGTAGGAAAAGATACCGTTAAACAATACAACTTAACAATTAACCAGATAATCAATGCAAAGCAACGATACCACATAACACCATGATTTGTATGTGGAAAAATCAGAAAGGGAAAAACCACGGTGGGAAGCCTACACACAATCGGATGATACTTCTGCAAAAAGTATGTGTTACAATGAGGGGCCTGCACTTGTAGGAAGGCACACTGCCTAGAGCGTACTGCTCATTACAAAAGAGTCTCACTGACTATAGAGAGGCTACAACCATCTGAAGATAAATGGACAACAATCCAATAGAGTTAACTGCTAGAAATAGCATCTACCATGCCTGATTATAGTCCCGATTAAGCGCCATGTCCGAGGACTAAATCCTCTTCTGAATCCAATTCGATCACCAATGATCGACCATCTCCTCTGCCTGAATGATATTACAATATTCGCACATTAAATTCCTTGACCATGACCTTTTAATAACCATGATACTTTACAAAGAGTTTCTACCTCTTATTTATACAAGCCCTAAGGCCTAAACCGATTAGGTCAGCCACCTAAAAGATATTACAATAAGATCATTACATGATTCCATATTACAATGATATGCCATGTCGGCTTAAGACCAAAATAATAATAAAAAATCCACAAATCATCTCAAAACATCTTGGTAACATTTAGAGTACACATTAACATGATACCGGTCCATAACCTAGATAGGTACCAGACCTATCCTAGGTCCACCATGCCAAAGCAATGTCTTCAAGCAGTTGAAGCACGATCAAAGAACATCTTCAACATCCTGAAATCTATGAAGAAGCTGTATGAACACCAACTATGCATCCTGTCATGATTCCTCAATGAAAGCTCTATCGGTAAAGCCTTAAACCAGTGCTGGTAAGGGTTTACCAGAGTGTATGATAGCATCCGATTACCAAGCCAATACCAACTGACAAAACATGCTCATGGAGCATATAACATATGAAATCAAATATACTTCACTAATCCAAACATGCCGAAAGTGTCTAATAGATAGTCTCTTCTGCCGGTAACACTAGATCTTCTACCGGTAACCAAAACTTGTCTGCCGATAACCAACCATAACATCTAGCATTGACATCAATGACAAAACATCAATGCAACACATAATCAGTTCATCCATTATGCCAACAATCTCCCCCTTTGGCATTGATGGCAACACTAGATGTGAAAAACATCTACGTACCAAGAAATGCCAAACAAGTATCCCCCTATGGAAGACAACCAACAATCAATAGCTCCCCCCCGGTGAATAATATCTCTATAAGGTTCTGAATGATTTTTCACATTACTATTACTCCCCCTTTGACATCAATGCCAAAAATCTGACAAAAATATCAAAGCAATGATATAAATCTCTGAATCTCAAAGTTGTTTACTCCCTCTGAGTAGTAGCACCACTCATCCGTGCCAGAATGAATAATGTCTCTAGTAATGCATGTCAAACCGATGACAAACTTCATCAATCAAGTCTCTACCAGAGGGGCACAAACCCCTAACCTGTCTCTCAAATACTCAAATGATTCCTTAGACAATGGTTTAGTGAATATGTCTGCAATCTGTTCTTTAGTGTTCACATAAACCAATTTGACTTCCTTTGCTTCAACCTTGTCCTTCAGAAAGTTATACTTCATTGAAATATGCTTAGTCTTAGAGTAAAATACTGGATTCTTAGACATGTCAATAGCTATAGAGTTATCATAGTAGATAACTACCGGTTCACTAAAATTTACCTTGATATCCTTAAACATTTGCTTCATCCACAAGACTTGAGTGCAATTAGTTGCTGCTGCAACATACTCAGCTTCTGCAGTAGATAAAGAAATGCATGACTATTTTTTGTTGATCCATGAAACCAATTTCTTTCCAAGAAAGAAAGCTCCACCATAATTTCTCTTCCTATCATCAGTATCACCTGCCCAATTCGAGTCAGTATATGCACATAAAATGAAATCATCATGTATGGAATACCATAAACCATATTCTGTTATTCCTTACAAATACCCGAATATCCTTTTTACTGCACATTCATGATTTTCTTTAGGATTACTTTGATATCTTGAAACAATACTTACTACATTCATAATATCAGGTCTAGTCTGAGTTAGATATAACAAACCACCAATCATAGACTTATACCTTGTCAGATTTACTAGTGTAGAAGTATCCTTGATAGATAATTTCTCACTTGTAGCCATAGGAGTACTTACCGGTTTGGAATTCTCCATACCAAACTTTTTAAACAATTCCCTCAGATACTTAGTTTGACAGATAAAGATGCCTTTGTCAATTTGAGTAATTTGCAAACCTAAGAAAAATTTCATCTCACCAATCATGGACATTTCAAATTCATTCTTCATGTTGTTAGCAAATTCCATGAACAATTTATCTTCTCCTCCAAAAATGATATCATCAACAAAAACTTCAATAATCAGAATATCTTTTTTAGTGATCTTATAATATAGATTACTATCAGCATTGCCTTTAGTAAAACCAAGCTTCAAAAGATATTTATCCAACCTTGCATACCAAGCTCTAGGAGCCTATTTCAATCCATATAAAGCTTTCTTCAATCTGCAAACCATATCTTTATCATTTGTCAATGAAAATCCATGAGGTTTCTCAATGTAAGCTTCTTCCTCAAGCTCAAAATTCAAAAATGCACATTTAACATCCATTTGATAAACCTTATAGTTCTTATAAGCTGCATAGGCAAGAAATAGTCTAACAACTTCAATCATAGCTACAGGTGCAAATGTCTCACCATAATCAATTCCTTCCATTTGAGAATATCCTTTACAAACCAATCTAGCATTGTTCCTTATAACTTGACCATCCTCATTTAGTTTAATTCTAAAAACCCATTTAGTTCTAATAGCATTCTTATTTTTAGGCCGGGAAACTAAAGACCAAGTTTCATTCTTCTCTATTTGATCTGATTCATCTTCCATAGCCTTTAAACAATGTTTATCCTTACGAGCTTCAATAACAGTTGTTAGTTCAACTTGAGAAATAAGACATACCTCTTCATTTTCTAGATTTCTTCTTGTCATAACTCCCTTATTTCTATATCCAATAATTTGATCTTCAGAATGATTTAATCTTACATACTTAGGTGTCTTTTGAACTTCAGGTTCATTGCTCTGATCATCAGTCATAGTTGAATTTTCTGATTGTGCCGGTGTAACTATCTTAGCTTCCTGTACCGGTTGAGGCATTGTCGATTCGGTTATGATCATTTCCACTGCTGGTTCCCTATGATATGATATAGAATGATTTCTATATTGTTCATCCACTTTCACATTAGCACTCTCCACAATTTCCTGCAATCTTTTGTTATAACATCTATATGCTTTTCTCTGAATTGAATAACAAAGAAATATTCCTTCATCACATCTAGAATCAAAATTTCCAATTGAATCATCCCTTTTGATATAGCATTTACTTCCAAAAATTATAAAATACTTAACAGTAGATGTATGTCTTGACCATAGTTCATAAGGGGTCTTATCAGTTTCACCTTTGATGTGAACTTTGTTGAATGTGTATATTGTTATACTCAATGCTTCTCTCCATTAGATATGAGGAAATTTGGCTTCCATCATCATAGATCTAGCTGCATCCAAAATGGTTTTGTTCTTTCTTTCAACTACTCCATTTTGCTGAGGAGTCCTAGGTGCAGATAGTTGTCTCCTGATTCCATTTGTCTCATAATAACTGTTAAATTCATGAGAAGTGAACTCAACACCATGATATGATCTTAGACATTTTATTTTCAATCCAGTTTCAGTTTCAACCTTCACTTTAAAGATCTTGAATTTCTCAAAAGCTTCATACTTCTCCCTTAGAAGAGTCACCCACATCATTCTAGAATAGTCATCAATAATCAGCATGAAATACCTATCACCTTGAAAGCTTCTAGTACTTGCTGGACCACATAAGTCAGTGTGAATCAAATCAAGTACATCATTAGATTTATCATGTATGCTCTTAAAAGAACTTCTGACTTTCTTACCCAATTGACATTCCTTACATACCAGATTATGAGGCTTGATAATCTTAGGCATATCTCTAACTGCCTTAGTTGAACTAATCTTAACAATACAATCAAAATTAACATGACACAACCTATTATGCCATAGCCAAATCTCATCAATGTGAGCAATCAAACATGTCTTATTACCAGTGTTCAAGTGAAAGATATTACTTCCTGTTTGAATATCGGTTGCAATCTCCAAACCAGTCTTGTTAATGATTTTGAATTTTCTATCTTTAAACTGAAGTTGAAAACCCTTATCAATCAATTGACCAACACTCAAAAGATTATGCCTTAAACCTTCTACATAATAGACATTATCAGTGTTATGGTTGCCATCCAAAGAAATAATACCTCTACCTTTGATCATATATGCCTTGTCATCTCCAAATCTGACTTGACCACCATTGTATTCTTGTAGGGACAAAAATTTCCTTTTATCTCCAGTCATATGATGTGAGCATCCACTATCAATTACCCATTCATCCTTATCTTCAACTTTTGTTGCGAGGCCTTTTTCTTTATTCTTGATAGCCGGTTCCGGTTCATCTTCCTTCAAAGCATAGAACACCCATTCCTTTCCATTTCTAGATCCACTAGCAGAGTCTTCTATCGGTTCATCTCTAGAGTCATTAGTTACTCCTTCTTCATCTTCTATGTATCATTATTTACTCTTCTAAAATCTATATATGTCTGAGTTAGGCTTAAAAAATTTCTTAACTCTTTCCTCAAACCTTGCATTCCTTTCAAGACATCTAGATGCAAAATGACCAATCTTATTACATGCAAAACATTTAAAAGGTTCTTTTCCTTCATACTTACTTCCAATTGGTCCTTTAGGTATTCTTCTAGCAAATAAGGCTTCAAGTTGCTCAAGTTATTCATTTTATTTCCTCATGTCTTCCAATTATTTTGCATATAGGGATTTCCAATCACTTTTTCCGGTAGATGTTGATGATGATGCATGGAAAGAAGGTTCAGACTTTATAGCTCCAGAAGATCTAAATTCTTCAAGCTCAAAAGCAGACAATTTCCCAATCAAAATGTCTTTGTTAACTAAGGTGTTTGCCATTGTTCTTAACTCATTAATTGCAGTTGCCTTCATCTTGTAAGCCAGTGGAAGGGCTCTCAAGACTTTGGAAACTATTTCATCTTCACTTAGAAATCCTCCACAACATTGAATTCCCATAACAATCTCATTTACTCTTTCCATAAACATAACAATTCTTTCATTATCTTCCATTTTCATTTTTTCATATCTTACCCGGTAACCATCAAGTTTAGCAATTTAGAAAGTAGGGTCACCTTCATTCAGAGTTTGAAATTTGTCCCAAATAACCTTAGTTGATGATTTGTCAGTCAATCCCATAATTTGCTGATCAGTAAGTGCACACAAGAGGGCTTCTCTAGCTCTGCAATCATTTTCAATATTCTTATCTAGGTCCGTAGGAGCAGGATTCCCAGATGTCGGATCATAAGGTGTGTAACCTTTCTCAGTGATCTCCCAAATATCCTTGCCAAGCTATCTAAGATGAGTCTCCATTCAAATTTTCCATATCCCATAATTTGTTCCATCAAGCTTAGGGATTTCTCTTCTGAAAATAGTTGTCGGTGGATTAGAAGTGTTAGTTTCCATAGGATCTACCTCAAGCGGTTAAGCTTCTGCAAAAGAGGACCAAAGCTCTGATACCAATTGTTAGGATAACCGGTAAACAACTAAGAGGGGGGAGGTGAATCCGTTGTTAACATATTATAACTTTTAATCCACAATACAACCTTAAACAAACCAAGTACCGGTAAAGCACATACATACGTCGGTAGGAAAAGATACCGGTAAACAATACAACTTAACAATTAACTAGATAATCAATGCAAAGAAACCATACCACATAACACCATGATTTGTATGTGGAAAACCCAGAAAGGGAAAAACCACAGTGGGAAGCCTACCCATAGTCAGATGATACTTCTGCAGAAAGTATGTGTTACAATGAGGGGCTTGCACTTGCAGGAAGGCACACTGCCTAGAGCATATTGCTCATTACAAAAGAGTCTCACTGACTACAAAGAGGCTACAACCATCTCAAGAAAAATGGACAACAATCCAATAAAGTTAATTGCTAGAAATAGCATCTACCATGCCTGATTATAGTCCCAGTTAAGCTCAATACCGGAGGACTAAATCCTCTTCTGAATCCAATTCGATCACCAATGATCGACCATCTTCTCTTCTTGAATGATATTACAATATTCGCACATTACGTTCCTTGACCATGACCTTTTAATAACCATGATACTTTACAAAGAGTTTCTACCTCTTATTTATACAAACCGTAAGGCCTAAACTGATTAGGTCAGCCACCTAAAAGATATTACAATAAGATCATTACATGATTCCATATTACAATGATATTCCATGTTGGCTTAAGACAAAAATAATAATAACAAATCCATAAATCATCTCAAAACATCCCGGTAACATGTAGAGTACACGTTAGCATGATACCGGTCCATAACCTAGATAGGTACCAGACCTATTCTGGGTCCACCATGCCAAAGCAATGTCTTCAAGCAGTTGAAGCACGATCAAAGAACATCTTCAGCATCCTAAAATCCATGAAGATGATGTACCAAGAGCAACTATGCATCCTTTCACGATTCCTCAATGAAAGCTCTGCCAGTAAAGCCTTAAACGAGTGCCAGTAAGGGTTTACCAGAGTGTATGATAGCATCTGATTACCAAGCCAATACCAAATGACAAAAACATTCTCATGGAGCATATAACATATGAAATCAAATATACTTCACTGATCCAAACATGCTGGAAGTGTCCAACAGATAGTCTCTTCTACTGGTAACACTAGATCTTCTACCGGTAACCAAAACTTGTCTACCAGTAACCAACAATAACAAATAGTGTTGACATCAATGAAAAAACATCAATACAACACATAATCAATTCATCCATTATGCCAATAGGATCATCATCTCCATCACCACCATCTCCACCTCCCTCCGCAGCAGGAACACCTCCTGTCTTGGGCATCTTTATGTCCTACCCACCCCCATCATCATCATCACTCCCTCCACTACTAGATGATCCTAACCCATAATCATCACTATCGCTAACCTCCTCCAAACTACTAAGAGACTTAATATCTCCACCGATGTATACATCCTCACTATCCTCCTCTCGCTCATCCTTTGCCTTTGCTACTACAATGATCAACACAATCTGACCTCCTCCCCTCTCTCGTCCTCCACCTCTTCCTCTCTCTCTCCCTCTTTGTGGCCTCCTATGCCAAATCTGCTGAGGGGAAATAGGAACAATCAGATCAGTCAATGGAACTGGCATGCAATGCACCCACCAAGCATCATACTTAGGAGTAGCACCATGATCTGCAACCCCAGCTGACCAACCTTACTGTAATGGTCGAAGAGAATCAAACTCTGTAAACCCAAAATGAGGCTGCATGCAAGCACCCCAATCCCCAATCTCTCAACATCTACGAGCAAAATAAGCTGTCACATCGGGAACTCCCTGTACCTCCCTGAACTGACAGAGTACACGACTAGGAAGATGAATGTCAATAACCCTATGACTACCCATATCTTGACCAATCAGATACTTCTATTGTCAACTATAAGGAAAATGATGTGCACCATCGACCCAATCGAGGCAATCAAGATATGGTCTCCATGAGAAATAATGAAGTATATTTAATTGATGTCTTTAGTAGTGGATGTTCCCTGAACCCCTATGTTTAATACCAGTTGTGTATCTATATGCATATGGTTTCTCATCAACAAGATCAACATGAATAATTGGCCGAAAGATAGCTATGTGCTCCCAAGCCCATACTTGGAGCAATGCAATCTCGCATACAATGGTTTTTTGTTCCAGATATACAATACCATGCATTTGATGATATAAGGTGGCCAGTAAGCAAGGACCCAAAGTAAAAAACATGGCTATGTATGATCATATCATGGATAACCCTACCCCAAATAACTAGAGATCTATGTGTCCTCCTATCAGGAATCAGAGGACCTGCTACTATACTAAACAAAACTATAGTAAGATCATCATAGTCCATTTGCTCCCACGGTATCTCATAATGGCCCCATATCTATAGATTCTTCTTAGAGAACTCAAAAAGATCACATAACCCTCTGATACCATCTCTGCAATCAAATGCCACTCTAGCACCATAAATGGGAATGCGAAGAATACGCTAGACGTCCTCCAAAGTAACTGATGTCTCTTCGGTGGGTAAATGAAAAGAGCAAGTCTCCGAGTGCCACCGCTCAACTAAAGCAATGATCATGGCCCTGTTGGTTGTACCATCTAGAAGATGCAAAATATGATATAATCCCAAATGTTTGACCAATGCTACTTCCTTAGCAAGTAGCTCATCTCGGTGATCGAGACCATTAGGCCTTGTCTGTCTGCCTATCAAAACATGGAAATTCTCCTGCAAGTGAAACACAATAAAATATCAGCTAACCTATTCGCATGACAAAAATCACATCATGTAATTTGAAAAAATTCCAAAATCAACAAATGCAAACTAGTTATTATGCTGACAGTCAAATGCAAATCACTTAAGACATGCAAACCATTTATGACAAATGCGCATCATTTAGGACATTTGCGAATTAATAAGAACAATTGCGCATCATTTCGAACAATTATGAACCATTTAAAGCATATGTGAATTAAAATAAAATTTGTGAACCATTTAGATCAAATGTGCATCAATATAAACAAATGCAAATATTTCAAAATACAATTGCACATTACTAAAAAAAATTCTTTGACTACAATTTGGAAAAATAGCAAAAACAGGCAAAAATGAACAATTTTTTGGAAAACTTACCATACCGTTTGTCCCAGCTGGTCTCTGATATGACCACACTCGATCAAAAAGGTGTAGCCTTGCTCTATGACCTACCATGACACTCTGAACTTGCAGAAAGACTCAGAAATCACTAAGAACTCAAGAAAAATAAATGAATGCAAATGAGCTAAATTAAAGGGCCAAATCACTATTTTAGCTCAAAATTAGGGTTTTTACCACTCCGACGACCGTGGTCCCCCTGAACTTCAAAGAATTTTTAGAACAATCAAATGGACTCAAAACCACACAAAAACTTCACATGATTTCTCACTAGCATGGTATTGAAAAGATGGTCTCAATTTTTTAAATTTTTTCAACGACTTTTTTCTGAGGGGGCATATTTACACTATAAGCATCACTGGGGCAAATTTTTTTTTGTTTTCTTTAAAACAATGTCATTTCAACATTGTATCAAAGAGGGGCAAATGTAGACACCTAAAAATGTCTCATTAATCATACACTAATTATTCGTCTAATTAATTAATTCTTTAATTATTTAATTAAGCTAATTATTCTTCTGAACTGACTCAATCATCACATTCCACATTTCTAATTATCAAATTTATGTTCTTTAATTAATTAATCAATTAACCCTATCTCAAATTTTATTTTTTTTGATCAATAAGAGGCCGAGGCCAAGAATTTTATTAATCATTTTGAAAATTTACATTACTCCACTCGTGCGGGTGTTGGTAGGAAAGAGTGGAGGCGAGAAAACCTCCGGCCTTGCCCGGGACCGTAGTCCAGATAATCTTACATCAATATACAATAGTTTCAGATCTTAATAACACATCATCACCCCGGGCTAGGGTAAGCAAGTGGGAGGGTGTTTCTATTTTTTTCCCCCTCCCTTACAAGCCCTTGATTACAAATTTTAGTTATCATTTATCCCTTGACTTCTTGAGGCATGGCTCTGAAGTTGATCTCTGATTGCATATAGTAACCGTTAATTGCCAAGAGATATCCCTGTTTGTCCTGCATGGTTAGTTTCTCAAACACTTGACAAAATTGTTAGTGCATTTTAGTCTATATTTCAAATGAAATTTTATCTATCGAGCTAGAAAATTACCACAACCAAATATCCTGTAAGGTCTATCCTCTCAGATCTTATACAAAGAGATATAAACAGAACCTTAAACGTAGTTGGATATTCCTCATTATCCCAAATTGTAGAAGGTGTTTCAAACATAAGCCGAGTTTTGAAGAAAATGAACCTCTCTTGATCGAATTTTGACCCTTCCTTAAAATGAATCTCCATTTTACCATATCTTGTTTGTGCTCCGGGATGCTATCCCTAGTAATGGATAAAATCCAGGCTACAAAAACAAGAGTAGGTAAATGAGATTCTGTCATGCCAGGAATCGGCACCCTCCCTCCTCTATAAATTAATACCAGAGAGGGTAACAGGGTATATGATTATTCAAGGCTGGATATAACCTCTATCCATACCCCGAATATTTTGCATGTATGCCACATATAAGCCACAGTCAAAGATTTGTCAGAAGGTCACCCCAAAATAGAGAATTCTTCAATAGATGGCACTTGAGCACTGCAACTAGTGTTTATTGTTCAAAATAGGCCGAACACATGAAAAAATTGAAGCCATTACTTCCCACCCTGATAGGACTTCCACCAATGTGAATAAATACCTAAGATTGAGGCAATGAAGACCTCCTTACACAGAGCACCTGTTTCCTCTCAATTTGTGGTGGAGGTAACCGTCACAGCAAGAAACATGGCAGCCACATTTGAGTTAGCTCTGGTCCTATCTAAATTTGTGAGAAAGTTTGGACCAAGGATAGTCTCAACCACATCAATAACTAAGGTATGGGGAAAGCATATGATACACTTGAGGTGGTCCCTGGTAATAGAGCCCTCAAACGCCATTTGCCTCTTAGAGCTGCATAATTTGATCGAGGTATCCATCACCTACTATTCTTCAATCCAAGGTCTTGTTGGATAAAAGAGGTTTTGAATTTTAACCTGAAGGCTTGGTTTAATAGCCATGTAGGCTAATTATGTGAAAGTCTGAGTTTTCTCAGCCATTCTAAAATCATGTGAGCCTTAAGCCCACTTTGGATGTTTCTTATTGGTTTAGTAATAATGCCATGTCCTTAAATGATGAGCCGCTTGTGGGAAAATCATTTTGAGAAGCCAAATTTAATTTTGGCAGATGATCAAACGAGTTGCTGACACAAAAACCCAACAAGTATGCCTTACACCGCAGCCCTGACCTATCATAATGGCTAGGATTTCTTGGGGATCATACTTGCTATGATGATCAGGCACTCTTAATTGGGGTGTTTATTATTATATAATTTGTATTTAGATACGAGTGCCCCCACCTACTAAGCTAATAATTGACCTCTGCTTCGTAAGATGAAAAGTTTAAACCTTTGGGCAAGTGTTTATGAATGATACCTAATAGATAATCATAAAATCTTGATAAATTTGTATATTAATAAATCCAAGTTGAAGATTTATCTATATGAAATGTTCTAAAGGTATATTTTCATTTTGTATGTGTAGATATAAATATGATAATATATATTAATTGTTATGTTCGTTATATAAATATAAAATTATTGGTTTCAGATTATTTATTTATTTATATATGTGTGTGTGTGTGTGTGTGTGTGTGTGTGTATCTATATATATATATATATTTATATACAAATATATATATATATATATATATATATGTGTGTGTGTGTGTGTGTGTGTGTGTGTGTGTGTGTGTGTGTGTGTGATATCTATATATTAATTCTGATATGTTCATTATATAAATATTTTAATTATTAGTTTCGGATTATAAATATAAATAAATTTCTATATGTGTGCGTATATATATATATATATATATCCTCTGATATAATTTATAAATCCTCCAATATATGTATATGATATATGTATATATGTATATATATACATATATGTATATACATATATACATATATGTATATACATATATATATACATATATGTATATATATATGTATATACATATATGTATATATATATGTATATATGTATATATATGTGTGTATATATATATATATATATACACACACACACACACACACACATATATATATATGTATATACATATATACACATATGTATATACATATATACACATATGTATATACATATATACATATATGTATATACATATATATATACATATATGTATATATGTATATACATATATGTATATACATATGTGTATATATGTATATACATATATGTATACATACATATATACATATATGTATACATATATGTATATATATATACATATACGTATACATATGTATATACATATATATGTATATATATATACATATACGTATACATATGTATATACATATATATGTATATATATATATGTGTGTGTGTGTGTGTGTGTGTGTGTGTGTGTCTGATTATGGTTTATATATTTGTCTATTTCTGTGTATAAGAAGGTTTGAAAAAATTGTTGAGTATGTTAGTAAATTAATATGGGGCCTCAAATGATATCATTCAGAGAATTTGGAGGATAGGTTTTCTCTTTTTCTCCTATAGGTCTGGGTTCCGGCTGATTTTATGTATATGATAGGGTACAGGTTATGAGCAATTTATGCGACTGCTATCATATGGTATGAATAATGTTATAGTTATTTGTTGTGAAATGTTGTTTTAAGGATAAATGTTAGGAGCTATGTGGATTATTGTCTTACAATCAACCCCCATGTTAGCGAGGGAATCGGCTCTTTTGTTGCCTTCCCTGTAGATATGATTAAAATGACCCCGTCAAATGTTTTGATGTTTATCATTATCTTAGCCAGGGAGGCATTTAGCTTCCAATCAGGCATTGCCCCTTTCCTAAGGGCATTGATAATAATGGCCGAATCCCCTTCAATGACGATCCTCTTAATATTGAGTATAATGCATAGGTTTATTCCTACAACAAGTGCTTGCATTTCTGCTACATTGTTTGTGCATTTACCAGAGGGGATGGCCATATAGGCCACCTCATCCCCATTTGAATTATGAAGGCTGCACCCAAGACCAACACTCCCTGGGTTGCTCCTAGAAGCGCCATCAAAGTTAAGTTTAAACCATCCAACAATAGGGGGAAGCCACTTGCATTCCTTACGTAATATAAAGTTGGATGGTGGGCCTTTACCAATGAAGGGGGGTATCTTTAGACCTTTCCATCTTAGTTTCATTTTTTCATCCCAATAGAACATATTGACATCTCTCTGGTAATTGGAGGTCTGGTTATTTATTATTTCAACTATGGTGGCTTCAATTTTATTGGTCAATTGATACCATTGCATTTTACTATCTTTGAAAATCCTCCTATTTCTTTCCTTCCAGATTTCCCAGATCATAATGGAGGGGGCAATGATCCATAAATTTTCAAACATGCAACCAATGTTTCAGATTGGCCAAGCTTGGAATAGATCAGAGATATTATTAGGAATAGGGGTATAACCATCCCCAACAATTATGAGCATAATCGCAGGTTACCAGGAGATGGTTAGAATTTTCTTCTTCCTTTTCACATAATGGACATCTTCTAGGACCTTCATATCCTAGTTTCCTAAGGTTTCATTAGTGAGGAGTCAATTCTAAATAGCCATCCATGCAAACAGGCCTGCTTTCGGAAGGCACCTTTTATCCCAACCAAGAGTTAGGGGTAGGTTGGAACAAGGGATATTATCTTTATTCAACAGTTATTTATAACCCTCCTTAGTTTCGTATTTCCCCTTATTGGATCTAACCCATACCAGTTTATCTATTTCGAAGTTTAAAGCAACACTTCTTGAGGCTAGGATCCAAGATAAGAGGGATCTTTCCTGGGCCAGAATGTTTAGATAATCCATTGATTTCCATCTCCATGTTTTAAGGCACCCAATGCTGAATTCTTCTACATAATCTTTTACATGCACACCCCAGAGTTCTTCAAGGGTGGGTATGATCTTATTGAAGTTATGAAGAGTATTTAAGGGAGGATGAGCCCCCTAGGAGTCTCTCCAAAAAAGGGCATCCTGCCCATTACCAATGTTCCATGTTAGCTTGTCTGTTATGATATCTCTGCACTCTAGCATAAAGTTCTAGATTCTAGAACCTTTGTGAGGGTGGGCTGTCCTAAAGATGCTTATAGGATCTTGGTTATGTAGGTATTTATTATAAAGGATACATGCCCATTTGACTTTGGGATTAGTATACATTCGCCAAACTAGATTAGCACCCAAAGCTTTGCTTTGGATTTTTAGATCTTTGATTCCCAAACCCCCCATCTCCTTAGGCAAGCATATCTTATCTCAAGCGATCAATGGAAGTTTGAATTTGTCTTCAGAGCCTTGCCAAAAAAAGTTCCTTATGTGTTTTGTGATCTCCTTTCACTTAGATGTGGGAAGGTCCATGCATGAGAGTTGGTAAATTGGCATAGCTGAGAGAACTGCCTTGATTATAGTGGCCTAACCGGCAGAGGATAACCATTTTCCTTTCCATGAGGATATCTTATTTGTGATTTTGGAGACAACCTGATCCCATAGTTTGGATGATCTAATGCCCTTGTCTAAGGGGAGTCTCAGGTATTTACACGGTAATTCTCCTATTTTGTATTTAAGGATTTTCCTTTGGAGTTCTTTATTTGTGTTAAAAAGGGTTATGTTGGACTTTAAAGTGTTAATTTCTTGTCCAGAGATGGTGGTGCAGTTGTTTAGGATTTTTTTAATTACTTTTGCTTCTATAGAATTGCTTAAACCAAACAACATGGTATCATCAACAAATTGTTGATGGGCAATAGGTTCCATGTCAGAGGTAATCTTAATACCGGTTAGTTGTTCTGTTTCTCTAGCCCAATTGAGCATTCTTCCCAGTGATTCTGCCATGATGATGAAAAGAAAGGGGGAGAGGGGATCCCCTTGTCTGAGACTTCTAGAGATCTCAAAAAAGCCTTCTGAGGCCCCATTGACTAGGATTGAAACCCTAGGTGTAGCAATGCATTCAAAGACCAGATTAATCCACTGCTTATTAAACCCGAAAGATTCAAGACATTTGAAGAGAAAGTGCCAGTCTACTTTATCATATGCTTTTTTAATATCCAGTTTGATCATCATGCTTGGTACCTTATTGTTTTGTACTGAATGGATAGCTTCCTGAGCAATGATTATACCATCATAAATGGATCTGTTAGACACAAAACCTGTTTGTTCCTCACTGATAATTATGGGGAGAAGGTTGTGTAGTCTATTTGCCATTGTTTTTGTGAGTAATTTATAAAGGGTATTACATAATGCTATTGGACAGAAATCCTCAAAACTATCCACTATCTCCTTTTTTGGGATTAAAGTTATGAATGTGTTGTTTAGTTCTCTAAGAATTTTCCTTGAGTTTTTCATCCCTTCTAGTGCCTCTATGATTTCCTTACCCATGAAGCTCCAACATTTTTGGAAAAAGTGTGCTGGGAACCCGTCAGGGCCAGGGGCCTTATCCGAACCCATTTGAAATAAAGCTAATTCTACTTCTTCCAAAGTTATTTTTTTATTAAGCATCAGGTTGTGTTCTTTAGATATTAATTTCAGGATGTGTTTTAAGAATTCACTCTCCTTAGTCCATTTGGAGCCTTCATTGTTGTTAAGGATAGTCTCAAAATACTCAACTACTGCCTTGGCTATCAGTTCAGGATCATCACTGAAGTCACCTGATACCAGTTTAATCTTGTTGATTCTGTTGATAGCTCTGCGTTGTTTTGTGCTATTATGAAAGAAGCTTGTCTTTCTATTCCCAGCCTCTAGCCAATGATCCCTAGATTTTTGTTTCCAATATATTTCTTCTCGGGCTAAGATTTCTTCATACCGAGCCAGATTGATTTTTTCCTTTTGATGTAGAGTATTATTCATCCCATACCTGATTACTTCCTCATTAGTTTTCTCCATTTCTTTCTCAATCTCTATTTTTTGTGTGAAGATATTACCAAAGTGTTCTTTATTCCAGATTGTTAATTGCTGCTTTATCTTTTTAAGTTTGGTTACTACTTTGAAAGTCTTAGAGCCTATGACTTCAATTTCATTCCACCACTTTTCAATTAGTTGTAATAGATTTTCATCCCTGAGCCACATTTTTTCAAAGCGAAAGGGGGTTTTGGTTGGCTTTAGTTCTTCTGATATAATTAATTGGACCAGGAAATGGTCCGATCCTGAGAACAGGAGGACAGAGGATTCAAAAGACTGTGTCAGATTTCCACAAAGGAAGAATCTATCAAGTTTTTCTGCAATGTTGCAAAAACCTTGTCTTGTATTATTCCAAGTGAAAGCTTCATTTCTGGTTTTTAATTCCAACAAATTACATTTATGGGTCCAGTCCTTGAAATCTAGACATGATTGAGTCATTTTATTATTACCACCCCATTTTTCCTTGGGGTCCAAAATTGCATTGAAATCCCCACCAATTAAGTATGTTTGTTCAATGCCACTTAGAAGGAAATTCTCAATTTCATCCCAGACTTGTCTTTTTGCTTGTGTTTGGATAGGGCCATAGACATGAATTATAATAAAGTTTAAGTTACTTTTGATGCTTATAACCCTACCACACATCCAATTTGGGTTTTTGCATATAAGTTTGAAGGATATTTGCTTAGGGTCCCATATGATGGCCAATTCACCAGATGCTCCACATGTAGTTTGTCCTTCAATTTCTCTAATACCTAATTTTCTATTTAGGTTTGTTAGTTCGCTGTTATTTAGTTTGGTTTCCTATATTAAGAATAATTCTGGATTGTATTTAGCAATGCACCGCTTAAAGATACATTGCTTGTTAGGGGCATTCATACCCCTAACATTCCAAGTAAGGAGTTTCATAACCATGTGGGAAGGTTCTTCTCCTTCCCCTGCCTCAAAAAGGTTTGTGATTTTAGTCTAACCCACAGTGCTTCCAGCTCTGGTAAGTAATTCAAAAATTGATTTTCTCCCACGCTTTTTTAGGTCAGAGGCATAATCCGGGGGTGAGCAGTTCTCAACAGTTTTAGCTATCCCCAGGCTGCCCAATTTCTCTAATGTGACCTCATCAATGGGGTTTTGTGCCATATCCACGGTTAAGTCAAGTTTGCATAACTCTCGAACTAGCAGTGTTTTTTGTAATGCTAGTTCATCCTCATGAGCTATTTCATCAATAAATAGTTCAATGAGGTCATTTGTAACTAAGTTGCCCACATACTCAAGTATGCATTTATCTTCAATTTCCCTCCTTGCATCCTCATTCATATCCTTATTGCTGTTATTTATGTTATGGTTTTTTTTCTTTTTGTTTTTTATTTTTTTATTTTTTCCTTTTCCTTTTTTGTTCTTATTCTTTTTCTTTTTTTTAAACCTCTAACCATATCTTCTTCATTCGGAACAAGGTTGTTTGGTGCTTCAACCTTCTCCTTTGAATTTTCGTTGTAATCTGATGAAGCCTCCTGGTTAGCAGGGTTGGCCTCTGACCTTAGGGGGATATTAACTAGACCTTCATCGCTCATTTCCATGGATACCATGTCTGCTAATGGTGTAGTGTTTTGCAAATCACTTACTTTATTCACTATATCTATCCGTCGTTGTTCCCTCACTAGTTCCTTAAGTGTGTTTTCACTTTTAATTTTTTCTTTTTCACCTACTACCTTTTTATGAATGTTTTCTGACTTCTTAGCCCAGGGATTTTGTTTGTTAAACAAAAAACCACCCATAGGGTTGAATTTTATGTTTAAATCCATAACAGTCTTAGCCTTCAAGCATTCTTTCTTTGTATTCTAAAAAAGGGGGGATTACAGTCCTAGATGTGAAGCCATCCTTGAGGATCTCCGATTGAATTTCATATATTGAGTAGTTTGTGATAATTTTGATGGGTTCGAATGTTAATTTTCCTATCTCAACATTGGCTAGAATTCTGATATTAGAGGATTCCATGTAATTATCCTCCAAACCCTCAAACCCTCCTAAAAAATCCCCTAATTTTTTAAGGACTTGGCTATGGATTAATTCTACTGGCAGATGGGGAAATTGAAACCATTTTGGTACCCTAAGTTTTTCAAAGTCTGTGGGGGAGAAATTGGGTTTCCAGTTAAAAAATTTGAAACAATAACCTTTAAAGAATCTATGATTGTTTCTAAGTAAATTATTTTTGAGATCAACAGAATTGCATTTGATAAACAAAAAATCATTATCTAAGCAAGTGATACTTATCTGATTTCCCATGGTGGACTTCAACCACTAAAGGACCTCAGAGGTAGATGCTCCAAAACCAAACCATTTGCCAAAGAGCCCTCAATCATTGTAACATTCCCACAATTCATCTGTATGTTTGCCACTTATTATCATAATGTTATCTGTGTTGAAGCATGATGACTTTTGGATGTTTGTAGGGCATTGTTTAGGGAAGAAACCCTCCCTTCTTCGAGTGGGAGAATTTGAACCAATTGAGTAGGGTTTTCTTACCCCAAGTTTTGTTCTGATAACCCCAAAGGCCACAACACCATGTTCTCAAGAAAAAGTCTCTTCTTGGGAGAGAGGAAACCTGGAAGATCATCCTCTATTAGGGAGCCAATTTTTTGGTAAAACCTATGAATTATTGTGGAAAACCCCCTTCCTTTGAGAAGAAGAATTTGCTTGATTTTTACAGGGTATACTCGCGGACCGCTGAGTCTATTTCCAGACCGGCTTTGCCGTAGAAGAGGAGGGACCTTTTGTTTGCCCTAGGTCAAGAAGTAGGCCCTTTGGAGCCCCCACAACCAATTTGCTAATCTCATTGAGCTTTAAAATTGTTGAATTTGCCCCTGTAGCATATGAACAAGACGTATTCAAGGCATCGAATCTGTTTGAGGTGCTTATGGCATTTTTATGGACCCCTTGAGGAGAAAAACCAGTTTGCCATATCCCGTGAAACCTCCCCTGCCTTCGGGGGTGTCTTGAAGGGTTTGCAGAAAAGCTTCTGTCGTTCGCATTCATTCGCATTTTTTCACAGTTAACCCTATCTCAAATATTAATTAAATATTATTTATTTAATTAATCACGATTTATTCCTTAGTTAAATAATCTTAATTATTTAATTAACCTCATTTCTAATGTTTAAATAATTTCATTTAAATTATTTAGATTAATTAACTTATTCCTCCAATTCCCCAAATTTGAATTTCACCTCATTTCATCTAATTCCAAATCATCAAATTAACATTTTAACAAATTCTAATTTTTATAAATTTCAATAGATCTCATGTGCATTTCATCACTCGAAAATCAAAATTCAAATCCAAATAAGAATGAAATTGAATTTCAATTCAATCTCCTACAACACATGTTGAAAATCATAACTGATTGATCAAATCAGTTAGCTCTCCAATCTTCGCCTTTTCACTCCAAATCACCTTTCCTAACTAATCAATCAATTCGGTCATCTCCTTAATCTATTCAGTCAACTAGCTAATCTATTCAGTCCACTATCCAATCAATCTAGTTGATTAATCAATCTATTGAGTTCACTAATCAATCTAAATAAGTGAACTATCAATCAACACTTCATTTCAATATCTCACCCCATGTGTCTTGAAAATTTATAAATACAAGACCTTTTCATCAAATCAATCTAGAATTAGAGTCTTCAAAATAATTTTCTATCTTATGTAGGAAATTTCAGTGCAATATTTGAGAGCCATCCTACAACCAACAATTATGGAGAATAGAAATGGAAGTCGCAATGCTTATGAAGGGAGTTTTCAATTAGTTTGATTGTTTAATTCTCTTGTTTTGAATTTATTTCATTGGTTTGTGTTTAAGGTTGCTAAATTAGTTAAGGATTTTGTGACTCATCCTTTTAGTCTAATTAGCTATGTTCAACCTAACAAATTTTAAGCATGAAAATAGCAACCGCTCTCTTTGATTTGTATGAAGCATGAAAAAACTTGGTTGTCCTATCCCCTTCTTTCAACCAAAGCTCTCTAGATTTTTGTCTACAATAGATTTCCTCTCTCTTACTCAGTTCCTCCCATTTTTCTTGTAAGAGTTTTTGCTTGTCATAAGTAAGTGTATCCATAACATTTAGAATAATATGATCATGAACTTGATTCAACTCATTAGCTAATGTGTCTTTCTCAAGGAAGATATTTTTGAATGTATGCAAATTCCATGTCTTGATTTGGGACTTAACATGCTGCATGGTATTGTAAAACTGAAACATTTTGGTTCCAAATACCAAAGGTACACTTACCCACCATTGGTGCAATAAGGGAAGGAAATGCAGGTTCCTGAACCACATTCTTTCAAATTAAATGACCAATGGTGTAAGGAAGGTGATGTGGTTGGAGATATAGTAGTAAAGATAACATAGTGGTATGAACATATAAGAGGCAAAATATCCATTTTAAATATAAAATTTTGAAGCATCCACTATTGTGAAACAAGAAATCTATCCAACCTCTCTGCTATCTATGCAAAATTTATCCTTTTGTTTGTCCAAGTAAAAAAACCCTTCTTGGGGACTATATCTTTTAGAGCATTGTCTAAAATAAAGTTGACAAAATCATCAATAGTCTTTTGTGGAGGGTTTATTCCACCTATTTTTTCTTGATCGGACACAAGAGCATTAAAATCCCCTCCCAAGATAATGTTTTGATTTGTAGATTGCTAGATAAGTGTTGTTAGAGATTCCCAGAGTCTTTTTCTACCATGACTAGAAGTGGGCCCATAGACATTTATCAGTGTAAATGATAGATCAAACTTTGAATATTCATTAACAACCAATTTTTACCCTCCCTAACTATTTTTGCAAGTAGATTCTTCATATTACATAGTATAATAAGGCCTCCAGAAGCCTCTGAAGCTGGAACATGAGCTGCTTTCCATTTTGACCATTTAGAAACTGTTGCTTGAAATGTATCTAGAGACATTTTTGCTTCTTGAAGCATGATAATGTTAGCACTTGATGAGTCAAGTTGTTGCTTAACTTGGTTTCTCTTGTCAGAGGCATTAATGCCTCTAAAATTACATGAAAGAATCATCATTGTATTCGAGGAGAGAAGCATGCTCTCCTTGGCCTTTTAGTGACTGAGAACTTACCATCTAGCGTGGTTTGGATTCCTGCCTCTATTTCTTCTTTAACCTTTACTGACTTGGGTTTTCTATCTCTCAGTTTTGGAGAATTTAGAACCTACTCTTGGCTAGCCAGAGATTAAAAGATGGAAAGAGACTAGGAATAATCAAATGATGTGTCACATTTCTTTTGTCCATAAAAAGAGTTATTACAAATATCATCATCCTCATCAAGGAGAGAAGGGGTTTTAAGTGATTCTTGAATCAAAACATGAAGAGTATTAAAATTTTGGGATACTATTTCATCACCTTCATTTAAATCTTTCTCTGCAATCTCATCAAAAAGCCAAGAGCCTACTGATTTGAGTAAATCATTAGCTTATTTTTCTACATTGTTTGATGGACTTTGTATCTTTGAATGATCATGCCATTGAAGTTTGCATTGCTGATTGGGAGCTTCCATCATTATCATGGGCGCAATGTCAATAGGTTGATTATTGATAACCAAATTCCAACATAAAACATCAAATTTTGAGAAAGGCACTAGTGAGAAAACAAAGTTTCTCTTTGAGAAGCTTTCTAAAAGTGGGTAGAGAGATCCTTTATGCTCTTGGACTGGAGGGTTGATACAAATAATCTCATTGTTAGGAACGGGGAAGGACAACTGAGAGGGGGGGTGAATCAGTTGTCAATAAATTGCAACCCAAAACAGATTACTCCAACTTAAAACTCAATGCCAGTAAAATAGATTAACAGTTATAGTAATACCAGTACAACTTAATGCATGAAACAAAAAGAAAAACATAATCCACAACACATGACACATTGATTTTGACGTGGAAACTTTGTAAGGGGAAAAACCACAGTGGGAAAACTTACCCAAAATCAGATGATACTACTATAGATAGTATGTGAATACAATAATGGGGTCTGCACATGCAAAAAGGCCAACCTCCTAGAGCTCACTGCTCAATCACAAAATTAGGAGTCTCACTGACTACACAGTTGGATGGTTAAATCCAATAATCAATGTACTGCTTCAATTTAGCATCTTCAATACCAGATTCAATACCAGTTTAAGCTCTGTGCATGAGGACTAAATACCTTCATGACCTTTAAGATTTTTTCCTTCAACCTTTACATGATATCTGTGTGATTCGCACAAGGATCTTCTTGTTTTTTTTCTTCACAATAATCTCAACGCATACGCACACCTCTTCCAAATAAGATCTTACAACTATTTATACAAAAATTAAGACCTAACCATTAGGTTGTCTCCCAAAAGATATTACATTTAAATCAATTACAAAATAAGTCTTGGTGAAATACAATATGTCAACCTCAATACATTTTCCCATTATCCAATCAATAAATCATTTCCAAAACGTGTCGTGCTGATCTGGAACATGTTTTCTTATGCCGGTTCATAACCTGGACCTATCTATCGGTCAAGGCAAATATGTGAACCCGATCAGTCCAATATGCAAAATGCCAAATGCAAACATCTAATCCATGTCTTTGACATAACTAAATGATCTCTAGATGATAGCAAGTCATCATCAACTTCCTGAGCTACCGGTGAAACATATACCGGTAACTGTGCATAAGCCAATATTCATACCGGGACCACAATGTGTCGGTTCATCAACAAACCAATATAACCAGAGTGCCAAATCAACAATGTAGACCTTCAGAAATATAAGTGTTGACATCAATGAAAAAACCAATGCAACACATGACAAAGTTATCCATAATACCAACAATCTCCCCCTTTGGCATTGATGGCAACACTAGACGGAAATACATCTTAGTGCCAAAAATAGAATGCCAACAATCTCCCCTAAACAAATCAACATAAATTTTTGTACCAAAAACAGACAATATAGCCAAAACCAAAATACATCTCTCTCCAATATTCAAAGATATCCTTGATATAACCAAAATAGAAACAATATTACCTTGATATCCTTCAACATTTTCTTGATCCATAATACCTGAGTGCAATTAGTTGTTGCTGCAACATATTCTACTTCTATTGTAGATAATGATGTGCAAGTCTTCTTCTTGCTGATCCATGAAACTAATCTTCTCCCAAGAAAAAATGCACCACCAGTGGTACTTTTTCTGTCATCCACATCTCCTGCCCAATTTGCATCTGTATATGTACATAACTCAAAATTGTCATCCTTAGGATACCATAAACCAAGATTTGTTGTGCCTTGCAGGTATCGGAAAATCCTTTTTATTACAGTTTCATGATTTTTTTTAGGATTGCTTTGAAATCTTGAAACAACACATGCTGCATTCATTATATCAGGTCTGGTTTGTGTCAAATGCAGTAACCCTCTAATCATAGATTTGTACCTTGTTAGATTTATAGGTGTTGAATCATCCTTTGATGTCAATTTATCAGTTGTAGTCATAGGAGTGCTTACCGGTTTGGAGTTTTCCATTCCAAATTTCTTCAAAAGTTCCTTCAAGTATTTTGTTTGACAAATGAATATAACTTTAGCCGTTTGAGAAATCTGCAAACCTAAAAAAAATTTCATCTCTCCAATCATAGATATTTCAAATTCTTCCTTCATCTTATTAGCAAAATCTTTACATAACTCTTCTTCTCCTCCAAAAATGATATCATAACTCTTCTTCTTTGCCGGTGTGACTGGTTCTTCATTCTGTTCTACTGCAATCTGTGCCGGTTCATTTATAATCAATTCTATTGTCAGTTCACATCTTGATTCTCCTCTAAAGTGTTCATCTATCTTCACATTAGTACTTTCAATGATTTTCTGTAATCTTTTATCATAACATCTATATGCCTTGCTTCTATTTGAATAACCAAGAAATATTCCTTCATCACTTCTAGGATTGAATTTGGCAATAGACTCATCTCTCCTAATATAGCATTTGCTTCCAAATATTATGAAATATTTAAGAGTAGGAATATGACCGAACCATAGTTCATAAGGGGTCTTACCAGTTTCACCTTTGATGTGAACTCTATTGAAAGTATAAACTGTTGTATTTTTTGCTTCTCTCCAGTATATATGAGGTAGATTTGCTTCCATTAACATGGTTCTTGTTGCATCTAGTATAGTTGTGTTCTTCCTTTCCACAACTCCATTCTACTAGGGTGTCTGGGGTGCTGATAGTTGTCTTTTGATTCTATTCCCTTCATAGTATGCATTGAATTCCCTAGATGTGAATTCTCCTCCTTAATCAGATCTCAAACATTTGATTTTCTTGCCGGTTTCATTCTCTACCATTGCCTTGTATATCTTGAATCTCCCAAAAGCTTCTGATTTCTCCCTGAGAAAAGTAACCCAATACATTCTAGAATAATCATCAATTATTAGCATAAAGTATCTATCACACTAAGAACTTTTTGTTCTTGCTGGACCACATAAATTAGTATGAATTAAATCAAGAATATTATTAGATTTCTCATAAATACTCTTAAATGTTGTTCAAACTTGCTTTCCCATTTGACATTCCTTACATACCGGATTATGAGGTTTCACAATTTTAGGTAAATCCCTTACTACCTTGGTTGAACTGATCTTTACAATGCAATCAAAATTCACATGATAGAGTCTTTTATGCCATAACCAACTTTCATCAATCTGAGCAATCAAACATGTCTTATTGCTAGTATTCAAATGAAAGATATTACCTTTAGTCTGATTACTGGTTGCAATCTCCAATCCAGTTTGGTTTATGATTTTGCATTTTCCATTCTTGAATTGTAACTCAAATCCTTTTTCCACTAACTCACCAACACTCAAAAGATTATGCTTTAAACCTTCAACATAATAAACATTGCCAGTATTGTGCTTACCATCCAAAGATATAGTGCCTCTTCCTTTGATCAAACAAGCTTTGTCATCTCCAAATCTTACTTGACCTCCATGATATTCCTGTAATGATAAGAATTTTCTTTTATCACTAGTCATATGATGTGAGCATCCACTATCAATGATCCATTCATCCCTTTCTTCAATTTTTGCTGCTAATGCATGCTCTACCGGTTTGACAACAGGTGTCGGTTGATCTTCTTTTATTGCAACAAATGCCCATCCACTATCTGCTGGATCTTCATTAGAATCATTTGTAACACCTTCATCTGCATAGTAACATGACTTATCTCTATTTTTCTTAGATTTGTATCTCTAATATTCAAGGTTAGGCTTATATGTTCTCTTTGCCTCATCTCTTAGTCTTGAATGTCTATTAGGACGCCTAGATGCCATATGACCAACTTTATTATTAATTAAAACATTTGAAAGGTACTTTACCTTCATACTTACTTCCTGTTGGACCTTTAGGCATCTTCCTTGCAAATAATGCTTCAAGTTCTTCATTTTCTCTTCTGATATCTTCAAGTTCTTTTTCATAAAGTGCTTTCCAATCAGATTTGTCAAATGATGATGATAATGCTTTGAAGGCTATATCAGTCTTGACTGTAGCAGCAGGACCAAATTCTTCAAGCTCAAATGCTGAAAGTTTTCCAAGCAATGTTTCTCTAGATACTGATGTATTAGGCATTGTTCTGAACTCATTAATAGTTGTCACTTTCATTTTGTAAGCCGGTGGCAAAGCTCTTAAAACTTTAGAAACAATTTCATCTTCACTTAAAGATCCTCCACGACATTGTATTACTAAAATAATTTCATTAACTCTTTCCATAAATGCAAAAATTCTTTCATCCTCTTCCATTTTTAAATTTTCATACCTAACCCAGTAACATTCCATTTTTGCAATTTTGATAGTGGAATATCCTTCATTCAATGTTTCCAGTTTATCCCAAATAGCTTTTGCTGTAGATCTATTTGATAATGTTGGCATATGGACACTCCAATGAGACATTGTATGTGATTGAAGGTTTTGTCATTGATGGCAACCTTGCAATCCTATGGCACCGGCAAGACATTATACCGGCAAAGCATTATTCAAACAAGACAGTGCACCGACATCAACAAGATCAATCTACACCGGCACCGACATAGAAGATGTACACCGGCACAAAAGAAAACATGTATACCGGCACAGAGGTCGACAAGATTTTTGATATGTAATATCTTGTTTATTATTGTAAGCCGACTTGGAAAATTGTAAAATGACCCTTGTATATAAAAGAGATCATTGTAGTCATTTGTAGGATATGGATAGGAAGCAAAAAAAGAAAATTATAAGGCAGACCTGATATGCAAATTGTAGGTCAAGGGTATATGTAAAGAACGGAGCAAGAACCGGTACTGAATCTGGCATTGCAGATGCTATTGTAAAGCAGTACAGATCATTGGATTTGCATAATCCTCATTGTAAGTCAGTGTGAATTCTTATTGAGCAGTGTGCTCTAGGCAGTTGGCCTTCCTGCATGTGCAAGCCCCTATTGTAAGTAATATTCTCTTATTGGCCAGTAAGTGAATATTGTGGGTCACAAATCCCACCGAGGTTTTTCCCACACCGGGTTTCCTCGTTAAACATCTTGTGTTATGGTGTTCTTTTCATGTGGATGTTTTTGATTCTATTATTTACATTAATTCTTGCATACCGGTATACTGTTACTTTATGTTCTGCATGTTCTATTTTAAGAAAATCACATTACCGGTCAGATACTGATTCACCCCCCCCTCTCAGTATCTGTGGGAACCCTAACAATTGGTATCAGAGCTTGGTCCTCTATTTTCAGAAGCCTAACAACTTGAGGAAGATCTTGACACTGGTAAAGATGGAAAATCTGATGAAGCAACTTGAAGGAGCTCTTACTGACTATGATGCAGAGAAGTTGAAAAATATCAAATTAGAAGATGATTTAAAAGCAGCTCAGGACATTATTCACAAAAAATGAAATGTAGGATATGACTATGAGATTTTGCAAAGAGATTGAGGACAGAAAGAAGAATGAAGAAGAATTGACCAGGAGACTAAGTGATGCAGCAAATGAGAGCACAAGACTTAGCTATGATAATGACATGTTGAAGACAGATCTGATGCATACTCAGAATGACTTGAATGAGCTAATGAGACAAAAAGAAATCTTGGAAAGGGAATTGGAAACTGCAAATCAACACAAAGAAAAATTCAAGAAAAGCTCAGAAGAACTTGGTACCTTATTGAAGAATCAAAAACCCAAAGGTGACACTTCTGGAATTGGATTTGAAGTTGGAGAAAGCTCCGGTATTGCAAATACCCAGGATCACAACAAACTGGTAAGACCTTCTAATAGTTACAAATTCAATGGAAAATGCTTTAACTGCAATAAATATGGTCATAGGGAAAATGAATGTAGATCTAGGAATTATCAGAATATCAATCCTCCCACCGGTCAATGCTCCAAATGCAACAAAATTGGTCATAACTATGAAAATTGCAGAATGAATGTAAGATGTTATGTTTTTGGAAGATTTGGACATTTATCAAATCAATGCAGAACATAAACCGACATAGGTTATGGGAAAGCTATTCAGAAAAATAATGTAACTTGTTATGCATGTAACAAGATTGGTCATATTGCTAAATTTTGTAGAAGTAAAGGGACACTGGTAGACAAAAAAAGTACTAGTTTGAAAGGTAAAGAAAAGGTTGAAGAGGTTAAGAAAGAATTTTCAAAGCAATGGATTAGAAAAGTTGATCTAAATATTGGGGATACTCCTCCACCGGTAGAACCAACAAATGCTTCACCGATAGGACAATGTGATGCTCCACTGGTAGGACAAAGCAATGCTCCACCGATAGGATGTTCTTCATCAAATTGAAGAAAATTATCTTGAGGGTTTGGCAATCTAATGACACATGTGCTATTATTCCCTCGGTTATAGAAAAGAAGTTGAAAATCATTCATTACCGACAAATAAAGCTAAGCTAATACATTACCGACAAGCAATTAATGTGGTAGGTAGTAGAAAAGACTTTATAAAATAAGGTTTTGGCTCCATTTCACTTCACCGAACATTCAAAATTTTAGAGAGCACGAAGATTTCCGAGCTAAGGCATTTTCGAGCAAAGAGGCAAAGCACTTCAGCAATCAATCCATCCAAAGGCAGAAAAAGGTATTTATCATCATGGCATCCTCCTCTGCACCTGAATTCATAGCGAACCCTACAGTAGTCGAGGTTATAAAATTCCCTAGGCCCATGTTTGAGCTAGTTCCCAAGGTAGCTAAGAAAGATGACAATACAGGTGCTTTTTCCCAAATTCCAAAAGGTGTTGTTTATGCAGAAGACCCTAGAATTTATATTCATTGCAACATAGAGCAATTAGGTGATGAAGAAATTAAAAACATGTATAATTCTGTTATATGTGACAACTCTGGAAATGTGAAACCTGAACATAAAGTTGTTGAAACCCTAGGATTCACTAAAATCCTCTACATTCCTAAATTTCCCAAGGAAGTGATTAGGACAGTTTTAAGTAGGGTACATGGTTCATTCTTTTGGCTTGATTCAGTGCACAAAATTACAAAGGAAGCTGTGAAAGCAGTAACGGGGTTACCTTCCACCGGTAACAGACCTGACAAGACTAAGAAGGTCTCCAATAACCTAGTAACGAAGTTAACTAGTGCAACATCCGACAAGAGATCATTGAGGGTTAATGATGTAACTGATACAAATGTGAGATTCATTAGCATGATTTTAGGGTACAAAACAACTCATGCTAATAGGCTTAACTCAGTTTCCAGTTTATGCATAAAGAGTGCTTATGACATGGTTAAGGACAATGTGAAAATTGATGTTTGTGAATGGTTAAAAGATGAGTTGATTGATAACTTAGCCAAAATCAAGAAGGATAAGAAAGGAACTTTTAGATTTGGAAATCTGTTAGTATGTCTGATGCTACACATAACCAAATAGGTTCCTGGTATAGGCAACAAAGATTTTGGATTTGACATACCGGTAGGAAAACAATTATCAGACTTATTCAACAACATGGGTGAAAACAAGGAAAAGAATATCAATGAGTATTTTCAAGCATTAAAGGTCAGAATGAACAAAAGAATCAGACTATCACAGGAAATTGTCAACAAATACAAGGATGATATATGTTTTGTAATAAAAAAAGGATGAGATCTGGATGGAAGCAGTCATCCCAAGGACAATCTGGGTAACAGAGATGGGGTATGAAACAGATGACCACATAGTGGAAACTTATGCCAAAGTACTTCTGGAAGCCCCCAATGAACCAAAGGAAGAAGTATTTGGTAGTGATGAGACCATAGAAAGTCAAATTCAATCTAAGAAGAGAGTGAAAAAGGTTGAGGCATTTGTGAGAAAAGGATCTAGACAAGCAAAAGCCATAAAGGAAGATGTATTAAAGAAAACCGGCATAACTGAAGATGAGTTGGTAGCCCAACAACCTGAAACTCATCTATCACCGGTAGGTACTTCCTCAGAAGGAGATATGCCAACAACTTTTAAAAGAGTTGTTAGGAAAAGAGACCCCTCATCGGCAACCACTCCTTCACCTAGAAGGACAAGACAAAAGCAACAAGCTGGGAGATCTCCGGTCAGAAAGGTCACACCTAAGAAGAAGCTGACCCCCAAAAGGAAGAAAAAGACAAACACTGACTTGGCCCCTCTTGATATATTACTGAATGAGATCATAGAGGAAGGTAAATTGAAAAACATAGGGAAAATCTATGACACCCTATCAGATGCTGAGAAAGGACAAGTTGAGGAGAGTGTTATATTACACATGGACATGTATAAAAATTTTTTGTTGCAAGTCTTAAATGAAATTCCTGATGAACTATATAAAAGACTTGAGGCCAGAAGGCAAGGAATAATTGAGTTGGATAAGAAAATCAAAATAGAAAAATTACTTGCAGTATATCCGGTTAACTCACCTAAAGAAATTGATGATCCGATAGCTCAGGCCAACCAAACAGTTTTTTCCACTGCACACCGGCAAATTTCACTAATGGCAGGTAGAGTTACAGAGGTTTCAGAGGAAATAGAAAATGGTTGGGATATATTCTTGGTTGAAAAAGAAAAACAAGAAGAATATAGGAATCCCAAGCCCATTAAGGTATATCAGAAGGACAAAGGGAAAGGTAAAGTTGGTGGACCACCAAGTATCAAGATTAGAGACAACTTACCCCCACCTCCTCTAAATACTCCACCGGTAAAAACAACAACTACTGAAGATCAACCGGCAGCTGAGAGTATGGATACAGAGGATACTAATCCTAATCTTGAAGTCCTATATACTGTGAATGTTGATACTTAGAAGATCAACATAATGGTAGATAAGGATACAATAGATAAATCAGGTATATCCAAAGAGCCTCTGGTAACAGGAAACACAGAGCAACTGGCAGTAGATATAGAGAAAAAGATGGAATCTAAAACACAAACAGAGCAACCAACAGAGCTAAAGGCTTCAGAACAGATGCCACCGATAAGAAATGATGCAGGAAAACTAGTGCTTAAAGATATGGAGACACAAATAGACGTACCAAAGGTCAATACTAGCATGGTCACTTCCACCGACACTCAGTTTGTTGGGTCACCATCAAATGTGACTAAGGTATTACTTGAATCTATCAAGAAAATAACTGATTATAGCTCACAAGCTTATAAAGCGATAGATGATTCAATTCCATTTTTGAAATCAATAGCTCCTAATTGTAATATGGACAATAAAGATTCTTTAGGCCAGTTGGATACACTTTGTAAATATATTTCTGGAAATTTTGAGCAAACAAAGGTAGAAACTGTAAAGGAAATTGTAGAAAAAGAGAAACAAAAATTCTTTGAGGAAGGAATAAAGAAGTGTAACAGGGAATTTGACACACTTCTACCGGAATTGTGCAATTTATTGAAAGAGTACAAAACTCTGTACAAAGACACCTGTAAGACAAAATTTTTGACCATAGATGTAGACAAAAAGATGAGCAAGGTACAGGAAGAGATCAATAAACTTGCAGATAATTTTGTTAACTCACCTGATACATTATTGGTTTTTGAGGAAAAGATAACAAATTTTGAGGAAGAAGTACTCAAATTGGAAAGAGAAAAAGAAAAAATAATAAACAAGGCAAAACTCTTGAGATCTAAACTAAGTCCAAGATTGGACTATTTAGCATCTCTGCGGAAGGAAATCTCAAAGGCATTAACACAGGGAAGCAAAACACCGGCAGAGCACTTGCAGTATCTCACCGGTACAACAAACAGAACTGAGATAGCAATAAAAGATAGTAAGAAGTTTATGGATGACATAAACTTAATTTTGGGAGATCTTCTTCAGATAATAAGTACCCAACTACAAGGTTGAGGTTATGGATTGGTACAACTACAAACTCTACTAACCTTTGTCATTGATGCCAAAGGGGGAGTAGTAGGATGAGAAAATTCAAAACACAGGGATCATATGCTCAGGGGGAGCTCTCACATTTTTGGTAACATTTTTGGTCTACACATTTTTGGATATCTTTTTTTGAAATTTCTCATGAGTGTTGCCATCAATGCCAAAGGGGGATATTGTTGGCATATGGACACTCCAATGAGACATTGTATGTGATTGAAGGTTTTGTCATTGATGGCAACCTTGCAATCCTATGGCATCGACAAGACATTATACCGGCAAAGCATTATTCAAATAGGACAGTGCATCGACATCAGCAAGATCAATCTACATCGACACCGACACAGAAGATGTACACCGGCATAGAAGAAAACATGTATACCGGCACAGAGGCCGACAGGATTTTTGATATGTAATATCTTGTTTATTATTGTAAGCCGACTTGGAAAATTGTAAAATGACTCTTGTATATAAAAGAGATCATTGTAGTCATTTGTAGGATATGGATAGGAAGCAAAAAAAGAAAATTATAAGGCAGACCTAATATGCGAAATGTAGGTCAAGGGTATATGTAAAGAACAAAGCAAGAACCGGTATTGAATCTGGCATTGAAGATGCTATTGTAAAGCAGTACAAATCATTGGATTTGCATAATCCTCATTGTAAGTTAGTGTGAATTCTTATTGAGCAATGTACTCTAGGCAGTTGGCCTTCCTGCATGTGCAGGCCCCTATTGTAAGTAATATTCTCTTATTGGCCAGTAAATGAATATTGTGGGTCACAAATCCCACCGAGGTTTTTCCCACATCGAGTTTCCTCGTTAAACATCTTGTGTTATGGTGTTCTTTTCATGTGGATGTTTTTGATTCTGTTATTTACATTAATTCTTGCATACCGGTATACTGTTACTTTATGTTCTGCATGTTCTATTTTAAGAAAATCACATTACCAGTTAGATACTGATTCACCCCCCCCTCTCGGTATCTGTGGGAACCCTAACAGATAATCCCATGATTTGTTGATCTGATAATGCGCTTAGAAGTGCTTCTCTCGCTTTGTAATCATTCTCCAATTCTTTAGCCAAGGTTGGTGGATTAGGGTTATTCTGATTAGGAGCAACATAGCCATTGTTTGTAACATCCCATATCTCTCTTCCGATGCAGTTAAGATGTGTCTCTATTCTGATCTTCCATATACCATAGTTAGTTCCATCAAGTTTGGGACTATCGTTCTTAAAGATATTTACTACCATAGGATCTCCTCAAGCTGTAAGGCTTTGGTAAAAAGAGGACTATGCTCTGATACCAACTATTAGGAACTAGTAAGGACAACTAAGAGGGGGGGTGAATTAGTTGTCAATAAATTGCAACCCAAAACAAATTACTCCAACTTAAAACTCAGTGCCGGTAAAACATATTAACAGTTATAGTAATATGGGTACAACTTAATGCATGAAATAGAAAGCAAAAGAACATCCACAACACATGACATAGAGATTTTGACGTGGAAACCTTGTAAGGGGAAAAACCACAGTGGGAAACCTTAACCACAATCAGACGATACTACTGCAGATAGTATGTGAATACAATAATGGGGTCTGCACATGCAGAAAGGCCAACCGCCTAGAGCTCATTGCTCAATCACAAAATTAGGAGTCTCACTGACTACATAGTTGAATGGTTAAATCCAATAATCAATGTACTGCTTCAATTTAGCATCTTCAATGTCGGATTCAGTACCAGTTTAAGCTCTGCGCATGAGGACTAAATACCTTCACGACCTTCACGACCTTTAACATTCTTTCCTTCAACCTTTAGATGATATCTACATGATTCGTACAAGGATCGACTTGTTTTCGCTCTTCACAATAATCTCAATGCATACGCACACCTCTTCCAAATAAGATCTTACAATTATTTATACAAAGCTTAAGACCTAACCATTAGGTCAGCTCCCAAAAGATATTACATTTAAGTCAATTACAAAATAAGTCTTGGTGCAATACAATATGTTGGCCTCAATACATTTACACATTATCCAATCAATAAATCATTTCCAAAACATGTCGTGCTGATCTGGAACATGTTTTCTTATGCCGGTTCATAACCTGGACCTATCTGTGAGTCAAGGCAAATATGTGAACCCGATCAGTCCAATGTGCAAAACATCGAATGCAAACATCCAATCCATGTCTTCGACATAATCAAATGATCTCCAGATGGTAACAAGTCATCATCAACTTCTTGAGCTGTCGGTGAAACATATACCGGTAACTGTGCATAAGCCAATATGCATACCAGGATTACAATGTGTCGGTTCATCAACAAACCAATATAACCAAAGTGCCAAATCAACAATGTAGACCTTCAGAAAGATAAGTGTTGACATCAATGACAAAACCAATGCAACACATGACAAAGTCATCCATAATACCAATAGATTTATGAGTTGAACAACAAAGTTTGCAAAATTTATGTTCAGAGTTGGAAGATTGTTTCTCAAAAAAATTTAAAAAGATAAAAAAGATGCCCCCCCTGATCAACTTGTGTACTCTGTTTGGTAATAGTTGTGCTCAATATTTTATCCTCATCTTGTATTTTGAGATTTGGATAACTTTCTTTGTATGAGGTATTGATAAATGAGAAAATTAAGGGGTCAGTAGAGTGGTCTTCATAGACCCTAAGAGTTGAACAATCAACACCTTGACATTGTGAATTAAAATGACCCGAGAATTCTGAGTGATGATCAACTGTTTTAGAATTATCAACAGTAATGGTTTGCTTCCAGGTGCCAAATTTGGAGGTAATAGAGATAGTATCTAGGGGTGGTTTTGAAAGATCTAGAAGTAAACAAACTCAAATTGGAAGGTGAGTCAATTTGAAGGGAACCAAATCATGTTTGACAAAAATGCCCAATTGGTTCGTAAAAAGGTCTACAAGTTCCAGATCTCTATATTCCAAGGGAAAAGAGGGAAATGTAATCCAGAAAGGAGAAAATTGACAAATATCCTTATCAGGCTTAAAATTTAGAATCCATGGGATTGTGAAAATCCCGAAACCCTTACAGAACCATCCTTTATGTTTATGAACCACATCTCTGTTGTATTTAGATTCAAAAATTGCAATAAAAAATTCACAACCATTATCCATATAAAAGATATCTTTAATCCCTTTCCAATTCCTTTTTGCCCTTGCAAGTAAATCAAGAGGAGAAGGTGAGGATTTCCAAAACTTACCAATGAGGGCTTTACCACAAAGATGTGAAATTTGTGGAAGAAGGAAGTGCTCAGGGAGGGTAACCATTCTTGAATCTCCTTGGGTAGGATGATCTGTATCCATGGCATCCTTGTCCTAGGTTGTTCCATTTGTTGTTTGTTTCCTTCGCCAAATTTTAAGGTGCATATTAGGGGGTCAATTGAATTTAACACCAACTACTTGTTTCTTTGTCTGCAAAGGGGGTTTTGGCATGAAGGGAGCTTTATTATTAACTAGTCGAGAGCTCCCTCCTTCATTAATGGGTAAATAATTATGGAATGATAGAAAAGAGGGCTTATGCAGAGGTATAGAGTTTGGCCAAGAAGGATAGGGTTTGTGCAAGGGAATCATGTTTAGCCAAGATAGAAAGGATGGAGACTACCCATTAGAGAGATCCTCATGCACACTCTTGTTTCAGAGATCTGCTTCTAAATATTTCCACAAATTTTTTAGAAAACCCCTGTCCGCGTCTGGTTCATGGGGATGCTCTAATATATAACCCTCACATATATCAAACTCTAGTTGTTTTTGTTTGGATAATTTTTTGGATGGTCGATTTTGAGGTATGAAAAAGTTTTGATGGGGATTTTAATAATACCTGTCCTGCTGATCTCTATACCTGCCACTAAAGCCATAGCCAGACCTGTTCCACCTCCTATCACTATTCTAAAATCTACTACGGTACTTGTTGTGGTACAGGTTTTCAAATTTTCTTCCCGCCTGCATCCATCTGCTAGTGGTCGCCATCAAAAACCCTCTTAATCACAATTTATTTTTTATTTGATTTGATTTAATTATTGTTAATTAATTAATTAATTATTGTGGAAGTTTATTTATATAGTTTTATTTGATTTATTATTTATCCCTTGGATATCATATTTATTACCTAACTTATTATCCTATTGGGTTTGATTTATTATTAATTTACTAGTGTTCATAATATTATTGTTATTAAATATATATTAACCTTTGTTATTATATGGTTATTGGATATATTATATAACCTACCTACCCTTTTACCCTATTGGCTGAGTTGTGGGAGGTAAGTAAATAATACTATTAAATATTACATGTCTCAATATTGTGCATGGTAGGTATATTTGTAGACACCTAAAAATGGTCAATGCTTGCGGAATCATACTTTAACATTTGCGCATTGCCTTATTTTAGGGTTTTTGCGTCGCATTAACATTTCTCCTATGATTCGCACTTGGTCTTTATCATTTGCGAGCATCGAGTCTTTCTTCTGCATTTCTTCATTTGTCTCGCTTTCGAATTTGGTCTTGTCGGTAGCAATATTTGTCATGATTTTGGTCGATCTTATCCTGTCGCATCAATGTGCGTGCTCATTTGTCATCATTTTGGACATCGTCAATCCTAATTAGGGTTTTTTCCTCTTTTCAATCTTGTCATTTTGCGATCAATTTGTCATCGATCGTTATCCTCTTATCAAAAATGTCATCATGCGATCGATAATTGTCAACGATTCTTGTCTTTTGATCAATTTGTCATCAATCTTGTCGTCTTGTAATCTATTTTGTCATTGATCTTTGTCCTTGTCAATTTTGTCATTTTTTGTGATCCATTTGCCATCAATCATCGTCTTTCTCAATTGTGTCAATTTGGATCAATTAGTCATTATTCCTCATCAATTGGCGCATTTATCAATCAAATTGTTTGTCAGCATTGGTCCTTTGTCAGTCAGGATCATGATCAAATCGAATCGATATCAATTATCCTTTGTCAAGACCTAATTGTCATCCTCGCATTTCTAATTCATCTTTTAAGGTTTCATGATTTTATTCATTTAACCCTATTTGTCATTTCTCCCTCTAGGTTAAATAATTTATTTATTTATCCTAGGTCTTTGTGTCACAATTAAATGTTTAATTTAATTGGCTAACTAATTATTCCTTTTTTTGTGAATTAATTAATAAATGACCAATTATTAATTGATTTACCTAATTTTTCATCAATTTCTAAATTCCCTCTTTGTGAATTAATTAATAAATGAAAAATTATTAATTAATTCACTAAATTCCTAATTTCCTCATTTTCTAATTTCCTAATTCCTATTTTCCAATTTTCTAATTTTCCTAATTTCTAATTCAATTTGCTCCTATTTTCCTCCTAATTTTATGGGAAAGACATTTCAATTTGTCATAATTTGTCATAATTGACAATCAATCAATTTTGACATAGAAATTTGTCATAATTGTGTCATGAATTATCAATCAATCAATTTTTGCATAGAAAGTGCAAATTTGTCATAATTGACATTCTTGATTTGCAATTTCCATTTGAATCCCTTCATGCTAATTTGATCATCTCTCCAATTTGTCTATAAATTGGATGATTTTCTTCAATCCCAATCTAATCACATTATCAAACGAATCACTTTTCTAATCACTTTGTCAAATCAATCACGCTTCGAGTATTCTTGCACTACAATCTTGTCTACTTGCTTTCATCTCATGTGTATGCACTTGTAGGTGAGATCTACAACAAAGCTATTTGAAGGAGAAAGAAGGACAATGGAGCCACATGAAGGAGACACTCAGATCTGCATTTGGTTTGCTTAATTTTCGAATCTTGAATGTTTTGCTTTCATGTCTCTATTGGATGTAATTAGGATTGATCATTGCATTTGAGCTTTTGTGATTGAGCTATGACTAATATTTCTATTGCTTGTGATGATTTCCGAATTCCAAGCTACAATATTATATAGTTTTATAGAGTATTTTGATTGGTTGATGACTTTCTATAGTTTTGAATTAATCGTTTATTTATTGAGCTTTCCGTGAATACTGTTGGGTTATCTTCCGGGAGATTTTTGGCTTGCATTTGGAGATTTGATTTCATCGGAGCTTGGATTTGAAGATTGGTTGCCTGGATTTTCTCTATCTCGAATTTTCTTGCCATTAATCTGTTTTCCAGGTTGTAGCTTCAACTTTATTATGCATAATAGTTTCCAGAAAAGCTTTGTATTCACTGTGTCTTCTCAAAGATTGTTTTCAAAGAATGTTGGGGATTGGATATTTATATTATGTTGTATTTATTTGAATGGGGAAGAGATTTATGGTGATTTCCTTATACAAGTGTTATGGGATAGATTTATGTGACTGAAATGTTGTATGTTTCTCTATGCTTTCTTGCACTATGTTTGATGGTATGAATTTTCCTTCACTTTGGCTTTATGGGAACCATTTTTATCCTTTGTTTGCTGTAGTGAGTTTTCATTGAATCCCATTTCATGTTTTGGAGTTGTATTCTGAGTTCTGGGCAAGTCTGTGTAAGTTTGTGTAAAGGAGCTGTTGGGAAATGGTATTGTTTTCAATCATGAGATATTGTAGTTTGGTTTTGAGCACTTCTTTGGCTTTATTTTGTCCTCCCACACCTTCTTGGAGCATTATTGATGTAGGAGCATCCCCAGTTCATAGCAATCTTACATCAACCAAAAACATTTTCTTTTTCTTTTTCTTTTTCTTTTTGTTTACAGTTTCAACTTTTCTTTCTGTGTCCCGATTTTGGCTCATGAGATCCTACAGAGTTGGATTATACTTGAAGACTTGATCATCTTTCTTATTTCCAGACCGCATCGTATTTGGATCATTTTTCCAGCAAGATATCAATATCGGTTTCCTTGACAGTTTCCTGTTACCGGTTGATAGTTCTTGTTATCGGTTGCCTAGACCTAGTTTTGTGATCTACTAGAACCCCTTCCAAAGCTTAAAGAGCCTTGAGTGTTGATTTTGATGTTCCTTCACGCGTGGTTGACCTTTTCCCATGATCTAGATTTCATCATTTGGATTTTCTGAAGGAATCTCTTGGCAGAGGCTAACCTTGTTTATTTTACACATTAGGTCTTGTTCTTTGGGTTTTGATCCCTTTTGGGTCGATGTATTGCTTAAGGGTGATTTATATTGGAAAAATAGGGATGGCATCCTTTTATTTTGCTTGGATGTTAATCAAGCACAATCTTTTTTAAAGGAATTGCATGAAGGTGTATGTGGGGGTCATTTTTCAGCAAAGACTACTACCCATAAAATACTTAATGCCGGTTACTATTGGCCACAAGTATCTAAGGATTGTCATAATTATATTATAAAATGTGAGGCTTGCCAAACATTTTCAGGAAAGCTTAAATACAATGGAGCTCTTCCACTTAGACCCATGTAGACTGAAGAACCTTTTCAAATGCGGGGTATTGATTTCATAGGTGAAATTGCAAATAAATCCAGTGGAGGGTACAAATGGATTTTGGTAGCCACTGACTACTTTACCAAATGGGTAGAGGCAATTCCTACAAGGTAGGCTACAAGCAAGGTAGTGACAAAGTTTCTTTTGGAGAATATTTTGACAAGATTTGGGGTACCCCACAAGATTGTTGTAGATAATGGGATGTGTTTTAGATCCAAAGAATTTGCTGACTTTTGTGAAAGTTATGGAATCACTCTTTCATATTCATCACCTTATCATCCCAAAGGGAATGGACAAAAAATCTAGTAACAAAAATCTGTTGAAGATCATTAAAAGTATGTTAGGTGACAACAAAAGGGCATTGGACTCAAAGTTGAATTTGGCAGTGTGGCAGATAGGGTAACAATCAAGAAGTCCACAGGGTTTGCTCCTTATCAACTTGTTTATGGAAAAAAAGCATGGTTTCCTTTGAACAACCTACTCCCGATGTATAAATTTGTTTCAGAGAGATATCTAGAAGAAGTTAATTTCATGGAAAATAGGCTGGTCCAGTTGGCTGAATTGGATGAGTACAGAATAGAGGCTCAGGAACAAAATATATAGAGGTAGAAAATGGTAAAGGCATTGCATGATAAGAAAACTTATGACAGAACTTTTAAAAAAGGAGAGTGGGTGCTCAAGTGGAATGCAAAGGACCAAGACAAGGGCAAGCATGGAAAGTTTGAAGCACTCTAGCTAGGACCATACATCATCATAGATAAAGGAGGAGAAAATTCATACTTTTTGCAAAATACTGATGGTGAAATTCAGGAATTTCCAATCCATGCACAATATCTCAAGAATTTCTTCTCTTAAGGAGCAGGGAGTATCTATGTACTTTAGTAGTGTAGCCTTTATTTTCTATTTTTGTTCATTTGTTTTTATTGGTCTGCTTTCTAGAGATGGGCAAGATCTTGCTATGTCCCTAAAAGGAACATACATTCCCAGAAAGAGCCACTGTTAGCACATATTTTTGCAAAATATTTTTATGCTATTTAAATGATGCTTTCTATGTATATTTCTATCATAAGATAATTTACTACTAGGTTGTATATGCTGGAGCTATGTTGTAGCATCAGAAAAATCCAACTGTGATCCATTTCTTGAATCGACAAGTATCACTAGGGCATGTTAAAGGTTGGCACTGAGTGGGGACTACATGAAGAGGTTTCACTATGACGGTATTGGGATCCTTATAAGAGCATTTTTGCACATGATAGAGATTGGGCTTATGTGATGGAATCTGATATTTTATTAGCACATATGAAGTCTCCATGGAAGATTGGAAGCATCAACATTCATGAAGAGGAGCTCAATTTCCATGATTTTTCAAATTTGAGTTATTGACACAAGCTACCCTAACAAGACCGCTTAGTCAAAACAATGGAAGGATCTATCAGTGTAACACAGACCGACCACTCCGAAGGATAACTAAAAAGAAGTTCATAATGGAGGGTTCATCAGCATAACAGTCACTATCATAGGCATGAGAAAAGTGTTATGCTGAGAGCTGATGAGGCTATCAGTAGAACTTACATCGATGAAGGAGAATGCACAGTGGATACTTTAAAGTCATCGGGATATCGGAAAGTGTAAAAAATATCTACCCCGATACCCGATAGAATGGATATCATGGCAGATGGAAATGAGGTTTCATCAGGAGAGCCTACACCGAAAGAAGTGACTAGGAAAGTAACAAGGTGAAGTCATCAGGATAATATCGGCTAATCGAAAGAAGACATTTTCTGCTATGCTAATACCTGATGAGGAAGATGAGGTAGTCGCTAAGAAGGAGACCTCATTGGGGGAACACAGTGTTAGATTCAATGACAGTCCCAAACACACTAAGAGGGGGGAGTGAATCAATGTCTAACTAGTTAGTAGAATATTTATACTTATTTAAAACTTTGCATCCCAAAACAGTGTACCCATAAATAAGAATTCACGTAGCAAATAAGAATAATAAAGACATCATAGAAAACACACCATAACACAAAATATTTAACAAAGAAAACTGGTGTGGGAAAAACCTTGGTGGGATTTGTGACCCACAATATTTACTCACTGGCCAATGAATAAATACTACTTACAATGGGGGGCATGCACATGCAAGGAGGCCAACAGCCTAGAGCTCACTGCTCAAAAAGAGTCACACTGACTACAAAATGGATTCTCAAATCCAATACAATGTATTGCTCAAAACAACATCTCATATGCCAGGTTCAGTACCAGTTTAAGCTCAGACAATAACCAAAACCTTTGCTATCAACTATATCACCTTATACAAAATTATACATCATATCTCGCTCTTCTCTATCTATCATATACCATATTTCAAATGACCTATAAGATCTCATACATATATGAGTCTATTACAATATACCATGTTGGCTTACAAAAGATATTACATTAAAATAGAATAAACAAAAGTTTATTCCATGTCGGCCTGAGTACCGGTATGCATTGTTGCTGATGCCGGTGTCTTCTGGTGTATGTAGAAATCTATTGCCGGTGCCAGTATCTGTCAGTTGGTTGCCAGATGGTTTCCAGTTGGTTGCCATCAATGACAACATCAACTATTCTCATAAGAGTGTAGAATGCCAACAATCTCCCCCTTTGGCATTGATGGCAACACTCATGAGAAAAATCAAAATTGTTATACAAAAAAAAAAATCCAAAAAGATGTGCTCCCTCTGAGCAAGTGATCTCCTCAGTATATGCATTTTTCTCTCCACTACTCCCCGTTTGACATCAATGACAAAGGATGTCATCAAAAGAGTACAAAAATGCTACCTCAATGTTTGTAACCGGTTGGTTACAATCTGAAATATGTCTGCCAAAATCATATTCAGACTCTGCATAAACCTTTTGCTATCATTCAAAGTTGCCTCAGTTTGTTGGATCATGTCGGTGAATAATCATGTGTTCCTCCAGTGATCGCTCTCCTTGAAATAATGCCTTAGATATTTCAATTCTCTGAGTGATAAGATTGTCCAACTTAGGACCAATTTTATTTTTATGTTCCTGGGCATTTGACCTTATCCTTTCCTTCTCTTTCTCAAGTTTCTCTAACTTCTCCTAAAAAACTGGCATTTCCTACTCAAAAATTGATATATGTCCGGATGAACAAATTATATTATCTGCTATACCATCAATTTCTTTCTGTGTCTCCTTGACCTCCTTATCAATGTCCTTTGTCAAAAGGTGAGGTTTGCATGTTTCCCTATATATCTCCTTGTACTCCAAAATTGTAGAGTTAAGTACCAGTAATAATATATTTAAGTGTTCTGTACACTTCTTTATAGTGTCTTAAAAGAACGTGTTTTTCCCTTTTTCAACCCTCTCCTTAATTGTGTCCTCATTCACCTTATCAATAGTTATTACATTATCAGCAATAAATTTGGACAATGTGTCCAATTTACCCAAAGAATCAGTAATGTGATCTATTTTACAATTTGGTGCAATCAACTTAAGAATAGGTAATGTGTTGTCAATTGCCTTGTAGGCCAATGCATTGCAATTTGTTATCTTCTTAATTGAATCCAAAAGAACCTGTATAACATTGGTAGGTCTGAATTCACCTGTAGATGTGCTGGATGTCTGACCAATCATTTTGTTTCCGTGATTGTCAGTTTCTCAGTCTTCATGTGCACCTCTGTCTCAGTTTGTTTCTTTGTCGATTTCTTTGTCTCTTGTGGCCCTGTGCTAGTACCTTTATCTTTAGTAGGTTTTTTAGGCTGTGTCGGTTGCTCTGTTTGTGTTGATGTCTCAATTTCAATAGTTTGTACCGGTTCCTCTACTTTGTTGCTATTATCAACACTGTCTGCCTTAATCTCTGAATTATCCTTATCCAAATTCATTTTAAAAAGTATCTCTGACTCAGGATTAGTATCATCACGTCTAATTCCTTCAGTGTCAATAATCGGTAGATCTTTTGAGTGTACTGGTGTAGTATCCAAAGGTGGTGGTGGAAGATTGTCAGTAATCTTAATGTTTGGAACACCACCAATTTTTCCTTTACCCTTGTCCTTTTGATAAACCTTAAATGTCTTCTTGGGTTTTCTCATTTCCTCTTATTTTTCTTTCTCTACAAAGATTATATCCCAATTATTCATTGTTTCTTCTGCAATTCCCTTCACTCTTCTAGCCTTCAGGCTCACTTGTTGGTGTCCACTAGCAAATACTGGTTGGTTAGCCTCATAAATAAGTTCATCTATTTCTTCCTTGGAGTTAACCGAGTGAACAACCAAGAGTGCTTCAAATTTCAATTTCTTATCTAATTCCATCACTGATAGGCTTTTAGCTTCTAGTCTCATGTAGAGATCATTTGGTAGCTCATCAATAACTTCAATCAAAACTTTCTTATAAATGTCTAAATGAAGACCAAAGTTTTCTTCAATAGTTTCCCTGTCAGTGTTATTGAAAGAATGATATAACTTGTTCACATTTGACAAATTTCCCTCATGTGTAACCTCATTAAGTAGATCATTCAGTGAAGGGGTAATCGATGTCTGTTTTCTCTTTTGAACTCAGCAGCCTTCCCACTGTCACTGTCAGAAGATGTGTCAACTAGTGAAATATGTTCCTCCATTTGAAGTCCTTCAAGCTCACTAGCTGATATACCACTAAGGTTCATGACATTTTCTTTGATTTCTTGTGCTTTCTTGAATGCATCCTTAATGAATTTGTCTCTTTTCTTCTTATTTTTCTCCATTGATACTTTACTAGCTATGGTTTCAACTTTTCCAAATATTTCCTCAGATGGTTCTCTTGGTGCTTCAAGTAGTGCTTTTGCATACATTTCTAGAACATGTAGACCAACCTCATAACCCATTTCAGTAACCCAAATAGTTCTAGGGCTTACTGCTTTCATCCAGGTTTCATCTCTTTTAATGACAAAACAGATTTTTTTTGTCATATTTCTCAACTATGCTTTGAGGAATCCTTTCCCTAGCTCTCATCTTAGATTGGAAAGTTTCAAAGTAATCTATTATGGTATTATCTCTATTAGTTCCCATGCTGGTAAAAGATTCCTGTAGTTGTCTTCCTAAGCTTGTGCCAGACCAAATTTCTTACTTGGAGATTGTGAGACAATTGAGTGTCTCTAATGCACAACACTTTGGGAGTTCCCATAAGCAAGCCTTCTTACCGAGGACTTTGTAGTTTGGAGATTTTAGAATAGTCTCTACCAAAGCTTACTAAGCCATAAATAAGAATCTAGTGGATGAATTCAATCTATATATACACACGCCAAGGAAGAACTATGACCCAAAAGGTCACATCCACATGTGTAGAAAAGGAATAAACCTGGGAGATTATCTCCATGAGTAAGATGACTATGAGGATCTGTGCAAGAAAAAAGAGTTAGAAGAACTTGCAAATATTGTTGATGACTTGGAAAGAAGATTGGAAGAAAGGAAGCAAAGAGTAAGGGACCTATTAGGAGAACAAGAACAAGATGTGGAAATTGGTTCTAGAGAGAATGAAATAGTTTCTAAGCTTTGAGTACTAGAAAAAGAAGATGAACCAGATGCTCAAGATAAAATTGTAGCAACATTGAGTGAAGATTTAGATGCTACGCTAGAAGGGCATACATCTTTTGTATCAGATGATGAATTTGTTAAGTCAAAGGAGTTTAAGTCCCTTTTGTATCATTTTAAAGGAAAGAAATCAAGAGATACAATGCCAGATGTGACACCAGAGAATGAGGCAAAAATGCTTACAAAGATGAAGGCATAAATTAATTTTGAGTTAGATAACATGACCCCTCAAAGGGGAAGACAACTTCTTATAGAGGCAGGAATCATTCTTTTCCCAGGTTGGGACCACAATGCATCTTTTACTTTTGATAGCTTGTTGCATTTAGATAAGAAATATTTTAAGTTAGACATTCAGGGTGTTAATGATATTTTTATTGGATCAAGATATGATCCAGATGATGAGGCTATGCTTTTATGGGCCCTCTATCCCCCAAATAGGAGGCCAATGATTATAGATGTTGACAAGGCCTTTGGCCATATGATGAAACTAAAAGTTGGAGAAATACATCCCATGGTCACAATAGAGATGGGAATAGATCTTTCAAAGTTGAACAAAGCTCAGAAAAGGAAAACTACAAAGCTTTGTATGAAGAATTATTGAAGAGAGGTGGTCATCTAGTGCCACAGATTACAGATGGTTCAAAGATAAAAAAGAGGTATGATGAATTTTTACAGGAGTACAATAAGTTAAAGAAACAGACGCAAATTGTCAGATAGATGCAGCGTGCGTGTTAATCACTAAAAGATATGAGAATTTGCAAAGAGTATTAAAGGAATTCTGGACTATTTATTAGAAAAATATGGATAATACTGTATCACACCAGAGAATTTATGATAGATTAAATTTTTTATTGCAAGATAAAATACAAAGTGAAAAAGTTGTCAGCAAGGTCAAGAAATTAATTAATAATGCTCATGAGCAATTTACAACTGAATTAAAAACTAAATATGAGGAGTGTCAGGGGATTATCCAACATGGATTCCCAAGTGTTGTGGATGATACATGGATGATAAAGGATAAAAGCCAATGGATTTCTGATTGTAGATCGATACTCAGTGCAGCCCTTAACATCACCCATGCAGATACCTTGGACATGACTAAAACAGGGGAACAACTAGAGAATTTTGTTACATTGGAAGTGGCAGTCAGATATATCATCTTTAACGCTTGCACCTACAAAGATGAAGGATATCTTCGGCATATTTAGAAGTGCAGTTAGAGGCTAGATGGAAAAAGTTAACTTGTGTCATTATAATATGCTTTTAATGTTTTTGGTTGTCATAACAGTTAGGGAGTTATTAGCTAGGTTTTTGACAATTTTTAGTTTATACTAAAGAAAGGGTGTATCCTTTCATTTGTGTCTTTTGACTCACATATGTATAAGGAGTTATTTTGTATGTAGAGGGGGGGACGGATTTTTCACATCGTCTCTTGGGATTACTATTATTGTGTTAAGGCAAGTCTATAGGAATGAAAAGTTATATTTTGTGCAATCAAGAAAATCATGAAGTACGTGTGAGTTTGCAGATTTTGTACATCTTTTTATTCAAAAACTAATATATAAGATTCACTATTTTATCTTCAGATCATTTTGTTACATTGTGTTGATGAATCAAGTCCTTTGGGTAAATCTAATTTATATTTATTCTAGTGTGCCATCACATGTTGTTGTATAGGAAACATAATTATTTTTGTTTTTCTTGCAACACATAATGAAACCATTGCAATGATAGTCTTACATATTTTGAGTTTTTCAAACTGTCTCCAAAGTTGATTAAAATATTTGTCCACTAAGTAACACATTAATTGTCAGATAAGGCACTGGTCTATTGTTAGTATTTGTGAATAGTTCTGGTGTGCATAAGGTGCTCATTAGGGAAGCATACTTCTTATTCCTATCAGTATTGCTCTTTCATAATTACTTAAAGTTCCTGCAACATTCTCTTACAAATATTCAATTATAATCAAATACACTTTGTTTTTCATATTTAAGCAATTAAAAGCACATAATATAGAAAAGTTGCAGCTCAGTTTGCCAAGCTTGTAAACAACTTATACATTAAGTTTAAGTTAACTATAAAGAAGTCTCTTTGTGCTTTGGAGTTTAAGGTATACCCACCTAGGTCTAGTGGAGCCTGAAGTGCAGAGGAATATGGTCTTTGACCATTCCTGTTCGTTGGCTAGAATTGATTGGATCAGTGAGGAATTTGGCAAGTTATTTTTGATTTCCAATCTGTGGTTTTGAGAACCAACACATTGGTGACTCTACTGGGGAGTTTTCATAGGAAGTGTTCAAAATCTTTGGTGGTTTGTTTCATACTCTACTGGAGGAAGGAGCCCATAAGATTAGTAAAAAATATTGTTCCTCTTAGGAGGTGGAAACTCTACGTTTAGTACATGAATAATAACTGGTATTTTGATAAAGTAAGAGAAACCCCTAGGAATTTATTAATAAGATTAATGTAGGGGAGAAGGTCTCTACACAAGGGACAAGATAATGTTGGTCAGTTGAGTCCAAAGAAGAGATACAAAGAAAAGAAATCAACACCAAGTATGGCATTTGGGGCTTATAAAAAGTTCCCTAGTAGAGAGGATTGCTCTTCATCTAGTTATAAATCTTATGAAAATATGGAGGAAAATTCTTTCTATACCATAGATGCAGAAGATAATAAGGACAACCATGATGAAACCCTAATTGTTGAGGAACACAAGGAATGACAGTGGGATGCAATCATACTTAAAATGGCTGACTTAAATGGAGATGAATCCAAAATGGCAAAGGCTCTTAGGAGACAACTAGACTGGGTATTGCGGAAGCTCAGATTAAAAAGAGATACCATTCAAAGCCCTAAGTCAAACAAGGTTGAAGAGGAGAAAGGAAGAGGTGAAGGAAGTAGACCAACAACCCCAAGGCATAGTCCCCCTCACATGAGAAACATGGAACAACCATTTAGGATCTTTGATAATCCATTGTCTAATGTTTTGGATAGTAATTGTGAAGAAAGGGATAAATGGAAAAATATACCCTACAATGAGAATAAAAGCTAGTATAATGATAGACAATGCAATAATCACAATAGTGAAAGAAGAGCTAGCAATGGGGGAAATACTGGTAACTGGAATAATAGCAATAGGAGCAACAATGTAAGTAATAATAGAGGTAACATTGGTAATAATGTAAATAATGACAATAATTGGAATGGTAATGGCAATAATAGAGGTAACAATGGTAATAATGGAAATAATGGTAACAATGGTAATGAAAACAATGGAAATGGAAATAACAATAATCAAAATGGTGGTGGAGGCAACAATGGAAACAACGATAATAATAGAGGAAATGGAAACTATCAAAATAACAAATATGTTTGCAAACCACCTATGACCTTTGAAATGTATAAGCATTTGGATTTCAGTGGGATAGTTGGATATCTGAATCAGATTTCAAGTGATTTAAGGTCAACCATCCCTAAGTTCACAGGCAATGGAACTGATTCTACAGAACAACATGTAATAAATATAGAAAATACCATTGAATAACTTGAAGTCCCTTATGAAGATGTTTTTATGAAATTGTTTGTTCAGTCTCTAATAGAGGATGCAGGCGAATGGTACATAAATATTCCTAACAGTTGCATTGGTAGCTGGCAGGAGTTTGTGACACAATTCTTGGAAGAATTTGGAGACCATAATGATACTTCATTTTCATCTCATGAGTTGACAAGCATAAACAAAAATCAAAATGAATCAATCTCTGAATTTATTAAGAGGTTTAATAAAGTGCTTAATAGAATACCAAGGGATATTATACCTGTTGATTCATTTTTGATTGACTTTTATTTGAGTGCTTTTGACAACAAGACTCACTATGAGATTTTATCTCATAGGTCTGCCACCTTGCAGAAAGCATTTAAGACAACCACTACCATTGAAAATAACATAAAAGTTGTTGGGATAATTGGCAAGAGAGATGATGCAAAACTATATAATCCCAGAGCTACAAAGAAGGATGAGCTTAGCCAAATCATGGACATGTTGAAAGATATGAAGAGTAAGAAAAACCACAATGAGAAGTCGCCTTCATATATAAGAAACAAGCCAATGAATTACAATAGACCAAGATTGCACGATATGCCATATAACACAAATTGGAGAGATGATAAGCCAATGAAGCCCAATATAAATAAGGAAACTCCAGATCCATTGAAAAAGGCAAACAATTTTGTAAAGGAATATCCATGGTGTGAAGTCTGCAATCTACCCCATGTTGCAGAACAATGTATGATCGCTCAAGGTTAAGTACAAGAAAAAAATCATGAGGATGAGTATGAGCCCACAGTGAATGTACTTTCATCGGATCCATTTTGGGTAGGGGTGAGGATTCACCTAAGGAGGAGTAGTCATCAGATGTACAATGGAGGAGAGAGAGCCAACAATACAACATGCAACAAATTTTCACTGATGATGATGATGAAGATACCTTAGCCTTGAGGAGATTGTTCCATGATGAAGAGCCAGTGCATTCCTTAAGAAACCTAACAAATGAAGAAAATAAATCTTATATTGTTGCAGTAGTAGCACAGGAAAAAAGAAATTATCAGCTAAGGAACATAACAGTGAATCCAGAGAAAAGTAAGCCATCCGAGATATTTGCAAAGGTTCCTAAAGCTAGTGGAAACAAAGACACCATCGCCGAGAAGGAAAAATAAGGTACAACAGAAAAGGTCAAACAAATGGAACCTCTCAAATTGACAAAGCCAATTGAAAAGAAGTAGATTAGTAAGCTAGTTTCAAATTGTAGATCATTCATGTCTCAAGATTTATCGTAGGTGAAAGTATCTTTGCCCTTGCTTGAAGTGATGAAATTCCTTGATTATAAAAATGAAACAATCAATATTTTGTCTAACATTGGTGAAGTTAATAAAGAGGATCATAACCCAAAAGCTGAAGATCCACCTGTTGTCTATTTGGGAACTTCTATCACCAAGAATCTTACCTAGGTTGATCCCTTTTATCTGACTTTGTTGATTAACAATAAAATGGTTAAGAATTGTATGATAGATTCAGGTGCAGCCGTGAACATAATTCCAGAAGATGTCATGAAGGAAGTTGGAATGCATGTAGACACTCCCTATGGGAAATGTTATGCTATGGATAATAGATCAGTCCTAGTTGTTGGAATCATGAAGGATGTGGAGTTTTGATTTCCAACATGCCTAGATGCGTCATATAAGACAAACATCACAATTGTTCAAGTGCCTGCAAATTATGGGATGTTACTATCAAGGCAATGGTCAAATTTGGTATGGGTATACGTTCAGTTAGATCTATCATATGCAACCATCCCGGTAAAAGGAACATATGTAAGGATTGATAGAGAGCTGCGATCATCCTACCTGATAGAAGAAGTTGATCCAAATGAAACAACATGTTATCTCCAAACAGATATGGATAACTTTCAGGTAAGTATTTCTAAACCCATTTGATGCAAAACTAATAAACTTGAAGACACTATTAAAGAAAATGAGGATAAAATTTGGAAAATGTACTTTGATGGTGTGTGCAGTAAAGAAGGAAATGGAGCTGGTGTGGTTTTTATTTCTCCTAATGGGAAATCATTCAAATATTCTTTCTTGTTAGCTTTTGAATGTACAAACAATGTTGTTGAGTATGAGACACTCTTGTTAGGTCTTAGTGAAGAGGGGAAAACAAATTTGAAAGGTAAACTGATCAAAACATAATGAAATAAACATGCAGAATGCTAAAATATCATAAAAAGACCATTTCACCTTGCTATTTTACCTTCTCCTTTGGATTGAGCTTGATGAAGTGAAGGTGCCCCTTGATAATGCTCCACTTGATGTGCTCCTTTGATTGTTGGATATGGATGGCTCTGCAATATTGTGCACAAATGATAAGGATGAGATGATCAAGTTGCCAAGATGATTTCCTGGGCTCAAAAGGGCAGCATAAGCTTACTGGATTTCAAGATGTTTTGAATGAAGGGATGAAACCCTATTTTATAGGAAGAGGAGAGGAAAATGAATGGCTAGGATGAATTTGAGATGAAGGGCTATGATTTACTTGTGAGCTCACACAAGCTCCAAGAGCGGGTGTGGAGACCAAGAAATATGCCCTAAAGGCATTTCATATCTCCACACTCTACAAGATGCATTGAAGGAATTAAAAATTCTCCAAAAATGAATCTTATGGGGATTAGAAGAATAAAAAGGAATTAAAAATTCCTTGGGAGAGGGAAATGCCTAGAGGAATGTGAGATTTTGAAAATCTTATATTCATCTAGAAAAAGAGAATTTAAAGCTAGTGGCTGGATGAAAGGACAAAGAGTTGACTTTGTGGCTAATCATGATGATTAGCCATTAACGACTCATTAGGAGGGGGATTAGAGGAAATGTTAGGTGGGATTTATATTTGTAGGAGAATTTGACTAGGAGAGAGAATGAGTGGAGGGAACAAAAAATTAGAAGAATAATATTAAGTGAGTTTAGGGAGTTTCTAGAAGAATTTATTAGGTTAATGATGAATTAAGAAGATGATTTGTAGGAATCATGTAGGTTAACTAATTAATTGAAATTAATTAGCTAAGAGGAAGATTTGTGAGAATTTGATTTTTTAGAAGAATAAAGAAAGGGATTGATTTATTAAATAAATCATATGCTATAGTGACAATATTAATTATATTTAATTAATATTGAGAATAATTTTAATTAACATAATTAATTAATTAATTATGTGAAGAATTAAAAATAATTAAAATAATTATTTTTAAGTGTCTACATTTTTCCCCTCTTTGAAGCGAGGTGTGATGACACATTGATTCAAAGAATAATCTTGTTTTGATGCTGATATTGGTTTGATAGGATGCCCTAGCTCTTGATTTATAGATTACAGTATGGTGATGCCCCCTCGGGAGATCAATTGAGGTATTTGATCTTTGGAGTTTTGCGAAATTGATATCCCGATAGATTTGATTTGATTCGATTGATAAGATCTAGATTCAGTCTGGTTTCAAGAAGAATTCATCTTGTATAAGACAAAGATGATCAAAGTGTCTGGTTTCAGGAAGGATTCATCCTGTATAAGACATGATTGATCACAACGTCTGGTTTCAGAAAGGATTCATCCTATATAAGACATGATAAGAGCATCTGGTTTTAGGAAGGATTCATTCTGTATAAGACATGATTGATCACAACGTCTGGTTTCGGGAAGGATTCATCCTGTATAAGACATGATCGATCACAACAAACGTCTATTTTCAGGAAGGATTCATCCTATATAAGACATGATTAGAGCATCTAGTTTTAGGAAGGATTCATCTTGTATAAGACATGATAAGAGCGTCTGGTTTCAGGAAGGATTCATCCTGTATAAGACATGATTAGATCACAACGTTTGGTTTCTGGAAGGATTCATCCTGTATAAGACATGATCAGATCACAACGTTTGGTTTCAGGAAGGATACATCCTATATAAGACATGATCGATCACAACGTCTGGTTTCAGGAGGGATACATCCTATATAAGACATGAATCAGAATCAAAATTGATTATGTGAGGAAAAAAAAGAAAAATAGAGGAAGAAAAATTAGGGTGGAAAATGAGGAAGATATATGAAGTAGTCGTGAGGTATTTGGAAAGAAGAATAAGAGATGCGAGACCGCGGAGGAAAATGGGGGCAATTGAGAACTCCATGGGATTATTGAGTTTAGGATTTGATGGAATAATGGTGAGATTTTGTGCACAATAAATGCGGAGAGCCAACCTAGTTTGATGTTGCCTTGAGTGACTTGCACCACTGATTATAGAAATCAAGATGCCATGAGAAACCGAGGGCGTGGATTGACTCTGCAGACAAATGGGAATTTCTTGCACACAACAATGAAAGTGTTAAGAAACACTAATACAAAGTTGTAGGTTTGTGCAAGGAAACCCTCAAACACACCGATACCTCTTGTACACGAGAAGGTAAGTGTTGATAAACACTAGTACCAGGTCACTGGTTTATACAAGAAGGATCCAAAACATGCCATACTATGAAATATGCCCCAGTATGCACCTATCATAACATACCTGGATATGGGAGAACCCAGGCAGTCATAAATAGTGGTAGTCATAGGGCAAAAGATGCAAGCCTATATGAAAAGATCTAACAAAATCTAACAAGTCTCTTCCTTGCGACCAAATGATACCTCTTGCCAAGAGTAGAACTAGGATGGACTTGGGATTGTTTCTCAAGACTTCTTGAAGCTTATACAGAGGCATAAAAGCTCAGTTTCACTGGGACATTTCTTGTTCATGACTTAGGCGAAGACTCATCATCATACGCATGTTTTATTGGGAGGCAGAAAAGAAGGAATGTTGTGCATGGGTGGGCTGGATGGTAGATGATTTGTAGTATCGACATGATAGATAGTGGATCCGGTTATTTACCTTGGCACCTGCACAGAGGTTTTCACCAAGATACTTGCCCATAGCACCATGAATTGTTTTTCTTTCTTTTTCTGATTTTTTTTTTTTCTTAATTTTTTTGTATCATAAGGTGCCTGTTTGCCAAGTTTGCACCAAAGTGACAATTTTTTCAGGATCTTTTTTTTTTTTCATTTTTTTATTTTTTTGACAATTTAAGACTTTCTGAGGACTAAGCATAAAACCTTTTTAGGTGCATGATATTCATCAGATCATCCAAAGGATCGCCTTCAGGAGTAGCCAACTGATAAGCTCCTGATCCATATTTCGCTGTGATTACATATGGTCCAAGCCAATTAGGCTCAAACTTGCCTTTCTTTTCTCTTTCTTGTAGATTTTTTTGATTCTCCATGAGGACAAGATCACCAACTTGGAATTCTCGGGTTTTGAATTTTTTATGATAACTCATGCGCAGACGGTTTTGATATACCCGGAGATGATTCAAGGCCTTGAGGTGCCTTTCATCTAACAATTCTAGCTCTTGTAAGTGGGCAATTTTGTATTCTTCCTCTGGTAGGATGTTTTGTAGTGATACCCTTAGAGAGGGGATCTCGATCTCAAGGGGAAGGATAGCTTCAGAACCAAATACTAGAGAATAAGGAGTGGCACCTATGGGGGTGCGGATAGAGGTGTGGTAGGCCCACAATGCAGGATGGATTTGGAGGTGCCAATCATGGCCCGCTTCATTGACTGTCTTTTTGAGGATTTTTATTAGGGTTTTATTAGAAGCCTCAACTTGGCCATTGCCTTGGGGATAATATGGAGTGGAGAAGCGATGTTGGATGTTGAATTTGTGGCAGAGTTCTTTGACATCCTAGTTTTTAAATTGTTTACCATTATCTGTGATGATAACTTTTGGGATGCCATATCCACAGATTAGGTAGTTCAAGATGAATTTGGATATTTGCTTGCTGGTGGTGAAAATAAGAGGGATAGCCTCTACCCACTTGGTGAAGTATTCGATGGCGGTGATAATGAATTTATGTTCGTTGGAAGATGAAGGGTGGATTTTCCCAATGAGATCGAGCCCCCATTGCGAGAAGGGCCATGGTGTAATGAATGGCTGCAATTCTTGTGACGGTGCATGAATCTTGTCGCCATGCTGCTGGCAAGGGATGCATTTCTTCACATAGTTGTATGCATCTTCTTCCATTTTAGGCCAATAGTATCCCATTCTCAAAAGTTTTTTAGCCAATGTGAGTCCACTTGAGTGTGCCCCACAGATGCCCTCATGTACTTCACATAATGCCCATTCAGCTTTTTTTTTATCTAAACACCTTAGAAGGGAACCATCAAAATGCCTTCTGAACAAGGTGTCTGCAAGGATGGTGTAATGGGCACATCGGCGGATGAAAGTTTGTTGTTGGGTTTTGGTGAGATGTGGGGGAATGGTGTTATCTTTGAGGAAAGCGAAGGTTTCTTGGTACCAAGGGGACTCTGGACCAACGAGAACACACACCATTTCAGATTTTGGTAGGCCATATGCCGGTATAAACAATTGCTCGATCAAGAACTCGCACTTCTGACTATGTGCTGGCATTTGAAGGAGGGAGCCAATGGTGGCCATTGCATCTGTAGCCCTATTGTTTGTTCGTGGGATTTGATCAAAATTGATTGCCGTGAAATGTTGCTTAAGATCTTCAACCATGGTACGGTAGGGAAGGAGTTTATCATCTTTTGTCTGGTATTCATCATTGACTTGTTTTATGATGAGCTGGGAATTGCCATAGACTTGTAATTCCTTTATTTTCCAGTGGATAACCAAGCGTAAACCTATGATGAGGGCCTCGTATTCTGCTATGTTATTAGTACATGCAAAGGCTATCTTGTATGATTTGGGGATGCCATCTCCTTGAGGTGTGACCAATAATATTCCTGCCCCCGATCCATTTTGAGTGTAGGAGCCATCAAAATACAATTTCCATGTGGAGGATGTGGCAACAGTCATAATGAACTCATCTGGTAATTCTGTGAGAAGAGGATGGTCACCTGGAAGTGGAGCTTTAGCCAACTAATCTGCAATAACTTGTCCCTTGATTGCCTTTCTGTCCACATATTTGATGTCAAACTCACTTAGAAGCATGACCCATTTAGCCGTTCTGCCAGTGAGAGCAGCTTTTGATAGGAGATATTTAAGTGGATCAATTTTAGCAATTAATTTTGTCTTGTTGTTTAGCATATAGTGTTGTAGTTTCTATGTGCTGAACACTAATGCCAAACATGCTCTTTCAATGGGGGTGTAGTTGAGTTCATATCCTAGCAATGTCCAACTGATGTAGTAGATGGCGTGTTCCTTCCCTTGATCATCTATTTGCGCCAGTAATGCCCCCAATGCCACTGTAGTAGCACATATGTACAAAATGAGGGGTTTTCCAAGGGTAGGTGGCATCAAAACTGGAGGTGATGCTAGATATTCTTTTAATTTTTCAAAGGCCTTTTGATAGAGGCAATCCCATTTGAATTGTGTGTCTTTACGTAACAGGTGTGCAAATGGATGGCACTTGTCAGCTAGCTGTGAAATGAAACGCCTGACAGACTGGAGTTTTCCCTGGAGACTGCGTAATTGTCTGAGAGTTTTTGGTGGAGGCATTTCCATAATAGCTTTTACCTTTGCGGGATCAACCTCGATACCTCTGCGGGAAACAATGAATCCTAATAGTTTTCCCGATGTGACTCCAAACACACACTTTTTTGGATTCAACCATAGTTTGTATTTTTCCAATCTTTCGAAGATTTGTTTTAGAATAGGGATGTGCTCTTGTGTTGTCTTGGATTGCCTAGCAGATCATCCATGTAGTCCTCCATAATTTTGTGCAAGAGGTCATGAAAAATTGTTGTCATTGCTCGTTGATATGTAGCTCCAACATTTTTAAGGCCAAAAGGCATGACCCGGTAATAGAAAGTATCCCATGGTGTTGTGAATGTGGTTTTATGCTGATCCTCATCTGCTATTCTGATTTGGTTGTATCTAGAAAACCCATCCATTAGCGATAGCATTTCATGTCCTGTTGTAAGATCCACAATCATATGTATGTTTGGGAGGGGGAAATCATCTTTAGGACAAGCTATATTTAGATCTCGGAAATCTGTGCAGATGTGGATGCTCCCAACAGGTTTGCCAATAGGTACAATGTTGGAGACCCATTCAGCGTAATCTATGGGTTTGATAAATTCTGCATCTAACAACTTTTGAAGTTCTGCCTTGACCAAGAGAGAAATATGCGGGTGCATTTTGCGGAGTTTTTGTTTTACAGGTTTTGCATCTGGGCGGATGGTGAGATTGTGAACCACCAAGGTAGGATCCAACCCTGGTATATCAGAATAGGACTATGCAAAATTGATTTTAACCTTTGTAAGGAAGTTGATGAAGTCTTGTTTCTTGATTTCGGTGAGGGATTGGCAATGAGCACATTTTTCGGAATGACTTCGATGCCCATGTCGATGCTGTCTATTTCTTCTATCAACAAATTTGATTTGTCCTATGGAAGGTAACCAATGGTAGGGAGGTCAAATCCCTCATCGTCAAGTGCCTTTTCTAGGTTTTCACTTTCAGATACGCCCTTTGTTTTTATTTCTTGTTCATCCAAAGGCGCCTCAGGGAGGTTTTCACCTAGGAAATCATATATTTTTCTTTTATTATCTTTTTTGTGGATAAGGGCATTGACTTGACTACCAAAGTATCCCTTTTTATGTAGTTGAATACCCTCAATTCTATTACAATCTTCCATATTTTGCGCTGTTAGGAGAGCAATGAGAGCATTATCGTCGGCGCAGATATCTAAAGTGGGTTTGTCTCATTGGCCCTAGTCAATGAGTTTAGGATGGACAAGATGTAGCTCATGTGAAGTGGGAGGGGTTACAGGGGTGATGGTATTGATGTAAGTGTCGAAGAAGGTATCTTTCTCATATTCATAAGGCATTTCGTGGAATTCTCTTCGTCAGCGCTTTCGATATCCGAAGAAGGACTAGAAGGGGCACCGACGATAGTAATCTTAGGCACCGAGGTGTACCCCAAGCCTCTGTTGTATCTGTAGGAGATAGGATTTATGGGTGCTTTTCTTCCTTTCTCCTCTGGTCCCAGACCGTGTCCTTTGTAACCCATTTTTTCAACTATGGCAAATGCTTTTGGGTACATTTCTTTGGATATTCTTGTTGGATCATCATCCTCTTCCCGGTACTACCATGAAGAGATATCTTCTTCGGGGTTCTCATTATCAAGTGGGCCCCATTGCTGGAAGGTGGTGTTTTGACATTGCATGACTGGTTTCGGGTCCTTTTTTAGCTCATTTGGTTTTCCAAATGACTTAGGAGAGAGAGGGAGGTTGCTTATTAATAAGACGTCCTCCAATTCGTATTCTCCATAGCCATTGTCTAAGATCTTGATTTGATTATTTGGTTGGGATGATGTGGAGGCAACATTTGATGTGTCAGATGGAGGCGTTGGCAAAGGTCTATTTAGTGGGCAATGATACAGATGCTTCCCCTCTAATAGTTTGCAATATTGAAAAGGTTGGGGATCACCTTTGATAGTGATCACTTTTCCATTATAGGGGAATTTGATGCATTGGTGATAGGTAGAGGGTACGACCTGCAAGGAATGAATCCATGGCCTCCCGAGGAGAATGTTGTAGGGGAGATCAAGATCGAGTACTTGGCAAGGGGTTTCAATTGTAATGGGGCCCACTTGAAGAGGTAAGGTGATCATGCCCTTTGAAATTCTTTCCGCATCATCATATGCCTTTATTGTGATCCTTCTTGATGTGTCTATCAGATCCTCAGAAAGTCCCAATTGCTTTATTAATTTGTATGTACATAGATTAAGCCCAGATCCACCGTCTATCAGGATACGTTTGACCTTATGCTTGTGGATGAGAGCTTCGATGTGCAAAGGTTTGTTATGGTCCTCATTTGCCAAAGCATCTTGGGAGTTAAATACAATGTGCTACTGGGTAGCAAGGTTTCTAATGAGGGTTTGAAATTGGGTGGCATTGATGTTATCAGGAATGCGTGATTGGAGAAGGGCTTGTTCCAAAATTTCTTTATGGACCGGAGAAGTCTTGAGAAGTTCCAAAGTGGAGATCTGCACGGGTGTCTTCCCAAGTTGACCAAGGAGGTCATATCGACGGGTGGAAGACATGGGTGGGGGGTTTGGTGGGGGAGGAACTCCTTGGATGGTGACTCCTCCTCGATGTGTAGTTGCATTGCAGTCATTCTGGAAATGGGAGGTGGAAGGCGTGGTACCTTGAATGACTATTCTAGCCAGATTTGGTCTGCTTTGGGAAGAAGGAGGATTAACTCCTTGGATGGTTATGAGATTGACATGATTGTTTGCAGGTTCAATGCGACTTACTAAAAAATCAAAATCGGTTACGTGATTAGCGTAGTCATAACCCATTGCGTTAGATGATGAGCCTTTTCCTTTATCATGCTTTGGGAAGGGTTCCTGGTACATTTTGAGTTTGTCATTGTTATTACCAGGTTTTGCATTTGCTACCTCAATCTCACCTCTATCAATGAGATCTTGTATGTAGATCTTCAGTTTCATACACTTTCATGTATCATGTCCCTTTATACGATGGTATTCACAATACTCATTTTCATTATACCATCTTGGTTTAGGTTGATTGGGATCAAACGGGCGAGTGATTGGAAAAACCACTATACCTGCTTGGACAAGTTTTTGAAACACCACTTCAATAGGCTCAACAAGAGGAGTGAAATCTCTTGGAGTCCTGTTATTCGATCGGGGTGGTCGTCCCTGGATTGAGACATTGTTGTGAAGTTTTTGAGGTTGATTTGAATTGTTTTGATTGTTGAATTGATGAATATTGGTGGTGGATTTTGGGGGAGCGGCCATGGTTTTGGACCCGCTTTGCATCAATTACACCATCATTGACCACGTTTTTATTTTTAGCCCAGAATTTTGGCTTGTCGTTATGATAAGAGGAAGGACTTTGTGATGACTTCTGGTAATGTTTCAAGGTTCCTTCCTCCAACAAGACACGTTCGAGGGCGAGGCCCTTATCGGTCAATTTTTGGAAGGATTTGATACATTGAGATATTAAAGGTCTTGAAAGTTCAGGCACCAAGTTCTTTTGAAATAGTTCAATTTGATGTTGTTCTGGCATGTCCCACTGGAATTTTTTTGATAATATGTCGCCATCTTTGTAGGAAATTGGCGAAGGTTTCTACAGGCCTTTGTTTTGTATTACATGGGTCCATCATAGAAACATCATTACCCATGTTGTATGCATAGTGGGCCACAAATTTTTCTTCCAAGTCTAGAAAAGAGACAATGGAACCTCATGGTAAAGATGAGAACCATGCCAGGGCATCTCCCATGAGACTCTTGGGAAAGAGTCTGCGAAGATAAAGGTCACTATAGGAGACTTCTTGGCAAAAGATGTGGAATTCGCGGACATGGTCGCGGGGGTCTCCTTTGCCTTCATACTTGGTGAATTTAGCGATCTCAAATCTCGGGGGATACGGTGCAACTGATATGGATGGGTCGTAAGGACAAGGGCAAAACTCTTCAAATGAGTAAGCTTTCCTTTTATTAGTCTTTTCTTTCATGTTTTTGATGATATTCTTCATGTCTTGAATTTCCTTGATGAGGTCTTATTGTGGACTTTGATATTGATGGATTGTATTTGCCCCAAGAATTGGATGAACCAAAGAAGGTGCACCACCACCAATATATTGATATGATGAGGAGGTGGGAATGTGAGATGTTGTTGGGAGAAAGGGAAGTTTGTGGAAAAGAAATATGTGGTTGAATAGAAGGAGGTGATATAGAAGTTTGTTGGAGAATGGATGAGATTGGATTTGATAGTGGTATGGATGGTAAGGAGGAAGAAGGCAGGATGGAGATCGTGGTGGGAGGTGTCGCGGGTGGCATTGATTGGGCTTAGATGATTGATGGGCCTACAATTGATTGAGTTTGAATAGTAGGTGCAACACTTTGTGTGGGAGCGAGGTCTCCTTGTGGTTGTTGGACGAGAGCAGATCTATTAAATTCAGGTGGAAGTTGAGCTCCCTGTTCAAGAAGAGTTTTTAGAAGTGCAATAGGATTGTGTTTAATAAACTTTTCTATCATCTCTTGGTTATAAGAATCCGCTAGGAAAGTTTGCATTTTCGGACAAAGTTCATCTTGGTTAACCATGTCAAGATTTTGGCTTTGATCTTGATCGCTTGGTTGCCCGCTTTGTGTATGATCTTGCGTGGGATCTTCATATAGGACACCAATGTCTGGCATGCCATATTGTTGATCAACCATCTTTTTCTTTTGGGATCGAGTTGCGACCATACACGATATTTGTGATGAAAAGACTTAGGAAAGTTGTGATGAAATGACTTAGAAAATTTGTGATGGAAGGATTTTAGAAATTTGTGATAAAAGGACTTAAGAAATTTGTGGATGAAAGGATTTAAGAAATTTGTGTGATGAAAGGATTTAAGAAATTTGAGGATGAAAGGACTTAAGAAATTTGAGGATGAAAGGATTTAAGGAATTTGTGATGAAAGAAAGGATTTAAGAACTTTGTGATGAAAGGATTTAGGAAATTTGAAGATGAAAGGACTTAAGAAATTTGTGATGAAAGGACTTAAGAAATTTGAGGATGAAAGGACTTAAGAAATTTGTGATGAAAGGACTTAAGAAATTTGAGGATGAAAGGATTTAAGGAATTTGAGGATGAAAGGACTTAAGAAATTTGTGATGAAAGGACTTAAGAAATTTGAGGATGAAAGGACTTAAGTAATTTGTGAATGAAAGGACTTAGGAAATTTGAGGATGATTGATGAAGAAGGTATGGTAGTGATGGTTTAGAAGAAAACTTGATGACTAGGTTATCTTTGGCATGAACATGAAGGATCTATTTAAATGGCAAGTTGTATGAAGGGATATGACCACCCTAATTTGGACGATAGTAGGTGTTTCAAAGGAAAAACTTGAATGTTGACGTAGAGGATAAACTCTTAGCTTCTCTCTTAGGCTTATGAAAAATGGGACAAACGGAGTTTTGACGCAATTTTGGACTTGGCGTGGGTAATGACTTGGACAATTTGTTTGTGTCTTGACAAATATTTTTGCAAAGTGTTTGGGGATAGTGATGTGTTTTTAGTCTACTCTTGGCAAGTATGTATCAAACAAAGCAAACACAATGATTAAATGCATATTATCTCAAAGACACTCATGCTCATATACAACATTCTTAAGGCTGGCAAGGACAATAGTCATTGAATCCCAATTGGTTTCCCATCTACACTTACCCAGAGCGGACACTTAGATGCTTGACCCCACTGGCTCCCCTCCACGACACTCACTTCTCGAGGCAGCCAAGCATCAATTCCTATGAAAACTCCTCATGGTGAACTTTGTGTCTCTACTAAGGGCCATAAGAATATGGACCGCTTCAGAGGTCCGACGTCCTGCACCAATGACTAGAGGGTTTTTGGCCACTATGAACAAGGTGTTTAGTAAGTCTTCCCATTAGGAGACACCCTTGGAAGTTGCACAAGCGCAATTGAGGCCTATAGCCCAACGAAGCACCAAAAACTTAGTAGTCACGCAAGCATGATTGAGATCTCTAGGATCCTACTAAGCACCCAATGTGAGAGTGAAATCTCATATAGCCCCAACCATTAACCCTTTCGTAGTCAATGGCCTATTTATTATAGTGAGTTGGGAACCCCAAGTCCGGGTGTACTCACTTGGGTCGTTCCCCTCTTACCTTCTCAAAGAGCAAGTTGGGAGGGCAGGCCCGCTAGAGGTAAACACACAATCAAACAAGAAAAGGTTGGAGGGTTTGGATTTCTGATCGTCTAGTAAGGCGAGAGCATACTTTCCTACCTTTATGCTTTTCTTAAAGACACATAAGACAATGGTTCATTCCATTTTAATTAATATCTAGGTGCCTAATTTAAATAAATGCACAATATTTGGTTGAATCAGCTAGGCAACCTGCAAAACCACTTGATTAGTAGTTTGAAAAATGGAGTCTTCAAGAAGCATCTTGCAAAACAACTTGATTAGTAGTTTGGAAAAATAGTCTTCAACAAGCGTCCTGCAAAAATCAACAAAATGACAAAAATATTAATTTTTTTTTATCTTTTGGGAATGAATAGAAAAACATGAATAAAAACTTTTTTACTAATGACAAATGTGGATTTGAAGAAAGCTTTCATGGGTAAATGGGGTTTGACTAGGTTTTTACCACTTCCCAAGGGATAGGCAAGCGAAAAATGGGGATTTTGGAAGAGAGATGAAGGAATGAGAAAATTTGTCCAAGAGAGAAAAAGAAGCAAAAGTTGAAGATGGATAATATGGGAAAAATTTGGAGGTGATTGGATGAAAAGGGAAGAAGTTATGGCAAACCCTAAAAATAGAGAAATATGGGATTTTGGGCTTCAAAAAGTGGATTTTTGAGATAAGGCCTCCAAAGAAGAAAATGTGGAAAATGGCAATGTGGATAATCTGGTGAAGTTTGAAGGGAAATGGAGTCAAGATAAAGAAGATATGGCGAAAAAACAGAAAAATTTTTACTTTTTTTTAACCCTAGATTTAACGGAACAGAAACCCTAAATTTAACATAACAGAAACCCTAAATTTAACATAACAGAAACCCTAAATTTTACAGAACAGAAACCCTAAATTTAACGAAACAGAAACCCTAGATTTAACAGAGCAGACAGAAACCCTAGATTTAACAGAGCAAATTGTCGCACTAAACAGAATAAAATAAAAATGTCAAAGGTCCAGATTTTTGATTGTCTAGATAGACAAGAGCATACTCTCCTACTTTCACACTTTCATGTGGGCGAACAAATTATATTTACACAGAGCAGATAACAGGGAATAAATAAATTAAATGCAAACTACAGTTAGCGCCTAAAATTTTCAGACAGATTAACAGAGCAGACAGTAGCACTACATAGATAGAAAAGTGTCAAAGGTCCAGATTTCTGATTGTCTAGATAGACAAGAGCATACTCTCCTATTTTCACACTTTCCTATGGTCAGAGCATACAGTTGTATTAAACAGAATAGAAAAGTGAAAGGTCTGGATTTCTGATTGTCTATATAGACAAGAGCATACTCTCCTACTTTCACACAGATTATACTAAAATAGAACAGACAACAAATCAAATAACAAATCAGATAACAGAGCTGTCGTGTTGCAACAGAAACAGAAATCTAAAAAAAGAAAAAGAAACAGAATAGAATGAGGAGCTGTCGCGCAGAAATGCAGAGCCACGATTCTGGAACTTGCGAAAAAGATATTTATATCTATATATATATATATATTTCTGCAATCGTACTATTCTGGAACCTGTGTCTCACAACTCACAAAAACCTAAAAAAAAAAAACAACATTAGTTCTCAGGGATGTGAGTCCCACCGAGCGTGCCAAAATGAAGAGGGGAAAACAGATTTGAAAGGTAAACTGATCAAAACATAACGAAATAAACATGCAGAATGCTAAAATATCATAAAAAGACCATTTCACCTTGCTATTTTACCTTCTCCTTTGGATTGAGCTTGATGAAGTGAAGGCGCCCCTTGATAATGCTCCACTTGATGTGCTCCTTTGATTGCTGGATGTGGATGGCTCTCCAATATTGTGCACAAATGATAAGGATGAGATGATCAAGTTGCCAAGATGATTTCCTGGGCTCAAAAGGGTAGCATAAGCTTACTGGATTTCAAGATGTTTTGAATGAAGGGATGGAACCCTATTTTATAGGAAGAGGAGAGGAAAACGAATGGCTCGGATGAATTTGAGATGAAGGGCTATGATTTACTTGTGAGCTCACACAAGCTCCAAGAGCGGGTGTGGAGACCAAGAAATATGCCCTAAAGGTATTTCGTATCTCCACACTCTACAAGATGCATTGGAGGAATTAAAAATTCTCCAAAAATGAATATTATGGGGATTAGAAGAATAAAAAGGAATTAAAAATTCCTTGGGAGAGGGAAATGCCTAGAGGAATGTGAGATTTTGAAAATCTTATATTCATCTAGAAAAAGAGAATTTAAAGCTAGTGGCTGGATGAAAGGACAAAGAGTTGACTTTGTGGCTAATCATGATGATTAGCCATTAACGACTCATTAGGAGGGGGATTAGAGGAAATGTTAGGTGGGATTTATATTTGTAGGAGAATTTGATTAGGAGAGAGAATGAGTGGAGGGAATAAAAAATTAGAAGAATAATGTTAAGTGAGTTTAGGGAGTTTCTAGAAGAATTTATTAGGTTAATGATGAATTAAGAAGATGATTTGTAGGAATCATGTAGGTTAACTAATTAATTGAAATTAATTAGCTAAGAGGAAGATTTGTGAGAATTTGATTTTTTAGAAGAATAAAGAAAGGGATTGATTTATTAAATAAATCATATGCTATAGTGACATTATTAATTATATTTAATTAATATTGAGAATAATTTTAATTAACATAATTAATTAATTAATTATGTGAGGAAATAAAAATAATAAAAATAATTATTTTTAAGTGTCTACACTTAGAATAGCAAATAAAGATGGTATCAAACTACTAACAATTTATGGTGATTCAAAGTTAGTTGTATCTCAAGTAAGGGAAAAGTTTTCTACAAAAAATGTAAGGCTTCGAAGTTACAAAAATGAGGAATGGGACTCTATTGAACTTTTTGATGCATTTTCTATAACATGGACTGAAAGATCTAACAATATTTTAGCAGATTTTATGACTAAACTAGCAGTTAAACACAATGATATTCCTTTTGATGACATTACCCAAGTTGAAATAAAAACTAGACTTGCATTGCCAGATAACATAAAGAACTGGCAGATATTTGATGATGACAAGGATCTTTTGAAGTTCTTATTTTGTGAAGATCAATATGAGGGCCAACATGTGGATTGGAATGCATATGTAGAAGAGGAGAATGGTAAGGAGTCTTTGTTTGGAAAAGGCATTCTATAGCTTAAAACAAATAAGATTCCAGAAGGGTTGGTGGAACTAGAGAGGATGTTTGACAATAAGGATACGGTGAATTTTAAACACAACACTTGAAGTTTTGAAGAAGTGGAGAAAATAAACTTGGGAAGTGAAAACAATCCTAGAGAGGTCTACATTGGGAAGAAGCTTACACCAAAAATCAGAACTGCATTGATCAATCTGTTAAGAAAATACAGACATGTTTTTGCTTGGTCATATGATGACCTTAAGCCATACAGAGAGGATTTGTTACAACATGAAATCCCACTGAAGCCAGATGCAAAACCATTTAGGAAAAAAAAAAGTCTTATAAATCCCACATTGGCTCCCAAAAGGAAAGAAGAGTTTATGAAGATGAGGAATGCAGGGATTATAGAGCCTATAAGGCACTCCACATGGGTATCCAACTTGGTGTCTGTTAGGAAGAATAACGGTGATATCAGATTGTGTGTAGACTTTAGAAACTTAAATATATCATCTTTAAAAGATAATTATGCATTTCCTAACATGGAAGCTTTGTTGCAGAAAGTAATAGGGAATGAGCTACTCTCTATGATGGATGGGTTCTCTGGTTACAATCAAGTGAAGGTCAAGGAATAATAAAAATACAAAACAACTTTCACTACACCATGGGGCACATATGTGTATGCCAGGATGCCATTTGGACTTACCAATGCTGTAGCTAATTTTCAAAGGGCCATGGATGTAGCCTTTCAAGGCCTCATTGATTATATTCTAGCTGTATACCAGGATGATATGACAACATACTCCAAGAAAGCATAAGACCATTGTAATGATCTAGAAAAGATTTTCATCAGAGCACTAGAATATGATATTTCTCTAAATCCAAAAAAGTGTCACTTTGGAGTCACTGAAGGTAAATTAATGGGTCATATTGTATCTAAAGATGGAGTAAGGATTGACCTTGAGAGAATTGCAGCCATTGGTAAAATTCAGATTCCTAAAACAGTCAAAGCCATTTAGTCATTCTTTGGACAAATTAATTTTGTGAGATGGTTTGTTTCAAATTTTTCTAAAATTGTAAAACCTATTGTAAAGATGTTGAAATGGGGTGCAGAGATAAAATGGACTAATGAAGAAATTGAGGCTTTTGTGAACATTAAGAGGGCCATCAAGGAAGCACCCATACTTAAATCTCCCAATTTCTCTAAACCTTTTCAAGTATTTTCTTTTGCTTCATTTCATACTATTGTTATGGTTATGTTACAAAAGAATAATGCAGGTCATGAACAACCAGTGGCGTTTTTTAGCAAAACACTACAAGCTTCTGAGTTAAATTATGATATAAATGAGAAGCAAGCATATGCCCTAGTAAAGGCTGTAAAATCTTTTAGCCCATATTTAGTGGGAGCTAATGTCATTGCCTATGTTCCTAATGTAGTAGTCAAGGATATTTTGAGGCAGACTGAAACTACTAGGAGAAGATGCAAATGGATCAATCAAATCCAGGAGTTCAACATTGACATCCAGATTTCTAAATTAGTAAGAGGTCAAGGTTTAGCTAAACTGATGGCAGAATCAAATTTGGAGGCAGCACAGATAAATCAGGTAGAGTTGGAGGAGGCTCAAATAAGCATTGAAATGTGTCCTTGGTATAAGAATATTATCTATTATTTAAAACACACAAAGTGTCCAAAGGATTTAAATGATAGTCAGAAAAGAACACTTAAGGTTCAAGCATCTAGGTATGTATTGCTTAAGGGTGATTTATATTGGAAAAACAGGGATGGTATCCTTTTATTTTGTTTGGATGTTCATCAAACACAATCTGTTGTAAAGGAATTGTATGAAGGTGTATGTGGGGGTTATTTTTCAGCAAAGACTACTGCCCACAAAATACTTAATGCTTGTTACTATTGGCCACAAGTCTTTAAGGATTTTCATACTTATATTAGAAAATGTGAAGCTTGCCAAAAAATTTCAGGAAAGCTTAAATATAATGGATCTCCTCCACTTAGACCCATGCAAACTGAAGAACCTTTTCAAATGTGGGGTATTGATTTCATAGGTGAAATTGTAAATAAATCCAATGGTAACAAAAATCTATTGAAGATCATTAAAAGGATGTTAGGTGACAACAAAAGGGCATGAGACTCAAAGTTGAATTTGGCAGTGTGGGAAGATAGGGTAACAATCAAGAAGTCCAAAGGGTTTTCTCCTTATCAGCTTGTTTATGGAAAAGAAGTAAGGTTTCCTCTGAACAACCTCCTCCTAGTGTATAAATTTATTTTAGAGAGATATCTAGAAGAAGTTAATTTCATGGAAAATAGGTTGGTCCAGTTGGTTGAATTTGATGAGTACAAAATAGAGGCTCAGGAACAAAATATACAGAGGGAGAAAATGGTAAAGGAATTGCATGATAAGAAAACTTGTGGCAGAATTTTTAAAAATGGAGAGTGGGTGGTCAAGTGGAATGCAAAAGACCAGGACAAGGACAAGCATGGAAATTTTGAAGCACTCTGGCTAGGACGATACATCATCATGCATAAAGGCGGAGAAAATTCATACTTTTTACGAAAATCTGATGTTGAAATTCAAGAATTTCCAGTCCATGTACAGTATCTCAAGCATTTCATCTCTTAAGGAGGAGGGAGCATCTTTGTACTTTAGTAGTGTAGCCTTTATTTTCTATTTTTGTTCATTTGTTTTTATTGGTCTTCTTTTCCGAGATGGCTGAGATCTTTCTATGTCCCTAAAAGGAACATACTGTTAGGTCCCGGAGACAACTGAGACGGGGGGGGGGGGGTGGTGAATCAGTTGTCAAATAAATTCAAACCAAAAACAACTTAACCAACCTTAATGCTTAATACCGGTAAACCAAACTTTATGTCGGTAGATAGTTTATAAGTTAATTGTAGTACCAATAAAGAATAATGCATGAAACAGAAAGACAATAACATCCACAACACTTAACACCAATATTTGTACGTGAAAACCCTGTAAGGGGAAAAACCATGGTGGGAAACCTTACCCACAATTAAATGATACTACTATAGATAGTATGTGTATACAAATGGGGTCTGCACATGCAGAAAGGCCAAGCGCCTAGAGCTCACTGCTCAAACACAAATAGGAGTCACACTGACTACAATTGGATGGTTAAATCCAATAATGATGTACTACTCAAAATAACATCTTCATATGCTGGATTTAGTACCGGCGTAGTTCTAATATATCTTCACAAAAACCTTGATTCACCTTCAAATGATGTCTGCATGTATAGCTCTGCTTATTCTCGCATATACCTTCTTATAATTTCTTTTCCCAATCGCAAATTGATCTTACAAATAAGATCTTACATATATACCATAACCTGAGACCAATTTTAGTAGGTCAGCTCTAAAAGATATTACAATAAAACAATTACAAGTAAATCTATAACCGATGCAATATCCGATTCAACATGTTGGCTTAATGCATTTACAACAACAACAAAATCCTCTCCAAAGTGTGTCATGTTGATCTGGAATAGATAAGCCTGCCAGTGCTTATTCTGGACCTATTTGCCAGTAACAACAAATATGCAAATATGAATATACCAATGAACAAATTTCCAAGACAAAATGTCCAAATGATGTCTTTAACATAACCAAGTGTTTTCCATGTCATTCCAAGTGTTGGTGAACAATATATCCTATTGATGTACCAGATACTGGTGACTGTGTATAAGTCACTTGCTTGCCGGTGAACATTGCAAATTCTCCAAAGTGCAAGAGTTGATAAGTGTTAATAGGTGTTGACATCAATGACAAAACCATATCAACATAACCAAAATACCAACAATCTCCCCCTTTGGCATTGATGGAAACACAATATGGAAAAACCATCAAAGTGCCAAAACAAAAATTCCAAATACCAAAAATCAACAATCTCCCAAAAGAGATCATAACTAGAAATCAAAATTCAGATACAGAGAGTAATCAATCTCTCCCAAAGTAGCAATCTCTCCCCCTGAGAGTAACATGTGTTTTCCTTGTGTTTTCCATATCAATCTCTCCCCCTTTGACATCAAATGCCAAAGCCAATACAAAAGCTAGGTTCAAATACATTATACCAACCAATTTAGTATACCAACTACTCCCCCTGAGAAGTAGCTCTCCTCATCAAAGCCAGAGTAAAATATTTCTCTATTAATTCTACCAGTTGATGACAAACATCAATTGTGTAAGTCTCTACTGGTGGGGGTATGACCCCAAGCTATCTCTGAGATATTCAAAAGTCTCCTTAGGCAAAGGCTTAGTGAAAATATCTGCAATCTTCTCTTTAGTATTCACATAAACCAGTTTTACATCTTTTGCTTCAACATTCTCTTTCAGAAAATTCAGTTTGATAGAAACATGTTTAGTTTTAGAATGTAGTACCGGATTCTTAGATATATCAATTGCTGCAGTGTTATCACAATAGATAGTTATAAGTTCCTTGCATTTTATCTTTATGTCCTTCAACATTTGGTTAAGCCATAATACTTGTGTACAGTTAGTTGTTGTTGCATGATATTCTGATTCTACTGTTGATAAAAATGTCCAACTTTGTTTCTTACTCAACCAATAAATTAATCTGTTTCCAAGAAAAAATGCTCTGTTGGTGGTGCTTTTTCTGTCATCCACATCTCCTGCCCTATTTGCATCTGTGTATGCACATAATTCAAAGTTTTCATCTCTAGGATACCATAAACCAAGATTTGTAGTGCCTTGTAAGTACCAAAAAATTCTTTTTACTACTAATTCATGATTTTCTCTAGGATTTCTTTGAAATCTTGAAACAATACATACTGCATTCATAATATCAGGTCTTGATTGTGTTAAATACAGTAGGCATCCTATCATAGATTTGTACCTAGTCGGATTAACAAGTGTAGATTCATCCCTTAGTGATAATTTGTCATTTGTAGTCATAGGTGTGCTTACCGGTTTAGAGTTCTCCATCCCAAATTTCTTTAGTAACTCTTTCAAGTACTTGGATTGACTCAAGAATATACCTTTATCAGTTTGTGAAATCTACAATCCTAAAAAGAATTTTATCTCTCCAATCATAGACATTTCAAATTCTTGCTGCATTTCAATAGAAAAGTCTTTACATAATCATCTTCTCCTCCAAAGATTATATCATCAACAAAAACTTCTATAGCCAAGATGTCATGATTAGTCACTTTATAGTATAAGTTGTTGTCAGCATTACCTTTAGAAAAACCAATCTTAAAAAGATATTTATCCAATCTAGCATACCAAGCTCTTGGAGCTTGCTTCAACCCATACAAAGCTTTCCTTAACCTGCAAACCATATCTTTGTTATTTGTCAAAGAAAATCCATCAGGTTGCTCAATGTAAACTTCTTCTTCAAGATCTCCATTAAAAAATGCACATTTAATATCCATTTGATATAGTTTGTAGTTCTTATGTGCTACAAAAGCCAAGAATAATCTGACTGCCTCAATTCTAGGTACCGGTGCAAAGGTTTCATTATAATCAATTCCTTCTTTCTGAGAATATCCCTTACACACTAATCTTGCTTTATTTCTAATTACCTTACCATCTTCATTAAGTTTGTTTCTGAATACCCATTTTGTTCCAATCACATTTTTGTCTTTAAGCCGGGGAACTAATGTCCATGTGTTGTTCTTCTCAATTTGTTCTAGTTCCTCTTCCATAGCTTTAATCCAGTGTTTATCTTCACTTGCCTCATTAATTGATGATGGTTCAATTTGAGAAATAAGACATACCTCTTCATTTTCCAATATTCCTCTTGTCATAACTCCTTGATACTTGTTCCCAATTATCTGATTTTCAGAGTGATTCAGTCTTACATACCGGGGTGTCTTTGTTTGTTGTTGTTCCTCAGTTACAGTGGAATTTTTAGATGATACCGGTGTAACTGGATCTTCTTTCTATACCAATGGATTCAATGTAGGTTCATTTATCAGTATCTCTGTTGCCGGTTCAGAGTCTATATACCTTGAAGTTCCTCTAAATTGTTCATCAATCTTCACATTTGTACTCTCAACAATTTTCTACAATCTCTTGTTAAAACATCTATATGCTTTGCTTTTAGATGAATAACCAAGAAATATTCCTTCATCACTTCTAGGATCAAATTTTCCAATATACTCATCTCTCCTAATATAGAATTTACTTCCAAATATTCTGAAATATTTAAGAGTAGGAGTAATGCCAAACCATAGTTCATGAGGGGTCTTATCGGTTTCACCTTTGATGTGAACTTTGTTGAATGTATAGACCATTGTGCTTACTGCCTCTCTCCAATATACATGTGGTAGATTTGCTTCTGATAACATACTTCTAGCTGCATCCAAGATAGTTCTATTTTTCCTTTCTACATCTCCATTTTGTTGTGGTGTCCGGGGTGCTGTTAACTGTCTTCTGATTCCATTCACTTCACAGAATGTATTAAGTTCCTTAGATGTAAATTCACCTCCTTGATTTGATCTCAGACATTTGATTTTCTTATCAGTTTCATTTTCTACCATTACCTTGAATAGTTTTAACTTCCCAAGTGGTTCTGATTTTTCTCTCCTTCTTTCTTCAAGTTCTCTTGCATAAAAAGCTTTCCAATCAGATTTGTCAAATGATGGTGTAGATGATGTTGATGCCTTAAAAGATAAATCTATCTTTATAGTAGCAACAGGACCAAATTCCTTAATTTCAAAAGCTGAAAGTTTTCCAATCAATGTGTCCCTAGTTACTAATGTATTAGGCATTGTTCTTAACTCATTTATAGCAGTAACTTTCATTTTATATGCCGATGGAAATACTCTTGAAAACTTTTGAAACAATTTCATCTTCACTTAAGGTTCCTCCATAACATTTAATACCCAAAACAATTTCATTAACTCTTTCCATAAAAGCAGTAATGCTTTCATCTTCTTCCATTATCAGATTTTCATACCTGACCCAGAAGCTTTCAAGTTTTGCAATTTTGACTGTTGAATCTCCTTCGTTCAATGTTTCCAAATGATCCCAAATAGCTTTAGCAGTAGACCTATATGATAATCCCATGATTTGCTGATCTGATAATGTGCTCAAAAGTGCTTCTCTTGCTTTGCAATCATTTTCCTCATCTTTTTCTAAGGGAGGTGGATTAGGTTGAAATTGAGTAGGAGCAATATAACCATTCTTTGTAACATCCCAGATGACCTTTCCAATGCAATTTAGATGTGTCTCCATTCTGATCTTTCATATGCCATAGTTGTTTCCATCAAGTTTAGGACTGTCCTTCTTGAAATAGTTAGTAGACATTGGATCTCCTCAAGCAGTTAAACTTCTGCAAAAAGAGGACTAGGCTCTGATACCAATTGTTATGTCCCAGAGACAACTGAGAGGGGGGGGGGGGGGGTGAATCAGTTGTCAAATAAATTCAAACCAAAAATAACTTAACCAACCTTAATGCTTAATACTGGTAAACCAAACTTTATGCTGGTAGACAGTTTATCGATTAATTGTAGTACCGGTAAAGATTAATGCATGAAACAAAAAGACAATAACATCCACAACACATAGCACCAATATTTGTACATGGAAACCCTATAAGGGGAAAAACCACGACGGGAAACCTTACCCACAATCAGATGATACTACTATAGATAGTATGTGTATACAAATGGGGTTTGCACATGCAGAAAGGCCAAGCGCCTAGAGCTCACTACTCAAACACAAATAGGAGTCACACTGACTACAATTGGATGGTTAAATCCAATAATGATGTACTGCTCAAAATAGCATTTTCATATGCTATATTTAGTAACGGTGTAGTTCTCATATGTCCTCACAAAAACCTTGCTTCACCTTCAAATGATGTTTGCGTGTATAGCTCTGCTTATTCTCGCATATACCTTCTTACAATTCCTTTTCCCAATCGCATATCGATCTTACAAATAAGATCTTACATATATACCATAACCTAAGACCAATTTTAGTAGGTCGGCTCTAAAAGATATTACAATAAAAAAATTACAAGTAAATAAATAACCGATGCAATATCCAATTCAACATGTCGGCTTAATGCATTTACAACAACAACAACAACAAAATCCTCTCCAAAGCATGTCATGCTGATCTGGAATAGCTAAGCCTATCGGTGCTTATTCTGGACCTATTTGTTAGTAACAACAAATATAAAAATATGAATATACCAATGAATAAATCTCCAAGATAAAGTGTCCAAATGATGTCTCCAACATAACCAAGTGTTTTCCATGTCATTCCAAGTGCCGGTGAATAATATATCCTGCCGGTGTACTAGATACCGGTGATTGTGCATAAGTCACTTGCTTGCCAGTGAACATTGCCAATTCTCCAATGTGGCAGAGTTGATAAGTGTTAATAGGTGTTGACATCAATGAAAAAACCATATCAACATAACCAAAATACCAACACATACATCCCCAGAAAGAGCCACTGTTAGCACATATTTTTGCAAAATATTTTTATGCTATTTAAATGATGCATTCTATGTGTATTTCTATCATAAGAGCATTTAATTCTAGGTTGTATGTGCAGGAGCTATGTAGCACATCAAAAAAATCCAGCTATGACCTATTTTTTGAATGGACAAGTATCACTTGGGCATGCTAAGTGTTGGTATTGAGTGGCGACTACATGAAGAGGTTTCATTATGACAGTATTGGGATCCTTATAAGAGCATTTTTGCACATGATAGAGATTGGCCCTATGTGATAGAATCTGACATTTTATTAGCACATATGAAGTGTCCATGGAAGATTGGAAGCATCAGCATTCATGAAGAGGAGCTTAATTTGCATGATTTTCAAATTTGAGTTATCGACACAAGTTACCCCGACAAGAGCGCTTATTCAAAATAATGGAAAGATCTCTTGGCGTAACCCAGACTGACCACTCTAAAGGAGAAATAAAAATAATTTCATAATGGAGGGATCATCGACATAACATTCACCATCAAAGGCATGAGAAAAGTGTTATGCCGATAGCCAATAAGGCTATCAGTACAACTTACATCGATGAAGGAGAATGCAGAGTGGATACTTTGAAGTCATCGGGATATCGGAAAGTATAAAAAATAGCTACCCCGATACTTGATAGAATGGATATAATGGTGGATGGAAATGAGGTTTCATTGAGATAGCCTACACCAAAAGAAGTGACTAGGAAAGTAACAGGGTGAAGTCATTTGGATAATATCGGCTAATCAGAAGAAGACATTTTTTGCTACGCTGATACCCGATGAGGAAGTTGAGGTAGTCGCTAAGAAGGAGACCTCATCGAGGGAACATAGGCTGATAGACCAGAATAACATAATGATAGACAAGTTGCATCCTGATCTTATCGGGTCATCGAAGAAACATAAGATAGGTTGTCCTGACACCCGATAAGCCTTGCAACATGATGAACAAGAAGGAGGATTCATTGGGATAGGTCAGGTTCAGTGGAATGAAAGAAAAATGGCTACGATGAAGCCCAATGGATTGATCGGGGAAACCTACGCCGATCACAAAGATAGAAATCCATATCATCATTGCATGTACAAATTGGAAAAATGTACCATACGGGTGGCGCCAAGTGATCAAATCATCGGGAGGAGTTGTGCCAATTAGCTGTTGTAAAATTTGATTTTAAACGGATTAGCCCGCCATTATTAAATGCAGACAACAGGTAGGTCTGTGTTCGCACAAAGCATATCATAGAAGGATTTCAATTGAGTAAATGCTTCTAATGTATCAAATCTATATGTGGGAGTTTGTACAAGGAATTTGCATAACAGATTGAAGCGGACAAAAAAGATTGAAGTAAAATTGAACTATAGAGAATTGAATTTTAGAAGGCTTGAAAAATTCAAATATGGAGGGTTCTAGTTCTAAAGGCAAGAGGAAGGTCATTTTAGTTTTTGATAGTGCCTTGAAGAAATCTAAAGGTGGAGAAAGTGTGCAGAAGTGGAAGTTGAATCAGGACATGATCGACCAGATGAACTCACCAGGAGCCAACTCTTGAAGGTCTAAGGTTAATTTTCCTATCCGTGATCAACTAGAGGATGATTATAAGGAAATTGGTGATGTCTGGACTAGGGTTAGGGGGCATGAATTTTTCCTCTACCATTACTCATGAAGACAAAATCTGATGCCAATATCTAATTCATGGATTACCGGTCTAGGTAAGCTCGTAGTTCCGAATGTATTCATAAATATTGAATTGTTGAAAACCTTAGTTAAGAGCTACAATGCTACAAAGAGATGCATCCAATTTCCCAATGGTGATGCATTTATTCACTTCAATACGGCCACAATCTATAAAGTATTTGATCTGAGTTATGGAGCAGAGGTGCCTCTATTATTTGACTAATTAGAAGAAGAATACAGAACCATGGACATGACCTATCAAGGATGGAACTTAGTCATTCATAGGGTGGAGAAAGGGAAGCTAATTGATGAAGATGGTCCACCCTACGATGTAAATATTTTTAGACAGTATTTACAATACACATATATGGCTTGCAGACAGGTAGGCGGAATTGAAACTCTAGATGTAGCACAGATGGGGCCATTGGTTCTTGCAACAGACATTCAAAGGCACGAACCAAGACAATTTGATTATGCAACCTATCTAGTTGACAAACTGCATGAGGGTTTTCTAAATCTTTAGAATAACCCTTACAAGTCCTTCAAGAATTATTCACTATTGATGCATATTGTGTTGTTTTATGCAATATTGAAAGGACTATGGCCAGATGGCTTAAGGGTAAATCCTCAGGGAAAGGATGGACATGATCATCCTGTATAGCTGTGGGTGTCACTGTGGGATTTGAGGTATGATAAATCTCACTATGTGAGATTTGAGGAATTTTTTGTTAAACCATTGTTCAGGGTTTATAATGTGCCATGTGAAGGGTCATTGTCAAGGCCACATGAATACAAGGATACCAGAGTCAACCATAATTGGGGAGATTGGGATACTTGTAGAGATTTCACATTTTTTAGGGTTTTTTGATTCAAAGGTGCTCCTTATGTGCTACCAAAGCTTGTGTCAGACCGAATTGCTTACTTGGAGATTGTGAGACAATTGAGTGTCTCTAATGCACAACACTTTTGGGGTGCCCAAAAGCAAGCCTTGTTACCTAGGACTCTTAAGTTTGGAGATTTCAGAATAGTCTCTACCAGAGCTTATGAAGCCATAAATAAGAATCTAGTGGATGAATTCAATCTATATATACACACGCCAAGGAAGAACTATGACCCAGAAGGTTACATCCACATGTGCAGATCATTACTTAGTGCAACCCTTAACATCACCCATGCAGATACCTTGGACATGACTGAAACAGGGGAACAACTGGATAATTTTGTTACATTGGAAGTGGCAGTCAAAGATATCATCTTTAATGCTTGCACCTATAAAGATGAAGAATATCTTCGGCATATTCAGACGTGCGGTCAGAGGTTGGATGGAAAAAGTTAATTTTTATCATTATAATATGTTTTGTAATGTTTCTGGTTGCCATAACAGTTAGGGAGTTATTAGTTAGGTTTGTGATAGTTTTTAGTTTATACTGATGAAAGGGTGTATCCTTTCATTTGTGTCTTTTGACTCACATATGTATAAGGAGTCAATTTGTATGTAGAGAGGGGGATGATTTTTTCACATTGTCTGTTGGGATTGCTAGTATTGTGTTCAGGCAAGTCTATAGGAATGAAAAGTTATATTTTGTGCAAGAAAGAACATCATGAAGTACTTGTGAGTTTGTAGCTTTTGTACATCTTTTTATTCCAAAACTAATATATAAGATTCATTGTTTTATCTTTAGATCATTTTGTTACATTGTGTTGATGAATCAAGTCCTTTGGGTAAATCTAATTTAGATTTATTGTAGTGTGCCATCACATACTGTTGTATATGAAGCATAATTGTTTTTGTTTTTCTTGCAACACATAATGAAACCATTGCAGTGATAGTTTTACATATTGTGAGTTTTTCAAACTGTCTCCAAAGTTGATTAAAATATTTGTCCACTAAGTAACACATTAATTGTCAGATAAGACACTGGTCTATTGTTAATATGACCAATTTCCTAAGTGAATATTTAATATTCATTTTAACCTCATTCCTCTATTTAATTAAATGAATTACTTAATTTATTTAATTAATCTCACCTAAGCCTTTCATAACCTTTAATTAAATAAATCACTTTATTTAATTAATTCCCCTTTCTCCCCTTTTAATTAAATTGATCCTTGCAAGTAAATAAATCTAATTTATTTATTTAAATTCCCCACTTGTATTTATGCAAGTTGCATCTATTTTTGTTGAAATAAGGTAATTTATTTTAATTAAAATTCCCTTCCATCCACTTGCAAAATCCTACATCTCCCACTTGCCTTTCTAAAATCCCTTCTAGATTCTTCTAATCACTTCTAATTTAGCCTAATCCTCTCCTACATATTGTCACATCCCTAAGGAAAGGGAAGTAACTTCGCAAACCCTCAAAGTCTTCAATAACCATTAAAGGCTTTATGTCTTCAACAAGTTAACCTTCAAATTCTTCATAACTATTAATGGTTAACTCAACCTTCTTGCATGATTATAGACTTTCTCTCTAACTCAACCCTCATCTAACCCAAGGGTCTCATCAAGAATTCATAGCTTTAACCTTGGTTATTCCTTTAACCCTTGCACAAGAGTTTATCCCTTGGGTAAAAGCTTTATCCATTGGATAAACATAACATAACCTTAACCCTTACCTCCTAAGGTAACCATCATGTCTTCTCAAGCATTTAATGCTTCTTTCATCTCCTCTCAAGCAACCTCTTGTTGACAATTGTCACCATTTGATTGGTGAGAATTGTAAACATGGATTGATAACTTTCAATACTGGCCCTTGCTAAGATTATGCAATCTTGATCATCCATTCCCTATTGTTTCTATAAATAGAGCTCTCATTCTCTCATTTTGCGATATCCAAGTTTCATGCATCTAATCTATAGTCATTTTACTAAGCATTTAGCCTCTCTTTGATAAAATCATCTTAAATAGCATTTTAGAAATAATTTTAAATATCATAGCATATCCATGTTAGACTAGTATATATTGTTAGGATATGATTACTAATCTTCATCATAACATCATATTCATGCTACTTTAAATCATCATAGATTAAATATCATACATATCTAAGAATGCATTCATGCTAAATTAATCAAACATCACTCATTCTTGGAGTTGTCATTCTTAAGTCACTTTGCTCAGTAATCTGAGAGAAAAGGAATTGACTTGAGGAATCATGTGAGATAGAGAACAAAGGAACACCCCTTGGGAAGTTGAGCTATTCATTATAGCTCCATAACTTGCACCAAGAGTCCCATTGGTGTCTGGATCTTTTGGAAACTGAATTTTATGTTTCTTTACCACACATTTCCCACACATATTTTTGGTGCCCACCGTGGGGCAAAACCCCATTAGTCTTATCATTTTTGATGTAGGAGCAATTTGGCACGCGCGTGGAAAAGAGGAGTTAGTGCATTGGAGCATTCTGTTAGCGCATAGAAACATTTAGTTAGGGCTCCTGGTTTACTATTTAGCGCATAAGACCTCTTCATTAGCGCATTTAGGATTTTAGTTAGCGCATAACCATCTAACTACCTCCTGTATAATCATAGCGCATTTGGAAAATAGAGTAGCGCATGCAGTAAACAACTTAGCGCATAGGAAGGATTTTGTAGTGCATCTGTGCTTTTCTGTAGCGCATAGGTGCAACAGTATAGCGCATTGATCTGATATAGAAAGGCAAAATTTTGTAACCGAAGGAAAACAATTTTAGGCTTGTGTAAGCCCCCATCAGATTTTGTTTTTACTGACTTTCTTCTTGCAAGTAGCTAATCACTTTTGTGCAGGTTTAGATTAAGGTAAATAAGAATTTTAATTCTTTTAACTTTCTAGTAAAAAGAATTCACTTTTTAATAAATTTTTAAAGAATCTCATGTTTTCATTTTGGGCTTAAAATTTCCTACATCGTCATTTGGGTTCTAAAAAGAATTTCATTGCAAGGTAAAAAGAACAACAAAAACAAACTCTTTCTTTCTTTGCAAGTTAGGAAAAAAATTTCAATTTGGGTCTAAAAAGAACAAGTTTCCTTTTTGCAAAAGAACTTCACCTTTGGTGCATAAAAGGATCCATTTTTATTTTTTAAAGTGTAAAAAGAACCTCACTTTTTATTTTTTGCAAAGCAAGGGAGTTTTAAATTCATGATTTTTCTTTTGTTGACTAGGATTTCCATTTTCTTAGATAGAAAATTATTGCTATGAGGATCTAAAAAGAACACCATGCTTTTTTGGAGGAAAATCTCCAAATAGAAGATAAATCATCATTGTTTTGAAGGTTAAAAACAAATTGTTTGCCTTGTCTCGAAAGTGAAAGGTATATGCTCTCTTCTTAATTGGGTGACCAAAAAGCCAAACCACTCTTATGCTTTCTTTACTTCAAGCAATTAAATCCTTTAGTAGGCCTGCCCTCCCAAGTTGCTCTTAGAGCGCCATTTAAATGGTCGGTGAGAGGGGAACAACCTAAGTGGGAAACGACTTTATTGCCAAGTGTTCCAACCCACTATAATCAAAAGTGGAGGCTGACGAAAGTCTCTTCAATGGTTTTCCTCAGCGATTAACCTTCCCCTGATATCTTTAAGATATGTATCGCCTTTTTTCTAAAGGTTGGGAAGTCTCTCGAGGGATTTTATCGCTGAAAACCGAACAAAAGCCTGATTAAAAACCTTAGCAGTAGAAAATTTGAGCCGAGTTAGTATCCAAACATCTTCAATATCATAGTGCAAGGGTGGGGAAGAATCCACCCCCAAGATCACTCACCATATATCTCCCAAGATAGCTACTCAATTGTGAAATAATTCAATTTGAGTTAATTTTTGGCAAAAGGCAAAAAAATGGGTGCCCCCTAGGGGGTGACAAGACTGTTTGAGCTGACGGAGTATCGAGACTAGTGGGCTATGATATTGTTGATGACTCTTGAATAAAGAGTCTATCTGATTTGTCTTACTTGTTATCTAAACCTGTGAAAACATCGGGGATTTGAACACATCCTAATAGAACATACACTATTTGTCTAGTATAGGCAAATTTTTTTTTCTCATTTGTGTGCCGTGTTTGCAATTTATTTTTCAGAAAACCATCCATCAAAAGTATAAGTTAAAATTCCAAAATGGCAGAAAATAAAGAAATCGGGGCAGCTTAGCGCATAGGAGCAACTTCCTAGCACGTATCAACCATTTTATAGCATATCTGCACCAAAACTTAGTGCTCTCATCCTTCACTTTAGCGCATAAACAGTTTCAGATTAAGAAAATTTTCAATAGCACTTTGTGATACCAGTTTAGCGCATTTGCACATCATCTTAGCGCATAGGAGGCATTCTTTAGCTCTTTCATCTTAAATGGGTGCGCTTTTCAGGAACATATTAGCGCGTAATCTTTCAGTCAAAATAGTTTCAAACAAATCTCTGTCAGCACGTAGAAGAGGCAGCTTAGCGCATAGAGAATTTTTTGTGGCACATCTAGATCATTAGTTAGAGCATCCAGTCTCTGCTTTAGCGCATGGTAAAAACCCAGAAAAACAGAGAGTAAACCAGGCCTTTCAAAAAAAAATTATCATCAGTTGTAAGTACCCTTTTTGGTCCTCTGTCAAACTCATCAATCAAAATCTGAACCAGATTATCAAAGAAAACAATTCCCAAAATCAAGCAAGCATCCTTAGGACAAATTTTTCAAATCTTAAACTAGCTCGAGATAAGACTTCATCAACCAAAATCAGGCAGTACCATCACATTGATCGAAGTTTCACCTATGATCAAAGTTTCACAATCTAATGGATCCTATCACAAACAAAATACCAAGTTTAATCCTTAAGTTGTCAAATCGAGTTTCCATATCAGGAGACTCTTATTCATATCATTTGACACACTTTGTCATGGGGGTGAATCTAACTAAAACCTTTACTTGATGAAGTAAGCTTGATTTTTTAAAACAAAGTATCACAATCCAACATCAAAGGAAACCATTGATCATTCGTGTATGACCACTCCTCATATTTTGAGAAGAACAATTCTTCATCACAAAACTAAGTTGAAGAAGAGACAACCTAGTTATAAGACACTTGCAAAAAGGAATAAGTTTCTCTATATCAATCACCAACTTTTTAAATGACATCATGCATTCTTATGTCATATACAATTGTATATTCAAGGCAAATCAAATGAGTTTGACAAAGAACCTTTAAGAAGGAGAGCTTATATTCAGAAAGTGACATTCAACCAATGCTTAAATCATGGAGGAAGGATCAACCCCTCTTTATTCCCACAATTTTGTATCACTTATAGTGAAGCTCGACTTGAACCACCAACCCTTGAGAGAGAAGAAGAGGATGAACCTCCCTTTGTAATCAAATTTTTTTGTTGAGGAACATATTCTATCCACCAAACACCACCAGGAACTCCGATAGAAATAAATGCCTATTGTCACTTGCTCTCAAAGAAACGAGAAAAGCGAATCACAACCAGAGTCAAGTATGGGTCGTAGACTATCCACCCCTTTCAAGTATACTAATCTGGGAGATACAAAGATCACTGAGGAACTTCTCCAAGAATGTCAAGAAAACCCCTCATTCCAAAGGCTCATGGAAAGAATTATTGAAGAAGACAAGGAAAAATATATGCTCATGCTAACTAGAAAAAGAGTTAGACTTCCTGAATATTTTGATACCGAAAACTTAAGGAATGTAGATGAACAAATATTTAGAACAAGGTCTAGAAATTACACCTATCAAGACCAACAAAGAGAAGACAAAACACATGACCCAAAAATCATACATGAACAAAATAACACACCCGAACACAACCATGCCCGAACTTGGGATAATCTTAATGAAAGGGAAGAAGCTTTCCGTCGACGTACCAATACACCCATGATCGCTCTTACACACAAAATTCAAATGTTGCAAAGGCAAATTCAAGACATGCAACAAGGGACCACAGTGTGATACTCCTTGGATGAGATCTGTCCTTATCCCTTTGATAGGAGATTAAACATGATACCTTTTCCCCTGCATTCATATAACCAAAATCCGACAAATACGATGGTAAAAGTGATCCCAGCGATCATGTTCGGGAATTTTGTACCATAAGCCTAGAGTTTTCTCATGATGATACTTACCTAATGAGGCTATTCCCAAGAAGTTTGGGAGGGCAAACAATGGAGTGGTTGTCTAAACTTACACCTCCCATCAGATCATTTGATGAGTTCATAAACAAATTTATCATATAATACTCCTATAATATTCAACACGCAATAACCATGTTGTATGTAAGCAACACCAAACAAAACAAAAAAGAAACATTCATGACATTTCTTCAGCTTTGGAGACGTATGGTTTTGAGATATCCTCGAGACGTGCCTGAAAAAGAAAAGATGGAGATCTTTATTGACAATCTAAATAGTGAGATGAGTTATCAACTCAAACTCCAATGCATACCATCTTTTGCCAAGTTAATCGAAAATAGAATCCAAGTAGAGGAAGCCTGCATCAAGAAAGGAACATTAAACTTCTTTAAAGAAGGAACTAACTCATCCAACACTCACTCCTTTAACAATCAAAACAACAACAACACCTTAGACAAATCCAGATTTTAGACAAGAAACAAAAACATTGTTATGAGGTAGGAGCTAATGCTAATGATATAAAGTCCAAACAACAAGTATTAGCTTTATCAGGTAATCCACAATCTAACAAAAATTGAAAAGGTGTTAATCAAGGCACTAACACTTATCCACAAAATACTAATCAAGGACCTTCAATTTCAAACATCAACAACAATACCCAAGGCAACAAAAATACCCAAGGCAACAACAATAACCAAGGAAACAGTGCTAATCGAGCGAATAATACAAACCAAAGAGGAAACACCAACACTTTCCCAAATAGATGCATCAACACACCATTGGGGAAAACCTTAGAATCAGCATTTTGAGAACTCTTGGCAAACAAGATTATCACATTACTGACCATAAACAACTTTGAACCCTAGATCAAACCACCTTGGTGGAATGACGCATTTCTGTGATTTTCATCGCAACAAAGGACATCACACAAATGATTGCATGAGGCTTAAGAATATTGTTTAGGATATGATCGATAGAGGTGATTTAATGGTTGATGGTCTCAAAACAAATGGTGGCCATGGCGCCTTTAAAAATCATCTTCCAAATTTCAACAAGGAAGGAGCATCATCATCAAAAGATACAAGGGGAGCTCATATAAATTACTTGTACAACAACACCATCAATCACATATCAAAAAATGACAACCAAATAAATGTTATAAAAATCAAGGACAAACAAGACCATGCATCAATCAATGTGATAACCAAAGCTCAAAAATACATCTTGAAAGGGCATACATCAACATCGAGTACTATCCCCAAGACTCAATATGATTTGGTTAATCAACTGTGAAGAACTCCTGCTCAAATATCCATACTCGAGTTACTTAAACTCTCACCGAAACATAAAGACATCTTAGAACAAGCACTAGTTGAAACAAATGTTCCTCAAGATATGGACATTGAGAAATTCCAAGCCATGGTGGCTCATATGACAGGGCCTCATAATCTCACCTTTTTCAAACATGATAATATCTATTTGAGTCATCCACATAACACCCCCCTTCATATTGAAGTCTTAGTCTAAAACCATTGAGTTAAAATAGTATTAATAGATGGAGGAGCTGGTCTCAATATCTGTACTTTAAAACTTATCCATGCATTAGGATTTTTGAACAGTCTATTGATCCACACAAAATAATCACCATCAAGGCCTATGATGATGAAGAAAGATCATCCAAAGGGACAGTGATACTACCTATTCAGGTAGGACTGATACAAAGAGACACTATGTGCCAAATCTTAGACATAGACTTAACATACAATATTTTAATGGGTCATCCTTGGATACATGAAATGCAAGCAGTGCCTTCAACATACCATCTGTGTGTCAAATTCCCATATAATGGATAGGAAATTTCCATATCTGTCGATAATAATCCTTTTCAACATTGCAATGCTATGGAGGCAGCTCAAGGCAACCTGGTTGCACACAACAGGGAAGCTCTAGCTTCCTCAACATTAGATCATCATCAAGAAAAGCTCAATTCTTTATCCATAGACTTCAAACAAAAGATGAAAATCAAAGAGAAAGGCATGGGAGAATATTCTTTCGAACCCATGTGTCTATCCAAATTGCCAACATCACCAAAATCTCATGGGAAACCTTCTGCATAGACACATCAAGCGACACAACCCGTCACCAAGTTTGATGGAAAATTTATCCAATTGGGCACACTAGCAAATGAATCAGAAGAGAAAGACATCCTTAGTTGGCTATACATGGATGAGGAAGATGTCAGAGGTGCTACTCTGGAGGTGGCCATACCAACACAACAATATAGAAAAGGAATCCTAATCATGCAATAGATGGGATACACTGGCAAAGGACCTATAGGCAAGTGTCAAGAAGGCATTACAAAACTGCTAGAACCTCCTTCACAATTTTCTCTAGACAAAACAAGATTGGGATATGGACACAACATACCACCTAGGCACAAACAAAATAAGTATCAGAAACCTCAGTGGAAAGCAAATAAAAAATACAATGAGAACTCATGGCAAGAGGCACTACACCAAGAAGCAAAAACAACAAGGAAAGAGCGAGAGCACCAGGAAAAAGAGAAACGACAAGAGGAACTAGTCATTCAAAGGGAAGAAGCATCTTATGAGAAAGTACATCATGTACATGAACCTATTCAACACAAGGCAGAGTCATTACCCGAAAATATCATTGCTCCCCAAGGAGAAATAGTGTATGAAAAAATGCAAAGGGTACAAGCAGGCTCTAATTATGAATCAGAAAAAACTACAATACTGGTATCAATTATCAGAGATCTGTTCTCACCCTACAACGTACCTATCAACAACAGTGAAAGACTTTGGCATAATACTTCTGAAATTGATTCTAATGACTATGAATGGGGTAGTTGTTCAAATATTACTGAGGATGACAAAGAAGGTACTATGCATTCACACACACCCCTTTCTCAGGAGGGACAAGGCGCGGAGTCTCGATTAATTGAATTCAGACCATGACATATCTATGAGGCTAAGGAAAATGAGCAGTGACACTACAAACAATTATACATCAAAGATGATACCATCAAAGACCTTGACAATATCATTAACCTAACCAACATCCCAGACAACTATAACAATACTTCTATCATGACACTTACCGCAGCCGATCTCGACCCACCAAATGACTCTCTACCACTTGTATTTCCTGATTTGATAGACTGGGAAGAACCTGAACACCATGATATACCTATTTTCCTAGATGAAGGCTCCATTGTCCATTACCTATGTATAGTCAACCCGGAAATAGGCTCTACCATTGAACAAAATAATGATATTTGCAATTGGGAGGGTGCCAAGTCTCTCAGTCGCAAAAATGAGAGAAACAAAGGATCTAATGCTGAAAACCAGTCAATGGCAGCACTAGATCACAAAAAAGTCAAAATAAAGGATGCATCTGAGGGTGAAAACCTTTTTAAGGGACCTAAGGATGAGAGACTTGACACTCTTCCTGAACACTATCAAGAGCGGTCACCCATATTGATTAAGCCAACTCAATCAATAAACATTGGTACAGAAGCAACAACTAAAAACATACACCTAGCAGAATCACTGACAGATGAGGAACAACCATAGTTCATCAAATTCTTCAAAGAAAAATAAATCAATTTTTCCTGGTCCTATGTTGATATACCTGAGATAGATCCAAACCTAATCATGCATCATTTATCTATTGCTCCAGGAGCTAAGCTAGTCAACAAAAAGTTAAGAAAGATGAATCCACATGTGGCATTAATGGTCAAAGATGAACTAAATAAGTTATTAGATGTCGGATTTATTAGACCTGTAGACTATGTTGAATGGATTTCAAACATTGTACCAGTTTCAAAACTAGATGAAAGCATCAAAATATGCACAGACTTTATAGATGTCAACAAAGCCTATCCAAAGGATGACTTTCCTTTGACTAGCATCGACATAATTGTGGACCTAACAACAGGCCATGCAATGCTATCATTAATGGATAGTTTCTCTAGCTTTAATAAAATCAAGATAGCTCTAGAAGATCAAGATAAAACTATGTTCACCTATCCTTGGGGAACATATTGTTGGAACGTCATGCCTTTTGGCTTGCAGAATGTTGGGGCAACTTATCAAAGAGAAATGACGACAATCTTTCATGATATGATGCATACCTTCATGGAGGACTATGTGGATGATTTACTAGCTAAGTCATTCACTTGAGCATAACATATGGACATATTACATAAAATCTTTCAAAGATTGGAGCAATTCCAAGTCAGGCTAAACCCTAAGAAGTGTGTCTTCGGGGTGACATCAGGTAAACTATTAGGCTACATTGTGTCTGCAAAAGGCATTGAAGTAGATCCAACGAAGGTACATGCCATCATAGAGATGCCACCTCCCAGAATCATTAGTCAACTCAGATCTCTACAAGGATGGCTACAGTCTATTAGATGATTCATAGCCCAACTAGCAGATAAAAGTCTACCATTCAATCATCTGCTACATAAGAACATACCATTCCGATGGGAAGCCAAGTGTGCGAAATCATTCTATAAACTCAAGCAATATCTAATGAATCCACTAGTTCTGGTACCACCCATAGTAGGGAAGCCGCTCATTCTCTACATATCAACAACAAAAGTATCACTGGGGGCACTGTTAGCACAAGAAGATCACGAAGACAAGGAATGATCTATATATTACATCAAAGATAAATTACACATTCATTGAGAAGGCTTGTTTAGCTATGGTATTCGCCTCTCAAAATTTTTGCCATTACATGCTAGCTCATGCAATCAAGCTATTAACAAAAAATGATCCTCTCAAGTATTTACTCAACAAAGCAGTTCTTACAGGTCAACTGGCTAAATGGGTCATGATTCTTAGTGAGTTTGATATCCAATACACAAAGCGTCGGGCTATCAAGGGATAGGTAATTATAGATCAATTAGCTGAAGCACCACTACTAGATAAACAACCAATGTAGGTGGAATTTCTAGACATGGATGTCCTTACTATTACCCTCAAGCAATGGACCCTGTACTTTTAAGGTTCCTACACCCAACATGGATCAAGTGTCGGCATCTTGTTCGTCACTCCTGAAGGACATACTATTCCAAGATCGTATAGGCTCATGTTTCCATGCACTAATAACATCCTTGAGTATGAATCCCCGATCATAGGAATCAAAATGGCAGTGGAATGGAGAATCATGAAATTGAAAGTCTATGGAGATTCTCAACTAGTTATAAATCAGATCAACAATGAATATCAGACAAAGGATGACAAGCTGCTGCCATACAAAATAATGGTGGATGATTTCAAACAGTACTTTGTATAGATCACCTTCGAGCAAATACCAAGGTTGGACAACAGAGCAATCGATGCAATGTCCACTATCGCTTCAATGCTACAAATTCTAGAGCAACAGAGTCATTATGAGTTTCTGGTAGAGCAACTGTTTTCCCCGGCCTATGATACTTTTGCATCCCACATCATCTATGCCTTAACCGGTTCAGACTCCCCTCTATACGGGGCAATATATGAATATCTTAAAACCAATACCATACCACTCGACCTATCTTGTAACAAAAAACATAGCTTTATCTGGCAAGCCGCCCGTTATACCTTAACCACTGACACACTTTACCATCGAGGTCTAGATGGTACTCTTATTTGTTGCCTTGACCGTAATGAATCTGAATTTGCTTTACATGAGCTTCACGAGGGTATCTGTGGCATGCATTCAAGTGGTCCTACTCTCGCTAAAAAAATTCTAAGAATGGGATATTACTGGCCGACAATGGAGAAAGACTCTTATCAATTTGAAAAGAAATTTCCTAAGTGACAAATTCATGGCAATCTTATCCATGCACCGCATAGGAGTTGCAGCCATTTATAACATCTTGGCCTTTTTGTCAGTGGGGACTTGATTTAGTAGGGAAAATCCATCCTTCTTGTTCACATGGACACAAGTTCATTATCACTGCAACAGAGTATTTAACAAAATGGATTGAAGCATTCCCACTGACCACAGTAACTGGAAAATAGATTGCCTCATTTATTCTCAATTATCTAATTTGCAGGTATGGCATTCCCAGTTCCATCATCACAGACAACGAGCATCCCTTCAAAAATCAAGACGTGTGAGAACTATGTGAGCGATTCAAAATCCAGCATCGCTTCTCTACACCTTACTACCCATAGGGGAATGGTCAAGTCAAAGCATCCAATAAAACAATCTTGAAAATCCTAAAGAAAATAGTAAATGATGCAGGTAAGGATTGGCATGTACAACTCAATCTGACACTCTAGGCATATAGGACTAGCATTCAGACACCTACAGGGGCTACGCCATATTTATTGGTTTACAGATCATAGGAAATTCTACCTCTTGAGGTAGAAATTCCATCACTCGGAGTATCGTTGAAGGGCCTCATACCAGATGAGGAGTATCGGGTAAACAGATTGCAGGAACTAGAGCTTCTGGATGAAAAATGGCAACATGCCTATGATCATCTCAAAGTATACCAGCAGCTCATGTGCGGAAGCTACAATGACAGAGTCATCCCTAGGATTTTTAAAGTCGGTGATCTTGTACTCAAAGAAAATCCCAAAAATCAACAGGATCGCGAAAAGAAGGGGAAGTTTGAACCTAATTGGTTAGGTCCCTATGTCATTATATCAGCCTATGGATTAGGCACCTATCAACTAACAAATTCAGAAGGAGATGTGCTCGATGAACTAACCAACAAAATCCATCTAAAGAAATTCTACACTTTAGTGGTTTAAATGCATGAAAAAAGTGAAAAATACAAAAAAATAAAAAAGTAAAAAAACAACAAAAAAAGTGCAATAAAAACAAGTGGTGAAAACCTGGCAACAGGCACTATTTGTGAGAGAACAACTCCTCTATCTATCACTACTCATATCTTTTACATCCATCCAAAGTCAAAGATAATGGCCATCGCCCAACACTCTTCACGCAACATTATCCTAGACATACTTAGTGTAGTCATTGTCCTTGATTATCTAAAGATTAGCTCAACATATCCCACCGTAGATTGGTGATCACTGTGTATATCCACATCAATAGATATTTATCACTAGGGGAAGAATTCCTCTCAAAATTAACCATTCCAAACAATGAACAAACAAGAATCACAACACGCTAAGGAAGTCCTATCAACAACAGCTCATCAGGGAAGAAAACTAGGCAATTATCCAACTAAAAACTTTAACATACACATGATGGATGATTTTCTGAATTAAAATTTGTTTACATCTAGCATGAAGTTTTAAATATTTTGTATCTTAAAATTTTTGAATCATTAGATCTCCTAAATTTCTCAACGATGCATCGAGCTAGAGAAGGCAACGGGAGGAATCTGATATTTTTTTGGTTTTCTGTCTGTGAGGTGATCACTTGTACGGTGCAAATTTGTCTTGCGACATGATTGAAAACATATCATTGAAGATATTGATCCACTTTACACATACAAATGGTTAACTCTTGTCTGTTTTATGCAAGCAACACTTAGGTCATCTTGGTTTAATTATACCTCGACGCTTGTTTCGTCTTGCCATATCAAAGTCTATGTAAGTGTTACTCAGGTCATTATGGTTCAATTATACCATTAATCTTGTATAAACTTCCAACATATCAAAAGCTCAATGATGACAAACCAAAACAAAGCAAAAACAAGTGAATAAACAGGAATGACAGCGAGAGAATGAAGGTGATCATTTAGTTGCATATCATTTTATTCTTACATTTAATTGCATATCATTTTTAATCTTGCATTTAGTTGCATATCATTTTAATCTTGCATTTAGCTCATATCATTTTCAACTTGCACTTAGTTGGATATCATTTAAAAAAAAACTTGCATATCATACATCTCATTTTCAAGATACATCTCACATCATTATCATATCATACATCAAAGAAATCAAGATAACAAAGAATCATCATATTCTCATTTCATTATGGATCCAACATCACAATCAAAATCAAAAGCATTACTATCTAAGCATTACATCATCATATAAGCATCATATCAATGCATATCATAAATCATCATCCATAACACATCACATGTGAATCATAGAAATCAATGCCATACATATATCTCAAAAATGGTCGAAATGTACAAAGGGTATCATGTCTATCAAAATACAACAAAATGATCAAAGTACAATAGAGACACGTCTCTCAGGTATGACTATCTCCTGAGGCTGACGGTCTCATAGCAGATATCATAGCTTCTGGATCTCCACCAGGTGGATCACATCAGGGAGGCCCCGTAACACCTTTTCTCTTTGTCCCTGTCTGACTACGAGAAGATCAACTAGCTGCATAGTTAGGAGATCTGTGCTCTCTAGGGACTAGCTCCTCATATAACTGCATGTAGTACTTAGCCTCCTTAGTCATGTACCATATCTCCCTTAGTGTATCTTGCATCAGGGCACCACCTGTCACTCTCTCCAATCTCTCAGCAAGCTCCTCTACCTATCCCTGACACTCTCTCTCTATATCCCGCTCTGCCATAATCTGTGTAATATGGCATTGTTGTGCTAGCACTTGTGCTTGTATCTGCTGCATTGTGACCTATAGGGATCTAATCTATGAGTCCTGTCGATGGGTGGGTACCCTAATCTAAACAAGTACCTATGTTGTGGTCCCACCCATACTTGTCCCTGTCCGAGGTGTCGATGGAGGTAGAACATCCGATCTCCTCCTCTGGGCGGGTCGCCTAACATCCTTTATACCCCCCACTGCCGCTAACACTGCACCTACCCTACTAGCACCACCAATACCAAGGAGAATTCCTCCTCCTCTCCCTCCATCCCCTCCTCATCCTCTATCTCTCCCACCATCACCCCCTTGTCCTCTATCTCTCCCTCCACCTCCTCTATCACCTCCTCTATCACCTCCTCTATCACCTCCTCCACCTCCTCCTCCATCACCTCCTCCATTATCCCCACCTCCATCTCCTTCCTCCTCTCCCTCCTCATCTCTCTGTCTAACTCCCCCTCGCCTCTTTGGCTGCTCATCCTCATCATCATCAAAAGCATGTAACATCTCTGCTAGATCCAATATCCATGCCACTACATGTGCCACGAAGTAGGTAGAGAACTCCTCAGTCATCCCAACATCAACAACCCCAGATTCGTAATCCTAGATCTGGCCTACCAATGTCATGTACTCCTCCACTACCGCTACACTATCCATTGTGGGCCCCCATTTGGGCACATCCCATCTTTGACGAACATATAAAAATGCTCCCTGTGGTATCCCCTGCTGTCTCCCATATTGGCGATGCACATGGCTATGCAAAAATCACTCAATGATAAAGGGCATCCGCTCGATCAAATATCTCGACATATACACAGGGCATCTCAAGCCCGTCCTCAACCCACACCTCACAATCTATATATGGTCTCCAAATGACCGCATCAATATCATCCATTTCTCTCTACTAGTGCTCTAATTTGCCCAGCTTACACTGTGTTGGAACCCTAAAATTTGCAATTTTTAGAATTCCAAATTCCAAGACAATGAGCAAGAAAAATTCTAAATATATATATATACATATATATATATATATATATATTGAATAGGTACAAGTAATATATTTTATATTTGTTGCACAATATGAAACCATAACATAAACACAATAATGGGCATAAAAAATGGAGTGTGAAGCACCAAAGGGGGTATTTACATCATTTAAAGACCATTTATCCATTATATACCCATAAAATAGCCTTAAAATACCTCTAATATGCCTAAACAACTTGTAAAGTGATAATTAATTACATAAACTAAGGCAATTTCGGGATTTGGAATTATTTTTATTTAAAAGAGGGGTGTCTTTTCACCCAAAGGGGTATGAAAACCATTCAAACACATATATATGTGTGATGTAAAATGTAAAGAGAGAAGAAAAAGGAGAGAATAGAGACAAGAGGTGGAGGCAATTTTGTACTTTTAAACTTTTTATCAAAAATAACCAGTTGCATTTTCTTTATCATATGTGTTGAGAGTTAACATATTTTTAGAAGGCAGTTGCTTATGATATTATCTAAAAGTGGATAAGGTTATTCGTGTTCTTCCAGTAAAATTTTGTGTTTTATATTGTAGATTTGGATCAAAAAGATTTACTCGCGAATTGTAATTGTTCCTTGTATTTCTTCCTTGGATGGTCTCTTAAAAGTTAGGGTAAAATTCATTCAAGCAGTTTACAATATAGACATTGAAGTAGAGCTCATAAGAAACAATAATTGACGGACTCATCGAGAGGTGGTGGGATTAAAAACTGTCTCATAAGTTTACACAATAAGTCCTAAAGAAATATAAGACTCTGTAGCCCAAATAAGAGGAAAGGCACTGATCATTTGTAAACAAACCCTTTAACCATACCAGTTACCCTTTACTTTTAAGCATTAGGATTAGTAGAGTAGGTATAGTAGGTAATTTAGCCAAAGTGTAACATATATACTTTTGTAAGATACATAGATCAATACACACATCTGAAATCAATCTGTTTAAGAAACTTATGCCATTCTGAGACTAGGAGATATCAGATTAAGACACTAAATCTGCTATAAAAAGCATTAGCTGAAGGAACAACTAGTGAGTAGGTATACCCGCCTAGGTCCTGCAGAGCCTAAAGTGAGAGAGTTAGTAACCAAATAGGTTCACTCTATAAGTTGGCCAAGTCAATTGGAGGGTTTGATCGTAGGAGTTGGCATTTCCTTAGAACCTATCCAATCTGTTGATTTGAGACCCAACACACTGGACAACTATACCTGTATACCCATATGTATATGCTTGACCAAATGGCCTATCCCTATTTGCAAGTGGTCTTGACATAGGAATGTGCTTCGAGGCCCACACCTATAGTAATGTCACCCCCGCTGACAAACTATTGTAGCCTAGATATACCACCTAGTGAAGATCTCTATAAAGGTGGGCTAACATAGAGGACCCCCATGCAAACCTGCATCCCTATGTCACCATATCCTCCAAAACCAATCCCCATCCCATGACTAGTCCCTTCGACCTACGGTCGGGACACCAAAATCCACCAACGAAACCTGCTAGTATCGAAGGCAAGGGAGCATAATACAGATCTACAAACTCCTACCATGGGATCTAATATCCACAAATCTGATCATCCTAGAAGATGCAATGGAGAGCCTTTGTCCCACCCTCCTCAGTCTTCTCATATGGAAACAAGGCCCCCACAATTAGAATCCACCGAATGTGATAACAGTCCTCAGGTGTGATTGTTATCTCGCTAGTAGCCAAATGGAAGGTGTTTGTGTCACTATGCCACCTCTCCGCCAAAGCTGTCAACAAACCCCGGTTAATGATATACTGAGGCATGTGTAGTAAAGAAGATAAACCACATCTCTCAATCACATCCCTATCAACCTATGACAATCGCGGAATCGATGACCATGGTCACAGAAATCACTCTCATGACTGAAGTACACCAAGTTGTGCCTACGAAACAACAAATGTCCATCATCAGTTCTCACATCTATCCGATTTATCCAATCAAAACAAAATCAACTTGAAACAATAAAGCATCAAAATCAAGACTCATATAAAAAATCCAAGACCCATATCAAAAATCAAAGCACCATATCGCAAATCAAAGACCCATATCAAAAATCAAAGACCCATATCGAAAATCAAAGCACCATATCGAAACTCAAAGACCCATATCTACAATCTGACTCATATCGAGAAACCATATCAAAGACCCATAACACAAGCAATTCAAAATCCATAACGCAAGCATCACATCAGGAATCATATTGGATATCAAGAATCAGAACTCATATCGAACATCAAATTCATATCACAAGGCAAAATTCAAAGATCCATATCAAAAGAAAATCAGGATCCTCATTCAAACAATCAATCAAATTGGCACTCCATATCGAAAGCAATTTCAACAACAAATTCCAAATCATCATATCAAGACTCAGACATCATCACAACTGGCAAACATTGGCTCATAACCCATCTTGAAACACTCAACAGGAACCTATCTACCCCTAAGCCATCTATTTCATCTATTACCCCTGCAATGCATTCTTCCAAGTCTTTTCTGCCCATTTTTTTTCCCCACACGCCAAAATAGACCTCCCATGTGCTAAGCTGCTACCTATGGGCTATCTTTCTTCACCAATGCACTAGAAACTTTACTCTACGTGCTAAAATCCTCTATGCGCTAACTAGTTTTGCCATTACGCTACCCTGCTAACCCAAAGCGCTAATCTACCCAACGCGCTACTCTATCTACCATGTGCGCTGACCTGTCTGTCCTATGCACTAAAACATCCTACACGCTACCCTAACCTGCCGACGCGTTGCACAATGCAACCTAAATGCTAACCTAGCTAGGTTAACCCTACGCGCTACTGTTCCTATCATAAATGCTAAAACTCGACCCCTATGCGCTAAAACGACAAATTTCCAACTAAAAACTGAAAAATGTGATCAAAAAAAGAAAAATCAATAAAAAACGTGACAAAAATTAGATGACTTACAGGTGGGCCATACGCGGCGGGCCTCTAGTATCAACGAACATGCTCAAATCAATGTGAAGCATAGGGAACCGACATTTTCGTCAGAGCTCAAGAGTGACGATCACAAGGCGACAAATGTGCAAATGATAAGAATAAAATCACTTTTTACCTTTTTATAGGGTAAAAGTCAACAAGGTTAGTAAGTGGGGCATGCATTTTCCTCATTTTTCTCACTTTTAACCTTATCAACATCATTTTCGGGAGATGAATCAATTCAAAATCATTCAACACAGTCAAAATAATCAAAATGCAATTAATTCAAAAATGCTCATCAAATCAACAACATTTTCAAAATCCTTGATTCATCTCCCGAGGGGGCATCATCAATATCATTCATCAAATCTGAGGCATCATATCGACATTTCGACACAAACATCATATCTGGCAAAATTTTATTTGAATCAACATGTGCACACACATCACTTAAAGAGGGGCAAAATGTAGAAGAATAAAAATGACCACTTTTCTAAGTGAATATTTAATATTCATTTTAACCTCATTCCTCTATTTAATTAAATGAATTACCTAATTTATTTAATTAAGTTCACCTAAGCCTTTCATAACCTTTAATTAAATAAATCACTTTATTTAATTAATTCCCCTTTCTCCCCTTTTAATTAAATTTACATTTAATTAAATTGATCCTTGCAAGTAAATAAATCTAATTTATTTATTTAAATTCTCCACTTATATTTATGCAAGTTGCATCTTTTTTTGTTGAAATAAAGTAATTTATTTTAATTAAAATTCCCCTTCATCCACTTGCAAAATCCTACATCTCCCACTTGCCTTTCTAAACCCCCTTCTAGATTCTTCTAATCACTTCTAATTTAGCCTAATCCATCTCCTAAATATTGTCACATCCCTAAGCAAAGGGAAGTCACTTCTCAAACCCTCAATGTCTTCAATAACCATTAAAGGCTTTATGTCTTCAACAAGTTAACCTTCAAATTCTTCATAGCGATTAATGGTTAACTCAACTTTCTTGCATGATTCAAGAATTTCTCTCTAACTCAACCCTCATCTAACCCAACTGTCTCATAAAGCATTCATGAATTTAACCTTGGTTATCCCTTTTACCCTTGCACAAGAGTTTATCCCTTGGATAATAGCTTTATCCATTGGATAACCCTAACCTAACCTTAACCCTTACCTCCTAAGGTAACCATCATGTCTTCTCAAGCATTTAATGTTTCTTTCATCGCCTCTCAAGTAACCTCTTGTTGATAATTGTCACCATTTCATTGGTGAGAATTGTAAACATGGATTGATAACTTTCAATCCTGGCCCTTGTTAAGATTATCCAATCTTGACCATCCATTGCCCTATTTTTTCTATAAATAGAGCTCTCATTCTCTCATTTTGAGATATCCAAGTTTCATGCATCTAATCTATAGTCATTTTACTAAGCATTTAGCCTCTCTTTAATAAAATCATCTTAAATAGCATTTTAGAAATAATTTTAAATATCATAGCATATCCATGTTAGACTAGTATATATTGTTAGGATAGGATTACTAATCTTCATCATAACATCATATTCATGCTAGTTTAAATCATCATAGATTCAATAGCATACATGTCTAGGAATGAATTCATGCTAAATTAATCAAACATCACTCATTCTTGGAGTTGTCATTCCTAAGTCACTTTGCTCAGTGATTAGAGAGAAAATGCATTGACTTGAGCAATCATGTGAGATAGAGAACAATGGAACACCCCTTGTGATGGGAAAGGGTATGGGATAGACTAGCCTAGTCTATGATCTTTGATCCTTTCTTGGGATCACCAGGTGTTCTAACCACACCCTAGGGTCTCTAGGACTTCCCTTGCTTGTGAAATCCCCTGACCTTGCAAAATCCACCCACCAACAACTTGTAATACTTCTCCTAAGGTCTCCCCTACTCATGAGATTCAAAAGAACCCTTATTTAGGCTAATAAGGGTTTGGCTTGTCCTACACCTTCTTTGGTCCTAGCAAGGATAGGACAGGTCTTAGACATGGTTTTCCATCCATTCACGTGCCCCCAAGAGGTTTGGACCTTCCTATTTGTTACTGATCTCACTATTTTACTTCTTTCCTGCAAAATAGGGCTACAAGGAATGAGCCCAATTAGGCCTCCACTCCGAACTTTTAGGGCTCTCTCTTGCAAACGATGACCCAACTTGTGAAAATCCCCAAAAGGAATGTTGTTCAATTGGAAAAAGATCAAATATTTTCTAGGTTTTGGGCCTCCAAGTGTCCGTACACTGCCCTAGGTGAATTTTGGGGTTTTTAAGGGTTTTTAGGCCTGCCAGGGTCACAGTGATGGTTTGGTATTTTTACCACCTTGTCTGGATTGGTGGAAGCTCCTCCTTCTCAAAAATGGTGCTCCACATACCCCTCTACAAATCCTCCAAAGGGTGCATCCTCCTCTGACCTTTCTTTCTCTCACGGACCTCTGCAACCTTAACCCTTCCTAGTCGGGCACTGTCCAGTCTTGCCTAGGAGTGGGTCTTTGGATGGCTTCCCTGCAACTTCAAGGGCCCTGCTTTCTCTAAGGTAATGTACAAGGTTTGCACTCCTATTCCACATGGGTTTCATGGTGATTCCACAATGGGGATAGGAGTTGTCAACCTATAGACACAAAACAGTCCAAAACTGGACAGTGAAAGAGTGTTTTACAAAATATTTACAAAGGACTCAAAACCTGCACAACACACTAAAATTAATTGCTCAAAATGGAAGAGTAAACACAACACAAATCTCTCAACATATTTTAGTCTACAAAACAATCCATTATCACTCTCTGATGCTCCATTTGTGCCGACTGGCAACAAAATTACAGTCACAGTTAAGGTCTCTTTTCTTGGGCCATACAAAAAATAACATCCAACCCATCATTTTAGGGTTTGTAACAATATAAAGTATCCTTTCCTCGATATGTGTGCCAAAATTAGGGTTCTCCATGCTAAACTAAGGTTTTTGACCTATTAGGTAGAAAAGTTGCTTGACAACTTTGAAAAGTTGTCATGCAACGTTTTGCAACTTTTGAGCAACTTTTGCATTGTTGATTTTCTTGACTCCTAGGCCTACATTGGGCTATCTTATGGAAACCACCATGCTAAAAGGACCCCAAACTCATAAATGGCACACATACCCTCTCCTCCACAAGAAACCTCAACCAAGACTTGAGAACCTAGGACCTAAACTAGGACCTAAATAAGACCAATGAGCTCTCATGGCTCTTATTACATTTACAATGGCTGCTTAAAGAAGCAAAGCACCAAGAAAAACCAAAAGGAGGAAGACCTTAGACGGGTGCTCCTACACCATACTCCCCCTCTACACAAAATTAAGGAACTAGGGGAGAAATGAGAGCCAGGTCAATACCAAGTTTCTTGAACCTGCCCTCTTCAATCCAAGTGGCTTCAGACTCAAGTTGACCTGCCCACTTCACCAAGTGTTTCATATAGACCTAGTGTCTAGTAGACTTTTTCACCCTTGACTCCAAGATCTCCTCTGCTATGGGCTGCTTCATTTGAGGTAAGGCATTCACATCCAAGTCCTGCAGTACCTTGGCTTGATTCTCAGTTTGTCCTACTTGTAGATAGGAAATTGGAATTCATCAAAGCAAATAGGAATTTAGACTAGTTCAATCACAAAAACTAGATTGCAATGATAACAATCCTAAAAACATTCAACATAGATATGAAAACAAGACATTCAAATCAAATGCAAACCATTACAAACGCGAATATCTCCTTCATGATTCTCCATTGTCCTTCTTTCTCCTTCAAATTGCTTTGTTTGTGGATCTCACCTACAGATGCAAAGGCATAGTATGAAAGCAAGATGAAATGGCAGCGTAAGGATACTAGAAGCATGATTGATTCTCTTAAAATGTGATTAGATCGATTCGAAATGTAATTAATTGGGATCCTTGATTGAAGAAATTCATCCAATTTATAGACAAATTGGAGAGATGACAAGATTAGCATGAAGAGATTTGAAAGGAAATTTCAAATCAAGAATGACAAATATGACAAACTATGACAAGATTGACATGCAAAATTGATTGATTGACAAATTATGACAAAATTATGACATGCAAGATTGATTGATTGACAAATTATGTCAAATTATGACAAGATTGCTATGTAATTCCCATGAAATTAGGGGAAATGTTAGAAAAATAGGAGAAAATAGAAAATTAGATGAATTGGAAATTAGGAAATTAGAAATTGATGAAAATTAGGTAAATTAATTAATAATTTTTCATCCATTAATTAATTCACAAAAAGAGGGGGAATTAATTAGCCAATTAAATAAAAATTTAATTGTGACAAGAAGACTTAGGATAAATAAATAAATTATTTAACCTAGAGGGAAAATGACAAACAAGATTAAATGAATAAATCATAAAACCCTAGAAGATGAATTAGAAATGCAAGGACGACAATTAGGTCTTGATAAAAGAAAATTAATGTCGATTCGATCATGATTTTGATTGACAAAGGACCAATGCTAATAAATGATTGAGATTGGTTGACGAATTGACCAAGATTGATAAAGAGACCAACGATAGGCGCCAATTGAGGAGGAACAATAATTGATCCAAATTGACATGATTGAAAAGGACAACGATCGATGACAAATCGATCACAAAATGACAAGATTGACAAGAAGACAAGGATCGATGATGAATCGATGACAAGATCGACAAGAGGACAAGGATCGATGACGAATCGATTGCAAGGTGACAAGATTTGACAAGGGTGAGGATCGATGATGAATCAATCGTAAGATGAAAAGATTGACAAGAGGACAAAACCCTAATTCTATCATCGATTAGGATTGACGATGTCCAAAATGATGATAAATGAGCACACACCATGATGTGACAGGATAAGATTGACCAAAATCATGACTAAGGATTGTTATCGACAAGACCAAATTCGAAAGCGAGAAAAATGAAGAATGTAGAAGAAGGACTCAATGCTCGCAAATGATAAAGACCAAGTGCACAACATAGAAGAAATGTTAATGCGACACAAGAACCCTAAAATAAGGCAATGCACCAATGTTAAAGTACAACTCCGCAAGCATTGACCATTTTTAGACGTCTACATAGTTATTTCACCCTTGTATAGTATCAGATCAACAACATTGAAGACTAGTGATATAGCCAAATCTATAGGAAGATCCACCTTGTAGGCGTTTTCACCATATTTTGACAGAATTCTACAAGGTCCTACCCTCTTCATTTGCAGTTTAGTAGGCTTGCCGCTTTGCATTCTAGCTTTGCTCAGATGGACCATCACATAGTCACCCACTTTGAATTGAACCTCTCTCCTTTTCTCATCCACTTTAGCTTTCAGTTTTTGAGTAGACTCTAGGATGGCTCTCTTGACCTGTTCTTGGACCTCCTTGATGGTTTGAGTGAAGTCCTTTGCTTGCCCACTCTTCATCTCCATGGAACCAAGTTCTCTTAGTTCACACACCCCTCTTGGATGTCTGCCATAGACAACCTCAAAAGGACTCCTTCCAGTGGTCCTATTTACAATGTCATTGTAAGCATACTCAGCTTGTGGAATAACTAGATCCCATGTCTGCCCATACTCCTTGGTTAGACATCTCAACAAGTTGCCTAACACCCTGTTAATGACTTCAGTTTGATCATCAATTTGTGGATGGTAAGCTGAGATAAATGAAAAATTAGTTCCTAGTCTCCTCCATAAGGTTTGCCAAAAATGGCCCATGAACTTGCTATCCCTATCTAAAACAATACTTAATGGGAGTCCATGAATCCTTACAATCTCCTTAAAGAAGAGATGTGCAATATAACTAGCATCATGAGTAGTTCTACATGGAATGAAATGTCTCATCTTAGAAAATCTATCTACGACCACATAGATGCTATCCATACCTATCTTTGTCCTGGGAAGTCCTACCACAAAGTCCATGCTCACACACTCCCAAGGCCTATTTGGGACCGGTAATGGCTGATAGAGGCCTCCATTACTTGACCCTCCTTTGGCTCTTTGACATACACCACACTGCTCCACATACCTTCTCACATCCCTTGGCAACCCAGGCCAATAGTAGTACCTCTGTACTAGATCCAAGGTTTTATTGATCCCAAAGTGTCCACTTAGACTACCATTGTGTTTCTCTTGTATGAGATTTTCTCTCATGGATCCTCTAGGCACAAATAACTGATTACCTTTGAACAAGAGACCACTTTGAAGAGTGTATTCTACATACTCACCATGAAAATGATTCTCAAACTCCTTGCAGACCTTGTAGGATGATGAGAATTCTTCATCTACTTCATAGAGGTCCTTGAAACCTTCTATTCCTATGCTCTGCAATTGTAACTCTTGGATAGTCAACAACTTCCTGCTTAAAGCATCTGCCACCTTGTTGAGTTGCCCCTTTTTATGCTTGATGGTAAAGGTAAAGGATTGGAGGTATTCCATCCATTTCAAATGTCTATTGCTAAGCTTCTCTTGAGTGTTAATGTAACTCAAAGCCTGGTTATCTGTGAACACCACAAATTCCTTTGGGAGTAGGTAATGCCTCCACTTTTCGAGGGACTGAACTAGTGCATACAACTCTAGATCATATGCGGAATACCTCTTCTTTGCCTCATTAAGCTTCTCACTGAAAAATGCCACAGGCCTTCCCTCTTGACTCAATACACCCCCTACTGCAATTCCACTTGCATCACACTCCAACGTGAATAGTTTGTCAAAAGTAGGTAAGAGTAGGATGGGTTTTGTGGCTACTTCTTACTTCAATAATTGGAATGCTTTATCAACCTATTCAGTCCACTTGAATTTGGTTTTTAGACCTCCTTTTATGGTGTCAAGTACTGGTGCACATATGCCACTGAAGTTCCTCACCAACTTTCTATAGAATTGGGCTAAACCATGGAAACTCCTAACTTCAATCCCTATTTTAGGGGCAGACCAATTCAAGATTGCCTCCACTTTGCTTGGATCCATCTTCAAGGTTCCCTTAGACACCATGAATCCCAAGTGGATCAACTCTTGCTTCAAAAAGTCACACTTCTCTAAGTTGATTGCCAACTTCTCTTCATGCAACCTCTCTAGGACTAACCTCAGATGTTCTAGGTGCTCCTCTTTGGTTCTACTATAGATGAGTATGTCATCTAAGTACACCACCACAAACCTACCCGTGAAGTCCTTTAACACCTCACTCGTCAACCTCATGAAGGTTCTTGGGGCATTGGTGAGTCCAAATGGCATCACAAGCCATTCATACAACCCTTCTGTGGTCTTAAAAGCGGTCTTCCACTCATCACTCTCCTTGATCCTAATATGATGATAACCAGTTTTAAGGTCCAACTAAGTAAAATACATGGCACCACCTAAACAGTCCATCAGATCCTCTATTCTAGGAATAGGAAATCTATACCTTATGGTGATCCTATTGATTGCCCTTGAATTAGTGTAAAGTCTCCACTTGCCTCCCTTCTTTGATGCTAGCACTACTGGGACTACACATGGGCTTATGCTCTTCTTGACCAGTCCTTAATCCAACAACTCCTGCACTTGCCTTGCCACCTCCTTGTTTTGATCAGGTGTGAGCTTATATGCAGCTTTATTGGGTAGGGATGCACTGGGAACAAAGTCTATTTGATGGCTTATAGACCTTCTTGGTGGAAGTGTTGCAGGTGCTCCATCACTCACTATATCCTTATACTCTTGCAACATTTGCTTCACCTCCTTGGGTACCTCTGTCTACAACTTTTCTTCCTCCTCCTTTGGCTTCACAAAGATGGCACACCTCACTATCTCCTCCTCATGTAGCAAGTGTAAGAACTATTTACTACTATCCAGTAAGACACTAGGTGTTCTTGAGGTTCCCTCATCATTCTCTGTCAGAGACTGAATCTTAAAGGTTCTACTGTCCTTCTTGAAGGAAATGGAGTTCTCCTCTCCATCATAGATCACCTTCCTATCAAATTGCCAGGGTCTACCTAGCAGTAGATGACAGGCATCCATGGGTAACACATCACAAAGGATCTTATCCTTGTATCCTCCAATAGAGAACTCTACCCAAGTCTGTTCATTGACAAGCACACTCTGCTCTTGATTCAACCATGTCACCTTGTAAGGGCTAGTGTGAGGTATCCTTGTGAGTTTCAACTTTTTGGCTACCTCATCTAATATGATGTTATTAGTTGACCCTGAATCAACTATCACCTTGCAAACTTTACCAAGGATCTTGCATCTCACCCTAAACAATGCTCTCCTATGCTTAGGTTCATCCTTAATCGGCTGTCTTATCAAGACTCTATTGAACATCATATTTTCTCCAATCTTTGATTCAATATGGTCCACCTCAGGTGTCTTGTTGCTTGATGTGTCTTCATGGGCATAAGCAACCCTTTTTCCACTGTTTGATGATGTAGGCTTGTCAGGGCATCTATAGGCCGGGTGTCCCAATTGACCACAATTGTAGCATTTCATGGTTGCAAAGTAGGAACTGTTCCTGCCGATACCTCTGCCCCTATTTGGGCCCCCTTGTGCCCCTCTACCTTGAGAATGACCTCCTCTAAGAGTGGTCTCACTATTATGCTTAATCAACTTGGACTCTCCTTGATTCCTTTGTTCACTTGTCTTGCTTTGGTAACCACCTCGGTGATTCATTTGATCTCTACCTCTACCTCTACCCCTGTTGTTGGAGTCTCCCTTCCTTTTGTTCCTCTCTTCTACCTTAGTAGCAAGATGATGACACTTTTGGATAGTGGTAGGAGTCCATAGGCTTATCTCCTCTTGGATGTTCCACTTTAGACCACTTAGATACCTAGCCACCTTGATGGATTCTTCTTCTTGGACTTTGGATCTAAGACAAAGCTTTTGAAGCTCCTCTATGTAGGAGGTCACATCAAGGTCTTTCTGCTTCAATCCCTATCTCTTCTTATGAAGCTAGACTTCATAATCCTCTGGTAAGTAGTTCTCCTTGATCTTACTCACCATGGCCTTCCAATTTGCAATAGGTAGCTTCCCCATGCTAATCCTCTCCTCCTGTAAGTATTTCCACCATGTCAAGGCTACTCCCCTTAGTCTAGATTTGGCAACCTTAACCTTTTGGGCTTCTGTCACACCCTCACACTCAAAATGGTTCTCCATACCCTCAATCTATTCCATGACAGTGTCAATATCCATCCTTCCACTGAAATGTGGCAATCCTTCAAAAGCTTTTGTATTCAAAGCCTTGATGGCCTTTATAAAAGGTTCTTCATTGATTAAGGGGTCTAGTTCAGGTATGATGCCATCAAGATCAATTGCCTTCTTGCCTCTGTCACTATTGTCTGCACCCCAGAGTTCTTGTGCTCTCTGATCAACCACTTCTTGCAACTTGTTCCTTATTTCACTCATAGCATCTTCAAGGAGTCTATTTTTCTCCTTTTGTTCTTCTACCTCCCTAGCCAGCTCTGCATTAGTGACCATTATGTTCTCCCCTACTGATTCACCAACATATAGAGACATGCATGGTCCACCAAATCTTAACTTGCTCTGATACCAATCTGATGGGAAAGGGTATGGGATAAACTAGCCTAGTCTATGCTCTTTGATCCTTTCCTGGGATCACCAGGTGTTCTAACCACACCCTAGGGTCTCTAGGACTTCCCTTTCTTATGGAATCCCCTGACCTTGCCCAATCCACCCACCAACAACTTGTAATACTTCTCCTAAGGTCTCACCTACTCATGAGATTCAAAAGAACCCTTATTTAGGCTAATAAGGGTTTGGCTTTTCCTACACCTTCTTAGGTCCTAGCAAGGATAGGACAGGTCTCAGACATGGTTTTCCATCCATTCATGTGCCCCCAAGAGGTTTGGACCTTCCTATTTGTTACTGATCTCACTATTTTGGCTCTTTCCTACAAAATAGGGCTACAAGGAATGAGCCCAATTAGGCCTCCACTCTGGACTTTTAGGGCTCTCTCTTGCAAATGATGAACCAACTTGTGAAACTCCCCAAAAGAACTGCTATTCAATTGGCAAAAGCTCAAAGATTTTCTAGGTTTTGGGCCTCCAAGTGTCTGTACACTGCCCTAGGTGAATTTTGGGGTTTTTAAGAGGGTTTTTAGGCCTGCCAGGGTCACAGTGATGGTTTGGTGTTGTTACCACCTTGTCTGGATTGGTGGAAGCTCCTCCTTCCCACCAATGGTGCTCCACATACCCCTCTACAACTCCTCCAAAGGGTGCATCTTCCTCTGAACTTCCTTGCTCTCATGGACCTCTGCAACCTTAACCCTTCCTAGTCGGGCATTGTCTAGTCTCTCCTAGGAGTGGGTCTTTGGATGGCTTCCCTACATCTTCAAGGGCCCTGCTTGCTCTAATGTAATGTATAGGGTCTGCACTCCTATTCCCCATGGTTTCATGGTGATTCCACAATGGGGATAGGAGTTTTCAACCCATAGACACAAAACAGTCCAAAACTGGACAATGAAAGAGTGGTTTACAAAATATTTACAAAGGACTCAAAACCTGCACAACACACTAAAGCTAATTGCTCAAAATCTAAGTTTAAACACAACATAAAGCTCTCAACATAGTTTAGTCTACAAAACAATCCAATATCACTCTCTGATGCTCCATTTGTGCCGACTGGCAACAAAATTATAGTCACAGTCAAGGTCTCTTTTCTTGGGCCGTACAAAAACTAACATCCTATTAGTGAACATATTTGTCTTCTCAAAACACCTGCACAAAATGACTCCTAAACACCCAAGGCTGAAAGACAAACTTGCAACACAATAGTTGAGTCACTTGCCACAATTGTATACAAGTGCTCTCTGCTTATTTTCTAAGGCGCAGCTACCTTCGTATGATTTGCAATGAATCAAATAACTTGCTATGCCTTTAACCTGAAGACAAAGAGGGTAAACTAACATTCATCCATTAACATGAGATGAATGTGATTACAGATTTAATGAGTTTAAAGAATACTAGATAAAAGGCACGAAGGCCATTTGTCGAATCTTCCAACTTCAAGGAAACAAAGAAAGATTGACATTTCATTTCAGACATATGAGTAATTAAAATTCAAAGATTTTAACAAATGCATACGCATTTCAAATGAACAGGACAACATCTGAAATGATTGGGACAACTCAAAGATCATCTCCAATCAAAGAAAACATCATTAAACTCCAAGATTTAACATACGTTCTCTTCATTTTACAAATACCAAAAACATGGCTCAAAGACCATTCAATCTTGCAGAAAATCTCCCCTCCCTCACCCACAAGCTGCTGGAAGAAAAGAAAAGAAGAAGAACCCTTGCTCTTTCAATCATTTCACCATAAATAGTTACATGAGATCATTATTCGGTTTTATAACAGAATCTTGAAAAACCTTTTGACTTATGCTTTTCACTTTCCCCATTACTCTTTTTTTATAACATAAAATACTTATAAACATTTAGAAATATAATTCTCTAAATTTTATAATAATATTTGGATAAGTGGCATTTGAATATTTTAAACCAAAATGAAAATATTCAATATGCTCGGCGGGCTGAAAATATTTGTGATAGTCAAAGTCTGTCTCGGTACGGGAGCCATAACTTTTGTTTCCACCGTTGGATCTTTCTCAATTTTGGATATGTTGGTCAAAACCTAGCCTTCTCCATTCTGACCAGAGAGATTTCAAAAATAATTGCTGAGTAAAAATATATGAGCTATTGTGTGCGGTTCTATATGACTATCATAAAATCAGACTTGCAGAGCTTGAACCTTGAACTTCATCGAACTGTTTGAACATCCTTGAACTGTTTGAACATCCCTGAACTATTTGAACTTCCCTAAACTATTTAAACTTTCCTGACCTATTTGAACATCCTTGCACTGTTTGAACATAATGAACCTGCTTGAACTGAATGAACTGTTTGAACTTCCTTGAACTGTTTGAACTTCCTTGAACTGTTTGAACAATATATGACATATCACTTGCACAACACTTAAGTGAACGTTAGCCCAAAAATGTCTTAGACTTAGGACCTGCAGTAACTAAATGAACACTACGAACTCTGTTCAAGATGGTTCAAGGGGTTCAAGAGGCTCAACAGACCATTGAACCTTAATGTTAAGGATCTAAAAGAAAAATGATTTGCAAGGTGACACACTCTTGTTATGAGGGACGAATGACAAGGTAACACATCCAACCCATCATTTTAGGGTTTGTAACAATATATAGTATCCTTTCCTCAGTCTGTGTGCCAAAATTAGGGTTCTCGATGCTAAACTAAGGTTTTTGACCTATTAGGTGGAAAAGTTGCTTGACAACTTTGAAAAGTTGTCATGCAACTTTTTGCAACTTTTGAGCAACTTTTGCATTGTTGCTTTTCTTGACTCCTAGGCCTACATTGGGCTATCCTATGGACACCACCATGCTAAAAGGACCCCAAACTCATCAATGGCACACATACCCTCTCCTCCACAATAAACCTCAACCAAGACTTGAGAACCTAGGACCTAAACTAGGACCTAAATAAGACCAATGAGCTCATGGCTATTATTACATTTAAAATGGCTTCTTAAAGAAGCAAAGCACTAACAAAAACCAAAAGGAGGAATACCTTAGACGGGTGCTCTTGCACCACCTTGGGAAGTTGTGCTTTTCAATATAGCTCCATAAATTGCACCAAGAGTCCCATTGGTGTGTGGATCTTTTGGAAACTGAAATTTTACATTTCTTTACCCCACATTTCCTGCACACAATATTTAATAGCCTAAATCCAGAAAATTGGCTGATTTTTTCAATTTTTGATCCCTCTTGAATCTAAAATACCTCCAAAATTCAACATTTCAAATTTCAACAAAAAACTTAAAATTAAGAGGTTAATTATAGTCTGCCCTGATTTTAAAATTCTGATTTTAAAATTAAAAGGTATTCCTTTGGCCCTAATTTTAAAATTCCAATTTCCTTTCATTTTTGGAAATTGTTTTATCGTCTTCTTCCAACAAAGTTCAAATTGTTTAATCAAGATTTTTCTTAAAATTTGCATTACTCAATTTTGTAAGCTTTGTTCCTATACTTCAAAATTCAAAATTCAAAATTCAAAATTTAAATTTTCCCTCTAGTGCATGAGTTTTACCACTATTAGTCCTACCTTTCCTATCCCTATTAGGAGAAGCATTAGAATTAAGGCCTCCAAAGGTTTAATTACTGAGGAGATGGATCCTAATCTGGGTGACTTCTTTAATGAGGATCATGCTAATTGTTTCCATCTTAATCATGTGCCTATTCACCCCATTCATGAATCCCATGATGAAGAAGAAGCTTTAACTAGGGTCTCTATAGAACAACTTTCCACATTGGACAATCAATTTGATAACTTTCAACAATGGATGTCCCAAGAATACCCTAATAGCGAAGCTCTTCCATTAATTGAAGGCCTTAAGCACATGATTCAAAGTGATAATAATGGAATTGATATATTGTGTGGCATTGCACATATTGTTGATTCTAATGTCATTCCTAACAAGAGTTGTGCCGAAACCCTAGGTTATTCACAACCTTCAACACAAGTCAATCCTTCTATTCCTTTGACTACTCTTATGACTAGTATTTGTACTTTTACCTCCAACATCATGGCTACTTCAAGTCAAAGTGTCATTCCTACAACCATTGGTCATGGGGGAAATCTCTTTTCTTCATTTAATCCTCCATCTTTACCTATGTCTTCCATAAGTATTCCTATTATTCCTCAACAAATCAATGTGACACAAGGGGGTAATTCCTTCAACAACTTTGTTCCTCCTTTAAGCATCCCTTTTCCTACCCAATCATCACCTATGCCTACTTATCATAATGTCCCACCACCTTCTTCTTAGTCCATGCCTTCTTTCAATAACATCACACCACCTTCTTAATCAATAATGGCTAACATCAATTCTTCTACCGAAGCTACAATTAACAATCCTTTTCAAACCGTGTCTTCCTTACAACAACAAATTGCTTCTATGAGTCAATCCAAGTTTAGTGTGCCCACCTTTGATGTTGCGATCCCACTTTCTCTTGATATTGTTAAAGCCCTACCACCTAAACATGTTGAGGTCCCTCAATTAGAACTCTATAATAGAAAAGGTGATCCTCTTATGCATGTCAAAATATTTCAAACCTTGTGTACCAATTTTGCCTATGATCAAAGATTGCTTGCAAAATTGTTTACAAGAACACTAAGAGATAAGGCTTTACAATGGTATTGATCTTTTCCTTCTTATTCTATCACTTCCTTTCAACAACTGGCAAATGCTTTCATCCAACAATTTCAAAACAACATTGGTCCTAAAATCACTTTGACTGATTTAATGCATTGTAAACAAGGTGTTAAAGAAAAAGTAATAGATTTCATTGGTAGATATAAGAATTTGTGTGCTCAAATTTCTTTTCATGTACATGATAATGATATTCAATGAATTTTCATTTCTAATTTGTAAAAAGATATTAGGGAAAAGCTTCTTTTGTCTGAGTTTACTTCCTTTCCACAGTTGTGCGCAATAATCCATAATTATCAATTGGTTGTGAGTTAAATGGAGCAATCCACTCCTATGGATCTGAGTGATAAGGGGGAGAGTGTTCAACAACTGTTTGTGAAGTTCAAACCAACAAAAAACTTCATCAAGTTCAATGATACAATCAACAATAACAATGTGAATGCTACAACAAGTGTGCCTTCTCTTTCTAATTTTTTCCAAAGAGAAAGATAGTTTACTCATTTGAATGAATCTTTACATAGTATTATGTCTCAATTGTTTCACATAAATGTTATCAAACTTCCTCCTATAAAACCAGTTGATCCTTCTAAACTTGCATCCCCTTATTTTGATAACAATTCATTTGTCAACTTCATCGTCAGCTTGGTCATGATACTGAGAAATGTTTCACATTGAAGAATAAGATTCAAGACTTGACTGATAATAATACTATATTTGTGGTAGGTTTGAATGATAAAGGGAATAAATCAGTAGCTCCTCCTAATCAAAATCTTAATATTTTCACTGATCCCTTGCCTTCTCATACCTCTAACGTTATTGAGATTGTGCCTATTTCTTTTTCTTCTGAATAATTCACCTCTATGGCTCCGAACTTGGTTAATATGGTAGAAAAACAAGATACGCCTAAGGATCCTTGTATTACATTTGACCCTAATGATACCATTAGAGCACTCGATGGCCCTTTATACATAGTTGTGAAGGTTAAGGATATCTCTTCCCGTGGTGCCCTTATTGATCCCTCTTGCATGGTTAATGTCATAACTGAAGAGTATCTTTTCACTTTATGATTGCATAAACCAATATATGATGCTTTTAATGTGGTTGTGAAGTTATTTGATGTCTTGTCTTTTCCTACCATTGGCTCTATCACCCTTCATGTTGAAGCTCATACCAAATCCATGAATGTTGACTTTGTTATCATACCCTCTTCTAAGCAATTCCATGTGAAGTTTGGCTATCCTTGGCTATCTTCCATGAAGGCTATTTCTTCTCCAATCCACAAGTGTCTGAAATTTCCTCACCATGGAGAAATCATAACCGTGAACCATAGCTTATTTTGTCCATCTGAAAGAAGCCCCGGTGTTCCTATTGATTTCTTTTGGCCTAAACAATTTTAATCTCTTCCATCAAGGAGTGATTATCTTTTTCAATCTTATCAAAAATGGAAGAAAGATATGATCTTATATTTATGTTAACCTAGATCCCCAACACTTGAAATTCCTATTATTCTTGAAGATGAGGTTCTTCTCCTCACAGATAGAACTAATCTCCCTCCTAAGGAAGATCGTCAACCTATTCCTATGGATGTGACTATACCTTCTCCTAAGAAGAACAAAAATATTCCTCCTAAGGTTAGACCTATACCTCCTCCTCATAATGGACCTGGTCTTCTTCCTATGCCTACCATTCCTCCTTTTATGGCGTAGTTCCACCTCCTTCCTCTTATCAAGAGAAGAGGCCTTCTTATCCTCTTGTTCAACCAAAAAGACCTTAACCTAAACCTTCAACTATCAAGGAGAGAAACATTCCTACTTTTTCAAGTGTTCCTCCTCCTTCTCAACCTTCCACTAAGACTCACGGAAATCATTGTGTGAGAGAACGCCAACGAAGATGTTGTGTTTGAGCTCGTGAAGTTTTCCCTCAAAATACTCAATCTCCTCAAACTCAGACAATTGACATGATTCCATTTTCTCCTAAGCAAGATGTTCAACCTACATCTCCGAATCATAAGTTGCATAAAACATGTGATGGTTTTACTCCTATTTGTGTTCTTGCTCCTCTTTCTCTAAACTTTGATGAATAAATGGGTGAAAATATTATTCATGATGATAATACAACTCCTAATTCTTCTGATAGTGAGTATGAATATGTTGATGTGGACAAGCATTTATCAACTGAATTTTCACAAACCCTAATCCTAGCTCCTAGAATTGAACAAAGTGACTTACAACATGAGCATAGTCCTTGTTTGGATCTTATGATAGCTCCATCTACTATGATCAATGTCTCTCCTCTGGCATGTTGCTCGCCTTCCCAAAATATTGATCAACAAGATCAGGAGGCGGATGTCGTGCTAGATTATTAATATTAGCACTGTAGATCTTCTCTCTATCTCCTTTCTTGCTCTTTTGTGACCATTCTTGTATGTGTATCCCTGTTCTTCTATTGTTCCCTAAATGTCTACTTGGGGACGATGCACAACATTGAGATCTTTTCTTGGTCCCTTTCATGTTGACTCAAAAGACATCTTCTCTTCCCTTTCTTCTGAGGTAGTGTCTTTCTTTGGGGAATGATGATTATTATATGCACATATACATACATGATATACATGAGTTATCATACAACATACTAACCCCGAGGAAAGTGAAACTACCTCGTACCTCATGTTTTGTGTTCATTATCCTTGGTTTTATTCCTCGATTGGGGACTAAATACTTGCGATAACATGCTTCCTCTCTTCTCTCTTGGGTGTATCCTACCTTAAAGCAATTGCTCGCGATAAGGCATGTGGGATCGCTTTAACATGGGGGAATAGACTCCACTCATATTTTCTTTCTTGATACTAAGAATTACTTAGTGAACTTTGTTTTGCTTTGTAATCTTTAGTATCCTTGCTTTCATGACTCATAGTGAGGGGAACTTTTCTACTTGCAGTCATGGTTCTTTCCTTCTTGATATTCCCTTTTACTTTGTCAATTGAAGTTGTAAGACCCTAAGTCCACTAGGGGCTTGGCACATCTTGCCTCCTTGACGTGGTAAAAGTCTTTCAATATCTTATTTCCTTGTACTTTACCGACAGTATTGGTGTACGCTCATACTCCCGCTAAAGTGGGGGCTAAATGTAGTATCATTAAATTGTGACCCTAGAAAATTTAGACTACATTAGGGTCCTCACGCATACGAGATCGAATCCTCTAGCCTGACCAAAGACTGAAGACTGCTCAACCATTGAAATCTGCTTCTTCCTTCGCCTTCTCACCACCTTGTCTACACTCTTCCCTAGAGAAAGGGGTAAGACAAGGGCATGGCACCCCTATCCCCCCTAGGATAGGGGGATGGCACCCTTGTCCTCCTAGGATAGTGGAGTGGCACCCTTGTCCCTTGCCTATTTTGGGGCAGGACCTTTCCTAAGCATGCATTGTAGGTTGTGCAGTGAGTAGGAAACTTCCCCGATGTCGGTATGTGATGAAAATCAGTTTCATTAACCCTAATTGACATGTATTTATGTTGCATTTTCCCTCTCTTTTGCATAAGTTGGGTCAAGCGATAAGACAGATACATGAGATCACGCATTCAAGCATTCCTTTGCATCATTGAAAATTCTCAAGTCTCCCTTCAAGCCTAAGTGTTGCATTCAAGTCAAGGATTCAACCATTGAAGAGGAGATTGATTCCAACATTCCACAGAAGAATTTCCATCAACATTACTATCACAACCTTCCTTGAGGTGATTTACAATCCAATCTTTCATTTACATCTACTTGCAAGTACTTTCTTTCATTACTTGGTTAATTCCAAAACTGGGGTTTGACCTAAAGGCAAACCCCCAATCCCAACCCATTTTCCTCTCTTTTCTGTGTGTAGGTTGTAGGTGCACAGTTGTACTTTCAGATTCAGGCTCCATTTGCAAAGGCAGAACAACCCTTTTCATTTCATGGATTTTTCGGAGGACTGTGTACATTCCTGCCATGATTCGAGAAACTTTTCCTTAAATTCATTGGGCGACTTCATCTTGACATATTACTACTAGATCCAAGTGCACAACTTTATCCCATACTCCGATCTCAAGTTATAATTAGTTCTCACTTTTGCAATACATAATTCAATCAATTCCTTTCCATTTCAAATAGGAAGAGGGGGATTAGCTTATCATTCCCATTTCACTTAGAATTCTATCTTCTTCTTTGAAGGTTGAATCTAGTGAATTCTCCTCTCCTCTTCCAATGTAATTAGGTGAAAAGTGTTTGAAGGAAAATCTGTAGTGAAACTCTCATCTCTCCTTGGAGGGAAAGGGTAGTTTTCCTCTTGATCTCTCATTCACACATGTTTCACCCACCAATACACATTGGCCACATTACATGATCACATATATAATTGTAATTGCGCATTAGAATGTAATAAATTGAAGAATCAAGTTGCGAGACTGTGCATAGAAGATAGATATTAAGATTCAAGGTCCCAGTTGTAACCTATTTTGTATGTTCTACTAGGCCTATGAGCCCATTATGTTGTAACCAGTTTGTAACCTATTGGTTGTAATCGATTTTCATGACATAAAACAATCTATTCTACATTGCCTGCATCATATCTTTGTGTTTCCATTGTGTTACTCTTGTTGACCGGTCCGGATTGATCTCTTTGAGGTCCCTCCCCACCGGTGAATGCTTCAAGTTGTATCAGAGCAAAGTTTCATTCCAGAGGTTGCATGTCCTAAAATTTTTGTTGTATGGTGGCGGATTGTGGATCTGACTTGCAGCTTCAAAGGAATAGTGTGGACAATGGCGCAAAGAGGAGCTAGGAATGGTGGAGCGCGTGGGAATGAAGTCCCTTCTATGATGGAGATATTGCAAGGTATAGAAGCCCAATTGGAAGTTGTGGAGACAACCCAGAGAAGAGGCCGACATATTGAAGATGTAAGTGAAGATGAAGGAGAAGAAGCCCTGTTAGAACAAGCAAAAACACTGGTGGTTAATCCGGATGAGGAAAGGTTTTTGAGGGTTTTGAGTAGGGTAAATACTTAACCTCATTTTACCCCATCAGAATATGATGGGAAGTTAGATACAGATGAATTGAAGGATTGGATCTCAAAGATGGAGAAGTATTTCGATTATGAAAGCACTGCAGAAGAAAGGAAGGTGAAATATGCATGTACCTAGTTGAAAGGTCATGCATCTCTTTGGTGGGAGAATTTGCAAGTTGATAGATAGAGAAGAGGAAAAGAGAAGATTAAGACATGGGATCAGATGATTGCTAAGTTGAAATCAAAGTTTATGCCAGCTGATTATCAAGTGAATTTGTTTTGAAAGTTGCAGAATTTGAGATAGAAGGAAACTAGTGTGAAGGAGTACATCAAATCATTCTACAAGTTGAATATCAGATCCAGGCATGTTGATGATGAAGCTGAACAAGTTTTAAGATATTTAAATGGATTTTGGATGTCTATACAAGATGAACTCAGTTTGATCAAATTGGAGATTGTTTAAGAGGCATACCAGTATGCCCTAAAGGCAGAGGAGAAATTAAACAAAAGACATGAGCAGAGGCAGAGAGGTGGATGTGTAAGGTTTACCAGAGGAAGATTTCAAGGAGGAAGAGGATATACCAAAAGTAGAGGAACCTGTACATATTAGAACAAGGACAAGGAAGTGAAAAAAGAAGGTAATTCATACCAAAAGGATGATAAAAATTTCTATCAGAGGAGAGAACCAAATGTCTGCCAGAATGAGAATTTTGGAAGACAAGACAAGAGAACATTTAGAGGAACTTTCTCTAAGTGTGGAGGAGAAGGAAATCATGCATTTGAGTGTAAGAAGACAAAACATACCAGAAGAGAAGCAGTGGTGGAAGAAAACCCCACCGAATCAGACAATAAACCAAAAGATGGAGAACTGTTGGTGATGAGGAGAGCTTTGTGTCATACCGGAGGAGATGAAGAGCCCTTCCAGAGGAAGAATTTGTTCAAGACCAGATGTAAGGTATCTGGTAAGTGTTGTATAGTTATTATTGATAGTGGTAGTTTAGATAACCTTGTTTTAGAAGAATTGGTGAATAAGTTGAATTTGGAGAGATTTAAACACTCTAAGTCTTATCAGATAGCATGGATTCAGGATGAACATAATTTGTTAGTAAGTGAGCAATGATGGACTTGAAAGGCAATGAGAGGGGGGTGAATCAGTGACACCAAAAACCAAACTACTTTTAAACACTAACTAGTAGATGAACTTAATAAAGCTCTTAAACACAATGCATGCAATCCAAAATGATATAACATCCATAGAAAGTAAAGCATCCACCATAATGAAAGGAAAATACAGTGCAAAAATGTCTTCCTAACGTCAATTCAATAGGGGATTAGGCAAGTATACCTTTTAAAATTATTTTGCAAACACATTAAGATGACATAGATAAATGAATCAAGTATCCAAACACACAGAGAAAAGACACCAATATTTATGTGGGAGAACCCTTACGGGAAAAAACCCACCACCCAATTGCAAGACTACTTTATTGACAGTAAAAGGATTACAATAAAGTTAAATTCTTAATAGAGAAGTTATTCATTCTCAGTCTACATGGTTCAAAACTCTGCTATAACATCATACAAAACATACAAGACTACAGACATACCAAAACTGCAACAGCGTAGCCTCTCTGCATCCCTTCATAGTCACTCCGTTCTGCTCTAATCAGTACAAACCTATTGGTTCACTATGCTCTGCTCAACAGTCTTTCAACCTCAGTCACATATCAGTTACATTTCTGGCAACAAATATATCAACCAAGATTACAATGTATCGGTTAAGCATAATGGAATCCAACGGTCTTCCATCCATCCAACTATGTTTCAATTTTCTCTGGCCACTCTAATAGTTAGTCACTCCAACCACCAAGAAGTCTAACCATCGAGTGACTGCCAGTTGGTTCATGAACTCATGGGAACCAAATATCCCACATTCATCCAAAAGTCAGGTCGGTTCATATTCATATTCACCGACAATCTCATCCTTAGTGTCCAAGTGTTTACCTTTTTGGATCTTGGTAAGATCTCACATTTGCAGTCGGTCTCTACTCCATTGGCCATCGGTATAGCTTTCAACCGATAGAGTCGATCACCCGATGATACCAAATCGCCGAAGGAGACTCCATCTGGTCATCAACATAACCTTCGGGCTGTCTCCCCGATCCCCAATCACTCTGAGGATGTCTACACCAAACCATCGGGTCTTCGGCCAAACAATGAACAAGTAATCCCGATCCCCTGATACAACAGTAGATGGCTCCACTAATACGCTCCAAAATGGGTCGGTTCCATCGACTCTTTGGGATAACCTACACTGCGATGTTACCCCGATATATATTATTATCTTGATAACCTAAGGTGGTCTCATCGGGTCATCGACTCACACCCAAAACTGTTATCCCGATAAGCAAAGTACTCGGAGACAAAACAGAGTAGACTCATTGGGACTTTGGCGTAGCCTTCATCATGTTGACCCAATTGCCGATATCAACCCAATCACCAAAGGTGACTTCATCGGGTATCGGTGTAACCCCAGACCGGAACCTCCGATAGCTGATGACAACCCAAAGTGCCTAAGATAGGTCCATTGGATCATCGGTACAACTCTGATAGAGTCTTCCCAAAACCCAAAGTTATCTCAATGATCGAATTCAACTTTGTTGGGTCATCGAGATGACTTCAAACCTGCTATGCCAATATGCGAATAAGTCACACCGATCAGAAAGTGTTCAACAACAAAGAAGGTAACAAGGTAACACTTTGCTGCTCCATTGGTGTAGGCTACTCTGATCAAGCCAAACATGGTCAGGAGAATTCAAGGCATATTCCCAACAATCTCCCAATTGCCAAGGAATCCACTGGAACTGTTTATCATGCCGAACACATACCAACACCACTAAGAAGCATGGACTCAAAAGCCCATCAATGTTGATATACCATTCGATCATAAACCATCAGGAAATACAGTTTACCTTGTGCACCACTGAGATACTTATAGAGTAGTAACATCTCATTCATGGACATACCTCCCTTCTACCATGCCACTACCATAGAAGCTATCCATTGAGAAAAAACCATAACTGTGACTTCCATAACACAAACCTCATGATCCCAAGCCTACTCAAATGTGCTAGCATTAGTCACAAACATAGCTAAAATAGAACCCACAACAAGTTCTAGTACGTCCAACTATACATACCTCCAAGGTATAACTAGATGAATTTCAAATCATCAACATATACAACCTGTTACTCACAGTTTCAAACTTCAAGTGCAATAATAGTTATATGCCCACCAAGAAGCTCCCACTACATAGGTAATGTCAAAATTGAAAAAGATCCCTTTTTTGAAAATTATGTAGAAGTAAATAAAACCTTTGTACCAAGAGCATTCACAATACTACCTGTAAACAAAGAACCTGTAAGCAAGTCTTCACAACACCCTGTATCATACCCTTTCTTCACTTGTAAATGCTAACTATGTTATCATAGATGAATGCCTTTCAGTTGAACCTATTACTCATTCCAACTCAGTACCATCTACATTTCCATGTTTCCAAGAGCACATGTAGCTGACCAGCCCATGTCAAAACTTCAAATGCAAAACTACATTATCATGAAGTACCAAGAAAAAGATCAGTGTACTCTAAACACAAAAAATAGAACCAAAATCATTGTCAAAATTCCAAGTGTAGAATCAGGAACTTAAACATGATAGCCATGATCTAAAACATCTCATCCAAAGAGATTTCATGCTTCGTATGAACATAAACACATTATATCAAAACTCTAAATGCATCTCAAGAGTATATTCTAACATAAAAACTTCCTAACTAAGGATTACAACATCTCTACCAAAGACCCCTTATGAGTCCTCAAGATATTAACATCTTCAATCACATGAAGAACATTCACCAATACATGATGAATCTACATCACTGCCAAAGACCCAAGGTACCCAGTCTTAATGGCATCGTGATTGAACTAGACACCGACATATGTTTGAATTCCCAAAGCAGCTTAGTAGGCATCTCTATGCTCATTCTTAGAGGACCCAAAATCTGAAGAACTCTTATTCTTCTTCTTCTCTCTGCAACCCTTACGAATATGACCAGTCTACCCATAATTCTAGCACTTCACTTTGGACTTCTTTCCAGGAGTCTTAGAACTTTCCTCTGACTTGGATTTAAACTTCTTGTTCTCTTTCTTTCCTCTAACAATGAGAGAATCATTGACCATCTCAGAAGATCTTCTCTGTGTTTCTTCTGATAGCAACGAAGCAACCACACCTTCCATAGTGAGCTTGGTCATTATACTCCCAATGGTCATTACTAGATGATCCCATGAGTCAGGCAAAGAACATAACAAAAGAATACATCGATCCTCATCATCAATATAGACTCCTACAAAGGTTAGCTAAGCAACGATCATATTGAAAACATTCAAATGATTTGCAATAGATGTACCCTCATCCATCTTCAGGGAATATAACTTCTTCCTCAGGAACAACTTGATTACCAAAGACTTTCCTTGATAAATGTCTCCAAGCTTCTTCCACAGAAGATTAGTAGTCTTCTTCTTGATGAATAATGATGAATAGTAAATACTCAATAGATACTGAGAGGGGGGGGGGTGAATCAATATACACAAAAAATTCTTTAACAACTTAAACTGCAAAGACTACACTAACTGGTAAACAACACTACCAATCTAAATCAGGGCACTACTGGTAAAACACAACAAGACTATGAAAGACATAAAATGGTAACACTTATATCTTCACACAACCTAATATCTCATTTCTGCTTCACCCATATTCTTAAACAAGTAATACATCATCAGAAATATAATGACCACTGGATCAGCATGCATTACTGCTTGACAGAAAACACTAAAGCATCACACATAACACACTGATTTTTCACGTGGAAACCCAACTGAGAAAAACCATGGTGGGGATGAATACCCACAAGTTGTTCTTGAACTCTTCTAAAGTCCACTCTGTTAGGAGCCTAGTCCGGTTAAAGACTTTACAACAGGTTCTGCTAGGAACCAATCTTGCTAGGGATCACCCAGTTAAGGGATGGCTAAATACCTGGTTAAAGGGTAGAACCCTGTTAAAGGTTACCTCACAAGAGGATTTGAAGAACTCAATGATTTTGAGTCACCCTGTTAAAGGATTTACAGAAATCCTATTAAAGCTACCCAGTAAAGGGATTTTCCAACTGCTGAAATGGTTAGAAGTCAACAGGTAATACACTGATCTGATAACAACACTTAATGCTAAGGCAGATCCACTTTAGTTCCTTTACATCTACAATCACATTGTGCAGATCTCTACTCACAACAGTAGTCTGGAAAGAATCAAGTATCTCTTCACTTGGATACACACATAACATTTGTCAACAATCTCAAATGAGAATCATCATCGACCTTATAGACAATAGCTAGGTCAGTATCCAAAACCTAAAAACCCTAAGCATCTAGGTTATCAATATAGTCGGTCCAATCTTGACCATTTAATCACATTGCATAGAGTAAAACAATCTTGAACAGATCTTAAGACGTTCTCCATCACCCATTCTTCACTGCTTCTGGAAGCTGATAACCCATCACACGCTCTCCACCATTTACAAAGATTTTGCATATTCTCGAGGTGGATAGAATCAATCTTCTTCATGTAGGATCCTCAAGAAGATTCTTCGCATGCACAAGGCTGACGTGGCAACACGATCTCATCTTCATTTCAATGCTAACTCATCACAAGATGTCATCATTCAAACCACATAGACTTGGAATGAATCAACTAGAAACCCCGATACAAACTCTCCATATACTAGCTCACATACCGGTTCACTTTCTGCATATACCGGTTCATTCCATCATACTGGTTCACACTTCATCATACCAGTTCACTTGCCAAATTGCTTACTTTAATATAATGGTTCATACTTCAACATATTGACATCAATGACAACATACAAAACTATCATGTCATCATATTCTGCACATATGCCAACACTCCTCATGGACATTCAACAGAACAGAGTCTGCCAAATAGAGTTGGATTAACCTTCTAGCTTTTCTATTTGTAAGATCCCAGTCTTCTTGCTTCATACCTGAAGGCTTAGAAGTTGTAGTCACAACACCCTAGAGATCCCTATCAACCAGCAAGTCTTCCATCTTGAGTTTCCACAACTCAAAACTCGCACCATTGAATTTCTCGATCTCCACTCGTCCAAAAAAGTTTGCCATCTCAATCTGCAAACAAAATACTCTGCTAGACTCCCATTGAAAACATAATTGACACCAAACAGCCCTACCCGACAAGGATAACACAACGAAATGGCTCTGATACCATTTGAAAGGAAAAAACAATGCGAAAACGTCTTCCTAACGTCAATTCAATAGGGGATTAGGCAAGTATACCTTTTAAAATTCTTTTGCAAACACATTAAGATGACACAAATAGATGATTCAAGCATCCAAACACACAAAGAAAATACACCAAGATTTATGTGGGAAAACCCTTACGGGAAAAAACCCACCACCCAACTGCAAGACTACTTTATTCATAGTAAAAGGATTACAATAAAGTTACAATCTTAACAGAGAAGGTATTCATTCTTAGTCTACATGATTTGGAACTCTTCTATAACATCATATAGAATGTACAAGACTACAGACATGCCAAAACTACAACAACGTAGCCTCTCTGCATCCCTTCGTAGTCACTCCATTTTGCTCTGATCAACACAGACCTATTGGTTCACTCTGCTCTGCTCAACAGTCATTCAACCTCAGTCACATATTGGTTACATTTCTGGCAACAAATATATCAGCCAAGATTACAATGTATCGGTTAAGCATAACTGTTATGGAATCCAATAGTCTTCCATCCATCCAACTACATTTCGGTTGCCTCTGGCCACTCTAACAGTTAGTCGCTCCAACCACCAGGAAGTCTAACCATCGAGTGAATTCTAGTCGGTTCATAAACTCGTGGGAACCAAATATCCCAAATTCATCCAAAAGTCAGGTTGGTTCATATTCATATACACCAACAGTCTCATCCTTAGTGTCTGAGTGTTTACCTTTTTGGATCTCAGTTCAATCTCACATCCGTAGTCGGTCTTCGCTCCATTGGCCATCGGTATAGCTTTCAACTAGTAGAGTCGATCGCCCGATGATACCTGATTGCTGAAGGTGACTCCATCGGGTCATCGACACAACCTTCCTATTGTCTCCCCGATCCCCGATCATTCTGAGGATGTTTACACCAAACCATCAGGTCTTCGGCCAAACAATGAATAAGTAATCCTGATCCCCCGATACAACAGTAGATGGCTCCACTAATACGCTCCAAAACAGGTCAGCACCATCAGCTCTTCAGGATAACCTACATTGCAGTGTTACCCCGATCTCCATTGTTATCCTGATAACCTAAGGTGGTCTCATCAGGTCATCATCTCACGCCCAAAACTGCTATCTTGATAAGCGAAGCACTCTGAGACAAAATAGAGTGGACTCATCAAGACTTTAGTGTAGCCTTCATCATGTTGACCTGATTGCCGATATCAACCCAATCGTCGAAGGCAATTTCATCAGGTATCAGTGTAACTCTAGACCGGAACCTCTGATAGCTGATGACAACTCGAAGTGCCTAAGGTAGGTCCATTGAATCATTGACACAACTCTAATACAGTCTTCCCAAAATTTGAAGTTATCTCGATGACCGAATTCGACTTTGTCGGGTCATCGGGATGACTCCAAACCTGCTATGCCGATATGCGAATAAGTCACACCGATCAGAAAGTGTTCAACAACCAAGAAGGTAACAAGGTAACACTCTGCTGCTCCATCGGTGTAGGCTACTCCAATCAACCCAAACATGGTTAGGAGAATTTGAGGCATATTCCCAACACATAACACAAGTGTTTATACGAGGAAAACCCAAATAGGTAAAAACCACAGTGAGATGGAACTCACAAGTTAACTATCTTCAGTAATAGATAATTGATTGGTTAAGGCCTACAAAGTGCCCTGCTAGGAGCTAATCTTGTTAGAGATCCCAAAGCTTGATTAGAAGCTTATACCCTATTAAGAGTAGTACCCTGTTAGGAGTAACCTCATTGGAGGATTTAAGAATCCAAACTAATGGATCACCTTGTTAGAGAATTTATACATTGAATCTTATTAGAGCTTACCCGGTTAAGGGATTTGATTCTATTGTAATGGTTAGAAAATAACAAGAATGGTTTGATCTGTTCTGAGTAGCATATTAATTGCTTGATCAAATCCTTCTATGTACATTCAACATTTCTCTTCAACACACTCTTCATCTTAACACTTATCACTCTTCAACAAAAACTTTCACTCTTCATGCATACCATCATTAACATAACATCTCTCTCAAATGATTCACTAAGATGTCTTTAAATAGACACTGAAATCTTATTTCAATCCAAGGAAATCAAAATACAATTTCCGAGGTTCAGTGTATCTAGACAACTGATCATAACTCATCACAAAAATGACCACCAAGTAGTCAGTGCTGGTAACTCACCACAAAAATAACCAATAACCAGTTGGAACAATCAATACCGGTTTGAATAAAAGATATGAACCGTTGTCCTTGAATCTCTGCTTGATCTCCATCTTGATCTTCATCTTGATGTCGACTTAGTATAACCATAGGTTGTCTCTTATATACATACCAGATGACACAAAGTATCGGTTAGGGATTAACCTCTAACATACTAGTTAACAGTGTAAACAATTGAAGTTACACCGGTAGTCAATATAATCATGTGTGTGTGAGAGAGTGTTTCATCAATGACAACAAGTGATGAATACATTACAATCATCATCAAGCCAACAATCTCCCCCTTTGGCATTGATGGCAACACTTAGAAATTTTTTTAGTAATACCGCTAATTGTGCATACACAACAAATTTACACATATACTCATACTCCCCCTTAATGCATGCATAAAAACAAAATTTTCAAAAACACACATACACATACATATTTCTACTCCCCTTTGACAACAATGCCAACTTGAAAACATAATATATATATATATATATATATATATATATATATATATATATATAGAAAACTTTTATCAAAGTGTTCAACATATATAACAATAACTTAAAAAAAGTTCATGCATTAGCTAATCTCATAAAAAATAGCATTGAAGCTCTTCTTCATCTGTGACAAAGTGTTTTCCCATGATTATAGTATGTTTGCAGTATACTCGAATGTAGCTGTCAGCTGGGAATGGAATTCTTCCATTGAGTCCAGTGTGCAGGTTTCAAGAGCTGCAAGACTAACTTCTGCATTTGAGTAGGCTCTTTAAAGAATGTCTACTTGTGATGTGAGAAGACTTTTGAGTTCTTTAAGAGATCAAAGTCTCTTTGCCTTCTCATTATCATAGTTGTCCAGTCTGTTATGCAAATCATCTACGGACTTGCTAAAGGCGTGTATGGAATCCTGGTGTGGGACATATGCCTTGCATATCCTTTCCATTTCTTGCCCTATTTCAACTTGACTTTTTGAAATGTCAGAATAAAATAAAGTAACATTGGAGGTAGAAGCAAGATACTTTCCTCCTGTTTCAATAACTTTACTCAATAGACTTTTATTATGAGATAGATCCATTTTGCTACTATAAATATCCTTTGCCAGTTTATCTCCATATTTTTCTTGTGGCTCTTTTCATCATACAGTTGAGTAGCATCTTCTAGTGACTTGATTTGATCAGATGCATCTACAACTAAATGACCAAGTTTGCTAATGGGTGTAGAAAGATGTTCTATAGATGTTTCCGGTAGCAGACCAAACAAAATTTCTACTGTAGTCTGAATTGTCTCTACTTCAACCCTTTGCTCCTTCAGTCTCTTCTTATGTGCTCTAGATTGCATAATATTAGCAATCTTCATCATTTCTGATGCGCTCAAATTGTTCATATCGATTGGTCCTGAGATGCTTAGAGAATCATCATCATCATCTTCAAGTTGTTTCTGCTTTGTTGGTTCAAGGGATACAACCTTAATGACAACTTTCTCTATATTCTTCTTTGTTTCTTGTTGTGTGACAATAGTTTCAGTAGGCTCCTTATGAATTTCTTGAAGGACGGGTGGAGATTGGGGTTTCTCCAGTAGTTCTATTGCTGGTGGATTGTCCACTTTTGGTTGAGTAGCCGGTTGCTTAACTAGTGTAACTTGTACATTAGTGATTGTTGGGGGCTCCATATCTGGTGTAGTGTTGTCTCCAGATAGGTCCATTATGTCCTGAACATCATCAACAACATGAATAATGGAATCATCCTTCTCCTTAAGAGGATAGACCTCATTAGGTTGAATAATCTCCTCTTCATCTATTTCCGGTCTATTAACATCATTAGCTATCTCTTCTGTATCCTTATTTTTAGAAGAACGTATGAGTTCTTCCATCTTTTTCATTCCACATGCTATCTAATGTGTCTCAATTTCAACAATTTCCCTTTTACCATTAAGAAGATTCAGTCTTCTTGCTTTAAAAGCAAAATGTGCTTTGTACTAATCAACTAAAGCACTAATTCCATCCGTAGATAAATTGGGAAAATATTGTACAAATATTTCATCAATAATTTCTTTTTCCAATTGTATAGCATCCTCTCATTTATCTAAAAGAATATTATACAAAGAGATTGAAATAACCTTTTATAGATCATGTGGAAATCTATTGTAATGACACAAATGAGTGATTACCTATTGAATCACTTTCTCTTTCTCATCTTCAGTGAAGGAATCAAAATATTCTTTGACATTGTCAAACCTATTCCTCCCTAGTGTCTTCATTGTTCTTTCAAAATGGGTATTCGGTTTGTAAGAAGCTATATCAATAGGTGTAGTTTCCTTTGGCACTACCTTTACCTTCTTGGATATTCTGTCGGTTGCTTTTTCTTTCTTTGGTTCTTCATCAGAATCTGTTCCCTCAGACTCTCGTTGCAAAATCAATTTCATGCCTCTCTTCTTTGTATATAATTTGGGTTCTAGTTGCTTTTTGGTTAGGACACTCCTAGTAACCCTAGTACTCTTTGTTGCTGGAGATGCTTCATTAGACTTTTTATTCTTTCCTTTTGTACTTTTAACAGGTGTAGTACTGGTTTGTTCAAGTGCCTCTTGGACTGCCACAATGTCCATTTTTGCCTGCTTCTTGTCTATAGGTGATTCTAATAGGGTATTAGCATAGCCAACCAGTAGATCATAGTTAACCTCATAACTCATGTCTTCCATTTCTTCTTCTCTTGGTTCAATTGCTTGCATTAAGCAAAAGTCAGTGGTAACAGTGAAGATTATGTTCTTCTCAAAGTGTTTTACCACATCTTTTGGCAGCCTCATTCTCATACTCATCTTCTTTTGGAACTCATTAAAATACCTATTTAGGGTAACATTGAAAGTATTCTTTACAACCTTGATGTTCTTCTTGATTTGAGTCGAGACTGGTGAGTCCTTTGACCACTCAATGTCTCTAATCCTTGGTAAAAAATTCTGAAAGTAAAAGAATAGACCGACTAATAGCTGACCATACTTGAATTTTAGATTTCTATCCTTCTTGATAGATTGCAAATTCAAAAACAATTGTCTCCTGATAGCTTCACAGAGATCATAGTCTGCATTATCAACAATCATTCTATGAGCTGTGTGAATTGCTGCAGATGGAATGTTGTTAAGTCTACTGGAGCAAAATACTCGGTAGGCTATCACCATTGCTGCTAGTTTTACTAGAGGGTCCTTAATGTTGTTGACAGAAAAGGCATGCCTATCAGATGTAGAACTAGTTAATTTGAAGACAGTATCCTTTAGAATTTTCCTTAGCTCAGGTACTTCACCGGTTGAGAAATAGCCAGTCACAGCCTGAATGGCTTCCTTTGTAATTATGTGAGTCCTTTCTAAGCACATGTTTTCTCCATGAACTCTACTCAAAATTATTCTAATATGTGCTTCTTCAAAATCATCAAGAAAATAAGAGGCACTATGAAAACCCTTTTCGAAAATCCTAGCATACTGTGTCTTAATCTTGCCATTCTTATCACAAAGTGATTTCAACTGTGTGTAGATGTATAAAGACCCTAAGTCTTCTAACTTGCAGTCAATATAATTGGAGAAATTACCCTTGACCAAAACTCTTCTCAGAACTTGCGATAATGCATTATATGACACAATCTTATTTGCCTTTTGAGCTTCCACAGGCTCAGAAGTGATCATCAACCTCTCTACAGACTTTGAAGTAGATGCCATTTTATATGAACAAGATTCGAAGTGGTATGCTCAAAGAAATACCTTGTTTAACGCACGTTGCCCTATTTACCAGCTGAAATGCCCAAGTGCACACCAGTTTGACCTTCTGCAACCTTCAATTCAACTTAATTTCACAATTCATGAAACAATTCAGCAATTTATAGCAAAACAATCTTACTCAGCTCAGCAAGCACTCCAAATTTCTTTCTCGAATGCGTTAGGGTAAAAATGAAAAAGTAAAAAATCACTTTTATCCTTTTAACTACTATAATAAATGCTTGCCCGTTAGGGTTACAAACCCTAATTTCACCGCTCAAGTGGAAAACCGGTTGATAACATGTTGACAAACAATTACCAAAATTTCATGTTTCAAAATTCTTTTGCCATTCATTTTTCACAAGGGAGCCGAAGATTTTTTACCGTTAAGCTCCCCTTAGCCATATTAAAAAGGCTTAAGTCACCAGTGCAGGGTTCTCTTCACTGGGTGAAGGAACAATTTCTTGAAATTTGATTCATTTCCTCTTTGATTTCTTCAACATTAACTTTCTGCTTTCCCTTCTGATCTTTAGAAGGGTTGACCGGTTTACTATTTCTGGATCTACAAAATTTTGCTAAGTGCCCCGATTTGTTACAATGATAATAGGACATACCAAATGATCTCCAAGGTCCTGCATTTCCTCTTCATTTTCTTCTTTTGCATTTCATTGCCACATGACCAAAGTTATTACAGATGGTGCAATTAACATTTGTTACCTTTTCCATCTCAAATGGACTAAACCAATTGTTGTAGGATCTTTGCTAGTTTAGGTTTATCCAGCTATCAAAGTTCCTCATCCGATCACCATTTGGTCTTGGATGCATGTGTGGTATAGGATAGTTTGCTCCATAGCTGCACTCAACAGATCTATGTCCATACATTCCACATGTGAAGCAATGACCTTCAAACTTCTTGGACACATACCTAGCATTAGTATTGTAACTTGCATTTCTATTAGGTTTGTCTCTACAAACATTTTCAGTGTGACCAGGTTTATGGCAAACAAAACAAATAGGTTTAAAGACCTTCTTACCAGTAGGTTTATTGATCTTAGGAGCAGATTTGTTCTTAGGATTGTTTCTCTTTGTACCGAAGGATTCACCCTTTTCAATTGTATGAAAACCAAGCCTAGAGACATCACCCTTCATTATTTGTGATTGAATTTGTTCTTCCAGCATGGTAGAACTCTTGATGAACTTTTCCAATTTCTCATTGGCTTCCATAAGTTGTTTCTTGAGATCTTCATTATGCTTTGACAGGTTCTCTTTCAGAGATGATGCAAGTTCAAGATCTAGCTGTAGGTTCTCCTTTTCTTCTCTTTCAACAATCAAATGCTCATTCATAGTGGCATTTTCCCATTTGATCTTTGTAATCTCTTGGTCTCTTTCCTTGATAAGATCTTCAACAACTCTTTTGGCTTCCAATTCCTGACTCATGCGAATAGTGAGACCTTCTAGCTCTCTCCTCAGATTCAGTTTCTCATCGTTTAACTTTTCAATTTCCTCTACTAAAGCATTAATATTGGCTTCATCTGAAGAACTATTATCAGATATCTCTAATAGTTGATCGGTTAGCTCTCTCCTTTTGACTTGAGAAGCTTTCAATTTGACCCTTAGGTTTTCAAGCTCATGTCTACTAGCTTCTATCTCTCTAGCCATCTCGAAGTATCTCATGTCCCCCATGGTGGTTTGAAGGATCCCTTCTAAGCGGTTAGGCTTCAAAGAAGTTAGACTATGATACCAATTGATGGACTTGAAAAGAACTGAGAGGGGGGGTGAATCAGTGACACCAAAAACCAAACTACTTTTAAACACTAACCAGTAGATGAACTTATCAAAGCTTTTAAACATAATGCATGTAATCCAAAATGATATAACAACTTCCACAGAAAGTAAAGAATCCACCATAACACAAGTGTTTATATGTGGAAAACCCAAATAGGTAAAAACCACGGTGAGATGGAACTGAAAAGTTAACTATCTATAATAATAGATAACTGATCGGTTAAGGTCTACAAAGTGCTCTGCTAGGAGAGAATCTTGTTAGAGATCCCAAAGCTTGATTAGAAGCTTATACCCTGTTAGGAATAACCTCGCTGGAGGATTTAAGAATCCAAACTAATGGATCACCTTGTTAGAGGATTTATACATTGAAGCTTGCTATAGCTTACCCAGTTAAGGGATTTGATTTTGTTGTAATGGTTAGAAAACAACAAGAATGGTTTTATCTATTCTGAGCAGCACAATACTTGCTTGATCAGATCCTTCTAAGTACATTCAACACTTCTCTTTAACGCACTCTTCATCTTAACACTTATCGCTCTTCAACAAAAGCTTTCACTCTTCATGCATACCATCATTAACATAACATCTCTCTCAAATGATTCACTAAGATGTCTTTAAATAGACATTCAAATCTTATGTTGGTCCAAGGAAATCAAAATACAATTTCCTAGGTGCAGTGTATCTAGACAACTGATCATAACTCATCACAAAAATGACTGCCAAGTAGCTGGTGCTAGTAACTCATCACAGAAATAAACAAATACTGGTTGGAACAATCAATACCGGTTTGAATAAAACACATGAACCATTTTCCTTGAATCTTCGCTTGATCTCCATCTTGATCTTCATCTTGATGCTGACTTAGTATAACCATAGGCTATCTCTTATTTACATACCGGTTGACACAAAGTATCGGTTAGGGATTAACCTCTAACATACCAGTTAAAAGTGTAAACAATTGAAGTTACACCGGTAGTCAATATAATCATATGTGTGTGTGAGGGTGTTTCATCAATGACAACAAGTGATGAATACATTACAATCACCATCAAGCCAACAAGCAATGTTTGGTGAAATTGAAAATTGGGAATTATCATGATGAAGTCTTGTATGATATTATGCCTATGGATATTTGTCATCTTTTGTTGGGTAGACCTTGGTAGTTTGATAGATAGGCAGTACATGATGGGAGGAAGAATACATACACTATTGTGGCCAATGGAATGAAGCAAACCCCTTTGGCAAAACCTTTGAAGAATGAAGTCTGTACAAATACTAGAATCTGTTTGGTAGATGGAAGGAAATTCCTGGATGGATTGAGACATGAGAATGTGTGTTTTTCCTTAATTCCTATGAAGACTGAGAATCCAAAGCATGAAGAGGAACAATCAGAAGAGATAAAATATTTGCTAACAGAATATGAAGACATCATTTCAAATAATGTACCTAATGGATTGTCACATGTGAGAAGTATTAGTCATTGCATGGACTTGGTTCTCAGAGCTAGTTTTCCTAACAAAGCTCCACACCGGTTGACACTGGTAGAGAATGAAGAACTGAATAGACAAGTGTAGGATATTTTGAAGAAAGGTTTGATCAGGGAAAGTCTGATCCCTTGTGCAGTACCGATAGTATTAGTACCTAAGAAGAATGGAGAGTAGAAAATGTGTACTAATTCCAGAATGATAAACAAGATCAGAGTGAAATATCAGTTTCCTTTTCCTAGGATGGATGACATAATGGAATATTTGAGTGGAGAAAAATAATTTACAAAGATAGATTTGAAGAGTGGATATCATCATATCAGGATCAGAGAAGGAGATGAGTGGAAGGCAACATTTAAGACAAATGAAGGACTGCATGAATGGTTGGTGATTCCTTTTGGGTTAACTAACGCACCGAGTACTTTCATGAGGTTGATGAATGAGATATTGAAGAAATTATTGGGTAAGTTTGTTATTGTATATTTGGATGACATTCTGATTTTCAGTAAGACAAAAGAGGAGCATTTGTTGTAGTTGAGACAAGTTTTGCAAAGATTGAGAGAACAAAAGTTGTTGATCAATATCAAGAAGTGTACTTTCATGAAGGATGAGTTAGTCTATTTAGGATTTGGGAAATCTGAGGATGGTTTGAAGATGGACCCTTAGAAAGTGAAAGCAATTGTTGAGTGGCCTACACCAGAAAGAATTGGAGAGGTAAGATCATTTCATGGATTGGCTAGTTTTTTACCAAAAGTTCATCAAATATTTTAGTTTAGTTTGTAACCCTATGAATGAGACCATGAAAGGAGATTAGAAGGAATTCAAGTGGACCACTGGAGCAAACAAAAGTTTTGAACTATTGAAGCAGAAAGTAACGAAGCAATCTTTGTTAGCTTTATTGGATTTTGATAAAGTATTTCAAGTAGATTGTGATGCAAGTGGAACAATAATAGGAGAAGTCTTGAGTCAGGAAGGGAGAGAATTAGCCTATTTCAGTGAGAAATTGAATGATGCTCGGAGGAGATATTCAGTGTATGATCAGGAGTTTTATGCCATAGTTCAAGCCTTGAAGAAGTGGAGACATTACTTGTTGCCTAAGGAGTTTATCTTGTATACAGATCATCAAGCTTTGCAGTATTTGAATAGTCAGAGTAAGTTGAATCAGAGACATATGAGATGGGTAGAATTCTTGCAGAGTTACACCTTTGTGTTGAAGCATAGAAGTGGGAAATATAACAAAGTTGTTGATATATTGAGTAGAAGAAGGAATTTTATGATAGAGATGAGAGTGACAGTATTAGGATTTAAATATTTGAAGACCTTGTATGATGATGACATAGATTTTACAGAACTTTGGAAAGCATGTAGAGAACTGGTTATGGTAGATAGAAGCAAGTGGTTGGATTACTTCATTTAGGATGGGATGTTATTCAGAGGAGTTTAGCTGTGCATACCTAAGAGTTCTATGAGGGAGAATATGATAAAGGAGAAACACAGTGGAGGTTTAGCTGGACATTTTGGCATTGACAAAATAGTAGCATTGGTGAGTGAGCAGTAATTTTGGCCCCAAATTTATAAGGATGTTAAGAAATATGTGTAGAGTTGTAGATTTTTCAAGTTGCAGAGGGTAGTAGTGAGAATGTGGGATTGTATAAACCTTTGTCGATACTGGTAAGACCTTACGAGGATATAAGCATGGATTTTGTACTTGGATTGCCTAAGACACCGAGAGGGAATGATTCTATATTTGTGGTAGTGGATAGATTCTTGAAGATGGCTCATTTCATACCTTGTAAGAAGACATCAGATGCAATGCATGTAGCAGACCTATTTTTCAAGTAAGTGGTGAGAGTGCATGGATTACCTAAGAGCATAGTTTTAGACAGAGACACTAAGTTTGTTGGCTATTTTTGGAAAACACTTTGGAAGAAGATGAAGACATTTTTGAAGTTCAATTCTACTTTTAATCCATAGACTAATGGACAGACAAAAGTAGTTAACTGGAGCTTGGGAAATTTATTGAGATGTTTAGTTGGAGATAAAACCAGAAGTTGGGATTTGATCCTTACACAAGCAGTGTTTGCCTATAATAATTCAGTGAATAGAAGTATCAAAAGAACACCTTTTGAGATTGTTACTAGAGTGCATCCTAGAGGTATATCATAATTGAGAGACATTAGCAATGAAGACCGAAGAAGTTCAGAAGTAGAAGACTTTGCAAATCACATTGCAACATTGCATATTCAGGTTAAGCAACATTTGGATGACATGAACAACAAGAGTAAACACAACATGTTTCCATTATGTTTACCTCTGCTGACAGGTCTGGATTGATCTCTTTTAGGTCCCTCCTCACCGGTGATTGCTTCAGTTATCTATTCATTTTGTGAGCCCATGAGCAATTTTGGTTAGTTTCGTCAATCTATTTGTCTCTTTTCTCTAATATTTTCTCTCTAGACTCTATGCACTAATGTTTGGCACAAACACACTAAAGTTTGACATGGATGCACTAGGGAATGTCCCCTATGCGCCAATCTATGTCCCAAATGTGCTAGTATAGTTTTTTGATGCGCTGATCTACTTAGAATTGTTAGTTTTGCTCAGTGTGAATACTTTTCTAGATTTTGAGCTTTTACCAGAGGCTCTATGTGATTTTTTTGGATTCTTAGAGAAGTCATTTGATTTTGTATTTCTCATTTCACTATTGATTTGTTCTCTAGTAAGATGGTCAGTGCCTTACCGTTGAGGGTATTGCTTATATGTTGATTTGCTCTAACAAAAGGAAGAATGCCTTGTTTTTGAGGAATGGTTATGAGAGCTCTAGTGGGATGATTATACCTCACTATTGCGGGTTGGTATTTTTTTGGATTGTCTTTTTATCTCATATATTTTCCTTGGTCCATTGTTTTTTTTATTTGGTGGAGGCTCTTGCCTACATATGGGTGTATGATTCATATTATACTTTAGTTTGTATTAGTGATGTTGTGACTATGTTTATGTCTTTGGAGAGCCTTCATGTTGTTATTGTGATGTTCTTTTTGGTTTATGTATCACCCTAACGTCTTGTTCCATGATTAAGGGGAGTGGGATCTTGCATGTGTGGATTGTGGTCATGAGCAATAGATCGCTAGGGTGTAGACCAACCAACGAACCACATGAAGAGTTTTCCTTTGTAATTGCAAGTGGTAACTAAAATAAATTTATTAGTGGATTGGGTAGTTAGGATTCACTTAATTAAGATAATAAATTTAAGTTTGTACCCCAACGAAGAGTCTTAGGGAGGTTGTTTTGGGATCTAAGATTGGGAAGACAGTGCGGAAAACCGATCTCCCTTGTTTGGATCCAAGGTTGAGACAGATTCCACATGAGGCTATCATATGATGACACTCTTCCCTACATGTGTCCATTATCCTTATTCCTTGATTCTTGATTATACCTTTGGGAGTTTATTGCTGTTGTGTCAGCCTTGTGATGTGTTTTGGTTATTGTATTCTTGATTGTTGTCTTGTGGATGTCATGTTGTGTCCCTTGGTTGTTAGGTGTCAGTCTAGGTCTTGAGTTTGAGTTGGAACCCCATGTCATCTCCTAGCATGGGGGGTAGTTCCTATTTGGGTCCACATGGTGAGGTGGTTTGATGGCTTATTCCATTGGGATGTTCTTCATTGGATGCTTGTGTGCATGGGTATGGATTCTATGATTCTTCATTATGCGGATAGCTATGTGTATCCTTATTGTAGAAAATGATGTTATGAGATAATATTGTTATAAGTAATTTTATTTGGGAAGTAGACTAGTACTTGTATAGATTTTGTATATGGTTATGTATATGTTTATCTTGAAGAGATATGATGTGATTCCTAAGGAAATGATCTAGTCTTATTGTAGAATATGGTTAGTTAGATCTATAATGAAAAAATAAAATGATTTAGGTTCTGGTGCATAAATGAACTAAAAGGATAGTGAAACATGTTTGAATATGCATATGAGGTTAGTTATTCTCATGGTTAATAAGAAATTAATTGCCTAGGAAATAATTGTATTACGTGCATATGATATGTTAGATGGAGATGTGTTTATGGGTTAGAGTTGTTTAAGTAGTGACACTGAGATAACCTAGGGAATGAATGAATAGATGAAAGTATGCAATAAGAGATAGTTTCTATGTTGTTATTTATGCTTGTGTTATATGTTGCTATGAATATCATTATGTTCATGATGTTCGATGCATTTATGTAAATATTAATCTACGATCTTGAGTAATGCTAGTTATTTATGTTGTATTTGTAGTTTTTAAAAAAAAATTCTCTGTGTTAGTTAGTTTAGTTATTTTCTCTTAGGTATTTTTCCAGGAGATGGATTTGTAATGTGTTAAGGAGCTAAAATTGCAACACTAGGTAGAATGAGTCTTCTAGAGTTAGAAGAAAATCACCATCACATCTCGCGAAGAAACTCCATGAGGAACATAATTAATTTTAAAATAGTTGGCTTGGAGGGTATTATTTATGACAAAATTGGGTTTAAAAACCCCAATTTTACTTTTGAAATGTAATGGTGTAAATTGGGTTTATAACATCGATTTACACTTAGGTCTTTTTTGGAATATCAGTGTGCAAATGCATAATTTGTGTTTATAAACCAAATTTACACTTGGGACTAAATAACAAACATGATGTAATTTTGGTTTATAAACTTGAGTTACACTTATTATAAGTGAAAAGAGACATAATGTAGTTCAGGGTTGTAAACATGAACTACACCTTATATTTTTTGGTGTGGTTGTATGGTTCGGGGTTACAACCCTAAACTACACTTTGGTGTAAAACATAGTCTGGAAAAGTGGTGTAGTTTGGAGTTACAACTCCAAACTACACATTGTAAAAGTTCATGACTTGGTGTGGTTTAAATTTGTAACTCTGACCTACACCATTTTGGGCAATGTAAATATATTGATGTAATTCAGAGTTACCACTCTGAACTTACATTGGAGTATAATGTTTTAGAAGTATTTAGGTGTAGTGGTGCAGTTCAGAGGGGCAACTCTGAACAATATCGAAGTATGATGTTTTGATTGAGTGGTGTCATTTGGAGTTACCACTCTAAACTACACTGAGTTTGGTAGTTCAAAATAAAACAAAAATGACAAGCATGTAGTTCAATGTTATGAACTCAAACTACATGCTTATCACTATAGTTCAAGTTCATAACACTAAACTACATGTTAGGCATGCAAAGTAAGCGAAATTCAATGATTATCAGTGTTGTTTGGGCTTATGAACCCAAACGATACCTATAGAATATGAAAAGAAAACACAGTGATGATGTTTAGGTTTATAAGCCTGAACAACATCATTTTTGGTAAATCAAAATCAATGCATGTTTTGACATATTAAAACATGACCTAAAGACAAAATAAATAGAAAGCCCTAAAATATTTCAAAACCATAGTAATAATTTTACATTAAAAAATATAAATGAGAAACAATGAAAGAAAGCGTCATATTAGATATAAATATGCCAAAATTTTGAGGTTCCAATCTACACCAATGTTGGAAAGACTAATTTTAATAGCAAGGGCACTAAGAAGAAGGGAACGGAAATGATAAAATTGGGAAGAAGGAAAGTTTTAAAAATAAAAAGGAACTGATTGCATTACAACCACTTGGAATTTAATGCAATTTGTGCCACATATGTGCATTTTGGGGTTATAAACTTGAAATGTACCTAAGATGTGTATTTTGGGTTTATAACCATGAAATGCATCTTAGAAATGATAACAATTGCAAAATTAGAGTTAAACCCCAAAAATACACTTAAAAAAATAAAAACTAAGTGCTATAAAGTGAACTTTGTGAATTGACAACTTAGACATAAATCAAGATGGATTCACGAGGACTAAAATGTGAACAAAGGGGAGTGAAAAATTGCCTCAATTTTCATGTTTAGAGAACATGGGCTAAAAATTTGAAACAAAATTTGTAGGGGTTATTTCATTTTGTGCCATAACTAAAAATGGAGATAACAACTCCCTTTGACTAGGGAACTACTTTTGATCAGTCTTTGAGATGATCAAAGGTAGTAGAAACCCAAATCTCTAAGTTCCTTCATCCATCCATTGGGCATAGAGTTAGGTGACCAAAATATGCCAAAATAAATAAAGACCAAAATGGAAAATACCCAAAACATGAAAATTGTACAAGTACTTACAATATCATTTGGAACTTCATCAAGTGAAATGCTCCAAATGTTGTCCGCTGTGAGGTAGTGAAAAAGGGGTGTCATCTTCATATGCCAATATGAAACTTTTTTCACTCATGATTTGATGAGTTGTGAATGGACCTTGCCATAGTGAATCAAATATGCTATGGATTCCTTTTGGTTCCCTTTGCTTGTCCCATAGAAAGACAAGGTCTCCTACTTTGAAAGTTCTTTGCTTCACCCTCTTATCAAGGAGAGATTTAACTTTCTATTTATGATGCACAATGCGATCCATCACTTGTGTACATTTCTCTTCCAGTTGATAAAGGTACATGATGCGCTTATCCACAACACTCTCAAAGGTTTCATCTTCAATGGTCTTTGTTAACTTTAGACTAGGAAACTCCAAAGTAATTGGGATCTCAACATTCAAACAATATAGCAATTGAAATGGTGACATGCCAATAGCCCTCTTGGGGGTAATTCTATCCACTCATAATGTATCATACATCCATGATATTTGATTCCCATCAACCAACTTGAAGATGATTATGATGATTTCTCTTGAACATTACCTTATGGGTAATAATCAGAAGAGTGAGACAGGGTAATACCATATTCAAAAGAAAAATGGGTTACCTCATATGAGGAAAATGTAGTCACATTATTAGTTACTATCTTGTGAGGAACACCAAATCTGGTAATGATGTTTTTCTTTAAGAACTGACAAACCACTTCTGAACTAGCATATCTTACTGGAACAACCTCTACCCATTTGGTAAATTAATTCATTTCTATGAAGACATAGGTGTGCCCCACACTTAAATATGGATTAATGATACCAATAAAATCAAGAACCCACTGTTGAAAAGGTTCGTCAATTACCACTGACTTCAAAGGTAGAGATGCTATCTTCTGCTTACTAAGAAATTACTAACATAGATCACATTTGCATACCCAATTATACACATCTTGGAAGAGCATGGGCCAATAGTAATTTTCCCTTTAGATCTTGTGAGCTATTATTGGAGCGGAAAAATGACCACCACAGGCTAAGTTATGAATGGATTCTAGTAATTGTACCTATTGTGCCTTGTCAAAATAATGCAAGAATGTTCCATCTAATCTCTTTTTATATAAACCATTGTTTCCAAGTACCTGCATTAATCAACCTAAAATTCATTCTGCAATAAGAAAAAGTGCCCCATGGAGTAGTGAAAATAGTCTTATATTGATCTTCCTCACTAACCTCCACTTGGTTGGACCTTGAAAAACCGTCCAACATGGACATTTGAGAACTAGTTGTAGATGTCTAAAAATGGTCAACGCTTGCGGAGTCATACTTTAACATTGGCGCATTGCCTTATTTTAGGGTTTTTGCATCGCATTAACATTTCTCCTATGTTATGCACTTGGTCTTTATCATTTGCGAGCATCAAGTCCTTCTTCTACATTCTTCATTTGTCTCGCTTTCGAATTTGGTCTTGTCAATAACAATCTTCAGTCATGATTTTGGTCGATCTTATCCTATCGCATCAATGTGCGTGTTCATTTGTCATCATTTTGGACATCGTCAATCCTAATTAGGGTTTTGTCCTCTTTTCAATCTTGTCATCTTGCGATCAATTTGTCATCGATCATTGTCATTTTCAATCTTGTCATCTGGCGATCGATTTGTCATCAATCGTTGTCATTTTCAATCTTGTCATTTGGCGATCGATTTGTCATCGATCGTTGTCATTTTCAATCTCATCATTTTGCGATCGATTTTTCATCGATCGTTGTCATTTTCAATCTTGTCATTTTGCGATCAATTTGTCATCGATCGTCGTCCTTCTCAATCATGTCAATTTGGATCAATTAGTCACTGTTCCTCGTCAATTGGTGCATTTATCAATCAAATTATTTATCAGCATTGGTCTTTTATCAAGTCAGAATCATGATCAAATCGATCCTACGTCAAGACCTAATTGTCATCCTTGCATTTCTAATTCATCTTCTAAGGTTTTATGATTTATTCATTTAATCTTGTTTGTCATTTTCCCTATAGGTTAAATAATTTATTTATTTATCCTAAGTCTTCTTGTCACAATTAAATATTTATTTAACTAATTCCCTCCTCTTTTTGTGAATTAATTAATAAATAAATAATTATTAATTAATTTACCTAATTTTCCAATTTACTAATTTCTCCTAATTCCTAATTTTCTAATTTTCATCAATTTTCTAATTTCCTAATTTCTAATTCATCTAATTTTCTATTTTCTCTAATATTTCTCCTAATTTCATGGGAATGACATGTCAATTTTGTCATAATTTGTCAATCAATCAATTTTGACATAGCAATTTGTCATAATTGGTCATAATTATCAATCAATCAATTTCGCATAGAAAGTGTCAATTTGTCATAATTTGTCATATTTGTCATTCTTGATTTGAAATTTCCTTTCAAATCTCTTCATGCTAATCTTGTCATCTCTCCAATTTGTCTATAAATTGGATGAATTTCTTCAATCAAAGGATCCTAGAATTAGTCACACTTCTAGTATTCTTGCGCTACCATCTTATCAATCTTGCTTTCACATTATGCTTATGCACTTGTAGGTGAGATCCACAAAACAAAGCAATTTGAAGGAGAAAGAAGGAAAATGGAGAATCATGGAGGAGACATTCGCATTTGTGATGGTTTGCGTTTGAATTAAATGTTTTATTTTCATATCTCTATTGAATGTTTGTAGGTTTTCTTATCATTGCAATTGAGTTTTTGTGATTGAGCTAGGCTAATGTTTATATTGCTTTGATGATTTCCAAATTCCTAGCTACATTAATTGGTGAACCCGACATGAACTAACCATTTAACAATGTTTTGAGTGCCTTTTGAGTTGATTTGCAGGTGAAAACTCAAGAAACAGGGCTTTCTGGGCACTTCTGCGCCTGTGTAGTAGGGATCTGTGCCTGTGTCAAGGGATCTACGCCTGTGTCAATGCATTCTACACCTGTGTCAAAGGGATTTACGCCTATGTCAATGCATTTTGTGCCTGTGTCAATGCATTCTTTGCCTGTGTCAATGCATTCTGTGCCTATCTCAAGACATTCTGCGCCTGTGTAAGGCCAGAAACAGAGGTGAAAATCAGTGTTTTTACTTGCAAATTACTTTGTTTTGCATTCTGTTCTAGTATTCTGGGTTTCTTTGGTACTAATTCTCTATGTAGCACCTTGGCATTATGCATGGCAAAGACAAAAATGAAACTACTAACAATTCTTATGCAGGTTCGCTAGTCAAAGACCAAACAAATCAAACTTCTAACTTAGTGATTTTGCAGGTTGCCTTGTATTCCAACCGAACTTTGTGTGTGTGATTCATAATTAGGCACCTAGTATGTTTTCTAAGTAGGATGGAATGAAAATGTGTTTACTTTGTTTGTCAAGTTTAACATTGGAGTAGGAGAGTATGCTCTCATCCTTCTTAGGGTGATCAGAAATCCAGATCTTTGATACCATTCTCATGTTTTGGATTGTTTGTTACCTTTAGAGGGCCAGCCTTCTCGACCATTTGCTTTCTTTTGCAAGCAAGTGACAATCGTGAGAAGGGAATGACCCAAAGTGAGCACAACTAGAGTACCTTGGCATTCTAACTCACTATAAATAAATACTTGATGGGTGAAAGCTTTGAAGGAAGGGTTATGTGGGAATTGTAGTTACTTGGGAAGTGATGACCCTTGGACTCTTTCTCATATCAACATCTAAGTAGGGCCTCATGGTCTAAATCGTGCTTGCATGACTACATTTGTTTGGTATCTTGGTGGACTTATGTCTCAATCACGCTTGCGTGACACCAAGGAGTAACACTTAACGGAAATCCTCATTAAACACCTTGTATTTAGAGGCCAAAAATCCTTCTAGTTGCTTGAGAAGGAGGAGTTTGGATACTTGGAAGAGATACTAAGTTCACCATGGGGAGATTTCCATGGGGACTAATGCTTGGCTACCCTGAGAAGTGAGTGCCGTGGAGGGGAGCCCATGGGGTCGAGCATCTATGTATTCTCCTTGAATCTCATAACGAGTCTACCTCTCAAGTACCTACCATAAGAAATGTGTGAATGAGCATGATTGTCTTGAGTCTAAGTTAAAATATCTTGTCTTCTTTGCTTGTCAAAAGTTGAGTTGTCTCATTTCAAAAACAAGACAAATTGATTCAAAACAAGATTAAACACAAGAGTATTTCATTCAACAAAGTTCAAAACACCTTCAAACATGGTTGTCAAACATTTTTCAAAATCTTGTCTCAACATTCATGTCACTTAGATTTAGGTTCATCCTAGGTTTGTATTTTGCAAATTCATTGTCAATTACCAAGGTTAAGTTTCACCTAGGTCATACCCCTTTGCATATCAATAAGGGTCATCCATTTGCATGTGTCCTCTTGCATTAGAGCAATACCACTTCATAATTCAACCTTAGGTTTTGTCTTAGGTTGACATTGTCATACATTTGCATTTGCATACTTGTCCTCATAACATTAGGTCACATTTGCATACCCTAGGTCTCTTCATTAAGCTTAGGTCATTATCATATCATATTAGGGTCATTTGCATGGTAATTGTCGCTTTGCATATAGTGTCAAAACTAGGTTTTGTCATACTTGAGTAATGCAAATCTTTGATAAACCCTAAGTCATTGTTAGGAAGTCTAGACCTTATCAAACTTTTGTCTTTTTGTCATCAATGTCATTTGGTCAAACCTAGCTTAGTATCCAAGCATATAGGGGAGACATTGTCATTTTGTCCTTTTGTCACTTGGTCCTTGTGTCCTTTGAGGTCTAGACATCATTTCAATTTCCTAAGGGTCTCATTTTTAGAATTGCATTCATGAGTTTGTCAAAATCTTGAAAAACAACAAAAACATTAAGTTGCATTGTCATTCTTTTAGGTTGCATTTGTCAATCCCATTAGTTGCATTGCATAGTGACATGTTTGTTGAAATGAGATCTCAACCTTCTTACGAAGCCATGTCATCAAAATTGAGCAATCAATCATGTCAATCCAATCTCTACATGTCTCAAAACTTGGATCAAACTTATCATGATGATGTAAATGTCCAAATACAAAAACTAGAGGAGAAACTAGGTCAAGAAAATGAGATTTTGGAACAAAGAGTGAAAAACATTGAGAAGAATAGATCACAAATGTCCAAAATGTTTCAAAAATTTCCAGGTCAAAATCCAAAGATTGAGCCAATTGATGTAAGATCTCTTCTTGAACGATCAGACATACCAGCTCTCCTCTCCCAAATAGAGATGATGAAACAATTTCAAGAAAAGAGACAACATCAATTTCAACATTATGTGCCTCCACAATAAGAACAAGAAGGTTTTTACTATCAATCAGATTTTCAACCAATACAACCAATGGTTCAACCAATTTTTCAACATATACAACCAATACAACCAATGGTCCAATTTCAACAATATGTCCAACCAACTATACAATGTCCACAAATAGTTCAACCAATGGTGGAATATCAACAAGTTCAATCAACATATCAATGTCAACAACCACACCCAAACATTCAAAAACAAAACTTGCAATATGCACCAAGCCAAATTTTGAACATGTCAAACCAATTTGATCAACATCTAGTTCAATATCAAAACATGACATCAAACCAAAAACAAGTTCAAATTCCAGATACAACTATGTCAAAACCTTGAAAGAAAGGTGGCTTTATTGCAATGATCTTAAGGAAACTACCAAGTGAGTTCTTTGAGGAAGATCAAGATAATACACTTATGTCTAGCAATGCCTCATCCCCCCACAAACAAATTGACTCTCCAGTGGCATCTATCCCTACACCTTTAGAAGTTTCACAAGAACCTTCTATATTGTCCTCATCAAACAATACACCCAAGGATGCAATTATCCAAGAGCTATCCGTAATTGATTGCCAAGATAATCCAATTCATGATGCACATCCTTGTCATGTTTTAGAAATACAAGACCCAATGCCACCATGCACTTTATTGCCATTACCTATTTTAGAGGACCCCATTCAAAGGCCCTCTTCCTCATGTTCAAGCATTGATTCCTTGCCAGAATCCATCATAGATGTTCAAAGTGCATCCCCTTCGTTGCAAATCATTGATTCCTTGTCAGAATCCCCCATGCATATCCAAAGTCCAACCCCATGTCAAGAGGATAATTTAGAGCATGAAGAAACGTGTCTTGAAATAGATCAAGATCAAGATCCTGAAACCTTATCATCCCATCCAATTGTTGACTAGGATCCCACTTCCCCAGACACTCGCAATGATTCCATTATTCCTGTCCATTCTATCCAAGAACACAATGTCCTTTCAAATCCCATTGACATTCCACTTCCTAAGAAAGATCAAGATATCCCTTCCATCTTTTCCAATGATTCCATTAAAAGTCAAGAGCAAAGCACCTTTAAAGAGGAATCCAATGATCTTCCTCCTTGTCAAGATCAAAGTATCCTTCCAAATTCATTTCCAACACAAGACCCTATCATTCCTTCAGATCCTCCACAAGATCCACTTGTTCCTCCATCTCCACGTCCTAATCCAGTATATCCACTCCAAGAGTGCATTTCTTTTGATGATCCCATTATTTCTCCCATTCCATCTCTTGAAGAGCCTATCATTGAACCATGTCCACTACACAATCCTAGTCCCCCTCATGATCCTAATCCCCCTCATGATTCTAATGTGTCAGTGCAAGATGTTCATGAACCCTTGACATGCATAATGGGTTCTTCCACTTTGGTGCAATCTGATCCACTTCAAGATCTCATTATTTCTCTCATATCATATCCACCTCATAATGGACTCGCGTCTTCTTCCCAAAGAAAAGAGTATCCTACAAGTCAAAATATTCATAAAGGCAAAGGAGTAGACCTTCATGAGAAAGAACCCCTCCATATCAAAGATCTTAAGGCTCATGTCTACACAACTCACTCTCAAGACATTGGTATCCCTCCATCAAAATCAAAACATACACCTTCCCCATCATACTTTCCAGCCATCTTAGGTCCTTATATCCCTTCATCCTCTATGCAAGGTCAGCAAAGGCACACATTCTTGAGTAAATTTCATCAATCCAAAAGAATTCCACTTCATTCATATCCATCCATGCATTCCTTTCCCCCTCCAAGCAATTTGGATGCCAAGTATAAACGTCATAAGTCTAGCAATGCACATATATTCAAGGATCAACATGTCCAATATAATCGACATGTCAAAACAAAGAATAATATGATCTATAAAGAAAAAGAAATATCCAAAAGGCCATAGAGGCTCACTGAGAAAAATAAAGTAAAATCAAAATATATATGGGTTCCTAAATCCCTTGTGCAAGCAATGCACTCCAAGGAACCACAAAAGCATGAAAAATAAAAAACCATGTGGATCCCTAAGCGGCTCCTTGAAGCACAAAAGCCTACAGAAACATCCAACTTGGCATCCAAAGTTTCTATTCCTCCATCCAACCCTCTCAAATTTATTCCTCCATCACCTTCTTCATCCACTTTGGGCCCTTATGGCCCAAAATCCCAAGCTATTCCTCCATCCAAATCTCACAATCTAAGATCCATTTTTCCTCCATCAATCCACCACCCGTCAAGGTGTGTGCCAATGTTGATCTTGCCTTCATTTCCATCCAGTGAAGCCCAATTATTCCAATACCCTATCCATTATCCAATGCATATTTTCCATCCTTCCATCCCTCTGGTCCAATCTTTTGCATAAATCCTTGCCTTAATTTCATCTCTTTTTCTATGTCCTTATCCTACCAACGTCTTTGAGCATACTTTTAAAGGTCATGGTCCATTTTTTTTTCAAGGCTACTATCCAAACAAAAAGATGTTTGAGTCCTTCTTCCATCCCCTATCATGTGTCCATTTTCGACTACAATGTCAAAATAAAAAAAATAAAAAAAGTGAAAAAAAAAAGAAAAAAAGTAAAGCAAAAATAATTCATCCACTGGTGAAAACCTGGCAAACAGGCACATTGGGAAAGTACCATGATGAAAACCTGGCAAACAGGCGTCATCGTAATCTATGAATTTCTTGCATACCATACTTGGAGACAGGTTTTATCCTATCATATCCTTTTGTCCTTCATTGTTCCATTATCTTATCGAACCCCTGTCATTACCCTCCATTATCCTATTGTCCCTCATGTCCAGTTTCCCTTTCCACCTTTGATCTTGACAAGGCCGAGGATCATCATGAGCATCGTGCATCTTGTTTACAGCTTTTAGTCCATCATAGCTTTTGGTCTTTATCCATTTGCTTATTATAACCTTTCATCCATATTCCCTAGCTTATTGCAACTTTCTGCCACTATCCCTTAGCCAACCCCGACCTTCAGTCCATGTCCCTTATCCATTCTTGGTCTTTCTTATCCTATCCATATCTTATCACTATCCATACACTCTTTTTCATTCCTTGATCTTGATCCGACATAAGGATGCAAAATTTAAACATGTTTTTCAAAAACCTCTTGACATATCCCTCATGCCATGTCACTGCTTTACATTGTCATGTCCAGTCTCTTGTCCCATCACGCAATAGCCCTTGAAAATTGCATCCATATTGTCTCCATAATAAAAGGCCTTTGTCTTCCCTCTATCCACCATCATTTCAACAAGCCTATTTATTCACCTATCATATTCCTTGCCTTGCTAGACACTGGGGGCAAAATCATAAAAATTGAAAAATGTCCTGAAATAATAAAATAAAAATAAAAAAAATCCTAAAAACATTCAAAAACAAAAAAAAAATTAAAAAAAATCATAAAAATTGCAAAATGTCTTGAAAAAAAAATCATAAAAATCGAAAAATGTCCTGAAAAAACTCCCTAAAAAGTCAAATAAAGTCTTGAAAAAAAAACAAAACAAAAATATACCCTCTGTGCATAGACAGATTGCTGAGCATACATCCAACGACAAATCGATCAAACATTTGTGTAGACAACAAACAGATAACATGTTACAACATTGTGCTTTAATGAAATCACGCATTAACAGATGAACTTTTTCAATCAAACTGATCACAATTGTCATATCAATCAAACGTTAACATCAATATCATTTGTCCTTGTCACTACTATCATGGGTCTTATACAGGGTGTGGTATACTCGAAACCAGACTATGTCCTATCTTAGACAGGGTACCGCATTCCCTGAAACCAGACAGCATGATCGTCCTATCAACATTTTCAACTTTTGACAATGAAGATCAAGATGTTTGTTTGACTTGTTGGAATTAGTGAGTCTTATCTTTTTATTGATTTATCTTTGGCTTCGATCATGTTCCTATGTTGCTTGATGATGTCACTGAGTGATTTAGAGTGACCGGGATGGTTCATGGTCCCTTTCTTTTTTGTTGTGATTGCTGTTTGTGGAATGTTTGTTACAAACTGGGGCAACTATATCATTGGGTGTCTGTGATAAGTACGTTTGCTTTGTGAACGCTGCACATACCTCGACCCTCGATATATGCACCCTAGGATGCGTCACTCATTCCTTGTGTGCGATGTGTCTGTATTTTGCAAAAAGGGTTGCATTATCGCTCTGGCCTTCAATGCCATGATGCTCTGCATCCATTTTGCTACATTAAATAAAGGTTCTCACCTACAAAGTGCATTAGTGAAAGCAAGTTTCTCTTCGTTTCTAACTATCCTCTGTCTCATTTCTTCTTACTAACATTTCTTCCGTCAGTTTGGGCAGTCAGTTCAGTCTAGTTCTCTGATCTCCACAAAAAAACACATATGTCCTACGCCTGTCTACCCTACACAAGCGCAGGACATCCTACACAAGCGCAGGATGCGCCCACACAGGTGCAGAAGTCATTTTTTTCGTTCCCTGTGGGCCCCGCAATGTCCCGCAAGCAAGCCAAATTAATGAAATTGACAATATGGGTTTTTGAGATACATACCGCTACTCCCATGTCATCTGGTCATCTGTAGGTGCATACACATTCCCCAAGGTGATCTGCCATTGGAATGTTCGCCATCTCTCTGCAAGCGTCCTTTTCCAGAGAAACAAATCCTCCTCTTTGGCTAGTGCAAATGAGCTCTTTTCACTCTCTTTGTCTCATTTATAGATCTTTGTCAGTGCATAGATGGATGTGCACTCTCTCCATCTTATGCTGGTCGCGGTCTTTTGCGCCTTCAATTGCTTGTCCTTTGTGTATCAGATCCCCGATTGTCAGTCTGTTTGCTCCTATCATTTTCTATCATTCTTATTGATCAATTGTCCTCTTTTCTAGATGCTTCCGACCAATTCCTCGAGGGGGCATGCATATGTCATTGTCAGCATCTGGGGCATTTTCATTATTGTTCTTTGAAACAATGCTTAAAATCGCATTGTCTCAAAGAGGGGCAAAATGTAGACGTCTAAAAATGGTCAACGCTTGCGGAGTCATACTTTAACATTGGCGCATTGCCTTATTTTAGGGTTTTTGCGTCGCATTAACATTTCTCCTATGTTACACACTTGGTCTTTATCATTTGCGAGCATCGAGTCCTTCTTCTACATTCTTCATTTGTCTCACTTTTGAATTTGGTCTTGTCGATAACAATCTTCAGTCATGATTTTGGTCAATCTTATCCTGTCGCATCAATGTGCGTGTTCATTTGTCATCATTTTGGACATCGTCAATCCTAATTAGGGTTTTGTCCTCTTTTCAATCTTGTCATCTTGCGATCAATTTGTCATCGATCATTGTCATTTTCAATCTTGTCATCTGGCGATCGATTTGTCATCAATCATTGTCATTTTCAATCTTGTCATTTGGCGATCGATTTGTCATCGATCGTTGTCATTTTCAATCTCATCATTTTGCGATCGATTTTTCATCGATCGTTGTCATTTTCAATCTTGTCATTTTGCGATCAATTTGTCATCGATCGTCGTCCTTCTCAATCATGTCAATTTGGATCAATTAGTCATTGTTCCTCGTCAATTGGTGCATTTATCAATCAAATTATTTATCAGCATTGGTCTTTTATCAAGTCAGAATCATGATCAAATCGATCCTACGTCAAGACCTAATTGTCATCCTTGCATTTCTAATTCATCTTCTAAGGTTTTATGATTTATTCATTTAATCTTGTTTGTCATTTTCCCTATAGGTTAAATAATTTATTTATTTATCCTAAGTCTTCTTGTCACAATTAAATATTTATTTAACTAATTCCCTCCTCTTTTTGTGAATTAATTAATAAATAAATAATTATTAATTAATTTACCTAATTTTCCAATTTACTAATTTCTCCTAATTCCTAATTTTCTAATTTTCATCAATTTTCTAATTTCCTAATTTCTAATTCATCTAATTTTCTATTTTCTCTAATATTTCTCCTAATTTCATGGGAATGACATGTCAATTTTGTCATAATTTGTCAATCAATCAATTTTGACATAGCAATTTGTCATAATTGGTCATAATTATCAATCAATCAATTTCGCATAGAAAGTGTCAATTTGTCATAATTTGTCATATTTGTCATTCTTGATTTGAAATTTCCTTTCAAATCTCTTCATGCTAATCTTGTCATCTCTCCAATTTGTCTATAAATTGGATGAATTTCTTCAATCAAAGGATCCTCGAATCAATCATGCTTCTAGTATTCTTGCGCTACCATCTTGTCAATCTTGCTTTCACATTATGCTTATGCACTTGTAGGTGAGATCCACAAAACAAAGCAATTTGAAGGAGAAAGAAGGACAATGGAGAATCATGGAGGAGACATTCGCATTTGTGATGGTTTGCGTTTGAATTGAATGTTTTATTTTCATATCTCTATTGAATGTTTGTAGGTTTTCTTATCATTGCAATTGAGTTTTCATGATTGAGCTAGGCTAATGTTTATATTGCTTTGATGATTTCCACATTCCTATCTACACTAGTCATTGTTTACAAAAATTGATCTATTATCAATAGAGGGTGATTATCTTTAAGTGATGCATGGTTCAAATTTAGAAATCCACACAAATACAAATCTCAACATTTCTCTTAGACACTACAACAATATTCACTATCCACATTGAATGGTGAATAAGAAAAATAATTTCGTGATGGATGAAAATGGGATTGGGTAAACTAAGTCCTAATCCCATTTTCATTGATATATTGGAATATGAAAGAGCCTAAGGAAGTAATTCACTTTGACTTTCTCTTATGAAAGAGAGTCAAGGAATACTTCTAGGGTTTCAATTCCTTTGTTGATATGAAGGGGGAAATGAATCAAATGTAGGTTGCAAAAAAACTAAGCTAGTAGGAGTAATGAAAACAACTAGAATAACAGTAAATAACAAGTTGTTACAGAAGTGAAACTGAACCACAGAGTGCAGATCTGTGAGGGGAATTTTTATGTGTACCTGATACTGAAATCAGTGCCAACACCCTGGTCCCTGTCACTGTACTGAGCCATAAACTCTGGATCTGCAAATTGAAGTGTTATGGAGTTGAACTGCCAAAAACTACAACAAAATGAGAAGGACCATGGTGCTAGGTGCTCTAGTCCCAAAGGTCTAAGACCAAATTTTGCAAATGGACTCGTGTCTACTTGTTAAGACTTCCCAGAAATTGTCCTCTCCAACGAAAGCCTGCAAATGTACCCGCAAGCTAGAAAATGGTGTATGGGTGGCTATATAGGATAGTTCCTTAGTCAAACCCCTTGTTTTAGTGATTTCCACCTCCACAAATAGCCAATAGAGTATTGAAAAGTGTGTGTTCTCTAAAATCTCATGTGTTTGTAAGATCCTAATGAGCTAAAATGCAAAACTAGAGTTCTACCCTTTGTTTGGAGTAAAAACCCCAAATGAACACAATACAAATGCTTCAAATCACAAATGCAATAAGGATCTAAAGCAATAATGTAAATCTGAAAATGAAAGATATGTAGAAGTGAAAACTCACATAGAGATATGAAAAAAATATGAAACCATACCAAACCCTAAGGGAAAGGTACACGCCAATGAACAGTCGATGATCTCCTTATTATTCTTCAACATCTACTAAGCTTCTGTGATTGATGAAAAATGTTGATGAAGACTTGATGAATGATGAATTTGGTGATTGAAGACTTCACATAAAACCTGCACTTTCACTTCATAAGAGTCTCCTTCAATTGCTAATGAATGGATCCTTCAAATGAGGAAAGGAAAGGTTATATATATGAAACCCTAACTTTATTTTTGATCATAGGCTAACCTAGAATTTATAAAATTTTGCACAAATCAAGATTTAAACATTATAATACCACCAAATTAAGATCTTGAAATTCAGGGAGAAAAAGTTGGGAGGATGAATTCGCTATGGTTTGATCGATTTTTTTACAAATTTCTAGGGATGCCATGTATCATGATTACAAATTCAAATCCAACTTGGTGCATCAATCCAAGGCGTTTAGATATGCAAAAATTTCTTTGGAGGTTGAAATAGGACTTTATTAGGATTAGTTAATTAATTAATTAATTAAAGAAGATGAAATAAAAAGGGGCACACTTAGGGTTAAGGGCCCAATTTTATAACGTGTGGAATGATAAGAGAGGACTTTAGATTTAATTAAATTAATTTATTAAATGCTTAAAGAAATTTTGAAAATGTAAAAATGCAACACACTAAGGTGGGTGCTAACTTGAGTGTGAAATTGGACAACCATAATTAAGGGCATACAATTTACGACACTACAAATCCATGCGTTGAGCATTTTTTGAATCTCGGACAAAATGGTGCCCAATTTTTTTGGATTATATTGCTACTGATTTTGTCTAAATGGCACAACACTGGTCTTAAGGGGTATATCATGTTACACTTCTTTTGGATGTCATAAGAATAAGCCAACAAGTCTATATATCGACTTAAAAGTTGAACATCCTTTTTTTATGGAGTACAACATTTACCAATATTTACAAACTTTGGATCAACCTCTATTCCAAGATTGTATTTTTCAACCTCCATAGTTGAATCAGGTGCTGACTATTGTTATCACTTGATAAAATGATCATGCTTATCAAAAAACTTCTCGAATGAAACTAAACAATTTGGAATCTTGTTCCATTTCAATTAAATAAAGTCCTCACCAGATTTAGAATCTTTGTCAGAAATTGATTCCGAAGAAGCAACATTAATACCTTCAAAGTATAAATTGTTGAAGTCATCCTTAGTTTCAAGAAAAATAATGGTTTGTTTTATCATCATTGAAGATCTACCAATGATCCCAATTATTAGGAACACTTGGCCTACATACCAATTCAATAGTATACTTATCTTGGTAAAAATCCTTGTGAGGAATCAAGAGAGTGGAAAACGTTGCAAGGGATTCAACTTGGTCATTAATCTACTAATATGTTAAATGCATCAAAAGCTTTGATGCAATCCCACACCAAATTCTGGTATGCTTGAGTCTATCATTTATTGTTTAGTATATTTTCCTTACCTGACATGCTACTAACTCAACATCATCTTGTGTATGGAGATTATTTATGCCTCTTTTATGCGCAACTGCTATTCCTAACAATAGGGATTCATATTCAACTATATTGTTAGTTTTAGAAAATTTCAATTTGAAAGAGTAAGGGAAGATTTCTCCTTGAGGAGAAATGAGAACAATACTTGCCCCATATCCAACTGAAGCAAAACTGCCATCAAACTCTAGGGTCCAAAAATCATTAGAATTTTCTTCATTATTATTTGAAGAACTTTGAACTTGATCATTTGTAGAATCTTGAACTTGATCAACTAACACAAAAGATTCATCAGATTCTGAATTCAGATCATCACTATCATCATTGTCAGATGATGTAGATTCTTCTTCAACATCTACAAACCTTTCACTATCTGAGACATTGGAAGATTCAAGACTTTCAGATGCCTCAAAAACCCCTGACCAATCCTAAGAATATTTTTAGAACTCATCAATGTATAGGTAATAATTTCCCATTCCAGTGGGCTTGAAGAGGGTTTGTGCATGAGGATCATCAAACTTTACAAGTATATACTTGGTTTCCCTTTCAGGAAGAAGCTTCTACATAACTCATTTAACAAGAATCTTGGCTTGAGACATGTCCATATTGATTTACCCGCCTACATCTTTATAGAAGTTACATCCCAATAAAATTCCATAAAACTTAGGAACATCTGCAACCAAGACTGTCATCTTGATCTTCTTGTCTGGAAAATATGCAAATGCAAATTGTGTATCCTTAATTTTCCCCACAAGAAATAGGCACTTGTTTGTTTTCTATAGATTAACAGTTACCAAATTTTTTGTTTAAAATCAATCCTAAAGCATTAGCTAGCTTAGATAATATAACATCATCCAAGGCACTATAATCTATAACATGTTTAATTAACTTGAAACCTTTTATCAACAGGGAAATATAGAAAGGCTCTATCTTTCTCAGGATGGATGAAGGAATGGTGACAAGGTTATTAGGTAGATTCTTGGGCTTATAAGAAACATGTATACTTTGGGTAGAAATTGAAATGAGATGAGTATCCTTATCTTTTTAAAACTTAACCAACCTATCAAATTTGGTTGGCCTATAAATATTCTACCTCAAACATCTAAATTTTAGTCTTCTTATCATGATTAGTTATGTCAAAATATTGCTAGGAACTAGATGAAGAGGGTACTAAAATATCAGTTTGAGGTTTGGGATTTCGGTCACTTGGTCTTGGTGCATTAGAAGGAACCACAAGAGGATCATTGTTACTTGTTTATTTGTTGTAATATCCTTTGGGAGAATCGGCAATGGTGTCCCTCTTTTTGCAATAGAAATAGGGGACTGAATACTATCCTTTTCTTTCATTGCATCATCTTTAGAATGATCCAGCTAACTTTGGGAATGAGTGACCATTGCAAAATCTTTTCCATGAACTTCCTCAGATTCTGCATGGACCTCATAATGCATGTACCGAATAGTAGAGTTGCTAGTTGCATCCTCTTCATCTCGATAAAGTATAGTGATATCTTTTATATGAAACTTAGAAGGAGTTTTAATTTTTCTCAATTTCAAAATATCCCTTTACTAAAATTTGTGGAGGAGCTTCAAGAGAAAGTCTCTTTAGTGGAGGAGGTAACTTGGCTTGATTCTTAGCAACATATTTAGCAATAGAATTTGGATATGTCCTCCTTGGAATATCCATGTATGGTCTAGAGAATTTATCTTGAGAAATTTTCTTTTTCAAAGCAAGTAACTCTTAGCCAACTTTTGTACCATTGGGTTTGTGGTACCTAATGAAGATGGTTCTGAAAATGAATTTGAAACTTTGGACTTGATAGGATCCTTCCTTAATTTTCTAGAAAGAATCAAGTTATCTTCCACTTCAATCATCAGAATATGTGCATGCACTAAGTCTCTTGTAGGTGATCTTCTTAACAAGAAACTCACCTTAGACAACTGAGAGTTGACAAAGAAACACTTGAGATTTTCTGGAGTTGGCTAAGCAATAGTCAGGATACAGTTTTTTAGCTTGTTAAACTTGGAAATGAAATCATGCATGGGATCACGTGGTTCTTTCCTAATTTGAGTGAGTTGAGCCAAAAGAGCATGTGCATGCTCCACTAGTTTAAATCTTACTTCAAATTGGGTCTTCAAGGTATCCCAATTAGTAATAGTTTGCGGTGCCAAGTGGTAAAACCAGTTTGTTGCAGAACCTTGTAATGTTTCAACAAAGAGCCTCACTAAAACATGTTCATGTTCTACGTTGAGGATATCACATGCAATATAAAATGCAGTGACATGCTCATCTAGATGTTGCTATCCATCACCATAAGACTTTAAAATATCCTTTCGTGAACCTTGCAGACGTGGATGTAGGGGTAGAGTTAATTTGAGAGGGCCAAAGCTTTGTCCCCAAGAACCTTAGGCACCTAGAGTACTTGGAGAAACCATGATTAATGGTTTTAAGGGTGGAATGACAAACCTTTGAACGTGTGCTAAAACTAAAGGCTTGATAATACTAGAGACTTCACTAGGTATAGGAGTGTAATGGTGAAAAAGGGTTTCCACAATTAGATATATGAAAAGCACTAATTTCTACTTAGGGACCATTACATTAAAAGAGGTGTAAATCTAATAGATCTAGCCATAAACCAGAAAGGATAAGGGCTAGGAATTCTATTAGATTTACTAGATTTGAATCGATTATCCTCTTTTAAGTTGAATTGTGAAAATATTGAAATTAGGGTAAATGTGCTGGAATTGAAGTAAAAATGCATGAATAGTGAGCTACAGTTATTGGATCGAGCCACAAACCTAGATCTAAGCAATGTAAGTGTATTCAGATATATTCCTAGAAGGAGCTCCTAAAATGTTAGGACTGGTATGCTTATCACATCAATCCTCACACTTTTCACAATCCACAGGGGAATATGTTCGTCACTGTAAATAAAGACAATTTTGAAGATAGTAGTTCAATACCCGCTCCTATGCATACAAGGGAAGGGAAATAGGTTGTGAATAGGGGTTTGGCTTAGGTCAAACTATGGTTTTGGAATTAACCATGAAATAGAACTAAAATTTAATTAAATTATAGTAATGGAAATGTTCTCCTTTTGAGGGAGATGTTGAATAATGAATAAAAACACTAATGATATACCTTTTAATGGAGATTTGTTTTGTCTCCACAAGGAATTAGGGCTTCATGAAGTCTTCATAAACATAGAACATGAATGTCAACTCCAACGCTTGAAACTTGACCTTACTTTTGCTCCAATGCTTGAAGGAAGGCTGATTGCTTTTTCATTTGAATTTGAATGCTTGATTACTTGATGGATGTGTGTTTTCTTTTTTCGGATCTGTCAAAATGAGAGAAGTAGGCCTCCTTTTATACCTGCCCATTGAAAAAAAACTTAATTTCCAAGATCATTCAACATGGGATATAGGTCCCAACCAAAATAATGTGACTATTAAGGGGCCCAAAATTAGGTCCTGATTGGGAGGACTAGGGTGCTAGCACCCTGGTACTGACCAATCAAGAACCAAAAATCAAAGGGAAAATAAAGTGCAATTTGAAAATAATGAAGAATTTGCATGGTGTGAGTAGAATTAGGAATCCAATTAGGCCTCAAGACACGAATGCCAAGGTGAGGACCCAAATGAGGATAAAATAGTAAGGGAGTACAATTTAGGATACTACAAGGAGACCTTGGAGTAATAGGTGGAAAACTTTTGGTATGCTAGAGATGAGATCATGATCTAGCAAAAAAAAAATGAAAGTTATGCTTTTGCAAATGTTTGAATGTAGGATCAATAATACCTTTATTTCTCCTTCCTCATGTGTAACTCCTTTCTATCAGAATAATATAGATCAACAATAAAAGATAGCAATGATAAGGACAATGTATAATTCAACAAAAGTATTGAGCACTTGGTTGCATGCTCGCGTCCCCAACAAAGTAGCCAAAAAATGTTGGCTGAAAATTTTATAAATTGGAAAGGTTTACAAAATGTGAGTTTCAGACAAGTGTTTGAGATTAAATCTTTCTTCAAAAAGGAGAGGTTGCCTTCTTACTACCTTTCCACTTAGGGAACTATTTCCTATTTTTGACTTGAGGTAAAAAATGGCTTTAAGTTGCCAAAAAGAGCCTATAGTTTTAAAATGAAGAGATTCCATGGTTGTTAATAAGTCTATATTTTGAATTGTAAAAGGAAAATGCCAAAATACCTTCTTGTATTTAAGTTCATGTTAAAATGTAATCAAAGGAAAAATATATATAATTATGGCAAAAAAGCTTCCTCAAAGACCTTTCCCATGCTGAAGGAATTCAAGTCAAGTTTTGGTCAATAAAGAGGGAAAAGGAAAAGTTTGAGACTCAATGCAAAGAAAAAGTTCACATGGGTCTAGGGTTTCACTTGAGTTGGAATCAAACCTACACTTTATCTTATTTTTCTATGACAAATGAAGTTTTTCAATGGGACAAACTACATGTAAAAATACTTACACCTCTATTTTAGCCTTAAGGACCCAAAAAAAGGTTGGCATTCAAAGTATGCAAAGGCTCATACATGGAAAGATCAAGAAAAGCTCTCAAAGATTATTGAATAGATTGAAAAAAGCTTCAGTTCAACAACATGATCCATGTAATAGGTGGGGTTTTTAAAAACTATTAAGACCTTATTCTGCAAAGAAGAGGAGAAAATAATGAGTTGCACATATGACAGGTTACTTTTTAACCTATAGAGGGTCCATGCAAATATTATACATATTTTACCAAATTAGATTAGCTTGAATCTTCTCTTTGTTCATTGTTTTCCATAAAAAGTGAATATAGTGTACATAGTTCAAGGAGTATGTAGAGTGGCGTGTTTTCAATCTCTGAGTCATTATCTTGAGCCATTATGAATAGTTTTTTGCAATATATTGCATATTGAAACCCTTTGGGTTCATGTTTTTAAATATAAAACACATTCAAAAGGATCTTTAGAGTAGCACATGATTAAGAAGCTTCATTATAATAGTGAATGAAAGTATCAAACCACAGGGATCAGCTAATGATAAACCAAGAAGATTGGAGAAGTCAAGAAATGAATAGGAAGAAGGATTAATTAGGCACTCATCAATAATAGTGACAATATCTCTAAATTGATTGCATCAAAGATCTGAAAGGGTTTATGATTTAAAGGGGCTTATATGTGATAAGTGACATAATGGTAGTCATAGTTTGGAAAAAAGAAAAGTTGCAGTCATAATGCTATACAAAGGGGACATGGAGACTAGATCCTACAAATAATGTTCTGATTCTTGTGTGAAACCTAATGCCTTGAAAAAATAATACACCATGAGGGAGTTTCTATGAAGCATGGCCCAGTCACCATGAATGATTATGACAAAGATAGAATATGCCTTCAGAGCAGTCCAAGAAAGTCTTTACTATAGAGTTGTACCTTCAGGACAATGTAAAGAAGTCTTAGAGCATACAATGCTCTTAAGATGAATCTAGGAGATTAAGTATAAGAGCATGTATAAATCACATTGAGAATTACAAGAAGATAAATGGCAGAGTCAACACATGTACACAGTCCTTAGAGCAGTGTAAATAGGTGAAAAGACAGAGGGTTTCAATAAATCTCAGGCACAGTTTCTATAGGGACGATGATATCTCTGTCACATACCATGCATAAAAGTTTGATAATTATTATGACAAAATGGATGCAAAAAGGTATAGAGTTATGGTGCAGAAAGCCTTAGGATAACCAATGGATTTAAATCTATTTCATGACAACTTTGAGATATCAAAGGTAGTCCCCATGACTGAGAAATCAAACATAGTAAAAAATGGTGATCTTCATGTAGTTTTATCATAATATGGTAGTGAATCATGCATATCTTGAGCAATAAAGAGTTTGAGCCCAAATATCACCAATAGAAGACTCAGAGTAGCCTTGGGCTCAGAGACAGAGCAACAAAATATAATTGTCAAGCACCTAAATGACAGAGATCTTATGACAGTCAATAAGAGAAAGTTAGACCTTAATTCAAATAGTGATTAGAAGGTCTGAGATAGTAAAAATACAATCCCAAAGGGAAATGAATAGCTACAATGAAAAGAGGTTTCAATAGTCTACAATAATAGTTCCTACAATAATGACTATCTGATAAAAATGAAAATCACTATCATTAACAATATTGTGAGCTGATCTACATCAAAAGAGTAGTCATTCATAGCAGTTTCAAAGACCTTATTGACAATTATTTGTCCAATAAAGGTGAGAGTGATTTGACCAATGAAAGTCTGCACTTGAATACACAAGAATAAAGAAACATTCACAGAAGCAAAGGTATGTCATGGTTCAGACAGAGATATTCGCACCCATGATTGAGCAACGAGGACAAGGAATAATACTGCCCAAATTATTAACCATCTATAGCCAGTCATATAAAGATGAAACTGAGAGAGAGTAGAGGAAAATGCTCACTTGATAAGATGGACAGTCACAACATACATCAAAAGAGGAGCATCAGGATATGAAAATACTTCATCTATAATCACAATCATGAAGCTTACAAGAGACCAAACCTCAAATGAGAATAGAGAAATAAATGATCAAAGAAAGATAATAAGGTTGTGGACACCATTATAGTTGCATAGATTATCTTGACATAAATTTGCAGCTAGAGGTTCATACATGAGACCGAGTCTTAGAACAATATATCAGATTAGGCCTATCAATATGAGACATACAAGCCAAGATAATGGCTATGAGTATAATGATATAGGCATTCATTGTATGAAAGACTGCACATAGGAAAATACACAAATCAAAGGCTCAAAGAATTCAAGAGAAAAGGATAGTTAGAAGCTTCAAGTCAGTCACAATACCCATGCTTCAAAATAGTGATCAATACCCACATCATGACAATCACATGGTGTGAGTCAACCATAAATTAGGACACAACAAGGTATTGAGATTGATTGGACATTAATGCATCATTCAAAGGTTAATAAGGATAGTGACATAACTCACATAATATTATGACAACATAAAAGTCCTTTGACAGTGGTCATAGTCATGATGCCAAGATATACATACCACGAGGCTTATCAAGGCTAAACACATTGAGCTCAAAGCTATGACAGTATAGGAAAATTTAGCATTCATGAGGCCTTACAATAAGAATGAAGAGACTTTTGAATAGAGAAGTGGTCAAGGTTATAATCAATGAGAGAGATCATTTCAAAATTATAAGTTTGTGCCTCATTTATAAAGAACAGTCATTTTTCTATGATTGATCACAAAAGAGAGTAGCCATCAAAGTGCGATTCATAGAATACAACTAGTCATGAGAGTAGTCATGAAGCCCTTGAGACACAAATTATGTCATTTATGGTAGAACAGTCAAAGAAGCTTAGCAGCAAGCATGAGAAGGTCTGATAGTCCAAAGACTACACACATAACACCATTCACAGGTCATCAAATGAAGATACTTCTTAGATCCTTAATACAATCACAGTCCTATAAGACAAATTTGAATATGGAAACAGTAAAAGTGTAGTCCTTGATAAAAGGCACACAATCAATGCCATTCATGAATGTCAAAGATAGTGAATAATTTAAATAAAGAAAAAGTATAAGAATAGTGACAAAGTCTGGACAAAGATGGGCATACAATTGAAGTGAATCAGCCATTAGTGCAAGCTTAATAAAGAGTATAAGTGCAGTGAATAAAGATTCAAGACATTGGGAATAAGTGATGAACAACAACAAAAATATCAAAAGGTTATGACAAATATTTTTAACAATTTATAACAAAATCCCAATCATGACAGTCCTAACATGCCTTAGGCAACATCAACCCAATGATACATGGATAGTTTGTGATAGAACAAAACACTGTATATAGTCTCCTGATAAAATTGTAAGCTTTGAGCATTTTGATAGCAATATAGGGCATGATAAGATACAACTATTGGATATTGTTGAGAATTTTATTGGAATAATGTTGTCATTGATGACAACATATTCTTCTGTGTATTCCAGTGTTGTAGTCAGATTAAATGAGTTGGTTTGGTCAATGTGTTTCAGTTGAGCTATTGTGGTTTAATGGGTTTTGAGATATGCAACTTTAGTTAATTTAGATAAAGTTTCAGTGATCTGCATGGTGATTTGATCGAGTTATGAGGTCCGGTATTGTGGTTTAATTTTTAGTTATTCATGTTATTCGATATTCAGGTTTCTGCTTCGCACTGCTCCAGAATCCCTATATCTTGGTTTGCAGATTTGTTAGTGTTTGGGATGTTCATATGTGTCCTCAATCCACATGGTTCATGATTTGGAGATTTGCAAGTGAATCTTTTAGTTTGTCAGTCAGTTTAGCGTGTGTTCTTGAGGTTCGATATATTGGTAATGGAGATTCTATTGGATATTGTTGTTGCTAGGATATGTTGTTGCCATTGATGTCAACATATTCCTGTGATTGGTGTTTCGGTGATTGTAGAGAATTGATTTGGTTTGGTTTGTTGATAAGGATTTGTGGTTCAGTAATGAAGTATCTCTAGTATCTCTACTTCATTCTTTATTGACTCTATGATGCCATGTGGTGATTTGGTTGAGTTGTGGATTCTAGTATGAAGATTATTCTTTTGTTCTCAGTGTTGCAGTATTTTGGTGTTTGATCTGATGTGCTCTGGTATGATCATATCTTTGGTTGCATATTTGGGAGAGTGTTTTGGATGTTCATGTGTATCTATCTTTCAGATGGTTCATGATTTGGTGCTCTGAAAGTTATCTTTCTAATCTGAATTGCTACTGATGAGTGTCCTTGTGTGTTAGCATGTTTATCGATAAAGATTTGATTAAGTGGTGTTGGTGGAGATATTGCAGATGGTTCTAATGTTCTTTTTGGTGTTTCCTGATCCTGTTCTATTTATTTTGGTAGTCCACATTGATCATTGTGCATGATATTGGTGATTTGGTTGATCCGGTGATATTCTTTGTGTTATGCAATATTTTTGGTGATATTATAGCGTGTTACAATCAACCTTGGCAAGATTTCCGATGGTGATGCATGTTTGGAGATTTGATTTAGCTCCATGCTATGTCATCTATGCATTGTATTGGTCTAGTGGTTTATTTATGTATTGTGTGATGTAATTTTGTAATTAAGGGTTGAGGGTTTGGACATCCTTGTAGTCAAGGTTGATGAATTGGATAAATAGGTGTTATATTCATGTAATTTGGGTATCGATGTGGTGTCTACATTATCAGAGAGTGGTGTATATGCACATAAGAGAATTTATCCTTTGGTATGGTGTATTGAGTAGAGATTGTTGTAGGGTAGACAAATGAGCATAACTGGGACTGTCATCAAGCATTAGCGGATACTATCTTTGCAATTCATGTAAATTGGATTGTAGTCCGAACATTATAGTAAGGTAGTGAACATTCCCTGAGGGTTGGAGCCTTCTGGGTCATTGTATTTTGAGCAGTGAGCTCTATGTAGTATGCCTAAATGCATGCGGATTTCCATTATAATATTTACACATACTACTGTAGAGTATCATCTTATTATGGGTAGGTTCCCACCATGGTTTTTCCCTTAACCGGGTTTTCCACATCAAAAATCTTGGTGTTATGTATGTTGTTGTTATCGTATTTATCTTTATTCTTGCTGCAATTGATTGAAATTTGAGATTGTGCTTAATTGGTTTAATCCAGTGAAAACTAATTCACCCCCCCTCTTAGTTTTCCTTCATTGTCGTTGCCAACAATTGGTATTAGAGATAGATCCTCCAGAAGAAGCTTGACCACTTGAGGAGATCTGGGATGCCAACCTATGTGTTCAAGAAGGAGAGTCCTATATTTGATGGAAGCAATTATATTGTGTGGAAGGAATGGATGGAAGTTCACTTGAAGTGTCTTGGAGATGAGTATTGGAAGATTACAAAGAATGTCTACAATGTTCCTCATAATGAACCAATTACTGCTGCTAAGATCAAGGATACTAAACATAATATAAGAACTAAGGAAGCATTGTTGAGTGTCTTGACCGATTCAGAGATGACAAATGTAATGGGTTTGAAAATTGGACATGAGATCTGGAAGAAGTTAAAGACCTTGTATGAAGGAGATGTGCAAGTCAAAGTAGCTAAGTTGCAGAGTTTGAAAGGGAAGTATGAGGCACTGAAGATGGGAGAAGAGGAAAACCCAACATCCTTTATAGCTAAGGTGAATGAGCATTTCAAGAACATCAGATGTTCCGGTGGAACTCTCGAAGAAGATGAGATTATTGCTAAATTGCTGAGATCATTGCCTACTACTTACAAACATAAAGTATCTACTATTGATGAAATCTAGAGTGTGACTACCGTGACTAGAGACATGTTGGTTGGAAAGCTTGTTGCATTTGAGTTGAGTGAATTTGGAGAATCACATGGTAAATCTGAGACTGCATTTAGAGATTTTGTATCTATGAAGCAAAAGTATGATCTAGGAGAAAGTTCATGTTGGGTATCAGAGAAAATAGAGAGATGGAAGAGAAAGAAAGAGAAATGGATGAGCTTGAAGCCCTTATTGCTCAAAGATTGCCTAATGGAGTCGGTAAGTATGATGGAAAGTTACCTTTGAAGTGTTTCTCTTGTAATAAGATAGGACATTTTGCCTCTAGGTGCCCTAAGAGAATGTCTAGATATGATAAGCATGATAAATTTGAAAGGCATGATAGATCTGATAAGTATGATAGATATGAAAATCATGAAAAGAATGATAGGCCCTATAAGCCTAGTCAAAAGTTCAGATATCAAAAGATAGATTATTATGCTGTCGATGAAGGTGTAACAGATGAAGAATCAAGGTTATGAAGACCTCGGCAAACAACATGAAACAAATGGTTGTTCACACTGAGGAGATCCTGAATAGTATTTAGTTCCAGTTGTTGTCCTTGGTTCTGTCTCTTTGATATCTTTTTCTTTACTATTGCTGTCTGTTCCGAGTTTTATGTAATTATGTAATGATGTTTTAAGCTGAGCCCATCTGGTGGGTTCATTTTGACTTTTTGAAGTGATCAGGCACTTTTTTTATGCTTTTCTGTTCTCCTGCTTTGTAAAAGGTTCGGGTACCTTTCAAATACTTATTTTTACTTAATCAAAATAGATGAAGAATCAAAGAATGGGAATTCAGAAGATGGGTTTGTATTCATTGCTATCAAGGAAGATTATCCAGTACCAGTGAATCCTACAAGATGCATTGTTGAGGAGAAAGCTTTGGTTGCTAAGATTGAAGAGAAATATGAATGGGTGATGGACAATAGTTGTTTGCATCATATGACAGGTGATAAAAGTAAATTTGTGAGTATGGAGAGGTATGATTATGGTATAGTGAGATTTGGAGATGATAAAGCTTGTGTAATTTGTGGTAGAGGTTCTATATCTTTTAATGGTAAGCATAATACTGATGATGTCTAGTATGTTGAAGGTTTGAAGCATAATATTTTGAGTGTTGGGAAGATGGTTGACAAGGGATATGATTTGCAATTCAAGAATGGTAAATGCAAGATCCTAAATGCCTTTGATATTGAGATTGCATCAGGAACTAAAACTAAAGGTAATATCTTTCATTTGAATGGTGGTGAGAAAAGTTGTTTGATTGCTCAGATTGATGAAAGTTGGTTATGGCATAGGAGGATGTGTCATGTTGATTTTCACTACATGATAAGGATAAATTCTACTCAAGCTATTAGAGATTTGCCTAAAATTGTAAAGCCATCTAATCCAGTATGTAAGGAATGTCAGTTTGGAAAGAAAACAATAGCTACATTCAAAAGTAAGTTGTATTCATCTAGTGGATTGTTAGATCTAGTGCATACTGACTTATGTGGTCCTACTAGAGTGAGAAGCATGTTGGGTGACATATATTTCATGTTGCTGATTGATGACTATTCTAGGATGATGTGGGTTACCTTTCTAAGGGAGAAATCAAAAGCATTGGAGAAATTCAAGATATTAAAAGCTAGAGTGGATACTGAGATCTTGAAGCATAATGATCCGGTAGAAACAGGTAATCCAGATATTGTTGTTGTCGGTGAAGAAGTTCAAGAGCGAGACAATCAAAATAATTAGAAGACTCTGAGGTATGTAAGATTGAGTCATTCAAAAAATCAGATTATTGGTGATAAGAATAAAGGTGTGATGACTAGGAGAAGGATTGCTACTGAAGAGATATGCTTGATTTCAAATATTGAGCCTAAAGATGTTGAAGAAGCATGTAAAGATGATAATTGGATATAAGATATGAAAGGAGAGATGAATAAAATTGAGAAGAATAACACTTGGGAGCTTGTTCCGAGACCTAAAGACAAGAATGTGATTGGCACTAAATGGGTGCTCCAGAATAAACTTAATGAAGCTGGTGAAGTGGTAAGAAACAAAGCAAGATTGGTATGTAAAGGGTGTTTACAGATGGAAGGGATTGACTATGAGAATACTTTTTCTCTGGTAGCTATAATTGAAGTTGTTAGATTGTTGCTTGTGTATGCTTCTTACAAGAATTTCAAGGTGTATTAGATGGATGTCAAGTCAACCTTTTTGAACGGTGATATTGAAGATGAAGTCTACATTGAGAAACCAGATAGATTTTCTTTATCAGATGAAGGAGATATGATATACAAATTGAAGAAAGCTCTATATGGAATAAAGCAAGCTCCTAGAGTTTTGTATGCTAGATCGGATAAGTCTTTGTTGAATTTGGGATTTGTAAAGGTCGTGCTGATAGTAATTTATATTTTAAGGTTGATAATGATAACATTTTGATTGTTGAAGTCTTTTTTGATGATCATTTTTGGAGGAGATTATGATTTGAGTATGAATTTTGTTGATGATATGCAAACAAAATTTGAGATGTCTATGATTGGTGAGATGAAATTCTTCTTAGGAATGCAGATTACACAAATTGACAAAGGCATTTTCATTTCTCAATCTAAGTATGTGAAGGAATTGTTGAAGAAGTTCAAGTTAGATGATTCCAAACCTATTGGAACTCCTATGGTGACTGGATGCAAGTTGTCTAAGAATGATGAATATCAGAAAGTTAATCAGACTTTGTATAGATCTATGATTGGTGGATTGTTGTACTTAACTCATACTAGACCAGATATTATGCATGTTGTTTGTCTTTGTGCTAGATTTCAAGTTGATCCTAAAGAGACTCGTGTTACTGCTGTGAAGAGGATTTTTAGATACTTGAAGGGGATTGTTGACTATGGTTTATGCTATCCGAAGAATGATGATTTTCTGATTGGGCAGGTGATGTTGATGATCAGAAGAGAACTATTGGTGGAGCTTTCTTTTTGGGAAAGAAGTTGGTTTCATGGTCTAGTAAGAAGCAAGATGTTGTATCTCTATCTACTGTAGAAGCTACATTGTTGTTTCTAGCAACTATACTTAGGTAGTTTTGATGAAGCAGATGTTAAAGGATATTAGAGTGATTTATGATGAGCCTACTATTATATACTATGATAGATCATGTGCTATTTATATTTTGAAGAATCTGGTACTGCATTCTAAAACAAAGAATATATCAATAAAGTATTATTTCTTGAGGGAGAAAGTCAGTGATGAATAAGTCATATTGGAATATGTATCTACAAAAGATCAAATCATAGATATTTTCACTAAGCTTTTTCCTGCAGATACATTTGTCTATCTGAGAGACAACTTAGGGGTCTTTGCCCCTCCTAATGAGAACTAGATGCATGGAGTTGCATCAATCCGGTGGATTTCAGATCCTTATCTTCTTATTTAGGTTGATGAGTTGGTACTGCTACTCAGCCAGAGTAGTTAGTGTGTGATTTAGATGATCAGTTGTGAGTTTATCCTAAGGGGGAGATTGTCCTTGTTAGATGATGAGTTTTGGGGAGAGAAGTATATTCTATCTTGGCATTACTATCAAAGGGGGAGAGAAGCATGTGAAAAACCACTTTATCTTTGGAGCTTTGTGTGCATGATCTTAGGGGGAGTTTGTTGGAGATTTCTAGTGTTAATTCATTCCTTTGCATTGACTATTTTTTACATTCATATGTTACCATCAATGCCAAAGGAGGAGATTGTTGGATATTGTTGTTGTTAGGATATGTTGTTGTCACTGATGTCAACATATTCCTATGATTGGTGTTCCGGTGATTGCAGAGAGTTGATTTGGTTTGGTTTGCTGACAAGGATTTGTGGTTCAGTAATGAAGTATCTCTAGTATCTCTACTTCATTGTTTATTGAATCTATGATGCCATGAGGGGATTTTGTTGAGTTGTGGATTCCAGTATGAAGTTTTTTATGTTCAGTGTTGCAATGTTGCAGTGTTTTGGTGTTTGATCCGATGTGCTTCGGTATGATCACATCTTTGGTTGCAGATTTGGGAGAGTGTTTTGGATTTTCATGTGTATCTATATTTCAGATGGTTCATGATTTGGTGCTCTGCAAGTTATCTTTCTAATCTGAATTGCTACTAATGAGTGTTCTTGTGTGTTAGCGTGTTTATCGATGAAGATTTGATTAAGTGGTGTTGGTGCAGCTATTGCAAATGGTTCTAATGTGCTTGTTGGTGTTTCCTGATCATGTTCTATTTATTTTGGTGGTCCATATTGATCATTGTGCATGATATTGGTGATTTTGTTGATCTGATGATATTCTTTGTGTTATGCAGTATTTCTGGTGATATTATAGTGTGTTGCAGTTGATCTTGGTGAGATTTCCGATGCTCATGCATGTTTGGATATTTCATTTAGGTCCATGCTATGTCATATATAGCATTGTATTATTCCAATGGTTTATTTTGTTGGCATTCTACACTCGTATGAGAATAGTTGATGTTTTCATTGATGGCAACCAACTGGCAACCAACCAGCATCACAAGTTTCTTCATGCACCGGCAGACACCGACATCGGCAAGTGCTTACACCGGCATTCAGATTACATCAGCAACAAAGCATACCGGCACCCAGGCCGACATGTGACAACTTTTGTTTATGCGAATTGTATTGTAATTATAATTATCTTTTGTAAGCCGACATGGTATATTGTAAAGACTCATATATGTATGAGATCTTATAGGTCATTTTGAAGTAGTAGATATGGTTGGAAAAATAAGAAATTATTGTATAAGGTGATATAGTGAATAGCGAAGGTTTTGGTTAATGACTGAGCTTAAACTAATACTGAACCAGGCATTAGAGATGCTATTTTGAGCAGTACATTGTATTGGATTTAATTATCCATTTTGTAGTCAGTGAGACTCTTTTGAGAAGTGAGCTCTAGGCTGTTGGCCTTCCTGCATGTGCAGGCCCCTATTGTAAGCAGTATTTATTCATTGGCCAGTGAGTAAATATTGTGGGTCACAAATCCCACTGAGGTTTTTCTCACACTAGGTTTCCTCATTAAAATATCTTGTGTTATGGTGTGTTTCTATTTTGTCTCTATTATTTTTATTTACTGCATTAATTCTTGTTTAGCGATACACCGTTTTGGGTTGCAAAGTTACAAATAAGTTTAAACATACAAATAACTGGTTAGACATTGAATCACCCCCCCTCTCAGTGTCTGTGGTACTATCATTGAATTTAACAATTGGTATCAGAGCTTGGTCCTCTATTTTCAAAAGCCTAACAACTTGAGGAAGATTCTGAAACCGGTACAGATGGAGAACTTAAGAAAATAGTTGAAAGGATCTCTTGAAGATTTTGATGCAGAAAAATTGAAGAATATCAAACTTGAAGATGATCGGAGGACTAATAAGGAATTCATTAAAGGACTTTAGGAGAGCCTGGTTATAGCACAAAATAAGAGAAAAGAACTTCATGAGGAAATGTAGAATGATGATGATGAAAAGGAAACTCTTAGAGACATTGCAAATAAGTTGAGATAAGAAAACACTAATATGAGGAATGAAATGCAAGATATGACTATGAGATTATGTAAGGATATTGAAGATAGGAAGAAGAATGAAGAAGACTTGACTAGGAGACTTAATGATGCAGGAAATAAAAATCTGAGACTTTGTCATGAGAATGATATGCTAAAGACAGATCTAATTCACACGCAACATGATAAGGAGGAGCTTACAAGACAAGTTGGAATTCTGGAAAATGAATTGATCACTGCAAATGAACACAAAGACAAATTCAAGAAAAGTTTAGAAAGGCTTGATGAAATGTTGAAAAGACAAAAACCTGATGGAGATACAATTGGATTTGGATTTGAACATGGAGAAAGTTTTGGTACTGCAAATAATCAAGATCAGAAAAAACCGGTAAGACAACCTAATGCTTATAAATTCAATGGGAAATGTTTCAATTGCAACAAATATTGTCATAGAGCATATCAGTGTAGATTTAGAAATAATCAGAAATGAAACTTACCCACTGGTCAATGTTCCAAATGCAATAAAATTGGTCATAATTCAGAAAATTGCAGAATGAATGTGAAATGCTATGTTTGTGGTAGATTTGGGTATTTATCTAATAAATGCACATCAAAAACCGGTCAAGGATATGGAAAGGCTATTCAGAGGAATAATGTAACTTGTTATGCATGTAACAAGATTGGACATATTGCAAAATTCTGTAGAAGTAAGACTACACTGACAAACAATAAAGGATCTAGTGTGAAGGGAAAAGAAAAGGTAGATGAAGTAAAGAAAGCATTTTCAAAACAATGGATTAAGAAGAGTGATCAAAGAATTGATGAAACTGTCTCTGCATTGGTAGAACAGAGTAATCCTCCACCGATAGGAGATTCTTCATCTAACTGAGGAATAATCCTTAGGGGATATTGCAGCAAATTGAAAATCATGCATTCTACCCTCGGTTGATGGTGATAAGATACATTTCTTCTTTACCGGCAGGTGTGTTATGTTTTCACTTAACTGACGAGCATTTTATGTGGTTTTAAAGAACCTACTTGGATATAAAGCAACACATGCAAATAGAATAAATTCAGTTTCTAGCCTTTGTATTCACAGTGCATATGAGATGGTGAACAATAATAATGAGATTGATGTTTGTGAATGGCTTAAAGATGAACTGATATACAATTTGAAGAAGATTAAGGGAGATAAGAAAGGTACTTTCCATTTTGGGAACCTTCTAGTATGCTTAATGTTATACTTTACCAAAGAGATACCTAACATAGGTCACAAAGATTTTGGTTATGATATCTCGGTAGGCAAATAGATTCAGGAAGCTTTCACCGGTATGGGCACTGATTGTGATAAGAACATTGTAGATTACTTTAAATCTTTTCAAACTAAGATGAGAGCAAGAGAAAGGTTACCACAGAGCATAGTTGATAAGTATGACAAACACATTTTTTTTTTCATTAAGCGAGATGAGACTTGGATGGAAGCGGTAAGCCCTAGAACTATTTGGGTTACTGAGATGGGTTATGAGGTAGACCTACCTATTTTGAAGACATATGCAAAAATATTACTTGATGTGCCTATGGAACCATCTGAGAAATTATTTAGTAGTGCTGAAACCATTGAGAGTAAAGTATCTATGCAGAAGAGGAGATAAAGAAGAGAAAATTTATCAGAGATGCCTCCAAGAAGGTCAATGAAATCAAGGAAAATGTCATGAATATCAGTGGTATACCAGCTAGTGAGCTTGAAGGACTGCAATCGAAAGCACATGTTTCACCGGTTGTAACATCTTCTGATACTGATAGTGGCAAGGCTGTTGAGTTTAAGAGAGTTGAAAGGAGGAAGATAAAACCCTCATCGATACCCTCTCCTTCTCCTAAGAAGGCAAGGACACTAATGAAAAAACAACAGGCAGTTAGGGAACCACAGAAGAAGCTTACACCCAAGAAGAAACAGACACCAGTTACCCCCACACTGGATGATCTACTGAATGAGATAACACAGGAAGGTAATCTAGTAAATGTAAATAAATGGTATCATTCTTTTAAATATTCTGATAAAAACACTATTGAAGAAAGCATTATCTTACATTTGGAAATTTACAAGAAAGTTTTGATAGAAGTAATTGATGATGTACCTAATGATTTATTCATGAGATTGGAAGCTAAAAGGCTATCTGTGATGTAACTAGATAAGAAATTGAAAGTTGAAGCACTTCTGGCTATACATCCGGTAGACTCTAAGGAAGAGATAGATGAGCTTATATCTGAGGCCAACCGGTCTGTATTTGTTAGTTGGCACTGACAAGTAAGCCTGATGGCTGGAAGGGTTAAGGAAATTGCAGATGAGACTGCAGACAACTGGGACATATTTTTTGTTGAGAAGGAAAAGCAAGAGGAAAGAAACATACCAAAAGTGGACAAGATATTCAAGGTATATCAGAAAGATAAGGGAAAAGGTAAAGTAGGTAGTGTACCTTCTATAAAAGTAACAGATAACATTCCTCTACCAGCTCAGGACATCCCTCCATTAACTTCAGCATCACTGATACATACAGAAAATCAATCGGATAAGGTGACTAACACAGAGCAACTGGAATCAGGGAAACTAACAGTTGAAGAGTTACTTGTACAAACTGAGAAACCATCAAAGGCAGAGGTACAAACACAGAGAGATCCACCAAAAGAAAATGTAAGTAAAGAGAAATAGATTTTTGGCAATAAGGAACAAATAATAAAGATAGTTGGAGAATCTAGCACATCAATAGGAGAATTCAGACTGACTAACATCACAGAGGTTCTATTGGACTCCATTAAGAGGATAATAGATTGCAATGCCTTAGCATTTAAGGCAATTGATAACACTTTACCTATCTTGAAAATTATTGCACCTAAATGTCAAATAGATCACATTAATGATTCTTTAGGTAAATTGGACACATTGTGCAAATTCATTGTTGATAATGTCACAACTCTAGAAAAGGTGAATGAGGATACCATTAAGGAGAGAGTTGACAAAGAGAAAAAAACATTCAAAAACCATAAAGAATTGTACAGATCACTTGGACGCACTTTTACTGATACTTAATTCTACAATTTTGAAGTATAAGGAGTTATATAGAGAAGCATGTAAACCTCACTATTTGACAGAGGATATAGATGAGGAAATCAAGAAGACACAAAAAGAAATCAATGATATTGCAGACAATATGATAGGTTCATCTGAACTTACATCAGTTTTTGAGTAGGAAATGACAGTTTTTGAGGAGAAGTTGGAGAAACTTGAGAAAGAGAAGGCAAGAATAAGGCTGAAGGCCTGAGAACTAAAGAATAAACTTGGTTTGAGGTTGGATAGTCTGATTACTTAGAGAGATGAACTGACTAAGGCAAAAATTCTAGGAGAACGATCAATGGAGCATCAAATGCACTATCTCACCGGTATGGTCAAGCAGACTAAGGCAACTCTAACTAACAACAACGAGTTTTTGCAGAGTTTGAACCTAGTTTTGGCAAACATTTTTTGGATAGTAACCAACAGGTTACAGACCTTGAGGTAGCGTTTTTGCACTCTTTTGATTATTTATGAGATCCTTTGTCATTGATGTCAAAGGGGGAGTAGTGGAGAGAAAAATGCATGTATAGAGGAGATCACTTGCTCAGGGGGAGCACATCTTTTTGGATTTCAGTTTTGGGATAACAGTTTTGGATTTTTCTCATGAGTGTTGCCATCAATGCCAAAGTGGGAGATTATTGGCATTCTACACTCAAATGAGAATAGTTGATGTTGTCATTGATGGCAACCAACTGGCAACCAACCAGCATCACAGGTTTCTTCATGCACCAGCAGACACCGGCATCAGCAGGCGCTTACACCGGCATTCAGATTACATCGGCAACAAAGCATACCGGCACCTAGGCCAATATGTGACAACTTTTGTTTATGCGAATTATATTGTAATTATAATTATCTTTTGTAAGCCGACATGGTATATTGTAAAGACTCATATATGTATGAGATCTTATAGGTCATTTTGAAGTAGTAGATAAGGTTGGAAAAATAAGAAATTATTGTATACAGTGATATAGTGAACAATGAAGGTTTTGGTTAATGACTGAGCTTAAACCAGTATTGAACTAGGCATTAGAGATGCTATTTTGAGAAGTACATTGTATTGTATTTAATTATCCATTTTGTATTCTATGAGACTCTTTTGAGCAGTGAGCTCTAGGCTGTTGGCCTTCCTGCATGTGCAGGCCCCTATTGTAAGTAGTATTTATTCATTGGCCAGTGAGTAAATATTGTGGGTCTCCCACTGAGGTTTTTCCCACATAAGGTTTCCTCATTAAAATATCTCGTGTTATGGTGTGTTTCTATGTTGTCTCTATTATTTTTGTTTACTGCATTAATTCTTGTTTACCGGTACACTATTTTGGGTTGCAAAGTTACAAATAATTTTAAATATACAACTAATCGGTTAGACACTGATTCAGCCCCCCTTCTCAGTGTCTATGGGACTATCATTGAATCTAACATATTTTATGTATTGTGTGATGTAATTTTGTAATTAAGGGTTGAGGGTTTGGCCAACCTTGTAGTGAAGGTTGATGAATTGTATAAATAGGTGTTATATTCATTTAATTTGGGTGTCGATGTGGTGTCTACATTATCAGAGAGTGGTGTATATGCGCATAAGAGAATTTATCCTTTGGTATGGTGTATTGAGTAGAGATTGTTGCAGGGAAGACAAATGAGCATAACCAGGATTGTCATCAGGCATTAGCAGATGCTATCTTTGCAGTTCATGTAAACCAAATTATAGTTTGAACATTATTATAAGGTAGTGAACCTTCCCTGAGGGTTGGAGCCTTCTGGTTCATTGTATTTTAAGGAGTAAGCTCTAGGAAGTGTGCCTGAATGCATGTGCATTCCCACTATAATATTTACACATACTACTATAGACTATCATCTTATTATGGGTAGGTTCCCACTATGGTTTTCCCCTTAATCGGGTTTTCCACGTCAAAAATCTTGGTGTTATGTGTGTTGTTGTTATTATGTTTATCTTTATTGTTGTTGTGGTTGATTGAAATATGAGATTGTGTTTAATTGGTTTAATCCGGTGAAAACTAATTCACCCCCCTCTCAGTTTTTATTCATTGTCATTGCCAACATATTCTAGTAAGTGGTGATGTTGCAGCGGTTTTTGTGGTGATTCACGTTTATTGTGGATGTTTCTAGATTATGTTCTATTTGTTGTTTATGGTCTATATTGATCATTTTGTGTGTTGTTGATCATTTTATTGATCCGGTGGTGTTCTTCATGTTATGCGATATTCTTGGTGATTGTAGCATGTTGCGGATGTTCGAGGCATAATTCTTGGAAATCTTTCTTGCGTGCAGTGTTGATTTGGGTCCAGACTATGTCTTATCCAATATTGTTTTGGTTCGTATATGTTGTTTGTAGTGCGTGAGGTTAATATTTTGTTATTTGTATTGAGGGTTGAGCCGACCTTGAAATATAGGTTGATGATTTGTATAAATATATAATATTCATTTGTGAGTTGTATCTGTATTGTATCTACAAGTGTGTGAACAAGTGTTTTGATCTTTTGGAAGTGTGAAGAGAAGTGTGTGGTAGAGCAGATCAGACTGTGCTTAACCAAAACTGTAACAAGGTATTATCTCATTGTGGGTAGGTTTCCATCATGGTTTTTCCCTTAACTGGGTTTTCCACGTCAAAAATCTTGGTGTTATGTGTGTTATTGATGTGGTGATGGTTTATGTTTTCATTGTTAATAATTAGATTTGAATTTAAGTTTGATTTGTGTAGAGTTTGTGAGAAAATTGATTCACCCCCTCTCTCAGTTTGCTTCCTTATTGCCAACAATTGGTATCAAAGCTAGATCCTTCGGAAGAAGCTTGATTTCTTGAGAAGATCCAGGATGACAACCTTTTCTTTTAAGAAGGATAATTTGATATTTGATGGAATGAATTACACTCTGGAAGAACCAGATGGAATGTCATTTGCGATGCATGACTGATGAAGACTATTGGAAGATTACTAAGAATGTGTATAATTCTCCTCAAAATGGTCATAGTACTTCGGATGAGATAAAAGAAGCTTTGTTGAGTGCCTTGTCTAATTCTAAGATGACTAATGTGATGGATTTGTAGATTTCTCATGAGATTTGGAAGAAGTTGGAAACTTTGTATGAAGGTGATAGTCATGTGAAAGTTGTTGTTGCAGAGCTTGAATGGAAAGTATGAGATGGTGAAGATGGGCGAAGATGAGAACATTACCTCCTTTATGCAGAAAGTGAATGAGCTTGTATTGAATATCAGATGTGTCGATGGAGTGTTGGAAGAATCTGAGATTGTGGCTAAAGTGTCAAGATCCTTTCCTCCTTCTTACAAGCATAGGGATGGTGCTATTGAAGAGATCTAGATGGTGACAAATGTGACTAGAGATATGTTGATTGGTAATCTTGCTACTTTTGAGTTGAGCAAGTTTGGTGAAGCCCATCCTAAATTTGAATCTGCATTTAAAGCTACTATATTTGGGATGAAGAAATATGATCTGGGAGAAAGTTATACAAGGGTATCCAGATATGAGAAGGACATGAGAGAGATTGAAGAAGAAGAAAGAGAGCTTGAAGAGTTTGAAGCCCTGATTGCTAGAAGATTGCCTAAGGGTGTCGGTAAGTATGAAGGGAAGTTACCTCTTAAATATTTTTCATGCAATAAGATAGGACATCTTCTCCCAAGGTGTCTAGAAATAATTTCTAAGAATCCATTTAAGCCCTATAAGTCTAAATATCAGAAGAAGTGTTACTTTGCTGGTGAATGTGTGACAGTTGATGAATCTCATAAGGGAAATTCAGGAGATGAGTGGATGTTCATTGCTATCAAGGAAGATGATCTGGTGACTGCTAATTCTACTAGTTTCATTGTTGAGGGAAAATATTTGGCTACTAAAGTTGAAGAGAAAGATGAATGGGTTATTAATAGTGGTTGCTGTCATCATATGACAGGTGATAAGAGTAATTTTGTGAGTATGGAAAAGTATGATGGTGGTGTAGTGAGATTTGGAGATGACAAAGCTGGTATAATCCATAGTAGAGGTTCTATTTATCTTGATGGTAAGAATAACACTGATGATGTCTTGTATATTGAAGGTCTAAAGCATAATATTTTTAGTGTTTGACAAATGGTTGATAAAGGATATGACTTGCAATTCAATAATGGTAAATGGAAGATCTTGAGTGGCTCTGAAACTGAGATTGTATCAGGTATAAAGACTAAAGGTAATATCTTCCACTTGAATGCTGGTGGTAAAAGTTGTTTGATTGATTAGGTTGATGAATGTTGGTTGTGGCATATAAGGATGTGTCATGTAAATTTTGAATGCATGGTTAAGATAAGATGCACTCAAATTGTAAGAGATCTACCTAAGATTGTTAAGCCTTTTAATCCAATATGTAAGGAATGACAGTTAGGGAAGCATACACGAGTTTCTTTCAAAAGAAAACAATATACTTCTAATGGGATATTGGATCTTGTGCAAAATGATTTGTGTGGTCACTCTAGAGTGAGAAGCTTGTAGGGTGACAGGTATTTCATGTTGTTGATTGATGACTATTCAAGGATGATTTGGGTTACTTTCTTAAGGGAGAAGTCTGAAGCGTTGGAGAAGTTCAAGATTTTCAAGGCTATGGTTGAGACTGAGACTGGAAAAAAGTTGAAGTGTCTGAGATCTGACAGAGGTGGCAAATTTACTTTCGGTGATTTCAACTCTTTTTGTAAAGAGCATGGGGTGAAGAGACAGTTATCTGCTCCATGGACCCCTTAGCAGAATGGTGTTGTGAAGAGGAAGAAAAAGACAATTCAGGAAGCTGCTAGAACAATGATGATTGAAGGAAATATACTACATATCTATTGGAGAGAAGTTGTGAGTACTACAGTATACACTTTCAACTGGGTGCATATCAAAGGTGATACTGGTAAGACTCCTTCTACTAAGAGCAAGGCCTACCGGTGTTATAATAAGAGATTGAGAAAGTTTGTTGAGAGTGCTAATGTGAAATTTGATGAAGGAAGTGAGTATCAACCTAGATAATCCGAATATGATTCAGATGAACAAATTGTCAGTGTAGATAAAGGAAAGCAAGTGCAGATCCAGAATCAAGTTCAGATAGCTTCGAAAAATCCTGAGAATTAAGGAGAAGCTATTGCAAAAGAAAGAGTTCAAGAGTCCAAGAATCGTGAAAATCCTAAGACTCCTAGGTATTTAAGGTTAAATCATTCAGAGAATTAGATAATAGGTGATAAGAATAGAGGCATGATTACTAGGAGAAGAGTTGCTGAAGAGTATTACTTGATTTTTAAGATTGAACCTAAAGATGTTGATGAATCTTGTAAAGATGAAAATTGGGTTAAAGTTATGAAAGAAGAGTTGAAGCAGATTGAATAGAATAATACAATGATTTTAGTTCCCAGACCTAAGGATAAGAATTTAATTGGAACTAAATGGGTGTTTTGGAATAAGTTAGATGAAAAAGGTGAATTTGTTAGGAATAAAGCAAGACTTGTTTGTAAAGGTTATTCTCAGATGGAAGGTATTGATTTTGAGAAGACTTTTGCTCTGGTAGCTAGAATTGAAGTTGTTAGATTATTTCTTGCTTATGCTACTTACAACATTTCAAAGTGTATCAAATGGATGTCAAGTTAGCCTTTCTTAATGGTGAGCTAGAAGAAGAAGTCTACATTGAGCAACCTGATGGTTTTTCAGTTGACATATCAGAAAGATATGGTTTGTAGGTTGAAGAAAGGATTGTATGGATTGAAGCAAGCTCCAAGAGATTGATATGCCAAATTGGATAAGTATTTGATGAAGCTTGAACTCAATAAAGGTACTGTTGATAGTACTTTATACTTAAAGATTGATAATAATAACATCTTAATTGTTGAAGTCAATGTTGATGATATTATTTTTGGTGAAAATGATGGTTTGTGCAAGAAGTTTGTTGATGATATGTAGAATGAGTTTGAGATGTCTATGATAGGAGAGATGATATTATTTTTGGGATTGAAAATAGCTCAGTTGGATAAAGGTATTTTATATCTTAATCTAAGTATGTGAAGGAATTGTTGAAGAAGTTTGGTTTGGATGATGCAAAGCCTATTGGTACACACACCTATGGTTACCAGATGTAAGTTGATAAAAGATGGCGATTCTCTGAAAGTAAATCAATATAGGTATAGATCTATGATTGGTGGTTTGTTGTATTTCACTCAAACAAGACTAGATATTATGAATGTTGTGTGTCTTGTTTCTAGATTTCAAGTTGATCCTAAGGAATTTCATGTTGTTGTTGTAAAGAGAATTTTCAGATATTTGAAAGGGACAACTAATTTTGATTTGTGGTATGCTAGAGAGGATGATTTTACTTTAAGTGATTTTACTGATGTTGATGCCAAAAATAGTACTAGTGGTGGTGCATTTTTCTTAGGTAAGATATTGGTTTCATGGATGAGTAAGAAGCAAAATGCTATATCTTTGTCTACTGCAGAAGTTGAATAGATTGTTGCTGCTAGCAACTGTACTCAGGTAATTTGGATGAAGTAGATGTTGAAGGATATCATAGTTATTTTTTATGAGACTACTGCTATATACTTTGATAATTCAAGTTCTATTAACATTTTTAAGAATTCGGTGTTACATTCAAAGACTAAGCATATATCAATCAATTTTCATTTCTTGAGAGAGAAGGTGAATGTGAAGGAAGTCAAATTGGAGTATGTGTTGTTAGAATAACCAGTGGAAAACTGAGAGGGGGGGAGGTGAATCAGTTGTCAACATATTATATTAATCAAACCACTTTATAACCTTTAACCGGAGCACATAAACATTAAATACCAGAATAGCAGAAATAGATACCAGTAAGCAATAAAACTTAAGTATGAAACATAGAATCAACACAATGCAACCATACCACATAACACCATGATATGTACATGGAAAACCCGATAAAGTGAAAAACCACGGTGGGAAGACTACCCACAGTCAGATAATACTTTTGCAGAAAGTATGTGATACAATAAGGGGCTTGCACATGTAGGAAGGCACACTACCTAGAGCATACTTATCATTACAAAGGAGTCTCACTAACTACAGAGAGGTTATAACCACCTAAATATAATTGAAAAACAATCCAAAAGAATAAACTACCAATGATAGCATCTACCATGCCTAATTATAGTCTCGGTTAAGCTCAATACCAGAGGCCTTTGACCTCTTACATAAACCCAATCCGATCACCTATGATCGACCAAATCTCCTTCGCATATGATCTTTTCATTATTTGGACATTTCATTCCATGACATTGACCACACTCTACAATGAGATCTTACATCAATTTATCTAAACCCTAAGGCCTAAACCAATAAGGTTGGCCACCTAAAAGATATTACAATAAGATCATTACATACATCCACATTACAATGATATACCATGTTGGATTTAGACCAAAACAACATTAACCAATCCATAAATCATCCCAGTAACGTGTAGAGAATACTTAATAGCATGTTACATGATACCGGTCCATAACCTAGACCCAAATAGATTCACCATGCCAAAGTGATGTCACCAATCAGTCGAGGCATGAACAAAGATCACCTTCTACATCCTAAGTTCCATCTAGAAGGCACACCAACACCACTTATGCATCATGTCAAAGATTCTCAGTAAAAGCTCTGCCAGTAAAACCCTAAATCTTTACTGGTATAGGCTTACTAGAGTGTATGATAGCATCTGATCATCAAGTAAATACCAACTGACCAAAACATACTCCAGAAACATGCAACACATTAAAGAAAACATATTGATCCAAACATGTCGGCAGTATCCAACTGATAGTCCCTTCTGCCGTTAACACTAGTTCTTCTATCGGTAACCAAAATCTGTCTGCTGGTAACGAATCATAACAGCTAGTGTTGACATCAATGACAAAACATCAATGCAACACATAATCAATTCCTTCATATTACCAACAATATCCCCCTTTGGAATTGATGGCAACACTAGATATGAAAAAGAAAACATCTAAGCGCCAAGAAATGCCAAAAATTTCTCATAGAGGATATAACAATGAAAAACTGAAAAATCCCAGCAACTCCCCTTGAGGAGTGCAGTCCAATCAATCTGAAACTGATATGAATCTCTCTCCCATATGACATTATTTTTCACATTATGCATCTCTCCCCCTTTGACATCAATGCCAAAGATATGCCATAGATATCAAAATCTTGTGAATCTCAAAGCCGACTACTCCCCCTGAGTAGTAGCACCACTACATCAATCCAGACCAAAGGATAAAGCTGATTATGCATAATAGACTTGTTAGCACATATTCTTGCAAAATATTTTGTGCTATATCTTTGATGTTTTATATATACATTTTCATCACAAGGGCATTTATTGCTCGATTGTATGTGCAGGAGGTATCTATAGTACCAGAAAAATCCTACTATGACTTGTTTTTCAGAATTGAACAAGTACCGCTAGGGCATGCTAAGGGTTGGTACTAAATAGGGACTACATGATGAAATTTCACCATGACAGTATTAGGTTCTAATAAGGCATTCTCTGGGCCTATGTGATAGTCTTTGTCATTTATTATCACATATTAAGTTTCCATAAAAGGTTATAAGTGCAAATGATATATGAAGAGGAGCTTGATTAGCATAATTGTCACGTTTGAGTTATCAGCATAAGTTACCCTGACAAGATGGAATAGCATAAATATTGAAGGAAATCGGCATAACCTAAACCGATGAAGAATAATGTAAATTAGATGGTGGAAATATCATCGGAATGTCAGAAAATATCATTTCGTGCTACCCTGATACCTGATGGGATAGATGGAAAAGGCGGTATCATCGGAATGACTTACTCCAATGAGGAAATACTAAAAGGTAGAAATACTAGGTCATCAGGATAACTCAAATGATTGGTGAGAGGATTTTTGCATTACACCGATACCTAATAGGGTAAATATCATGGCGAGTGAAAATGAGGTCTCATCGAGATAGCCTACACTGAAAGAAGTGACTAAAAGAGAAACAAGGTGAAGTCATCGTGATGACATCATCTCTTTGAAGGAAAACATTTTCTGCCACGTCGATACCCTATGAGGAATCTAAAATGGCTATCAGGAAGGAGACCTCATTAGGGAAGCATAAGCCGATGGACCTGAAAATAAGCATGCTAGAGCCCGATATTATTGGGTCATCGGAGAAACACAAGAAGGGTTGTCCCGACACCCGATAAGTTTTGCAACATGATGAACGAGAGGGAATCGGGGAATCATATGTCGATAGATGAGAGAGGTAAAAAGAAGCACAAGCATGAGGTAAATGTCATCAGGTCATCGAAGAAACATAAAATGAGTTGTTCTGATACCCCATAAAGTGACCCGATGTAACAAATGAGATATGGATTACTAAGGAGGATTCATCGAAATAATTTTTCACTATCAGAGGAACATATTTGGAGCTATGTCAAAACCCGATGGGCAGAATGCCACGGAGGAATAAAAGGAGGGTATATCAGAATGACACCAATGTGACATAAAGGTGAAAGTAGAACATAGCCAGGAGGCGAAGCGATCGGTGAGACTTATGCCAATAGAAAGGATGGGTGGTGCCAACTGATTGAATTATCAGAAAAGTTATGCCGATTAGCCGTTGCAAAATTTGATTGCAAATGGATCGACTCGCCATTATTAAATGCAGAGAATGTGTAGATTGGTGTTTGTACAAGGCAAATCATAGCAAGATTTCAATTGAGTAAATTATTCTAATCTGTCAAATCCATATATGAAGAGTCGATACAAGGGTTTTGCATAACAATTTGAAGCTAACAGAGAGCTTGAAGAAAAGTTAAACTATAGAGAATTGAACCGTAGAAAGATTGAAGGATTCAAATATGGAGGATTCTAGTTCCAAGGGTAAGAGGAAGGTCATAGAGGTCTCTAAAAGTGCTTTGAAGAAGTCTAAAGGTGGAGACGGTGTGTAGAAAAAAAAGTTGAACCAGGATATGATTGACCATATGAGCTCACTAGGAGCCAAATCTAGGAGATCTAAGACAAATTTTCCCATCCGTGACCAGCTAGAAGATGACTTCAGGGAAATTGGTGATATCTAGAACAAAATTAGAGGTCATGTGATGTTCTTGTATCATTATTCAAGGAGGAATAAACTGACCCCAATCTCAATCCCGTGGACAATTGGATTGGGTAAACTTGTGGTTTCAAACATCTTTATGAATGTCCAGTTGATGAAAACATTGGCTAGGGCTTACAATGCCACAAAAAGATGTATTCAATTGCGAAATGGAAATGCACTCATCCACCTTTCAATGGCCACCATTTAGGAGGTTGTAGATGATTTACCCAATGACTTGTATAGAAGGTTAGAAGAAAGAAGAGTAGCAATTGTTGAACTAGATAAAAAGATGAAGATAGAAAAACTACTTACAATTCACCCAGTGAATTCAACACAAGAGATTGATGAATTAATAAGTGAGACAAACCAGACAGTATTTTCAACTGGTCACCGACATGTAGCATTAATGGCTAGCAGAGTTAATGAGATATCAGAAGAAACAATAGACAAGTGGGATATATTCTTTTTTGAAAAGGGAAAAAAAAAGAGCTTAAACAACCAAAGAATTTTAAAGTCTATCAAAAAGAAAAGGATAAAGGTAAAGGTAAGGTAGGTGGACCTCCGAGCATAAAGATAATAGATGACTTTCCCCCACCTCCTTCTAATACTTCACCAGCACAAACTGTTGATACACCACTAGCAATAGATAATGTTGAGAGTATGGAGATAACACATGAGGACACAAACCCTTATTCAGAGGTTTTGTTTACAATGAATATTGACACACATGAAGTTAACATTGTGGTGGATAAGGAAACAACTGAGAAGAGAGATGTGGCAACTGAGCCACTGGTAGAAGACATTATAGTTGAGACAAATATTGAGGATATAGTCGGAAACATTGAAATTGGGAACGAACAACAAACTGAATAGGCAACTGATTCCCTGGATACAAGAAAGGCAGATACCACTAGTGTACATATTGATATATCTACTGAGAAATCGACAACTAATAGCACTGACAAATATGTTGAGGTACCGGCTGTAGATAGTTCAAAGGTAAACAAAAGTAAAAATTGTAGAAAACCTAGAGTCACAATCAGAGAAACCGACAGTAGAAAGTTCTAAGGAACAGACTGAGGTACACACTGAGAAATCATATGAGAAGAAGGATGAGGTAAAGGTTAATGCAGAGACTATGCCACCAACAACAGCTGAGAAACCTAAACCCTTGCTAGTAGAAATGCAGACTCAAACTGACCTACCAGAGGTCACCATAAGCAAAGAGGTTCCTCACACTGGCGGATTACAGATCGTTAAGGCAATTGGTCAATCATCTGGTTCTTCACTGACAAAATTCCAGCCAACCAATGTAACAGAGTTATTGCTTGATTCAATTAAGAAAATAACTGACTGCAATGCACTTGCATATAAGGCAATTGATGACACCATACCAATTTTAAAGATGATTGCACCCAAGTGTAACATAGAAAACAAAGATTCTTTAAGTCAAATAGACACATTGTCTAAGTACATAATCGGCAACCTACTAACAATTGATCAGATCAATGAGGAGACTTTTAGAGAGAAAATAAATAAAGAGAAGGATAAATTCTTTGAGGAAACAACAAAGAAGAGTAAGGAACATATTGATACATTATTACCGGCACTAGGAAAGACAATTTTGGACTTCAAGAAATTGTACAAAGATACATGTAAAACAAACATTTTGATAGAGGATATAGATATAGAGATCAACAAAGCACAAAAGGAAATCAGTAATATTGCTAACAATTTGATAGGTTCATTAGACTCCATATCGGTAGTAGAATAAGAAATTATTGGCTATGAAGAGAAAATTGAAAAACTTGAAAAAGATAAGGAGAGATTAAAGTTTAAGGCAAAAGAACTGAAATGAAGACTAGGTCCTAAACTAGATATCCTCATCTCTTTGAGAAAAGAGATTTTTGAGGCTTTTGTTCCAGGACTTAAGACACCGGAAGAGAAAATACACATACTCACCGGTATAATCCAAAGGATAGAAGCAACACTAAAGGATAGTGAGAGGTTCTATAACAACCTAAATTTTGCATTAGCGGATTTGTATCAAATTGTAACCAACTGGTTACGGGGATCCTGACAGGAACTACACTCAAGTGACATTGAATGATAGCCTTTGTCATTGATGCCAAAGGGGGAGTAGTAGAGGATGAGAAAAATGATTGACAGAAGAGATCATCTGCTCAGGGGGAGCACACAGTTTTAATAAGATTTTTGGACACCACTTTTGGATACAATTTTGGCTTTTTCTCATGAGTGTTTCCATCAATGCCAAAGGGGGAGATTGTTAGAAAATTCACACTCCAATGAGAAATTTTAGGTGATTGAAGTTATTTTCATTGATGGCAACCTTACAATCCTATGGCACCGACATGCACTGGCACCGGCAAAGATGTTTACTGGCACCCCAGCCGATAGGATTTTATTTTGTATTTAAATGTAAAATATTTTTTGTAAAGCCGACAAGGCCAATTGTAAAAGGACTCATATAAGTATGAGATCTTGTAGATCATTTGAGAATGTAATAGGAAGATGCAAATATTAAGGCATATTGTGGAATAAGGTTTATGGAAGTTGTATGAGCTTAAACCGGTACTGAACCTGGAATAGCAGATGTTGAACCGAAGCAGTACATGATATTGTTACTACTTATCAAATTGCCATTAGTTTCATATCCAAAGTCATACTATATTCTAGTCGGTTAGTATTACCGAATCATGCAGTCGGTACACATAGAGAAGTTGGTATGAACAGTCTAGTCGGTTACTGAAGAAAGCAGTCACAGAACACAGTATTCACCGAGCTGTTTACCGAGTAAAGGTTCATGGCTACCGAGTGGTAAAGTTAACTCACTGAGTTGATATTCACCGAGTGAAACATTTTACTAGATACATTGAACCTGGACATGCACATGAAAATGTGTTACAAGATCGAGGCACATCTAACCATTTTTGCATTGGAAATTGCACTATGAGATTGTGTATGATTACAAGGCCAATCTAACCTATGAGATATTTTGTTTAGTTATTCATTCAAAGAATATTTTTGTAAGATCGAAGCAATGAATCAGATCACCGCTGTAAGAGATCTATATATACAACATGATTCTAGGGTTAGATATATGACATGATATGATGTGATAAGAGATGCAATGAGATAGCAGTGTATATGCATGAAGGAAGACTGTTACAGAGACACAGAGAGGTCACCAAGAAGGTTATCAGTGAACAGTCGAATAACAGAGTAAATAGAAGGGTTTATCGAGTTTCATTATGGGTTACCGAGGTATGCTACAAGCTAGGTAATCTTATTCAGCGCACATAGAATCTGCTTTAACATTTCAGATGTAAATTTGCAGATATTTGTAATGATTATATTGTAATATTTTGAAGTTGTAAGAGAAACCTTTAACAGGGTAAAAGACTCTAACCAAGTCTATAAATTGTAAATCCTTTAACCAGGTGCTACACTCATATAGTGTTGTAAAAATCCTTTAGTAAGGTAGATCTAACTGATCTTAATACTCCTAATAGGGTAAGCTATTAGAAATAGCTAAATGTAGCTCTAACCGAGCATTCTTTATTATTGCAGTAGTGAAGTTGTGGGTGCCATCCCCACCGCAGTTTTTCTCTCTAACCAAGAGTTTCTGCGTGACCAAAATATATGTGTTATGGAGTGAATCATGTATGATTGTTATCTGTTGATTATAGTTTTATTTTATGTTACTACACTATTCTGTTTATGCACAACAGTAAGGTTATTACAAAAGAAAAGTTTTGGAGTACTGATTCACCCCTCCCCTCTCAGTACATTAGCTTTCTATATTGGGCCTAATAGATATTGGTATCAGAGCTTGAATCTTGGAAAAGGGTTTAACCACCTAAAGAGAAAGATCTTAGCAATGGAAGGCTACAAAAAATCTCGAAAGATTGTGGATCTTCAAGAAGAGCTGGATAATGCAAATCAAGTGATTGTAGACATGCAGAGGCAAATGCAAAAATCTTTGAAAGTAAGGAGAAGATTATCTGATGACTTGCAGGATTCTCAAGAGCTAGTGGAACAAATCGAGACATCATCTGAGAACAGTATATCTAAAGAAACTGAAGAAATGATTGGAATGTTGAAAGAAAAGAACAAAGCATTGGCTGATCAACTAAATGAAATGAAAAGAGAACATGAACATTTTAGTACACAAATGACTGAAAATCTAAATGCATTAAGGAGAGATGAGGATAAAGCAAGAGATCTACAAAGAGAGAAACAACAACTTGAAGCTCTAGTATCTGATAAGGATGATGAAATCATAAGGTTAACTGGTATTCAACAAAATATGGCAGATCAACTAGGTTATGCTCATCATGAAGCAATTCTGAAGAATGATGAAAATCAATCATTGAAACTTGAAGTATCAAGGTTGACTGGTGAACTTGAAACAGAAAAGAAATCCAAAGAATCATTGGAGAAAAGTTATGAAGCATCAAAGATGTTGGATGAGCAACTGAATACAAGAAGACTCTACAAAGATGGAGGACTTGGTTACAAAGGAAAAGACTCTACCGAGAAAGGAATTAATACTACCAAGAGAGGAGAATCATCAAAACAAGCTGGAAAAAGAAATAACATCAAAAGGAAGAAGCCTATTTGCTACTACTGTGGAAATCAAGGTCATACTGCCAATATATGCCAGATTAGAAAAGTTAAGCAACCGAATATCTCTAAGTCCAATGGATATTGTTATAATTGCAAAAAATATGGTCACATACCTAATCAATGTAGGACAAAGTCTGTTAACAACCATCAGAAGGCAAAATTCAAAGGGGTTTGTAAAAACTGCAATAGATATGGACATAGTACCGAGAAGTGCTAGTTTAAGCAAAAGAACTATATGAAGTATCCACACCGAGAAAACACTAGAGGTTGCCGAACTTGAATAGATTCTTACAGACAATATGTAGCAGTACCATGGGATTAAAATACAAGGATATGGTATGAATGTTGTGGAAGATATGGACATATAAGTGCCAACTATTTTATAAGGTTTGGAATGACCAACCGGAGATCATGGAGAAATCCCGGTATGACATGTTTTCATTGTCACAAAGCTGGACATTTAGCTGGAGATTGCAGAGATCAACCGAGAAGAGACACTGAGGAGATAAAAGAAAAATTCAAGATGATTTGGAAAAAGAAAGAAATTATGTCTGATGAAGAAAGCACCTTACCTATCGAGTTAGGTGCACCTATTTCAAATTAGTCAAGAAAAGGTATGAAGGGACTGCATTCTTTAAAAGTTAAATCATAACAGTTCCTATTTTATTATGAACAAAATTCAAAATCTGCGTAGTTAAGATGCAATTAGAAAAGTTTGCATACTATAAAGGAAACCTATCAAGTCGGTTAACAAAGCAAAGTTGGATACTTGGTAAAAACAAAAAATGAAGTAAATCAGTAAAAGGTGAACCGAGTGCATTGAATATCTTGACCTAACTTGCACAGAGCCCGATAAGGTATTTTTGAGTACTTAAAAGTGTTTTCATGGTCATTATCATTCACCCAAGTTTTCGAGAAGCAGAGCAGAGCGAATCAAAGCGACCAAACTTCATTCAGAGTGAATTTCAAGGTATTTACATCAATCTATTCACATTGTTTAGTTGGTTTCTGATCTAGTCAAATTGCTAGTGTCTACTGAGTGTGAAGAGTAAGTCACTTGTAAACCCTAAGTTTAACCTGTCAAATTTTAGTTGAGATCTACCATGGCGCCCAAGATCCAAGACCCTGTAGTTGTCCAAAATGTAGAGAAGCCATCTCTGAAGTATTCCCTAACTCCTAAAGTCGCCTCAGAACCAGATGATAAAACTACATTTTCACTCATCCTGGATCGAGTCTTATTGGTAGAAGATGTCAGATTCTTTACCAAGTGCCGTGTTGAGTAACTCGGTCATGTAGAGATTAGTGACACATATGATGAACTGTGCACTGACAACAAACTGGATAGTAAATTTGAACATATTAGAATCAAGGGATTAACTGAAGCCCTAGTCTATCCTCGTGTGTTCAAACCCCAATGGGTTAAGTTTTTATTAAGCAGAGTACATGATGATTTCATGTGGCTACAAGAGCAATCATTCAAGATCACGAAGGAAGTCATTCACCTGATCACCGGATATCCCATCTACGATCATGCTCGTGCATAGAAAATGATATCACAAAAGGAGCTAATCAGTCTAACTGGAGTAGAATATGATTACCGAGACTGAAATTGAATAATGTCATTGATGTTGAACTAAAATTTGCAATCAGAGTCATTGGTTACTGTTTCTTCCAATTTGCAAGGGAAAACAGTGTACCATGTGCTGTAGTGGACCTGGCCTACAAAATAGTAAAGAAGGGAATGAAAGTAGACTTATGTGAAGTGCTACTAAAGAACTTATTTGAGAACCTAAACACAATAAGGAAGCCGAAGAAGAAAAACTCGACAAACACAATCAAGTTCGGTTCACTACTTGTCTGTATGTTTTTCTATTTTGAAAAGTTCTTTCCCTCAGTCGGTAAAGTAGTATGGGAGCTACACCGACCTATCACCCATCAGATCAATGATTACATCAAGAAGTTAGGAGATGACTTTAATGATGTCATGGATGATTACTTTAGCAAATTCCAAGAGAAAATGTAGAACAGGTACAGGATCCCACCACAGCTGGTCGAAAAATACAAGGACAATATGTGTTTTGAAGTTGACACTGATTATTGCTATGTAAATGCTGTTGAACCAAGGATTCAGTCGTTGCAACCAATGGGTTATGAAATTGATTATGATATCACACAACAACAAATTGATGCCTACCTATCATTGCCAAGGCATGCAACTGAACTAAGGTATGGAACCTATGTAGAGGTGAAGGAGAAAGTAAAAATGAGCATTGTAGTTCCTAAGACTACAAGGAAAGCTACAAAGATGATAAAAGCTTTATCTAAGAAATTCAGAGAAGAATCCTCATCTACACCTGTCAAAGGCAATCTTGCCATTACCGAGGAAGAATCAGAAGCACAGGAGGCTGCAATAACATTGAGCACATAGTTGCCAAAGGGAAAAGTTCTAAAAAGAAAGAAACAAGACATAACAAAGGCCTTGCCAACTCCACCAACAAAGAGACCCAACACCAGAGCATCAGCTGCATCACCGAGCAAGAAACAAAAGACTATTGCCATTCCTAAGGTAACAAAGACTTACTAGAAATCTACTTGGAGACTCATTTTGGCAAAAGAGTCGAGTGATACAGAGTCTGATGATGCTAACAAATTCCTGATTGTGAAGAGCAAAAAGGCAAACATTCACAGTGTTGAAAACTTTTGTGCCAATCTTAAGGAATACAGTGGATTTGTAGGATTCAGATATGTTAAGTATGAGTCTAGGAACAATGATGAGAAATGAAAGATTGAAGAAGCTGTCATATGTACACTTCTGAAGTTTCGGTTAGCACCATTATAACTAGCAAACTCACTCTCGAGTGAACTCTACTCACATATTGATAACAGATGGAAATATGCAATGGATTCAAAGAGACAAATAAGAGAAAGAAGTCTTGTCCATTTATTTCCTGACATGTCCATAGCTGAAATCATGGAGCATTTGTCCACATACAATTCAAAATTTCTTGTGAAACAAAGAGCCTTAAAATTGATGAATGGGCTATATATTGATGTGGAGAATGAGACTAAGGCCAAGTGGCAGGAGATCTTCAAACAAAAGGATGTCGGTGAACAATCTCAAATTGAAATTGTTGATGTCACCGAGCAAGGTCCAGATGTCACCGAGCAAGGTCCAGACCCGGTTGACACAATACAAATTGATGAAGATGTAATGGATGAAGCCGCACCGGAGCAAGAAATGATTGAAGGCACCACTTATGCAAAACTTGTGTTTAGTGAATTGGTCTTAGAACAAGTTCAGCCTTATCCACCGGTGAAGCCAACAGTCCCAATCGAAGCTCCCAAGGACACCGAACAAGTTACCGAAGGTAACAAATCTGAAGTTGCAGAAGATACAAGTAATAAGTCTGAAGCTGCAGCAGACATAACAAAAGATCAATCATCTCAAGCACAGACAAGCACAACAAATATTACAGCAGAGACCCCTATCACCAAGCCATCCAAAGACACTACAACTGCTCTAGGAACAGTGCAAAGTCTTGCATCTATCGAGCAACCTACCGAGGGACAGCAAGCCTCACAAGCACTTGTCTTAGTGCCCCAGACAAAAGGAAAAGAGAAGAAGGTGAGAAAGCATGGTTTTAAATTTGACTTATCTAAACCGATCGTGTTGCCCAATGTCGACATCTCCAAATTAAAAGGGAAAGCACTTACTGAATTTGGTGAACTATGCAAAGCAAAGGCCAAATAGGAGAAACAACTAGCAATACAGAAAAAGAACAAGGTAATTCAAAAGGTTAGGACACTGCTCACAAAAATGCTACCATCAACAACAGTGTCAACTGATGCAGCCATCCATATTCAGTTGGATGAACTCCTTAATTAGATTGAAACATCTGGAGTTGATGCATCCAAATACCTAAGCAAGCTCAAGGATAAAGAGCTCACAGCAAAAATGATAGAGGAAGTCCAAAAATCAATTGTTGTTGGCAAGGTAAAACTTGTCAAATTCATTGTTGAGTTGTCCCCTCAACTCAAGCACATTCTTTATTTATTCCAGAAATTGTGTACATTTTCTTTATTTATTAAAGACATCAAAAATAAAACTGATGCAATTGAGAAAGAGATCACCGATCTCTCATCCAAGTTGACCACTGAGCCTAATTTAGTTTAGAATTTTTACAAAAAGCTACAAAAGCTCATGGCTCAACAGTTAGAACTGAGGAATGAAGAGCATAAAATTAGGATGGATATAATGACTTTTCAAACATTATTCCTTCCTCATCTCTCATCAGTCCAAGAGCAGCTCAACTGAGCTACAAGCTTATCAACTACCCAAGAGGGAAGCACTCTTGATGGATTGATATCACTCTTATCTAATATTCAAGCACATAACTCATTAATGGAAAGTCTCAAGGACTCACTCTCAGTCACCCTCACTGACGTCCGGACCAAGTATAAGACTATTTTTGATCAGTTACTGCCTCCGGATGCAAATTAAGTTTTTAATGTTTGTCAAAAAGGGGGAGTAATATTATGTTACTACACAGAGGAAAGCCCAGCAAAGGGGGAGTAATTCTACACTTGGAGAGTAGTACAGTTTTGATAACACAATTTTGAGTATTGTATACATGGGGAGTATACCGAGCAGAATATACAAAGCATTCATAGCACACAAGTACAAAATAGAACCGAACATGCAAAATTCAGAGTTATGTACAGGATAATGATAAGGGGAGTATATCTGCATATACTATTGACTATTGTACATATTGTCAAGTATAGTCATTTTGTCAAGTATATAGTTTTTTGAGTTATGACTTTGTAAGTAGTTTTTGTCAAACATCTTAACTAATGTCAAAAGGGGAGATTGTTACTACTTATCAAATTGCCATTAGTTTCATATCCAAAGTCATATTATATTCTAGTCGGTTAGTATTACTGAATCATGTAGTCGGTACACACAGAGAAGCTGGTATGAACAGTCTAGTCGGTTACTGAAGAAATCAGTCATAGAACATAGTATTCACAGAGTTGTTTACTGAGTAAAGATCCATGGCTACCGAGTGGTAAAGTTAACTCACCGAGTTGATATTCACCGAGTGAAACGTTTTACTAGATACATTGAACCTGGACATGCACATGAAAACATGTTACAAGATCGAGGCACATCTAACCATTTTTGCATTGGAATTGCACTATGAGATTGTGTATGATTACAAGGCCAATCTAACCTATGAGATATTTTGTTTAGTTATTCATTCAAAGAATCTTTTTGTAAGATCGAAGCAATGAATCAGATCACTGCTGTAAGAGATCTATATATACAGCATGATTCTAGGGTTAGATATATGACATGATATGATGTGATAAGAGATGCAATGAGATAGCAGTGTGTATGCATGAAGGAAGACTATTACAGAGACATAGAGAGGTCACCAAGAAGGTTATCAGTGAACAGTCGAAGAACAAAGTAAACAGAAGGGTTTACCGAGTTTCATTATGGGTTACCGAGGTATGCTACAAGCTAGGTAATCTTATTCAGAGCACATAGAGTCTGCTTTAACATTTCAGATGTAAAGTTGTAGATATTTGTAATGATTATATTGTAATATTTTGAAGTTGTAAGAGAAACCTTTAACAGGGTAAAAGACTCTAACCAAGACTATAAATTGTAAATCCTTTAACCAGGTGCTACACTCATATAGTGCTGTAAAAATCCTTTAGTAAGGTAGATCTAACTGATCTTAATACTCCTAACAGGGTAAGCTATCAAAAATAGCTAAATGTAGCTCTAACCGAGCATTCTTTATTATTGCAGTAGTGAAGTTGTGGGTGCCATCCCCACCGCAGTTTTTCTCTCTAACCAAGAGTTTCTGCGTGACCAAAATATATGTGTTATGGAGTGAATCATGTATGATTGTTATCTGTTGATTATAGTTTTATTTTATGTTAATGCACTATTCTGTTTATGCATAACAGTAAGGTTATTACAAAAGAAAAGTTTTGGAGTACTGATTCACCCCTCCCCTCTCAGTACATTAGCTTTCTATATTGGGCCTAACAGATATTGGATTTACATAATCCATTTTTGTAAGTTAGTGAGACTTCCCTTTTGTATTTAAGCAGTGAGCTTTAGGTAGTTGGCCTTCCTGCATATGTAGGCCCCTATTGTAAGTAATATTCACTTATAGGCTAGTGAGCGAATATTGTGGGTCACAAATCCCACCGAGCTTTTCCCACACCGGGTTTCCTCATTAAAAATATTGTGTTATGGTGTGCTTTCTATGTTGTGGTTATTGATCTTATTTACTGCATTATTTTTGGTTTACCGGTACACTATTTTGGCATGCAGTTCATTTAATAAGTTGAGAAAATCCATACAACGGTTAGATATTGATTCACCCCCCCTCTCAGTATCTTTGGGAATCCTAATAGGGCCATCAAGGAAGGACCTATACTTAAGTCTCCTGATTTCTCTAAACCTTTTCAAGTATTTTCTTTCGCTTCATTTTTATTGCTGTAGTTATGTTACAAAAGAATGGTGAAGGCCATGAGTAACCAGTGGAATTTTTTAGCAAGACACTATAGGCTTCTGAGTTAAATTATAATATAAATGAGAAACAAGCATATGCCCTAGTAAAAACTGTGAAATATTTTAGACCGTATTTAGTGGGAGCTAATGTCATTGCGTATGTCCCTAATACAATAGTCAAAGATATTTTCAGATAGACTGAAACTACTGGGAGAAGATGCAGATGGATCAATCAAATTTAGGAGTTCAACATTGATATCCAAATTACTAAATTGGTAAGAGGTCAAGGATTGGCTAAACTAATGATAGAATCAAATTTGGAAGTAACACAGATAAATCAAATAGAGTTAGAGGAGGCTCAAATAAGCATTGAGATGTGTCCTTGGTATAAGAATATTGTCTATTATTTAAAACACATGAAATGTCCAGAGGATTTGAATGACATTCAGAAAGAGAACTTAAGCTTCAGGAATCTAGGTATGTATTGCTCAAAGGTGATTTGTATTGGAAAAATAGGGATGGTATCCTCTTATTTTGTTTGGATGTTTATCAAGCTCAATCTATTTTAAAATAATTGCATGAAGGTGTATGTGGGGGCCATTTTTTCAGAAAAAACTACTGCCCATAAAATAATCAACATCGGTTATTATTGGCCACAAGTCTTTAAGGACTGTCATACATATATTAGAAAATGTGAGGCTTGCCAGAAATTTTCAGGAAAACTTAAATATGATGGAGCTCTTCCACTTAGACCCATGCAAACTGAAGAACCTTTTCAGATATGGGGTGTTGACTTCATAGGATAAATTGCAAACAAATCCAGTGGAGGACACAAATGGATTTTGGTAGCCACTGATTACTTTACCAAGTGGGTAGAGGCAATTCCTACAAGGTAGGCTACAAGTAAGGTGGTAACAAAATTTCTTTTGGAAAATATATTGACAAGATTTGGGGTTCCCCACAAGATTGTTGTAGACAATGGGATGTGTTTTAGATCCAAGGAATTTGCTGATTTTTGTGAAAGTTATGCAATCACTTTGTCATATTCATCACCTTATCATCCCTAGGGGAATGGACAAACGGAATCTAGTAACAAAAACTTATTAAATATCATCAAAAGGATGTTAGGTTACAATAAAAGGGCATGGGATTCAAATTTGAATTTGGTAGTATGGGCAGATAGAGTAGCAATCAAGAAATCCATAGGATTTGCTCCTTATCAGCTTGTTTATGATAAATAAGCAAGGTTGCCCTTGAACAACCTACTCCTAGTGTATAAATTTGTCTCAGAGGAGTACTTAGAAGATATCAGTTTCATGGAAGATAGGCTGGTATAGTTGGTTGAATTGGATGAGTACAGAAGAGAGGCTCAAGAGAAAAATATACAGAAGCAGAAGATGGTAAAAGCATTACATGATAGGAAGGCTTCCGATAGAACTTTTGAAGAAGGAGAATGGGTGCTCAAATAGAATGCAAAAGACTAGGATAGGGGAAAGCATGGAAAATTCAAAGCACTTTGGCTAGGACCATACATCATCATGGATAAAGGAGGAGAAAATTCATATTTCTTGCAGAACACTCAAGGTAAAATTCAGAAATTTCCAGTACATGCTCAATATCTCAAGCATTTTTTCTCTTAAGGAGCAGGGAGTTTTTCTTGTACTATAGTAGTGCAGTTTTCCTTTGTTGTTTAATTTTGTTTATTGTTTGGTCTACTTTCCAGAGATAGCTGAGATCTTGCTATGTCCCTAAAAAGAACATACATCCCCAGAAAGAGCCATTGTTAGCACATATTTTTGCAGAATATTTTGTGCTATTTATTTGATGTTTTATATATACATTTTCATCACAAGGGCATTTATTGCTGGATTGTATGTGCAGGAGGTATGCTACAGTACCAGACAAATCTCACTGTGACCTATTTTTCAGAATTGGATAGGTACCGCTAGGGCATGCTAAGGATTAGCACTAAATAGGGACTACATGAGGAAATTTCATCATGACAATATTGGGTTCTAATAAGGCATTCTCTAGGCCTATGTGATAGTCTTTGTCATTTATTAGCACATATTAAGTTTCCATAAAAGGTTGCAAGTGCAAATGATATATGAAGAGGAGCATGATTAGCATAATTGACAGGTTAGAGTTATCGACATAAGTTACCCCGACAAGACCGACTAGCATAAATAATGAAGGATATCGACATAACCTACATCGATGAAGGATAATGTAATGTATACGGTGGAAATATCATCGGGTTGTCAGAAAATGTCATTTCATGCTACCCCGATACCTGATGGGCTAGATGGCAAAGGCAGTATCATCGACATGACTTACTCCGATGAGGCAATACTAAAAGGTAGAAATAATAAGTCATCAAGATAACTCAAATCATCGATGAGAGGAGTTTTGGGATACGCTGATACCCGATGAGGAAGACAAACCCAAGCACAAAGGAGGAGGTTATTGGCATAACCTACACCGAGGAAGGAAAATGTAGAGAAGATGTTTTTTGAAGTGATTAGGACATCGAACAATGTAATAAAAAGCTACCCCGATACCCGATAGGGTATATATCATGGCGGGTGGAAATAAGGTCTCATCGGGATAGCCTACATTGAAAGAAGTGACTAAAAGAGCAACAAGGTGAAGTCATCAGGATGACATTGACTCTTCGAAGGAAGACATTTTCCGCTATGCTGATACCCGATGAGGAATCTGAAATGGTTATCAGGATGGAGACCTCATCGGGGAAGCATAAGCCGATGGACCTGAAAATAAGCAGGCTAGAGCCCAATATCATCGAGTCATCAGAGAAAAATAGGAAGGGCTGTCCCGATACCCGATAAGTTTTGCAACACGATGAACAAGAGGGAGGTGTCATTGGGGAATCATATGTCGATAAATCGAAGAGGTAAAAATAAGTGCAAGCATGAGGTAAATGTCACCGGGTCATCGAAGAAACATAAAATGAGTTGTTCCGATACCCGATAAAGTGACCCGATGTAACAAATGAGATACGGATTACTAAGGAGGATTCATCGAAATAAATTTTCACTATCGAAGGAACATATTTGGAGCTATGCCAAAAAACGATGGGCAGAATGCCACGGAGGAATAAAAGGAGGGTATATTGGAATGTCATACGTCGATGTGACATAAAGGTGAAAGTAGAATATAGCCAGAAGGCAAAGTGATCGGTGAGACTTATACCAACTGAAAGGATGGGTGGCGCCAACTGATTGAATTATTGGAAAAGTTATGTCCATTAGCCATTGAGAAATTTGATTGCAAATGGATCGACCCACCATTATTAAATGCAGAGAATGGGTAGATTGGTGTTTGCACGAGGTAAATCATAGCAGGATTTCAATTGAGTAAATGCTTCTAGTCTGTCAAATCCATATACAATGAGTCAGTACAAGGATTTTGCATAACAATTTGAAGCTAACAAAGAGATTGAAGCAAAGTTAAACTATAGAGAATCGAACTGCAGAAAGCTTAAGGATTCAAATATGGAGGATTCTAGTTCCAAGGGTAAGAGGAAGGCCACAGAGGTCTTTGAAAGCACTTTGAAGAAGTCTAAAGGTGGAGAAGGTGCATAGAAACAAAAGTTGAACCAACATATGATTGACCAAATGAGCTCACCAAGAGCCAAATCCAAGAGATGTAAGACAAATTTGCCCATCTGTGACTAGCTAGAGGACAACTTCAGGGAAATTGGTGATATTTGGACCAGAATTAGAGGTCATGAGTTGTTCTTGTATCATTATTCAAGGAGGAATAAGCCGAACCTAATCTCAAATCCGTGGACAACTAGTTTAGGTAAACTTGTGGTTCCAAATGTCTCTGTGAATGTCTAGTTGAGGAAAACACTGGCTAGGGCTTACAATGCCACAAAAAGATGTATTCAATTATCAAATGGCGAAGCATTCATCTGCCTTTTAGTGGCCACCATTCAGGAGGTTTTTGGTCTTGGTCCCAAATATGACATTCCTCTGTCTTTTGAAACACTAGAAGAAGAGTATACAAAGATGGACACTGTGTACAATGGGTGGAATTCGGCCATAGATAAGGCTGAGAATGGAAAATTGATAGATGAAGACAGGCCCCCATTTGATATCAAAATTTTTAGGTACTATTTGTAGTATACATATATGGCATGCAGACAAGTGGGATGAGTTGAATTTCTGTATGTGGCTCAGATAGGACCTTTGGTACTAGCTGTTGACACACAGATGCATGAGCCAAGATAATTCAACTATGCTACTTATATTGTTGAGAAGATGCATGAGGGTTTCTTAAGCCTTCATAATAACCCTCATAAATATTTTAGGTTTTATTATTTATTAATGCATATTGTCTTGTTTTATGGATGACTTAGGGGATTGTGGCCTAAGGAATTAAAGCTGAATGTTCATGGTAAGGATGGACAAGAGCAGCCTATACAATTATGGGTGTCACTGTGGGATTCAGTTCATGAGATCCCACTATATCAAATTTGAAGAATTCTTTGTGCAACCTTTATACAGAGCTTTTGGAGTCTCTTTTGATGGGTCATTTTCAGAGGAAATCAAAAGATTCCTTAGACCCCATGAGCATGGGGATACCAGGGTAAATTAAAATTGGGGTGTCTGGTATGTGTGCTAGGATTTCATGTATGCTAGAGTTTTTGGATTCGAGGGAGCTCCTTATGTGCTACCAAAGCTTGCACCTGATATAATTGCCTACCTAGAGATTGTAAGGAAAATGAGTGTCTTAAATGCCATGCATTTTTGGGGTGCACACAAGTAGGTTTTCTTTCCCGGGACTTTACATTTTGGTGATTTCACTATTGTGTCTACAAAGGCATATGAAATCATGGATAAGAGGTTAATAGAAGATTATAACCTCTATGAGCATACAGGTCAAAAGAATTATGACCCAGAGGGTTATATCCACCAGAGCATAAAAAAGAAAAATCTAGGTGATTACTTTCATGAGCACGTTGAAGCCTGCGATATTTTCAGGAACAAGGAATCCGATGAAGCTATGCAGATCATTCAAGATCTGAACCAGAAACTGGAAAAAAAAAGGCAAAGACTGCAAGAGATGGGCGACGAAGAAGAAGCTGAGAGTGAGTCAGGTGAGAATGAAGTTGTTTCCAGATTCAGGATGCCTGAGAGGGAGGAGGAGCCTGAACCATAGGACATAACTGCTACAAGAATGAATGCAGATGTAGATGTTAGGTTAGAGGAGCATACCTCTTTTGTGTCTAATGATGAGTTCATCAAATCAAAGGAATTTAGGTCCTTCCTCTGTATCATTTCAAAGGAAAAAAACTAAGAGAAGCAATGCCTGATATAACACCAGATAATGAGGCAAAGATGCTTAGGAAACTGAAGGCTAATATTGATGTAGAAGTAGAAGGCATGAATCCTCAAAGGAGAAGGTAGCTCCTTGTAGAGGCAAGAATTATCCTCTTTCTAGGTTGGGATCTTAGTGCATCCTTTATTTTTGATAGCCTATTGCATTCAAAGAAGAAGGATTTCAAGTTAGACATCCAAGGCGTGAATGAAATTTTTATTGGATCAAGATATGATCCAGATGATGAAGCAATGTGTTTGGGGGCCCTTTATCCCCCAAATAAGAGACCAAAGATCATAGATGTGGACAAGGCTTTTGGACACATGATGAATTTAAAGGTCAGTGAGTTTGATCCCATGGTCACAACATATATGGGAGTGGATATTTCAAGACTTAATAAAGCACAGATGAAGATGTTGATGAAAGAAACAGGAAAATACAAAGCTTTGTACGAGGAACTTTTGAGAAGTAGGGGCCAATTTGTACCCCAGATAGCAGATGAATCAAAGTTGAGAAAGAAATGTGAAGAGTTGCACAAGGAAAATAAAAAATTGAAGGAAAGAATGCAGAGCATAAGGACAGACACAACATGTGTCTTATTGACTAAATGATTTGAAAATCTGAAAAAGATACTGGAGGAATTATGGACTGTCTATCAGAGAAACATGGATAACTTTGTGTCGCACTAGAGGATCCTTGACAGGTTAAACTTACTACTGCAGGATTAGACATTGAGTGACAAGAGGGTCAATAAGGTCAGAAAACTAATTGATACTCATCAAGGATTCACGGTAGAGTTGGATACTGAATATGAGGAATGTAAAGGGATTGTTAATCATGGATTTCCAAGCGTGGTGGATGATACAGGGGTTATGAAGGATAAGCATCAGTGGATCACTGAATGTAGATCTCTACTTAGTTCAGCCCTTAGCATTGCCCGTGCGGATGCATTGGACATGAATGAAACAAGGGAACAAATTGAAAGTTTTGTTACAGTAGAGGTAGTGGTCAGAGATATCATTTTCAATGTTTGCACATATAAAGATGAAGGATATCTTCGGCATATCCAGAAATGTGGTTAGCGACTAGATGGAAGGAATTAGTCTTTGTCATTGTAATGTTTTTTTTAGTTATAGTAGTTAAGAGTGGTAGTTAGGATTTTGTTAGTCTAAGTTTGTCCTAATGAAAGGGTGTGTCCTTTCACCCATATCTTTTGAGTTAAATATATATAGAGAGTCATCTTGTATCCTAAAAATGAAGGATCGATTACTTTCAAGATTGTTTGTTGGAACTAGTGGTGTTATGTAAGGCAGGTATGTAGAAATGAAAATCCATTTTGTGCCTGCAAGTGTATCATGAAGTATTTGTGAGTCCACAGTTTTGTACACCCATTGTTCCAAGAAATTAATATATAAGAGTTGTTGTTTTCATCTTTAGATCATTTCATGTTATATTATGTTGATGATTCAAAATCTTTTGGATAAATCTGAATAAGGTTTATTGCAATGTTTTATCATCTATTGCTATAAAGGTAACATAATCATTTTTGTTGTTTTTATAGCATACATTGAAGTCATTGCAGTGATAGTCTTGTTTATTCAAACTATCTCCAAAGATTACAAATATCTGTCCATTTAATGACATGTAAATTGTCAGATAAGGCACTGGTCTATTATTGGTATCCTATGAGTAAATCAAGTGTGCACAAAGTCCTCACCAGAGAAATACATTACTAGTTTTTACTCGCATCGTTCTTTCATAATTACTCTAAGTTCCAACAACATTTTGTTATAACTTTTATTCATATTCAATTATACTCAAATTTTCAAATTAAAACAAGTTAAAAGCATATCAATAAAGCATAGTTGTAGGAAATTGTTTGCCAGTCCTATAAATAACTACGCTCAATAATTTAAATTCATTATAAAGAAATCTCTTTATTCTTTGGAGATTAGGGTATACCCACCTAGGTTTAGTGGAGCCTAAAGTTAAGAGGAATTTGGTCTTCGACCATTCCTATTCGTTGGCCAAGGCTAATTGGATCAATTAGGGATTTGGCAAGCCCTTTTGATTCCCAATCTGTGGTTTTGGGAACCAACAAGACTGATGCTCTGCTCCATCAATTATGTTTCTGTCGGAGGGGTAAATACCCCTAACCTATCTCTCAAATTTTCAAATGATTCTTTAGACAATGATTTAGTGAATATATCTGCAATCTACTCTTTAGTGTTCACATAAATCATTTTGACTTCCTTTTCTTCCACCTTTTCCTTTAGAAAGTTAGATTTTATTGATATGTGCTTAGTCATACTGTGAAATACTAGATTCTTATATATGCCAATAGTTGCAGAATTATCACAATAGATAACTATCGATTCACTGCACTTTACCTTGATATCCTTCAACATTTGCTTCATCCACAAGACTTGGGTGCAATTAGTTGCTACTGCAACATATTTAGCTTTTGCAGTAGATAAAGAAATGCATGACTATTTTTTGCTGATCCATGAAACCAATTTCTTTCCAAGAAATAAATCTCCACCAGAAGTTCTCTTCCGATCATCAGTATCTCCTACCCAATCTGCATTTGTATATGCACATAAAGTGAAGTTATCATCTCTAGAGTACCATAAGCCATATTCTGTTGCTCCTTGCAAATACCAGAATATCCTTTTTACTGCACATTCATGATTTTCTTTAGGATTACTTTGATATCTTGAAACAATACTTACTGCATTCATAATATTCGGTCTAGTCTGAGTTAGATATAACAAGCCACCAATCATAGACTTATACCTTGTCGAATTTACCAGTAGATGTGTCTTTGATAGATAATTTCTCACTTGTCACCATAGGAGTACTTACCGGTTTAGAATTATCCATACCAAACTTCTTCAACAATTCCCTTAGATACTTAGTGTTGTTCTCAAAATCTGATTCCCCTTCAATGCCCTTAATAATACAATCTAAAATGGGTGCCGAGAAGACATCAAGGATAAAGGGATTTTAGAGACAACATATGACAAGGTTTGGTTAGACCTTCTACACTTCGGGCTCTTCCTTAAGCCCAGGTGGGTATACCCTTTGTGAATTAACTTCACACTCTTAAGCAACAAACCCACAGCAAACCAATCCAGAAAACCAGTGAGTTTATTCACCTTGAGAACAACTAAAAACAAAGAATGAAACAATACTCAACTTCAGCATATTTGATCAACAAAGCATGCAATAAATAGCTTCGATTAGTACCAGTGCTTTATCCAAGGCTGCAGAGTCACTCAAACTCAAATAAAACTCCTGAAACAAAATATCTCCATACTTCCCATCAACTTGGTTTCCATTAATCCTTGCGAATGCCTAACACCAACAAGAATTCAATCACTTCGAACTAAACTATGGTCCTCAAAATTCAAAGTTTCTCCCAAAGTATTTACTGGTAAGAATGATTATGCATATTTAATTTCCCTCCTAAAGAGAAAAGCTAAAAACACCCATATTGAGATTGCCTTACAATTTCAATCAAACAGAAAATCCTAGATTATTCAGAATGAAAACAGTAAATAAACTTAAGGACAAGTTTGAAGGCGACACAAAGTTTCACTCAAAACTGACGGTCTGTATATTGATATTCATTTGAAAAGATTTTACAAAAGTCTGATTCTTCATTAAACTTTGGAAAAGCTCAGATAATATTTCTGCAGCGTTTTCTTACAAAATTTTTGTGATCGTTTTCTCTCTAGTCCTGGTATCCATTTATAACAATATGGATGCACAAAGCTTCGGACTTCTCGAGGAAAGTTTGTTACAATTTATTTCAAAAATTGAAGAGGTTATGATTTTTTTGCGTGAATCAGTTATGCGCTCTTCTCAGATTCCCCAGCAGTCTGTTCAACGGGTTGTTCAGTTGTAACTTCTTCTGGCTCTTCAGGGACGCCCTCCAACTGCTCCGGATCTCGAGTGGAATATTTAACTCCCCACTCACTATATGTCTCCTCTGTCGGCCATACAAAACTAATCACATCATTCTTAACTTTAGTCAACCTTTTCCAAGAATTCCTCAGTTTGTTGACTTCTGAGTTAAGAAAACTATAGTGTGATTTAATTCTTTCTATTTCTTGTATGGTTATAACAAAGAACGAGGTATCATCCAGATCAATGATTCCCTTGACCCTTGCTGACAATTTGGCATTTATCTCGTTGAGCCATATCTGCTTATCTTTCAGCTGATCTAGATTGGCAAAAATCCCTGGGAGCAACTCACAAACTTGATCAGTGTATTCCTTTTTAAGCAATTTAACCCTTCTTTCCACATTGTCCACCTCTGTTGCCAATTGCAATAAACTCTTAGTGATATCAGAAGTGGATTTGATAATAGGGTTAGATCTTGCTTCATCACAGGAAACACACATGAACTCTAAGTCTTGCTCCCTAGGCCTCCATCTGTCAAAAATGGGTGTCAAAATGGCCTCCATATCTCCATGACCTTTCCTACACTATTGTGAAGGAGTGAGGCATTTATAGTGTCTGCAAAACTGGAGATTGTGGCTTTTATCTTCTCTTCATACTTCCCCGCATAATAGGCCTGAGTCTGCTTTAGATTTTCCAATTCTTGGGGAGTTATCTCAATCATTTGAGAGCTGGAAGGCGCAGGAGACGGTGGGAGCTCAATGATGGGGCTAGTAGGTGGAGGTCTTGTAGGAGAAGAGGTGATCATTAATGTTGAAGACTCACCTTGTTGGTGCTGTCCTGCTAGCTGGCTCTGCAATTTAGCAATAATGCTATCTTTGCCTCTTATCTCCTCCTTAGCACTATCATAAGCCTTCAAAACTATTTCCAATTTAAACTGGAGGGCCTCCTTTTCTTTGGCTTCCTTTTCAGCCACTGCAACATTAAATTTGGTAGTCTCTAGCACAGTGCTAGCAGCCTCTACTACCCCTGTACTCTCTACTCTCTTGACCATCAATCCACCAATGTGACTTGTCCCTGAGGTATCTTTACCTTTCTTGTCCTCATTTCTTTTAAGGGACCACATGACCAGTGCAGCATTGTCCTTACTGAATGTAACCCCTTCCATGGGTTTGGTCTCTTTTCTCACTGCATCCAGCACCAGAGCATCAACAATATTCCATTCTGGTAGAATGAGCACTCCAGCTTGTGCTACTAGATCCCTTCCCTATTCAGGAGTGATGGTTTTGAATTCTTCCATCATCTCCTGTTTTATCTCTTCCTCTACTGAGGCTGGATGTTTATTAGGCTGCTCTGCCCTTTTTGCTTCACATCTAGCATTATATTTATCTATATGTTGCTTCCAGATAAATTGCATAAATGCTTCAGATGTGACAAAGCCATCATCAGCTAGAAAGGCACTAGTGGCTTTCTTTATCTCAGGATCCCACTCCTAGCCTTTGAGTTCAGTTGAAGTGATGTCCATCTATGCTTCAATGGGTTCTTCTGGCATCCCTTCTTCCACTTCATCATATGTATATGCAATCTCCCCCAAGCTGCCCAACTGAGAGAGGTATTCAGTTGCTGCTTGCTCATCTCTTATGTGGAGAGGGGATTGGGATGGGGAATACAGGGGTGTATCTGATTGCACTTCCTTTCCCACCCTCTGCTTCTTTGGGCTGTCCTGGATGTCAATGACATCTTGTACCTTCCTCTTTCCTTTGGATGAAGAGGGCTCCCCTGTTGTAGACACCAACACACTGTAACCTGCTTTCTTATGCAAGGTGTAATCACCAGGAGGGATTGCTTTAATGGGAGCTGATTTTCCCAAAATCATTCTTGCTTTCTCAGGGTTATTCTTGATTACAACTTCCCTCTTCTCCTTTATTGTTTGCATTACATCCTCAAAGCAAATAATCAAAAATTTTATTTTCTCTTCCAATGGGAAGAAGCTAGACAATGGGTCATAGCTAGCATCAAATTGATGCACAAAATCCAGGGCCTTTCTATAAGCCACACACTTTTCCTTCCTCAACTCCTATTCATCTAAATCAAATTCATTCCTGATGAGGTCTTCAGGAAAGTGGAATTGATGAGGCCTACCTCTGCATGCTACTTTTTTCCGGAACACACCATTGTAAAAATCCTCTGGATCAGCACATCTAGACACTGCAGTGGACAAATGGTAGGGTTTGAGGAAATCCTCAAAACATTTCCAGCCTCCCTTGGTGATTACAAATTGGTGGACTACTGTAGCCGTAAGGAAAATAGTCCCTTTACCTCTGCCTGTTAACTCTGCCTCTTGCAAGTTACCAATTTGTCTGAGAATCTTAGCTATTCCCACTTTGAGGGGGACCTGGTATGGTAACAAAAATGGGGTGCCTCTGAAACCAAAGACTCTAAAAACTGTAGAGACTGGATATAAGTACATATCACCCCAGTTATGAACTATCTTGATACTTTCTGCGAATTCTTTTGGTCTTAAGAACTCCAGAAGAACCTTGGGGACTCTTGGGTTGTTAGAGCAAAGGAGAGTCCTTATTTTGGATGCAAAATATTTATCAAACTTCAGAAAAATAGCATCCTCTCTGTCCCATGACAACACAGTACTCCATAGTTGTACCGGCATCTTCTCTCCCTCCTTTTCTTTTACCAGGTCCATTCCACTGGCGAAATAATCACCACCTTTGAAGAGAAAGAGGTGCATCAAGAGTGAATACCACCCAAATGGCCTATCTACCTTTCCATTCTTTATCCCTATCAATCCTCCATGGATAGCATCGGCACTATAAGAAGCATAATCAAATGTAATAGCAAGGGAAGGATTCAAAATTTGAACAATCATTAGCGAGTAATGGTTTGGCATATTCGATTCAGCATCCTCTCCTAGAACTTGGCAAAGTGCCCAATACATCCCTTTTGCCCTCAAGGTAAACATACTTAATGAAAAAGGCTCTTGTGTATTGGGCCCTACAACTGCTAACCCTCCTACTTTCAGAAAAATTTCTTTGAGAGGCCCATTCCTAAGATGACTCCTCTATGCCCTGTACACCTGAGCTAATTGTGTGAAGTTTATAGGTTCCAAGAAGTTGGTGAACTCACTGAGCCCAAATGCTTTTCTCAACTCTTCTGCATTAATCTCCACGAGGGTTTTCCCATTTACATCCCGGATGCACCTTGTAACTGAATCATAATTCAATGTCATTTGGGTTAACAAATCTGTATCCATGAACACCCCTGGGACCACCAACTTCCCAACATCTAATTCCCAAATGCTATTTTGAGGAGCAGGAGAATTCCTCATCCCGAATCCGATTCTAAATAACCCCAACCCAGACAATCCAACCTGTGGGTCTCTTAACCAATTACCCTTGTCATATAATCCTTCTCCAATCTTCAGACGGGGAGCCTTGGGTACTAACTCCTTGGCCTTAGATGCCTGATTGGTTGACAGCGTTAACTGTTCTAAAAAGTCATCACACACACTTCTTTCTAAATAATCAACTTTACCAGAAAATTCCCTTTTAGGAGCCATTTGCAATACGACCAGAGGAATTTCACTTCTTAAAACACTTCTGTAATACGAGAATAATTTCACTTATTACAACACAAGTATGGTTGCAAAATAAGAAAAAACCTGATGCTTGCTTGAAGAAATTCGCTCTGCAACTGATTCACCTTCTCTGTATTTGCAAAAGATAACTCTGCGTTACTCTTCTGCAAAATCCTTTTAAAAGATCTCTATACTTGGTTGTTAGGAAATCAAATGCTTGTACTCTGGGCCTTACCTATAACATTGATTCCGCATGCTTCGGCCGTCCCTTCAAAATCGAATTCATACGAGAATTCATATTTTAACTCCAACGGGTCGCAGCCTTCCTGCAAGTGTCTCACTGTGAATTGCATTTTGATGGCTTTGTCTTTAGTCTGGGTCCCATCCTTCTATTGGCTACATAATACCAGGCGGCATCTGATCATTGGCTTAGAAAATCCCTTTACATTCTGTTTTGATACTGGCCGAATGTATCCCTTTATACTGTGGCGGGCCCATGTTTTTCCCTTTTTGCCATGTCATCATCATGACACGTGGACGGCCCTTGTTAACTCTCGCTATTTCGCGGCCTTAAGAAGTGGGCATCTTACCCTTGCCAAATAGTGTGGGCCGTTGGATCATCTTTCAAGTTAATCACCTTTTAATCCTTCGAACAGGTCCTCAGGAATGGTGGGCCCGCTGAGCCGTCACTAACACCTGGCATCCAGTCACCTACCGTGCTGATTTGTCATTCTGTCATTTGCCAGAAGAAGAACCATGGGGGCCCTACCTTCGTCTCAACAGGTCTATCTCCTACGTCATCATCAAGACACGTGGACGGCTAATATTAACCCCTTGAGAAGGCTCTCAGAGATGGTGGGCCCACGGACACGCCATGGACACCTGGCGCCTTGTCACTTTTGGAGCCGACCTGTCAATTTTTCATTCATCAAGCAGGAACCGTAGGGACCCACAGTTTCCTTTTAGACCGCGTGTCATCAAGACACGTGGACGGTCCTGGTTAACTTTCGCTATTTCGCGGCCTTAAGAAGTGGGTATCTTACCCTTGCGAAATAGCGCGAGCCGTTAGATCATATCTCAACTTGCTCGGCATTTAAACCCTGTTAGAAGCTCTCAGAGGTGGTGGGCCCACAGACACGCCATGGACACCTGGCGCCTTGTCACCTTCGGAGCTGACCTGTCAATTTTTCATTTGCTCGAAGGAGCCACGGGGTCTCAGTAAATTGTAAAAGTTGTCCTTGCCAGGTCATCTCCACCTGTGAGCTGACTCATCTTTGGGGCCCACTGACACGTCATGGACACTTAGCGCCTTGACCTGCTGACTGTGGCGACCTGTGCCACGTGCTACCTTATAATACGCCAAAAGAAAGCCATGGGGCTCCAGCTATCTCTGACAGCTATGCCTTCCACTTACCCCGTCGTGACACATGGACGGCTGATATTCATTCTCGCTATTTCGCAGCCTTAAAGGGTGAGCACTTAACCCTCGCGAAATAGCGCTGACCATCGGATCCTTTCTCAAGTTGATCGGCATTTACCGGGCCCGACACTTTAGAATGAAATAATACAAGGCGAAATTTTTTCAAATAATCAACATGACCGCCTAGGTAAATAGCAAGGGGGGACACTTCTTACGACCCCGCGACCCATGACTTAAGTGGAATAAAGTAACGAAGGAATAGAAACCAGGGGATCTAATACAAAAGATAAAGTTTAAAACTTGGAAAACCCTTAAACCCTCTAGGTTTAGAACAAAGTTGAAACACTTTAGACCATACCCTATTCAAAAAAAACAAAATACCATAGCCAATTATGGGGAAAGAACCCAATTTTAAAACAGTGATAACACTTAGTTTGATAGATAAAAATGCCTTTGTCAGTTTGAGTAATTTGCAAACCTAAGAAAAATCTCATCTCACCAATCATAGACATTTCAAATTCATTCTTCATATTATTAGAGAATTCCATGCACAATTTATCTTCACCTCCAAAAATGGTATCATCAACAAATACTTCAATCATCAAAATATCATCGTTAGTGATCTTGTAATATAAATTAGTGTCGGCACTTCCCTTAGTAAAACCAAGCTTCAAAAGATATTTATCCAACCTTGCATACCAAGCTCTAGGAGCTTGTTTCAATCCATATAATGCTTTCCTTAACCTGCAAACCATATCTTTGTCATTTCTTAGTGAAGATCCATCAGGTTGCTCAATGTATACTTCTTCCTCAAGTTCACCATTAAAAAATGCACATTTAACATCCATTTGATAGACCTTATAGTTCTTGTATGCTACATAGGCAAGAAATAGTCTAACAACTTCAATTATAACTATTGGTGCAAATGTCTCACCATAATAAATTCTTTCCATTTGAGAATATCCTTTACAAACCAGTCTAGCCTTGTTTCTTAGAACTTGACCATTTTCATTTAGTTTATTTCTAAAAACCCATTTAGTTCCAATAACATTCTTATTTTTAGGTCAGGGAACTAAAGTCCAAGTCCGATTCTTCTCTATCTGATCTAATTCATCTTCCATAGCTTTTAACCAATGTTTATATTTACAAGCTTCAATAACAGATGTCGATTCAATTTGAGAAATAAGACATACCTCTTCATTTTCCAGTCTTATTCTTGTCATAAATCCCTTGTTCCTATCTCCAATGATTTGATCTTCAGAATGATTTAATCTTACATACCTTGGTGTCTTTTGAACTTCAGGTTCTCTGTTATGATCATCAGTCACAATTGAATTTTCTGATTGTATTGGTGTAATTGTCTTAGTGTCTTGTACCGGTTGAGGCATTACCGGATCAATTATGATCACTTCCACTGTTGGTTCTCTGTCATATGATATAGATTGATCTCTATATTTCTCATCCACTTTCACATTTGTGCTCTCCATAATTTTTTGCAATCTTTTGTTATAACATCTATATGCTTTGCTTTTAATTGAATATTCAAGAAATATCCCTTCATCACATCTAGGATCAAACTTAACAATTGAATCATCCCTTTTGATATAACATTTACTTCCAAAAATTATGAAATATTTAAGAGTAGGTGTATGTCCAAACCATAATTCATAAGGAGTCTTACCGATTTCACCTTTGATATGAACTCTGTTGAATGTGTAGACTGTTGTACTCACTACTTTTGTCTAGTAGATTTGAGGCAATTTGGCTTCCATCATCATGGTTCTATTCTTCCTTTCCACTACTCCATTCTACTGAGGAGTCTGGGGTGCAAATAATTGTCTCCTAATTCCATTTATCTCACAATAATTGTTAAATTTATGAGATATGAGCTCACCTCCTTGATTTGATCTCAGACATTTGATTTTTAATCTAGTTTAGGTTTCCACCATTTCTTTAAAGATCTTGAATTTCTCAAAATCTTTAGCCTTCTCCCTTAGAAAAGTCACCCACATCACTCTATAATAATCATCAATTATTAGCATGAAGTACCTATCACCTTGAAAGCTTTTGGTCCTTGTTGGACCACATTAGTCAATATGAATCAAATCAATATCATTAAATTTATCATGTATGTTCTTAAAAGAAGTTATAACTTTCTTTCCCAATTGACATTCCTTACATACCGAATTATGAGGCTTTATAATCTTAGGTATATCTCTAACTGCCTTTGTTTAACTGATCCGAACAATACAATCAAAATTAACATGACACAACCTCTTATGCCATAACCAACTCTCATTAATATAAGTAATCAAACATGTCTTATCACCAGTGTTCAAGTGAAAGATATTACCTCTAGTCTGAGTACCGGTTGCAATCTCAAAACCAGTTCTATTAATGATTTTTCATTTTCTATCTTTGAATTGAACTTAGAATCCCTTATCCACCAATTGACCAACACTTGAAAGATTATGCTTTAAACCTTCTACATAGTAGACATTATAAGTATTATGCTTACCATCTAGAGAAATAATACCTCTACCTTTGATCATACATGTTTTGACATCCCCAAGTCTAACTTGACAGCCATTGTATTCTTGCAGGGACATGTTGGTTCCCAAAAATGGACGACGGGTTTACACTGCTAGCAAGGCAAAGACCAAGCTGATTTCCTTGAAATATCTATGGAGAGCCACCTCCAACTATCAATATCTGTCAGTCTTGTACCAACAATAACAAGGATGCTATATCCTTCTATGCTTTAGGCTTTGCAAAACCAGGGAGGGTGATCCCTTCAATAAGAACCTTCTTGCTCTCCGTAAGGCTATTCAGGGAACTTACTGAAAACAAAGCAGATTTATCTCATTAATAAAACTCAACAGAAAGGGAGAATTCTCAAGGATGGAAAATCCTTCAATGTCCTCAACCTTAACCTGGAGTATGGGAGATGGTGAGACTATTTTTCAGAAAATACATAAATCTTAGCAAATGATTGTTTTGATTATTTATAAGATTCATTCTGAGAGAGTATGAAGAAGATAAAACTAGAGAACTGATAACCTAATGAGATTTCCTAGCTAATACCAGTGCCTTATTCATTTGGGCTATAGAGTTGATGAAAGATGTTGCTGAAAATATGATAAAAAATTATCTAATAGCTAGTCTTACCTTGAAATAATACTGCCTTACAGTATTATTTTGCTTATGATCCTATATCTGAACTACGTAGCAAATCCCATGGCGAGCCTTATTTTCTTTGTAATCTTATTCAAGCATTTTTAACTAACCCCTTGGATTAAAGCATTGAATAAAAGAATACATACATCATAACAATGCAATAAACAAAAGAAACCCTTGATCCCATTTGCTTAAAAGAAGATAAAATCACACACAGGAGAGTAAAGATTCGGAAACTATATTTGCATTAGTATTATGAGCTATCTTTTATCACATGATAGCCAACAATTTTAAATACAGAGTGACCCATTTGAAAAGGGGGAAACTGCAACCATTTTATTACATTTTTTTCTCTGCAAAATAACATTACAGTCCTAGTTATTTCCTATGACTCTCTAGAACTCTTATGGACCTAACCCTACAAAAAAGATCTATTTTATAGAGATCTTTCTTAGAAAATTTTTGGACCTGAACTAATGGCCTTGAATTCCCTTTCATAGAAAGCAAGAGAGCGACAAGCTTCAGACCATTAGACACTTGTCAACAGAACCGAGCCTTGAAGGTTGTACATAATTCTTATTACAAATCATTCCTTGTCCGTATGCTGGTGCCCGTGATGAGGTGGAACCAAAATTTCCAATTGATTATTGGTAGAAACAAAAATACTTGAGCCATGCCAATATCACCTAGATACTCCTGGATGGACTCTGAGATGCTCATTTTGTTTCATAGCATTTCTCTTCCTAAAAAGAAAAACATATCCCGAAATGAAAAAAGACTTTCCCTTCAAATTAAAGGAAAATCTCCAGGCTTTATGCCCCGGATCAGAGAAAATAGAAAGAGGAACTTGGGGACAAATAGGATTTATTGAGGAGGCATTGCAGCTTCCTTGATGTTGCAGAGATGATTGGCTGCTGGTCCTCACCCAAATAATTCCTTCTTTCAGCTCCCCACGAGCTCCCTCTTGGAACACTCTACCAACGAAATGTAGAGTAAGAGTAGGGAATAGGCTTGAGGTGACTTTTCTTGAAAAGAAAAGGATTTCACCCCCCTCTGGAAATCCCTCAAGCTTTCACATCCCCTTTGGCAATGAACAATGTCAAACCAGAGAAAGATCATCCATCCAGTGTCATAACATACACAACAACTCCATTCATAATTCTATTCGAACACCATCCTCCTACAGATTAAAAAATTGTTCTTAGAAAGATGAAAAAACTTATATTTGTTTCTACCCATTCTATCATTCGCCTAGTGAATTTATAACCATAAATTCCTTTCAAAATGGCAGTGCTAATCCATGTGAAGAATCATCACTTTGATTTCTTCTACTCAACCTATCAGCTATGGATTTTAGCAATTATGCCTATAACTCAAGTCACCACCATTTCCTAGGCCATCACTCCTTTTCTATCAGCATGCGTTCACCTTATGTGAATGATTTTATCCTGATCTTATTCTTCTTTTTAGTGTACAATCTCCTTCTTCAACATTTTTGTTGACAAACAAATCTCTAAATTCATCAGAGAACTCATGATTCATCACACCTAAACTAGCAACTTATCCAAATCCTTTCACATCTCTGAGCTATCATTTTTGATTTTCAAATCAATCCTAAATCAAAAAGTTTGAATCCCATTCATTTTTCCCTTTCCCGTGAGCTATAACCGGTGCCTTCAGAAATCCCTCCAAACTTCTCATTTGAAACTCAACTACAGATCTCATCTAACCTGGCAAATCTAACGGTCATTCTTTGCCAACTTAGCAATTTGACCTTCCAACTGTATCTGTGGACCCACAAAATTTTGATTGGGTAGCACCATATATCCTTCATTCAATCTCTATCAACAACCTCCCTGCAAGTCCTCCTAAATAAATAAAGACATGTGTCATCAACACGTGATATCACGGTCCATAACCACTTCGTAAATTCCATTACAGGAACATGAGGGTCATCCAATCCATTCGACCTTTACCACTGTGCGTACTACCCGCCAACTGCTTCAGGACTTAAAAGTCATGCACATTTTTCCTCAGGATAAAACATCCTCATTCATTTTGACCATGTGCAAATTGATGAAACTATTAGTATACCATACTTTTCTGCCTGTAAACCAGTATTACAAAGCTTTCAACCAGTTACGCTACTAACCCTGCCAATTTTGATAATAACATGCGGCATCATCTCACGATACCGCAGTCATTAAAATCCTCACATCTTTAATTGTGGGGAAGCACTTTCTATTAGATGTATCCATTCTTTAACAGGTGGTCGAGGTATTTAGCACTTGCCAGACTTAGGAAAAATAAGCGTGGGCTTAAATAAAGGGGACCAGTAATATGGAAGTTATGAACTTGACTTAGGAAATATTATCTCATGAACCGGTTTACCAACTTTTGCCTTAGGGAAAAAAAATGGTCTCGTTTATGGAAAGGGTACCCTTGGTTTAAGTGGAAAAAAGTAACAGCGAAATATATCATTTCTAAGGTTTTCCTCACAAAATATAAGAAATTTTGATAACTCCTAAACCCTAAGCCTTGAAATATTCTCAGAAGATAAAAGTAACAACTTGATAATCAATGTTTTGGACTAAAATTTGAATTTTTTATGTAATCAATTTTCAAGGCTATCAGTGGCTCTAGTTGGGGATGCTCATTTTTCAGGAATGAAGCGAGAAACCAAAATCGCTGAGCAAAGTAGACCAACTGTAGGGCAAACCAAGAAGAAATCACCTAGAGAGGGTAACTTCAACTGAAAAGAAACTAAAATAACAAAGAAAACCTAACTAATGCTCATGGATAACAACTACTTTAAGAGAAGTAGAACCTCAAAATTGTCCATGAACAAGCAGTTAAGAAGGAAATTATTCATAACTCTGTTGGGTATAGAGTCAAAGAAACCACTCTATCCCAATTTACTTCTGGCCTATAGGATCAAACCAAGTGTGATGGCTCAAAGCCATCTACCAATGTCAACTTTTTCTTTCCTCTGTCATAAACATGATTTTCTTTTGAAAGCATCAAATATAATCTAGTAACATAAATGGAAAACCATTTTTCAAATTTGCTGGCTAGTCCTATCTGTCCACTATGCTTAACTTAATCACTGCAATTACTATTGAAAATATGAAAACTATGCAATGAAATAGTACATTTGTAATCTTGTGACATATAAAATATGTATTCGATAGAGCACACATCCTGACTGCAACCAATATCCTTTTCTGCAAATGCATCATCTTGTTGGAAAAGTAAAATCTCATATTCTGGCACATAACTGAAAATACATGCCTCTTTTGTATTGTCAACTTGCCTACTAGAATGAGGATTCTCCAAAGAATCCTCCTTCTTACTGATCATGTCCAGCAAGCTGTTATCAAGGGGAAGGAAAGAATCATAAATGGCCTCTTCATATGTTTCATTTTCTTGCTTTGTTTCCAATATAATGTCAACAATATCAGCAACAAGAGAAGACTGTTCAAAGTTACTCACCTCTGAATTAGATATTGCACCTTCATCTTCACAATGGTCTATTTCAGAAGTTGATGCAATAATCTCCAGATTCTCATTTTCTTCTTCATATAAAGGGTTAAGAATAACATGAAGACCCTTCTCAAAAATATTGTAACAGAGAACCAATTGATCTTCATCTGAATCTTCATCAAATAATGCATTGATATTTTCACTGAAATTATTTCTGATCTCATCTTTAGGTTTATTAGGAAATTAGGATTTAGAATCTAAACTAGATCAACACCCAATAATACAATCCTCACAAATTGTTTTGCCAAAAATTTATGATATCTCATCATTTGAATTTTTATTATCATAGTCCTGCAAATCTACAACCACTTCAGACATAAAACTTTCCAATTCTTCATATTCATTGTCATATCTATCTGAAACTCAAGACTGCAAACAAATCTCCTGTGAGGCGTTCTCCTTGGAAAAATCATTGTTGTTGTCCTTAAATAAAGTAATGGACACCATATCTGTCTCTTCATTTAATATGTAAGACATTATCTCATTAGCCTCTTCTTCATCAATATGAGGAATGACCACTATCTGGGACAAGTCCTCTTCACTCACATTTTTGCTCATATTGTCTACCCCAACATTAATAACAATAATATCTCTAATTGAAATCTCAACCCGAAGTTTTGATATTCATATAGTAGAGTTTACTATTCTCATGGTTGGTGTTCATTTAGTTGTCAATCCAGGAACGTAAAACTTGAAATGGGTCTGCAAGATATATGCACTAAGCTCCTTGAATGATTATTCTCAATTACTGGAAGAAAGGTAGGAATAAAAATCAGAAAGACTAAATGAAAGCTTTTCAAAATTCTGCTGAAATGAATTAATGGAAATAACAGGAATAACAATGTTCTGCCTTGGTTGCAGGAACAGTCAAAGGATCTATTTCCAGTGGCTGCAGGAACATCCCAGTCATGAACTTCTACTGCAACTAAGTAAAAACTAACTTCAATAATCATAAACACGGGATCACTCACCAAGTGGGCCCCCTTGGATGAGTGATATCAAACTCTCAGTAAAGAACTCTTAACATATCAGAATAACATGTTTTTATTCATTTCTTCCTGAAAGATAATTACATATCCAAAAGATGAAAATCTAGAATACGTGACAAAAACTGCTCAATCCTTTTCCATTCTGTCTAACACTCAGAAAAGAAGGGAGAGATTATTAAATAGAAAAGACAAACAACAATGGATAACTACAATTACGCCCAAAAGAAAAGGCGGATCACTGCCAGATGAAGGGGATAACAGAGAGCTTGGCTGCAGGAATTGTGGATTTGTAACCGAACCACAGTCCTTGCATGCCAAAGAGATATTTTATAGATTAAACATGCACTAGAGTTAAACTCCCATGGTGAAGTACAACTACTCCGATTATGCCATAGATCACGCTTGCTTGAATCTCCTTCAATTTGACCTCCAGTTCTCTGGCGTGATTATCCAGTCCTTAGGCGCGCAAGAGAATTCTTCACTATAGCATCAATTATTACCTGCACTAAAATAGAAACAATATACAAGGACACGCATATGTATTTTACTTTAACTAATACATTCATTAACTCACATATGAAATCATCCTAAATAATCCGCATATCACAGAGACAAACCATTTGGTTGCAGGAATAAATTGGCATGGCTGCAGGAAGAAATTGGCAAGGTTCAAATATGATTTCTTAAGTTCGGTTTTTAAAACATGGATTACATATAGTCAATGCACAATATTTTACTATCATAATGCAACCCAAAAGATACCAAAAAACCTAAAAGTCCTGATAAAAACATGTCAATACACCGACTTATCATGCCCCCCAACTCTAAGGGTTTGCTGCTCTTGCAGCAAAAGGAAAATTTCTAACTTTTGCTAAGACTCTGAAATCACCCACAGTGTTCTATCTGGTTCCCTTGGAAGGCAAACTCCAATAAAATCCCTTCATTTTCTCCAACCTAGACCATCTAGTTGTTTCTTCAACATTCACATCATAATTCTGTTCTGTTGGTTGGCATGCCAAAAGTGGCCACATTAGGATAGGAGGCTAAAAGATTAATGGTAACCAATTATTGGATTTCTCCCTTCCTAGTTGTATATATTTGGAGGCTCTTTGTATAGCTGAATGAAAATTCTGCAATGAATAGGATTCTCCCAGTTTTAGATGATCTGGTAGATGATTCCAGCGTTGAGTTAGTCCCTCTAGTGTTGTTGTCCTATGGGTTTGGACTAATTGCTCAAACGCTTGATATACTTCTTCTCTCATTGGAATTACTATCTTTCTAACATCATCTCTTATTAACAACTTTTTCCAGTCATAATACAGAACTCTAGGTTCTTCTGCTTCCCTCCTCAATGGCAATGGACAATCAAGTTCCAGTTTTTCAAACTCCCTGGCTTGTGGTCCTATAATCATTTCATTTTGTATCCATGATATTAGAGCTCTGAGATGAATATCCCCAATTTATAACAAAGGATTCCATTCTCTGTCTTGGGGGATAGCATAATTATGTAAATATAATTCACATAATAGGTTCTTTACAGAATGTGGGGAGGTTTGAAAAGCATGATAGAATTCCTTAGGTGTTTCCAAGGATGTGATAAGGTCCCTTACTATGTGGTTTAATATGAAATTTAGATACCGTTCTTTCAAGTGCACTGCATAAATTCTTGGGGGAGCTCTACACTGCATTATCTCAGGAACCATACTATAGATTTATTCTACCTTAGTCTCCAATTCTTTAATTCTATTGTCTTTGTTCTCAATCTCTTTTTGCTGCTTATTAATTATTCCTTGCAACCTATCCTTCTCTATTTCCCATGGCCTAAAGAATGTTAAAGCAATTGACAAGCTAGTTAGGGATGAAGGAGTTTTTATGGGTCCTACCTTAGACCATGGAATTTCTTCAATAACTTCCTCATTTTGGATTGGCATATTTCCCATGTTTTCTTCAGGTTGTTGTGCAACATCACCAATTATCTCCTCAGATTGCAATGCCACTGAAACCAGATTTGCAAGCTTATCAATTACAATTTCTTCCTGAATTGCTTCTTGGATTTCTTCAATTGCAGGATTTTCCTGAATTTCATCTTCTGTAGGGTTTTCTTGCATTTCCTTATCTATAGCATTTTCTCCTTCTGAAGTGTCTACTGCAATGACCTCTGCTGGCTTACTCACTGGTTGAGTTTTCTGTGTCCTTCTTCTTGTTCTCCTAACATACACTTTTGAAACAAATGTAGGAGTTCTTGTGTTTTTATCCAACGCCTCTTGGCTACAGGAGGAATATGCACTTCCTGCGGCCGAACAACAAATTCTTCACTTGACTCCTCCTTTTCTAATTCTTTTCCTTCCCTTTGTAAAACAGGTGATCCTCCTTGAAGAGAGGTAGAGGGTTGTCCTTCAGTTAGCCCTGCTTCAATATTTTCTTCTAAAATTATTGTAGCTCCTTCAGCAACTAACAAACCCTCATCTTCACTGGAAAGATCTTCTGTAGCTATCCCTTCTTGAACCAGAGGATTATCTTCAATAGGGGCTTCATGGCAAATTAGATCACCTCCCATCTTTTACTCTGCTACTTCCGCAACTTCACCAAAATGTTTGAAAGATTCCCAAAAGCTAAAATCTACATATCTAAAATTAGGCGGCAGAACTTATTATTCACTCGCGTGAAATAATAATCATCATAAGTAATGTTAGTTACGAAATCAGTTCGAGATAATAGATCTTACTGGGAAAAAGGACCATAAAGTACCCCCCCCCCCCAACTTAACCTAGCACGTGTCCACACAGGCCGATAAGATGTCAGGTTTGAAGCAGATTAAAATAGGATTAAAGTCATAATGAACTAATAAATGCAAAATTAAAATAAAGTACAATATACACATACCTACAATTGGGCGAAAATGATGGTGAAATGAAATGAAGTGATAGATAAGAAAGTGGGATGAAATGTAGTGGATGGAACTTATGTATGGAGAACAATATTTCTCATGGAAATATCTGATTATGATAAAGTAATTAAGTTCACTGCAAAAGTTGCAGGAACATCACCTTTATTAACATGCCCAAGTGCAACAGGAAGCTCATGAATTGTTACCGAATCATTATCAGTTACTGTATGAATATCACCAGTTGCTGCAGGAATATCACCAGTTGCTACAGGAACTTATGTTTCTTTTTGAGGAACAAACTACTACAAAAACTCTTCTCTAGTAGCCAGCTTATGATAAAGGCATAGTCGGTGTCCATTCACTAAAAGTTTGAATCTAACAGCATCTATGGTGGACAACCGAACTGATCCATTATGAAAAACTTCTTCTATCTCATAAGGACCCAGCCACCTTGTTTGGAGTTTTCCCTGAGAATCCTTATATCTGGAATCATACAAGAGTGCCCAATCACCAACTTTGAATTTCTTTTCTCTGATATACTTATCATGCCATCTGGCTCTTTGGTTTTGAATCAACTCTATCTATTGAACAACTATTTTTCTCCATTCATCTAAAGCATTTAACTGCTGAATGCGTTCCTTTTGTGCTTCAGATAATGTCATATTCAGTTGTAGGGTTGTTCTCAAGGTTTTATGCTCAAATTCAATAGGCATCATTGTTGTTTTGCCATAGACCATCTCAAAAGGTGTGAATCCAATTGGTGTTTTCCAGGTTGTTCTATATGCCCAAATTGCCTCTGAAAGACGATTAGACCAATCTTTCTTGTGGATAGACACTATTTTTGTAAGAATACCCTCAAGTTCTCTATTGGTAACCTTTACTTGACCATTAGACTGTGGATGGTATGGAGTAGATTTTTGGTGTCTTATATTATATTCACTGACCAAAGCTTTTATCAATGTTGATGTAAATTGAGGTCCCTGATCTGAGACAATTTCCCTGGGTACTCCATACCTTGTAAATATTTCCTCATATAGAAACTCAGCTAGCTTATTATCTCTTGCATGTTGCATAGCTTTAGCTTCTACCCATTTTGTCACATAGTCTGTACATACCAAGATATAAGATTTGCCATTAGAAGGTGGATCAATGGGGCCAAAAAAATCTAATCCCCATTTATCAAATGGTGTTATAGATATTTGAGGATATAGAGGCATTTCATCAGATTTTGTAGGTCTGCCCATTCATTGACACCTATCACACTTCCTTGTGTACTGAGCTGCATCCTTGTGTAGTGTAGGCCAATAATAACCAGTATCGAGTATTTTCAATGCTGTCCTTTTGGTAGCAAAATGACCTCCACACGGTTCATCATGACATGCATGCAAGATGTCATATGTTTCATCTTCTCTGACACATCTTCGCATAACTTGATCAGGTCTAGTATAGAATAGACAATCAGCTATCCATGAAAAATTAAAACTTTTTTCAACTAACAACCTTCTTTCCTTAGGAGAAAAAGAAATTGGCATCTTAGCTATAGCTAAATAGTTGGCAATATCAGCATACCAAGGTGTATGAGCCTGTATGAGAAACAAATGCTCATCTGGAAAAGTGTCATCTATCATTGTAGAGTCTTCCTGCAATTGCGTGAAAGATAATCTGCAACAACATTAGACTTCCCTGGCTTATCAACAATTGTGATATCAAATTCCTACATCAACAATAACCAGCGAGCCAGTCTACTGGTGATTGATGGCTTATTCATAAGATATCTAATTGTAGTATGATTTGTATGCACAAATATTGGATACCCTGTAATATAGTGTCTAAACTTGTTAAGGGCATATATAATAGCTAGCATTTCTTTTTTAGTAACTGTATAATTCAATTCAGGTGCTTGCAAATTCTTATGGATATAATATATGGCATTTTCCAACTTGTCAACTTTCTGTCCTAACACTGCTCCTATAGCATAATCAGATGCATCAGTATGGATTTGAAATGGTAGAGACCAATTAGGTCCTTTGAGAACTGGTGCTTGAGTCAAAGCATTCTTAAACTTTAAAAAAACTTCATTGCATGCTGAGGTCCATTTAAATTTTGCATCTTTAGTAAGTAGTGTATATAAGGGACTTGCAATTTTGCTGAAATCTTTAATGAACCTTCTGTAGTATCCAGCATGGCCAAGAAAACTTCTCACATCTTTCTGCTTCACAGGGTCATTAATTTGCTGAATAACCTCAATTTTTGCTTGATCCACTTGTATACCTTGTACAGATATATGATGACCAAGGACTATTCCTTCTTCCATCATTATAAGACACTTTTCACTGTTTAAAGACAAGTTGTAGTCTTCACACCACTGCAAAACTTTCTTCAAATTATCCAATGCTTGATCAAATTCAGAACCATAGGTTGTAAAGTCATCCATGTAAATCTCCATTATGTCTTGAGAAATATCAGAAAAAATACTGATGACCGCCCTTTGAAAAGTGGCTGGAGCATTACACAACCCAAAAGGAAGAACAAAATATGCATAAGTGCCCCATGGACAAGTAAATGTTGTTTTCTCCTTGTCCTTAGGGGCTATTTGTATTTGATTATAGCCATTGAATCCATCCAAAAATGAAAAATATTTCTTACCAGCAAGAGAATCCAATACCTGATCTAAAAAGGGTAGTGGAAAATGATCCTTCCTTGTGGCTAAGTTCAAGGCTCTATAATCAACACATACTCTCCATTTGCCTCCTTTTTTAGGAACTATCACCAAAGGTGATACCCATTGACTGTCAGAAATGGGATAAATAAATCCAGCCTTCAACAATTTCTGCAATTCTTCTTTAACTATCTCTTTCAGGGCAGGATTGACTCTTCTTTGAGGTTGTCTAAGGGGACAACACTCATCCTTTATATAAATGCGATGTGTACAAATTGCTAGATCAATTCCATTCATATCCTTGTAATCCCATGCAAAGGCATTTCTATGGAGTTTTAGCAAGTCTACCAAGCTATCCTTCTAAATATCTGCTATATTCTTGTTGATGTTCAAATATTTATTCAATGCAACCTCTATCTTGATAGTAAGATCAATCTGATTTATATCAGAAACATGAGAATATGACAACTCCTGTGGCAACAAAGTGTGCAAAATATCAGTGGTTGCAGGAATGTCCAATCCTGCAATATTTGGAGCCAGTTCCTGCAATTCTCTGTCTTCTATTAATTCATTTGTCAAAACCTTATAAAGGATTGATTCCTCATCATATAACTGCATGAGTGGTACTCGATTAATCATCATAAGATGACTAATAGAGTCTATCTCTTCAGATTCCTCTCCCAAAATAGGCCAAACAGCCTACTGCTGCTCAAGCTGAGGTTGTGCAGGGGAATACAAAGCCAATGTTTTTGTGGAACTACCATCTGAGATAATCATGTCTCCTGATCTACACCCAATATATGCATCTACTGTGGCAAGCCATGGTGTTCCCAAAATGACTGGGTATCCCCCCAATGTTGCTTTTGGGGATAAAATCATAAAGTCTGTAGGGTATTCCTAGGAATCTAGTATGACCACTATATCTTCTATTATACCATCAGGTCTTACTGTAGAGTCATCAGCAAGTTGAAGAACTATAGGTGTAGCCCTTAAACTATCTATCTCAAGATGTTTCATTACTTCCCTTGTCATTACATTTATGGCTGCTCCTAGATCAATTAAAACATTCTTTATTTGACTACCATTAATGACTATAGTCGCAACAGGACTGCCTGGATCAGAATATTTTGGAATAGCAACTTTTTCGAACACAATATCAGCTAATTGACCCATAACATTAACTGTTTGTGGATCCTTTTTCTTTCTGCCAGGTTTCTTTAGGCATGCCTCTCTCAATGCCTTACCATATATTGGAACATCCTTTATTGCTTGCAGCAATGGAATTTTAACACAAATGTGCTTCAGTTGGTCAAGAATATCAAAGCTTTGTTGTTGTTCAGTTGAAACTTCTTTGTTGGACAATCTTTGGGAAAATGGTGGTAATATTTGATTCTGAGGTATTACATCATTAGGATCAGAGGTTGGCTGCTCTTCTGGTACTTTAGTAATAACTGGATGAGAGGGACTGGGTAGGGTTGTTCCAGATTGGAGGTGAATATCTTCTAGTGATAAAGAATAGGCTGGGTATTGGTTAGCATCAGCTGAATAAGCTTGTTGTTGTTGCTGAGATTTAATATTTGGATTAGGCAACAGGTTGAGTAGGTAGATGTGTTGGCTTTGGAGGTGGTGTTGTGGCTACAGGAGGTGGTATTAAAGTAGGAGGTTGTGGCTACTGATTAGGAGGCTGATATCTAGAAGATTGGGATGACCATGATGGTTTTCCCCTCCATTGAGAGTTAGGTTGCCAATTCCCTTAAAACTGGTTCCTTGCACCTTGAGGTGGATACTAGTTTCCTTGTGGCTGCTACCACTAGGGCATTTGATTAGCAAATTGTTGTCCTTGGCCTTGTGATCCATACCAATGTGGATAATTACCAAAATTTTGAGAATACTGTGGTTGCCATTGGTTATTTGGTGCATAAGAACTACCACTATAACCAGAAAAGGAAAGTGGATCAGGTGGCATACCTTGTCTCGGAAAATTTGGTCTTCTCTGAGAAACATAGAAGACTTGTTCATCCTCCCCTTGAATTGGTTTGAAATCAGGTACTTCAACATTTGCAACCATCTTACATCTACAATATTTCTTTCGCTGCTTACAACGAGGACAAAATTCTACAAGGAATGCATCAGCTTCCTCATCCTTCTTCTTAGCTGCCAATGTATCCAACTGAGTAGCCATATTATTTATAATGTCCTCTTTGAAATCTTTTAACAAATGACTAAGTTCCAACCTAGAAACTCCATTTCTAGATGATGATGATGGTGCTCCTGGCTTAAATCTCATATTCTTCTTAGAAGTGGATCTGGAATATTTCTTACAAATTTGTTCTATTTCAGCCTAAGTAGATTGTGTAATGTCACCCCCCCCATGAGATCTAAGGAATCAGTGCATTCATCACTGATACCCCTCAAGAATATCAATTTGAGGGAATCTTCGTTCAAGGTACTATGCTTGGACTTCTTGACACTAAACAAAAACCTTTCCAGATAATCCTCAAGGCTCTCATCTGCAGTTTGTGTCATCCTAAAGATGTCATCCCCATGCCGATCAGTGCCTCTACAGTAATCTTTATATTTTGCAAGAAATAACCGTTTCATCTCATCCCATGTATTGATTGTGCTACTACCCAAACTCATAAACCATCTCAAGGATGACTCCTTCAAAGTGGCTGGAAAATTTTTGAGTCTATGGGCATCTGTAGTATAGTCAAAACTCCTACAGAGAACATCAAACTCAAACAGAAATGTATCAGGGTCCTCTGTGACCAACCCATAGAACTTAGGTAGTGAAGATGCTGGAATGTTCTTGAGGTTAGCATTATCATGCTGGTCAGAGATGGGAAACTCAAATGTTGGACCAGGTGGTGGTGGTGGATTATTTCCACCAGGGGGTGGGTTCCCTTGCATTGGACTTGTGGGGGTTATTACAATAGGCAACTCTTCTTCTTGTGGGCCAAAGAGGAGCTGAAGACTATCTCTTGTAAATTCAGACTCAGGGTGATTCAAATTTTATGGGACTTGATACAACTCAGAAAAAGGGTTTATATCTGAAGAACTATCTTCTTCTTGGGTAGTATGAGTGGGTAAAAATCTACCTCTGGCATCTCTTCTTCGATTAAACATGCAAATTCATGAAATCCAAACATTAACTAAAAACTAAAACAATCATAAAAGGCTCTTAGCTTGACACCATCCCCGGTAATGGCGCCAAAAATGTCTACCCCAACATTAATAACAATAATATCTCTAATTGAAATCTCAACCCAAAGTTTGGATATTCATATGGTAGAGTTTACTATTCTCATGGTTGGTGTTCATTTAGTTGTCAATCCAGGAACGTAAAACTTGAAATGGGTCTGCAAGATATATGCACTAAGCTCCTTGAATAATTATTCTCAATTATTGGAAGAAAGGTAGGAATAAAAATCAGAAAGACTAAATGAAAGATTTTCAAAATTCTGCTGAAATGAATTAATGGAAATAACAGGAATAACAACGTTCTGCCTTGGCTGCAGGAACAGTCAAAGGATCTGTTTCCAATGGCTGCAGGAACATCCCAGTCATGAACTTCTACTGCAACTAAGTAAAAACTAACTTCAATAATCATAAACATGGGATCACTCACCAAGTGGGCCCCCTTGGATGAGTGATATCAAACTCTCAGTAAAGAACTCTTAACAGATCAGGATAACATGTTTTTATTCATTTCTTCCTGAAAGATAATTACATATCCAAAAGATGAAAATCTAGAATACGTGACAAAAACTGCTCAATCCTTTTCCATTCTGTCTAATACTCAGAAAAGAAGGGAGAGCTTATTAAATAGAAAAGAAAAACAACAATGGATAACTACAATTATGCCCAGAAGAAAAGGCGGATCACTGCCAGATGAAGGGGATAACAGAGAGCTTGGCTGCAGGAACTGTGGATCTGTAACCAAACCATAGTCCTTGCATGCCAAAGAGATATTTTACAGATTAAACATGCACTGGAGTTAAACTCCCATGGTGAAGTACAACTACTCCGATTATTCCATAGATCGCGCTCGCTTGAATCTCCTTCAATTTGACCTCCAGTTCTCTAGCGTGATTATCCAATCCTTAGGCGCGGAAGAGAATTCTTCACTGCAGTATCAATTATTACCTACACTAAAACAAAAATAATATACAAGGACACGCATATGTATTTTACTTTAACTAATACATTCATTAACTCACATATGAAATCATCCTAAATAATCCGCATATTACAGAGACAAACCATTCGACTGCAGGAATAAATTGGCAAGGTTCAAACATGATTTCTTAAGTTCGGTTTTAAAACATGGATTACATATAGTCAATGCACAATATTTTACTATCATAATGCAACCCAAAAGATACCAAAAAACTTAAAAGTCCTAATAAAAACATGTCAATACACCGACTTATCACATATCATAATCAATATCTGGGCTAATGCAATCAGTAGGAATGTACAAGTCTTGACATGGTCCTTTTATTTCAGATTCATACATTGCTTCAAACCCTATCATCTTAGGATAATATACCTTTGTAGATAAATATCCCCTAGGGATCCCATATTTCAAATTATTTTCAATCTCCATTGCTATCCTATAAGCCTGATGCAAGGTTTTAGGATCCTTTTCTCTTAACAAATAACTCTCTTCCTCTTCAAAGGCAACCAAATAAATAACTAGGCATACTACATGATTTGGTTTGTAACTACTAGGAATGTTATCCAATGTCTTCGAAAACCTGAGATTAAAAGCAGGTACTAACTCATCCTCTTCTTTCTGAATGTCCATGAATGTTTTCATAACTAAGTTTGGGTCAATTCTTTCACCAAACTGTTCAATGAATGCCTCCTTCAACTCATCCCATGATGAAATAGAACATACTAGCATGTAAGAGAACCAGTCTCTAGCATTTTCCCTCAAAGTCTGAACAAATAACTTCATGAAAACATCTTCCGGATTTATTTCAAAATCTTCCATTAATTCAGAAAACTCCTGCAAATGTTGTCTTGTTGATTCTAACTTCTTCCCATTAAATCATGGTAATTATTCCCTAACGCCTACAAGAAAAGGATTTGGGAAACCTTGGATACCATCAAAAATTAATGGTTTATATCTTTCCTTAAAGAAATCTCTATGATGACTTGACATAGATTGCACATATTTTCTTCATATTTCATATGGAAATGCAGACATATGATACATATTTTCATTCATTCCCTTATCTCTTTCTCCCTCTCTTACACTATTTCATTATGAGGCTCAAAACATACTCCATCTAATCCTATACAACAAAGATGAAAGTCGAATCATGGGAGGATGTAAAATAATCACTACCATTCCCTTCCTTAGTGCTTTTTTTTACTAATTAGGGAACACATTTTATTTTACAAACTTCATGAAAACACACGGCTCATGAAAATCTAAATAGCTAGAAATGCTGGAAATGTTGCTGCCTTCTTCAACTTGGGATTTGCAAAATCACCTTCATTCCTTCAAATCTTTAACACTAATCTTTGACAGAGTCGCCACGTCCTTGCAGAGGACCAATACTCGAATAGCTAAAATTTATTCACAGGTCAGATTTGTTCTAACACAACACTACCACATTTCCTTAACATTCAAATGGTGCTACTGATTTTATCCTCAACTTGTTGGGATACTTCATCATAAGAGCTTAAATATGCTTCATCCTTGCTGCAAATTTCTTGGTTCTCTTTCCAGTAGACACACATTGGTGCATACATCTCAGAGTCTCAAAGTCTCCACTCACAATCGTGAGGTATTACACATAATCTTGAAAAATGGATAGATCTGGATTGAACTCTTTATAGAATGAGAACTTACAACAAATTCTTGACGATATTTATGAGAGAATTAACTCAAACCAACAAGGGACAGATTAAGAAACTTCTTCATTCTGTGGGGTAATCTCAACTATACATATTTTTAACCAGAGATTCTCAACAGTTCATTTCTCCCCAGCAAAGTCGCCAATTTTTTGTTGGTTCCCAAAAATGGACGATGAGTTTACACTGCTAGCAGGGCAGAGACCAAGCTGATTTCCTCCAAATATCTATGGAGGGACACCTTCAACTATCAATATCTGTCAAGATTGGACCAACAATAACAAGGATGCTAGATCCTTCTACGATTTAGGCTCTGCAAAAACCAAGGAGGGTGGTCCCTTCAGTAAGAACCTTCCTGCTCTCTGTAAGGATATTCAAGGAACTTACTAAAAACAAAGCAAATTTATCTCATTAATAAAACTCAACAGAAAGGGAGAATTCTCAAGGATGGAAAATCCTTCAGTGATCCTCAACCTTAACCTGGAGTATGAGAGATGGTGAGACTATTTTTTAGAAAATACATAAATCTTAGCAAATGATTGTTCTGATTATTTATAGGATTCATTCTGAGAGAGCATGAAGAAGATAAAACTGGAGAACTGATAACCTACTGAGATTTTCTAGCTAATATCAGTGCCTTATTCATTTGGGCTACAGAGTCGATGAAAGATGTTGCTGAAAATCTGATAAAAATTTATCTAATAGCTAGTCTTGCTTTGAAATAATACTACCTTACAGTATTATTTTGCTTATGATCATATATCTAAACTACTTAGAAAATCCCATGGTGAGCCTTATTTTCTCTGTAATCTTATTCAAGCATTTTTAATTAACCCCTTGGATTAAAGCTTTGAATAAAATAGTACATACATCATAACAATGCAATAAACAAAAGAAACCCTTGATCCCATTTGCTTGAAAGAAGATAAAATCACACACAGGAGAGTAAAGATTTGGAAACTATATTTGCATTAGTATTATGAGCTATCTTTAATCAGATGATAGCCAACAATTTCAAATACAGAGTGAACCATTTCATAGTTTTATTCGAACACCATCCTCCTACAGATGAAAAACTATTCTCAGAAAGATGAAAAAACTTATATTTGTTTCTACCCATTCTATCATCTGCTTATTGAAATTATAACCATAAATTCCTTTCAAAATGGCAGTGCTAATCCATGTGAAAAATCATCACTTTGATTTCTTCTACTCAACCTGCTAGCTACGGATTTTAGCAATTATGCCTATAACTCAAGTCACCACCATTTCCTAGGCCATCACTCCTTTTCTATTGGCATGTGTTCACCTTATGTGAATGATTTTATCCTGGTCATATTCCTCTCTTCAGTGTACAATCTCCTTCTTTAGGATTTTTGTCAATAAACAAATCTCTGAATTCATCAGAGAACTCTTGATTCATCACACCTGAACTAGAAACTTATCCAAATCCTTTCACATCTCTAAGCTATCATCTTTCACTGTCAAATCAATCCTAAATTGAAAAGTCTCAATCCCATTCATTTTTCCCTTTCCCACGAGCTATAACCAGTTCCTTTAGAAATCCCTCCAAACTTCTCATTTGAACCTCAGCCGCAGATCTCATCTAACCTGGCAAATCTAACGGTCATTCTTTGCCAACTTAGCAGTTTGACCTTCCAACTGTATTTGTGGACCCATGAAATTCTAACTGGGCAGCACCATATCATCCTTTGTTCAAGCTCTGTCAGCAACCTCCCTGCAAGTCCTCTTGAATAAACGAATACGTGTGGCATCATCACGTGATACTGCGGTCTGTAACCACCTCACAAATTCCATTGCGAGAACATGAGGGTCATCTGATTTGTTTGATCTTTACCACTGTGCATACTACCCGCTAACTCCTTCAAGACTTAAAAGTCATGCACCTTTTTCCTAAAGACAAAACATCGTCGTTCATTTTGAAAATGTGCAAATTGATGAAACTATTAGTAGACCAGACTTTACCGCCTGTGAACCGGTATTACAAAGCTTTCAACCGGTTACACTAATAATCCTGTCGGCTTTGCTGATAACACGCGACATCATCTCACGATACCGTGGTAATTAAAATCCTCACATCTTTAATCACGGGGAAGCTCTTGTCATTAGATCTATCCATTCTTTAATAGGTGGTCGGGGTATTTAGCACTTGCCAGACTTAGGAAAAATAAGCGTGGGCCTAAATAAAAGGGGACTGGTAATAAGGAAGTTATGAACTTAACTTAGGAAATATTATCTCATGAACCGGTTTACCAACTTTTGCCTTAGGGAAAAAAAATGGCCCCGTTTATGGAAAGGGTACCCTTGGTTTAAGTGGGAAAAAGTAACAATGAAATATATCATTTCTAGGGTTTTCCTCACAAAATATAAGAAATTTTGATAACTCCTAAGCCCTAAGCCTTGAAATGTTCTTAGAGGATAAAAGTAACAACTTGAAAATCAATGTTTTGGGCTAAAATTTGAATTTTTTATGCAATAAATTTTCAGGGCTATTAGGACATAAATTTTCTTTTATCTCCAGTCATATGATGTGAGCATCCATTATCAATTACCCATTCATCCTTGTCTTCAACTTTTGCTGCCAGGGCCTTTTCTCCATTCTTGATAACCAGTTCCAGTTCATCTTCCTTTAAAGCATAGAACACCCATTCCTTTCCATTGTCAGATCCACCAATGGAGTCTCTTGCCAGTTCATCATCTGAGTCATCACTTACTCCTTCCTCATCTGCTATGTAGCATAGATTGTTTTTCTTGAATCTATATTTGTTTTGATTAGGCTTAAATGATTTCTTAACTCTTTCTTCAAATCTTGCATTCCTTTCAGGACATCTAGATGCAAAATGACCAATCTTTTTACATGCAAAACATTTAAAAGGTGATTTTCCTTCATACTTACTTCCTATCGATCCTTTAGGTACTCTGCTAGAAAATAAGGCTTCAAGTTGCTCAAATTCTTCATCCTCTTTCCTCATATCTTCCAATTATTTTGCATATAGGACTTTCCAATCACTTTTGCCAGTATATGATGATGCATGAAAAGCAAGTTCAGACTTTGCAACTCCAAAGGGTCCAAATTCTTCAAGCTGAAAAACAAATAATTTCCCAATCAGAATGTCTCTGTTAACTGAAGTGTTTCCCATTGTTCTCAATTTATTAATTGCAATAGCCTTCATCTTGTAATCCGGTGGTAGGGCTCTCAAAACTTTAGAAACTATTTCATCTTCACTCAGAGATCCTCCAAAACATTGAATTCCCATGACAATCTCATTTACTCTTTCCATAAATGTAGCAATTCTTTCATTATCTTCCATCTTCAAGTTTTCATATCTTACTCGATAACCATCAAGTTTAGCAATTTCGACAGTAGGGTCACCTTCATTCAGAGTTTGCAATTTACCCCACATAACATTTGGAGATGATTTATCAGTCAATCCCATGATTTGTTGATCAGTGAGTGCACACAAGAGGGCTTCTCTTGCTTTGCAATCATTTTCAATATTTTTGTCCAAGTCTACTAGAGCAGGATTGCCAGATGCCAAATCATAAGGTGTATATCCTTTCTTAGTGATCTCCCAAATATCCTTTCCAAGACATATAAGATGAGTCTCCATTCGGATTTTCCATATCCCATAGTTTGTTCCATCAAGCTTAGGGATTTCTCTTCTGGAAATAGCTGTCGATGAATTTGAATTATTAGTTGCCATAGGATCTACCTCAAGCGGTTAAGCTTATACAAAAGAGGACCAAAGCTCTAATACCAATTGTTAGAATAACCAGTGGACAACTGAGAGGGGGGGGGTGAATCAGTTGTCAATAGATTATATTAATCAAATCACTTTATAACCTTTAACCGGAGCACATAAATATTAAATACCAGAATAGCAGAAACATATACCAGTAAGAAATAAAACTTAAGTATGAAACAAATAATTAACACAATGCAACCATACCACATAACACCATGATTTGTACGTAGAAAACCTGGTAAAGGGAAAAACCATGGTGGGAAGCCTACCCGCAATCAGATAATACTTCTATAGAAAGTATGTGATACAATAAGGGGCCTGTACATGTAGGAAGGAACACTGCCTAGAGCATACTGCTCATTACAAAGGAGTCTCACTAACTACAGAGAGGTTATAACCACCTCAATATAATTAGACAACAATCTAGAAGAACGAACTGCCAATGATAGCATCTACCATGCCCGATTACAGTCTTGATTAAGCTCAATACCAGAGGCCTTTGACCTCTTACATAAACCCAATCCGATCACCTATGATCAACCAAATCTCCTTTACATATGATATTTTCATTATTCACACATTTCATTCGATGACATTGACCACACTCTACAATGAGATCTTACATCAATTTATACAAACCCTAAGACCTAAACCAATTAGGTCGGCCACCTAAAAGTTATTACAATAAGATCATTAAATACATCCACATAACAATGATATACCATGTCGGCTTTAGACCAAAACAACATTAACCAATCCATAAATCATCCCAGTAATGTGTAGAGAACACTTAATAGCACGTTACATGATACCGGTCCATAACCTGGACCCAAATAGATTCACCATGCCAAAGTGATGGCACCAATCAATCGAGGCACAAACAAAGATCACCTTCTACATCTTGAGTTCCATCTAGAAGGTGCACCAACACTACTTATGCATCCTATCAAATATTCTCAGTAAAAGCTCTACCGGTAAAACCCTAAACCTTTACTGGTATAGGCTTACTAGAGTGTATGATAGCATCTGATCATCAATTCAATACCAATTGACCAAAAAATACTCCAGAAACATGCAACACATTAAACCAAACATATTTATCCAAGCATATCGGTAGTATCCAACTGATAGTCCCTTTTGTCGATAACACTAGTTCTTCTACTGGTAACCAAAGTCTGTCTGTTGGTAACCAATCATAACAGCTAGTGTTGACATCAATGACAAAACATCAATGCAACACATAATCAATTCCTTCATATTGCCAACATGTGTCTATAATGGAACAGATTGTAGATATTTTTAGGAATCCTTTGCCTAAAGATACATTTGAGTATCTTAGAGAGAAGCTAGGGGTGATTGCCCCTCCTGATAAGAACTAAGGTGCATTGAGTTACATCAGTCTGGTGGACTTCACAAAGATTTTGTGATCCAGATGGATGAGTAAAGTTGCTTCTTAGGGGTAGTAGTTAGTGGTGTGTTTTAGATGTTTAGAGAGAGTTTGTTCTAAGGGGAAGAGTATTAGATTTGTGTTGTATATTTCTTTTTGCATTGATGTCAAAGGGGGAGAGAAATATGTGAAAAAATGCTATATCCTGTGTTGATCTCAGAGGAGATTTTTGTGAGTTATGAAGAGATTTTTGGTTGTTGATTTCTTTCTTTGTATTGATTATTTTTCACATTCATATATTTCCATGAATGCAAAAGGGGGAGATTGTTGGATATTGTTGAGAAGTTTGCTGGAATAATATTTTGTCATTCATGACAACATATTCTTCTGTGTATTCCAATGTTGTAGCTAGATAAAATGTGTTGGTTTGGTCAGTGTGTTGCAGTTTAATGGGTTTTGAGATATGCATGTTTAGTTGATTCAGATAATTTTTCATTGATCCACATGGTTATTTGATTGAGTTATGATGTCCAGTATTGTGGTTGGATGTTCAGTTGTTCATGTAATTTGGTGTTTGGGTTTTTTCTCTATATTGCTTTGGAATCGCTATATCTTGGTTTGCAGATTTGGTAGTGTTTGGGAAATTCATATGTGTCCTCAATCTAGATGGTTCATGATTTGGAGATCTGCAAGTGAATATTTCTGTTTGTCAGTCAACTCAGCATTTGTTCTTGAGGTTTGGTATATTGATGATTCTAGTAAGTGGTGATGTTGCGGTTGTTTCTATGGTGATTCACATTGCTTGTGGATATTTCTAGATCATGTTCTATCTATGTTGATGGTTTGGATTGATCATTGTGAGTGTTATTGATCATATTCTTGACTTGATGGTGTTCTTCATGATATGTAACATTCTTGGTGGTTGTAGTGTGTTGTGGATGTTCGAGGCATAATTCTTGGAAATCTTTCTTCTGTGTGGTGTTGATTTGGGTCTAGACTATGTCTTAGCTGACATTATTTTGGTCTGCATATATTTTTGTAGCGTGTGAGGTTAATATTTTTTTATTTGTGTTGAGGGTTGAGACAAACTTGAAATATAGGTTGATGATTTGTATAAATATATGTAATATTCATTTGTGAGTTGTATTTGTGAGTGTGTGAATAAGTGTTTTGATCTTTCAGAAGTGTGAAGAGAAGTATGTGGTAGGGAAAATTAGACTATGCTTAATCGTAACTATAACCAGGCATATGGAGATTCTATTTCATCAGTTCATGATCCTCTGGATGTAATCCAAATGTTTTTGTAAGACAACGAGTCTTCCTCAGGGTTTTAGCCCTTCTTGTTTTGTGATTTGAGCAGTGAGCTCTTGGCAGTGTGCTTGAATGCATGTGCATTCCCCATTATAAAATTTCATGTATTCCTAACAGGGTATTATCTCATTGTGGGTAGGCTCCCACCATGATTTTTCCCTTAACCAGGTTTTCTATGTCAAAAATCCTGGTTTAATGTGTTTTATTGATGTTGTGATGGTTTATGTTTTCATTGTTAATAATCAAATCTAAATTTAAGTTTGAGTTGTGTAGAGTTTGTGAGAAAAGTGATTTACCCCCCCCCCCCCCCTCTCAGTTCGTTGCCTTGTTGCCAACAACAATAACCTATGAACAAGGAGTAAATAAATCATGTGAATGTTTGCTAAGTGTTTCACTAGTTAAAGTATCATTCAAACAATTCATCATTAGTTTGAGGAATCAAAAGGTGGACTCATCAGTTCATAGTCACTTGAGAGCCTAAAAAGAGGAGATTGTAGACAAATCCAGTAGTGCCACCACAATTTAAGGTCCCACATGGGTCGTGTACCACCTGAGACAAGTTTTGAAGGTGGAAATGATTTGTTATCATCAATTACAAGTCCTCACTTGCATCCTTTTTGGACAAATTCGACCAAAGAGAAATGAATCAATGAAATTTAAAGATAGAAGAAAGGTGGAGACAATCAGCTCAAGCCAAGTTCCAAGAGGAATAAGCAGTTCATCATAAGTTTGATCCTTCAGTTACTTTGAGGGCTTCTTTTCTATAAGTCTCATCTTCTTCTTCTATTTTTTGTAGTTCTTTTTCTCTTTGCCTTTGCATTTAGTAGGGCATGAAGAATTGTAGCTCATTAGAAGCATTCTCAGCTATATGAAATTCCTTTTTTTCAATAAAATAAGCAATTTTCTTGCTAATGCTTTGTGTGTTATGTTGAGTGAAGGATTTCATGATTTTTCTATGATTCATTCTTAGAATCCTTTGATGTTCTCTCTTTTAATCAATATTAATGCAAGAAGATGCATAGTTAATACAAGTCATAGATTGTGTTTAGATAGTATTGGTAGTTTGAAGCTGTGAGAATACTTTGTTTTCCTTTAACAAAACTCTAAAATTAGCCCCTTATAAAATACTCATGTATTGTATACTTATTTGAGTTGTGATGAATAAGATTTCTTTTATTGGAATGCATTGTTAACCAATGTAGTTGATTGAGCTTCTCAAATATTTGGTCCATCACCTCTTAGGATAGGTTTCAATTCAAGCAATGCTTCCTATTCCTTTTTCCATCATGTTAGTTTGCAATAGGTTCATCAAAGGGAACCAACTCACTCTAGAGGTTGATTTTTGTCATAGGAAACCGACAAGCTTGGAAATCATCCCATGTTCCACAAGATTGTTGAGCTTTCAGCTTAAGAAACATGGGTGCAATCTTAATGACAACAAGAACTAGTATCTATTCTAAAATCAACCATCTATTCTATCCAAGGGTGTTACAATAAATTAATTCTCTTTTTTATAATGTATGTTTCCTTATTCTCTTTCTTTAGAATAAAGGGTTCTACTTCTCCAAGAACTTGGAACTTTTAAGACACTAGCATGAGTAATAATAACTGATAAAGAGTTAAGTTGAGCTAAAAAACAATCTAATAATGTACCAGTTCAATTTAACAATTAAAAAAATTGTGTAGCACAAAGAATTCTACAACTTCTTATCTAATTCTAACAATAAAGATAATACTATATAGAAGTACAAAGACTTTTAGATATATTATTACCTACATATATGAGAGAAAACTTGTATCTCAAAGGCTTATCAGAATTTCCTATCTCTTGAATTTGCCTTCTAATTTCCAAACTTCATATTGTAGCTCAAAGACTTTCAGACATCAAATTCAAATCTCTTTTAAAATTCACAACAATAACTACTTACTTCAAATAAACTCAAGGTCATATAATTGTATTGACATAAGAAAACTTCACTCATATGAAATAATGCTTCAACACAAAGTTTGAAGGCAAAACTTCTCCTTTATTTACTTGAAAATATGTTTCACAAAATAAGCACAAAGTCTCAAGATGCTACATAATTCAGCAGAGTTTTGTTGCAATGCTAAAAGATGATTATTTACAATGAGAACCCTCATTTATATATATATATATATAGGTGAGGGGCTATGAGCAATATTAGGAAAAGTACAACTAACTATTATTTTTTTTAAAGCAAAGAACTATTTGACTTAGGACTTGTGCAATCCTACATGCAAAAATGTATATACAAAATGACACCTGAAGTGTTGATTTCCAACTATAAAAATGCACCTAAACTAGAAAGAATGAAAATTTGCTAAGTGTCCTATGACACTTCTTGTTCATTTTGATCTTGTTTCAAGAATTCTTCAATTTTTTGTAGATCAACCTTCATTTAGGACTCATTGGGAGCTTGACTATGGTTGGTGATAACCTTAACCCAAGTAATAGAATCTCCCAAGACAATATAACATTTCTTGTATTTATTCAGGAAGATCCTAAGTTATCTAGAATGACTTGTAGATCTACTAGTCTATCAGTTGAGGATATGTAAAAATCCTCCTTATCAACTTCTATGCTAACAAGTAAATTGAATTTATTGATTATTGCCTACATGAAGAATCCTTTGATTTTCATCTAGAAGTGTACATGAAAACTCTGATGTTTTCCCTACAATTTCCTTCTTCTTATCTAGACAATTTTTTTGTGCCTTCCACATATCTTTGATGAGTAACTCATGGGTATTCATCTAATGTTCTAGCTTCAATAAAGAATTGAAGTTATTTTCTTGTGTTTCTAGTTCCCGCGAGAGAAGATCTAGTGTTTTGTCCACTTCGGACTTTACAATTATCAAATTATTAATCAATGTGACTACAGAGCTTAGGAGATGTGTTCCTTCACTTAGCATTCTATCCATCCATTCACCAACTGCCCTGCTCTGCTTTGTTACCCATTCTTCCTGCTTTATCATGTTCATTAATTGATGAAGTTACTGGCTCAATTATTTCTCATGACTTTGTTATTTTTGTCAGCACCATAGTGAGTTATTCCACTTGTGCCTTAAGTTTGTCTTTCTTGATCTTTTCTTCATTATATCTTGCCACGAGTGTATCAAAATTTGATTGAGCATATTCTATAGTACCTTCATGAGTTTGTTTTCCAAGTTCAATCCCATTGATGACATAATCTATAGGCTGAATTTTATCAATTTCTATGTTTGGAGGAGGCACAACGATCTCAACATGCTTGTTCTTGGAATTATCCACATTTAATATAGAAAAAGTCTTGGCCTTATTTGTAGTTTTAGGCTTTACTTGAGCCAATTGGCTAAATTTGGAGTCATCTGGGGAGATGGCTTGTTTCTTCCTCTTAGGAGTGTTCGAGAGAAACCAAGTTGGAAAGGAAGAATCATCTTCAACCCCTAGAACCATTTCCTAGGATGGAGTTTCCTATCTCTATATAATAGTGGTCACAATAGGTGGAGTGGAAGTCACAACAATAGGTGAAACCTCTAAAGTGGAAGCATTTGGATTATGTGTCATCTTTGACATGAACTTGTAAAAGTCATGAAGAATAGTGGTAGATACTTTAGACAAATTTGGGAAGAAAGAAAATACATTTTGAATGTTGTCTTGTGGAGTATCTAAGGTTGACTCACTAGTCATAGAAGATAGAATAGTATGGAAAACCACATTAGTTGCTACTAGAGTATATGAAATGGTAGAACCAAAAGGTACAAACTCAGAAGTAGAAACCTGTGGGGGTATAGTAGCTGGAACAAGATTTGTTACTTGAAGAGTAGATCCTTGCATATCCTCATGTTGAGGATCTTTAGGTGTTCCTAGAATCTTTCTCCATAATACTCTTCTTCTTGTTCCTCACTTGGTAAGTCTTCCTTAGATTGTTCTTCATCAACAAGTTCATCTTCTAATTCTCCTTTCATGTTGAGAAAATTCAGTAGAAGACTCAACTTGATATTTTCCTTTACTCTTTAACATAGTAAATTTATATCTAGGATCCTTTTGCAGAGCATAGGGTCTTGCCTATTCTTAGTTCTAAGCTCTGCTTTCTTGCTAATAGGTCCAATTGTATCATCCTTTGACCTAGTATTGAATGGCTTCAATTGAATCCATTTATGTGACAAATAAACATGAGTTTTTGCAAGGATTCTATGAAATTTGGCTCTTATATAAGTCACTTACTTCTAGGACCATTGAATGAGTGGCAATGGTGTTTCTACAATCTATTTATCCACATACCCTACATCCAAAATATTTCCATCATCTTTTATTCCTTTAGGGATATCTACAAGATTAAGATTAATATTTTCTCCAGAGTAAGATGATAGAAGTCAAGTCTTATGATATCTTCTTCAGTTCTACAATCTATCCATATATATTCTATGTGGTGCACATGAGTGTAGGTCCTCTTCAACTTATTCTTCATTTTCCCATAATCAAAATATTTCTTGGCTTTGAAGAATCTTATTGTGATTCTTCTCATTTCTTCATCATTGCCTTGGCTTTGTAGATAGAAGAAATAGAATACTTCCCAATGGTCAAGGTGAATTTGAAACCTGGCTTGTGATAAATTAACTTCAATTCATGAACTATGACCATATATTGAGCTAAATCCATGAGAATGATTTTATCGGAAGGATACCTCAGAAACATGAAGGGTTGATCATCAAAGCATCCTATCCCGAGGTAGATGAAAGTAATAAATTGTAGGAACATACATCCATACTGGTTGACCACATCCCAGGCCTCATCTAATACTCTCTTCTTTTGAAGGTCTTTGCCAAGAATACATATATAATGATAGAAGAAAGCATCATTGACTCTCCTAAAATGATTCAAGTTGTTCTATAGAACTAATTGAGAGTAGTAATTAAGGGCTGGAACCTGTCTTCTATCTCCCTCTATCGACAAACCTAGAAAATATCTCATTGATGTTGTAGCATACACCAAATAGAAAGTCATATAAAACTTCAGAGTGGTGGGTGCCTTGGTGAGTTGATGACATAGTGCATCACTTATCTGTTTGCCCTAGCATAATTTTCCTTTGTTCTATCTGATGACATGAATGTATTGATACATCCACTCATGATATGTATGGGAGACAAGAATACCCTTTACTCTTCTATGAAGAGTAACCAAATCATTAACCTCCTCAATGAAAATCATTATGATGAAAGGTCTTAGGCCATCTCGAAATGGTAGGTCGTGGAGTCTTTAACCAATTATCATTCATATTTCATTGATAGTTGTTCGAGTGTTTCTCATAATAGGCTTGAGTTGTCTGCAAGTATACATTAGCATATCTATTAATGTTCAGACATTTGAAGATAGTTTCGAAGAAATCATCATCCAACCTAATGATGATTTTACCATCTGCACCTTTAACAATTCTTCTCTTAGGATCAAAATGGTTGTCCATTGCATGCACAAACTCTAGATTTTATGTAGACATAAGAAAAGTTGAAACCAAGTGAATGCCACTATTAATGGTGGACTCCATATTATAGTATTGAGTCAACTCTTTGACCCTTTTCAGAGACTCCTTCAAGTCCACACGACCTATTTAAATATATTTGATGTTGTCAATGTTAGATGATATTGAAGAAGGTGGAAAAATAGGATGTGGATCTTGCTTTTAGAACTTCATGGTTCTCTTGCCAGGAGATGGCTCCGTCATCTATTAAGGAACTAAAAGTAGAACACTGGGTAGAATGAGCCTTCTAGAGTTAGAAGGAAATCACCATCACATCTTGAGAAGAAACCCCATGAGAAACATTCTTCATTTTGAAATAATTGGTTTGCAGGGTATTATTTATGACAAAATTGGGTTTAAAAACCCCAATCTTACTTTTGAAATTCAATGGTGTAAAATGGGTTTATAACCTTGATTTAAAATTAGCTCTTTTTTGGAATCTTAATGTGTAAATGTTTAATTTGGGTTTATAAACCTAACTTACACTTGGGACTAAATCACAAACTTTGTAGGGGAAAAAGTGAGACTAAGAAAACAAGCCCTAATCTCACTCTCCTGTTCACATTGTGGAATACGAAAGAGCCTAGGGAGGTAACACACTTTGGCTACTTCTTGTGAGGAAGAGAGAGCCAAGGATTACCTCTTAGGGTTTCTATTCCTTTGCTACAAATGAGAGGAAGAAGTGATGCAAAAGTGCAAATTTGAATGATTTAACCTAGAATACAAGTATGCATAAACAAACCTAATCTGGAAATACAAAAATGAGAATAACTGATATACTGCTGCAAAGTACAGATTAAGAGACAAATTCAGATGTGCACCTATATCAAAAATTTGAGCAAAAATGTCTAGGATTGGAGTGCTACACCCTTGTCTTGATTTTGCAGACTGGAAGCTGTACTTGACAGACTGAGATCTCTATATTTTGAACTGCTAACCTGCCAAACTCTGCTGAAAATAGGGAGGACCAAGGTGCCATGCCCCTATCTTGGGTAGGACCAGGGTGCCATTGATAGTTCTGATACTTAATATAAGTACAGATCCAATAGCCAACAAGATGAGAGGGGGGGGGGTGAATCATACAAACTTAATCATCCATATAAACATTAGATTCAACCTTGGTAACATATATATCAGTAATATAACCAAAACTATTAAACATGCAAACTCAAAAGCATATCAACATCATAAACCTCATAACACCAGATTTAACGTGGAAACCCAAACAGGGAAAAACCACTATGGGATTTCAGACCTACTAAGAAATATACTCTTCTAGAGTATGCTCGGTTAAAAGCAAATCTTGTTAAAGATTACAAACGCATTGCTAGATGTGACCCAGTTAAGGGATTTCCCTCAGATCTATTAGGATCTTCACTTTGTTAGAAGTGACCTTGTTAAAGGATTTCAAACACTCAATCAGAATGTCACCTTGCTAGAGGGTTTACATATAAGACTGTTAAGTCCACTCGGTTAAGAGATTTTCTGTCACTTTCACAAAATAACAGTAATAAAATCTATTTGTAACTTCACATCTAAACTGCTAAAGAAGATTCCTATTTATTCAATATAATATAGACATAGAACTAATCTTGTCTATCTGTTGGGCTTCTATACTTTGTTATTCAAACAGGTCTTCAAGCTTCTGTGCTCGGTAATCACTATGTAGCATCCCTATGCATACACTTGCCCGCATACATTGTTTATCAACAGTTTCCTATTTATAAACAATTAGGTAACCGCTTAATCCCCTTGATCACAATTCCCATGATCAATTATAGCCATTATATCTTCAATCTTGTCCAGGTTCAATGCATCTTTTGATCTGAAAATGTTTTACCCCACCTTGGAACTTGCATAATAGTCTTGGAACTTGTGCCAGGGTATTGCAGTTCAATCTAAGCTATAGATCTTCATGCCGACTTTTCATTGCCTTAGATTCATTAACAAACTTCATTCACGACTCACCAATCATTGATCAGTTCTAGCTCATCAGCTTCCTTCATTAATAACGCATGTAACTATTTAATGCATTCTGTTATAGCTCGGTTAGAACTCGGTAACAGCTCAGTGAATACTAAACTTCACTCGGTAGACATTCCACCTTCATTAACCGATAGCGATAACCTTAGGGTTTACCAACTAGGTTCCTTAAGGTTTACCGACTAGGTTTTTTGCTTGATAACATAGTATAGTATTAACCTTTATATTTACAACATATGTATGATGTTAAAACAAACTAAAACATCATGATCTCATCATTGTCTGACTCGGTAGTAGTTGCCCATTGAATACCTTATTCATCATATTATTTCCTGTGTCTTTTACCGACATCTTTATAATCTTCATATCATACTTCTCAAGATATGGCAACATCATACTGAATTAGAAAATCAATTTCTTGACATCAATGACAAAATAATAATATCAAGATAGTAAGCATCTTTAATCAGTTATATCCATAATCATCAACAACCTTCTCAATATCCTTCAGAAATGCCAACAATCTTTCATTGTCTGTTATAATGCAATATTGCCAATAGCCATGCCCCTATCCTAGGCAGGACCAAAGTTCCACGCCCCTATCCCAGGGGTTTTTGACCAAATCTGACCCTTAGAACAGTCTTTGTGTGCTCTGTCGGTCCTGAAAGTTGTAGTGACGCTTGGATCTGAATCTGCACCTATAGATGAAAATAGGGTTTTGGGTACCTATATGGGGTTTTGCCTTAGTAAAACCTCTGTTTTGGTGATTTCCAGCTCAACAAATAGTCGAATTGTATAGTAAAATAGTGTGTGAAAGAACCTTGTGTGTGTGCAAGATCCTAGGATTAGAGTAAACAATCTAGAGCAACCCTAAGAGTAATCCTTGATTGCTTGTAATTGACAAAGTAAATGATTTAAATCAATGATGCAAAGTGATCTAAAGCATGAATGTAAATTAAATTGATGTAATGAAGCTCATAAAAAGACATAGAAACAACATGAAACCATAACCAATCCCAAGGGAGAGGTATAAGCCAATCTTCAGTTAGTGATCTCCTATTGCTTTCCCATATCTTCAAAATCCCCCAATTGATGAAATAATACTTGATGAATCCTTGATAGGTGTTGTTGAATGTTTTTGAAGACTCCAAAGATCTACTCTTTCGCTACATAGAAGGTTCCTTGTAATTGCTCCCAAAGGTTTTCTAGATTCAATTCCTTAGCCCTTCAAATGAAGAAATAGAGCTCTTATGTATGAAACCCTAGATCTTAATTTCATCTTTAGGAAGACCTAGGATTTTCATTTCCCACCAATCTTTTGGGGTTGAGCATTATAATATCATAGAATTGCGCTCCTGACATTTCGAGAAAAATGTCGGGGACCGTGTTGCACTTGCACACGGTTCGACCAACCTTTCATCAAATTATTAGGGTCATTAGATATGATGATATTAGAGAAAATCCCAAAGTTACAGCTGATTCTGAGATGTTTTGATATGCAAAATTGGGCCTTTAAGGTCAAAATAGGACCTAATTAGGGTTTATGATTAAATTATTAATTGAAGGAATAAGATGGAAAGGGGCACACTTGAGTAAAGGGCCCAACTTTATGATGTGTGAAGTGTTGAAATATGAATTTATATTTAATTAAATTAATTAATAAATGCTTAAAGAAAATAGAAATGCAAGATGAAAAACACATTAAAGTGGGTGCTAAACCAAGTGTGGAATTGTACCACCCTAGCAAGGGTGTACAATTTATGATGTTACATTTAGCCCCCACTTTAGCAGTCATGTGACATTAGGTGCATATGCAAGCTAAAGTACAAAAAAGTAAACATTATTTTGAAAAAGGATATATCCATAAGTTGTTGGACGAAGCCCCCAACGATATCTGCCATACACAATTAGGAACCGCACCCTACAAAACCACATGTTAGATCACAAAATCACCTAATGCTTACTAAGGAAAGTGATAAAATTCATGGGTAGCTATATTGCCTCACCTATTTTGGCTTTCTTATTAATGAGGTGAAATAGGATATCGTGTTTACCATGACGAATTGTGATGAAGACTTTGATGAAAAAATGTTCTAAAAAAGGCTCGATTGTACTTCCAAGTACTTTATGGAACAAATGTGGAGAAAGAGAGAGAATTCATGATTTTGACACCATCGACGATGTGAAAATCAGAGCTCCCTAGCTCAAATTATGATAGATTAAGTGAAAAGAGCAAAATTAGGGTTTTAACTTAAAATCATAAAATGAAAAAGTGCATACCTCATAAATATGAAAATGACACTCTCATTTGTCACTTTTTGACTTTTGACACTATTCACTATAGAGGATCCCACACATCAGTAATCATGCCTTGATGTTGACTTGAGTGACCCACGCAGATGGAGATCATGTGCTAGGCTGTGTTGACTGGGAGACCGCTCGATGAGGTGAGTTGACTAACCATTGACTCGTCATTGACTTTTCCTATTTTGCATTGTTTTTCATTTCGATGATGTCAGTGTCTAATCATGCACATTCCCTCCTGTTTGGGCACCATGGTCCCCTAGGGTGCCTTGGTCCTTTATGGGTGTCCTAGTCCCACAGGGGCACCCTAGTCCTCCTAGGGCGCTCTGGTCCCACCTAGGCACCCTAGTCCCAGAGGGGCACCCTAGTCCACTCAGGGTGCCCTGGTCCATGCTCAAAGCAACTGAGGGTTACACGGGATTAGGCGTCGGATGCATAGAATAGATGTAATGATGTTTTGATTAGATGATGATTAGCGATGAGCGATTACTGATGATTTGATTGTTTCACCTTGCAGATTCTTTCATATATCCATGAGCACACTACCGACCACACCTTATAGAGCCTTCAAAGTCAAATTCTAAGGCTTTCACCAAAGGATAGGGAGTTTCTGCATTCATTAGGGTTATGGTATGTGATGACCATGCCTATCATCAAGTTCCATCCTGCGATGCTAATGGCACTGATGGAGAGATGGGACATGGATACCTCCACTTTTCTTCTACCTGTGGGGGAGATGACTGTAACAATTGAGGATGTATACCATATACTTTGTCTTCCCATCAGTGGAGAGACAGTGAGATACCAAGTACACCACATCGCTACCGATTACAAGAGGGAGAAGGTCTACTGCATTGGGAGAGAGATATCCGGTGAGATGAGGGGCCGCATCATGATCAGTTGGCTCCTACATCCCACTGGTGAGGTTCCACTAGTGAGACGACTGATGATTGCTACCATTACATTAGCCATGTGCCCTAATGGGCGAGACACTCATATGCATGGAGGTCTCATGTATGTAGTTAGAGCTATGGAGAGACATAGGAGGGTATTCTCCTGGGGGAGGAGCATGTTAGCCCACCTCTATCATGACCTAGGAGAGTATTTGTTTGGATAGGGATGCAGTCTGATGACCTGCACACTACTGCAGATTTGGATATTCGAGCACATTACGTGCACTAGACCCACAGGAGTACCCATTGATTTGGTTTCAGAGTAGCCTAGGGTGTTTGCATATCCTCTCACCCGTGAGTGGCAGTTCAGAGATTTGCTGCATTAGAGAGTGGCATTTGACAGATTGACAACAATGGTTACCAGATGGAGACCCTATCGTAGGATGTACATGTGGGCAGATATACATAAGCAGTTGTTTTGCATGCAGAGGAACTGTCTACTAGAGGGATGGTACAACCACATTGTATTCTCATTCTACTTTGATTGATTCCAGTGGTAGTTTGGGTTTGAGAAGTGTGTCCCTAAAGATGTGCCTATCTATATCTGGCACTCACGTGTGACTCCTAGGCCGGGAGCCATTTTGAGGCCTACTAGCGACAAGATTGATATCATAGATTCAGATGGGTCGGATTGGGATATTGCGACCAACTATAGAGATGATGTGGGTGCACACCGATGATAAAACACATGGTGGGGTAGGACATACCCTGGAGCCATCTTTCCAATAGACTTCCCTAGAGAGAACCCCGAAACATGGAGACATGCGGGTGATGAGGAGGATCCTGACACATCTAAGGACCTTAGTGAGGAGGACCTAGATGATCGAGATGATGATGTAGGAGAGAAAGAGATTGGTGGAGATGGAGATGATCCTAATGCAAGAGAGGGAGATTAGGATGGTGATGATGAGGAGGATGGAGAGGACAAGGATGAGGATGAGGACGAGGAGGAGAAGGATGAGGAGGATGAGGAGGACAAGGAGGCTGAGGAGGACAAGTCAGATGCAGTTCCTCATTACTCTGAGGATGAAACCATAGCCCTAGATCCATCAAGCATTCCATTGTGAGTGGAGAAGGACCCTATAAGGGGTCCTGATCCTAGTCCCCACTATCCCGTGCCTAGTGTGCAGAGACATTATGAGCGCAGAGAGCCTAGTGGGTCCTAGTCATAGGAGGTCCCTTTCCATGACCTTTATTGGTGAAAGGGAGATCCAGGTAAAGTTTTTTTATTATTTAACTTATGCATCTTAATTATTAGATTTAATGATATAGAACGTTACTGATGAAAAACCTCCTCCTATCTCTGCAATTGGCACCCAGGAGTGGCACTCCCTTATCTAGAATAGAGTAATAGATCTCATCATGACTGCACACATTCCCAGCTCCTCATGGATAGTGCATAGACCACAGGGGAGGGTTGGGTGACATGAGGACCTATTCACCCCCATTTGGGTCGAAATGGAGGTCTGGAGAGAGAGGGAGAGTACTCTATTAGAGAGATTGCAACAGACAAAGCAAGATCTAGCAGTGTCTCTAGAAAAGGCAATCACGTATCATGGGATCATGATGGAGAGGGATCATAGGATATCCTCGTGGAGTCACTCGTGCTCCACATAATGATACACACCCATGGGTCCACCCACACAGCCAGATCAGGAGGGGACATCTAGTCACCATCCTCCATCTACTATTCATGGAGACAGGAGATGATCGTATTGTCATACTTTTTTGATAAACAGGGATATACATGTGATGACATTTATGCTTATGTTTTATCTCAAACATATTATTTTAATTCTTGAAACATTATATGCATTCCTTTGATTAAAAGTAACATATTTGGTAATGAACATGTATGTCTAATTTAATTTTCATGTGATTGATTTCTCAATACTTCATTATTAAATTGATACATGTGTGATTTAATTAAATAACTAAGTATTTAATTAAATGCTACCTTGATGATGTAGAAGAAATATGTGTTAAGCTTAAAATTATATGACTAATGTGATTTAATTAAACCCAATTAAACAAAACATGATATAATCCTACCTAGCACATAAGAAATTGTATAACATGCTAGCACATATAAAAATGTAAATCTATTACAATTTACATAAATGAATCCAAGACAAACTATCAAGTGAAGAAACATGCTTGTCAAAAATGAAGTAATGTAGACTAAACAATACAATATCACTTAATACCACTTACTTTAATGAAGATATGCTAACATATTATCCAATTTGAAGAAAGAAAAGGCACAAGGAGAGATAAAATAAACTAGAAAGAGAGAAAGAAAGAGAAAGATTAGGCATAATATCTACGAAGATGCATAACATTTAAGGGTTCCTTGAGAGGCGTACCTTCCACATCTGCTATCTTCTAAGCACCTGATCCATAGACTTCCATGAGTATATATGGCCCAAGCCAATTAGGGCTGAATTTTCCTTTTTCCTCAGGTAAGGCATTCACGTTGCGTTGATTTTCATAGAGTACTAAATCACCTACTGAAAAGGAACATTGAATGACCTTATCATTGTAGCTTCATTGTAAATTTTTATGATACGCTTGAATATTCTCAAGAGAATTTATATATTGTTCATCGAGCATTTTAGGTTGTTGGAGCCTTTGTTCTCTATAAGAATCATCATCCACTATATATTTAAGAGAAACCCTTGAAGATGGAATTTCTAACTCCAAAGACATAATAACATCAGCACCATAAACAAGATTGTAAGGAGTACAACCCGTAGCAATATGCATGCTCGTCAGATAATCCCAAAGAGCATAGATTAACTGAGTATTCTAGTCCTTACCATGCTTGTTCATAGTCTTACGAAGGATTTGTTTGATTATTATATTTGAAGATTCAGCTTGACCATTTGATTGAGGATAGTATGGTGTAGAAAATTTATGTTGAATATGATATTTCTCAAGAAACTTCTTCACATCTTTGTTTTTAAATGATGTTGTTGGCATTTTGATGATGTTGTGATTGTCATTGATGGACACACACTTTCTTTGTGTACACTTTCTTTATGTATGAGTAATGTTCAACTGGTATTTGTTCCAACCGATATGATGTATTATAGTCTTTAGACTATCGGTGTTTGGCAGAAGATGTTTACCGGTCACAAACTGACTGAAGACCCAAAGAGGTATGAAGACCTCAAGTGGTTTGAGGATCTCAAGCAATCCGAAGGAACAAAGTGATAGTTAACATTTTTCCAATCTTCACTTTTGACAACTGGTAATCGGTAAATTGTATGAACCGGTATTACTCTGTGATGAGTTACCAACTGGTAATACTCTGTGATGAGTTACCAAACGGTATTACTCTGTGATGAGTTACCAACTGGTATTTTTGTGATGAGTTATCATCCACCAACACTTTGGTGGTGATTTTATGTCGTGTTACCAAATGTGTCTAGAAGAATTGAACCTAGAAACTTGTAATGTAATCCTATTGGACCGACATGAAATTAGACTCCTTTATAAGGACATCATGTCTAGGGTTTTATATGATGATGAGGTTTTGAATGTGCGATCATAGAAGAGAAGATTAGGTCTGTGTGAAGAGTAGGAGTGTGGAGATATTGAAGACTGAAGTACTATTGAAATGCATTAACAATGAGCTATCATAGATCTAACCAAGCATACTATGCTAGTATCTAGATCACTCACTTGTTGATTACTCACATCTTCGACAAGTCTAAAACCCTTAACCGAGTAGGCCTAACAAAGCCTTTGCAAATCCTCTAACAAGGTGGTTCACAACTGTGAATCTAAAATCCTCTCACAAGGTAGTCTTTAACAAGACGTATCTCCTAACAGAGATCTAGATTCCTAATAGGATCTGTCCTGGTGAAGAACATTGTATGACCTTAACCGATCTGGTTTCTATTCTATAGATAGTTACTTGTGAGTTTCTTCTCACAGTGGTTTTTCCCATTTGGGTTTCCACGTCAAAACTTCTTGTGTTATGGTGATTGTGTTCTTGTGGGTGAATGCTTTGTTTTCTATTTGGCTTGTATTTATCTTAACTAATTTATTTGTAAATCTATCATACCGGTTATCTACTAAATTGTTTAAGTGTTTGAGTTCATTAATTATTGGTATACTAATTCAGCCCCCCCTCTTAGTATTCATCAATTGGTATCAGAGCCAACCTTTATATAAGTTCAACCACTTGGAAGGAGATATGGGGGAATACACTATGAGGGAACTTACTCATCATCTCACTTAGACTAAGAAAGCCTATGATGAACTCAAAGTCAAGTATAAAGCCTCTTTGGCAAAAAGAAGAGAGCATGATGAGAAAGTAATGGAGCTTACTAAAAATAGTTCTTCTAATGAAGCATACATGGATGCCCTAATTGAAGAAGTTGAAAAACTGAATGAATCCAATGCCAACCTGAGAAGGGAACTGGAAAGACTAACTATTAGAATGTGTCAAGAGCTTGAGAACCAAAGAAAAGTTGAAGATCTGGTAAAAGACAAAGATCATGAGATCTCCAAGCTAAAGCAAGAAATCAATGCCCTTACCGCTCATCTCCAAGAGAGTAAAGTGGAAAAAGAAGAAATGCAAAGTGAACTAAACATGGCTATTTTTGAGAATGCAACCTTGAAGGAATCCAATGCTTCTATTACCAAAGAACTTACTGAGACAAAGGAGATACTTGACAAATTCAATCAGAGTACTACTAAGCTAGAGCAAAAGCTTGAATTAGCAAAACCAGTAAAGAATACCACTGGACTTGGTTTCTCCAGTTATGAGGAAGGTGAGACCTCTAGAACAAAAGATGTAGCATCAAAGAAGCAACCAACATCAAAGGATAAAGGTAAGAAAAAGTTTAAACCTATTTTCTTTAATTGTCTCAAAGAAGGACATATTGCTAATATGTGTAGAAATAAGACCTATAATAATATTCCTTATTTTCTAAATAATAAGCCTAGATCCAATAGATTCAATGGAAACTATTATGCATGCAACAAATTTGGGCATAGAGAATTTGAATGCAAGTCTATTTTGCACAACACTGGGAGATACCCTCCAAGGACTCAAGGAGTTATCCCAGAACCCACTGTGAATCAGAATCCAAATCGGTATAATGCCTATGACCATCAGTCAGGTGGTGGTGGCTATCAAGTGGCAACCGGTTGGAGAGAAACCTGTTTGATCTGTCATGGTAGTGGTCACACTGCTACAACATGCAGAAGGAAGAATGGTAGAATGAACAATGGACCATGGAGAATACCTGGAATGGTATGTTATCATTGCAACAAACTGGGACACCCTGCCAGAACCTGCAGAATGAGAAAGAACCTATCAGATGATATACCGATCACTCCAGAAGGGAAGATTGATGTTGAAACCGTTCAAGCAGGAATGAATAAAACATGGAAAAAGAAACCTGAAGAAGTGTCACAAGATGAACCGGTTTCTGCACCTAGTGTGGAAGTCTCTGAACCAGCAAACTGAGCTTCAGAAAAGATTAGGGAGATCATATCGGTGAAATATTTGAACCCCCAGTTTATATCAGTGAAGACCTTATTTAGTATACGTTACCTGTCAATCGACAAAAGATTTTGAAGCGATAAAAGGCAAAATTAGGGTTTGTACCCTAGTAGTGGAACATTTATTATGGCAGGTGAAAGATCGTTTAAAAGGGATTTTTTATGCCATTTTTACTTATCTGTTTGCGAGTGAAGAAATTTTCAAGAGAAGAATGACAAAAGGCAATTTGACTTGCGATTCAGAGAGAACTCAAATCTTGCAGAAGAATCCAGAGCTATTTTCAACCTATCGGTGAAGAACATCTAAGCGGTAATCAAGCAACTGAAGTGGTGTGGTGTGAGCTGCATTGGCAAACCCTATATTTTGAAATTCTAAAGGTATTTCTCAAAATTCTTGCTAATCATGGCTTCTGCATCGCACTCCAGTTCTAGTGTACCCATGGACTCAGCTGAATTTATTCAAAGGAAAATGAAATACAATACCCTGTCCCAAATACCTGCCGGAGTCATTGTTGAAGAATATATTTCAGGGTACATTGACTGTAAATTGGAAGACCTAGGATCCCTAGTGATTCATTCCCAGCTAGGTCTGTTCTGTGGGGATGACAAGAAAATCAAACCGAAATACAGTATCCTAGAGAGGAAGAAACTACATAATGTTGTTTATTTTTCTTGAAGAGTTTATGGAAGATCACATTTGCATCATCTTGAGCAGAGTACATGGTGATAAAATGTACCTGGAGCGGATGCATGATATCATACCAGAAGCAATTCATGTTGTCACCAATTTCTACAACATTGGTGAGGTGCCAGCCCTAAGGAAGGTCATCAAGACTGAAATGACTAAGCTCACCAATTCTCTAAGCGGCCAATGGGGTATGACTGTCAACCCCATCAAAGATGACTTGGTTAAGTATGCCTGCATGATGATTGGCTACCGAGTGTTTTATTCTAGCCGAATAAACTCTGTCCCTGCTGCTGCGGTGAATACTGCATACATAATGATCAAGGAAGATGCCTCATTTGATTTGTGTACCTATTTGCAAAAACAACTTCTACTGAACCTAAAGTCCATCAAACAGGACAGTGCTCTGAGGTTCAGATTTGGACAACTTTTAGTCAACCTATTTTTCTACTTCCAAGGCTATTTTCTAGGAGTTGGTGATATTCAATGGTCTGCTGACCAACCGGTCACTAAGTAAATTAGGGAAAGTCTCCAAGCGGTGGGAACCAGATATCCCGAAGTCTTGAATAAATAATTTGATGAATTCAAGTGGAAGATGAGTCAGAGGATGAGGATATCTGGAGATATTGTTAAGAAATATGAAGAGGACATCTGCTTTACCATAAAAGTAGATGAATGTATAATGGAAATGGTAGAGCCCAGAAAAGAAAAAGTAGAACCTATGGGATATGAGGTGATGTATGACATGTTGGATGGGTATGCCTCTACCCTAATTGCCTCTCCTTTAGATGCAAAGAAAAATCGAACTGGCACCTACTTGGAAAGGGTAACACCAGTTGAAGAACCTTCAGTGAAAAAGGGAAAGGCAGTGCCATCAGTATCGGCACCGGTTACCTCAGCTAGCCCAAAAGTGACCAAGCGATCACCTGCCAAGAAGAAACTGGAAGTTGCACCCACTAAAGTATTTGAGAGGAAGCAGAAGACCAAAAACAACTCACCAGAGTCCAAGGATACCAAAATGGAAGTGCAGCCTAAGAAAACCCGACAATCAAGCAAGAAGGCTAAGTCTACCAATACTGCACCTACATCATCAACACCGGTAAATATAGACATATCTTCTTATAAGCCTCTAACACATTGTTAAAGGACTTTAAATAATATTAAGAGAAAGGTGCTTGATGACTTGAAAGAGTATTTTGATGTTTTTTTTGATAATGAGAAGGAAGAAGTAGAATAGGAAATGATAAAATATATGTGTATGAATGACCGATCGCCATCTGAAATTAGATCGGTGACACCTAATTTTTGGTACAATTATTTGGACAATAAATTGCACATTGCCATTGAGAAAGAACAAGAAAAAAGGGAGAAAATCTTTGCTCAATACTATCTTGATGCCTCCAATTCTGAATTATTTGAAATTATGGACAAGAATAAAGGTCTCTTCTTCGTGAGAAGAAGAAGACTTAGACTGCTAGAAGGAAAAACCTCTAAAGTGGAGAAGGACACGCATATACATGCCAAAGTTGTTGTCCACTTACATCAAGTGTCTGAGACCAACAAGAAGGTCAAACAAGAACCTGACCAAACCTCAGCCAAACCGGATGAGGTATTTGATGGTGAAGGAGAAAGAGTTATAGAACAGGTTGACACTATTGATGATTGATGCACTGGATGTTGAAGATGTCACTCCAAACAAAGAGAAGGAGAAATAGGATAAAGAAAACATAGAGAAGGAGAAGTAGGATAAAGAATAAGCAGAAAAGGAGAAACTAGACAAGGAAAAGGCTGATAAGAAGAAAGCAGAGAAAGAGAAAGAGGAGGAGAAAAAGAAAGCAGAAGACAAGAGGAAAGAAGAGGAGAAGAGGAAAGAAGAGGAGAAGAGGAAAAAAGAGGAGAAGAGGAAAGAATAGGAGAAGAGCAAAGAAGAGGAGAAGAGGAAAAAAGAGGAGAAGAGGAAAGAAGAGGAGAAGAGAAAAGAAGAGGAGAAGAGGAAAGAAGAGGAGAAGAAGAAAAAGGAGGAAGAAAAGAAGAAGCAGGAAGAAGATAAGAAGAAGGAAGAACTAAGGAAAGAAGAAGCAGAAAAGAAAAGAGCCATAGAGAAGGAGGAAACAAAGAAAGCCAAACAAGTGGAGACTCCAAAGGCAACCGGTGGTCAAGCCAAACCGGTTGACATCACCAGCCCTATCAACCTCCAATCTGCAAATGAATCAGAGTTGTTGCAAAGCATAAAGCTTGCACAAGAAAGATTGGAAACATTGAGGAGGAAAAAGGAACAGGATGTTATTCAAACTGTGGTTGACACTCTCACCAGTTTGATTCCCGGTACTAACCTTCCTAGTATCGATTCCTCTCTGTCAAAGCTGAAACTTCTATGTACTATTGTAGAGGACCAGGTTCAATGTCTGGAAGATGTTGCTAAAGAAAATGGCAAGAAGAAGCATCAAAAGGCACTAAACACTACCTTAGTCAAGAAACTGAATTAGCTCCGGTCTCAACTTCAGAAACAATAGAAGGATATAAGAGATGTTATGGATGAGGGCAAACTACTGTTGAGCAAAATTAGCCAACCCCATCTATTTTGTAATGATGTGCTCACACAAAAGGATAAACTCCAATCTAATCTGTAGATGTACATAAGAAACTTCAAGATGCCATATGATTCTTTCACTACATATGGGCAAACAATCCACCAGTACTAGTTTCAATTTGCCAGGATAGAGTTAGAGATCAACAACCGGTCAAGAGATTTGCAGGAACTTCAACTGGTCTTATTTCCTAGACTGAAAATTCTTTAGAAGTGCTTTCTCAATGTGGAAGCCCTAACGGTAACTCAAGAGATGAGTACTATTGATGCCATGGAAGAACAGATATATTAGATGCAAACCGAAAGTGAGGTTGCTACCTCATTACTTGAGTCATGGTCATTAGACATGAAGACTTTTTTGCAGGATTTTAAATCAATTTTTGACAAGTTTCGTTCCTTATTGTCATAAACATTTACTCAATTTTAATGATAATGAGAAACAGGGGTTATTTTGCAGTGCTTTGTAATTGTTGGCAAAGGGGAGTAGTATTTAAAATTTTGGTGAATGTTATGTATACTTTCATGTTACCACTTTAAGGGAGTAGTATACATTGTAATTTCTGCAAAAGGGGTAGTGTATATCCTTAGGGGGAGTAATTTTGCATATGGCATATTTTTGTTGTAAAAACACTTAGATGTCAAAATTTTCCTAAGTGTTGCCATCAATGCCAAAGGGGGAGATTGTTGGCATTTTTATGATATCGTGATTGTCATTGATTGACACACACTTGCTTTGTGTACACTTTCTTGATGCATGAGTTATGCTCAACTAGTATTTGTTCCAACCAGTATTATATAATATAGTCTTTAGACTATCGGTGTTTTGTAGAAGATGTTTACCGGTCACAAACTGACTGAAGACCCAAAGCGGTATGAAGACCTCAAGTGGTTTGAGGATCTCAAGCGGTACGAAGGAACAAAGCAGTAGTTAACATTTTTCCATTCTTCACTTCTGACAACCGGTAATCAGTAAATTGTATGAACCGGTATTACTCTGTGATGAGTTACCAACCGGTATTTCTGTGATGAGTTATCATCCACCGACACTTTGGTGGTGATTTTGTGATGTGTTACCAAATGTGTCTAGATGCACTGAACCTAGGAACTTGAAATGTAATCCTATTGGACCGACATGAAATCAGACTCCTTTATAAGGACATCATGTCTAGGGTTTTATATGATGATGAGGTTTTGAATGTGTGATCATAGAAGAGAAGATTAGGTCTGTGTGAAGAGTAGGAGTGTGGAGATATTGAAGACAGAAGTAATGCTGAAATGCATTAACAATGAGCTATCATGGATCTAACCAAGCATACTATGATAGTATCTAGATCACTCACTTGTTGATTACTCACATCTTTGACAAGTCTAAAACCCTTAACCGGGTAGGCCTAGAAAAGCCTTTGCAAATCCTCTAACAAGGTGGTTCACAACTGTGAATCTAAAATCCTCTCACAAAGTAGCCTTTAAAAGGACTTATCTCCTAACAAAGATCTATATTCCTAACAGGATCTGTTCTGGTGAAGAACATTGTATGACCTTAACTGGTCTGACCTTAACCGGTCTAGTTTCTATTCTGCAGATAGTTACTTGTGAGTTTCTGCTCACCGTGGTTTTTTCCCATTTGGGTTTCCACATCAAAACTTCTTGTGTTATGGTGATTGTGCTCTTGTGGGTGAATGGTTTGTTTTCTATTTGGTTTGCATTTATCTTAACCGGTTTATTTATAAATTTGTCATATTGGTTATCTATTAAATTGTTTAAGTGTTTGAGTTCATTAATTATTGGTATACTAATTCACCCCCCCTCTTAGTATTCATTAGATGTTCCATTATCTGAAACTAAAGCGGAAGGTATTCTGAATTAGGAAATAATGTTATCTAAAATGAGTTGACAGATTACTTCAGCGGTAGTGGATCGAAGATGAACTACTTCTACCCATTTTGTAAAGTAATCGGTAGCGATTATGATGAAAGTATGTCCTTGTAATGAGGGAGGAGATATTTTACCAATGAGATCCAAACCCCATGTGGAAAAGGGCCAAGATGCTACTTAAAATCGAAGCTCTTGAGCAGGAGCATGGATCAAATTGCTATGTTGCTGACACTGATGACATTTCTCAACAAACATAAAGGAATTCTTTTCCATGGTTTTCCAATAATATCCCATTCAGAGCAATCTCTGAACTAAGGATCTACCCCCAAAATGCCCCCCGCAAGCACCCGAGTGTGCTTCCTCAAGAGAAATAGGGATTTAAGCTTTGTTAAGACATCAAAGGAGAAGACCATTATAACCCCTTCTATAAAGAACATTAGAAATGATAATGTATCTAGCGGCCAACTTTTGAATCCTAGCCCTAGTATTCTTGATCGTAGAGTTGGGAAAGGTACCATCACTCAAATATCTCATGATATGCGAGTACTACTCATCAGAATCTATAATGCAACAATATGCCACATCACTAGGATTATCAGCAATAACCAGGGTAGCAAGGTTGTGAATAGTAAATTTGAGATCTACCAAGGGGTCCTCTAAAGACACAAGATAGGCTACACATGCCATTGCATCAGCATATCGATTATCTTTTTAAGGTTTAGGCTCCATGGTATAAGAATCAAACTTTTGTAACAAGGATATAGCTAAATCCCTATATTGTGATAGCTTACCTTGCTTAGCTTGATAAATCCTTGTCACTTGCCTAATGATTAACTGCAAATCTCCATAGATATATAGATTTTTTACATTTATTTATAGGTCTTCTTTAATTCCATCTATAAGAGCCTCATATTCAACAATGTTATTGGTACACAAGGAATTGAGATGATATGATAAAGGGATGGGTTTTTTTTAGGAGAAATTAAGACAACCTTTGCCCTCGATCCTGTATGATGCCTAGAGCCACCAAACTATAACTCCCAAGTCTCATCAACCTTAGTAGAGAGAATTCATTCATTGGGAAAAGACTTTGGGTTAGGTAGGGAGAAGGGTGAATGATCCTCCACTAAGTATTTGGTCAATGCTTGACCCTTTATTGCCTTCTGTGAGACAAACTTAAGGTCAAACTCGGTCAACATCATAACCCACTTGGCTAAGTGTCCTGAAAGATCAAATTTGGAGAAAAGATGTTTGAGAGGATCAAATTTAATGATAACATGGACTTCAACATTCAAAAGATAATGCCTTAATTTCTGGGTTGCAAAGACCAAGGCTGGGCACTATCTTTCTATTGTAGAATATTAGACTTCGTAATCGAGCAGAGTGTGACTTATATAATAAACCAAACATTATCTACCATCCTTATCACATTGTGCCAATAAGGCCGCAAGAGCATGAAGGGAAGAAACTATGTATAAAAGAAAGGGTTTAGAAGGGTCAGCAAGTTGGAGAATGGGAGGATTATCCAAATATGTTATTAAGTCTTCAAATGCTTGACAACAATCCTCATTCCATTGAAAGGTGATATTCTTTGTAAGAAATTGAGTAAAAGGAAAGTTACGATCCGCAAGTTGAGAAACAAACCTACAGATAGCTTGAATCTTTCCTTGTAAACTTTTTTAGTTGGGAAATATTTTTAGGAGGCAGCATGTTGACAATAGCATCTATCTTATTCGTATCCACCTCAATTCCATGATGTGAAACTATGAATCCTAATAATTTTCCATTATCCACACCGAAAACACACTTTCAGGGATTCAAGCGCATGTCGTACTTGCTAATTCTCTCAAAGACTTGATGAAGGATATTAATATGATCTATTTGAAGGATGGATTTAGCTAAGATGTCATCAATGTAGTCTTCTAAGATTTTATGCATGTAATCATGGAAGATGAGGGTCATAGCATGCTGATAGGTAGTGCCTGCATTTTTCAATCTAAAAGACATCATAACCCAACAAAACATGCCCCAAGGGGAGGTGAAAGAAGTTTGGAATTGATCTTGAGGATTAATGAAGATTTGATTATATCCCGAGAAACCATCCATGAAGGATAAAACGGCATGGCTTGCTATGGAATCCAGGTTGAGAAGGCTTCTCTTCAGGAGAAAAGACATCTTTAGTGGTCGAATCAGGTTGAGAAGGCTTTTCTTCAGGGACCTTAGGTTCGTTTGAGGAATCATTGGGGAACGAACTAGAAATAGGAGATGAATTTGAGGAAATAGAAACACTAGTAGGAGTACAAGCTTTGGAAGAATCATCTAAGATAGCTGGGGAAGAACCAGTTGAAGAGGATTTGGATGTTGATGTTTGTAGACAATCCTAGAGATTGGTATCACCTAGCAAGGTATATGTCTTATTGTTGTAAATGAATTTAACTTCCCTATGCAATAAAGATGAGACAACTTGCATGTTATGAATCCAAAGTCTCCCTAACAACAAATTGTATGGCAGATTTCCAGACATGACATGAATAGGTGTGGGTAAAGTAACAGGACCTACCTTAACAAGTAAGGTTTTGATACCTAATGAAGATTTGGTAACATTATCAAAGCCTCGGATAGTGAGAGAATCAGGCTTAATGAGAGATATATCGACATTGATTTTATGCAACAAGTTAATGCTATAAATATTAAGGCTAGAACCATTGTCCACTAGAGTTCTTCTTATGGCGTTATTGTTTATGATAACCACAATCATTAAAGGATCATATTGATGTTGGATCTCACTAGTGGGTAATTAATTTTGGGTAAACACAATTTGAGCCTTAGGAGATGTGATAGAATCAATCAAGAAAGCCATATTATTTAATATTGTTGCGGGTGGGAAATTCAAAGTTTTCAAGGCATCTTGTAACATTCCATGATGGGTTGAAGAATTTTGAATCAAATCCCAAAGGGATATCTTGGTGGGAGTAGCTTTGATTTTTTCAATAAGATCATATTCCTTACCAAGAGTTTGTAAAATGCGAGGTGTTTGAGGAAGAATAGGTTGAGGATCAGGAAGAGAATTGCAAATAACCAGAGGATTAGGTTGCCTATTGTTTTTGGTGTTATAAGTGCAAGCAACTGCCTAATGAATCTCCTTTGTCAGTTGTTTATCATAACTATAAGGACTTTTAGTTGGATTTCCTCCTTGCATAGTAATGACAAGTTTGTTAGGAGTACTAAAGGAATCATGACTATATCCACCTTGAATAGTAAAAAGAGGTTGACCGGGAAGTTATGAGGTTGAGGAAGGATAAACACCTTGGACTACAAAAAGAGGCTTTCTATGTTCATTCACATTTATCATGATGATTAAACTTTTAGATGCATTGTTCTGGTTTGAAGATTTTGGCAAAGACATATTGTCATCAAGAGCATCATCCAACAAAGCATGGTCATATCAATTGAAAGGTTTATCTTTTGACTCAAAGGGAGACATATCCTCATAAAGGGAATTGTTGTAGGAAACCATGTTGCTAGATATAGTGGAGGAGTTTATAGGAATGTACCCATGAGAGAAATCATTCAACTTATCTTTCTCATCACCATGAAATGGCATAGTAACAAGGTTGATTAGTTTTCAGAAAAATGAGGGTTTAGAAGGCTTAGGGTTCAAAAACTCATCTAGAGATTCATCTAATTCATCCTTACTAAACTCATAATCAACATAATTGCATACATCATCAAAAGAATGAACATATTGCAAATAAAAATCTGATATTTTGAAATGAAAATTGAATGAAATTTAAACACACAATGCAAGAAAATAAAGGGAATTCTCTTTTTTCTTGAATTTTTCTTTTTTTTTGGAATTTTATATTTATAAAGAAAAATGAAAAGATACTAAATCTAGATCTAACTGTTAGATGCTAGGACAATCCCAAAGACATTGAGAGGGGGGGTTGAATTAGTGTCTAACCAGTAAATGAAATATTTAAACTTGTTTGCAACTTTACAACCCAAATTAATATACTGGTAAACAAATAATGATGCAGTAAAGAGAAAAAAAAGAATAAGAATCAATGCACAACATTACATAGATATTTTTGGTGAGGAAACCCAGGAGGGGAAAAACCTCGGTGGGATTTGTGACCCACAATATTTACTCACTGGCCAATATGAATAAATATTACTTGTACAATAGGGGCCTGCACATGCAGGAAGGTTAACTACCTAGAGCTCACTGCTCAACAACAAAAATGGAGTCACACTGACTACACAATTGGATAGTTAAATCTAATAACAATGTACTGCTCAAAATAACATCTGGAATGTTGGATTGAATACTGGTTTAAGCTCTATTTGATATCTTTGCCATAAACCTTGATTCGCTTCGCTCTTCTCTTATTCACTCATAACATAATTACATCAAAATGCATATACAGTTCATCCACTATCATAACCTATCAAATCTCATATATCACTTCCTTACATTACCGAATTACATTTCAAAATCACCTACAAGATCTCATACATATATGAGTATTTACAATACATCATGTTGGCTATACAAGTATAATTACAATACAAAAAAATATTATTTCAAGTCGGCTTAGAGTGCTAGTATAATCTGTTGTCAGTGTAGACTGGATGTCAGTGTGAATAAACTTGTTGTAACTGCTAGTACTAGTAGTGATGTTTGTTGCCGGTGTAACCTGTGAACCATGTTATCAATTGGTTGTCATTAATGACAACATCAACTATTCTCATCTGAGTGTATAATTCCAACAATCTCCCCCTTTGGCATTGATCAAAACACTCCTGAGAAAAATCCAAAAACTGATATCCAAAATTGAGGTCTAAAAACTGAGTGTGCTCCCCCTGAGAAAATGATCTCCTTCTATACATTTTTTCTCATACACTACTCCCCCTTTGACATCAATGAAAAAGGATGTCAAAAGAATCAAATAATTTTAAGATTTGTCTAGAAACCTGTAACCGATTATGTACAATCTAGAAAATGTCTGCCAAAACCAAGTTAAGACCTTGCAAAAACTTAGTACTGTTAGAAATTATAGTCTATGTCTGCTAGATCATACCGGTGAGATAATGCATTTGTTTTTTCCGGTGATCTTTCTCCTTGAATAGTCACTTTAGACAACTCATTCCGATGTGTTAATAAGTTGTCCAATCTAGGACCAAGATTGTTCTTTAACTCTCGGGTTTTCATTCTCAACCTTGCCTTCTCTCTTTCTAATTTCTCAATATTCTCTTCGTAGATTTCCATTTCCTGATCCAAAACTGAAGTAAGTTCCGAAGAACCAATCACATTATAAATAATATCATCAATTTCCTTCTGTGTTTTCTTTATGTCCTCATCAATATCCTCGGTTAAATGGTGAGGCTTACATGCTCCCCTATACAACTCTTTGTATTCCAGAATGGTGGAATTTAGTGCAAGTAACAAAGGATCAATTTGATTTATACAGTCTTTAATTGTCCTAATAAAGAATTCATCTTTCTCCTTATTTACTCTTTCCTTTATGGTCTCTTCATTTATTTTATCCACAGTTTGAATGTTAGAAGCAATGAATTTGGACAATGTGTCCAATTTACCTATAGATCCATCAATATGATCAACTTTACATGTCGATGCAATCATTTACAAAATTTGCAAAGTATCATCAATGGCCTTAAATCCTAAGGTATTGCATTTTGTAATCCTTTTTATTGAATCTAAAAGTACATCTGTAACATTCGTTGGTCTATAATTCATAGTAGAGGTGCTAGGCAGAGTGCTTGGTTCTGCAATTGGTTTCTTTTCTTCTCTAGATGTTTGCATAGTTATCTTAACCACTTCTTCTTCCTTGCTATCATCCTTAAACCTCTTCTTTATCCACTTTTTCTTCCTTCTTATCTTCATTTCCTCCCAGATACATTTTGTTCTTGTTCCTTTTCTGCTTCAACCGATATCTCATTATTCTGCTGAGAGTCAACAGTGTTGACCGGTGACTCAGAGATCTCAACATTTTTAGCTTCAATTTTCTTTACCTTTGTAGTTTCCTTATCCAATATAATATTGATATCCCGAGTGTCAACATTCATTGTGTATACACCTAAAAATGGTCTGAAGATAGTTAATTAAATACGCAGATATTTGATTAATTCCCCTTCCTAATTAATTGAATTCACAAGCAATTTAATTAATTTCTCTATTCATCTACTAGTAAATAAATCTAAATGATTTATTTATATAGTTCATCTCACATCCCCCTTTTATTAATTAATTCTAAATTAATTAATGTCTCCCCATACTAATCAATTCTTCTAATCCCTAATTAAGGTTAACAAACTTAAGTTTGTTGAGATTAATTACCATTTTCCAATTATTTGAATTTCTAAATTCAAATGAGCACATGGCTCCTAACTTTAACCACCCAACCTAACCATCCCCTAACTTAACCCATTCTATCTAATCTTGGGTCTAACTAAACCTATCCTATCTTGCAGATTCTAACCTCCTTATCCTAACCTCTCATGGTGTGGATATTCTCTCCTTGAGACACATGGCACTTTTGCCATGTCTCCTCCCTTGGACACTTGCCCTCTCATGAGCAAGGCTCCTTGACACTTGTCACCACAGAGATGACAAGTGTCCCTTCCTCCAACCTCTTCTCCAACTTCTTCAATCTTGGCCCTTGATATCTTCAGATCAAATCTGGACCGTCGATTTCTGCCACCTCAGCTTTGGCCTTGGAATTACTATAAATACCCCTCATTTTGGAGCAATAAGGATCCCATCTCATATCGATTTAGGCATCATTACTATAGGCAATTCACATTTCAATTATCTAGTAATTAGCTTTGGATTTATCATAGCATGTTCATCTAGGTTCTTAAATCATGCATTTCATATCATCTCCGTAGTCAATCATGATCAATTAGCTACTCAACTCTTGAGTTGTCACTTTGGAGGTCATTGCTCTGCTGAGAGCTCATCAATCCAACACCTTCAAGGTCCTCAAGAATAGAGGAAAATGGGACATTTCAAGGAAGGCTTATGGTTTGCATCTTTGGTTTAAATTTTCAATTAATCTTTTCAATTATGCTTCTATTGTCTCATTATATGTGTATGCCTCTTATACTAACCACATTTTTAGCATCACATTAATTGGTGCCCACCGTGGGGTGTAGCCCCTTTGATTTTTAACAAGTTTGCTTGCAGGAAATTTCATTGACAGGTTGATTAGCTCTTTCAGAGTGCAGATTAGCTCTCTTGGTCTCCTGAATCGCGTTCTTAACCTCTTTTGTGGCGTTCCGGCACCTCAAATGACATTTATGGGAGATTCCTCAACTCTGTTTTTATGTTTTTCTGTACTTTAGAGCTTTCAGTTTGTACTTTAGCATTTTTGGTATGTATGGTGTCATTTTTGGTACATTTGGTAGCATTTTCAGTCTGTTTAACAGTATTTTTGGTTTACAGAACAACGTTTTTGGTTTGCAGAACAATGTTTTTGGTTTGCAGAACAGCGTTTTTGGTTTGCAGAGTAGCGTTTCTAGTGTGCAGAGCAGCATTCTTGGCACATATGATGGCGTTCTTGGTCAATTTGATGGCATTTTCAGTTTTTTATTAATTTTGCAAATATTGTATGTTGCATTCCTCATTTTTGCTTCTAGACTGTCATTTTCCCGAACCTAATTTGCAGATTGTTGGTTTTGCAGGTACTTATTTCACTGTGAAAGACCGGAGTTATAAACTATTTCACCACCAAAGAATGCAATATAAATTACTAACTTTGTTTGCAGCCATGGGATTTTGCACTTATATTTGTTAAATTAGGCACATAGACTAATTACAATGGAAATGAACAAACATGTCTTACGTGTCTTGATGATAGGCGAGTATGCTCTCACCTTTCTTAGGTGATCAGAAAGCTAGACTCATCCTTTGATTTCAATTGCATATCTTTAGAGGGCCTGTCACAGTGGGAAAAAGTAGTCACCCTATGAGAACGACCCAAGTGAGTACAGTTGGACCTGAGCATTCCAACTCACTATAATAAATAGGTCTCTGATGATTAAAGTCTCAGAGAATGGGATTATTTGAGTATTCTCTTTGAGATCTCTCATATCGGGCATTTTGTAGGGCCTCGCGATCTCAATCACGTTTACGTGACTACAGCTTGTTTCGGTACCTTGTTGGGCTATAGGCCTCAATCATGCTTGCATGACTTCAAGGGGTAATTTCAAATGGAATTCTTGACTAAGAACTTTAAAAATAGAAGCTACCTGATTCACCTCCGAAAGGGTGATAATCTTTGTGCAAGAGAGATAATAACTCTCCCAAGACACTTGCCATATCGTGCGCTATTAGCGTTTGGAGTCAGATAATATGGCGTTGAGAATCCATTGCATGAGACTCAGCGGCCGTATTCTAATTAGCTATTGGGTGTGTACCTAAGTTAGCAAGCAAAGGTTTTCATTCTCAGCCAATCTCCTTAGGATAGACTAATTGATGTGTTTTTAACAATTAAAAACCTTTGAAACAAAAATATAATCTGATTTCTATGTTTGTAAGTCAAGTCAAGATATCATCCATTAAAATACAACAAACATTTGAAAACTCAAACTTCAAACTGTCAAATTCACAAGTTTTGCAGCAAATTAGCTCTTTCAGTCCAAACAGTCGCATCTACAGTCCAAACAATCACACATTCAGTCCAAACGATCTCACATACAGTTCAAACAGTCGCATTAACAGTCCAAACATTAGCATTTTCAGTCCAAACAGTTGCTCTTTCAGTCCAAACATTAGCGTTTACAGTTCAAACATTAGCTCTTTTAGTCCAAACAGTCGCACCCTCGGTCCAAACAATCGCATTTTCAATCCAAAGGTCAGCTCTCTTGGTGTTAATGTCAAATTTCTCATATTTCAACATTAACTCTCAAAGGTTGAGCATATTATAGAGTTGGGTCAAAATTGAAATCTCTTGAGTTCAAACACTCAATTTGCTAAACCTACATATCATTATTTGAACTTTAGAGTCACTGTATAGCATAACAAAGTTACTAGTTTGTCAGTCAGCATTTTTGGTTTGTATGTCAGCGTTTTTGGTCAGTATAGTAGCATTTTTGGTAAGTCTGTCAGAGTTTCTAGTTCAACCAACAACATTTTGGTCTAAACAGCAATGTTTCTGGTCTAAATAGTAGAGCACCTGGTCTAAACAACAACGTTTCTGGTCTAAACAGCAAAGTTCCTAGTCATTTTGTCAGCATTTTTGGTTAAATACATCAAAATCAGAAAACAAAAACAACCCATTTATCAAACAGTCAAACATAGAGAATAGTTCATCTTGTTGGGTCATTTAATCAAGTTATCTTCTATCAAAAACAGATTCAAGTACAAGACACACAAAAAAATCTTGAGTATTCACCTCAAATAAGTTAAAGATCAAACACCTTAAAGTGCAACAACACATTGTCTTTGATAAACTGATTGTTCAAACATAGTTTCTCATCAGGATCTATCATCCTTTAATCATGAAACTACAACTCTTGATCAGAATAACCTCGTTCTTTATCATAGGATATATCTTTCCTATTTGAACTTGGTCATATCAAAAATCACAAAATTTGCACTCCAAAAACTAAGATCGAAAAACTTGTAAACAAGAAAATACTTGAAAAGATCATTTCGTGTCTATACATCTACAACTTTCACCTCAACAATTGATCACTTATAATGACACATTACTCAAGATTTAAACCCCGAAAAACATTCAAAACACATGTATGCCCGTTCTAACCAGGGCTCAGAGACGGAAAATTGCGGAAACAGAAATAGAAACATTTGAGATAACTAAAGACTATAGAACCATGGAACACAAAGATGAAATACAAGTTGAAGATGAAATAAAAGTTGAAGAGGAAATAACAGAACAAAATATCAGAGACGTCAAGAAAGATCCTCAATTCGACAAATTTATGAAGAAATTATTGGAGGGAGAAAAAGAAAAATATTTCCTAATGTTAGCCAAATTTGGTGCTACACTCCCCCAAGATTTTGATGTAAACAAATTGAAACAAAAGAAAAGTGGTCCTCCTCCTAATGATGAACAATATGAGGACATCTTTGGTCTCAAAATGAATAACACGTCAATTCCTAGCAACACCAGAAACAATGAGGAAAATTACATTCCCACAAGGGAGGAAGTAGAAATTCTAAATAACGCTCAATCCAACGAAGATACAAGAAGGGATAGAGATGATACAAGAAGAGATCAATATATTCCTAGAATGCAAAATCATGGTCATACAAGAACAAATCATGTTGATAATCCTATCATAACTTTCACACAACAACTACAAACATTGCAAACACAAATCCAAGATATGCAAAGAGGAAATGTTAGGTGATACTCGCTTCAAGAAATATGTCCTTATCCGTTTGACAGAAACCTCAACATGATACCTTTTCCTATAGGTTTCAAGACTCCGAGGTTCGAAAAATATGATGGAAGCACTGACCCTCAAGATCACATAAGAGAATTTTGCACAATGAGCATGGAGTTTGTACATGAAGATACATACTTAATGAGACTATTTCCAAAAAGTTTAACTGGATTAGCCATGGAATGGTTCTCAAAACTTCCACCAGGAATCAGATCATTTTCAGAGTTGGTGGATAAGTTTGTATCCCAATACGCTTATAACATTCAACACGAAATAACCATGCTAGACCTGTGTAACACAAAACAAAAAAGCGGAGAACCCTTCTTGACATTCTTACAACGATGGAGGCAGTTAGCTTTGAGGTATCCTCGTACAGTGCTAGAGTATGAAAAAATGGACATTTTCATAGACAACTTAAATGATCAAATGAGTTATTACTTGAAAATGCAAGGAGATCAAAGTTTTGCAAAAATGATTGATAATGGAATCAGAATGGAAGAAGCCATGATAAAGAAAGGTGAGTTGAAAATATTCAAAGAAGGAGTTCACCCTCCTAACAACACTAACAACAATAATCACAATGATAAACCAAAATTTTGGAATAGAAATCATAATGTCGTCAATGACAGGATAGTGGATAACAACAATGTAAAACCAAAGCAACCGGTTTTCAATTTATCCAATCACTCAGCAGCAGCTCAACAAGACAACAATCACCAAAAAGAAACTATCAAAACTTTCTTTCGAAGACAATTTACAAACATTGGTGAACCCCTTGGGTCCGCATTAAAAACACTTATCGCAAAAAAATTGATTACATTACCAGAAGAAAGAAACTTTGAACCCAAGGTAAAACCTGCTTGGTGGAATGACAACCATTATTGTGATTTCCATCAAAACAAAGGACACAAAACAGATGATTGTCAATGATTAAAACATGTCATCCAAGATTTGATTGATAATGGAATAATAACTGTGGATGTACATACAACAAATGAATCTCACATAGCTTTCAAAACTCTGCTTCCTAATTATGAGAAGGGTGAATCATCAACAGGGCAAAATGGTAAAGGTAAAGCAAAGGTAAACTATGCTCATACATATGACAATGTGGTAAATGTAATCATCGTTAAAGAACAACAACATCACGAACCTGCTCATGTTATCACATGAAGTAAATCCAAAGTTGTTTTGCCAGGTCCTACAACAAACACATCGTCCACTACCAAACAATACAATCTAGTGGATCAATTATAGAAAACACCCGTGCAAATATCCATCTTAGAACTTTTAAAACTGTCACCTGCACACAAAGAAATTCTTGAACGAGCATTAGTAGATACCACAATGTCCAAAGATATTGATATTAATCAATTCCAAACCATGGAGGGACACCTCACAACTCCTCAATGCTTATCATTTATCGAAGAAGATGACATGTCCTTGCAACACCCCCACAACGCTCCTTTGCATATTGAAGTCCTCATTCACAAAACACGAGTTAAACATGTTCTAATAGATGGTGGAGCTGGCCTAAATATTTGTTCATTGAGTCTTGTTCATGCCTTAGGATATTCAGAAGATGCAGTTGATCCTTGTAAAAAGATCACCATAAAAGCCTATGATGAAGAAGAATGTTCCTCCAAGGGAATTGTGATACTACCTATCAGAGTAGGACCTTTACAGAAAAACACAACATCCCAAGTTTTGGACTTAGACTTATCATATAATATACTCCTAGGGAGACCATGGATACATGACTTGCAAGCTATCCCATCAACCTATCATCAGTGTGTCAAATTTCCCTATGATGGACAAGAAATCACAATATCTACAGATTCAAATCCATTCCAGTATTGCAGCAATCTAAAAATGGCTCAAGAAGTCATTGTTCCTCATAATAGGGAGGCGTCATCTTCGAACACATAATCCAAAGAACAATCCTTTGCCTCTATTTTATCAAGTATGGAAAAACAAATGTAGTTAAGAGATCGAGGAAATGGAGAATACTCAATATCACAATTACCACTCTCTCCTAAATCCTTTGGAAAACCATCAAACTCTAAACAATAACCAATTGTGAAGCATCTTCTGATATTTGATGGAGCATTCATTAGTGTTGGAACCTTGTTAGAGGAGACAGAAGACAAAGATGTGCTACAGTGGCTATACAAAGATGAAGAAATTCAACAAAAGGTCAACAATGTCAGAATACCTACAAAAAAATATGGAAAAGGATTCAACATTCTTCAGAAGATGGGATACACTAGAACAGGTCCTATAGGAAAAAGAAAAAATGGTATCTCAAAACCTATCCAACCTCATAATCAGCAAGCTACAGATAAAGCAGGCTTAGGGTATGGACAAGTTACTCTACCAGAAGACACATCTTCTAACCAACAAAAAGAAGAATATGAAAACAGACAAGAACAACTTGCAATTGAAAGGGAAGAAGCATCTACAAAGCAATGATCACAACCAAACATGAAATGGCAAAAGAAACAATCCTCAAATCAACAAGAGAAATAAACCAATAATACCTCCCAAGCAGCATTAACTCTCAATCAAAACAAGCATGAACCTAGTACTAATCAAGGAGAACTGATAGTAAAGTTGACAGAACTCAATCTCAGTCCAGAAGAAGTTGAATATGAGAGACGGAAAGCTATAGCAAGACAAACAGAAGAAACACAACAAAAGATATATGAACAAATTTTTAGATTGCAAGCTGCAAGTGAGATAGATTCTGACGAATGGGAATGGGATTCCTATCATTTTGAAGAATCAGCTGAAGAAAATTGCTTTAAAGAAGATGTAGGAGTTGATGTAGTTCACACGTATGCAGGACAAACGTTAGGAACTAGTTCACTTGAATTAGAATCACATTCGGTTGACTTGGAATTAATTGAGGATGATCAAGAACTTCCTAGGTGAGGTCATTCTAATGAGGGTACCATTCTGGACATTGACATACATATCGAAGACTTTGATAACTCAATCATGACCCTAAATACTCTCGAAACATCTCAACCAGATGATCCTTTACCTCTACTCCACCCTGAACTTATTGAATGGGAAAATGAAGGACATACTGCCATGGATACCTTTCCAAATGACTATGCCATATCCATATATCTTAATGCAATCGAACATGCAACAACTTCAACCAGAAATTTCATCAACAAATCTTCCAGTCAAGTGGGTGCCAAATCTCCTAGTCACAAAAACGAAAATAAAGAAAACGATATCAGGTCTAATGTTGAAAAACATTTCTTGGCAACATTAGATCAGGAAAATGTAAAAAGAAAGGACGTATCTAATGGTGAAAACCTCCTCGAGGCACCGGAAGATGGGAGATTTGACACTTTACCTAAGTACTATCAAGAAAGGTCATCAATTTTGATTGAACCAACAGAAGCAGTTAACATTGGGACATCAGAGCAACCCAAGATCCTACATCCAGCAACTTCTCTGACAGAAAAGGAAAGGAAAGAATATATGGAATTCTTTACACGAAGACAAATCAATTTCACATGGTCATATGAAGACATGCCAGGGTTGGATCCAGAGCTTATTATGCATCACTTGAATGTCAATCCAGGAGCCAAACTAGTCAAACAAAAATTAAGAAAGATGCATCCACATATTGCTCTCTTGGTTAAAGCAAAACTAAAAAAATTACTGGATGTCAAATTCATCAGACCTATAGCATATCCTCAATGGGTATCAAACATTTTTCCTATTTCAAAGCCAGATAAAAGTATCAGAGTATGCACAGACTTCATAGATCTTAATAATGCATGTCCAAAGGATGACTTTCCTTTGCCTAACATTGATATCATTGTAGATTTAATAGCTGGACACTCCATGTTTTCTCTAATGGATGGTTTCTCTGGATACAATCAGATTAAAATAGCACTTGAAGACCAAGAAAATATAGCTTTCACATGTTCGTGGGGTACTTTCTGCTAGAACGTCATGCCTTTTGGATTAAAGAACACAGGTGCCACATATCAGAGAGCTATGACAATGATATTCCATGACATGATGCATACATTTATGGAAGACTATGTGGATGACATCTTGGCAAAATCATACAATAGAGAAGAACATATTGAAATACTAGAAAAGATCTTTGATCGGTTAGAACAGTACAAGATACGACTAAATCCTAAGAAATGTGCCTTTGGTGTCACTTCAGGAAAGCTATTGGGATACATTGTTTCTACTAGAGGTATCAAAGTAGATCTAGCTAAGGTCAAAACAATCATGGAAATGGAATCTCCCAAGAATATAAGTCAACTCAGATCACTACAAGGAAGATTGCAGTCAATTAGAAGATTTGTGGCCCAACTAGTAGATAAATGTCAACCATTCACCCATCTATTACATAAAAATGTTCATTTCAAATGGGACCATCAATGTGAAGAGGTATTCAACAAGATCAAGGCATATCTCATGCAACCACCTATTCTAATGTCACCAATTCCAAACAATCCATTATTGCTCTATGTCTCGACCACTGAAGTATCAATAGGAGTTTTGCTTGCACAATAGGATAATGAAGGAAAAGAGCGAGCCATCTACTACATCAGGAGAACACTAGTGGGATACGAACTCAACTATTCCCCAACAAAAAAAGCATTCTTGGTGGTAGTTTTTGCTTCTCAAAAATTAAGACACTATCTACTATCTCACTCCATCAAGTTGATAGCTAAAATTGATCCATTGAAATATTTGCTCAGCAAGGCAACATTGACAGGATGACTAGCAAAATGGATCATGATCCTTAGTGAGTTTGACATTGAGTATGTAGATAGAAAAGCTATCAAGGGAAAAGTCATCACAGATCAACTAGCAGAGGCACCACTTCAAGATGATCATCCTCTACAGATTGAGTTTCCTGACGCTAATATCCTAACAGTCACAAAAAAAGCATGGCAACTATACTTTGATGGTTCATATACACAGCACGGATCAGGAGCGAGAATTCTATGTATCACACCACAAGGTCACACCATCCCAAAAGCATACAAATTAAGCTTTCCATGCACCAATAACACCGCTGAATATGAAGCTTTGGTTATAGGTATCAAAATGGTTGTGGAATGACACATTACACAACTTCATGTCTTTGGAGATTCTCAGCTCGTCATCAATCAAATCAATGATGACTATCAAACAAAAGATGACAAACTCATGCCTTACAAAAAGATGGTGGATGAATTCAAGAAATATTTTGTTGAAATCACTTTTGAACAAATTCCAAGAAATGATAACAAAGCAGCAGATGCCATGGCCACACTTACTTCTCTATTACAAACACAGGAAAATCAAGAGCATTATGAATTCCTGGTCGAAGAGTTGTTTTACCTGTCTCATAATTGTCCTGATTCCCAAACCATTTGTCAACTTATAGGACATGATTCCTCCAGCTATGGCCAAACTTACACATACCTAAAAGATAACATCTTACCTCCTGACTTATCAAAAAATCAAAAGAGAAACTTTATTCGCCAATCCTCCCATTATACTCTTGTCGTAGATACCCTATTTAAATGAGGTCTAGATGGTACTCTTTTAAGATGTCTTGAACAAAAAGAATCTAAGAAGGCCTTAAAGGAATTCCATAGCAGCATTTGTGGCACTCATTCAAGTAGACTTACCCTTTCGAAAAAACTCATACGCTTGGGCTATTATTGGCCGACTATGGAACGAGAGTCTTTTCAGGTAGCCAGAACGTGCAAACAATGTCAGATCCATGGAAACTTGATCCATGCACTAGCACAAGAACTTCATGCTTTGGAAACATCTTGGCCTTCCTGTCAATGGGGTCTTGATCTAGTAGGAAAAATAAATCCTTCTTCATCAAATGGTCACAAATTCATCCTTATAGCTACAAAATATTTTACAAAATGGATCGAGGCAGTACCTCTCACAAATATCACAGGAAAACAAATTGTTGCATTCATCTTGAATTACATCATCTGTATCTATGGAATACCAATGACCATTATCACTGATAATGGGTGGCCATTCAAGAATCAGGATGTACAAGAGCTATGTGAGAAATTTAAGATCCAGCACAGATTCTCCACACCCTATTATCCACAAGGGAATGGGCAGGAAGAAGCATCTAACAAAACTATTCTGAAAATCCTCAAAAAGATAGTGAATGATGCTGGGAAAGATTGACATATTCAACTAAACCCTACTCTCTGGGCCTACTGCACCAGTATCCACACACCAACAGGTGCCACACCTTTCTCTCTTGTATACAGATCAGAAGCCATATTACCTATTGAAGTAGAGATTCCCTCTCTATGTGTATCACTAAAAGGTCTCATCCTAGATGAAGAACAAAGAGTGTCTAGACTACAAGAGTTAGAAATGATCCATGAACGAAGACAAAATGCCTTTGACCATTTAAAGGTATATCAGCAAAGAATGTGCCGAAGTTATAATCACAAGGTTAAACCAAGAATCTTTCAAGTTGGAGAACTAGTGCTAAAGGAAAATTCACACAACCAGGTAGATCGAGAAAAGAAAGGAAAGTTTGAACCAAACTGGTTAGGTCCATTTGTGGTCACAACAGTATTTGGGTCAGGGGCATATCAGCTATCAACACAAGACAGATATCAGCTCGAGGAACCCATCAATAAATCCTTCTTCATCAAATGGTCACAAATTCATCCTTATAGCTATAGAATATTTTACAAAATGGATCGAGGCAGTACCTCTCACAAATATCACAGTAAAACAAATTGTTGCATTCATCTTGAATTACATCATCTATCGCTATGGAATACCAATGACCATTATCACTGATAATGGGCGACCATTCAAGAATCAGGATGTACAAGAGCTATGTGAGAAATTTAAGATCCGGCACAGATTCTCCAAACCCTATTATCCACAAGGGAATGGGCAGGAAGAAGCATCTAACAAAACTATTCTGAAAATCCTCAAAAAGATAGTGAATGATGCTGGGAAAGATTGACATATTCAACTAAACCCTACTCTCTGGGCCTACTGCACCAGTATCCGCACACCAATAGGTGCCACACCTTTCTCTCTTGTATACAGATCAGAAGCCATATTACCTATCGAAGTAGAGATTCCCTCTCTACGTGTATCACTAAAAGGTCTCATCCCAGATGAAGAACAAAGAGTGTCTAGACTACAAGAGTTAGAACTAATCCATGAACGAAGACAAAATGCCTTTGACCATTTAAAGGTATATCAGCAAAGAATGTGCCAAAGTTATAATCACAAGGTTAAACCAAGAATCTTTCAAGTTGGAGAACTAGTGCTAAAGGAAAATTCACACAACCAGGTAGATCGAGAAAAGAAAGGAAAGTTTGAACCAAACTGGTTAGGTCCATTTGTGGTCACAACAGTATTTGGGTCAGGGGCATATCAGCTATCAACACAAGACAGAGATCAGCTCAAGGAACCCATCAATAGCATACATCTGAAGAAGTTTTATGTCTGAAAAATTCAAAAACAGTGAAAAAACAAAAAAATCCTAAAAAGTGAAAAAGCAGAAAATCCAAAAAAAATCAAATATGAAAAAAAGTGCAATAAAAATAGATGGTGAAAACCTAGCAAACAGGTGCTATCTGTCGGTTAGCTCTGCCATCTATTGGTTCACGCTTTCTTTTGCTTGCATTTATTTCCATCAGCGTTGTTCATATTCATCATAAAGCCTTTTGTACATATGCAGGCATCCCGGGTAATTCCTCATCATGGTTTAGATCATTGACTATATCATAATAAGGCTTGTTTCTAGGCTGGGGGCAAAATCCTGAACCTTGATGGGGGCAAAAGGTTTTGATCATTTTTTAGCTTAATCAAAGCAGGTGAACAACAGTCAGACAATGCTTGTCAAGCAAAAAACTAAGACACATCCAACATTGAACATAAGATCACATTATCAACCATTAACTATCACATATCAATCTAAACATGACAAAACACATATCAATGGATGATATATCTTGACTCATGATTTTAACACTTTGGCAATGAGGGTTCAACTATTTTATTTAGATTTTCTCTATCATGATTTCTAAGTAACTCCAGGATGTCTTTGACTAGAGGAATGAGGAAGGAACATGATATTTTTCTTGTCTACTGTCTATAAATTAATCATTAATATGTGCAAAGTTGTCTAAGGAAATGATCATCAGAATATCATGGAAGACATTTCGGACTTGCATATAGAAATGGTTAATACTGCCTGTTTTACGCAAGCAACACTCTGGTCATCTTGGTTCAATTATACCTCAATGCTTGTGCTAACTTGCAATATCAAAACCTAGGAAAGTAGTGCTCGGGTCATCATGGTTTAATTATACCATTGATGTTTGCACTCACTTCCCACATTCTAGAGGCTCAATGATGAAACAAAGCAATGACTCCATGACCAGTCTGATCACTGCATTGCATTTTAAGATAGATTTGCATTTCATTCTGCATGGGATCACAATGCTCATCTTTTCCAAGGCCAAAGCTAACATGGTGTTATCTCTCTTATTACGTGATTGAGTACATTGGACGATAATAAAAATAATCTATTCATTCATCCTGCATGATAAGTTAGTTCATCTCATGTAACCATTGCATACCAAGGCATCATTCATATAAAGCATCAAATCATTCATTCATTTAATAAGATCATTGCATGACATTCATCAAATCTCAAATCATATAAATAACACCATTGCATTGCATTGCATCCATCTCATATTAACATGCATGAGAAAATCATAAAAAAAATATATCATAAACATAGAAAGCATTGCAATCGCACAAACATTGCATAGAAATTATAAACATCACCATACATATTTGCATTTGCATACATCATGTAAATACTGCATCATCATATATTCATCCTCTAAATTTCATAAGCATATAGAAATTAAAGCATACATCAAGCATACATCATGAAAGTAACTGCACACCATAATCATTTACCAGATAGAAGGCATCCATCATCTCATAGGTTGTGTAGAGCGAATAGGATCAATTGCATATCATATCATCAAAACAAGACCAATGTCCAAGGTACAATGATATCACAAAATATATGAGATACATCACAAATATACATTGCAAGAATCATCAATATCTCATCACAAAAAGGTGTGTACATAACTAGATCAATGTCCCATATCAGTGTGATCACTCGGACATGGAGCAAAACTCTATCCTGATGCGGCAGGTAGAGTAGCGCTAGCTAGTACCCCTGTACCTGAGTCCCCACCTGGGGGAGCTCTCTGAAGTGGCCCTGTCACTCCCTGACTCTCAATCTGGCTCTGTCCTGATCTCCTGCTCAGCTGTGAAAATCCTAGGGCCCTCTGCTCAGGAGGAACAACAGTAAAGTATAATGTCCTGTAATACTCAGCCTCTCGGATCCCCTGATGCATCATCTTCAGGGCGTTCTTCCCTGAAGTAGACCCTCCTGACAACTGTACCTATGTCTCAGCCTGCTGACACCTATCCATAGCTGCGTCTCTCTTGACTAGGAGAGAAGCCATTTGAGTCTCTAGTTGGGCCATCTGAGAGTCCCTCTCTACTAGTCGACTCTCTAGCTGCTAAACCTGAGCCTATAAGTCTGTAATCTGAGCCTGCTGCTAATGCGACGACATCCTAATGAGGATCCACCGAGGTGCCTCTGCCTATGGCTGCTCAGCCGGTGATACTGTCATAGGTACCTGCTCAACTGGGGGTCCCTCCTTCTCTAGAACCTGATGCTCCTGATCCCCTAGACCTGATCTCCTACGTTTGACCACCCAGGCCATCCAATCTATATATACATCCCTAGCAGATCTAGAACTGCTAGCTCTCAGTGTGCTTGTTACTACCACTGTCACTGCTCAACCATCTCCCTCATCATCATCTCCCTCATCCCCCCCATAATCATCTCCTCCATCATCATCCCCAGCACCCTGATCTCCTGCATCTCCTCCATATCCATCTCCATCTCCACTATCATCTCTATCTCTACCATCCCTCTGTCGTCTAGGAGCTCTGCATCATGACCTCTCATCATCCTCATCTAAAACTGGCTCTAGCTCATCCGGACATGTCAACCTCAAAAACCTGTGTGCAATACAATACACAGTGCACTCATGTGTCATCCCGCTATCCATCACACTTGGAAGATAATCCCAATCCATAAGCCCCAATGATTGATACTCTGCGCAGGCATGGTCATATGAAATAGAAGGCCCCCAAGTACCCACATCCAATCTCCGATGAGCATAATGAGTTGTACCCTGTGGCATCCCCTATATCCTACCATACTGTCTCAACACCCTCATACAAGGAAATCACTCGATGACGTAAGGTGTCGAGACAATCAGATATCGCGTCATGAATACATATGGCATCTCCAATGCATCCTCAGGCCAAATCTCACAGTCCCTATATGGCCTCCATATCACAGTATCTAGGTCATCCAAGGTCTGTCTCCAGTGCTCTAATTTGCCTAGCTTTCACTGGACAATGACACCGGGATACCCCTCCACATAAGGCCTCCCTATAGGAATATCTCTGTCAGCCAATGGTCATGTAATAGGTAAATGCTCCTAGGCCCATATCTGAAGCACAGTCACCCCTGTTGATAATGCAACTGACCCTTGATAGACAACTCGGTGCAAGTCATGATATAAGTGTGCTAACATACATGACCCCCATGAAAATTGGGTCCCCTCTGTCACCATCTGCTCAAGCAGACGACCCCATCCAACGGATAATCCCTTTGACCTGTGATCAGGACAAAGGAAGCCGCCAATAAATCCAGCGAGTACAGTCGACAACGTGGCATACCCTAGCTCCAACATCTCCTGGCATGCAATATCGTACCCACCTATCTCATCATCCTCAAACATGTGACAAAGTGCCTCTGTCCCACCCCACTCGCTCAGAGCATAGTATACTAAATCACCCATCACCAGGATATGCAAAATTCGGTAGACATCCTCAGGTGTCACTGTCATCTCTCCAGTCGGCAAGTGAAATGTGTTATGTTCACTATGCCAGTGCTCTACTAAAGTTATTAGTAATCCCCAGTTTATCAAAGGTCAGGGCATGTCAAGAAGGGAAGCTAAACCACACCTGCCAATGTGGTCTCGCTCTGCCTGGCTAAGATGGGATATAAACATCCATGTCTTCGGGAAACGTTCCCAAGACTGAAGAACGGAAAAGTGCTCCTACAATCAAATCAACTCATCATATCAATTTCTTGATTTATCTATCTATCAAATCAATCTATCTATCAGTCTATTTTACTCAATTGAGATTTTTATCAAATCTCGTTGGGCTCCTATCAATGACACTCATCTATCATGAGGTCATTATCAAATATCTCTCATCTTGCATGTGCATCGAGATAATCGGAACTGATCATCAAATTTATCAATTAGGAGCGCTTAATCAAAAATCAAATCTTACCCTATCAAAAATAAAAAAATCAGAAATCAAATCTTACTCTTTCAAAAATCAAAAAAAAAAAAAATCAAATCCAATTGACAGCAAATTTGATGAATCAAATCAATTTATAGAAAAATCAAATTAATTCATCAAAATCGCGAAAAGAAAGCATCACCTAATCGACAACATCGAAAAATCGGAAAAAATGACAACATTGAAAAATCGTTCAAAAATCAAAAAATTCATTAAAACCGAAAAATCAAATCAACGCATCAAAATTAATAAATAAATTAAAAAAAGCCTTAGCGTAGGCGGCGGTGCCTCCTGCAGCGCTCGCGATGGCACCGATGGTGCTAGTGGTGGCGGCCGCCGCCGGGCCTCCACTGCCCCACCTCTTCCCTTCCCGCCCGAAAAATTTTCAAAAAAACAAATTTTTAAATGCATGCATAAAATAAATAATTTTTTTGAGATGCAAAGGGAAAATTTTGTAAAAAACCGAAAAAACCCATTTCACTATTCAAAAAACCCAACTCAAAAATGCAATTTTCTCCCCAACCCATCTGACGAAAATGCTAAAAAAATGAATTTTTATGCTAACAGCTAAATTATTTTTAAAAACAACAAAGCTGGGTTTTCTCGAAGTACGTACCGATGGACCGTATGCCGGAGGACGCTCATATTGCCAAACTCGCTCGAACCTATGCTGGTGATACGGGATCGCCATTTCCTTCCTCCAGAGCAATTTTTCTCCAACAACTGCAGTGCACAAATGAGGAGTAAAAACGGGATTTCACCTTTTTAAACTCATAATGGGGCATTTAAGTGGGATTTTTATTCCACTTATTGTTAATCATCTAATCAACTAATCAGTGTGGCAGGATGATATTTTCAAATTTCTTATCGGGAAATGAATCGGATTGACTCTACAAATCTCTAAACATCGGAAAATCATAAAAAATCTAAAAATTTCAAAAATTTCAAAAAAATCAAAAAATCACGAAAAATTCAAAAACATTCGAAAATTATCCGATTCATCTCCCGAGGGGGCATCCTTGCCTCAATTTTTATCAATCAGAGTTTGGGACACCATATCAAGATTTATCATCTCCAAAATCGAATCAGTATCATATCGAGATTTATCATCTCCAAAAATCGAATCAGTATCGTATCGAGATTTATCATCTCCAAAAATCGAATCAGTATCATATCGAGATTTATCATCTCCAAAATCGAATTGACATCATATCGAGATTTATCATCTCCAAATCAAATCAGTATCACATCGAAACCAAATCTGCATCCAATCAAGATCGAATCTGCATCCTATCAAAATCAATATCAAGAACATCATCAAATCAAGCTTTCTTTGAACCAACGCGTCGTCACACATCGCTTCAAAGAGGGGCAAAATGTATACACCTAAAAATGTTCTGAAGATAGTTAATTAAATACGCAGATATTTGATTAATTCCCCTTCCTAATTAATTGAATTCACAAGCAATTTAATTAATTTCTCTATTCATCTACTAGTAAATAAATCTAAATGATTTATTTATATAGTTCATCTCACATCCCCCTTTGATTAATTAATTCTAAATTAATTAATGTCTCCCCATACTAATCAATTCTTCTAATCCCTAATTAAGGTTAACAAACTTAAGTTTGTTGAGATTAATTACCATTTTCCAATTATTTGAATTTCTAAATTCAAATGAGCACATGGCTCCTAACTTTAACCACCCAACCTAACCATCCCCTAACTTAACCCATTCTATCTAATCTTGGGTCTAACTAAACCTATCCTATCTTGCACATTCTAACCTCCTTATCCTAACCTCTCATGGTGTGGATATTCTCTCCTTGAGACACATGGCACTTTTGCCACATGTCTCCTCCCTTGGACACTTGCCCTCTCATGAGCAAGGCTCCTTGACACTTGTCACCACAGAGATGACAAGTGTCCCTTCCTCCAACCTCTTCTCCAACTTCTTCAATCTTGGCCCTTGATATCTTCAGATCAAATCTGGACCGTCGATTTCTGCCACCTCAGCTTTGGCCTTGGAATTCTTATAAATATCCCTCATTTTGGAGCAATAAGGATCCCATCTCATATCAATTTAGGCATCATTACTATAGGCAATTTGCATTTCAATTATCTAGTAATTAGCTTTGGATTTATCATAGCTTGTTCATCTAGGTTCTTAAATCATGCATTTCATATCATCTCCATAGTCAATCATGATCAATTAGCTACTCAACTCTTGAGTTGTCACTTTGGAGGTCATTGCTCCATTGAGAGCCCATCAATCCAACACCTTCAAGGTCCTCAAGAATAGAGGAAAATGGGACATTTCAAGGAAGGCTTATGGTTTGCATCTTTGGTTTAAATTTTCAATTAATCTTTTCAATTATGCTTCTATTGTCTCATTATATGTGTATGCCTCTTATACTAACCACATTTTTAGCATCACACATTATGAATAGAATTTCTGACTCAGGATTAGCGTTATCTTCTTTTACTTCCTCTGACTTCTTTTCTTCAGGCTTATTTTGCATTTATGTTGGTGCCTCTGATACTACTGGTGGGGTGTCCTATGCCGATTGTAAGGCCTTCCCCAAACCAAGCTTTGATTAACTTAGTTGACCATGTTTGACCCTATTAATAAATGCTTTATAATTCAATAGAATGGACTATGTTAGACAGATAGATTGGTGAGAAAAGTAATTGAACCAAGTTATAGAGTTATTGCACCTTGTGGTTTACATTTTGATGTGTTATGAATTTGAAATCCTAAAAGATCCATTGATTGGATAATCTTGATTTAACGTATGTCAGCTATGTTTGGATGTAGAACTTATATGATTCCATTATTGGATAACATTGATGAATGTTGATGCTTCATTTATATGCTTTATGATATAGAACTCTATATGATTCTAGAATAGGATAAATTGGAGATGATGTATGTCATTATTGGATTTGCAAGACTTTATTATGATGATAGAATTAAGATGTATGTTTTATGTGTGGACCAAAATTATGAGAATTATGATAATTGCTTATGTGGATTTATTTGGATATGAGATATATTGAATTGTTCAAATGTGAATTGTATGCGAAGTGTTTGATGTGTATTCTAATTCATGTGTTTAATATTATACGAGGTTATTGGAAATTACTAATGTGTATTTGAGTGGCACAGGAAAAGATATCCATGTGACCATGGAAATATTATGGAGAACCAAACCTAGACCTATGTATGTTCGTAAAACCAGGGTTTGTCTATTTGGAGAGACAACACCCCGTTTGTGTCGTATTTTATTCGTAATAGTAAATGATGCATGTGTGTTAAATGTTATTTATTTGATTTATTTAAATCCAACAAGAGACAAGATTTCATGTGCAATTTTGTAAAAGTATTTTCTTTGTGTCACTTGACACGTGTTGATTTATGTTTGAGTTTTTAAATTTGTCTCTTGGAGGGAATTGTTTAACTATAGCTTTTTCAATTAAATTTAATGTGATTCTATAATTGCCTTAGGTAGGGAATCTTTGGGGAAGTAAACTTAGGTTTGACCCGAAAATTAACTTTAGAGGGGTTTAAAAAGGGTTAAATGGACTCCTAGGGGTAGTTTATTAGGGTTTCCTAAAGCCCATAAGGTATACCTAAGGGTTAGGAGTAATTTTAGGCATGTTTCAACTCTCATGTGATCATTTAGACACCCTAAAAGGTGGCTTTTCTAGGTTGTGCGAAAATTGAAATTAGAAGGCTTGAGCTAAGTTGTTAACCTTACTTTTTGAATGAAAGTTCCCTTTCCCATTTTACCTTACCTTCCTTTTTAGTTTTAGAAACTAGTGAGAACTTTGACTAGTGTCTTCTTAAGAAAGAAAGGGAGGTTTGGTGGGTAATCACCCACTCTCCATTTTTGGAGACAAATGAATTTTGAAAAGAAAAATATAGATTTGGGATAAGGGCAGAAATAAAAGACTTGTGGAATTGGGCTGCTCATCCTCAACAAAACTAGCATACCTTTGGGTAGTTTAAGGTTGGTTCTACCTTTCTTGTAACATTTTCTTATTGCATATTGTTTTGAAAGAAATGCTTGTGTAAAAGACTAGTTTTCTTGCATGTATCTCTTGGAAATTTATTTGGTGTTTGGTGCTTATGCAATGTATGTGTTTTTGGAGTAATCAAGACCTCCTACTCTTGGGAGAGAGGAGGGTCTTGGGGGTGGTAGAAGTGACAGCCCTCGAGTGAGAGGCTCTCGTTATGAGAGTGATCACAAGGGATTTTATGTGACTCTTGCTACATGGCTTGTTTATGCATTGGGGGTCATAAGGAGGGAATTAAGGCATGAATACCTTGGGGGGCATAAGGAATGTGGGGTTGTTATACTTGAGGTATTTGGTTTGCCATGAGGTGGCTATATGTTTTACCATACTTGCAGTCTCCTCAGGGTACTTGGTCCACTACCACCCTTGAAAAGACATCACAATTGTGTGGTGCAGTGTAGCCCTAGGTTGGAAATGTGTTTGTGGTTGTTTTCCCCTTGTTACTATGTTTGCATGTGTGTAATCCTGTCTAGGGCTTGGTTCTCCTAGCTCGGGGGTGGCTACTAGTTAGCCTAGGCTGGGAGGTGAGCACTCCATGGTCATCTCTTTGATTTATTTGCAGGTTGTTGGAAGAAAAAGAACTGGACAAGTAGGTGTGGCTGGAGTTATTTGTTGCAGAAAAACTTTTGGAAATGTATCTATTATTTTTCGCATTATTAGAAATGAGAGTTTTATTTGTAAAAATGATAAGAGTGTCTCAGAGATATGATTTAAAGAATTGTAATATTCATTTATGTTATACTGCTGAAAAGAAATGATTATTTCAGGATTTAGTTCCTATAGTTGAAATAAATTATTATTGAGTATATAGTATTTTGTAAGGCAAGAGAATTATTTTATCCCTTTATGCTTATGAAATTAAATAGAGAAATAATGAAATAGTTAGCATGCATATAGGAGGCTGGAAATAAAACAATTAGATCTGTAAATGAAAGTGCAATATTAGTTTATCTAAATCTGTCATGTTGTTTATTGCAGAAAATAAAATCAAAATTTATTATAGTTATTTCTAAAGTTTAATTTCAATAATTTCTAGACTTAAACAGTTGTTGTCTGATGTTATTCTATTAATTACTTGTGGAAAGTATTATAGACATCTCTATAGATTTATTTTAATAAAATCTAGGTTGATCTAGCTGCTATCAAATTTATTAAATTTTGTCATTTATATAGTTGTTGTTAGAATTACTATATACGGTCATTTGTCTAATGTACAGAAAATAAAATCTATAGTTAAACAAATTAATTGAAATGAATAAAATTCTAGAGTTGTTGTTCTAAGTGATTTAAACCTGCTTTTTACTTTATTTTTTTGCTTTGCTGAAAGTAAATCAATATCCAAATAACCTACCTATTTCCTTTTAGCAACTAGGACCTTGATAAGAGGAAATAAATACAATGTTTTATATCTGAAGAAATCATCTAATCTGTTAAATATGCTTCAGAATAAAAATTCCTGTATATATATTGCATAGGAAATTTTTGCCCTAGTTACAACATATATATATATATATATATATATATATATATATATATATATATATATATATATATATATATTATGTATGTATATATATATATATTTATATATATAAATATATATAAACAAATTTTGCATGCCTACATTAATGTGTAAAGGAGATCATTTCTTTAAAAAAAATAGAAAATATATAAAAAAAATTTTAAAAAAACTATTTTGTTAATATATATATATAAGTTAAACCCAAGCACATATATACATATATATATATTTAGTTTCTTTTATATTAAATAAACAAAAAAAAAGAAAAAGTTAGGGTTTGGCCGAGTCACTGTGCTAAGCACAGTGGTCGACGCGGTCGGGAGCCGCCACAGTGGGCGGCGCCACTGTGGCATCCCACAGTAGATGGCCCAAGGGCCGCCACTGTGGGCGTCCACAGTGGTCGCCGCCACTGTGGAATTCCACAGTGAGCGACGCCCCAGGGGTCGCCGTCGCTTGCCTTCCCCACACCCTCCATAAAACCCCCCCTGAATGCCAAGGCCGCCGCTCGTAGCCCCTACACAAATCAAGTTGCAATAAAAATATAAAACCCTAGTCGGTTAAGGCTAGGGTATTATGGACAATGAAGAATGTATGAAATAAAAAGGGGCTCTATGTTTCTATTAATAAAATTAGGGTTTTCATGGTTGTTTTATATAATGTGAAATATATTTAAAATGTATATATATATGTATTTAAGTATATATATATATATATATATATATATATATATATATATATATACATATACATATATACATATATAAAATATATATATAGATATAGAGTGAGTTAAAATGATATGAGCGAATTGGGTATATTGTACCAATATTTGTTTAAGGAAAAATATATATAATTTAATTATATATATTAAAGAATTATTACAACTTATTATATATTAATTTTTATTTTACTTTAGACATTTAATAATAATTTTTTATAAGAACAAATGGTAGATCTAATATTTTATTAGGGGTTTATTGTTAAACATAAGGGTATGAAACAAAAGGATGTTTCTAGATCTTATTACTACTTGGAAAATTATACTAAATATAGTTTTGTGAGATTAAGCCTTATAGGATGAATATCATTATGAACTTAATCAAACCCTTTAGTCGGATAAAATTAATCACATTTTAATTAATGACAGACATTTATAATCTAAGAGCTAGGACTAAATTTAATTAGTTCCTTAAAGCAATAAATGATTATTGGAGACAAATCTTACCTCGTCAATTAGTTTAGAGAGTTGATTTGAATTAAGTTAGTGGTTAAAGTTGAGGAAATAATAAAATAATTCTTCTAGTGTCCCACTTTTAAATTAAAATTATTAAGAAAGGATGTATTAACAGGATGATGGGGACTTGATATTTATTAAATAATTGATATCGAACCAAGTAAGTTTATTAATGTCTAATTAGTAGAAATGGATCTAAATTAAGTACTAATAAGTGCAGCTGAAATGAAAGGGACTTTTGAGTGAAATTATAATTACCCTTATAACATTTGTTCATTCCTCTTATAAATAGGAATTATCAGGACAGTATTTAATATCATTTAAGAATTCGTTTGTATAGCTTGTAAGTTGTTACAACTATTTAAGCAAAGGTTGCGTGTAATTTAGTGTTTTAAAAATAATAATAATAATAATTGTTGTCTGTGTTTGCCCAAAGTTTGGGCATGACACCGATGGTGGTAAGTTGTCCTTAACTTTAATATCCAGTATATTGCCAACCTTACCCTTACCCTTGTCTGTCTTCTGATACACTTTAGTGAATGATTTATCAACCTTTTGTCTCTCTTTCTCTTCTTTCTTCTCTCTCTCAACAAAAAATATATCCCATTTATCAGTCATTTCATCTGCAATTTCTTTAACTCTATCAGTCATAAGGCTAACTTGTCAGTGACCACTCACAAAAATAGTTCTATTGGCTTCAGATATAAGGTCATCAATTTCTTGCTTGGAATTAACATGATGCATAGCTAATAGAGCTTCTACCTTCAATTTCTTATCAAGTTCCATAACAGACATTCTCTTTGCTTCTAATCTTAAGTACAAATCATTTGGTAGAACATCTACAACTTCAATAAGAACCTTTTGATATATGTCTAGATACAAAATAATGCTTTCCTCTATAGTATGCTTATCTGAATCTTTAAAAGAATGATAAAATTTATTTACATTAATAAGGTTACCATCTTGAGTAATTTCATTGACTAACTCTTCCGGTGAAAGAGTATCCAGTTCCTTTGGTTCATATTTATTCTTTGGAGTAACTTTCTTCTTAGGACCACTGGGCTCTCTTACAGCCTGTTGCTTCTTTCTGAGTGTCCTTGATTTCTTAGGAGATGGAGCAGGTACCAGTGAGGGTTTTCTTTTCTTTCTTTCCACTCTTTTGAATTCAGTTGCACTATCATTGTCAAAATTAGATGAGGTAGCCACATGAGAGATATGTGCTATCGGTTGTTGTTATGTTCTTCTTTCTTGTTCAACAACACCTTTCATCAGATCTAGTTTCAATCATCCTGTCTTAACAATTTTAACAAACGTCGAAGTATCTTTCATTACCTTGTCTCTTATCTTCTTCTTCTTCTTCTTCTTCTTCTTCTTTACTTCAACACCTTTCTCAATTGCTTCACCATTTCCAAATATCTCCTCTGTCGGTTTCGGTGGAGCATCTAGGAGTATTTTAGCATATGAATCCAAGATGTGTGAATCTACCTCATAGCCCATCTCTGTTATCTAGACAATTCTATTTCTAACTACCTCCATCCAAATTTCATCTCTTTTGATAACAAAGCATATTTATTTATCATACTTATCAATAATGCTTTGAGGAATCCTTTCCCTTTGTCTCATTTTTGTTTGAAAATTCTTGAAATACTCTTTTTCCAATTTGTCACTATCAGATCCCATGATGGTAATTGCCTCCTTTATCTATTTTCCAGCAACATTATCATAGGAAAAATCCTTATGTCCAATATTGGGAATCTCCTTTGAGAAGTAAAGCATTAAACACACAATCAGATTTCCAAATTTAAAGGTTCCCTTCTTATCTCCTTTTCTTTTATCCAAATTCTCTAGCAATTCATCCTTTAACCATTCACAGATGTCAATTTTAGCATTATTCAAGATCATCTCATGAGCACTATGAATGCATAAACAAGATACATAATTCAGTCTGTTAGTATGAGCAACTTTATAACCAATGACCATACTTGCAAATTTAACATTGTTATCTTTTATATCATTGACCCTAAGTGATCTGTTGTCAAATGTAGCTCTGATTAAGATCATAACCTCTTTGTTTGGAATTTTCTTTTTCTTACCAGGCCTAGTGCAGGTGGAGGGTAAACCAGTAATAGCTCTTATAGATTCCTTAGTGATCTTAAATACTGAGTTTAACCACATAAAATCACTATGAACCCTGCTAAGAACATAGCGGATGGTTTCATCTAAGAATTCTGGCATATGGAGGATGTCAATGAACCCTAAATCCTCAACAATCATGTTTTTTGGTTTAACTACCCCATATTTGTTAGTGATAACATGTATGAACATATTCTTCAAATCTTCAGACCCTAAACTTTCAATGTTACAATGTATGTATGCCCTAGGATCTTCAGCAAACACGACTCCTTTCGGGATTCTAGAAAATGCACCAATGGAGTCATCTAGTTTTGTTGTCTTAGGAATTGTTTTGAAAATGGGTCTAGGTCATTTTATGTTCTCCACAATGGTAGGGTTTGCAACAAATTTAGGAACGAAGGATGAAGAAGCCATTGCGTAAGATAAATACCTTTTAGCTGAGGAATCCTCGAATGCTCTGAAAAAACTTTGTTGCTTTGCCTTTGGGATACCTTTTCTCAATTTTTCTCTCTTCGAATTCTTATATGATTGGTGAGATGAAATGAGAAGTTACAAAAAGTTAACTTATAGCCGCAATAAATTCTTTGTCGGTGAAGTGAAAACTCCACATATCTATCGGTAATAAATTATTACCACCAACCGAGGGTAAATGAATAATATTCAATTAGTTGCATTACCCCTAATGATTATTCCTTAGTTAGATGAAGAATATCCTACCGGTGCAGGATTGCCCTATTCTATCGGTGCAAAGACAGATTCATCGCTTCTCTGATCTCTCTTCCTGATCCATTGTTTAGTGAATTCTTGCTTGATTTCATTTACCTTTTCTTTGCCTTTGCCATTATATCCTTTATTGTTTTCCGGTATAGTCTTACTTCTACAAAAAAATTCAATATGCCCAATCTTGTTACATGCATAATAAGTTACATTGTTTCTTTGAATAGCTTTTCCATAACCTTGACCAGTTTGAGTTCTGCATTGATTAGATAAATGTCCAAATCTACCACAAACATAACATTTTACATTCATTTTGCAACTATCTGAGTTATGACCATTTTTATTGCATTTGGAACATTGACCGATGGATGAGTTTGTATTTTGATTATTCCTAAATCTACACTGATTTTCTCTATGACCAAATTTGTTGCAATTAAAACATTTTCCATTGAATTTATAAGCATTAGGTTGCCTTACCAGTTTGTTGTGATCATGATTGTTTACAGTCCTGGAACTTTCTCCATGTTTAAATCCAAGTCCAACTATTTCTCCATTAGGTTTCTGACTTTTCAGCATATCATCAAGCTTGTCTAAACTATTCTTGAATTTGTCTTTGTATTCATTTGTAGTGACCAGCTCACTTTCCAAATTGCTAACTTGTCTCATAAGTTCCTCTTTGTGATGTTGCATGTGAATCAAATCTATTTTAAACATATCATTTTTATAACTAAGCCTTAGAGATTCATCTGATCTTTCATTAAGTCTTCTGGCCAAATCTTCTTCATTCCTCTTTCTATCTTCAATATCCTTGCATAGTCCCATGGTTAAATCTTGCATCTCATTCTTCATGTTACTGTTCTCTTATCTCAGTTTCTCTACAATATCTCTGAGAGTTTCATTTTCTTCATCATCTTGATTTTGCAATTGCACATGTAATTCTTTTCTCTTATTCTTTGCTATAACTAGGTTACCTTGAAGTGCTTTGATAAATTCCCAAGCAGTTCTAAGTTCATCTTCCAGTTTGATATTCTTAAATTTTTCTACATCAAAATATTCAAGAGCTCCTTCCAACTGTTGTCTCAAACTTTCCATCGGTACCAGTTTCAGAATCTTCCTCAAGTTGTTAGGCTTCTGCAAATAGAGGACTAGGCTCTGATACCAATTATTAGATGCTAGGACAGCCCAAAGACACTAAGAGGGGGGGTGAATCAGTGTCTCACTGGTAACTGAAAGATTTAAACTTATTTTGAAACTTTACAACCCAAATTAATATATCAGTAAACAAATAATAATGTAGTAAAGAGAAACAAAAGAATAAGCATCAATGCACACCATAACACAAACAGTTTTGGCGAGGAAACCCGATAGGGGAAAAACCTCAGTGGGATTTGTGACCCACAATATTTACTCACTGGCCAATATGAATAAATATTACTTGTACAATAGGGGCCTGGACATGCAGGAAGGCCAACTGCCTAGAGCTCACTGCTCAACAACAAAAATGGAGTCACACTGACTACACAATTGGATAGTTAAATCCAATAACAATGTACTGCTCAAAATAGCATCTGGAATGCTGGATTTAGTACTGGTTTAATCTCTATCTAATACCTCTACCATAAACCTTGATTCTCTCTACTCTTCTCTTATTCACTCATAACATAATTACATCAAAATGCATATACAGTTCATTCGCTATCATAACTTATCACATGTCATATATCGCTTCCTTACATTACCTAATTACATTTTAAAATGACCTACAAGATCTCATACATATATGAGTCTTTACAATACATCATGTCAGCTATTCTAGTATAATTACAATACAAAATAATATTATTTCAAGTCGGCTTAGAGTGTCGGTATAATTTGTTGTCGGTGTAGACTGGATGACGGTGTGAATAAACTTGTTGTAACTGCTAGTGTTGGTAGATGATGTTTGTTGCCGATGTAACCTATGAACCATGTTACCAGTTGGTTGCCATCAATGACAACATCAAGTATTCTCATCTAAGTGTATAATGCCAATACTAACAATGCAATGTAATGGAAATGAGATCGGGTTCACCAAAATGTGTAGGGGGAAAAATGAGACTAAGAAAACAAACCCTAATCCCACTATCATGTACACACTATGGAATATGAAAGAGCTTAGGGAGGTAACACACTTTGGATACTTCTTGTGAGGAAGAGAGAGCCAAGGATTACCTCTTAGGGTTTCTATTCCTTTGCTACAAATAAGAGGAAGAAGTGATGCAAAAGTGAAAATTTGAATGATTTAACCTAGAATACAAGAGTGCATAAACAACCCTAATCTGGAAATGCAAAACTAAGAATAACTGATAATTGTTGTAACATACAAATTAAGAGACAAAATCAGATGTGCACCTATACAAGAAATCTGAGCAAAAATGTCTGGGACCAGCATGCTACGCCCCTATCTTGATTCTGCAGACTGGAAGTTGTACCTAACAAACTGAGATCTCTGGATTTTGAACTATTGACCTACCAAAATTTGCTGAAAATAGGGAGGACCAGGGCACCACAACCTTGTCCTGGGCTAGACCAAGGTGTCACACCCCTATCTCAGGGGTTTCTGACCAAATATGACCCTCAAAATAATCTTTGTGCACTCTGTCGGTCCTGAAAGTTGCAACGACGCTCGAATCCCGAATCTACACCAGTAGCTAAAAATAGGGTTTTGCTTTAGTCAAACCCCTATTTTGGTGATTTTCACCTCAACAAATAGCCAAGTTATATAGTAAAATAGTGTGTGCAAGAACCTTGTGTGTGCAAGATCCTAGGATGAGAGTAAACAATCTAGAGCAACCCTAAGAGTAAACCCTAATTGCTTGTAATTGACAAAGTAAATGCTCTAAATTAATGATGTAAATTGATCTAAAGCATGAATGTAAATCAAACTGATGTAATGAAGCTCATACAAAGACATAGAAACAACATGAAACCATACCCAACCCCAAGAGAAAGGTACAAGACAATCTTCAGTTGGTGATCTCCTATTGCTTTCCCATATCTTCAAAAGCCCCCAATTGATGAAAGAATGCTTGATGAATGCTTGATAGGAGTTTTTGAATGTTGTTGAAGACTCCAAATATCTTCTCTTTCACTACATACAAGGTTCCTTGTAATCACTCCCAAATTTTTTCTAGATTCGATTCCTTAGCCCTTCAAATGAAGAAAGAGAGCTTTTATGTATGAAACCCTAGGTCTTAATTTCTTCTTTAGGCTGACCTAGGATTTTAATTTCCCACCAATATTTTGGGTTTAAGCATTATAATATCATAAAATTGTGGTCCCAAAATTTAGGGAAAAATGTCAAGGACCATGTTGCACTTGCACACGGTCCGACCAACTTTTCACCAAATTTTTAGGACCATTAGATATGATGATATTAGAGTGGATCCTAAAGTTATAGCTAATTTCATGATGTTTTGATATGCAAAATCAGGCCTTAAAGATCAAAATAGGACCTAATTAGGGTTTATGATTAAATGATTAATTGACGGAATAAGATGAAAAGGGGCATGCTTTGAGTAAAGGGCCCAACTTTATGATGTGTGAAGTTATGAAATATGAATTTAGATTTAATTAAATTAATTAATTAAATACTTAAAGGAATTAGAAATGCAAGATGCAAAACACACTAAAGTGGGTGCTAAACCAAGCATGGAATTGTACCACCCTAGCAAGGGTGTACAATTTACGATGTTACACAAACATGATGTAATTGTTACCAATTTTTTCCTTTCAATGTAAAAAATAGCCTTATAATAAGATCTATACCCTACAAAGACTTTGTGAAGGTTTAAAAGGCCAAAATAATAATTAGTTAGAAGGAGAATTTTTTATTTTTTTTAGGTAAAAGTGGAAAATCCACTAAACTTATATATTATTAATAAAATGTTTACATCGGGTTCAAAAAAGGCATACTGATGGGAAAGAACCCGCAAGAAAACCTCTAGTTGTAGCCTTCAAAAAATAAAACTAGGCACTGCCCTTACATCATTTGTTGTTGTCCAGTCATATCCCCCAACCCCCTACCTCTAATATTTTTACAAGGGTCCCATAGGACAATTACAAAAAATGAGACTGCCACCAAATGAAGGGCTGAACAAAAATGCCATGAAGGACCACCAAGGAGATACTAGAGATGTATAAGTTCTTTCCAAAGCCATAGATAAACATCCAAGCATAATAGAAGCCAAAGAACCTCCAAATCTGCAACAACAAAAACCATTCCACCAACTCCAAAAAATAGTCAGATATCCAAAAACCAAGAGCTAGTGCTCTCCTCTAGAGGTTCATGAGCTGAGACCGGAGGAGGAATAAACCTTAGAGGAAAAGCCAAACAAGCAGGAGTAGAGAACAAAAATCCCAGAGTGATCAACAAATGCAATGCCTCAAAGATGACCCAAGCTTTATCCACATACTGATCAGGAGCCAAATACAACAGAAAGTCCATGGAGGCCCGAGTGTCATCCATGGAATCACATATCAATCCCATTCGTAATTCATGTAATAATTGGTCAGACCAACCATTAACCATAAGCTCATGATGAGGAAGAAAGTCATCATAGTAAAAAGACCCCATATCAAAATGATAATCAGCCAATGCAGAAGAAACCAAGGCCCAATTACATACTGTCAGAAAAATGAACGTGGAAACCAAGAGGCGGACCAAATCCTCATCAAGTAAAACATCATAACAAATAGTAACAAAGCGAGATAGAAGCTCAACATAAGAAACATGAGGGAAAACTTCCAGCCATCGACACCCCATAAGCCTATGGAATTCAAAATCCACCGCAGGAGTAAACAAATTAAAGACCTTACCAAGCTTGACAAAATTGTCCTCATTTTCTTCTTCCACTATTTGGACTTCTAAAACCACTCTGTATGCCCCAATGGACAGAGAAGAAGACATTTGCAGGACGAAGAGCTCTGAAAAAGCCACAGAAACATAAACATAAAAAGCTGCTTAACAAGATAATATAAATGAGAAAACCGCCATTAACTTCCCATAATGGCAATGCAACATATCCATTGCAACCTTACTTGATTTGAACATTTCACACAGATTAACAACCCTTAAACTGACATCCATAAATGAATATCTAGCAGGAGAGGATGCCACCCTCAAACAATGATTATCACATAAAACCAATTTTGTCGAGGCCAAAAACACACACAAGGCGGCCAGCAATAAAGTACAAATACTTTAACAAGTAATAAAAGCCCAAGAATGTACTTCACATTAAAAATTTACAAGCATGCCACAACCTATGAAGGACTGAAAACAAAAACTGCTCAAAACATACATGCCGCCACCCTATAACTAACTTTATCAATGACTGATACGCAAAGTAAAATGTGATTTCTACATCAGATAGAGGGCCTATACAAGGCATCATATTGCCTTACACATAGCCTTGAGGAATATCCCTTACCTCGATAGTATTTCAATTTGTCTTTAGAATAACATGCATATACGGTAAAAACTGCAATTTACTTGCTAACCATACCTCATGGGATATACACCCCAACATCTAGCCCAGAAGAAAATTTTAAGAACGCACCATATGTAAACAATAGCATAATCCTATCATACTCCTATCTACACATGTGGTGCAAATAAAATCTGATCAGAGTAAAGGATAACATGAGAACCTCAAGAGATAATAGAATTAGATAAATCAAAATGAATTACCATAAACCCATAGGTTAGATCAAATACCCGAGAACCCATACCTCAATAGAATATAAATTGATCTTTAGAATGCAACTGCAGTTTACCTGCTAGCCACATCTCATGAGATATACACATCAACATCTAGCCCAAATGCAGAATTGTAAGAATACACCATATGTAAATAGAAACATAATAGAGCCTATCATCCTCCTATCTACACATGTGGTACAAATACAATCTGATCAAAGTAAAGGATAATATGAATACCTCAAGAGATAATGGAAAGAAGTAGCCCAAAACAATTACCTTAAAACCTTAGGATTAGATCAAATACCCGAGAAGAATGTCTTGAGGAATATCACTTGCCTCCACAAACTTAAGTTGAGCACCGATGTCAATTGTCATGTTAGCCAAAAAATCTGCAAACCTATTCAACTCTCTAAAACAATGAGATAACGAGAATGTATCAAAGAATGACAACTTCTCCAAAATATGATCTAAAATGTACTTCAAGTGCCAACAATTACTCTTACAACTCAAAACACTCTGAATGATGACCATCGAATCCCCCTGAATCAATAGGTTTTTAATCCCTAAAGAAATAGCAAAATCAATCCTAAGGGACAAAGCTTGGCATTCAGCAAAATTGTTTGACTGGGAACCAAGGGCATGACACTGAGAAGCTATTAAGACTTCATTGTGGTCAAAAATAGCCATACTAGCCCCAGCCAACCTCGAGTTACCCCTAGAAGCACCATCAAAATGAAGCTTGAAATGGCCCAGAGGAGGAGGATTTCATCTAGCAGCAAGTCTCTTATTACTAGAAACTGTACCTTTTGCAACAGACCCATGAGAAGGGATGGCAAAGAGAGATTTCCATGTCCTTGTAATCCTTCCATCCCAATGAGAGAAGGATGTCAAATTTTCCAAATTCTTATGAATATGACAAAGCCACCTCCAAGATAGAAGCCTCTATCTTGACTAAAGTGTCAAAGAGTGAAGCTGATAACTTTCTAAAAATCCTATTATTTCTTTCTAACCATATGTTCCAAATGATAATCGAAGGAGAGATGAGCCAGAGACAAGCATAAAAGGATGAGGAAAACAAGATAGGCCAAGCTCTAAAGTGGGAGAGAAGGTCATAGCCAATAACAAAGGACAACCCTAGTTTCTCAAACAACCATTGCCAACATCCAAAGGCAAAATCACAATGAAGAAACAGGTGAGAGGACGATTCCAAATTCTTATTACACAAAACACAAGGGAAAACAACAAACAAACCCATCCTATCCAATCTCATCCCTGTAAGAACCTTGTCTTGTACAACAAGCCAAGCAAATGCACCTGCCTTCGGAAGGCAAGCTAAATGCCAAAATAATTTGAAAGGCCAAGAAGAAAAGTCCTTAGCCGGCATAAGGGAATTATATCCATCTTTCACAGAGTATTTGCCAGATGCACTCTTAGTCCAAATAAGCTCATCTTCCCTCTCAGACAAGATGATAACTCTTTCTTTGAGGATAGTAGAAAATTCTACTTTCAAATTGGGATTAACATTTAGACAGTCAATTGATTTCCATTTAGCCATCTTCACTTTCCCATTAAGTACAATATCAAAATAATCAGACAAAAAAACTCCCCATCTGTTCGAAAGGATTGATTTTAATGGGGTCCAGGACATGGTAAGCCATTTATGGTTCCAGGACAAGATTTTCTTTGAAACCCCTGTAATTACTTTGTCCCAAAATCCCATTTTGTCCTTTTTAACAAAAAGGGGATCCTAAGGTAGCTGGAAGGAAAATCCCCAAGTTGGAAACCCCAAAACTTCTGAAACCTATCCTGAATCAAAGAGTGAGTATTTAAGAAGAATATCTTAGACTTGTCCTTGTTGATCTTTTGACTAGAAAATGAAACATAATTCTTAACCACTTGATCAATAATTCTAGCCTTCTTCAAAGATGCACTACCAAACAAAAGGGTGTCATCAGCGAAAAGGCAATGGGAAATCCTCTGGTCAAAGTTTTGAATTTTGATACCCCTCCATAGACCTCTCAATCGAACTTCTCTGATTGTCCAACTTAAAGTTTTAGCTATTAATATAAACAAGAAAGGGGACAAGGGATCCCCTTGCCTCAAACCCCTAGAAGAATGGAAGAAACCACAAGGAGACCCATTAACAAGAACCAAGAATATAGCGGAGGAGATGCAAGACATGATCCATTTTATCCAAGCCAACAAAAAACCCAGGCTTGAGAAAACAAATTTTAATGCATTCCATTCGGCCCTGTCATAGGCCTTCATCATATCTAGCTTAAGGATCATGGCAGGACATTTCTGAACTGAAATCAAATGTAAAACCTCATGAGCAACTATTTCCCCCTCAGAAGTTTCCCTTTTTGGAACAAAACCTCCTTGCTCTAGGGAAATAATTTTTGGTAAAAGTTTAGCCAATCTCATAGAAATCACTTTTGCGAAGATCTTGTAGAGGGTATTACATAAAGCTATAGGACGAAAATTTGCAAAAATTTTTGGGTCCTCCTTCTTAAGTAGAATGACTATCAAGGTAGTATTCATTTCCTTAAGGATTGACCTATTACGCCTAGCTTCCTCAAGAGCCAAAAGAACATCCGATCCCACAAAATCCCAACATTTCTGGAAGAATAAAGGAGTGAATCCATCAGGCCCGGGTGCCTTGTCCGGATTCATAGAAAAAACAGCCCCCCTAACCTCTTCCAATGAAAAAGGAGACATTAACATTCTATTGTCATCAGGAGAAATTAGAGATGGAATGTGAGATGAGATATTGTTAGAGACATCATTACTCTTAGATGAAAATAGATTCTTAAAAAACTTTACCACTTCACTAGAAATGTCCCTTGACTCAGAAAGAATATTCCCATGAGAATCCTGAATACAAGTAATCCTACTCCTAGCCCTTTTCATTTTAGTGGTAGAATGGAAAATTTTTGTATTTTTATCCCCATCAGCTAACCATAGCTCCCTATATTTTTGTCTCCAATATACCTCCTCTCTTGCCAAAATTTCTTCTAACTCACTCCTAAGAGACTTAATTTCATCAAACACCCTAGAACCCATACCATGCAGAATCACATGCCTATTCAATACATCAATCATATCCAAGATCCTTCTCTTTTCTTCAAAGATATTCTTAAAATGTAGAGAATTCCACTCCCTAATATTTTTCTTTAAAAATCTGATCTTCTTGACAATCTGAAACATTCTAGATCCTCTAACGAATGGAGCCTCACCCCACCATTGTCGCAGGAGGGTAAGGAAAGAAGGATCCCTAAACCACATGGGTTCAAACTTAAAAGGCAATTCGTGGGAAGATCTATCTTTTAAAATAGAGAGGGAAACAGGAAAGTGATCTGACCCTGTCAAGGGAAGGATAGAAGAAAAAAACTCAATATCTGAATCAAACCAATTGGAGGAAAGTAAAAATCTATCCAATCTCTCCGCAATTTGAGAAAAATTCTTCCTCATGTTTGTCCATGTGAAAAGACCTTTTTTTTGGCTTACAATAAAAAAGAGACATATCAGAAATGAATGCATTAAAGTCATCAATAGATTTCTTATTAGGACAAATACACCTTGTTTTTTCATCCAAATCTAGAATTGCATTGAAATCCCCCCCAAAAATAATAAAAGAATGATCCCTAAGGGGGGATGAAACCCTTATGAGTTCTCGCCAAAGGTTGTATTTAGCCAAGACACACGAGGGGGCATAAATATTAAACAATCATACTTTAAACCTAGAATTTTTGTAAGACACTAATGATAACATCCAATTTGGAGCAGAAGCAACCAATTCTACATCAACCACAAAATCATTCCATAACAAGGCCAAACCCCCCAATGCCCCAAAAGTCGGGCATGACATGAATTTCCACCTCTTCCAAGAGGAAAAAACAAATTCAGAATTCTCCAAAGAGAGCTTAGTCTCTTGGAGCATACCTATATCCCACTTAACCAAGTCTAATTGAGAATTGATAAAGCGTCTCTTGTTAGGGGCATTTAAGCCCCTAACGTTCCATGAAATGATCCTCATTGCCCTTGAGGAGAGGTTGACACTCCCCTCTTTTCATCCTTAGGGGAATAAATATTCTCCCCAAAACTTTTATGTAAGATCCTCTTAACCGCCACAGATCTAGTGACCGGAGGACTAATTAAGCACTTCTTTTTCTTTTTTATGGAGCTCAAGCAATTACCAATGTTTTTCCCCTTGCCCAAAGACAAGGTTGAGACCTTCTTAATCCCGAGAGAAGAAGACAAAACTTGTTGAATACCTGCATCAATTTCCAATTGAGTTTTGCAGTTTTTTGGAGGTCTACCCCTTCCCGGAGACACAACAGGGATATGGAATTTCATCTCAACTTGGGCAATAGGAAGGCCTATAGGAGTTTTAACTGAAGGCAATTGAGGAGAAGACACCAATCCATGGGGTTCCACTCAATTTGAAGCATCTTGGGTAACATTATTGTTAAGGACCTCAAAAGGATTAAAGGAAGGGGAAAGAGGCAAACTTTTATGAATTAAATTTAAATCATTCTCAATAGAACACACAATCTTATCTGAGACCTCCTCCTCCAACTGATCCTTGTTAGAATTGAGCAAATTCTCAACTTGTTGAGTTGTATGTTCATCTGGAGAAATATTTAAAGACTCTTGAGGCTTGCCAAACTCCTGATTAGGCTCACTATACTCTAACTCTTTTACCTTTTGAATTAGGAAAGCATCATCATGACTTAAGGGAATAGACTGAACAGGGGCATTATCCCCTACACCTCCAATATTGTGTGGAATATTCATCTAACCACCCGACCCTTCTAAAGAACCAAAAACCTTATCACCTATATTGCCATCTAGCCCACCCTCCTAGACAGAAATACAATGATTGGGACCTTGGGGGGAGGGAGGACTTATCTAGCTAGCTCGCCAAGCATTGCCACCCTGATCCTGACAATCAGGCTTAGAATTGTTCCAAATGCCTTGGTTCTATTTTTTCAAAGAAAATAAAAGATAAATTATGTCTTTTATTTCTTATTTAAAAAGAGCTTGAAGATTTTTCAAGGGAGCTTCCTACATTGATTAAGTGTGAGTAAAGTTCACTTTGTATGGAGAAATTCAAGGGGTCAAAATTGGATAATCCTCACATTGCATGATAGCTTGTCTTGCATGGAATTAATTTTTCCCTCCCCTTTCTTTAACTTAGAAATTAGGGCTTCTACGTGTTAAGTTGTAGAAGAATCTCAGTCAAAAGAATGACAAGCATTGTATGCCTTTCACACATGTTAAAGGAAGCCATGATCATAATAAAATATAGATATCTCTCTGTAAATAACTACATCCAATCCACTACATGCATATTCTACCACCCATAGAGATCACCAATAGGTATCTAACAAATTCATGTGAAGGTTCTAGCATGAGGATAAGGAGCTATCTTAGATTTTCTCACACTAAGGATTTATCAGAAAATATAGAATAGTTAAGGGCGTGGAAAAGGCCCCGAAGACACATGCATGACTAAACCATGCAAAGATCATCTATATCACTAGTCTTATAACATGTTTGTTTCATCCTAGTATACCTTTTCATTGTTTTATAATTATTTGTATGTATTTGGAGAGCCTTGTGTTGTCTCTATCCATGAAAACAAGGGCATGAGAAAAGGGATTTGCTGATGAATATAGTTCTTTGAATATTTTATGGTTTCACAATGAAGGAAAGATAAGATTTGTTGTTCCACCTTTATTAATTATCATGATAGGTAGTCAAGTCCTCATGTTTGGTAACACTATCCTGATATTAGTGTCTAACATTGATTTATCAGATCGGAATAGTTATTCTGATGTATACATGAAATATTGACTGGTGAAGGTTATTTTGCTGATTTTTATTGGGTTTTGTTAGTTCCCAAATGGGTTTACACTGTAAGAGGAAAAAACCAAGTTGATTCTTACAATATTTATGGAGAAGCCAACTCCAACTATTAAAAAACCTCAAGAACTTAGACTAACTAACAAGGATTCAGACAAATCCTTATACATTTTGGGCTCTACAAAACCCGTGAGGGTGATCCCTTAGTGAATTTTATGATTTATGCACCATACTCAAAAGTTCACTACAACAAAATAGATAATCTCATATGCAGGATCAAAAATAGGGAGAATGCTCAAGGATGGAAAATTCTTCAGTGATCCTCAACCTAATTGGAGCATAAGATGGGATTATCTGCTTTGTTTTAGTGAACTTTTGAGTATGGTGTAGAGATCATAAAATTCACTAAGGGATCACCCTCCTGGGTTTTGCAAAGCCCAAAGTGTAGAAGGATTTGTTTGAATCCTTGTCAGTTGGTCCAAGTTCTTGAGGATTTTAATAGTTGGAGTTGGCTTCTCCATAGATATTTAAAGAATCAACTTGGTTTTTTTCTCTTGCAGTGTAAACCCATTTGGGAACCAACAAAATGGCGACTCTATTGGGGAGAATTGTTGAAGATCATATTTCCTTGAAGAGTCATGAGCTTACTAAGTCCATCCCTTGTCAGTTGAGTCAATTCTCATAAATTTTGCCTAAGAATCTGTTGTAATTCATCTTTAAATGTAAGTCTATCTAGATTTGTCCATATTTCATGATTATTTCAATACCTCATAAGTTGGGAGTGGCGACACTGAGATCTCTGCACTAGTGTGCATTATTTGAAGAAGAACTGAGAAAGAACCAAAAAATTTGCAATAGAGATGAAGCAGATTTGAGCTCTTATGATGAAGTACCCTGACAAGTTGAGGATGGAATCCATATGAATGTCATATGATGATAAGGAGGTGTTGCAATGTTGGTTTTTGAACAAATTTGACATGTGAAGAAATTCCAGCTGTTCAAATTTTTGTCCTTTGCAAAGAGGTGGAGACTCTACCAAAGATCCTAATCAAGATGTGGAGATAGCTCCAGATCTACCAATATTTCCAACCAGAAAGATTATTTGCAGTCACTACAACATTTCCAGGTATTTTGATTCTCATGAGTCAAATGTATTTTCATGAAAGTCATTCATAGAAAAGAGTTCCCTATTTAGTGTTGCAACACTAACTAGAAAGGGGAAGGAGTTCATTATCAGAATTGCATACTTCTTAGTTTCATATTTCAATCATATGCTTATGTTAGGAGAAGTATGCAATCTTTGTAATAGGTCCATTCAGGGGTGTTAAGTTTGATATTTCAGTCTTATGTATGTTTGATTTTTACTTAAGACCTTGCTGAAAAGGAGAATCAAGAAATATGTAACAGTAAAGTTTGAATGATAAGCTTGTAAAGGAAAGTAAGATGTATGGTCATAATGTTGTCCCTGGTATAATGAGTGATCAGCAACTTAAGGGAGGTCAGCCTAGAAGGGTGTTCATCCCTAAGCAATATAAACCTTTAAATTTCAGCAACATTTAAGGGTACCCATATCCCTTCCCCATTGAGTTTAAGGATCAAGTGCCTTTGTTCCATGCACAAGAGTCTAAGTCAACACTCCACCATGTCAAGTTATTCAATGAGTTTGTTGAAGACTATCAACTTTGCAATGAAGATATAGTAATGAAGTTGTTTGTGAGATCATTAAAAGATAGTGCAAAGGATTGGTATGAATGTTTAGTAGGACAAAGTGTCTTCATGGGATTGCTTTAGGAGGTTGTTTTTACAGAGATTCAGCTATGATACAGTAAGTTATGAGAAGCCTCCTAGTCCTCAGAATATTCCAGCATATGAGGATACAAAGTATGCACAAGAGAAACACGTGTCAATGGTTGATGCACATCTCAAAGAATGTGTGTCCCTACTATCCCAACTTATACTTTTCAGTAGTATGAGAAAGTTTATCAGCCCCAAATAGTGCCATAACAAAGATTTTGTGTGGAGATCCCAATGGTGTATGTCAGTGCTCAGTTGGACATAAAAACACAAGTGGGTGAGCAACCTTATGCATATTGTTGTCCAAATTTTTGAAGGCATTATGAAGTATTCCTATGAGTTATATGCTTCAAGATTCTAAGTGGGTAGACTTATTTTTGCAAGTCTATGAACCTGATGTTGTTTATTGGCCAAAGAGAACAAAACTGGCTAATATAGATTAGATGGTTGCATGGATTGACATATTTGAAGATGTCAAGTCTAAAATGCAGCTAGATGGTGAAAGTTTGCATGTTGATAATGACAAGGTTGAGTAAGAGTATGATGGAATTGCACAATTTAATAATGATGCTCCCTATGTTATTGAAAACCAATCACATCATCAACATGAAGAAGACAATGTGTGTGAACAACAGATGGTTAAAGAGCATGAACCTCAAAAATGAATTCTATGATAGCCTGAATGAAGATGGAAATAAACATCTACAAGTTTAGCATTATTTTCCGGATGATGATAGTGATTCTAAGAAGGTTGTTGGAGATGCAATCTCCCATAACATGACATGCTCTCATGAATCTAGTGGAATATCAGTTGAGGAGGATAGAAGTATAGGACATGTTAGTGAGAAAGATGACATATGTTCTATCAGCAGTGAAGGAATCTTGGACTTGCTAGCAGCAGAGTACCTGAGATATACACATGAAAAAATGAAGACATTTTGCACCCTAGTGATATGATTTTTGATAGTGAAGTTGTCTCTTATGATGCATTAAGTAATGCATCTACTATCAATCTCCTTCCCATGATGGAACCAATAGATATGCAAGAGGATAAGGATCTTGAATGCATTGGATTCTTTGATTTCAACTTTGACATGTGTGTTGATAATGAGGATTTACATGCTAATAAAGACTCATTTTTTTGTTTTAGCAACATGTGTATGGATGCTAATGATGGCACACTTTGTGAAAATGCTAGTGCACATGAAGGGGAATTGGCTCTTGGTGGCTATGATAAAAGTGGTGATAGGCTGGGAGGATGTGATATTCTAGCATGCACCCATGTTGCTGATATGAATGATATCAAATTGGACTCAGAGCCAGAGGCTGAAATCTTTTTTCATCTTGATAATTTACAGTTGCATGAGAGGATCAGTTGTGATCCTTTTCATTCTCTTGATGACAGTTTGCTTATTGTAGATAGTCGGAAGGTGGATTCTTTTGATAGTTCCTCTTTTGATGAGAAAACTAATGATTTGAATGAGGCCTATATTCCCAGCTGTATATCAAAATGTGAGCCTATATTTTTTTAGCAAGGAGATGTATGTCTTGAGTGTGACAGTGATTTGAGCCATGATGCATGTTGTGTTCAACATGGAAGCATATTTTTCAGTGAGAATGATATTTTGGTCACACAGAATTTTAAATTTTCAACCATTGCACAAGTTTTAGAGTTTCAATGGTGAGTGCAATGATAATTCTAGGCAGGGTAGTTGGATAAAAAATGCCAGCATGTTTGAATCATGGGATTCCAACTATACTTCTAGATTGGTTCCAATGCAATCCAAGGAAAACCATGTTTATGACAGAGGAAAACATTGGCTGACCTTTTCAGATGGCCTTGGGCCATCACATGTGGTTTGACCTTCAAGCCACAAGAAGCTTGGGGTAGAGTTAACTTTTGGCTCTATGCCCAAATGGAATAAGTTATCATGATACTCTTGAATTGCCTGTTCATGGAAAATTCTTGAAGCCCTACTTTTCTTAAAGTAGCTCTTTTCCATGAACATTAGATTAGGTCTTGTGCATAGTAGTGTAGATTTCCTTTCTATTTGAGTTGCCCTATCCAGGTAACTTCCTTTTGGTCTGCTCTGCAATGGTCTGCTCCACCAAAGATTTTGGATTCTCGTATCATCCCTGAGTAATGATCATCCCCAACCAGAGCCACTGATAGTCCTAAAAATTGCTGCACAAAAAATCTTCATGTCCTAGTGAAAATTTTGAACATTTTGAATTAATCTTTCTCTTTGTGCTTACCCTCAAGGTTTAGGGTTTAGGGTTTTATGCTTTTTTTAATTAAATGTTGTTGAAAAACCCTATGCTTGTTATAATTTTGAGTTACCTTTTTTTCTTAAAAGTTTGAAGGGTCTAAGCCCATGGCGGGGCCATGTCTTTCTCTAGGCATTAAGTTGTTTCTATGTCAAGCCCCTATTAATATTTTCCTAAGTCTGAGTTAATTTCCCTATGGTCAGGCCCCCTTTATTATTTTTAGCCAGCACCTTTATATTTTCCTAAGTCTAAACTTTTAAATATTTTGGCCTTTATATTAACGATAGAGAAAATCCTATAGCGCATGCTTCCCAGCGGTCGAAGGTGCAAGGAAGATAAGGTCTACGGCATCACAAGATGATGCCACATGTCCTAACCGGGCAAGGTGAGCCGACGGTTTGACCTTTCAAATGTTTGAGGTTACCAGTCACTTTCAATTAAACTCTGAGTTACTAAAGGCTCATAAATTTGCATGTGCTTGAATGGATGGAGATGTTTTAATTTTTGCAAAAAATTTGCTCGACTATTAAGGGGCTTAAGAAGGTGATCACCGTAACAGCGGGTAAAGTGCGAATAGATCCAATGGCCTTCATAGCCCCGTGAAGGAAGATACAAGGGGGTTAAGGACCACAACATCATGAGATGATGTCATGTGTCCAAGGTAAGTCAGGGTAAGATGACAGTGGGACCGTGGACCAGGGTGAGATGGTTGTTGACTAAGATGAGGTGGTGGTGAGTTGGAGGCACTTCGTCATCTTTTTGATAGGTCCATTTGCCACATGAGATGATCAGTTTCAGATTAATTAATGGTGATCGTGCGATGCACCAATGAGGGAAGATCAATGGTCTAGTTTTATTCTTTCAAATGAAATTTGGCGTTGTTTCATCACGCGTGCGATAAGGTAATCGCAAACAAGGTCTATTCTGCTAACAAAGGGATGATAACAGAAAGATTTCTACTCATCTCAATTTACCAGAGGTTTTCAATTGAGGGCAAAGAGTTTTTCAGAGACAGAGAAGATTGAAATGGGCCTTCGAAACATAGTATTAGGGTTTTTTGGTGCAATTAAGGCATCTGGCAGGCAGTTTTGTCTTCTTGTGGTAGGTATATTTTTTAACATGAACAACAGAAAAGAGGGATGAAATGCAATTAGAATACATGCCTTAACGAGGAATACTATTGTAACAAAATTATGAGGACTGGTCATTTTTGAATGACAAGTGTCTCATCTGGCCTATAGCTTGTTTGCTCCCTTGTTTCTATAAAAGGGAATTCAAGGCCATGAGATAGGGTTCCAAATTCTAGTTCCTTTAGGGTTCCTTTTATGGTTCTGGTAGTAGGTTTTAGGTGGAATGAGCAAAGTGTAAAGTCCTTTTGCAGAGAAAAATAGAATTTGTCTTATGCCACATCTTATGCAGGTTTTGAAGGACTAAATTTAATATTATTTTATGGCAGATATAGCATTTGAATAAATGAAATAGAATTCAAGCTTATTTCTCTCCAGTGTATGATTCTACTATCTTTTGAATGAAGTAAATCAAGGGTTTATTTCATCCAGTGCATTGTTGTGATGTATGTGATTTGTGTTTATGCTTTGATCTAAGGGATCAATTAAATGCTTGAACAAAATTGCAAAGTGGTAGGGCTTATGCAGGGATTTTGATAAGTAGTTTGGGATTGGGTTATAGTTAAGGTGTATTGGAAGGCAATATATTCCTAGTTCAGTATGCTATCAGATTATTTCTATTGTAATTTGCCTTACATTTCATGAATTTGACTCTCCAATGGAATTTGGCACTGGTCATTAGCTTGTCTTAGTCTTTACAATCGGTTTTGTGCTCCATTCATCTGTTCTTGCTATAAAATTGTTGATTATCAAAATATCTTTCAATTCATGTTTATTATTGTGTTTTCTACCCATCTGATGCTCCAATTAGGTTGAGGATCATTGAAGGATTTGCCATCCTTGAGCATTCTCCCTATTGTTGATCCCGTATATGAGATTATCTGCTTTGTTTTAGTGAACTTTTGAGTATGGTGCACAGATCATTAAATTCACTAAGAGATCACCCTCTCGGGTTTTGCATAACCCAAAGTGTAGAAGGATTTTTTTGAATCCTTGTTAGTTGGTCCAAGTTCTTGAGGATTTTAATAGTTGGATTTGGCTTCTTCATAGATATTCGAAGAATCAACTTGGTTTTTGCCTCTTGTAGTGTAAACCCATTTGGGAACCAACGGGTTTGTCAGGAATTCTTCATGTAGGATTGAGGAACAATGGAAATAGAATATGGGGTTTTTATACTAGGTAAAAGAAAACTTATGTAGCTTCAAACTTTCATTATCTTAAATACAAAAGCTTGGTGATGACAGACATGCCAGGGATACTTAGTATTGAATGGGGTTTCAACAACTTGTATGGCTCTTTAATTGCTTTTGAGATGAGACAATTCAGTACTACTAGTGTGAGAATAGAGAAAAACTTTAAGGCCACTAGATCAATGAAAGATGAGGAAGCTAATGAAGATAACTTTGATGAGATTGAAGAGAACTTTGTGAGAAGGATGAAGAAAGTTCAAAAGTAAATTTCCCTTTAAATTTTTTAATTGTGGAAAGATTGGTCACTATGTTTCTAGATGTCCATATAGAATTGTAAATCAAAAGAATAAGGAATTTAAAGGAAAATTCAATGAGAAGGCTTACTATGTTAAAGAAATGCAAATATTTCTAATGATGAATCTAATTATAAAGAAGATAGTGAATGTTTCTTCTTGGCTATAAAGGAAGATTCTTGTTTTGCTAACCCTACTAAAGTTGTGATAGAAAAAGTTCCAGAAGATGCTACCAAAATGGAAGGTACTATTGTATCTTCTTTTCATTCTATAAGAGATAAGGATTAATAGATTATTGATTGTGGATGTTCAAATCATATGATTGGTGAAAAAAGTAAGTTTGTAAAGCTTGAGAAATTTGATGAAGGAGTTGTTAGATTTGGAGATGATCAGACAACTAGGATAGTTGGAGTTGTTTCAATCAACTTTGATGGCATACATAATACTGACAATATTTTCTATGATAAAGGACTAAATCATAACCTTTTCAGTGTTGGAAAGATGTATGGAAATGGATATAATCTTATTTTTAAGGATGATGGTTGTGAGATCAAAAAGAGTTATGGAACCTTGATTGCATCTAGAAAGAGGACAGATGGAAATGTATATTAGTTGAATATTGCTTCATGGCACATATTACTGATAGTTGGATATGGAATCAGAGGATGTGTCACATTAATTTTGATAATCTGGTGAGGATCAGTTCAATTCAATCTATGAGAGATTTATCGAAGATCACAAAACCTGCTAATACTATTTGCAAGGAATATCAATTGGAAAACAAACAAGGAGAACCTTCAATGTTAAATAATAATCTTCTACACAAAAAATTAGAATTAGTGCACACTAATCTTTTTGGACCGAACATAGCCAAAAGTCAACAAGGTGACATGTACGTCATGCTCTTAGTTACGATTACTCTAGAATGCCTTGGGTTACTTTCTTAAGAGAAAATTTTGAAGCTCTAGAAAAGTTTAAGAAATTAACGGTCATGACTGAAAATGAGATAGATAGAAGAATCAAATGATTGAGATCTGACAAAGATGGAGAATTTAATTCAAATGAATTCAATAACTTTAATGAAAATCATGGGATAAGAAGACACTTGTCTACTCCTAGGACACCTCAGCAAAATGGTGTAGTTGAAAGAATGAACAAAATAATTCAAGAAGATGCTAGAACAATGATGAATGAATCAAGCTTATCGGAAATCTACTGGAAAGAAGAAATACACAGTACACTATACACTCTTAATAGAGAATGGATTAGAAGAAACCATGAGAAGACATCTTATGAACTTTGGTATGGAAGGACTCTGTTTGTGAAATACTTTAGAGTATTTAGAAGTAAATTTTATATCAGGAGAGATGAAGAAAATTTAGAAAAGTATAACACAAAAGCCAATGAAGGTATTTTTCTTGGCTACTCTACTAAAATCAAACCTTACAGATGTTATAACAAAAGACTGAGAAGAATTATTGAAAGTACAAATGTGAAATTTGATGAAGACACTTCAAAGAATTTAGTTAGAGCAATTGGATATGAATCTGATCATTCTACCAAAAAACCAAAAGAAGAAAAGGCTGAAGAAACAGAGATAAAAGATAATAAGGAATATTCTCTAGAAATTGCTCGTAATACTCCAAGATATGTGCAGAATAATCACTCAAAGAAACAAACTATTGGAGACAAAGAACAAAGGTGTTATCACTAGAAGGCTACTAAAGGATAGGTAAATTTATTCTTAATTTTAGAAACATAACTAAAAACATTGAAGGATGCTTGTAGTGTGTAGTACCCCTCCTCGATCAGCCTCTTCTGTATGTTTTGAGTTACTTCAGTGACTGTTCTGTGGAACATTTTTGTATTTTGATTTGGATATTATGCAATGTTATTTCATACTTTATCTGGAGTTATGGTGTATGATTTTATGCAGTATCTCAATGCTTATGATTAATGTTATTTTATGGATCATTATCATGGACTGTCACTTTTCCCTTCTATTGTGATGCATTATTTATATGTTGCATGTTTGCAAGTGTATTGGGATACGAGGGGATGATTTTCCTTCACTCACACCGGTGAGACAGGGAACGCCATGATTCTTTGTCATCGGTGTGTTTACCGTATCCATATATATATTGGTCTATATGCACGTGTGGTTCTTTCGTGCAGGACATTGCAGGTACTAGTACTGAGTAGGTATGGGGTATTGACTCCACCTAGTTTCGCAGGTCTGAGCATGCCTTATATATCCGATGGGAGTGGAGGAGATAGTTTTTGTACCCTAGCTTGACCATAGTTACACTCATGTGAGTGTTGTCAGTCGGTTGTGTTTCCCTGTCTAACTGTTATGCGTGTCATGGTGCCTTGGTTTGGTCATTTGAGAGTCGTCATTTGATCTATCTTGGTTTTGAGTGTTTCTGTTTATTTAAATGGTTATTTAATTTAAATGGATGATTCTATCTTATGTTGGCGTAATTATTTAATTAATATGCTCTGTGATTATTGTTTTATTTAAATTAACGATTGCTAGATTAAATGGTTAAATGGCTTAATTTATTCTGTAAGTTGTATTAATATTTTTGTGAAATAAATAAATTGCCTAGCCATTTAAAAAGGTTAAATGCTTATGTTGAAGGAAGTATTTAGGGAAAAATAAATAAATAAAAGCTTTCCTTTTTATTTTTCCATTTGGCCTTTTAATTTAATCATTTGAAAGAATTATTATTTTTGGGAAAGAAATAAATCCGATTGCCTTTTAGTTTTAAAATAATTAAATGTGATTGGATGAAAAATTTAACCTAGAAGCTTGGGTTAAAAGATATTTTTGGGGTAGCCATTCTGGACATTCATGGTGGGAGAAGAAGAGGATTTTTGGAGAGAAAATTATGGAAAAACTTCTTGAAGGAGCTGGAAATTCGACCTAGCTGCAAGACTGGAGTTTCTTCATCCCTTTTACTTGCTAATTGCTTCAAGGTTGGAGGTTCCCTTCTTGTTTTTAATTTGTTTTTGAAATTTTTAGTTTGCTTCCTATGCATGGAAATTTATGTATTCTACCTGTAGATTCTTTTCGGAATGTTGAAATGGAAGAAAGAATGCCTGTGGTTGTTGATTTTGTGAATCCTAAATCATGTGGTTGCTTACAGGAAAGAAATGGTTCATTTCTCTATCTGTTGTGTGTTTTGTTCTTGAAATTCAATTTCTTGATTTACCTCTTCTTTGGAAAGAAAGAATTTTAGATTGGGCTTGCTGGGTGCATCCTTGTTTCTATTATGTTATGATTTGGCTAGCTATTCTTTCCAGTGTGTCTATTTCACCATTTACCTTGCTGGTAAACTCTTCCTTGAAATTTTGGAAATTGGCACTATATGTGTGTGCCCATGAAATAATTCTGGAAATGGAATGTTTGAAGTGGTAAGTGTTACTAGTTCAAAGTGGTAAGTGTCACCGGTTCAAAGTGGTAAGTGTTACCAGTTCGAAGTGGTAAGTGTTACCGGTTCAAAGCGGTAAGTGTCACCGGTTCGAAGTGGTAAGTGTTACCGGTTCGAAGTGGTAAGTGTCACTAGTTCAAAGTGGTAAGTGTTACTGGTTCAAAGTGGTAAGTGTTACCGGTTCGAAGTGGTTAGTGTTACCGGTTTGAAGTGGTAAGTGTTACCAGTTCGAAGTGGTAAGTGTCACCGGTTTGAAGTGGTAAGTGTTACCGGTTCAAAGTGGTTAGTGTTACCGATTTGAAGTGGTAAGTGTTACCGGTTCGAAGTGGTAAGTGTTATCGGTTGGAAGTGGTAAGTGTTACCGGTTGGTAGCAGCAATGTTACTAGTGGTAGCATCACTACCGGTAAGTGGTGTCTGTTGTCCCGATAGCAGCACATCCGTGGGTTGGTTTGACCCCCGCTTATCTTTGAGCCCTCACAGGTCTCCAAACCGGTTTGTGTTAAGAACTTAAATTTTATAAATGGAATGTTTAAAGTGGTATTGCGTGATGTAATGTGATTTTCATGTGATTTTTATTATGTGGTTAATAAATTTATCAATGAAAATGAAGGCATGAATTAGAGATTCAAATGGGTAGATTTGGAATATTGATTTGGAAATTGATTAGATGTGACTGCTGGAAAGGAGTGTTTTATTTAATTTTCAATCAATGATGTTGCAAGTGTTTATGATGCTGATATTTTCAAAGATTGTCTTGAGTGCAGATTTGATGTATTTAGCTATCCTTGCAAGTGTTTATTGTGATATTTTGGTTTGTGGTTCAGTCATCCTATGGTGGTGTAATTGGTACCTTTGACCAAGTGATATATGTTGGCTTCATTGTCTTAACCATGTAGTGTCTTTGCCTTATGGTTAGTCAAGAGTTAGTGTGTCCTTGTTTGACCACTTGTTTCTGATAGTGGTGTTATGGCTGTCTGCTTCACCATAGGGTCCTCGGGGAGTGACCATGCTTGTGTAGTGTCCTTTGAGAGAGTGGCTTTCGCTTGGGGGTTGTACCCAAAGTGGTAGGCATTACGACCTAGTGAAAGTCAGATAATAACTGGTAATCTAATGAAATGATTAGGTGGGTAGTATCATAACATTAATAAAGATAATTATACCTCGTGCATAGGTGCGTGCTAGTACAGGGCTCATAATGTTGCGAGAAGGCCTAGAATGGCAAACCAACCACCTTGTCTTCACGAAAGGCTGGTAGGGTCGGCATGAGACTTAGTTGGAGCCAGATAGTCGGGAGAGGTTACCAAGATAGTCAGTCGGGACCTATGGAGGTTGTACCAGGGTAACCATCTTAAGCTATGCGATGACACTCTCTCATTTGGTTCACTTGTGTTTTGTGGTGTCAGTTCACTTGTGTTTGTGAAGTTGAGTCACCTAGATTCTTGTGGAGTCTTATTGTGCTATCATGGAGTCGTATTGTTTTGTTGGCCATGTCATTCTTATGCTTGTTTGAGGGTCCTTAGCTATCTCCTAGCACGGTGGGGTGATTCCATTTTGGGAATTACATGGTCGGGTGGTAGTGCCACTTCCCATCGGATGTTCGGATTTGTGCCTTCATGCGAGGATTGGTTCGTAGGTGTTCCCGTGGTTCATGACTCATGCTTCATCTCATATTTTGAAGATTATTGGTATTTGTAGACCTATGTGGTCATTGTATCATTGTAATATTGATCTTATGTAACCTTGTAATTGGATGAGATCTATCCTTTATGTTTATTGAGAGGCTATGTATTGGAAGAGCAATGTAATCCTGTGTTTGGATGTTTTTATCAAGTTTCCTTGATGATTTTAGTAAATGCTTATTGAAGTGGAAATTATGTTGTATCCTTTCAATCTTTCAATGATGAATCTTTATTTTCTTTGGCTTCTTGTGATCTTTGAGTAATGATGGATATGTGGATATTTGGTTTTGTGGATTTTATTCTTGAAGTTAATTCTTCGTTTGTAACCCTTAAGGAATACTGGTGTAAGTCTTCCGCTTGTGTTATCGTGCATGTTGTGTAAATGCACTTATGATGTTTATACTTTTTTTAAAAACTGTTTCACCCTTGTTGTGGGTTTTCCTTTGAGGTTCCTAGTGGGGCATTACATAGTGATAAGCATCAGATAAAGGCTATGCAAGAAGAATTGGAATAAATTGAGAAGAATCGGACTTGGGAACTTGTCCCAAGACCAACTAACAAAAATGTGATAGCAACTAAATGGACATTTTGTAACAAACTGGATGAGGATGGTCACATAGTGAGAAACAAAGCAAGACTTGTATGTAAAGGCTACTCGCAAGTAGAAGGAAAAGATTTTGAGGAGACTTATTCTCCTATAGCAAGAATGGAAGCTATCAGAATATTTTTGGCTTTTGTAGCACACAAAGATTTCAAGGTCTATCAGATGGATGTGAAGTCTACATTTCTGAATGGAGAACTAAAAGAGGAAGTATACATTGAACAACCAGAATGATTCAATCTATCAGAAACTCTAGATATGGTTTATAAATTGAAGAAGGTGTTGTATGGACTGAAGCAAGCTCCAAGAGCTTGGTATGTAAGGCTTGATAGGTATTTGCTAAAGCATGTATTTCAAATAGTTACTACTGACAGTAATCTCTATTTTAAGGTTATAGAAAATGGCATCTTGATTGTAGTTGTTTATGTGGATGATATAATCTTTGGAGGAAATGATGGTGTGCAATAAGTTATTTTATGAGATGCAAGAAGAGTTTGAAATGTCTATGATTGGGGAGATAAATTTCTTTCTTGGTTTACAAGTTAATGAAATAGATGATGGTATATTTATTTCACAATCCAAGTATGTTAAAGAAATGTTCAAGAAGTTTGGAATGGAAAATGCTAAACCTATATGTACTCCTATGTTGATTGGTTGTAAGTTGATAAAAAATGTTGAATCACCAAAAATTGATCAAAGCATATATAAATCAATGATTGAAGGATTATTGTACCTGACTGCTACTACACTGGATATCTGCATGCAGTTTTGTCTTGTGGTTGTATTTCAACAAGACCTTGAAGAGACACATGTTGTTGTTGTGAAAAGAATTTTTAGATACCTAAAAGGAATAGAATACTATGGTCTATGGTACCCTACAAGATCTAATTTCACTTTGATTGCCTACACAAATGTAGATTGGGTTGGCTATGTGGATGATAAGAAAAGTACTAGTGGGGGTGCATTTTTCCTTGGACCCCATTTGGTTGCTTGGTCAAGTAATAAATGGGATTCACTATCACTATCAACTACTAAAATAGAGTATATTTTTTTTGCTACTTGTTGTACTCAAGTATTATGGATGAAACAAACTTTGAAGAACATTAGAACATTTTTTGATGAACCTATTTATATATTTTGTAACAATACCAGTGCAATAAACATTTCTAATAATCTAGTATTGCATTCAAGTGTTGGCATATGGACACTCCAATGAGACATTGTGTGTGATTGAAGGTTTTTTCATTGATGGCAACCTTGCAATCCTATGGCACCGGCAAGACATTCTACCAGCAAAGCATTATTCAAGCAAGACAGTGCACCGGCATCAGCAGGACCACTTTACACCGGCACCGGCACCGGCACAGAAGAAAAGATGTATACCAGCACAAAGGCCAACAGGATTTTTGATATGTAATATTTTGTTTATTATTATAAGCCGACTTGGCAAATTGTAAAATGAATCTTGTATATAAAGGAGATCATTATAGACATTTGTAGTGAGAGGTAAGCGAGCATAAAGAAAATTGTTAGACAGACCTAACGTGCGAATTATAGGTCAAGGGTATATGTAAAGAACAAAGCAAGAACCGGTATTGAATCTGGCATTGGAGATGCTATTATAAAGTAGTACAAATCATTGGACTAGTTTAATCCTTATTGTAAGTTAGTGTGACTTCTCACTGAGCAGTGTGCTCTAGGCAATTGGCCTTCCTGCATGTGTAGGCCCCTATTGTAAGTAATATTCTCTTATTGGCCAGTAAGTGAATATTGTAGGTCACAAATCCCATCGAGGTTTTTCCCACACCGGGTTTCCTCGTTAAACATCTTGTGTTATGGTGTTCTTTTCATGTGGATGTTTTTTATTCTATTTATTACATTAATTCTTGCATACCGATACACTGTTACTTTATGTTCTGCATATTTTATCTTAAGAAAATTTGAATATCGGTCAGATACTGATTCACCCCCCCCCCTCTCAGTATCTGTGGGAACCCTAACAATTGGTATCAGAGCCTGGTCCTCTATTTTCAGTAGCCTAACAGCTTGAGGAAGATCTTGACACTGGTAAAGATGGAAAATCTGATGAAGTAACTTGAAGGAGCTCTTACTGACTATGATGCAAAGAAGTTGAAAAATATCAAATTAGAAGATGATTTAAAAGAAACTCAGGATATCATTCAGGCACTTCAAGAAAATCTTACTATTACAAGAAATAAGAGAAGAGAACTTTATGAAAAATTGCAAAATGAGAATGATGAAAAGGAATCACTTAATGATATGATAAGCAAGTTGAAACAAGAGATCATGACAACAAAAAATGAAATGCAGGATATGACTATGAGATTTTGCAAAGAGATTGAGGATAGAAAGAAGAATGAAGAAGAATTGACCAGAAGACTAAGTGATGCAGCAAATGAGAACACAAGACTTAGCTATGAAAATGACATGTTGAAGATAGATCTGACGCATACTCAGAATGACTCAAATGAACTAATGAGACAAAAAGAAATCTTGGTAAGGGAATTGGAAACTGCAAATCAACATAAAGAAAAATTCAAAAAAAGCTCAGAAGAACTTGGTACCTTATTGAAGAATCAAAAACCCAAAGGTGACACTTCTGGAATTGGATTTGAAGTTGGAGAAAGCTCCGATACTGCAAATACTCAGGATCACAGCAAACCGGTAAGACCACCCAATACTTATAAATTCAATGGAAAATGCTTTAACTGTAATAAATATGGTCATAGGGAAAATGAATGTAGATCTAGGAATTATCAGAATATCAATCCTCCCACTGGTCAATGCTCCAAATGCAACAAAGTTGGTCATAACTCTGAAAACTGCAGAATGAATGTAAGATGTTATGTTTGTGGAAGATTTGGACATCTATCAAATCAATGCAGAACACAAACCGGCATAGGTTATGGGAAAGCTATTCAGAAAAATAGTGTAACTTGTTATGCATGTAACAAGATTGGGCATATTGCTAAATTTCATAGAAGTAAAGGTACACCGGTAGACAACAAAAGTTCTAGCTTGAAAGGTAAAGAAAAGGTTGAAGAGGTTAAGCAATGGATTAGAAAATCTGATCTAAATATTGGGAATACTCCTCCACCGGTAGAACCAACAAATGCTCCATCGACAGGACAATGTGATGCTCCACCAGCAGGATAGAGCAGTGCTCCACAGGCAGGAAGCTCTTCGTCTAATTGAAGAAAATTGTCTTATGGGTTTGGCAATCTAATGACACATGTGCTATTATTCCCTCGGCTAAACAAAAAAGGGGGCTGAAAATCACTTATTACCGGCAAATAAAGTTAAGTGAATACATTACCGGCATGCAATTAATGTGGTAGGTAGCAAAAAAGACTTTATAAAATAAGGTTTTGGCTCCATTTCATTTCACCATGATTTCAAACTTTCAGAGAGCGCGAAGATTTCTGAGCTAAGGCATTTCGAGCAAGAAGCAAGCACACTCCAAACAATCATTCATCCAAGACAGAAAAAGGTATTTTATCATGGCATCCACCTCTGCAATTGAATACATAGCGAACCCTACTATTGTGGAAGTAATTAAAATACCTAGGCCCATATTTTAGTTGGTCCCCGAAATAGCAAAGAAAGATGATACCTTAGGTGCATTCTCTCAAATCCCTAAAGGTGTTGTATATGCTAAAGAACATAAGGAAAATTTATGACACCCTATCGGCTGATGAGAAAGGGCAAGTTGAGGAGAGTGTAATACTATACATGGACATGTTTAAAAAGGTTTTGACGGAAGTCATAAATGAAATTTCTGATGACTTATACAAAAGACTTGAGGCCAAAAGGCAAGGAGTAATTGAACTGGACAAGAAAATAAAAGTAGAAAAACTACTTGTTGTATATCCGGTAAGTTCCCCAAAAGAAATTGATGATTTGATAGCTCAGGCCAACCGGACAGTTTTTTCCACTGCACACCGGCATATTTCACTGATGGCAAGTAGAGTTACAGAGGTTTCAAAGGAAACAGAAGATGGTTGGGACATATTTTTGGTTGAAAAAGAAAAACAAGAAGAATATAGGAATCCCAAGCCTATTAAGGTATATCTGAAGGATAAGGACAAAGGGAAAGGGAAAATTGGTGGACCTCCAAGCATAAAGGTTAAAGATAACCTACCTCCACCTATAAAAATTACAATCCCTAAAAACCAACCGGCAGCTGAAAGCATGGATGCAGAGGATAGCAAAACAAATCCTGAAGTCCTATTCACTGTAAATGTTGATACCCAAAAGATCAACATAACAATTGATAAAGACCCAATTGAAAAATCAGATATGGCCAAAGAGCCTTTGGTAACAGGAAATATAGAGCAACCGGCAGTGGATACAGGGAAAAAGATGGAATCTGAAGCACAAACAGAGAAACCGACAGAGCTAAAGGCTCCAGAACAGATGCCACCGGTAGGCAATGAAGCAGGAAAACCAATGCTAAAGGAAATGCAAACACAAACTGACCTACCAGAGGTCAATACAAGCATGGTCACTTCCACCGGTACTCAGTTTGTTGGGTCACCATCAAAGTCAACAAATGTGACTGAGGTATTACTTGAATCCATCAAGAAAATAACTGACTATAGCTCACAAGCTTAGAAAGCAATAGATGATTCAATACCAATTTTGAAAACAATCGCTCCTAATTGTAATATAGATAATAAATATTCTTTAGGATAGTTGGATACACTATGTAAATACATTTCTGGAAATATTGAGCAAATAAAGGTAGAATCTGTAAAGAACATTGTAGAAAAGGAGAAACATAAATTCTTTGAGGAAGAAATTAAGAAGTGTAACAGAGATTTTGACACACTTTTACCGAAACTGTGTAGTTTGTTAAAAGAGTACAAAAACCTGTACAAAGACACATGCAAAACAAACTTCCTGACTATAGATATAGACGAGAAAATAAGAAAGACACAAGAAGAGATAAACAAGATTGCAAACAATTTTGTCAACTCACCGGATTCATTATCTGTTTTTGAAGATAAGTTAGCAAATTTTGAGGCAGAATTACTTAAACAGGAGAAAGAGAAAGAGACAATAATAAATAAGGCAAAACACTTGAGATCTAAACTGAGTCCAAGATTGGACTATCTAACATCTCTACCGAAGGAAATCTCAGAGGCATTAACACTGGGAAGTAAAACACCGGCAAAGCAATTGCAGCATCTCATCGGCACTGTGAAGAGAACTGAAACAACAATAAAAGATAGCAAAAAGTTTATGGATAGTATAAACTTAATTTTGGGCGATCTTTTTTAGATAATAACTACCCAACTACAAGGTTGAGGTTATGGACCGGTATAACTACAAACTCTACTAACATCTTGACAACCTTTGTCATTGATGCCAAAGGGGGAGTAGTAGGATGAGAAAATTCAAAACACAAGGATCATATGCTCAGGGGGAGCCCCTCATTTTTTTTGGTAAATTTTTGGTCTACACATTTTTGGACATCTTTTTGAAATTTCTCATTAGTGTTGCCATCAATGCCAAAGGGGGAGATTGTTGGCATATGGACACTCCAATGAGACATTGTGTGTGATTGAAGGTTTTGTCATTGATGGCAACCTTGCAATCATATGGCACTGGCAAGACATTCTACCGGCAAAGCATTATTCAAGCAAGATAGTGCACCGGCATCAGCAAGACCACTTTACACCAGCACCGGCACTGGCACAAAAGAAAATATGTATACCGGCACAAAGGCCAACAGGATTTTTGATATGTAATATTTTGTTTATTATTATAAGCCGACTTGGAAAATTGTAAAATGACTCTTGTATATAAAGGAGATCATTATAGACATTTGTAGTGAGAGGTAAGCGAGCATAAAGAAAATTGTTAGACAGACCTAATGTGTGAATTATAGGTCAAGGGTATATGTAAAGAACAGAGCAAGAACCGGTACTGAATCTGGCATTGGAGATGCTATTATAAAGTAGTACAGATCATTGGATTAGTTTAATCCTTATTGTAAGTCAGTGTGACTTCTCACTGAGCAGTGTGCTCTAGGCAATTGGCCTTCCTGCATGTGCAGGCCCCTATTGTAAGTAATATTCTCTTATTGGCCAGTAAGTGAATATTGTGGGTCACAAATCCCACCAGGGTTTTTCCCACACCGGGTTTCCTCATTAAACATCTTGTGTTATGGTGTTCTTTTCATGTGGATGTTTTTTTATTCTGTTTATTACATTAATTCTTGCATACTGGTACACTGTTACTTTATGTTCTGCATGTTTTATCTTAAGAAAATTTGAATACCGGTCAGATATTGATTCACCCCCCCCTCTCAGTATCTGTGGGAACCCTAACATCAAGAATGAAACATATTTCAATTTGGTACCACTTCATGAGGGAGAAACTTCTTGAGAATGAAATTAAGCTTGATTGTGTGCCTACAAAGGAATAGATTGCTGATATATTTACTAAAGAACTTGCTAAAGCTACTTTTAAAAATCTCCAGGATAAATTGGGGGTCATTGCCCCTCCTTTTCTGAACTAAATGCATTTAGAGGTACATTAGTCTAGTGAAGTTCATGAACAATACTAATCTAGACTAATGACTTGGTGCTACCTCTTATGAGGAGTTTGGTGCAGTTGTAATTTTTTGAAGATTTGAATAAAATGAGCTAATAGTTTTGTATCTTATCTTTGTCCTTGATGGTAAAGGGGGAGAGAATAAGAGTTGTTGATGTCTGGCAAGGGAAGAGAATGTGAAATTGGGTTGGTTTCTTGATTTTGGTAAGAGAAATATTGTTGTTATCATTGATATGTTGCCATCAATGACAAAGTAGGAGATTATTGAAAAGTTGATCAGAATGAGTTTCTTATGTGTTATAATTGATGTCAATATGCCTTGGTTGCCATTAGTGACTACTTAGTTGAGTTTTTTATGTAGTTGTGTTGACTAGTTTTCTCTGTATATCTTATATGTTGTATATCTATTCTTGTAGTTTGAACATTTTGTCAAGCTATGTTTGGATATGTTATATTTTTTATTCGGTGCTTTAGATTGTTGTGATGAGGAATTTGTGTTTACCAATATGGTTGACGGTGTTTGACAATGTTTCTGTGTGAAATGCATACTCTGCATTTCTCTGCATTATGGTTTCTAGCATTGCATTTTTGGAGTTACATTATTAATGTCCTTTGCTTCATTCTACTCAATTGGTACGTGTTCTTGGGCTTTAGAAGCATGACTGTCAAGTTTGGAGGTGTTTACTCTAGGTTTGGCCAACCTTGGGTGTTTACACTTTATTTTGTTGCTCTAATGATTATAGACTTCTTGTATAACGTGTTTGATAATTATTTTGGCCCTAATTAAGATGTGTTGTGCTCCACTCTACATTCTTCTCCACCATGAGGATGTTTAGTGTCGACCTACTTTGAATTGTGTTTAGTTAAGCTGCTTAGCTGACCTTAGGAGATTTGGCATATGTGAGGATGATATATATAGGGATGCTTGGGTATTGTAAATTATATGCATGGGTGAAAGAAAGTAAAATGAGATGAAGATGTATGAAAGAGGATATATCTTCCTAATAGTTTGATAGTTGGTGTTGAGTTGTGTGAGCTTTCATGTGTTAGCTGCTAAAAGCAGTGAGTCAAAGGTATCTACAGATCTTGTAGTTGTATAAGTGCAGATGTGGTGGATTCTTTCTCTTTTATTCTTCTTCATTTTGGCAGTGAGCCTCTGGTAGTAAAAATTGCATTAACCGGTGTCACCCTAACATGCATTCATATATTGAGAATAGCTTCTCCGTGGTTTTTCCCCTCATAGGGGTTTGCACATAAAATATGGTGTCTCATTGTGTATGGTGCGTTGTGTATGGTGTGATTTGATGTTTCATGTTAATATATTTATGTGAATTATGTGTTAAGTTAAATTGTTGCAGACCTAATTTGGGAAATAGATTTAAGATTTTATACAACTGATTCACCCCCCCCCCCCTCAGTTATCTTGTGTGTTGGTATATTCAACAACGTGTCCAATCTTGTAGACCATATGTCACCTAGTGCACCATGCTATCATCTTGTCATGTCATGTTTGATCCCTTAGCTCAACAAAAACATGTTATCCCACCATCAGATAGTCCTTGACAATCAAAGTAGCTTTGATGCCATCATAAGCTACCACTATCTTTCTTCTATCCATTTCCATTTTTTAGTTCATTCATCTATTCATAAAATGCCTTGCCTTGCTAGGCATTGGAGATTTTATCTTACCATGATCAATAGATGGAAACATTCTCCTAACAAGGTTGGAGGATGCAACATGTAAAAAAACATCCTTTAAAAAACCTTAAAAATTATAAAATATCCTAAAAAAAGATCAAAATCATTTGTATATTGTCCTAAAAAATAAATCCAAAGCATTTAGAAAATGACCTGAAGAAATCATAGAAAAATTGGATAACCATAAAACCCTAAAAAATTACAAAAAATCAAGAAACCAAAAACAATCATTTTTTTAGTCCATCAATAAATTATTCTTCGCAATAGACAGACATTTGAGCAGACACAAATGAAAAATTCATATAACACTACACTTAACAGATAACACAACAATAGACAACCTATCAATCCATTCAATAATTAGACAAATCAAATTGTCATATCAATCAATCAATCTATAATCACTATCCAAACTATCATTTACCTTATACAAGGTGCGGTATACTTGAAACCAGATTGTGTACATGTTAAATGGGGTACATCATTCCTAAAATAAGACATCATGATTGCCCTATCAAACACAAACTATCATCTCTGATAATAACATCAAAATGGTTGTTGACTTGCTTGGGATAGTGATTCTTATCATTAAGGAACACAAATGAACCAATGAGAGGGGAGTGAATCAATGGTAACACAAAACTTGAACTTTCTAAAAGATAAAAGCTCTAAAAAACAAAGATCAAGCAACTATGAGAAAATATACTAAACAAATATGCACACACACATAGAAGGAAAACCCACGATGGGGAAAAACTTTGGTGAGAAATGCAGCTAGAGTCTTCTGCTCTAATCCTGCCTCACAATGGAAAGAGTTTGATTACAAAGTTTATGGTCACCAACCCAAAGGAGCACCAACCTCCTATCTGAGTACCAACTTAGATGATTATAGTAAAGTAATAACAGCTAAAAATTGAATACCTCATTACAAATGATGTTTTGTAACATGCCATGTTTTCCACACCTAAAATTGAATCTGCCCTTTTCTACTTATAGGCTTTGTATTCTACTCACTAGTCTCTACAACAAAACTCTGCTCTCTATCCCATCTTTGCACCAACTCTTTTGATCTTTGCCCTTATCATACTTCTTTCTATGTCTTCCTCCCTCTTTACTCTTAGATCTCTACTCTCAGGTCTTAAACCTTCATTCTCATTCTACTCTTTGCACCCCTTTATGTTAATTATACATTGTTTTGTTTACACACTTTCTATTTTCCTCCAACGACAAATTTTTAGTCCAGCATTCATCAACAACTATACCATTGTTGTGTTACATTCTCTTTATGTACTAAGTATTCACCTGCATAAGGTCGGCTAGAACACAACACATCAGACAAACATAGTTCGCATCATTATCATGTAACATGGTCTATATAGGTTGCATCATTATCATGCAACATGGTCATAACTCACACAATAGCATAAAATGTGGAGTGACACATTCTCCATAATATCTTCATCCTTGGGTCAAAATATGGTCAAATGCGTATGTGGACCGCTTCTATGTCACCACTATGGACTGTCTTTGTGTCGGCATCAACACTTCCAAAAATCAAAGAAATGTTGGTTGGGTGAAATACACATTTCTTTCTCAACATCACAAAATACTCCTGGAGGATGGCAAGATTGTGCACCATCTTCCACTTAACTTTCCCCACAAGATCATTTTTCATTCATCTTCTTAGATGTGGGATGGTGGGGTGGTACATCCTTCTCTACACCTTATTACCCCGCAGGACCATCTTAATTTGGTCTTCCTCACTACGGGATAGAGGGGGCCTTAACTTGCTTTTCTTTTATTTTCCCCGTGAGGTCATTTCTTTTTGGTTTTTCTCAGCACGGGATAGTGTGGGCCTCAATTTGCTTCATTTTTTATTTCCCCACTAGACAATTTCATTTCACTTTTCTTTGGCATGAGATAACATGGGTCTCAATTTGATTCATTTTTAATTTCCCCATGAGACAATTTCATTTCACTTTTATTCAGCACGGGATAGCAAGGGAACCCATTTGCTTCACCTTGATGGTCCCTATGAGGCAATTTTTCTTCCAACCTTCATGTCGTAGGATAGCAGGGCACCATTTTTAACACTAGTGACTTCCCCATGAGATTACTTTTCTCCACTCTTCGTTGTCGCGGGATAGCAAGGAACCAATTTTTACACTGTGGTGATCTCCATGCAAGGTCATTATTCTTCCATCCAACTTGTCGCAGGATAGAGGGGAACCCTCACAAACCTTTGTTTTGTTTACCCCGCAAGGCCATTTTATTCACGTCCATCTTGTTGTGGGATGGTGGTTGAGCCTCTAGTACATGACGTGCAATTTTCCCTTCTTCTTACCAACCACCTTGGTCAATACAAAATGACACAACGTGATATTTTCCCTTTTTCTAACCAGCCACCTTGGTCAATGCAAAATTTTCACCTGAGCAACAATGACCACCCTTTGTTCTCCATCTATGCATGAGGTGATAAACACAATGTGTTGCATGTCGATAACATGATGGAATTTTTGTATTGTAATTATGTTGATAACACGGTGGGATTATTGTACTACAATAACCATTACCTTTGACCTCTACATCAATCTAATGATCTTCCTCTCTTCCTCTGAGACACTCATCATCCTACATCTTTATCCCATGCATCACATAAATTGTTGACATTAATGACAATCTAATTCCAACATTATCATTCATTGATTTATCTTTGGTCATGTTCCTATTATACTCAAGGATTTCCATAAGTGATTAGAGTGGTTGGGATGGTTCATGATCTTTTATTTTGGGATGTTTTCATGACATTTTGAAGAAAGTTTGTTTTGGGTTTCTATGTTGGTACGTTCACTTTGTGACTATCACACATACCACAACCCTTAACGTACATAAAAATTTCAGGGTGGAATGGAAACATTCCTTGTCTACAATATGTCTATTTTTCTGCAATGGGATCACATTATTGCTCTAACCTCATATGTCATGATGCGATGTATCCACTTTCTATATTAAATAAATCTCTTTTTTGCTAAAGGTGTACTTATGAAAGCAAAGTTTCACCATTAATAACTTTTCTCTATTTAATTTTTGTCTCTTCCTAACATTTCTTCAATTAGTCCTTGCAATCCTCTTTATTTCGTACTCTGGTACCCAAAAATATGCATTCTGCATTCACAACATATTAGCACACATACATATCATATTTATAACATTTATCATCTTATCCTACACACATATGTTAGTATCATCATATAGCATCATAGCATTACATCCTAATCCATACATTACATAGCATCAAATGCATACATCTCAATAATAACATCATGGCATCATGTAAGCATCATCATCATATAAAAACATAACATACATATAAGCATTATCATAACAAATCAAAGCATCTCATATAGTACAAACACATCATGTAGTCTCATATAGAATTTCACTCTCATATATACATGATTGGATGTATCAGAGTACAAAAATTAGAGTATCTATATGGAATAAAGCTCACATGCTTAGTATAATCTCAAAAAGTGTCTACAACATAAGCATTATATAGTCACTAAAAGTGTCACTTAACTATCCCTTGGTCCTCCAAACCTCTATCCTATTGTAAGGATGAAGCTCCTCTTGTCCCTGATCTTGTCTATCCTGGTGGCCTCAATGGCCCTATCTTCCCCGCATTGTTATGTGTCCTTTGATAATGTGTCTAGTTGCATGACCTACTCTTTGCCCAATATGATGGTTCTCTATGCTTTGTAGGTACCACGCTCTCCTACAAATCCCTCCAACACCTAGCCTCCTTCCCTAGCTCTCCTATCTCCTGCATGGCCTCGTGCATGTTGATATTTGTGACACTCTAGATAAAGTCCTGGACAACCTCATCTTCTCTTTGTGCTCTAGACACTATTGTGTCTCTTGAAGCTATAAGTGTAGCCCTGTCTATTTTAAGTCTGTCCCTATTTGCAATCAAGAGTGCTCGCTCTACCTCCTAGGTTTTCCTATTTATTATATCTCAAGAAGCTATTAGAGTATCCCTCTCTACTAATAGTGTTCCCCTCTTAGCTGGAAATTGATCCCTCTCCACTATCAGTCTCTCCATACCTTAAATCAAAGATGCTTTCTCAACATCCCAAGTTGTCTTGGTTGCCTAAAAATATTCTACCTACCTCTCTAGCACTAAGATGTGTTCTCTAATACCTCACCTCACCCCTCATAGCCCTATCATCTAGACTATGCTCTACCTCATCACCTATTTCTACATCCTACATAGGATCGTCTTGTGGAGCCTATATGTCATCAATGTGATCCATGAATATAGGAATGGTACCATGTTCTTTTCCCTCCTCATCATCCTCATCCAAATCCTCATCATCCTTATTTGACCCCTCATCCTCATCCTCCTCTAACTCCTTCATCTCATTATCATGTCCTCTCCTCTGATTTAGTTGTGGTGCCACCCTCAAAACTAGAATCTTTGAATCTGTCAAAGGAAATGTCCTATGCTCTGCAAACCACCTATCATATGTTGTTTTCATGCCTGTATCTATAACATCCAGACCCCACTATCTAGGTTGTAACTACTGAAACTCTATAAATACTACATAAGCTATGATGATTGGTCCTCAATCTTTAACCTCTTTGTTGGATCATGCATAATATGCCATGCTTGTAGGGACATCCTACCACTTCCCAAACTATCATCGTACCCTCTCTGGAAACTAAACCTCAATGATCCTCTATCTCAAAATAGTCTAGCCTATTAAGTATCTCTCCTGTCTATAGTAAGGGAGATGCTAGTAATCATCCAACCAACCTAAGAAATCCCTATATGGTCTCCATGTGCAATATTTAGGGTAGTTTAACTCATGTCTCTAGTACAATATATATTCCAAAGGTCCATTTGATAGTTCCCCATCATAGTAATATACATAAGGTAGTCCTGGTCACACCTGTCTGTCTAGTATAGGTCTGCACATTGTTATGTGCTCAAATCCCACACCTATAGTAATGACAATCCATAGCTAATAGTCAAAGTTGCTCTATATGTCACCTAGTGCAAATGAAAATATAACATGCCCAACATGTATGGTCCCCATGCAAACACATTTTCATCCATCACCATGCACTCTAACACCCAACCCAATCCAATTGAGAACCCATTTCCTCACCTATCTGGTGCTACAAATCTTGCTATAATTGTGTGGATGATAGTCACCAAACTCGAATATTGAACCTCCATCATCTCCCACCTAGTCTCATAGTCAATAATGTATAGCTCATCTACATCCACATCAAACATATGAATAAGAGCTTTTCTCCCTATTGAAGGATTATACACAACTAGCTCACCAAGGATAGGAATCCTCAGTACATGCCACACATCCTCCAGTTTGATCGTTGCCTCTCTCATCGGCAAATGAAATAAATTTATCTTTGAATGCCACCACTCTGCTAATGTAGTGATGATTTCCTTATTTTTCCTTATCTCAAGCATATATATGATATGATGTATCCCTAAGGGCAAGAGGCAATCTCTCTCATGTCCCCACAACTGATGATGTAGTGACATGCCAGTAGGACGACTCTCTCTAGTATGTAATGGAGGATGATCAACCTAAAAGATAATGGGGAAAACACTATGTTAACCCTAACCACATTAATCATGTCCTATCAACCAAGTACCTTTGTGCATTCAAAAACCCTAACTTCAAACCTTAATTGAGTACCCTAATCGGGTACTTGAGCATCAACCTTAGGTTACACCAATCCAAAAACTAGTTTACCCCTCGGTCAAACTAATCCACAACCTAGGTCAAACCTAGTTCAAACCTAGTCAAGTGCAAAGCAAAACTAGTCAAATGAGTAGTTTTATCCTTCAATTGTGCAATCATGGCTTTCAACTGCATAGTTCTAGCTTTCAACTGCGTAGTTGCAAGCCCCAATTGCTTAACATCGGGCCCCAACTATGCAAGTCTTCAGTCAACTATGCAACTCTACCCCAGACACCCTGACATGCATCAAAAAATGAAGAAATCTAATATAGAAAAGGTTGCTCAAATTATAAATTGACAAGTGGGCATCAGGGTACATACCTTTGGTCTTGTTCACTTAGGTCGTCGGTAGCTCCACATGTGCTTGCCATAATGATTCTCCAATTTGTGTCATCCTTGCCTATCCTTCCTTGCTCCAAAGCTCCAATTCTTCCAAATGAGAGAGTGAAAATGAGCTCTTTTCACCCTCCTACCCCCTTTTATAACCCACTAAGATGCCTAGATCAATTAACGATCTAGTTTTAGCATTGTTATTCTGTTTAAATAATCAACTATCAATCTAGTTTGAGCATTGTTATTTTGTTGAAATAACCAATTAATGATCTATTTTTAGCATTGTTAATTTTCCAATTTAGTTTTCATAATAACACTTCTAGTAATCTCGCCATCACACTACTTGCTTTCATCTGTATTCGTGCACCACACATTTAGAGAGAAACATGTTTGTATTGGAGAAGAAAGGATAAACAACATAGTTTTATTGAAGAAGCGTGGAAATGATGATTTGAATCATGTTTTGAATCATGTTTTGTTTTAGTAATTTTGTTGGTTAGATTAGGTTTGATTTGCATGTTTGTTTAAGTTTTGTGATTATCTTAGATTAACTTTCATGCCTATTGGTTTCAAAACCCAATTTCCTAGTCGAAAAATTGTTTGAATTTTTTTTGGATAGATTATGTGATCAAACAGTCAAAAAACAAAGAAAACAGTATGGTTGTAGACTTTGACTAGTTTGACTATCGTAATTGTGTATGTTCATAGGCCCAATTCAGCCTAATTTTCACTAATCTTAGCACAATTGAGAACAAATCAAACAATATTCACTTTTTAAGGACAAGGCTCATTGCGTTGAAGTCAAGCCCGCATCCTAGACACTCCATCAACTTAAATTCTTCACACCTAAAGGGGTGTTATGCACTTGTAGGTCTTCTCCCTGAATAGGACAGGTAGGGGCCTCCAAGACTTGAAGGATGACCTTGTTGACCAGAAAATTGATTAGAAAAAAGAATGATATTCAAAAGAGAACCACAAAAAGCTAAATAACATGCAAAATAATCCAAATCAAACTAATAATGCAAACAAAATGATATCACCAAGTTGCATTTCGTTGATTTTGCTTCATGGTTTCTTCTTTCTCCTCTAATGTTTTTTAGTTTTCAATAGATTGAGTGGACATGTGAAAAAAGAAAAGTGATTAGATGGCATGTTCGAGAACAAGAAATGAGTACTCAATTTATAACATTTGAAAATCAAATGGAGGGACAAGATTAATTTGAATCAATGGACAAGTTTGAATGAGAGACTAAGTTAAATGAAATGAAATAGGAAAGGTTTGCAACTGGAGAGCGAAATAGAAGGTTAGTAGAGTTAAGTGAAGTGAATTGGGAAAGTGGAAGAGATAAGGGGAGTTATAAGTGAATGTAGACACCTAAAATTGATTGATTTAATTAATTAAATTTAGCTATCCTAAATGCACTTAAATTAAATAATTACACATTATTTAATTAATTAGTGTTCCCTCCTTCTAGCTAATTACTTTTGTTAATTATGCTAAAGTCCTTTAATTAATTAATTGACAATCATGGATCAATTAATTAATTAAATTTGATCCTTCTTCTATTAAATAAATCAAATGTATAGTTGAATATTTAATTCATTTTTGTCTTTTCCTCTTAATATACCTTATGGAATTAATTAATTAAATTAATTCTATTTCCTCACATGTCTCATAACTTTAACCCTCATCTAACTCTTCCTCTAACTTAATCCATTAACTAACCTTGGGTTTTAGTAAACCTTATGCCTTCCAACCTCTTTCCCACCCCATATGTGTGTATTCCTAAATATCTTAAATTTGAAAATATTCTAATATTTGGAAATATTCTAATATTTGGAAATATTCTAATATTTGGAAATAAATCCTTTTATTTCCTTGGGTTTTAGTCAACCTTTTATTTCTTCCAACCTTTTTCCCACCCCATATGTGTGTATTCCTAAATATCCTAATATTTGGTAATGAATCCTTTTATTCCTTCCAACCTCTTTCCCACCCCATATGTGTGTACATTCCCAAATATTTTATATTTCCTAATATTTGGGGAAATTTCCTAAAATTTGGAAAAATATCCCAATTATCTTGATATTTGGAAATATCTTCATATTTGGAATGGAATCATCTTCTCTGGGTGTCTCTCTCTCAACTAGGCATGTGTCCTCAAGGATACTTGTCATTCTTTTCTATGACACTTGCCTTTCTCAAGGAAAATTGTCATTTCTAGCCATGGCATTTTCCCTTCTCAAGGACAAGTGTCTCATTTTCATGACTCTCCTTCTCCCAACTTGGCCTATTTAATCCCCTCATTTTCCTTCACAATCCATCCACTTTCATTTTCCTACTTTTATAATGCCATTTTGAATCCTCATCTTACATTCATTTTACATCCACTTGCATTTCTCATATCATTATAATGCCCTTTTGAATCATCATCTTACATCCACTTTTTGCATCCACTTTTTCATAATCATATCATCATAATGCTAGTTTGCATACTCATATAATTCATCATTTTCACCCTTTTATCTTAATTTGCATATTCATGATCATGGAGTACATCTTGTTAGAATCAAGGAACACTAAGAGAGGTGTTGAATAAGTGTTCTACAATTTTTAACATTATTAATCTGATTCTTCAACCACTTAATGAAAATGAACAAAAGTAAGAACCATGAACACAAAGCAAATATCCATAACACCATAACACCAGGATTTTTATGTGGAAACCCAGTTAAGGGAAAAACCACGGTGAGATTGAGACCAATAGTATTAATATACTCTATTACAAGCATATAAATATTACATAAGGGGAATACACATGCAAATGCCAAAATATAATTTTGGTTAAGCACAAAGTACTCTGCTCTGCAACACTGCTCTGTTATGTTGTTTTGCTAAATTCCAAAGCACAAATCCTTCATTTGTGCATGTGAAACTATGTGCAATCACTCAAAAATGCTTTCCACATAACCAATGATACTCAAAATGATCATATCAATTGCTCTTTTATATCTACAACATCAAATTATGTTTTCTTCATGTCGGCCCAAAAATGCATAATTTACAAATGAAACGTGTGTACCAAGTCTGCTCAATCCAAATCAAAACAATCATGTGAACCAAAAATAATTGTCCACACACTTCCCATATGTTAGCTAACTATCCTCAAACACAATTACAATCACCAAAATTACTCCACATGATCTGCACAATGAATATCCACACGCTACTTCTAATGACAACTGTTCTATTCAAAAACCTGTATACCGGACCTTCCAACTTACTCAAGAATTACCACCAGAGACCACAAACCTATAATAAGATAGATTACACATCCACAATGCTTCTTTGAGATCCACAACATAAAACATTCAACCAAAATGAAATACCAACCAAAATATTGTACATTGTCAGATGTCCTATTCAAACTCACTGGACCTCACCAAGCTCAATCTATCTTCTGGTATGAACAAATTAAGAACTATGGATGGAATATTTGACATCATTTTCCATCAATGAAAACATTTGATCATCTATGCAGTGTCTCTTGCCAACAATCTCCCCCTTTGGCATTGATGGCAACACTTAGTGAAAAATGGCTAAGTGTCAGACGAAAATAAAAATACTATATACATTGTAATACTCCAAAAACAAATCTCACACCTGAACTCTAAAAGATTCCCCATAAGCTCAACATTTTTCACTTTCCTACACTCCCCCTTTGACATTAATGGCAAAGATGGGGTTTCAGAAACCAAAACTTTGCATTAAATTTATATACATAGCATATATATACAGTCCTTACAAAAGATTGAAAATACCTGCAAAAGTGTTTTTCAATGACTCCAAATGGTTGTTGCATCCCTTCTTGATAATTTATAAAATGGATATGAGGTCACTGAATAGGTAGGCTTGCATCTTTATTAACCTTAGATCTGAAGGCTCTTTGGAAGTCATGGTATTCTAAGCATCATGTTGTCCACTAAGCAATGTATCTAACTTAGGAGTGATGAGACTCTGAAGTTCTCCAACCCTGCCAATCATCCTCTCCTTTTCATGGCTTAAGATTCTCATCTTGTCAAGTAGAGATATTACTTGATCTTCCTTTCTGCTCACAAAATCTGATAAAGGATCAAGGGACTAAGATATACCTTCCAGCTGCTCTTCATGCTCCTTATACTTCTTCTCAATCTCATGAGTGAACTTGGACAAAGATAGGCATGAGCTATAGTAAATGTTACCACCTTCAATCAGTGCATCTTGAATGCTTTTAATGCAAGTTCCCATTATGACTCTATCACCAACAATCATCCTTTTAAACATCTTCATCCTCTTAGCATTGAACTCACTGTGGAACTTCTCCTATGCATACTATGAGTATCCACTAATTTGATCAAACTCTTGAGTTGATCGGAGGGACTATCTGATGCGTCCTTCTAAAATGATGGAATTATCTTCTCAAGGATACCAAATGCCTAAGTAAGAAGCTCACTGTCCTCTGTGTGAGATTTCAGCAAGTCCTCACTAGCCTTGGCCTGAGCAAATGTAGCTAATTGGAGCTTTTAGATTGGGGACAGTGAGGCTAGGTTGGTAGGACCTTGGATGAATTTGGGATCATCCACGGTCTTCTTACCCTTCATTGACTCTTTAGTGTCTCTTTCCACTGGAATAGATTCAACCTTTACCTCAACTTCCTCCTTCATAGCTTCCTTCCCATCATCAACCTTAGAAAAATCATCATCCTTCTCAACAGAGACTATCAAAGGATTCTGAATATCCCCAAATGCATCATAACAATATTTCTCTTCTTCTTCATTGTTCATAACATCCTCATTCCCAGTATCTTCAAATCTTCTCAAACTCTTCTAGATATCCTTCAAATAGATTATTCATTATCAAATTCAACTTTTGCAACCTACTGGAATTAGGCACAAATCTTAAGGGGGGTTTGTAAGATTTTCATGAAAACTTCCCCCAAGGCCAGACACCTTATCTTAGTTATCAGATATAGTTCCAGCACCGGAATTAGGTGTGGAACCACTTCTTTCTTTTGAACCACTCTTCTTAACCCATGTCTTCTTCATCTGATCTCTGATCTCTTCAACTTTCTCTTTTCCCTTCTCATCTACCTTCACATTATTGTTCTTGTCTTTTGGACCTCTCCTATTCAGATTTCTGCTTCTACAGTATTTAGCAATGTGATTAAATTTTTTGCAAGCATATCAAACAACATTTCCTTGCATAGGCCTAAAGTTCATCTGATTTCCTCTTGATCTGCATTGATTAGCAACATGTCCAAATCTACCACATGCATAACATCTGATATTTCTCCTATTCTAAAAATTGTTCATCACACTTTTGCATTCATTTCACTTGTGACCATACTTATTACATTTGAAACATTGACTAGAGAAAGATGGACCATTATTATTCATCATATTTCTGCATTGACTAGCCATATGACCAAATTTATTGCAAACAAAATAGCTATCATTGAACTTATGAGAAGTAGGTTGACTTAATGGAGGCCTTCTTGAATTGTTCTTCTGATGTACTAATTTGTTATTTCCTTGACCAGATCCAAATCTTTCACCTTTTTCAAATCCAATACCTCTTGTGTCATTAGAATTATTTTGTCTTTCAAGTATCTCATCAAGTCTAGTTGAACTGATTCTGAACTTTTCTTTATACTCATTTGTAGCTTCAAGATCATATTTAAGAAGATGGATCTGGTTTCCAAGATCTTCTTTGGTTTCATGCAATTCTTTCTTGAGTTAATCATTCTCATAATCAAGCTTGCAACATTCATCAGATTTGTCTTTCAGCAACTAAGAAAGATTTTCCTCATTCTTCTTCCTTTCCTCAATCTCCTTTGTCAATCTTATCATAATGGCTTCCATCTCATTCTTCTGAACTGCATTCTCTCTATAAAGCTTCTCACATTCCTTTGTCTTTTCCTTTAGGGCTTCTACATAAATGATTTGACTTTATTTCTCCTTCAACTTATCAGTAAGTTCCTTTCTCTTTTCTCTTGACTTGTTCAGCTAATCTTTTAATGATTCAATGAAGTTCTCAGCATCCCTAAGGTTTGCTTTCACTTGTCAGACTTCAACGTGTGATTGATCAAGATCTTTAAGTGCAACAAGAAGTTATTGTCCAAGACTACCAGAATTCATGGATTCACTTTCTCGGATCTTCCTCAAGTTGTTAAACTTCTTCTGAGGAACTAGGTTCTAATACCAATTGTTGGAATCAAGGAACACGGAGGGGGGGTGAATCAGTGTTCTACAATTTTTAACATTATTAATATGATTCTTCAACCACTTAATGCAAATGTACAAAAGTAAGAACCATGAAAACAAATAAAATATCCACAAAACCATAACACCAAGATTTTTACATGGAAACCCAGTTAAGGGAAAAACCATGGTGGGATTGACACCCATAGTATTTATATACTCTATTAGAAATATAGAAATATTACATAAGGGGAATGCACATGCATTCAAACACACTGCCTAGAGCTCACTACTCAAATTGCAATAAGGGCTACAACCCCGGAAGGCTCACTTCCTTACAAAATGATTACAAAGGATAATTGGAATATCATAATTGATAAATAGCATCTGCAAATGCCAAAATATAGTTTCGAATAAGCACAAATTATTCTGCTCTACAACACTACTCTGTTATGTTGTTCTACTAAATTTCGGAGCACAAATCCTTCACTTGCACACGTGAAACTATGCACAATCGCTCACAAATTATTTCCACATAACCACCGATACTCAAAATGATCATATCAATTGCTCTTTTATATCTGCAACATCAAATTATGTTTTCTTCATGTCGGCCCAAAAAATGCATAACACATAAATGAAACATGTATACCAAGTTGGCTCAATCCAAATCAAAACAATCATGCAAACCAAAAATAATTGTCCACATGCTTCTCATATGTTGGCTAATCATCCTCAAACACAATTACAATCACCAAAATTACTCTGCACGATCCGCACAATGAATATCCACATGTTACTGCTGATGAACACTGATCTATTCAAAAACTCGTATACTAGACCTTCCAACTTACTCAAGAATTACCATCGGAGGCCACAAACCTAGAATAAGGTAGATTGCACATCCATAATGCTTCTCTGATATTTGCAACACAAAACATTCAACCAAAATGAAATACCAACCAAAACATTGTACACTGTCGGATGTCCTATTCAAACTCACCGGACCTCACCAAGCTCAATCTGTCTTCTAATATGAACAAATTAAGAACTACAGATTGAATATTTGACATCAGTTGTCATCAATGAGAACATTTGATCATCTATGTAGTGTCTATTGCCAACACATCTAAATATCCTTGGAAACACCAAATCAAGCACACATCAAATTGAAAGACCATCAAATCAAAGGAACAAAAAGGAGTTGCATTTTTGTGGTTTTTTATCAATTATGCTTCATTAATTTTCTTTTTACTGTCCTTATCTGGAGTGTTTGATTAATTTGTGATTGCTTAGGTTGTTAATTTGTCATTTCAATCTTTCTTGTCTTGCACTCACATTTTTACTCACTTAGTGAAGATCAAAATAGAGGAGGAATTAATAAATTTATTCATTTATTAGTTCACTCCAAATTTGCAAATTAGTCAATTTTCAATATTTATTTAATTGTGACAAAATGAAATAGGGATAAATAAATAATAAATTTATTTATCGAAAGAGGGATGTGTTAGCATAAAGGGGTTAAATAATTAAATGATTATCTAACCCTAGGAGGGAATTAGGTCAAATTAATGCCAAGGGATAGAGATTAGGTCAAATTGGCATCAAAGGACAGAAATTGGGTCAAATTGATATCAAAGGATAGGAAATTGGGTAATCAATGGAATCATTTAATCAAGTGGTCAAGAAGGGAAATTTAGGTCAAAATGATAGGAAATCAATATGAAATGGTTAATTAAAGGACAAAAGTATGACAAAACATCAACAAATGGTGAAGACCAAACACACGACAAGAAGACATGTTAAAAAGGGAGACCCAGGCATTGACCATTTTTTAGTGTCTACACTTTGCCCCTCTTTGAGACAATGTGATTCAGAGCGTTGTTTCAAAAAAAATTCAAAAAAATTGCATTATAAATTATCTCATCCATAACAAGTTACAAGGGTTCCCCCTCAAAAAATTGACCAAAAAATCAAAATAAGAGGTCAATTTATCGAAAACAACACTAGGGTTCCAAAAATGTGAACGGAAGTGATATCAGAGTTTAAACGCAAAAGATACAAGTCTTAGAAGGTGAAAAATACTGCGACCAACACAACTACGAGAGCATGCACATCCATCTAGGAACTCTAAAGGGCTATAAAAGGGCTTGGGTGGGGTAAAAGAGGTCATTTTCACTCTCTCATTGGGAAAATCTAGAGGTCGGGAACAAGGAAGAATACACGAGGATGGTGCAAATTCTGAGAGAGAATCATCATGGTGAGCACATGTGGAGCTACTAATGATTAGAGGGCATGGACCAAAGGTATGTACCTCAATGCCCATTTGTCAATTTTTCAATTATGCACGTAATTCTAAATTATTTTACACATTTTTTGATGTATTTTGGGGGATCCCAGGTTCATTTGCTACATCATTGACTATGCATACTGCATAATTGATTGAATTGTTGTATAATTGACTATTCTACCTATGTAATTGACTATTGTTTCTACATAATTGACTAAGGACACTGCGTAGTGGAGTGGTTCAAGTTGCATATGTGCAAGATCTTGTTGGGAAATTGACAAGGTTTTGCTACAAAATTAATTAGTTTTGGTTGTGTAGTTGATAAGGTTGACTACATATTTTACTGCATTTGAGTTGAACTTTATTTACATGAACTCTCAATCACATGATAGGGATGCGTAGTTAGGTTTGATAGCTAGGTTTTTTCATTGTCATATTTGTCTGCCTGATAGGACATAGTGAATACTCATAGTTTGTAGACAAAATTCTTGACATAATTTTGCCCCATGGTATTTAGGTCCCACTCCCTCCATTACAAACTTGCAAGTTGAGGAGGTGTGAGAGGGATTACCTCTTAGCCCTATGATTACATCACATTACATACGTGCATGAGATAAGGGTGATTAGGAGACTCATCATCGCATCAGTCGAGTGGTGGCACTTAGAGACATACTCGTTTCATTTGCCAATAGGAGATGTGATGATCACATTGGAGGATATGTGACACATTCTGAGTATCCCCATTCATGGTGAGAGAGAAATATATGAGTCATCAACAAGGAGGGAAACTCTTAGTAGGATGTTCAAGTATGATGTTGACAAGCTATGCATTGTGGACCATGAGATCTAATGGGAGAAGATGGTGACACAATATTGAAGATTAGTAACCATCATTAGCATAGTCATTCTAGGCTTAGTGGCACCAGATAGATAAGGGCATGGGCTCCCTATTGGGTGGGGCTAATTATTAGAGTTCATGGTGATGTATGGGACAATATTTCCATAGGGGTTGTGCATGCTTGGTATGTTATATTTTCATCTTCATTAGGTGGCATATAGATGTGGATTGACCAGTTGTGGATTGACTTTACTATAGGTTTGGGAATTTGAGCACATAGTAGTGTGTCAACCTATCCTAGATAGATAAGGTATCCAGGTTTACCCTATGTTTATTTTTATGTCAATGCACTATCATAAGGACTGCTAGGATATACATTATATTGGAAACATGAGTTGGGTTATCTCAAAGACTTTACATGGAGACCTTGTAGAGATTTCCCCAGTTGAACAGATGATGTCGAGCACCTCCCATGTTGCAAATAGGAGAGATACCTCATTAGGCGGACTATATCAAAACAAAGGATCATAGAGGTATAGTTATCAGAGTGAGTTTGAAGATAGTTTGGGGAGCAATAGGATGTCCCTATAGGTGCAACATATTAATGGGGACTAGTTATCATACCTTGGGTTAGATATACAAAGTTTGATTATATTGAGCTGAGATAGTGGAGAGTAGGATTAGATGTTAGAGATGCAAGAACCATAGCTAATTATGATAGATTTTATATAGAGCATAGGCCTATACCATTGACAGATCCAAAGATATTACTTTTGATGGTGGCACCACAAGGGGGTCAAAGGAGAGGACAGGATGAGGGAGAGGCAAAGTCCAAAGAGGGAGGTGATGATGAGATGGAGGATGAGATGGATGAGGATGATGATGATAAGATAGAGGAGGAGGATGAGGATGATGATGGAGAAAATAATTGTGCCATCCCTATGTTGATGGATCAAGCAAATGATATGTAGGTGTCCCAAGATGAGCCTATGCAAGATATATCTATGGGTGAGGAGGTTGAGGATATCCTTGTTGATGGTGCTTTGAGGGCCACAATGAGGACTCAAAGGGGGCATATTATAGCACTGCAAAGATAGGTAGTATCTTTTGAGATAGCCAAGACAACTTGGGATGCAGAGAAAGCATCCATGATTGTAGAGCAACAGATTTATAAAAGAGTGAGATACATTGATAACCTCTTGAGATATAGAAAACAAGACAACCTAGGAAACAAAGTGAGCATATTTGATTGTAGAGAAATATTAGTTGACAATGGACTTGGAAAATTAGGATACAAAGAGAGAAGGCTACACTTATAGCCTCTTGAGACACAAATTTGTCCATGGCATAGAGAGAAGATTAAGTTGTCTAGGAGTTCATTCGTAGGATCACAGGTATCAATGTACGAGATATGTCATGGGCCATAATAGATATAGGGAAGGTGGTCAAATATTGGAGGGACTCATATGAGAGCATGGTACTACCAAAGAAAAGGGTGCCATCATATCAAGCATGGAGTAGGTCACAAAGAAAGACACACTCTTGCAAGACATAGAGTAGTGCAAGAGTGATAGGACCATTGAGGTTGTTAGTCCCAACCGGTATTGAGAGGGGAGGGGTGAATCAGCACTTTACCAGTTTTGCACAATTAAAACTTTTAACTCAAGTCTACATTAACTTAATACTCATCAATATAAACAATTACTGCAAAAGAATATGCATGCATGAAAAGATACATTCTGAAACCAAGATTTATCTTTTGGAAACCCAAATGGGTGAAAACCATGGTGTGAGTAGGAACTCACAAAAATTTGTACTCTTTTGGAGTACACCTAGTGAAGAACCATCCCTGTTAGGAGATTACAAAGACACTGTTAGGTGCCACCCGGTTAAGGGATTTTATTTAAGGCATGTTAGTGCCTTTACCCTCTTAAAGGTAGCTTGGTTGAAGGACTTAGGAACATCAATTAAGATGTCACTCAGTTAAGGGATTTTACAAAGGGACCTATCAAAGTCCACCCGATTAAGGGATTTGAGTTGTAATGTTTAGAAAGCAATAGAAAGATGATCTACTAAAGTAGCTACCGATAGCTTGATCAAATCATAATGAAAATCATACTCTATCCACACTGATTGTGTCTGCTCTGCACAACACCAATTTTTTGCTTATACCTTTGACTCTGCACTCTGTCGGTCTTCTGATCCTCGACTCTGCACTATGTCGATCCTCTTACCCTCTACTCTGCACTCTGTCGGTCTACCTCACACACTCTCTTCTTTGATAAATCTTTTATCACTTCCTCACACTCTACTGTGCACTTTTTGGATCACCTTGCACATGATCTGTACTTTGCAAATTTTATTTGCCGTCACCTCCAAGTGTTTCCTTAATCAATGCAATCACAGATTTTGGTAGATTTAGAATTCAAATCTTCCTACTCTTGCTTTTTACACTACGCAACAATTCCGCCAACTACTCAACCAATTCTGCCACCGCATCCCCCAAAAATATTGACTTCTAGGTTGGGTTCAGTCTTATAAATGTGAACCAGAAAATCCGCAAGTAATCATGGCTTAATTGCATGATGATTGAAGTTGACTTCACCAACCTTTAGTTTGGCGTAGACAAAAGCTTAACAACTCACCTTTTGCCACCGCAACTGAATAACCGATCACCGCTCTGAGATTTATGGTGATCACCTATCTTCCATCCGCCTCACCAGTGTATTGGTATACCACTATGCTCTATATTATTGGTTCATCCTTTGATTTCCAGTTTGTTGTGCTTACATCAAGTCTCTTTTCTTTTTTTCCAATGAGGTTCCAATTTGCATGCAATCTCAAGCCTTCTTGCCTAAGTCACCTTTTGTGACTTCATCATCATCAAAATGACCAACCTGAAGATCTGACCTCAACACCAATCTTCTTGAGTGACAAACCGGTTAGCTTAGTCGGTCTTCCCTTGAGCTGATTGAACCTTTGTCATCTATCTCTTATGTTGTTTCCATGTGTTTACAATTCATCACCTTTACTATTGAGATACACCACTCCATCGATACCACTCCATCGGTCAGTGTTAGACATCAATGACAAATCTCAACGTATATACTGATTCTCTGGATTAACCGGTTTTGTCAATGCCAACATAGGCCACCTAGGTCAGGGTGAGTAGGACCAGGGATAGGAGGACCTTCATCCTCTAGGAAGTATAGGGGCCAGGAGGATTGAGGTAGCATAGATTGATCTCTGCAATTAGTGGTACCTTTTTTCTATTGTAGACACTTTTTGCTTTGTACTAAGCAAGTGTGAGCTCCACTTCATAAGGATACTCTAATTTTTGTACTCTAATACATTTTATGATATATAAGATGAATAATATTGGATGGTGACTATATGAGATGCTTATATTACATGTTTTTTTATGCCTCCTATATGATGATTCTTATGTGATGCCATTATGCTTATGGGAATGTATTATGATGTGATGTTATGAAATGTATGGATTATGATGCAATGCCTATATATTCCATTATTGAGATGTATGTTTTGGATTATGATACTGACATGTGTATGCGGGATGAGAAGATGTATGCATTATATGTCATGACCATATTAGATGCATGATTATTATATATTTATAGCCTAGCATGTTGTGAATGCATTATGCCTATGTTTTCTATGTACCAGAGCATGAAACCAAGAGGATTGTGAGGACTGACAAAAGAAGTGTTAGTAGGAGGTAGAAATTAGATGAAGAGTTAGTATTGATGAAACCTTGCTTTCATAAGTGCACTTTACCTTTAGAGGGCTTTATTTAATGTAGGAAATGGATGTGTCACATCATGGCATACTAAGCCAGAGCGATTATGCAATCCCTTTGCAAAAAATAGACATATTACAAATAAGGAATGGTTCAATCCACCCTAAAACAATTGTATGTTATGTCGAGATATGTGTGACAACCATAAAGTAAATGTGCCAAGATAGACACCCAAGACATACATGCCTTATAATGTCATAAAAACATCCCACAAATAGAAGACAAAACAAAAGACCATGAACCATCCTAGCCACTCTCATCACTTATGGAAATCCTTGAGTAGCATAGGAATAGGACCAAAGATAAATTAATGAAAAAAAAGACTCACTAGACCAAGAAATTCAACAAACATTTTGATCTTATTATCAAAGTTGATAGTTTGTGTTTTAATAGGATGATCATGATGTATGGTTTCAAGAATGAAGTACCTCATATAAGACAGACATTGTTTGGTTTTGAGTATACTATAACCTGTATAAGACAAATGATAGTTGACAAAGGATATATAATGTTTTAATTGATTGAAATGATAGGTTCGATCAATCTAATTGTTGACGTGATTGGATAGTTTATCTGTTGTTGTGTGATTTGTTAAGTGCAATGTTTTTACGTGTTTTGTATCTATCTTTGCTTAAATGTCTATCTTTGCAAGACACAAATTATTGATGAAAACAAAATGATCGATTGTTTTTGGATGTTTGAATGTTTTTCAATTTTAAGGTTTTTTTTGGGACATTCGATTTTTGAAGGACTTTTTACCAATATTTTTGGTCTTTTTTCAAGACAGTTTGCGAATGTTTTTGGATTTTTTTCAAGACATTTTGTGAAAAAAAAAATAAGGATTTTTTTAAGACTTTTTTTTTTTAATTTTTAGGGATTTTTTTGGATTATAATCATGATGTATTTGTTTTCCCCTAGTGTCTAGCAAGACAAGGAACATTATGAATGGATGGGGGAATTGGAGGATATGGAGATGGATAGGAGAAATATGGAGGTAGCTTATTATGGAATCAAAGATGAGTTGGTTTCCAAGGACTATCTCATCAAGGGATATAATGTTTATCCAAGATAAGGGATTTGACAATGCAAGGCAATGAATGGCACGTGGTCATGAAGGGACATGTCAAAGAGATTTTGAAACCATGTTTTTATTTTTTCTTTTTGTCCTTAGCTTTGATCAAGATCAAGGATGGAAAAGGGAGAATGGATAGAGATAGGATATGGATAATATAACCAAGATAAAAATTGATAATGAATGATGAAAGAAAGAAATGGATAAGATAAGGGATATGTACTGAAATGTGTGGAAAAGTTATAGCCAATAGGATGCATGATGCTTATGAAGATCCTTACCCTTGTCAAGATTAAAGATGGAAAAAGGGAAATATGAATGTATGTAGGGATGGTGGATAGTGGAGGATGAGGGATGATGGAATATGAGATAGGTAGAATAGCATGGATAAAAATTTCCCCCAAGTGTATGTTGGCAACAACAATGAAGAAAACTGAGAGGGGGGGGTGAATTAGTTTTCACCGGATCTACAAACTTAATCACAAACACAAATCTGATAAACTACAACAATAAGAAAATTAAAAACACAACACACAACACCAATATTTTGACATGGAAAACCTGGTTAAGGTAAAAACCATAGTGGGAACCTACCCACAGTAAGATGATACTCTGCAGTAGTATGTGAAAATATTATAATGGGGAATGCACATGCATTCAAGCACACTACCTAGAGCTCATTGGTCAAATATAATGACTCGAAAGGCTACAACCCTCAGGGAAGTCTCATTGAGTTACAACAAGATTTTGACTACAATCTGAAAGAAATTAACTGAAAGAATAGCATCTCCAAATGCCTGATTATAGTTCTAGTTAAGCACAAATGTCTGCTCTGCAACACCAATCTCTGCTCAATCACAATGTCAAATGATGAATCACTTTTTTGCACATATACAACTCTCTAATAATGTAGACACAGCCTCAATACCTAAATTACATGAATATGTCACCTATTTATACAAATCATCAACCTTGACAACAAGGTCGGCTAAACCTGACTCACAATTAAAAAATTATATCACACGATACAAAGATAGACCACCAGACCAATATAATGATTTACATAACATAACATGGACCTAAATCAAATTCCCAAATTCTCAAATCCATCAAAAATTATGCCAAGGTCAACCGCAACACGCTACACCACCAAGAATACTGCATAACACAAAGAATATCACCGGTTCAACAAAATCACCAAGAACATGCACAATGATCAATATGGATCATCAAGACAAATGGGATACAATTAGGAAACACCAGCAAGAACATTAGAATCATCAATCAAAGCTACACCAACACCACTTATCAAATCTTCATAGATCAACATCTGAGACTCAGGAACACTCAAACAACAACAACTGTCATGAAGAAAAGATAGCTTGCAGAGTACCAAATCATGAACAATCTGAAATGAATATACACAAGACCACCCCAGAAAATATCCCAAAAACTTAGCTCAAGATCTGATCACACCGAAATATACCGGAGGAAATATTGAACTCTGCAAAGCACTAATTAGACAAACAAATTGCAAAACCGAATCATAAGATCTTCCCAATCTACAATCATCGAAGCAAATCACAGGAATATGTTGACATCAATGACAACAACATATCCTAGCAGGATAAATTTCCAACAATCTCCCCAATATCCAACAATGTAGAGCAGACGAGGATGATGAATTACACATGATGCTTGTTTGCCATGTTTTCATCATGGTACTTGCCCAAGGCACCTGGTTGCTAGGTTTTCACCAATGGACAAATTATTTCTCTTCATTTATTTAATTTTATTTACTTTTTTCTTTTTTTTTTCTTTTCTTTTTTTTTTTGACCTTTTAGAAGATAACAAATGCATAGCTGATGAAGTACTCAAGCATCTTGTGCTTTGGATGGTACTCTTGAAATATGTATTGCAATGGACCATGTCTATGAAAATATGCTCAAAGACATTGGTAAGATAATAAGATGGGTAATTATATGGCATTAGGGTAAGGACTTATGTAGAGGCTTGGATAGGAGGGATGGAAAAATGGAAAAGTGGTGTTGGATAATGGATGGGATTATGGAAGACTTGTGCATGAATGGATGGGAATGTTGGCAAGATCAATATTGGCACACACCTTGAGAGGTGGTGGAGTGATGGAAGAAAAGTAGATTTTGGATTTTTAGATTTTAATGGAGGAATAGTTAATAATTTTGGGATGTAAGGACCCAAAATGGATAAAGGAGGTGAGGAATAGAAATTTTGGATGCTAATCTTGATTTTTCTTTAAGATATTGTGCTTTGAGGAGCGGCTTGGGAATACACATGGGTTTTTACTTTTCTTTCTTTTGCAATTCCTTGGAACGCATTGCTTCCACAAATAACTTAGGAACCCATATGGTTTTTTCTCAATGGGGTTGTGTCCTTTTGCATATTTATTTGTCTTTTTGGATCATATTTTTCTTTATTTTTGCATGTCAATTACATGGGATATGTTGATCCTTAAATATATGTGGATTGTTGGACTTATGGGTTTTATGCTTGGCATATAGATTTCTTGGAAGGCGAATGTGACGCATGGATGGATAGGAACTATATGGAGGTCTTTTGGATGGGTTGATGTAAGTAGATAGTGGGAATGTTCTCAAATATGTTTGCCTTTATTGATCCTAAATAGGGGGTGGAGGGATATAAGAACCTAAAATGGATAAAAGGGATGAAGGGATATATGCATGTTTGGATTTAGATGGAAGGATACCAACATCTTGAGAGTGAGGTATGTAATTGAGGCCATGACAATCAAGGTTTGTTTTGATATGGAGGGATTCTAGTGTACTTTGTTCATGGAAACTTGACTATTTTCCTTGATAAATCTTTTGACTAATGGGATACTCATTGCTTTGGGAAGGAGAGGCGAGTCCATTTTGAGGTGGATATGGTAATTAATAAATGATAGGATCATGAATTATAATAGACCCAATGGAAGTGAAGGAACCCATTTGACATGCAAGGGGTTCATGAACAACTTGTGCAGAGGTGTTGGGATCATGAGGGGGACTAGGAGGATTGATGAGATATTTAGGTGGAATAGGAGGAATGATAGATCCATCTAGGGACATGAGATATATGTGGGTAACATGGAGTATTAAGACATGGAGATGAAGAGATTGAGGGATCTAGAGGGATGACGGGATCTTGTGGTAGATATGAAGGTGAAGGGATATTTTGATCTTGACTTGGAAGGGGAACATTGGACTCCATTTTAAGGGTGTTTTACTCTTGATTTTAGATGTAATCACTAGGAAGGATGGAAGGGATGTAATTATCTTTCTTAGGAAGTAGAGTATAAATAAGACTTGAAAGGAAATTGTGTTCTTGAGATGGAAAGGGATCACCTTGGATAGGATGGACAGGGATAGTGGGATCATCATGAGATTTTAGGAAGATGGGATCTTGGTCAACAATTGGATGGAATGATAAAGTTTTGGTATCTTGATCTTTATTTTCTTTAGGATTCATCTCTTTGTTGTTTGGATCATCATCTTGAAATGTGGTATTATTTTGCATATGTATGGGGGATTATGTAAACGATTCAATGTTTTGACATGAGGGGGATGGACTTTGCATGACTCTTTGGAATGGTAGCATATTGTGGCATTGGGTTTTGCATTTCTAAATAATTTAAGGGACTTGTATCATGAATTGGATTATCCTAGAAACCTATTGTGGATAGGCCTTATGAGGTTACATCATTGGATGTATCATTTTAAGGAGATGGTGTGGATTGATCTTGTGAAACTTTAGGGGATGAGGAAATGGTGGGAGATATAGAGGCCACTTGCAGATAAATTTATTTATGGAAGGTGGATGTATCATTGGTGTTATTACTTTTAAATGAGATGTTGCTAGACATGGGTAGATAATCATGTTTGGAAATAGTTTCCTATGTAAAACCTAGTTTTCAAAGCAATTTTTTTAGGATTTTTTGCTATTTGGGTGATCTTGTTTGTGATATCACTTTGGCATTTGCATGTTGCAAGGTATTTATTGATTGACCTTGTTGCGCGATGGATAACACATTGACTATGTTTATTTGATGTCCAAAGGGTTGCATGTTTGTAACTACACTTGTGTTTTTTTGTGACACCTTTGACGATGCATTTGAGGGCATACGAGGATGTTCACTGACATATAATACAACCAGACGCAAATTCAATTGTGTACTTGTATGTGACCTTGGTAGGGGTTGACTTTTTTGCACAATTACTTGTGGTATTGGGGGTTGTGTGGTTGCTTTAGGAACACCTAGTTGCATTGGAATAAAAAAATGGTTCATAATTTGGTGGTGGCCCTACTTGAATTATACCAAACTCTAGTTGCATGTTATTACCCTCTAGGTGTGTCTAGTTGAACTCTAGTTGTGTTGGGTTGAATAAGTTTTGATTCGAGATTTGATTGAACGTAGCTTGATCTAGGATTTGATCAAATGAGATTTGATTTGGGACTTGGTTGAAATTTGTGGTTGTTGTCTAAAGTTGGTTTTTCATGTCTATTTGTGAAATGAGAGCTAGTATGTGTGATTATGAGATGAGAGATTGTATTTCAACTCGCCCGAAGTTTGGATTTGGATCTTTGAATTTGAGAAATAGTTTGGACATCTGAGATCTACTCTTTTCATTGTTTTTCATTTTTTATTCTAAGATCTCTATTTCTAGAGCTATTTTTTCCTCTTGTGATGGACAAATAGGGATGACATTTGTTTGGTCATGATAAGTTTGATCTAAGTTTTGGGACATTAATAAGTTGGATTGACCTGATTGATTGGTTGATTGTGATGAAATGGTCTCATGAGAATTGGAAGGTTGATGTGGGGATGATGCTCTTTCAATTGGAGGGTAACCTTCTCTAAGAAACTAGTAATGTCAATTCATCATGTTTGTTTTAGACTAAGATCAAGAATGATTGGTGATGAAATTGGGGCAATGTTTTGATTTCTTTGTTGAGATTTTCTTGGAATTTTTGAGATTTTGGATGAAATAAATTGCACCTAAAGATGACAAATACATTTCTATTTTTTTGCATTTTGGGGAATTTTTAAAATAGACAAATGCACTTAAGGATGACCAATTCAACCTATGTTTTGGTATTTTTTGGAATTTTAAAAATGGACAAATGTGCTCAAGGATGACAAATGCATCCTATATTTTGGAATTTTTGAGAATTTTAAAAATGGACAAATGAATTTAAGGATGACAAATGCAACCTATGTTGTGGGATTTTTTGGTATTTATGAAGACCGTTGAAAATTCAAATCTATGGATGTAACTAAGAGACTAAAATTAAGCAAAGACCTTAAAGGTTCAAAGAGCCAAAATAATGGACAAAGACAAAGTCATACCTCTCACAACCCTCCTCTATCACTTTTTGATTTAAATACAATTCTATTATATTTTTGGTTAAGCTATTTAAATGATTGAATAAATGTTATAAAAGAATAAAATGAATACACACACACACACACTTGGAGAATATAATTCAAAAGGCATTATTTTTATTTATTTATTTTTCACTCCCAATTATGGCACATGTTGTAGGAAGAATAAGAAGCTTCTAGATGAATCTCCACCACCTTGCATGTAACTCCCCCCACTAAGTTTTCAATCAATTTGCATGAGTCCAATATTGGAAAAGAATCTCTTTTTTAATTAAATTCTCTAGATAGTGGAATTGAGGGATTTTTCTTATAAAATTGTATGCAACTTTCAAAGAAGGGAGTTGATTATGTTTGAAGGAAATTTCCCAAGTTTTTCTTTGGTAGTCTCATTTTTGTTGCAGGATTTTTAAGTTGTTGTTTGAAGGATCTCTCTCAAGTTGCAAGGAAGGATCAAATGATAGCTAGAGGATTCAACATCAATCTTCAGTAAACCAGGTTCTCTCCTTTTGTCATATGAGGAATTTGTATTTATCAAAAATATATATAGTTTCTAGATTCCTTAATTGAATATAGTTTCTAAAAGAAATCATTTTTTTTGCTAGATAGGAAGAAAATCTATTTTGTTTTCTTTAAAGAAATGCAGTGATATGATTCTTTCTCTTTTTAAATACATATGTAGATTTCTCTTGCATATTTTATTTAATCTATTTAAAAGATAGAAAATCAGATTTTTTGCTTTTTTGTTTTCTCTTGAAAATTAGAGATGATACTGAATACAAAAATAAATAAATCTCTCTCTTTAAAAATCTTCCCTATGTGAATAAATGATATGAATCTTAATATTTATTCTCTCTTGAATTCTTTTCTCTAGCTCTTCGAATGGAAATCTGAAAGTAAAATTTCATCCTTTAATTAAATTTTTCTTCTCTGTGAACAAAAAAGTCTGATAACAAGATATAAACCTCGTTGTGCTCATTATTCATTGTGGAAAATATTATTCTTTTCCTCTCAGAAATCTCTCTCTCTGTGAATGAAGAAATAAATCTTTCTTTGTGAATATTAGTGGAAAAATAGAATATAAATCCCTCTGTGCGAATATTAAATCTTCTTGAAAGGCTTTGTATTTCTCAGCATAAACCTGTTATCTGTGCTGGAGCAAATTATTTCTCTGTTGTATTTTCGTCCTTGTGATTAAATTATTATTTTCACTCTTACATTAGTATTTTTCTTATACACATATCTGTTTGTATTCTCTCCTTTTATGCAATTTATTAATCTGGGAATGTAACCAATTATATATATATATATATATATATATATATATATATATATATATATATATATATATATATATTATTACAAATGAAAATGAACATATTTAATAATGCAAGAAAACTTAATACAAAAATCATAATCATCGAAATCCATTGAATGGTTTTCGAGCGGCGTGCAGGGTAGGGGAGGCGGTCAATGTAACCGTCGGGGAAGTGGTACCCTCCACTTCCCCTACAGTCACTGTCACAGCAGTGGGTGCAGGGTAGTGGAGGGGACCACGGGGTCCCCTCATCACTGCGGACCTACTTCCGCAAACCCGCAGTGGTGATGCGACCTGTGGGCCCCACTCCCCACTAACCCCCTTAAACAAGATTCGCCTTCCTTTCTTTTATATTTATTTTTTTTATTTTATTTAAGTTTTTTTTTTCATATATAAATATAAATGTATAAATTTCAAATTAGGAATTGTTAAATTCTTTTCTTAGAATAAATTTTAAGTTATTAAATTTAACTTAGAAAAATTTATAAATCTCGGGGATTAATGTGTGGTAAATTCCTAATTAATTTATCTTAAGTAAATTTTATATTTGTAAATTATATGATTAGAATTGTTCAATCAATTTAAAATCCATTGGGGCACTTAGTTGGCATTTAGCAATTAATCCATATTAATATGATTTGAAGTTAAATTCTATCTTTGGGGCTAGTGGCTTATAAGCGATATTCTTGCATGTAACTTACACTACCTTCACCTCATGCAATTGCTTTACATTGATTACATTTATTGGTGTTCCATCTCAATGCAAGTTTCACGTTCAATTATTAATATGCAAGTTTCCTAAATGGCGTTATTACACAAAGTTATATTTCAAGTTTTCAATAATAAATAATGTTAGTTACGTTTTTTTTATTCCATGTAATTCATCGAGTAGTTATTTCAATTAATTGAGCTTTGCAATGTCTAAATTATACGCATTCAATTCATAATTATTTTCCAAGCATGATTTTTATCATAAGTTATAAAATTAAATAAAGGAAGTTGGAAAACCAAAACCTAGCAGCGTTCGATATATACAGTGTCTCTGGGTCACGCTTATGGGTAATGTTGTCGTGTTGAACTACTGCACTTAACGCCTAATAAAGCTGCATCAATGATGTCTGTGGCATCGTCCCTATAAATCGTCAGTGAGTAATAAGGGACACTTGGAAGTTAAAATCCAAGGGGCGAGTAATCCCCCTTGGATCGATAATTTAATAAGATAATTCTAAAATGATCTTTCATTCACTAAGTTAAACTATAGTAAACCCCTATAGGGATGATGAGTGAAATGCTTTTATGAAATTGATTTAACCTCGAAGATTTGTTGACAGTTGGTCAAGGGTGACGCTTACGATAAGAATTAGGATCTAGTGTTTTAGGCCACAAGTAATAGGCCATCTTGAGCCTTTGCTTAAGCGCTACCACCGTGGGTAGCAACCACAGAGAAACTGACTGGGACATTGACCCTAGAAAGGGTTGTGTACCCACTAATCAGTTTACATCAAACCATAGAGTAGAAAATAGAACTACATACTTTACACCTTGAACCCGTGCCGAAGCGGTATGTAGGCAGTCTTGGGACGGAGTTGTCCCTAGTACTCAGGCATTCGTGGGTGGGGTCTAGGCTTGGTATAGAAGGATTGAATAGAATCCTAATTTGAAAGATAATTAAAATGGAAAAAGTAATTCAATGCATACTCGGAAGGAATCCCGTATGGATTCACTTGACTTCCCGAGGCTTTAAGCCAAATTCTGAGGCAGAATTCAAGCTTGTATTATGTTATTTAATTACTCCTAAGGATGGCGACCTCGATGCACTCCTGTTAGAAGAGTGCAGCACTTAGTGAGTGGCTCAAGACCCGAATGGTCCCGATGAGTCTAAGTCTCTGGCCAGAGCACCTCCTATCCTGATTTGATAGATGCCTACCTTGTATGGGTAGATGCCTATCCCGTATTGGATAGATGAAATCTTATGTCACGTATGGACAAATGCCTAACCTGTATGGTTAGATACTCATCCCGGATGGATGAATGCCTAATCCAAATGGATGGATGCCTAGAGTATGCGATTGAATCAAACACAATGATTAAATTAAACACACAAAAAAAAAAAAAATGGTCAACTTTGTTGAGTTAATTAAGGTGGGTTATTACATGTGGTATCAGAGCAAAGGTTCAAATCTAGGCCTTGTGCTCACTTCAATTTATACAACTAAGGGAATGTTTTGCAATGGTAGAAATTAAAATTTAAATCCTAAACCAAGAAACTAACTACATAATTTAACTTTCAGGTAAAAACCTAGAATGGCTAGAGGAAGAGGAAGAGGAAGAGGAAGGGGTAATGGAAGACGTACTACCACTAGGAGTCAAAGGGAAGGAAACCGTGAGGAAAACCATGAAGAAAACCATGAGGAAGACCATGAAGGGGATCAACATAACCCAGGAAATAATGAAGTAATCAACCTTCTAACCAAGCAAAGAGATAAAATCAACTTCTTGGAACAATCAATGTAGGACCTTAGGGCAAGGCAAAATGACTTTGAAAATCGAAGTGGTACTGAAAATGGAAACCCTGGTAGCAATCAAGGGAATATGATGAGTAATAGAAAAAAAATAACATATTGGAACTCTCCAAGGATCTAAAGAAAATCACCCCTCCTAAGTTCAATGGGAGGCAAATTGGTGAAGGAGTGGAGAATTGGTTAAATGAAATGGAAAAGTATTTTGAACTAAGAGATTTTAGTGAAACAACCAAAGACTTATGGGGTTCCTATCAACTCACAGGGGAGGCAGCTAGTTGGTGGACCAACACCAAGGAACAAAATGGGTATAGCAGGGATACGGTCACATGGGATCAATTTGTTCACCACTTTTGAGAGAGGTGGCTCCCTCAATTGGTCTTTGATGAGAAGGTGACAGAATTCCACAATCTACGTCAAGGGCCCCTATCAGTCCAACAATATTGGGATAAGTTTGCCAAATTGCTTAAGTATGTACCTATGTACCAAAAAGATGAAGAAGGCCAAGCAAGGAAGTTCATTTTGGGGCCAAATACCAACATAGAGGCAGAGGTTGACATGCATGGACCCAAAAACATGAACGAAGTACTTGAAAAGTCCCTAAGGCAAGATAGGAAGATTCAAACACTAGCAGGGCGGAACTATAATGGGAACCACTCATTTAAAAGGAAGCAGGAATTCAATGGGAACACTAACTTCAACAAAGGTCAAAGGAATAATTCTTCTGAAAGAAGGCTACCTCCTAATCAATATCAGAGGAATAATAATAATAATAATAGGGGCAATAATAGAAGAGGCAACTATAAAAGGAATGACCAGCAGAATAGGATAACTTATCCACCCAAGGCCAATGAAACAAGGAATGATCCCCCTAGGAATCAAAGCAGGAGGGGTCCTCCAGGTGGATGCTTCATGTGTGGGGGAAACCATTTTACTGGAGAGTGTCCCAGGATGCAAGGATAGATTAGGGCCAATCAACCCCAACAAGGGCCCCAACAAAGGATTCATGCAGCAGTTAGGAACCGAAGAGGAAGATACTAGAATGTTCCCGTGGAAACTACAGGTACACTATTTGAACAACCAATTTTAATTCTAATTGACACTGGGTCATCTGAATGTTTCATCTCACCTGAATTAGTAAGAAAATATGCATTAAAAGTTAATCAAATGGATTCATCATGGACAGTTCAATATGGGAATAAGACAACTAGGGAAGTAACTAATTTCCTAAGTTTGAAACAAGGGTGGATCTCTATGTGGCACCCCTAGGATTATATGATGTAATTATTGGAATGAGTTGGTTAACAGACCATCAAGCTAATGTAGATTGCTATAATAAATTTGTTGAATGTTTGGATGATGGAGGAAGAAGGGTCAAAATCCAAGGAAAGTTTAATCCCATTAATATAGAAACCATATCAGCCATGCAATTAAAGAAGGAAAGAAGAAGAGGAGGCCAAATCTATATGGTTGAAAATGATGAAGGAAAAGAGGAAAATACCCCAACCTTTGAAAATACCCCTTTCTTAAAAGAATTCAAGGATGTGTTTCCAGAAGAATTACCCGGCTTACCCCCTAAAAGGAAGTTTGACTTTTCTATCGAAGTACTACTAGGAGCTGAACCAGTATCAAGGGCACCTTACCAAATGAACACAACTGAATTACAAGAGCTCAAAATGCAATTAGAGGAACTCTTAGCTAAGGGATTAATAAGGCCAAGTGTATCACCATGGGGAGCGCCAGTCTTATTTGTTAAGAAAAAGGATGGAACCTTAAGACTATGCATCGACTATAGGATGTTGAACAAGGTCACAATAAAGAATAGGTATCCCTTACCTCGCATAGAGGATCTTTTTGACCAAATGAAAGGAGCAACGGTTTTCTCAAAGATAGACCTCCAGTCAAGGTACCATCAACTTAGAATTAAGGAGGAGGACAGTCCAAAGACAGGTTTCAAGACTAGATATGGGCATTATGAGTTCACAGTAGTTCCTTTTGGTGTAACCAACGCCCCAGCTGCATTTATGAACCTAATGAATAGTGTACTCCATGACTACTTGGATAAATTTGTTTTGGTATTTCTAGATGACATATTGATTTACTCTAGGAATGAGGAGGAACATTTAGTACACCTACAAATTGTTTTGCAAAGGTTGAGAGAACATAAGTTATATGGGAAATTGTCAAAATGTGCCTTCTTCGAGGAAAAGATTCACTACCTTGGGAAGGAATAGCAGTTGATCCAGATAATATAAAGGCAATAGTAGAATGGTCAATTTCTAAAAATGTTTCAGAGATAAGAAGCTTTATGGGGCTAGCAGGTTACTATAGGAGGTTTGTGGAAGGATTCTCTAAGATAGCAAACCCCATCACCTAATTACAAAGGAAGGGTAAAAGGTTTGTGTGGATAGAAAAAAGTGATAAGGCATTCTAAATCTTGGAGGGAAAACTAACTTCAGCACCCATTCTAAAAGTACCAGATCTGAATGGACACTTCACAAATGTAACCAATGCTTCTATTGAAGGTTTAGGAGGAGTACTTGTCCAAGATGAAGGGGTAGTAGCTTACGAATCCAGAAAGCTAAAGACTCATGAAGTCAATTATGCACCCCATGACTTGGAGTTAGTAGCAATTGTGCATGCCCTACAGAAATGGAGACACTTCTTACTAGGGAAGCCCTTTGAGTTGAAGTCAGATAACCAAGGACTAAAGTACATCTTTACCCAACCCCACTTAAATTCTAGACAAAGAAGGTGGTTAGAGTTTCTAAGTGAATATGATTTTGAAATTGAATATATTAAGGGGAAGGAAAATAGGGTGGCAAATGCTTTGAGTGGGAGGAGACACTTGATGACTATAGCAACATTCAAAACCTCTTTCAAAAAGCAAGTAATGGATGAGAAGAGTCACGACCCATGGTATGAGCAAGTCAAATTGACATTAGAACATGATCCAACCAATCCTAAGATTGAAGGGTATACATTAGACGAAGATGAGTTGCTCAGATACAATAATAGAATCTATATTCCTAATTCAGGAGACTTAAGGGAAGTAGTCTTGTCTGAGGCTCACAAAGCCCCTTATTCAGGGCTCCCAGGAGTTAACAAACTTTATGCAGATTTAAAGAAGTTATACTTTTGGCAAGGGATGAAGAATGACATAGTCAAGTATGTTGCTAAATGTTTGGAGTGTCAAAGAGTAAAAGCAGAACATAGACATCCAGTTGGATTGTTACAATTACATGATGTACCTCAACACAAGTGGCAAGTTATTAGCATGGATTTTGTGCAAGGGTTACCCACGCCACCTTCTAGACATGATACAATAATGGTGGTAATTGACAAACTCACTAAGGTGGCACACTTTATACCAAGGAACCTGACGGATGATGCACCCACCTTGGCTAGGCATTTTGTTAAGGAAATATTTAGGTTGCATGGAATACTAGAGAAAATCATATCAGATAGAGATGCTAGATTCACTTCAAGGTTTTGGACCACCCTTCAATCAGCTCTGGGAACTCAACTAAATTTTAGCATTGCATACCATCTTGAAACTGACGATTAGACAGAAAGGACAAATCAGATTATGGAAGACCTACTTCGCATGTACTGCATGGACCAATAGAAGAAATGGGAAGAGTACCTACCTCTGGTAGAGTTTTCTTACAATAATACATATCAAACATCTTTGGGAATGGCACCTTTCGAAGCATTATATGGTAGACCATGTCGAACACCTTTGAGTTGGGATAGTCTTGAAGATAAAGTAATTATTGGACCAGATATGTTGAAGGAGATGGAAAGAAAAACTAAGGAAATTAGACAGAGATTGAAGGAAGCCTTAGATAGGCAGAAAAGTTATGCCGAAAAGAACAAGACACCAAGGGAGTTTGAGGTGGGAGAGAAAGTCTTCCTAAGGGTTAGGCCACACATGAGTTCCATAAGGTTTGGGAAAAATACTAAGCTTGCACCTCGTTATGTTGGACCCTTTGAAATATTGGGAAGGATTAATCCAGTTGCATACCGGTTGGCCTTACCTCCCTAGTTGAGCTGAGTCCATGATGTCTTCCATGTATCTCTTCTTAAAAAGTATGTACCTGATGAGAAACACATTTTGAATTGGGATGCTTTATAGGTCCAGGAAATGGGAGGAATAATGATAGAGCCATTCAAAATCTTGGAGAGGCGCCAATGCCAATTGCGCAACAGAGAGGTTGATCAATGCAAAGTACAATGGAGCCAGTATGATGAGAAGAACGCCACGTGGGAAGATACTAGAGAGATGCAGCAGTTGTTTCCTTTTTTGTTTTAATCATGAACTATAGACTCTTTTGGATGTGTTCAATCAGTGCATCAGGACAATGCACAAATTAAGGGGGGGAGGATGTCACAACCCTCCTCTATCACTTTTTGATTTAAATACAATTCTATTATATTTTCAGTTAAGCTATTTAAATGATTGAATAAATGTTATAAAAGAATAAAATGAATACACACACACACACTTGGAGAATATAATTCAAAAGGCATTATTTTTATTTATTTATTTTTCACTCCCAATTATGGCACATGTTGTAGGAAGAATAAGAAGCTTCTAGATGAATCTCCACCACCTTGCATGTAACTCCCCCCACTAAGTTTTCAATCAATTTGCATGAGTCCAATATTGGAAAAGAATCTCTTTTTTAATTAAATTCTCTAGATAGTGGAATTGACGTATTTTTCTTATAAAATTGTATACAAGTTTCAAAGAAGGGAGTTGATTATGTTTGAAGGAAATTTCCCAAGTTTTTCTTTGGTAGTCTCATTTTTGTTGCAGGATTTTTAAGTTCTAGCTAGAGGATTCAACATCAATCTTCAGTAAACCAAGTTCTCTCCTTTTGTCATATGAGGAATTTGTATTTATCAAAAATATATATAGTTTCTAGATTCCTTAATTGAATATAGTTTCTGAAAGAAATCATTTTTTTTGCTAGATAGGAAGAAAATCTATTTTGTTTTCTTTAAAGAAATGCAGTGATATAATTCTTTCTCTTTTTAAATACATATGCAGATTTCTCTTGCATATTTTATTTAATCTATTTAAAAGGTAGAAAATCAGATTTTTTGCTTTTTTGTTTTCTCTTGAAAATTAGAGATGATATTGAATACAAAAATAAATAAATCTCTCTCTTTAAAAATCTTCCATGTATGAATAAATGATATGAATCTTAATATTTATTCTCTCTTGAATTCTTTTCTCTAGCTCTTCGAATGGAAATCTGAAAGTAAAATTTCATCCTTTAATTAAATTTTACTTCTCTGTGAACAAAAAATCTGATAACAAGATATAAACCGCCAGGGAAGTGGTACCCTCCACTTCCCCTGTGGTCACTGTCACGGCAGTGGCCGCGAGGTAGTGGAGGGGACCACAAGGTCCCCTCATCACTGCGGACCTGCTTCCACAGACCCACAGTGGTGATGGGACCTATGGGCCCCACTCCCCACTAACCCCCTTAAACAAGATTCGCCTTGCTTTTATATTTATTTTTTTTATTTTATTTAAGTTTGTTTTTTCATATATAAATATAAATGTATAAATTTCAAATTAGGAATTGTTAAATTCTTTTCTTAGAATAAATTTTAAGTTATTAAATTTAACTTAGACAAATTTATAAATCTCGGGGATTAATGTGTAGTAAATTCCTAATTAATTTATCTTAAGTAAATTTTATATTTGTAAATTATATGATTAGAATTGTTCAATCAATTTAAAATCCATTGGGGCACTTAGTTGGCATTTAGCAATTAATCCATATTAATATTATTTGAAGTTAAATTCTATCTTTGGGGCTAGTGGCTTATAAGCAATATTCTTGCATGTAACTTACACTACCTTCGCCTCATGCAATTGCTTTACATTGATTACATTTATTGGCGTTCCATCTCCATGCAAATTTCATGTTCAATTATTAATATGCAAGTTTCCTAAATGGCATTATTACGCAAAGTTATATTTCAAGTTTTGAATAATAAATAATGTTAGTTACGTTTTTTTTATTCCATGTAATTCATCAAGTAGTTATTTCAATTAATTGAGCTTTGCAATGTCTAAATTATACGCGTTCAATTCATAATTATTTTCCAAGCATGATGTTTATCATAAGTTAGAAAATTAAATAAAGGAAGTTGGAAAACCAAAACCTAGCAACGTTTGGTATATATAGTGCCTCTGGGTCATGCTTACGGGTAATGTCGTCGTGTTGAACTACTGCACTTAATGCCTAATAAAGCTGCATCAATGACGTATGTGGCATCATCCCTATAAATCGTCGGGGAGTAGTAAGGGACACTTGGAAGTTAAAATCCAAGGGGTGGGTAATCCTCCTTCGATCGATAATTTAATAAGATAATTCTAAAGCGATCTTTCATCCGCTGAGTTAAACTATAGTAAACCCTATAGGGATGATGAGTGAAATGCTTTTATGAAATTGATTTAATCTCGAAGATTTGTTGACAATTGGTCAAGGGTGATTCTTACGATAAGAATTAGGATCTAGTGTTTTAGGCCACAAGTAATAGGCCATCTTGAGCCTTTGCTTAAGCGCTACCACCGTGGGTAGCAACCACAGAGAAAGTGTCTGGGACATTGACCCTAGAAAGGGTTGCGTACCCACTAATCTGTTTACATCAAACCATAGAGTAGAAAATAGAACTACATACTTTACGCCTTGATCCCATGCCAAAGTGGGTATGTAGGCAATCTTGGGACGGAGTTGTCCCTCGTACTCAGGCGTTCGTGGGTGGGGTCTAGGCTTGGTATAGAAGGATTGAATAGAATCCTAATTTGAAAGATAATTAAAATGGAAAAAGTAATTCAATGCATACTCGGAAGCAATCCCGTATATATTCGCTTCACTTCCCGAGGCTTTAAGCCAAATTCTGAGGCGAAATTCAAGCTTGTATTATGTTATTTAATTACTCCTAAGGATGGCGACCTTGGTGCACTCCTTTTAGAAGAGTGTAGTACTTAGTGAGTGGCTCAGGACCTGAATGGTCCCGATGAGTCTAAGTCTCTGGCCAGAGCACCTCCTATCCCGATTGGATAGATGCCTACCCCGTATGGGTAGATGCCTATCTCATATTGGATAGATAAAATCTTATGTCCCGTATGGACAAATGCCTAACCCGTATGGTTAGATGCTCATCTCAGATGGATGAATGCCTAATCCAAATGGATGGATGCCCAGAGTATGCGATTGAATCAAACACAATGATTAAATTAAACACAAAAAAAAATAAAAATGGTCAACTTTGTTGAGTTAATTAAGGTGGGTTATTACAATACCCATCACTAAACTGATGACCTAGGGTCCCAACTTGATAATGGTGATAAAAAGACAAATTTTTGACAAGGTATAGACTCCTTAATGGTCACCTAAGATTTTATTTAAAGGCTTGATTTTTGGGATCTCCAAAACCTGATTTTGGGAATCTAAGTGCAAGTTATGTGCTAAAGGAAGGTCATGCCAAACTCTAAGATCAAACTAAGGAATGACAATGCAATAGTGGATTCAAGAATTAGGAAAGATAGTGATTATGCAAGGTTTAACCCAAGATGGTACCTATGTTTCAACGTGCAAAGTTAAAATGAGACCCCAATTTTTTTTATGTTTTTAGCCTCCCATGTTTTGAAACTTGAATGTTTTGAGACAGTTTTGGGATTTATTTGTTTTGACAATTGCATTTGGGTAATTGTTTGACAGTTTTGAGAATGATTTATTTCGATTGAGTTGTGTTTTTTATTAAAACATTTATTTTTACACTCACATAAGACACTTCAAGCTGAATGGTTGTTTGACTTTGAAAAATCTGAGTGAGATCTGAGGGGCCTAGATTAGCCCATTTTTTAAATAATTGGTCTTGACAATTTGAAAGTATTTGAAAATATTTACAACCTAGTTGGAAATGGTTGATATTTGTTGAGGCCCTTAGGTTATAATACCACAAACACTGCAAAAAATAGAGATTAGGTGGCGCTAACTCCCCAACATGACATTGGTACACCTTCTCTCTTACCCCAAGGTTCAAAAATCTTAAGGATTGGGGATTTTCCTATCTCACAATCTAGGGTACATGGAGGGTATCTTTGGGGTATGATGCACACTCCCTGAACCAATGAAGCAATCATTGGCTAAGAGGGACCTCAAAGAGACCAATCTGGACTGATCAGCAAGAGTAAAACAATAGAAACCCAAGGACATGATGGAGGAAATGTAGAACATATTAAATTATAACATGAAAATTGATTACAACCAACCGGTAACAATTAGGTTACAGAAACCGGCTCACAAGCCTGCTAAAACATTCTCAAAATACAGAACAGGTCACAACCGGGACCTCAAATCTTAAGATCTATCTTCTATGCTTAGTCTAACTTCTTGGTTACATTCTAATGCTGTATTACAATGATTTATACAATCCAAGGGGATTTGGTCAGCCCAAAAAGGGATCAAAACCTTAAGAACAAGACCTAATGTGCCAAACCAACAAGGTCAACCTCTGCCAAATAAATTTCTCTGGAAAATCCAAAGGGTGAAGAGTAGATCATGGGAAAAGGTCGGCCACATGCCAAGAAAAAATAAAATCAACGCTCAGGGCTCTGCAAGCTATGGAAGGGGATCCAGTAGATCACCAATGCAAATATGTCCAGGCAACTGGTAACAGGAAACTATCAATCGGTAATAGGAAACTATCTCGGAAACCGGTAGAGATAACTTGCCAAAAAATGATCCAAATGCTTTACGGTTTGGGGATAAGGAAGATGATCAAGCCTTCAAGTAAAATCCAACTCCACAAATTCTGGTGAGTTGAATCTGGGACACACAGAAAGAAATGTTAAAACTACAAACAGAAAGGAAATATTTTTGGTTGATGCAAGATTGCTATGAACCGAGGATGCTCTTGCATCAACAAACAAATATGGGATTTAGGCTGCTAAAGCAATTGGTTCATTGTGGGGAAAATTTAGGGGCTTGATGTCTATACATGCAACAATGACTCACTAAATAACCTATTCCATCCCTTATAAAAACTGGTTTGATATACCTCAAATGATTGTGGGTATTGGGGAGTTGTTGGTATAGCTAAACATCACAAATAGCTTCGGCTATTTATATAGCAGACCAAAGGAAAGTACTACTTAGATTCATCCCTTAGGGTGAGTAATTTTTTCCAACAAGGTAGGCTATTTTCTACAAAAGGAAAATTTGGGCATCCGATGAGACCATAAATTATCTCACATTTAACCCATTAAAATCATCTATTTCTTATTAGTGCATTGATATTAAAGTGGGTTTGAGTAATAATTGGAAGTTCTTTAGCATGTTTAAGATAAAATGTAAAGTAGATATTTGGTTTATTTTCACTAAATAAGTGTGATAGAAATTTCTTCTAACATGTCTCCATGAGTGTGAAATATATAAAAAATGCAGTTGAATGAGTTATTGAATAACTCGTGACAAGAAGAAACTTCCAAAATAATTGTAGCATAGAGCTCTAGACATTAACTCCAAAAAACTCCAAGCATTGTAGAAGGATTTGAATACATAAAGAGAAGATAGATAAGACTCTTAAAGACCCCTAAAACACTCCAACATTCAAACAAAATAATGTAGCATTAATTATTCTTAAATCAATGGGAAAAGTATCAATTTCATGCAAGTTGCAGTTGTACACTACACTACGTTTGCTTTCTCCAACAAACATAATTCAAGTTACCAAAGCACTCCAATGTAATTGCATTATTTTTTCATGTT